>NW_028262336.1:77371785-78586071 GCF_047370975.1 Nipponia nippon
CCGTTTCCTCTCGTTCTATCACTCGTTACTAGGGAGAAGAGGCTGACCCCCACCTCGCTACAACCTCCTTTCAGGTAGCTGTAGAGAGCAATAAGGTCACCCCTCAGCCTCCTCTTGTCCAGACTAAACAATTCCAGTTCCCTCGGATGCTCCTCATAAAACATGTGCTCCAGACCCTTCACCAACTTTGTTGCCCTCCTCTGGACATGCTCCAGCACCTTGATGTCCTTCTTGTAGTGAGGGGCCCAAAACTGAACACGGTCCTCGAGGTGCAGCCTCACCAGTGCCCAGTACAGGGGCACTATCACCTCCCTGGTCCTGCTGGTCACACTAGTCCTGATACAGGCCAGAATGCCATTGGCCCTCTTGGCCACCTGGGCACACTGCTGGCTCATGTTCAGCCAGCTGTCAACCAACACCCCCAGGTCCTTTTCTGCCAGGCAGCTCTCCAGCCACTCCTCCCCCAGCCTATAGCGTTGCATGGGGTTGTTGGGACCGAAGTGTAGGACCCGGCACTTAGCCGTGTTGAATGTCATGCAGTTGGCCTTGGCCCATTGATCCAGCCTGTCCAGGTCCCTCTGCAGGGCCTTCCTACCCTGCAGCAGATCGACACTTCCACCCAACTTGGTGTCATCTGCAAACTTATTGAGGGTGCACTCAATCCCCTCATCCAGATCGTCAGTGAAGATATTGAACAGGACCGGCCCCAGTACTGAGCCCTGGGGAACACCACTTGTGACCGGCCGCCAACTGGATTTGGCTCCATTCACCACCACTCTCTGGGCTCGGCCGTCCATCCGGTTTTTAACCCAGCGTCGAGTGCACTTATCCAAGCCGTGTGCAGCCAGCCTCTCCAGGAGAATGCTGTGGGAGACTGTGTCAAAAGCCTTACCAAAGTCCTTTCCCCTTTTATGTTGCATATAGTAATATGTCTACTAATTCCATCTTTTATCAAATATGCAAGTTGACTTGCTGTAGTTTCTCCTTCCCCTTTTTCACAAATGTGCTATTAAATGTAATAATTTTCACTTTCTACCAAGGCTGGTTTAAACAGATAGGATGCTCACATTTATATTTGAGTTCCTTCAGTTCCTTTTGAGATCTGTTTACTTGGTTAAATGTCATTTAGCCAAGATGTTCAGTCTATCAATTTGTTCTAAAACCTCTGCTACCTACATTTGATTTGGAACTATCCATCTGACTCGTCCATGTAAAGAATGCCATCAGTGTGGGAATATCCCATAGTGGACAGTGTTGTAAAAAATAATGTAGCATTTTTGGTTTGGACTTATCTTCCTAGGATGTTCCTTTTACATCTCACCTATTGGTTGCATGCACCCATTAACAGATGTCATGCTTCTGAAGAACTTAAGATGTTTTTAGTGTTTGTTCTTATGCTTTTGGCAGATTGTTGCTCAAAATATTTCTTGGACTGTCTCACAATGATGTTATATTTAACTTGCTAGATGTGTGAGCTGCCACAGGCAGGATGCAGAAACAACCACAAAACCACATATGGAATGCAAAGAGTAAATTTATTTTCATTACCGTGCCAGCTGGGGGATCCTCGAAGCAGCACTGGGCAGAGGCACACAAGTGGGGACACAGGCACTGTGGAGCTCAGTACGTGCTAGAAGATCACCAAACCTGTTGGTTTTGCCTGTATTTCAGGGATTCATGCAGGTGTAGTCTACCACTCTGTTTTGACCTTTCCCACATCAGGGCAGGAATCTCAAGCATGTTCGATAAGGTGCCTCTAAGCATATCACAGGCTTATGAACATCTAAACACAGATGTTCTACTTGTCAAACACACAAGGCTAAATAACAATTAGTATGATATATGTGTTTTTTGACACTTCAGCTGCAGGTCACTTGAACATGCTTACAATCCTCCTTGCCAATCTTCCGTTATTTTCCCACACTAGAGTTTATGCCCTGTTTTTCTCATTTGCGTAACACTTGCACTGCTTACTTACAAATAGCTGTCTTTTCTCTCCTGTTGAAGCATATTGGCTTTTTGAAGGCTTTTGATAGGTAGCGTATATCTACTTTGAATTTCTAATATTTCATCTTTACACTACCTTCGTTTTGTCTTTAAGCTAATGTTAATCTTTCAGATATTCCTTTTAACTCTCTTCCTCAATTTTATGTACATAGTTGTTTTAAAAAAGAAAGTTACTAAGGGTTTTTTCTTCTTTTGTTAAAGGCTATTGAATTTTAGTGCATTACCCTGATAGTGTGTATTAAGTGCAGAGTCCCACCCATTGCAGGACTAAGTCAAGAATCACTTCTCCTCTGTGGGTTTCCTAACTACATTCCAAACTTTTTTTTTTGTCTAAAATTTATATTCTCTGCATCTTGACATTAATGATGGCAGTAATAAAAGTCTCACGCTAATTCAATAAGAGCTTAAAAAAAAATAGGTCAACAAGCTAAAGGATAGTTTGACTGGACAGGGAATAGAGCTTTAAGAAAAGGAGCAGTCTGCTATGTGATGAAGCTGGGTGCCTCAAATCTATGTAAAATGAAATACATCATAGCAATAAATAAATAATGAATTAAGGAAAGTGAGATGTGGTAATCCTAAACAATAAAGCAGATGGTCCCCAGAAAGACACTGAAAGTAAAAACCTATGTCTACATAGGGATGGGTCTACTAGTAGGGATGTTTTTGACTGCTCATCTAATGTGGCTAGAGCAATTGTGAAACACTATGAGATGTGAAGCATGAAAATATTAGAATACATGGATGCATAACAAGTGTCTCTTATTATTTATGGTATTTACAGTTAAGATTCATTGGTGCTACTGAAATTCAATATAATAATAAAGAAGGAAATAATATCGTAGTAGTATTTCTACAGATGGAATTCTAGTAAAGATCACAATTTTAACGTACCAATTGTTTTTCTTATATGCCTTTGTCTTATCTGCCAATGGCAACTTCTAATTTTTTACTTATCTGGGTAAAGCTTTCCTAGCCTAGTATCTTTCAAGAGATTTTTAGTCCTAAACCCAAGAAAGTTCAGCCTTTTTCATATGTGATCAGAGTGGTCCTTCTAAATTAAAACACATTGTGTTCATTTTTAGAGTAGGGCCCGTTCAATTGTATAGAAGATCTTTGATGACTGAGAAGTGTGTGTAGAATACATCAACACTATTAATAAAGTGTGGAAGGCTTCAAAGTAATGCCTAAAGGTTATGTCTATCTGTCTTTTTAGAATTCCACAGATTTACCTTTCTCGTACAATGACCAAAAAATATTTAAGGCACATTCTGGTTTACAGATTTTTTAAAAGCATATCTTAAGAACTATTTTGATACTTAGAAAATATTTAATCTACTGTTTAAGGTAAATCATGACTTTATTAAGTCATGGGTTTTTTCCTGTCATCTCAGAAGCAGCTAAGAAAGCTATCTAAATGTTATCCTTTCTTAAAGAGAAAAACAGAAAACATTAATTGTGATACTAATTTTATTAGTTGTATTTTAATTTCAGGACCATGGTAACAACTTTTTATGTTTAATGATTTAACATTTTGTATGTAAAACAGAATCAGTGCATGTACGTATTTGGAAACAAAAATTTCTCAAAGAAGCAGAACGCTTTCCCTGTATTTTCCTATACTCCTTCGTCTCCTATCCATCTGCATCCTATCCTTTCCTCTCCTTTGGTCCTTACCCTATACATCTCACCATAGGTTTCAAATAGTTCCTTTAAAATATCCCATAGTAAGTTTTACACAGTCCAAAAATTCTCTCTTTTCCATCCCAGAACTCTCTTCCCCCTGTCTCCCACAAAAAATCCTATAACCATTTAGGTAATAAACTGTCGTAGTTTGCAAGGCATTCTGGAAATTTAGTTTCTTCTGACGAATCATCTTAGTGGGTTTTGCAGTGGGGACAATGGCCTAATTGTGTTCTTTTGCTGGGCTTAAGAGATTCACGGTTCTCTGGTTTTGCTGATTGCATTACTTAAGTTCCTCCAGAAACTTCCCACGCTGTTTGCATGCTGCTGTACTGCCCTTTCAGCAACTAGCAGGGAAGTTCAAGTCCCCATGAAAACCAGGGTCTGCCATACAGAGACTTAAAGTTATTTTAAGATGAGTCTGTCCATAGTTCCTTGCCTTGATTGGCTTTCCATAACAAGCTCCCCCCACTGTGTCATCCTCACTGTTCTCCCTCTGATCAGTATCCCTGACATACCTAGTTTAAAACTTTCCTCACCTTGTTAGCAAAGTTGCCTTTAACTCAATTTGACAAACAGATCCTGTCTTTTACTAACAATCCTTATTCTTCAAAGAGGGATCCATGGTCATAAAAGCTGAAGTACTACCTGCACCACCAGCTGCACTTGCAGTTGTTAATTTACAGGATGCATCCAGTCGACCCAACGCTTTCCCCTCCACCTGTGGGAAGGAGGAGAAGATCATAAGTTTTCAGCTCAACTAGCTCCAAAGCTTTCCTTAATGGAGCCTGATCCCCCTCTTTGGTGATTAGGGCACTGAACTAATTCTGTAAATTCAGATCTGAAAGTGGAAACTTTCTCCTGCTGACAGAAGTCACAAGTTTCCAAGCATTTCCATCTTTGGAGTCTCAATCTTCCACTTGTTCAAGTATAGCCTCCTTGCTATCCTTACTTCCTTGCACTATGCTGTTCAGGCTCTTTGTAGGGTCTCTCTGAAGACACTGCCAACCTCCTGTTGCTATACAGCCTGCTCACCTCCTCTCATAACTCCTTCACCTGGTGACTCAGAGCCTGGACCACAGGCCAGCTCCCACAGGTAATGCCACAATTGCCCTAGCCACAGGGAGGCCTGCAGTTTAAGACCTGGGTGATGGCATCTACCCTCTGGAGGACTGTCTGAGTCAAGGCCACAGTCTTCTAGAAGAGAATGTGCTGTTTGAACTGGCAGATTGTAGCAGCTGAAAATGCAGGTTGTAAGAGGTAGCTAGGCAACATAACAGAATTGTATGGGAGGGGTCTACAGTGAGACAGAAGAAGGAAAGCATTAATGTCATACTTTTTGTCTCCAACTTTTGTCATTATTGTACTTCACCTCTTTAATTTCCCTTACACTGTCATAAACACAATAAACATGGAATTTCCATTCTGGAGGTGTGCAGCCCGAACCTATCTATCTCACTGAATGTTTCACTCATTATAAATAATCAGATTTGCTATATTTTATGAAGTCTTTTATTTCTAAATGTACAGTGTTGCACAGAAAACAAATGTAATATGTACTTAAAACTTAGATATTTATATTGAAAAATATTACCAAACCAAATGTTTTTAAAATATTTGGTTCCAACTTGGCTGTAAATCAGCAAGTGAACTTTAATGGATTTATTTATTAAAGAAATGAGTAATTAAGTCCTTTCTTTTGAAATGTTTCTATTTAGAACTGGCTGGGTAATGCTGAACGGTTTTCTGTAACTGAAATTTTAACAGGAAAATTCTCCAGAATGCATTTCTGAGAGCAGTGCATTTTAAATTAACGTAAACAATTGAGGGGCATTTGCCAGGAGCTATGAGTTATGTTTTCTTTGTGGTTGTCTCCAGTGTAATGGCATATCAAAATATCTCTAGCATATCACTGAATCTCAGCAACATCTGAATGAAATGGAACTGTTTGGTAGACAAGATTACTTACCGTTTAGAAAAGGAAGTTAAACTCCAGTCAAAAGTATAGGAAGGGAATACTTGAAATAAAACTGCCTAGAGAATCCAGAAATTTAGTTGTCCAGACAGGAACTTAGCGAAGACATGCATTCTTTTGTGGAAACTGTGGCAATACAGCATACAATAATCCAAACATCAGTTTTACATTTTGTCCACAACTAATACAGGAAACTATCACATGGTGGGGAAGCATATCACCAAGTAAACATTTTATGGAAAAAAAAAAAAATCCACACAACCTGTCTACAGATTTATTTACCTTTAGGGTTTTTTTCTCAAGATTTATGATTGAGTGCTTCTTGGTAAGGGAAATATGAAAGTAAACTGACTTTGAAATGTTATTTTGCTGCTTTCCTAACATAACCATTATCTTTTAATTCATTGATATGAAACATTATAATAACAATTATATATTCAGAATGTAAATCTATTACATTTTGTAGTCAAATGACAGCTATCCCAGAGGCAAAATGCTTATTGTGCATACACTGTAAAATATGTGTTTGCTTCAGTCTTTTGGGATTCCTCAATATACAACCCAGGTCTCAGCTGAAAATGTAATAAGAATTTCATTTCATAGCTGTCACCAGGGAGTAAAAAAAATATAGCTGACAAAAATATTTACATGGAGTTCTTTTTTTGTATGCTTCAAGTCTTTGAACTTATCAAGAAAAGGCTTAATCAAGAACTTAAAAAATGTTTGTTAAGACACGTTAAGATGCTATTGCATTTGAAAAGACAGTTGCAAAGAGAATCTCAAGTATATTATGTTTAAGACATCTTGCTGGGATTAGAAATGAAAAATCTTCAAATAAATGTAGATTATCAGAGTGAAAAATTAATTCATGAGATTTCTGAGCTCTTTGACTAGTCATACATCAGGATTGCTTTGAAATGTTTAGCATTTTTAATTACATGTGTCATATTCTGTACATTTCAGAAATAAACATTCTAGCTGATAATGTGATAAGGTTTTATACCTACAGCACAAACAGTTTGGATTTTTTAAAATGTGCAAGGGAATTCAACAGGAGCAGCCCTCAAATCATAGAATCATAGAATGTTTTAGGATGGAAGGGACCTTTAAAGGTCATCTAGTCCAATGCCCCTGCAATGAGCAAGGACATCTTCAACTAGATCAGGTTGCTCATATAGCCCCATCTAGCCTGTCCTTGAATGTTTCCAAGGATGGGGCATCTACTACCTCTCTGGGCAACCCGTTCCAGTGTTTCACCACCCTCATCATGAAAATTTTTTTCCTTGTGTCCCTCATCCCTCAGACTGTTGTAAATAAACAAGTCCATATGAAGAAACTGTCACAAAGTTGGGAGGCAATGTTAACACGGAGAAGGACTGGAATATTATATGGGAAGAAACAACTGACTTTGATGATACTGAAGTAGGGCAACACGCAGGGACACAATGTCAAGGTCAAGTATAAAATGAATTTCAGCTATAAGATGGCAAGTTATCTCTGGAGGCAAATAATGAAGAGAATAACTAGGCCACATTATTAATAGCACAATGTGTCACCAATAGAAATCAGATTTGGAAATAAATGTGACTGTAGAAATATTCAGCTGAAGTATATCCAATAGAGAAAGTGAAATAGTGATTTCTGAACCATAGTGAGACTTGGCTTCCATAAACTACTCTGATCATGTAGGTGCAGGAAAAGTTATCTGAAATTAAACAGATACAAAGATGGAAACTGAGAAGAATACAGGTCTATATAAATTAAAGGAAACTAAAGGAACTTGATTTTCTTTATCCTAAAGCTGGAGGAGGATATGGATAACAGCAATTAATAGATTAGGAGGATATACATTATAAAAGAAAGTGAAAATTTCTAAAGAAAGCATGGCAGAAAACATGTACAAAGTAGCTATCTGCTAGAAGAAAGTATTTTCAAAGGTTCTGGACAGCATTTCCAATCTGTGTTTGTATAGCCTGTTTGGTTTTTGTTTGATGTACTTCCCTTCCTTTTCTAGGTAGGTTTATAGTCTAAGCATTTTGACAAAGACTGTTATGCATGTCGTGGTTTAACCCCAGCTAGCAACTAAGCACCACACAGCTGCTCGCTCACTTCCCCTCCCTGGTGGGATGAGGGAGAGAATTGCAAGGGTGAAAGTGAGAAGACTCATGGGTTGACATAAGAACAGTTTAATAATTGAAGTAAAATAAAACAGAATGGTAATAAAAATAATAGTAGTAGTAGTAGTAGTAGTAGTAATACTACTACTACTACTACTACTACTACTAAATACTACTGCTACTACTAATAATAATTAACTATACAATTACTCACCACCCGCTGACTGATGTCCAGTCCATCCCCGAGCAGTAATTGCTGCCCCTTGGCCAGCTCCCCCAGTTTGTATACTGAACATGACGTCATATGGTATGGAATAGCCCTTTGGCCAGTCTCGGTCAGCCCCCCTGGCTGTGCTCCCTCCCAGCTTCTTGTGCACCTGGCAGAGCATGAGAAGATGAAAAGTCCTTGACTAGTGTAAGCACTACTTAGCAACAACTAAAACATCAGTGTGTGATCAACATTATTCTCATCCTAAATCTAAAACACAGCACTATACCAGCTACTAGGAACAAAATTAACTTTATCCCAGCTGAAACTAGGACACGTATGTGAAAGGCTCCAGACAGTAGATTTCTTAAACTGATTAACAACTTCAGGAAATATAAAAATATTCAGTTGTCATCTTCATGATTTTTTTATAAGAAATGGATCTTTTTTATTTTTTGTAGACTTTGGACAGAAATTAAAATGAACAGTTTACTCTCTTTTGGGACGAGTTTTTTTTTCCAAACTATGTTCTTTGTTTTAATAGCTGACAGTATGAAGTCTTATATAAATATCTGTCTGATATTCCTAGCATCATTGATTTATGTTATAGTTCATGTTCTCTTTTGCTACAGGGTCAGCTTGTAAAACTACCTCTTTACAGAGATATTTGCATGCTCATATGCATACCTTTTTTAACGTGCACTATTTGCACATGACCTTCACAGGCATTGAAACTAAGCATGCTTTATTTACATATACCAAATTCCATTGTTTCACTCCATGGTCTTTGGTTTCTTAGAGTACAATGGTAACTGAAATCCTAAACTAAATGGGCATGGGATAATCCTCTACTGAGAAATCTGGCAGCAAAGTACAGGAATCTTTTATTTCATCTCTTTCTCTACCTGGTCTGACTGCAACATGCTTTCCAGAATTTTCTGGAGAAAATAAGAGTGGTTTGCATACCAAAAATCTTGTGGAGAAAGGAGAAATAAGACAAGATCATGAAGACCTCTCTCAGTAGACTTCTAAATTACAAGGGTTTGGTGGAGATTCCATGTAAAGAGAGACTGTGTTAAAGACCTTTAAGTCATTGCGTGGCCAGCAGGTCGAGGGAGATGATTCTGCCCCTCTACTCTCCTCTGGTGAAACCCCACCTGGAGTCCTGCGTCCAGCTCTGGGGTCCTCAGTACAAGAAGGACACAGACCTGTTGGAGAGGGTTCAGAGGAGGGCCACAAAAATCATCAGAGACATGGGACACCTCTCTTATGAGGAAAGGCTGAGTAAGCTGGGGTTGTTCAGCCTGGAGAAGAGAAGGCTGCGGGGAGACCTTATTGTGGCCTTTCAGTACTTAAAGGGGGCTCATAAGAAAGATGGGGACAGACTTTTTGCAGGGCCAGTAGCAATAAGACAAGGGGTAATGGTTTTAAACTAAAAGAGGGTAGATTCAGACTGGGTATAAGGAAGAAATTTTTTACAATGAGGGTGGTGAAACACTGGAAGGGGTTGCCCAGAGAGGTGGCAGATGCCCCATCCTTGGAAACATTCAAGGACAGGCTGGATGGGGCTATGAGCAACCTGATGTAGTTGTAGATGTCCCTGCCAATTGCAGGGTGGATGGACTAGATGACCTTTAAAGGTCCCTTCTAACCCAAAGCATTCTATGATTCTATGATTCTATTGGCCCATTCTGTGAACCTACAAAGACAGAAATAATCAACAAAAACAACCCTAGGATCTACAGGTTGGGTGGTGTTTTTTTGTTTGTTTGTTCGCTTGTTTTTTTTCATTTGCAGCTATGTATTCTTATCACTAAGCTAAAATTCAATTATATTCCCAGCTGTATATTAGCTTCAAGCATAGCCTCTCTTCCCCGTCTCCAAGATAACCCCATAACCAATAAATTTAGTTACTGTCTTGGGATGTAGCTGCAACTCCCTACTTAGTCTAGAAGAGAAATCCCCTGAGAAAAGACTGGAACTCAAATATAATGGATGAATACTCTGAACTGTGCATTCTCACACAAAATGTGGACCACATCCTTAATGAAGTCAGCTACAGATTTGATAACAGCTAACTTTAAACTTCTCCAGCAACATAAAGAAAGTTTAGGTGCCTGTTCATTGAAACTTGGTTTGCGATAGTGACTTATTTCCCCAGAAGAGACATTTCTGGAAATAAAGTTAATGTGGCTTTAGACAGAGTAGGGAGTCACCTAAATAATTTATGTACTCTCAGGGATAGGAACTGTGTCTTGGATGCAGTCCCACCTAACTACTGTCTTGAGCTGATGACAGAATTTAGTTAAACTTGACTCCACCAGAAGTTCTTTTGTTTAGTTTTGAGTAAAATATATCCAACATAAAGTATAACCATGTTGTAAAAGCATAGATCCTATTTCTGCTTTGAGTTTTTACTTCTAGTATTCTTTTCTTCCTATGCCTTACCTCCAACAAGATATTTTTATTGCCTTTCAAAAATATCAGATCTTGGATCCACAGGCTTGGCTTAAGGAGAACAAAGAAAACCCAAACCAAAACCCAAATAATGCAAGTTCTAATTACCACACAAACTTCTGATGCTGATATATACACAATAGATAATTCATTATATGGAGAAGTAAGCATGCAGGTAATGTGTTATAATGCTGGCACTCATGTCTAGTATCTATTATATTCCAAGGCAACAAAGAATACATACTTGCAAAGAAGATGATAACATCTTTTTCTACAGCCTGAGACTGTCAGCACAAAGTCAAATTATTCCATTGTTTAGGTGGTACCTAGGAAACATTTATCTGAATGAGATAAGCATGTTCTGACTGCTGTCTCATATATGTATCAATGGTCTCCATAGATGACCTTCTTCAGGTAGCCTCATCTAAGCAGCTGAAAGTCCAACTTAACTTTCTCATGGTCTCTTTGTAGAAGGACTACAGTGTGAGAAAAATCAGAGCTCTCCCCTCTCCTCTTTCTTTAGCTCTCCAGATACTGCCCTACCACCTTGTTAAAAAATTAAAAAATCATTGGCTGTCGTTATGGGAGTAATAAGGCACTAACTGTCCCATCATATAACACCTACACACATACATACATGCACACGTGACACACACATGCATGTGTGTGCACATGCACAAAGGGAAATAAAACCTCCAAGTTTCAAGTCCTAGGCCAACCACTAACTAAGGAAAATTAAGGAAATATTTCTTTCTGGATGGCAGTTCAGCAGTTGTCTTCAGAAGCTTTATGGATATGAAGTATATGAACTTGCTACTGTCACGGTTAGGACAGCGGACCAGATGTTCTGATCCAGTATGAAAACACCTGAATTCTAATACTCCCCAGCTTGGGGCAAACCATGCTATACAATCTGAAGTAGCAGCCTTTCATACAACTGCTCTTGAAGTAGGACAGCAATATGGCAAGCAATCTGTTATAAGCCTTTATAGCTAACAGTCGGAGTTATACGATTGTCACTTAATGAATAAAAGATTGTTTTTCCTTAATGTCTTTAATTAGCATATTTCTCAGAAGCTTGTTAAAGTGAAACAGTTGGGTATTCAAAAGAATTCTTACATTTTACAATAACTTAGTAGTTTTTTCCTCTTTCTTAAGTTTTAGAACAGCTTAAGATTGACAGATTTTTAAAATTATTATTTTGTTTATATTACTTTTGTTATATGTGTGAAATCTCCAATAAAAACATGGCTTTTTTTTTCCTCTGGAACATGTAGGATGATAGTTGCAGCTAAAGTGCATGCTGCTACACTTCAGAGTTTCTTTAGTTTCAATCCTGTATTAGTCTGAGGAGAGGTAACTTTATAAATCACACAAGCACTTTTTCTTCATCATACCTTGGCACCCACATTCTGCTCTGCCATGAAACAAGTGTGATAAAAATGAAGATAGTGTTGACTACCCAAATACTTAACACTTTATAGCTTGCAGATCTGAAAAGCATGGCAATTCATTTCTTGTAATTCAACAGAGACACTGAGTGATACTTGATGCACTTCATGTAGTGCAAGGTGGACAAGATACCTGAAATGAATCACTTAATGAAAAATGCTCAGCACTAATCCTCTGGAAAGTTGCACAGTTATTCACCTTTTGTGAATTCTGGTTATTATCCAAATATACATTAGGTAAAGAACTATGAATTGTATAACCAGCTTTGCAGGCTATACATGTAATAGGTGGTACTTTCCCACAAAAGTGCTCTCATCAAATTCAATCATAGAATCATAGAATCATAGAATCGTCAAGGTTGGAAAAGACCCTTAAGATCATGGAGTCCAACCGTTAACCTAGCACTGCCAAGTCCATCTATACTATGTCTTCAAGCACCGTATCTATCCATTCTTTAAATACCTCCAGGGATGGAGACTCAACCACTTCCCTGGGCAGCCTGTTCCAAAGCTTGACCACCCTTTCGGTGAAGAAGTTTTTCCTAATATCCAACCTAAACCTCCCCTGGCGCGGCTTGAGGCCGTTTCCTCTCGTTCTATCACTCGTTACTAGGGAGAAGAGGCTGACCCCCACCTCGCTACAACCTCCTTTCAGGTAGCTGTAGAGAGCAATAAGGTCACCCCTCAGCCTCCTCTTGTCCAGACTAAACAATTCCAGTTCCCTCGGATGCTCCTCATAAAACATGTGCTCCAGACCCTTCACCAACTTTGTTGCCCTCCTCTGGACATGCTCCAGCACCTTGATGTCCTTCTTGTAGTGAGGGGCCCAAAACTGAACACGGTCCTCGAGGTGCAGCCTCACCAGTGCCCAGTACAGGGGCACTATCACCTCCCTGGTCCTGCTGGTCACACTAGTCCTGATACAGGCCAGAATGCCATTGGCCCTCTTGGCCACCTGGGCACACTGCTGGCTCATGTTCAGCCAGCTGTCAACCAACACCCCCAGGTCCTTTTCTGCCAGGCAGCTCTCCAGCCACTCCTCCCCCAGCCTATAGCGTTGCATGGGGTTGTTGGGACCGAAGTGTAGGACCCGGCACTTAGCCGTGTTGAATGTCATGCAGTTGGCCTTGGCCCATTGATCCAGCCTGTCCAGGTCCCTCTGCAGGGCCTTCCTACCCTGCAGCAGATCGACACTTCCACCCAACTTGGTGTCATCTGCAAACTTATTGAGGGTGCACTCAATCCCCTCATCCAGATCGTCAGTGAAGATATTGAACAGGACCGGCCCCAGTACTGAGCCCTGGGGAACACCACTTGTGACCGGCCGCCAACTGGATTTGGCTCCATTCACCACCACTCTCTGGGCTCGGCCGTCCATCCGGTTTTTAACCCAGCGTCGAGTGCACTTATCCAAGCCGTGTGCAGCCAGCCTCTCCAGGAGAATGCTGTGGGAGACTGTGTCAAAGACCTTACTAAAGTCCAAGTAGACAACATCCACAGCCTTCCTCTCATCCACTAAGTGGGTCGCCTTGTCATAGAAGGAGACCAGGCTAGTGAAACAGGATGTCCCTTTCATAAACCCATGCTGGCTGGGCCTGATCCCTCGGTTGTCCCGCACTTGCTGCATAATGGCACTCAAGATGACCTGCTCCATGACCTTCCCCGGCACCGAGGTCAGGCTGACAGGCCTGTAGTTCCCCGGATACTCCTTCCGACCCTTCTTGTGGAGGGGAGTCACGTTTGCTAGCTTCCAGTCATCCGGGACCTCTCCGGTTGACCAGGACTGCTGATAGATGATGGAAAGTGGCGTGGTGAGCTCCTCTGCCAGCTCCCTCAGTATCCTCGGGTGGATCCCATCTGGCCCCATGGACTTGTGAGCATCCAGGTGGAGGAGCAGGTCAGTGACTGCCACCTCTTCAACAACTGGGACTTCACTCTGCATCCTATCTCCATCTCCCAGCTCAGGGGCCTGAAAAACCCGAGGATGACTAGCTTGACTATTAAAGACTGAGGCAAAGAAGGCATTAAGTACTTCTGCCTTCTCCTCATCCTTCGTGGCAAGGTTACCTTCTGTATCCAACAAAGGAGGGAGATTCTCCCTGGCCCTCCTTTTGTCACTAACATATTTATAAAAACTTTTTTTGTTGTCTTTAACGGCGGTGGCCCATTTAAGTTCCAGCTGCACCTTCTCCTTAATGAGACTGTAGCTTAGTATTCAAACAAACAATAAAAAAGATTTTATCTGTAAGTTACTTTGAAATGACATCTTTTTTTGTCAAAGACAGTCTCCTGAACTGTTCAGTGAACACTAAAAGTTAAGAAAGATTTAAAAGTAATCCTGTACATAAATCTTCAAATAAAAACCAAATTAAGCCATATGTAAAGTACTACCTGTGCCACTTGCATAATAACCTTTTCATGTAT
Source organism: Nipponia nippon (assembly GCF_047370975.1). Lineage (NCBI taxonomy): Eukaryota > Metazoa > Chordata > Aves > Pelecaniformes > Threskiornithidae > Nipponia > Nipponia nippon. The sequence goes on from NW_028262336.1 coordinate 77,386,108, forward strand.
CCATTGACTACAGCAATTATACATTGGACATTTTCACTCAAGCTTTTCAGTACATGAAATAAGTGAGAGTTGTTCCTATTTACCCTTTTATTTGTGTGATATACAGGCAGATAGAAAAACAGACCATATTTCAGGTTGTACTTTCCTGATGAGTTATTGTGCTTGTTTCATCCAAGGTACAGTATTTCTCTGAGATATTTTGGGCTTTCATTTTTTTCAAAAACAAAATAAAATGAAAATAAGTAGGGAAACCTTCAAACTACTTACCTAAACAAACTCTAAAATCTTCATTTATTTTTATATTTCTACCAAAAGGGGTGTGGAAATGGCAGATCAGATTAGATGAATAATGTCGATAATGTTCTCATGTTTCACTGGAAAGTTTCACTAACTGAATAGAATACTGAGGGGATTTTGTATCCTATCTTCAGAATTTCCTGACTTTTTTTTTTGTTAATAAAAAATTATCCTTCTGATGTACTGGTAAATAGGTTACATTTGTATTCATGCAGTAGATGTTGACAGACAAGATTCTTGGATTTGATAGGATTCTAATAAATGTAACCATTTATTTTTCAGTATTGTTTAGCTTGATAAGAGAGAAAATATTACCATGGTGCTGAAGAAAATGACAGGAAAATGGGCTTAGCTGATTATTGCATTTTTTTTCCTGTCATATGTAAATATACGGCAAAGCTTTATTAAAAATGCTTCAGAGGAATTGGCTGTGTTTTGCTGACCTTCCCTAGGCTGTGCAGCTTAGTTTGAATGCTTTCAAGTTTCTGATGCTTCACACATTTCTCAGCTTTGTCATAGGCTATTTTGCAGTAAAAATTCTCCACTTTCATGCAAGAAGAGACGTAGGAAGGTACCCTCTGCTGGAGGGTAGAAAGGCTCTGAAGAGGGATCTGGAGAGGCTGGCTCAATGGGCCAAGGCCAATTGTATGAGATTCAAGAAGGTGAAGTGCCAGGTCCTGCACCTGTGTCACAACAACCCCATGCAATGCTACAAGCTTGGGGAAGTGTGGCTGGAGAGCTGCCTGCTGGAAACGGACCTGGGGGTGTTGGTCGACAGCTGGCTGAATATGAGCCAGCAGTGTGCCCAGGTGGCCAAGAAGGCCAATGGCATTCTGGCCTGTATCAGGACTAGTGTGACCAGCAGGACCAGGGAGGTGATAGTGCCCCTGTACTGGGCACTGGTGAGGCTGCACCTCGAGGACCGTGTTCAGTTTTGGGCCCCTCACTGCAAGAAGGACATTGAGATGCTGGAGCATGTCTAGAGCACAAGTCTTATGAGGACCAGCTGAGGGAACTGGGGTTGTTTAGCTTGGAGAAAAGGAGGCTGAGGGGAGACCTTATTGCTCTCTACAACTACCTGAAAGGAGGTTGGTCTCTTCTCCCAAGTAACAAGCGATAAGACTAGAGGAAATGGCCTCAAGTTGCACCAGAGAAGGTTAAGATTGGATATTAGGAAAAACTTCTTCACTGAAAGCGTAGTCAGGCACTGGACCAAGCTGCCCAGGGAAGTGGTTGAGTCCCCATCCCTGGAGGTATTTAAAAGATGTGTAGATGTGGTGCTCAGGGACATGGTTTAGTGGTGGACTTGGCAGTGCTAGGTTAACGCTTGGACTGGATGATCTTAAAGGTCTTTTCCAACCTAAATGACTCTATGATTCTAAGACATTCTTGTCTTGTGGAATGTGATTAATACAGTAGATAGATAGTCTATTATAATATGGATACTATAATTTAAAACAAGCAAGCGAAGCAGAAGACCAGCTTGGCTGAACAAGGAACTCTTGGAACTCAGGAGAAAAAAAAAAACAACTGTATGATCTATTGAAGCAAGGTCAGGCTTCACAGGAAGATTGCAGAGCTGTGGTTTGTGTGTGCAGGGAGAAGACATGAAAGGCCAAAACTCAACTAAATTTGAAACTGTCCAGTGTTGTGTCAGACATCCAGTTTTTTTAAGTATGTCAATAGCAAGACAAGGTCCAAGGGAAACATTGGACTGATACTTGTTGAAGATTGTCACCTGACTAATAGGGATGAAGAAAAAGCAGAGGCATTCAATGCTTTTTTTGCCTCAGTCTTTTATAATACTGGTAGACCTTGGACTGCCTGGTCCTCTGAGTCAGAGGACCACAAGTGTGGGAACAGTGACTTTTCATTTGTGGACACTGAAATTGTAAGGGACCAGCTCTATCAGCTCAAGGTTCAGAAGTCTATGGGGCCTAATGGGATTCATCCCAGCGTACTGAAAGAGCTAGCAGATATTATGGTAGGACCCCTCTCAGTCATCTACCAAAGATCTTAGGAGTCTGGAGAGGCCTTCACTGACTGGAAGTCAGCTAATGCTACTCCAATTTACAGGAAGGGCATGAGGGAAGACCCAGAAAACCACAGGCTTGCTAGTCTAACCTCAGTTCCTGGAAAAATTATGGAGATGATCATACTGGGTGTTATTGAAAGACATTTAAAGAACAATGCAATCATCAGGCACAGTCAACATGGGTTCACAGAAGGAAAGTCCTGTTTAACTAATTTGATATCCTTCTACGATAAGGTCACCCACCTAGTGGAGGATGGGAAGGTGGTGGATGTAGTTTTTCTGGATTTTAGTAAGGCTTTTGATACTGTCCCTCACAGAATCCTTACGTGCTCTTGATAGTCCATATCTTTCTTTTTTGCCAGTCATCCTTCTGCATTAGGCAAGAGAACTGTATATTTGCAGTCCCTTTTGCCTGTATTATTTTTCATCTTGTAATCTTTGTTACTTAGATGCTTCCTGTGTGCAACTATACACATAGCTGTTTGTCTCTTTTGTGGTCATATTGCTCACATATGTAAAATTCTTAAGCATTGCACCTGGTTATTCCATCACAGTGTTAACAAAATACTTACATATTGGTTACACCATTTTAGTATACTTATATTGGGGTGTAAGGCAAACTACTATTAATTATAACCTAATTAATACATTTATGATTTCTAAATGTTTCAGGTCTCTGCTTTGTCTACACAATTCCTAGGGAGGACAGGTGACACCATGCAGCTTGCCTGGTATGGTTCTGCTGTGGAGGAGCCTTCAGGCTGAAGAAAACTTATTGAGTACCTTTAGGGTGCCTTTCAGAGACAGAAATCCTTGTTTCTGGTGTATGTACTTCCTGACTTCCTTGGTGCTGAATTAATTTGTGAGTGGAAATGTTTGCCTGCAGGGCCCTGCTATTGTTTGTCTAGAAAGGGAATAATCTCTTAGGGGTTCTTAAATGGAGGGTTTTATCTGGAAAAATGTTGGGTGCCAACTCATGAGTGCCTAAAATTAGAAAACTGAACTCAGTATTTTTTATTGTATTGCCAACCAACACCCATACTGTGATTCAGCTGATCAAACATGGACTTTACAATGTCTGAATTAGTCACCTTAGGCTTCCCTTTTAAGGAACAGACAGTAATAAACATTTCATCTTATTCTAAAGAACATGTTCAAAACACGGCAGGTACATTGTTCCTTGGAAATGTCTATTTCTTAATCTTTACAAAAGAAACAATCCAGAATCATTAACTGAGAAGTAGGCATTCACATTACAGACTTCTTAAATTAGATCTGCCTTAGTGAACGTGGCAGACACTAAGCAATGCCAATCCTACCTATTCTAATTCTCTGAATGAACAATAACTAGTCTGTAAGGGTGCTCTACTGCTAAATTAGTCTTTAAAGTGGCCTCTTTTGTCAGGGGCCTACTTTATTTACAGGGCAGATATGTGAACAGAAGGGAGGCAGATTGTTTCCTGTTTCCAGTTATTTCCTGTTTCCAGATTGTTTCATATTTCCAGTGAGAGATCATTAAATGTCTAACCTATAGTATCATTGAGGATATTTGGGGTTTTTTTGTTGCATTTGTGCTACTAACTTAAACAAAGCTAGTGAGTTATCATTGGTCCCAGGACAAGTGGAACTGACTTTAAGGCATACTAACATATCTATGTTGCATAGCATTTGGATCTCCTCTGAACACTGTGCTCTCCTGTGAATCTTGCTTTTATGCGTTCATGGTGTCTGAAATAATAGAAAGGTCTTTGTCTCCATCCAACAGAGTGGTATTTTTATAATGTGAAATTGCAGATGTATGTTGTGTGCTTTGAAGAATTATGTGGGAACATGTGTATTGCTTCAGGGTACCTTTAAAAATATTGTTGGAGGCCTGTATAGGGTGCCATTGAGGGTGTATTTGATGCAGTCTTGTCCATACTACCTTTTGGAGAAGGTTTTGGACTCAACTGTCTCCTAAACCATGCCTAAATATTGGTTTTTGAGAGCTATTTGGAACTGATAGAAACAGAGACCAGGAGTAAGCTTGCAATGATGTAATGTAGATGATCAGAATCCAGTGGAATTTCCCTGGCTCTCTTTTATTTAGTTGTGTGGATCCTTTGAGATAAAGTCTATTAGTTTCAAACCTAATTTCCCCTTTAGTGTTTCCATGCTCCTTATGACTTTTCCTACCAATGCACAGTGACCAAGATTCATGACACCTATTTTTGACATTTAACTGAAGTTATCTAAATGGCGAATATTGTTGCTGATGGCTCTGGATGTTGTAAGACCTTCAGAGAGTGATTCAGCTCATCTTCAGTGTCTGTTCTTCTCCACTGATTACTAAGAGAGGCTATGGCAGCTATTCTTTTAACTCAGCTGCTTTCAGCTTAGGTAAGATGAATTTTCACAAAGCTCAGAGAAAACCTGGCTTACTATTACATCTACTCTTCTGTTTTGGACATTCTGTATCACTCTTCTGTTACCCAGTCTCACTTGATTGGTTTAACCATCTCCAAATTTTAACTCAAGGAGCATATGGACATGTTATTTCTTGGTAATATGTGTGACCTATAATTCAACAGAACGCCTATCGTCTGCATCTTTCACTACAAATGTAGGACGTCGTGCAAACTGAATGCAAACGCTCCCTTGCCATTCTCATCACAAACATGGTTCACAAAGCACCTCTGACTTACTGCTTTACTAAACAATGTGTTGCTGGGAGAGAATATGTCTTGCAAAGATCACAGCAAGACCGATGTAGATCTCCACAGGAGTATCTAAAGACACAAAATATTCTGGAGAATTCCTTAGTCTGTATCTAATTCTGCCTCCGCAAACTTCTCCCTTTTTTAACTATTTACTTAAGAGTTTTAACAGAATAAATAGCAGTGGGTTTTAAAAGTTTATAATTTCAGTTCATCACGTCTCAGTACATTGTTAAGGAAATGTGCTAACTTACAGAAAGAATCTTAAATGGTCCCTACAGCTTCTCCAGGTATCTCTCAAAGGTAAATAAAAGCAGGTGCAGCAATTTTATTTCAGTTATTTGGTTTTATTTTCATATTTGTAAAACAGATACCATCCTTTCGGAAGTCAGCTTAGTCTCTTGTGGCTCCTTCTGTGCTTGCTACTGGTGACAGATCATTAAGTGCTTCCCATGCTCCCACCTGCAAAAGAATAAAGTTTAGTAGTAAGAGAATGTGAAATATAGTAAGAGTAATATAACTATCATCCACTTGAGTCTAAAATAAGTAAGCAAGCAGGCTCTTGAAAATGTTCAGCCTTTCAAACTCTCTGTGTTTAAGACAACTCCCTCTCGTTAGGCTCCTACACAGGTGCCAAACTAGCTACATTACTGGACAGGTGTTTTTATCTTTATTTGATATACAGTCTCCAATGATCGTGGAACACAGAATTTAATCAAATATCTAATAAAACCTTGGTCTTTTCCTTGACTTGTAGTCTGTGCCTTTGGTCATTACCAAAGGGATTATGGATTCCTATGGGGTTAGGTTTTGATTTGTTTTGTTGTGGGTTTTTTGTGTTTGGGTTTTTTTTTTCTTTTTTTGTTTGTTTATTTTAAACTGGAACTGTTTATACTTTGTTCATTGCATTTCCAGCAAAGTAACCTCCTTGTGCAGCAAGCCTAAACAAAATTCAGTTAAATACAGCAACTCTGTTTTGGCAGAATACTAAAGTGTAAGCAGTGAAGTAGCTAATCAAATTTCCATCTATTTATGCTGTGTTCAGCTTTAAATGAGGGTTTGTACTTTGAGATATTATATTAGAAATGAAGTTAGACATTTGATTATAATAACTTATAGATAGAGCTAAACCTAACCATAAAATTTCACTGACATTCATTTCAAAAAAATTGAAACAGAAAAACCTGTTAGCAGTCACTCTAGGTACCAGCTATGTTAGAGTATACTCAAAGCCATGAATCATGAATTAAGAGACATTCAGATACTGCAACTATGTGATTACATTTAGGTAGAACTTAACTTTCTTTCCATCATTAAAATGAGTATTTGGATTTCTGATACGCTTAAGTGTTTTTTTCTGAAAATACTTTCTCCAACATGCTAGTGCTGCATTCATTTTAGAAAAGTAGTTTTGCACTGAGAGAAGAGTTCATAGTGATGTTCATTAAATGCAGATCATGTCATTATTCAACAGCAGTCTTTAAGAAGACTGAGAAATATAATGATGTTGAGAAGCAGTGAAGAGAGACATATGAAAATTAAAAATTGTGTTTCTCACAGAATATTTAGAGAAGAGCCATCACAGTGATTCAGCAGGGGGCAGGAAGGGGAGAGGGGGCAGGGGAGGAGATTTTTTCTAAAAAGGTAAACCATTTGATCAAATGGTCAATATCATACATTATTTTGGAGATATTCCTAAATGTCCAGACTCAGATGACTTCAATTTAATACATTTTCAATCAGTTCCTTCGAAGGTAAATTGCCAGGAAAAAGAATTTTTGTACTGTTGATAGAAATGACAATAAGTGATATTAGTACAATTTCCATCATATTATACAATTTATAATGCACATCTTAGTCCTTATCTAGTCCATCATCAATTACAAAACATTACAGTATGGAAACATCATGTTAAAAAAAGTCAAGAACTAGGAAATTGCTTGAAATTATGCCTTATGAAGAAAATAGTATATTTAACAAAATCATGAAGTTTTGGTTCATTGAAGGAAATGTGTTAAAATATATAGTCTGTGGATAAAATATCTGATTTATACAGGTGTCAAGGCAAAGTCTTATGGAACTGGGGTTCTGCAACAGATACATCATCAATGTCTAATGTAAGCACTGAATTTTCTGGGAAAACCTGAGAAAAAGAGAAAGTAATTTCATATAGATAGATCTCCCAGGTTGCTGCTTTGATTAAATGATATGGATCAAAAGAAATACTGTAAACAAAGATCGAAGTATAAATATTTACTGTGCCACTAATGTGAGTCAAGTGACAAGAAAATATAAATAAATATTTCTTGACTTTTGTAACTAATTTACAAATAAGAATTTTGAGTTCATAGCTATTACTAGAATTGGCAGAGTTTTGGTTAGGTACAAAACTAACTTAAAACCAAGAGAGATGCGTACCAGAGATGGAGAAGTGGAAGATTGTCCATTGAGAACTACAAGGGCATTGCCAGAGTGTGCAGAGATGCGGTTAGAAAGGCAAAAGCTCAACTTGAATTTGAACTGGTGAGAGACGCCAAAAATAACAAGAAAGGGTTCTTCCGGTATGTAAGTTGCAAGCAGAAACAGAAGGAAAACATAGGCCCACTGTTAAAGAGCAGAGGTGAATCAGTCACCAACAATGCTGAAAAGGCAGATGTTCTCAACACCTTCTTCACCTCTGTCTTTGTGAACACTGTTGGATCCCAGGCACTGGGAATGAAAATCCAGGAGGATCCAAACATAGATCCACCATCAGTGAAGAAGGACTTAGTATGTGAATTATTACAGGAGCTTGACCCCTACAAATCGACGGGCCCTGACACCATCCACCCGAGGGTGTTGAGAGAGCTGGCTGATGTCATTGCGGGGGCACTCTCTATAATCTTCAAGAAGTTGTGGAGATCGGGGGATGTCCCAGAGGACTGGAGGAAGGCAAATGTTACCCCTATCTACAAGAAGAGCTCAAGGGAGGATCCAGGTAATTATAGGCCCATCAGTCTTACTTCAATCCCCGGGAAGGTCATGGAATGGATCCTCCTGGGGGCCATCACGAGTCAAATGAAGCACGTGATTGGGAAAAGCCAACACGGCTTCACAAAAGGCAGATCGTGCCTGACAGATCTGGTGGCCTTCTATGATAAAGTGACCTGCTCGGTTGACATGGGGCGAGCGGTTGACGTTGTCTGCTTGGACTTCTCCCAGGCCTTTGATACGGTTCCCCATGGCCTCCTCCTGGAGAAACTGATGCGTTATGGCCTGGACAAGTGGTCTGTGCAGTGGGTGAGGAATTGGCTGACGGGCCACACCCAAGGGGTGGTGGTAAATGGCTCTTTTTCAAACTGGCAACCCATCACAAGTGGGGTCCCCCAGGGATCAATATTGGGCCCAACACTATTCAACATCTTCATAAGTGATCTGGATAACGGGATCAAGTGTAGGCTGACGAAGTTTGCAGATGACACCAAATTGAGTGGGGAAGTAGCCACTCTGGAAGGGAGAGCCACCCTGAAGGAAGATCTGGATAGGCTGGAAGAGTGGGCTAACAAGAACCTTATGAAGTGCAACAAAGACAAGTGTAAGGTCTTGCACCTAGGAAAACATAATCCAGGAGCGCAGCTCAGACTGGGATCCACCTGGCTAGAGAGCAGCTCCATGGAAAGCGACCTGGGGTCCTGGTGGACAGGAAGCTCAACATGAGTGAACAGTGTGCTGCTGCGGCCAAGAAGGCCAATAGGATGCTGGGCTGCATCAAAAAGGGCATCAGAGCAGAGATAAAGAAGTCATTATCCCACTCTACTCAGCACTTGTCAGGCCACACCTGGAATACTGTGTACAGTTCTGGTCCCCGTTATACAAAAAAGATGTGGACAGGCTGGAGGGGGTCCAGAGAAGGGCCACCAAGATGATCAGACGTCTGGGAAGCCTGCCATATGAGGATAGGCTGAGAGAGCTGGGTTTGTTCAGCCTTGAGAAGAGGAGGCTTCTGAATCTCATCAGCATGTACCAGTACTTAAAGGGGAGCTACAAAGAAGACAGAGACTCCCTTTTCAGAAGGAGTCACATGGTGAGGACAAGGGGTAACGGGTACAAGTTACTCCCAGGGAGATTCCAATTAGACACGAGAGATAAATTTTTCACAATGAGAACAGTCAGTCATTGAAATAATCTCCCCAGGGAAGCGGTTGACTCCGCTATGCTGAACATGTTTAAGACTCAGCTGGACATGGTGCTGGGCCATCTCGTCTAGATTGTGCTAGAAAGGTTGGACCAGATGATCCTTGAGGTCCCTTCCAACCTGGTATTCTATGATTCTATAAAAACTATATGACTTTTTGCTGTTGCTATTCTTTGGCTATATGTGTTATGCAAAACACCAGAGCACTTCTGATAAATATTTGAGGTGAAATACAGTCCTTTGTATGAGTACATGTGCTTGCTCTACTTGAACACCCAAATGTTCATAGAGGGAAAGCAGAAAAAGGTTTTGAGCCTGGCCAGCAGATCATGTCTAATTCATATCTATGTATGAATGAATGTTTGAAGATTTTATTTCTATCTTTTGATTAGCTGCATATAGTCAAAATAATACAGAAATTCACAATTTAGTTTATGATTTACAAAGCTATGCATACCAGCAAAGCTGTAGTTAGCAATACCTGTGAACTATGGAAGGATTTTAGAAGCTAAGTACATGGAATAGATAGAAGGGAATTTTATTCCAAATGACAGCAGAAATTTAGATGAGACATCAAGCTATCATCCTAAAGAACAGTAGTACTTTTGTCATAACTACTTTTAAAAATAACTCTAGCAAGTATCCTTTATTTAGTAGCTCTGCAGTATTCATCTTCCCTGCAGTGAGTGATGACCCTTGCAACTGTAGTAATTAAACTTTTCAGTTGCAATAAGGGCCTCTGACAGTGTCAAAAGGAGAATTACAAATTAGAACTCTGACAGCCCAGCCCTCTGAAAAGAAAGAGTCTATTTCCCCTTGGCTTTTTAACTCCAATTCAATCTTGGCAGATACACTCAGGTGTGAAAAAAAAAGTTTCACAGAATAGATCATGGATTTTAGGCTGGTAATATATCTGAATGTTCATTTTCTATTACTCTAATCATGGTGATATAAATATAACATTATACCCTGCAATTTCATTAGCTCTCCCTCTAGAGGAGGAAGAAGCAACTGAATATTCATTGTGGACTAGGCAGTGACAATGATGCAATAAAAATGAAGTTAAAAGGACATGAATAAGACCAGAGGGTGGAACACAACCCAATGGGAAATTCTTTTAGCTCTGACCACAGTGTACCACACTGGACTATTCTCCAGCAATCTGTACTTAAACCATGCCCAATTCAATTGCATGCAGAGAATGAAGTAACTTGCAAAACAGCCTAAAAGACTAGTATTTACCAGAACTAGTGGAGCTGTCTTAACCTTTTATCCAAGGTGTAGTACAGATGAGATCACAGCTGTACCCATTCATCATTCAGCCTTCTGCTGAGAGGTTCTCAGCTGACCATTACATATCCATTCAAGACTGCTTAAGCTGTATTTTGAATGCCTGAATTAGAACCTCTGTGCTGGGATACAAAATATAAAATTTGAGGCATGATTTGTGTCAAGGAGATCTACCATAGAGCCTTACTCAGTTCCCCATAATCCTATCCTACCTCACCATTTAACTGTCCATTTGCTAGTTATTGTTATCATAATTTCTTAAATAAATGTGCATTAAAAGAAACAATTAAATTCAACTTTGCTTAAAGCCTTCTATATTAAGTCTACCCTCAACTGCCTTATTAACCTAAGTAACAGTAATACACAATTAAATAATAATTAGATAATGACTTTTCCTGAGGTGAAATTATAATTAATGAAGTTTAAAGTATTGACCTTGAGGGATAATAAACCATGCTAATTGAAACTAGAAGTTAATATGTTATACCACAGATTTTCAAAACACTGGAGGCTTTAAGGAGGTATGACTTTTCTCCTCTCCTCAATGACATGGGCTTGGTTCACCATTTTTTACCTTTAGGAGATGGACAAATGTATTCTCATAGATTCAGATGTAGCAGTGAAAAGAGTTATTGCTGAAGGTAAATTAATTTAATCCATTTCCTAGTTTGTATTGAAATGGACTGGAAAGGTTCATACTGTCTTGCATCTGAACTATGAAATCCTACAGATAAAAGACAGCATTGAATAACATACAGTGGCTTCAAAAGCTGTTCTTTCTAGATTTGAGACAGAACAATGATTTTCATAACTTTATCTTGGTGACTTTCATATTCTTACCAAGGTCAACACATATTGACTATCATGATCCACATCAAAACTGCCAGTTAATTAAAAGTCTAGGAATTTAAAAATGTGTCATAGCCCAAAATTATTTGCATGTATGTTCAGATGAGTTTCTCCCTCCTATGTCCGTAAAGTGTGCAAAAGAAGTGTGGCCAGCAGGTTGAGGGAGGTAATTCTCCCCCTCTACTCCACTCTCGTGAGACTCCACCCGGAGTACTGCGTTCAGCTCTGGGGCCCCTAGCATAAGAAAAACATTGACCTTCTTGAGCAGGTCCAGAGGAGGGCCATGAAAATTATCAGGGGTCTGGAGCACCTTTCCTATGAGGTCAGGCTGAGAGAGCTGAGGTTGTTTAGCCTGGAGAAGAGAAGGATCCAGGGAGATCTTATAGCAGTCTTCCATTACTTAAAGGAGGCCTATAGGAAAGATGGAAAGGGACTCTTTATCAGGGGGTGTAGTGATAGGACGAGGGGTAATGGTTTTAAACTGAGAGAGAGTAGTTAAGTTAGATATTAGAAAGAAATTCTTCACTATGAGGGTGGTGTTGTGGGTTGACCCTAGCTGGATGCCAGGTGCCCACCAAAGCTGTTCTATCACTCCCCCTCCTCAGCTGGACAAGGGAGGGAAAATATAGCTAAAAGCTCGTGCATCGAGATAAGGGCAGGGAGAGATCATTCACCAATTACTGTCATGGGCAAAACAGACTCAGCTTGGGGAAATTATTTTAATTTAGTTGTTCTTCTCACATATTCTCACTCCTTTCTCCGGCTGCAGTTGTGCAGTTGTTTTTTTTTTTTTTTTCCCTTCTTAAATATGTTATCCCAGAGGCACTACCACTGCTGCTGACTGGTTTGGCCTTGGCCAGTGACGGATCCATCTTGGAGCCGGCAGGCATCGGCTCAATTGGACATAGGGGAAGCTTCCAGCAGTTTGTCACAGAAGCCACCTCTGTAGCCCCCGCTGCTACCAAAACTTTGCCATGCAAACCCAGTACAGGTGGTGAGACACTGGAACAGATTGCCCAGAGAAGTTGTGGATGCTCCAGCCCTGGAAGTGTTCAAGGTCAGGTTGGATGAGGCTTTGAGTAATCTGATCTAGTGGAAGATGTTCCTGCCCATAGCAGGGGGGTTGGAACTAGATGATCTTTAAGGTCCCTTCCAACCCAAACCATTCTATAATTCTGTAATTCTATGATTCTATGTTTAAAGATCCTATTCAAGGTGTTAATACTATACTATAACAATATTTTTATCTATTTATGACAGAGGGCTGTCTAGTAAGGAGTTTTAGGTTTTGTTTTGCGGGAAATATTCACCTTTTTTGCATTTCTGCCTGAGGTTAAGGTAAGCAATACGGTTAGTGACTGGTACTATGCAATTCTGTGAGAATAAACACCAGTATGAGAGATGTTTTTATTTTTCCTCTCAGCTATATGTTTTTAAATTGCATCCTCAAGTGACACTACAAAGCTTCCTCTCATTTAAAATAACATTAATCCACCTACTACAGAAAAGCAGTCATATGGATATTTGGGATGAGAATCCGTACAGTGCTTGTAATACAAGTATATTTTTAGTTATTATTAAAGAGTTCTTCAGGAGAATGCATCAGGTGATACCACCCCACAGCTCACCTTGAAAAGTAGTTTGTTCTGCGAATAGTGCCATTGATTTCAAATAAACTCAATAATCAGTATTCTTTTTGAAGAACAGAACTCAGTCCAGGTTCCCTGTTGTACAACAACATACATCCACTTGACTTAGTAGAATTGCACTGATTTAGACCAGCTGAAGAACTGGCACATAAATCATGCAAAAATACTATTCCAGTACACTGGGAAATCAGTAGGGCTGTTTGGAAAGTAAAGATCATCTGGAAATTCTGGAACTATTCCTATAAAGCTTAAGCATAATAATTATTATTGATGGTATATTGCTTCTCTGTTTCCAACAGTGAATAAGGATGGCAGAATAATGTATAAGAATAGATGTTTTGGGATTAGCTTCCTTATGCATAAAACACCTTCACTCAATTCTGATGAAGGCTTTTTGCCAATGCTTTACTAACAGTAATTGCTGATGGAGGGAGACAAAAATAGCCTTCTACAAGATATACTGAGGGGCCAGTCTGACAGAATAAATCTCATTTGTTTGTGTCCCAGCCTCACACTTACATTGCTAAGCCTTTATATTCTTGGCAGTATGGGTCCTGGGTCCTGAACACAAATCCTCTTTCCACTTGCATTTATAATGCAACCAGAAAGGCATCTTGTAGAACAGTCACCTTCACTTTGACTTATAAAAAGGAAATTGTTTAGACTGCAGGATAGTTAGTTGGAATGTGTCTTGAAGCAATATTTCAACACTGCATCCTGTGCTTAAGTGCTTCCATCTTTCAAATAAAGCATCTATTCCTATTCAGATAAAGAACAAGAGATCATCCTCCTCTTTATATTGTCTTTGTCCTACTTCAGTTTTAATTCTGACCTTCTCAGAAAGACAGCACAGGGAAACTTGTTAGTGAGTCTACGGCACTGTTTTTCAGTCTCTGTTGAAATGTAAGATGTAAACGTTGATTCAGAAGGGGCTGTGGAGCTTAGCAAACACTTTTTTTCCAGCAACAGAATGAAATAGAATAGATTTTATCTAGAAAAAAATTGTATACTTAAGTTTAAGCAATGTTGAAGCCACTTTAAACTCTGATTTGAAAACAAACTAGCCCTTGCTTTTACTTCATGGATAAATTTCTGGTCAGCACCCAGTTGCTGAAATCCTTATTATTTGGTAATTAAAATAACAGCATGATGATTTTAGTTCCTTCTATTAAGAAAAATAGGTTACATAAGTTATCCATACATTTCAAGGTCTGAATTAAAGATTTTTTTTTCAACTGTACTTTTTGATTAAATGATATGAACATATATTTATTTTCTAGGTACTGACTTTACTAAAGCAGTATTTTACAGGGTTCTAAGCATCAGCTTCATTAAAGATTATATATACATATATGCATATATATATATGTGTGTGTGTGTGTGACTGTTTTGAGGAAAAGAATCCGTTACTTCCCCTTGGAGTGCTGTGACTAACTGCATCTGAACCAGAGCAATTTTAGTGTGAATACTTTGGGGCATATTCGCTTTTGGCTCAGTTCTGCAGAGAGCTGTGTGAAGTGCTGAGCATCTACGATGTTCACTGCCTTCACTGGCTTTCACTGAGAGCCATTGAGTATCTGCTAGGATTCACTCCTATGCTCAAGGGCATTTAGAGGACTATGTAAACTCCAAATGAATGACTGAGTCATGTTATATTCATTAGTGTCAGCTGTAAAGCAAGGCATTCAGGTAATCATGTCAAAAAAACCCCAACCCTCTATCATCTGTTACACAGATGAGAATTTTTAGTATCACCTGGTTTTCATGGACTGAAGCTCCTCGTAATTGCAAATTCTGCATTAGTCTATATTAATATATTCACAGTAGATTACTGTGATTAGTGTTTATATATATAAAACACAAATATGGAAACATCCCATGTGCAAAAATAGACAGTGAGATGAAAAGTGTAGAAGCTGCATTTCTGCACAAATGACTCTGATCACTTAATGACTCATAATGGTTCACTGCAAATCTGAGGCATAAAGTAATGAAGTACAGCTTGTTGACAGCCACCCACATGTGACAGCCTGTACAGTAATCCAATGATACAGCAATGATATTATGTTACAAAATTTTAAAAACTTTTAACTGAGTCAAAGTGAAGATTGGACATATGACAGAAAATCCAACTTGCAGGTGCCTCTTCCTTTATGAGATCCATCTCAGTTAACAATTGAAAATGAGCATGCAGTTTCTTCTGGAAATGGGCTTGTGGTTTGGTGCCTACTTGGCAATTGCCTGAGTCAGAAAATTTGCATGTTATTTGCTACAGCTCAGTACACTTTTCCATCTCCAGTTTCAGACAAAACCCGTAAGGCAAATTTCCATACAGTGAGTGATCTCAAAGCCCTGGGTGAATGGAAACTGTTCTATAAAAGGATGGTTTCATGTCTCCTGTATGTTCTCTCATTTTGCCTATAAACAAGATGCCTATTTTGCAGTCCTGTCTACCTTTGGGCAAGTGATAAAAGAAGGAGAATGTGCTCTCATGACACTCAGTGAGATACAATGTTTTCCTTTCCTATCTCAGTAACAGCAAGCAAGTACTTCTGGCACAAAGAACATCATCCTTTAAAATTGTATTTTTAGGGGACTATTTTTGAATATTCTTGTAAAAAAATGCAAGCAGTATAATTTTGTGGGAGCAATTACAGTTCAAGTATCCTTACATATAAAGCTGTTTATTTAGAAAGATTCAACTCAGTATTTAGGATTTTTAAGTAACTCCTCCCTCCTCCAGTTTCCTCAGTATTTGCTTAACACTCATAGGCAATTCTGGGTGTTAAAAATTGTAGGCAGAAATGGAAGGGGAAAGAAAAAAGGAACATGCTTTCAAAAACATTCTTTCCTGGAGCTTCCATTACATCCCCATATTCTACCAGCAGTCCTCATCCCAGACTGTTAACCTCCCGTTCAGATCAAGGATGTACTTAATCTCATGCCTCTTTTTATGCATGTAACCTTCTTCACTGGATCTGAACATTCCCACTCCCCTCAAGTTGTTCTAAAAATGTGTCTTGAATAAATCATGACTCAAAAGGCAAAAGCCTTTAGTCTTGGGTTTTGATTTGTTCTTTATAGAAGTGGAGAACTTTAACTAGATTGAAATCCAGATGTAACCATTAAATACATGTGTTTTGAAGGTGTTTGCAACTGGGGTTTAATTCTGAATTGTTCCCAACACTTTTCAGAAAGCACTTGTCTGATTGATAGAAAAAATGAGAACTGAAAACTGTACATGAAATACCTATACTTAAATGACATCCACATAAGGGTTAAGATATAATAAAAGCTGGTGATTCTGTAAGAAATATATTGTTCTTGCATGTACTTGGAAAGGTTATTTTTTAGGATAGGAGTATACCACTACTCAGAGTGAGGAATATAATTTGTTAGCAGAATGTTCTGTCCTTTTGTCCTGTACCTGACTGAATAATAATAATGCAGAGGGTATAAGGCTGAAATGTTTTGGATTATTAAAATCTCCTTTCCATTGAACAAAAATGTGATTGGATGTCTAGTGAATTGGACTGTGAAGAAGTACATAATGATGGTTAGAGATTAAAAATCACCTGTGCAGACTCTCTTCAAGTGTTCTCATAATCATTTAAATATGAAGCATGAAGTAGAATAAAACACAAGGCCGTTCTAATTGACAGGGATTTTAATAGGAACTTTGTGTTAGCAGGTGGCTGAAATTTCATCCATAACCAACAGTGCAATTTGATAGGCACAAAATGGAGTCAGAACAAACTGTACCTAGAGTTCAAAATTATATATTCTAGTCCTGTAGTAAGGGACTATTCCTTTCTTTTTTTTTTTTTTTTTATAATAAGAAAACCTTTGGCATTAGACAGCATTGCATTAACAGCAATTCTAATTCTGTGTTGCTCTTGAATACATGTTGCTACTGTATTGTGACTTGAAGAAGTTGCAGGCAATATTTTGTGAAGTGAATGGAATGGAACAGCACATATGCATGTTCATTTGCACATGTACTCAGAATAGCATATCTACTCAAAAAACTTAATACAATTGCACAACACTCACAGCATAGTTACTTCTCTCCTTTTTAGTTCATAGATTGATAGTACTTGCTTGTTTATTTAATAGAATGTCATTAAATTAAAAAAAAATTAAATTCTTTCATAAAAGGTACTAGGCTATCTGCAGAAGACAGTGACATGCTGGGGCTTTTCTGCAATGATACAATATCATCATGCATTATTCTTTTGCAATAGGCATCACCATAACTGCACAAATGCTTTACTTCCTGTAGAGCCATTCAAAAATATATACACCTGGATGCTTCTGCTTTGCTCAGGACTATGGACAGATGGATTTCCAATCCTGCCTGATGAAAGTCTGCTTCTTCCACTGAAGAAAGTCCGAACATTTTCCATACCACTTTCACAGCACAAGAAGGTAATGATTGCCATACTGATGCATTTGCTACATAATAAATACTATGACAACTTTGGGATAATAGTGCTGTTTTTGAACCTCTCATCATGTTTCTCTTTCTCTCATCTGGAAAACAATCTATACATTCTTCTATCTTAACATTATTTTCTTTTTCTGCTTCATTTTGATAGCAGCAGGGCATGTACTAACTGAAAAGTCCCCCTCCTCAGCTGGACAGGGGAGAGAAAATACAACGAAAGGCTCATGGGTTGAGATAAGGACAGGGAGATCACTCAGCAACTACCATGACAGGCAAAACAGACTCAACTTGGGGAAATTAGCTTAATTTATTATCAATCAAATCAGAGTAGGATAATGACAAATAAAAACTAAATCTTAAAACACCTTCCCCCCACCCCTCCCTTCTTCTCAGGCTTAACTTTACTCCCAATTTTCTCCACCTCCTACCCACAAGCAGCACAGAGGGACAAGGAATGGGGGTTGCAGTCAGTTCATCACATTTTGTTTCTGCCGATCCTTCCTCCTCAGGGGTCGGACTCCTCACACTCTTCCTTTGCACCAGTGTGGGGTCCCTCTCATGAGAGACAGTCCTCCACAAACTTCTCCAATGGGAGTCGTTCCCATGGGCTACAGTTCTTCACAAACTGCTGCAGCATGGGTCCCTTCCATACAGTGCAGTCCTTCAGGAACAGAGTGCTCCAGCGTGGGTCCCCCACAGGATCACAAGTCCTGTCAGCAAGCCTGCTCCAGCGTGGGCTTCTCTCTTCATGGGGTCACAGGTCCTTCCAGGAGCCTGCTCCTATGCGGGCTTCCCATGGGGTCACAGCCTCCTTTGGGCATCCACCTGCTCCAGTGTGGGGTCTTCCATGGGTTGCAGGTGGATATCTGCTCCACTGTGGACCTCTATGGGCTGCAGGGGGACAGTCTGCCGCACCATGGTCTTCACCATGGGCTGCAGGGGAATCTCTGCCCTGCTGCCTGAAGCACCTCCACCCCCTCCTTCTTCACTGACCTTGGTGTCTGCAGAGTTGTTCCTCTCACACATTCTCACTCCTCTCTACCTGCTGCTGTTGCACAGCAGGTTTTTTTCCCCTTGTTAAATATGTTATCACAGAGGTGCTACCACTGTCACTGATGGGTTTGGCCTTGGCCAGTGGTGGGTCTGTCTTGGAGCTGGCTGGCATTGGCTCTATGAGACATAGGGGAAGCTTCTGGCATCTTCTGACAGAAGCCACCCCTGTAGCTGGCCCTGCTACCAAAACTTTGCCATGCAAACCCAATACAATAGTTGATCCATTTTTATTCAAATATTTCAAGGACATGAGTTGTGCCTGGTTAGATGACAAATTCAGCACAAATTGCTCTGAAAAAGACTTTGATTTCTCAGCTCTTTAAAGTGATCATTTGAACAGAAAGCTATTTGCACTGTTAAATGTGAGTAGAATTCTGGACTGCATATGTAAAAGGGATTTTATTATTATTTCTGACTTGAGCAAATAGGAGCTGCCTGTTCGCATACCACGGAGCATCCAAGCAGCAAACATGGCGTATCAGCTGTAAGAAGCAGCTAATTACCTCTATCAGCATCGCAGCTGCAGCTTCTTGCTAAGGACGAGAAATTATGTACCTTCCTTTATACAGGAGTTCGTTCAGTACTATTTCATGCATAATTACATTCCTCTATGATAACCAAAATGCCTGGGGAAAAAAAACACACCACAAACCAAAAAAAAAAACCCAACACACAAAGCAATTATTTTCTTGACATTATCTGAATAAGTAACAAACATTGCTGTCTGTGCAGTAAAAAGAAAATCAAAAGCCAAAAAATACTCAAGAGCACATAGTCAGTAGCAAGCCATGCAAGTGTTCATCACTTCCAGAAATTGCAATTGTTTCTAAGTAATGCATTTTTTCAGGAACTACATCTTAAATAAATACATCTTGAGTGCATTTATTTAAGAGCATCCAACTTTGCCAAAACTGCCTCAGATGTTTTTTCCTTTTCCACTCTTAAGTGCCACATTGTGATTCCACTATGTTTACTCTTCTTATTTCATACTATACCCATTAAAATAAAGATTAAAGTCAGAATTACTCAGTTATTGAGAAGTACTTCACCTTTCATAACATTCAATCCTTAAAGATTTATTCTGATCAAAAGTTTCCCTTTTATATAAAGAGGTGGAATTCTGGTTTAGGTGTTCCAAACCATGTTTTGATGTTTTCCAGCTCTTCACTCATATGCTCTCTGAGGGCTACCTAAAACATACATGCACTAGTAGTGATGAAGGACTTGATGCAGCATGAACAGGAAATTCCCTAGACATCTTTCCTGGTCTGTGACAAGGAGTACTAAAGAATCATTTGCATTGACCTTGCTGGCTCTATTTGAGAGTTACGGTAAAACCACGTTAAATGTTAAGATGTTATGCAAAGCAACCATAGGCTAGACAATTCAGCAAAGATAAATGGTGATTGCAGGCTATCCACCCGTGGAAGAGAGACCCATAGATATTTTGCCTTACTGTTTTTTTCAAAGATAAATAAGATTAATACTGGATGTCTAGCATAGATGAGAGAACGAACCTGTTTTACTTCTGTCTGGTTTCTTTCCCAAATGGTAAGCACAATAACAAAGAGGTATTTGTTTGCTAAAGCATTTCAGTTGTGCTGAAGACATTTAGTCTGAATATTGGCAGTAAAAGAAGGTCAAATTGACATAGAAATGGGACCACATATTCAGTGGTCACTGAGAAGAATATATTAGGTACCTCACATATTTTCTTAAAAACAATATTCTGCTTCATATTTTATTTGGTTTCTGCCTAGTGTTAAACGAAGGCTAGAGAACTATTCAGTTAATTCTGAAGCAAATACTTGGATTTGATCTACTTAGTAGTTCTCTCACCACCAATGACTACATCTATCCACTGACTAGTTCTCTATTATTTTCAAAGGAGATTCAACATTTGGACTGCAGACATAGCAACAATCATCAATGACACCATAATGATGTCTCGAAAGAGACACTATCGTCTTCCTCCTGTCTTTTGTATATAAGGCTACTAATAAAACTAATTGCTTAATTTTATTGTTCATATATTAACAATTAACCATTATTTAAACCTGAAGGAAAGACTTTGTGATATGAACAGCTTTGTCTGATGTGAACTATTTCACATCTGTGTAACTGTGTTTTAGTGTTTGTGCATGATTTCTTTTTACCTTTTTAGGAGATCTTTGAAATTGCTTTGTGGGACAAACATATTAAATGTTATGAATCTCATTACACTGGTTCTGTACTCCTGGCTGAATAGCAATTTTTGTCCTCCTCTTCAAAATCCATGAAGTTCCATTAAAGTGGGAAATTTGTACAGGCCTGTACAAAGCCCAGTGAATACACCATTAATTTTGAAGAGCTCTACATCAAGGTTAGAAACAAAATTATAATAGTCTATTGTTACTTATTTTGTCAGGAACTTAGAATCTATCTATCAGGAAAAAAAAATCCACAGTCAAAAAACCCCACCACTATTACTACATAGTTTTATTGTATGTAAATTAATATTATCATTATTGTGTGTAAATTATTGTGATCATTATTATGATCTATGACAAAAAAAATCATTCTTTAGAATAGTTGAAATACATGTAATATAAATGCAGACATCCCAGTTCTACTAGTTTCATCTATGCTGCTGAGTAGATATCCAGGCAGCAGCCTCTTGCTCCCAAGCTTAGTGCTGCAGAATGGCTTATGCCTGTATTTTTCCAGGGAGACACCCAACAGCAGAGCGGCTGCATCTGCACTGTATAGAACTTGGCTTTAGGTCCCCTCTTACCTCCATGTAGTGTCTTCATAACCCTAGGAGCTAATCACTGTTTTGCTTACGTGAGCATAATGGGACTTTTTCCCAGTAAAAAGTTTCTCAAACAATGTGAGGAATACTCTTTAATTAAGTGAAATAGTGTTTTTACATCATTAAATTCAAGGTATGTGTAGTGTGTCCTGTGGTATGACGTGAGAGCATTATGGTGATGTTGCAGGGTACGCAGTTTGCTGAGATAAGAGTGTAGGGTTATCTACAGCAGGCAGAAGTCAGTATGATGTTGTCTTCCAGTTTCCCTTTTGACAGTAGCCTCTGGTGTGAACTATCCAGCAGAATTGCATCCAGATTTGTGTTACAGAGAGCTAGAATTTTCCCTAAGAAGAGAGGTTGTGAGTAAATTAAAAATTAAGCAGTGTGGATAATCAAGAGACAAAGACCCAGGGGACCTAATTTTCTTCACAGTCTATACTGCAGTGTTGTCTCTCTTAAAGCTGAAAGGTTTGTACCACAACTCTAAATGGGGCTAAGAGTTGGATAGAGCTGGGGTGATAGAGTTCAGGGAAATGCAACCAAAGAAAAAAAAGATATTAACAGTTTTCATATACATTGTAAGTTTTCAACCAAATAAAATAATAATAAACTGGCTGAAAATAAATACGGGGTTTAGATTAAAAAAAAAAAAAAAAAGGGAAGTATTTGGTAGAATAATAAAATATTGAATAAGATTGGCTACACGTTCTAATACTGTTCTAATAACATGATTCAGGGAGTGGTTACTGTTTCTGTTCCAGTAGACCCACAGAGGCCCATGTATTTATTGCTCTTATCTAACATTCATTAGTAGTCTAAATTTGTCCACACGACACACTGCTTAGAGTACAACCTGTCCCAGTAACACTACGATGTTTGTACCTATTTGTCCACAGGTCCATCAGGCGCAGTGCACGCATCATACTTGTTTGTTCCTGTGCATTGCATGACTATGGAAGATTTCACCAAGGTCCTTAATGTTTTGGGGGAGGGAGGGGTTAATTTTATGTAGCGATTAAGGAGGCATTGAAATCCCTCGGTGGAAAGCTGCCCTACAATGTCCTTTTAAGTGGTCAGGAAGAATCATATAGCTTTTACTTCATCCCTTCTCCCTAGGCTCAGTTTGGAGGACCTCAAAGCACATTACAACAGATGCTTTGCTCTCTTAGCCCTCTGGAGTCTTCTTTGAGCTGAAACATTTTGCAATACTTAAAGTGTGTTTTTTTTTTCTAGATTACATTCTTCCTAATGTGGCCAAGATAATATTATTTTGGTTGTCTCACATACAAAAATGTTTATGTTTCTAAGGCAAGATACCAAAATGCCAGCATACAAGCAAAAATAGAAGAGGCATGTCCTGAGAGTGTTTGTGTTGTTGGAGGGCCAGCATGCCTGAAGGAGGAAGACTTAATGTGGTCCAGTGTACACAGGTTTCTGTAGGTAACTAATTTGTGAACCATAGTAATACAGGTGTTGCTAGGGAGAGCCCTAGTTGTCTTTCCTCCTAAGGGAAGTGCATTCCAGAAGGGATCACAGAAATGCTCTGAGATTGCAGAGAAGGTGAATTGCAGACCAGTACACTGGAGAAAAAATGGGACTATTTCCAAATGACATGTTGCCTACATAGCTGCTGAATTTACATAACTGAAGATTTTTAAATGCATCTTCAGTAAATACCTGTCAAGAATGGTTTTAGTAGAGTTGATCCTGACATAAAATCGCTGACCTCCTGTAATCCTATCCTGCCCTGTTTTTATGATCCTATGATTAAATGTATAAAGAACCTCAGGAGGAAGAAGCTTAAATTTGGATGGCAGCAGGTTTTTTTATACCCAAATAACCTCAAAAGTAAGGTAGCAGACCACTTTCAAGGCTCGCTTAACATACCAGTATATGTAGCCTTGTACAAAATCAAGCTTTACGTGCATGATTTAATGTTTCTGAGTAAAACTTAGGTTTGTGAAGTACTTCAGCATTTGCAGGAGGCAGAACATTGACACTGCTTTGGACATTGACTCTTAAATTCTGCTTAATTTGCACTTCAAACATAAAAGCTTGTTAACAACTTTGCCCCAGCTATACAGGAATTGAAGGTTTTGGGGGAATATCCAAAGGTAGAACTTTAGGTACTCTAGCCTAATTTGTTTTAAGGATTATGAGATGTGTTAATCAAGCTGGAAATATACTCTCATTGCATTAAGCATTTCTCTTTTAGCAGAGAAACACTTGTACAAAGCTTTTTTTTTTAAAGTAATATATAAAAAGTGGACTTAAGTTACTAAGTTAAATAGCTTGCTGACTGTTCAGTCTGTTACAAATTTATTTCAACTTGAAATATGAGGTCATAATATAGAACTTTAAAGTCACAAATGAGTGCTTTTGCATTTAAATTGGACCATCTTTAAAAACAAATTTACCTTGCTTCAAATATTTTCCATTACATTTAGTGCTCTGAGTAAAGAGTATCTAACATTCATAAATCTGAAAAACAACATAAGCTGCAAATAGTATACTTGAACATGAAAACAATTTTGTTATGTCTGAACATATTCTTATGAAGTAAAAACTTAAAGATGTTCATGCTAAGTAGGGCTGAAAAAAAACTTCCATGGAAAATATCAGAAAGACAGGCTGATAGGAATCTTCTTCCTTTCTCCTAAACTGCAGGAGTATGAAAGCATAGTCAGAAACACTGATTGTGTTTGTGGCATATGGATATTAACTGACAAATCTCAACCTAAATCCTGACGTGGCTTCAGCACCTGCAGTTCTCTGATTTGTTTGAGATGAATGACATGCCTGTTGGAGGAATTTAAAATACTAGATTGTTGGAGGAATTCTGTCATTGCAGTGTTTGTGTTTTTACAAAGTACTTCCTTTTTATTGAAAGAACACCTTTGTAGAGTCTTCTGCTATGTTATGAGACAATTTTTAATCAAGCTACTGAATTAACTAATTTGCTCAGCATTCATGGTCATAACAGCATGTAGTATAGAATCATCACCACTGTTACCTTGGGCTGTCGGAGAAGTCATAGCTCTCACATGTCGATTCACTCAATGCCTTATACTTCCAGCATGTGATTGCCTTGCACAGAAGTTCCTTCTCCTCCTCTTAGATTGTGACATTATCAGTATGTGTAAATTTCAAACTGGAAAGAAAAGCAAGCTTGAGCACTGAAAACCAGTTATCCGTTATCCTTGCCTATAGATTCTGTTCTGTCTTCTTCTAACGCCACTAATATTGAATGTTTTCTTCCTGCAGGAGTATAACTTCAAAGATAGAGTGAATTAATTTGCAAACATCCTTGCAGGTAGGATGACTTTCCAGCAGATGATACCCGAGGGTTAGCATTCAGGGATACCAGGACATGAGCTTGCTCCCACTGCAGAAGCCCATCTCCAGTGCTGCATTTTGATTAGTTTCCCTTAATTTGAGGGGCTCTGAAACATTAGTTACCGATATTCTTTCAGCTATTTCATGCTTCAATTATTATTATTTTTTTCCAGCAGTGTTTATTCCAACAGGGCCGCTACAAAAAACAGGATAAATAGACTTCCAGTGATAACTGCAATGACTGGCATATAGCCAGGATAAATGGCAGCTTTTGAATTTCAATATAATTTCGTATGCATCTTCACTGCCAAGGCTAAACTACTAATTAAGCAATAATCCCACAGCACTGTCAGGTGTACAAGGGAGTAAGAACTTCCTGGGCTCATCTTTATGTAAGCAGATATGCTTATTCCTAAATTATGCAATGTCTCTATTGAGGTTATCACAAATTCTTTACAGGTTTTAATAAAGAATGTAATGAACTAGACAGGAAAGGTTCCTTTAGGGCCTTGTCCTGAAGATCTTACTCACATTGAACTCCAATTTGAAACCAAAATTCCAGAACTTCTTCCTGAATGCCACTTTCCACTATTAGTGTCTATGCAATTTGCTATTCTTTCCCCATATTCTTACAGAAATCAGACACGTTGTAGGACAAACAGGCAAGTGAGAAGATTTTTAAAGGATCTTTTAGTTCTTTCAAGCTGGGGAAGTTTTCTTGTCATCTTGGGGTTTTGAGTTTTTTTGTTTCAATGATTCAGTTCTAAAGGAGATGAGACTTAATCCTTGTGTACTTTCATGGCTAGTCATAGTGTTCAGGTTCTTAGGGGAAAACATAAGAACACACAGACTAACACATTGAAGAATGTTCTACATGGAACTACAAGTAGGTATGAAACTTTATGGTATGTTTGCTAGTAAAATGTACATACAGTATAGTGAGAGACAGAATGCAGTGTAGGATTCTGCACGTTTGGATGAAGAATTAGTCATTTAATCTCAAGGGATTTCAGTTAATATAAAATCAGGAAGTTTACAACAATTCCTCACAAACGTTTGAGCTATGTATCTTTAATATTTATGAAGAAAAAGTAAAAAAAAAAAATGACATTCAAGTCTGAGGGTGTCTTAACCTAATTCACAATAATCCATTCTGTATGGCAAAATGAAGATACAAAGGAATATGCTAGCTGCTGTACAATAACTATGCCTGTACTGTCTCTATGTAATGAGAATGATATGTAATTATTTTCTTTATATTATTTTATTATAATAATAGAAATATAATTAAAAAAGAGTAAAAGTAATATGTCCTTGTTATAATTAAATATATGATAATATCATAATCAGCTTCTTTAGATGACCTAAGAAAAAGTATGATTGTGCTTAAAATATATTAAACCCCTGTTTATTCTTCTTATTCTGAAACAAGTAAAATCTTCAAATAAACTGCAGATCTCAAAATCATCCCCACAGTTCCAAATGGCAATTACAACTGACTCTTCTGTTGGTTATGTGTCAACCATGGAAATACCTAATGCACTTATAAATACATATTTTTATTCTGAATCTCAGATTAGGTGAAATCTTTGATCCTGGAAATTTTCTAGATCAAGAAACAATCCTTTTTTGGTCTCAGTGATTATGATGAAAACTGAAAGCAATTATTTTTCACTTTTACTACTAAAGAAATCCTGTGAAAAAGGTGCAACTGTTCTTTTTCAATTCAGAAAAAAAATCTGCATTTTTCACAGTAACTAATTCAATACACAAACAAAAATTCAATGCTTCACCTTTTCTTCAGCCTTACTGGGACAACAATCCCAATAATCCTGCTCTTTAGAAATATTTAATATATTCTCCCTCCTACTCAAATGTTAGTAGTACTCAAATGAAACAACTGAAGATGAAAAAGGTTGTAAAGAAGTCCATTTAAAGTTGAGTCAGCTTTCAACATAAAAGTTCCACATGTGGGGAATCCCAGATAGTTATGAGTGTTGACAGGGACAAACTCAGCATTTATGTAGCAGATAAGTCAAATCAAGGTCTTTGGGCTTGTCTTTCTTTTATTTTCTTGGCTTTCTTTAATTTTCTTGGCTTGCTTTCTCCTCTTCAATTAAAGGGTACACCAATAGGAATTTTCTTGTAATTCTACTAGCAATAAGCATAGAAATTTGGATTCGGCTGTGATGCACTTCTATGTATTTTGCATAAAGCTAGTCATTATATCACTGAAATTTTACAACCAACCAAAAATCTATAGTCTCTATGTCAAAACAATGTCAGAAGAAAAAATTAGTCACTCTATAGAGGCGCTAAATTTCTTCTTAGTTATTAGAATTCCCAAAGTATAGGGAAATAAATACGCTTTATCAGTTTTCAGTAATTTGGCATTCAGGAAGTTTAAAGTGTATGTTTTACAAATATGCATGGGATTTGCATGAGATGCGGTAGAAGACGACTACAGTATAATATGGCACTGTTGACACGTAGGGACTTCTACTCATGAAAAATCTGTTCTGGTTTGATAGCAGTCACAGCTCTAGCACTTATTAGTTGGTGAGGGTCCCCTCACACTACATAGTACTGTATTTCCTGTTCTGGTGTATTGGGGTTTTAGCATTGGTGCTGGCATATGTACCACTGCTTTCATTTATGTTTAGCTTAAGAGGAAAACAATTCAGATGTTACTGAAGTGAGCCTCAGTAAAACTCAAGTTGGGTAGGATCCCACAGTTAGCAGTGTAAGAGCTACTCTTGGTCAATAGCAAATACTGTTATGAATAACATTTTGCCCTAATTTGTTATAATATTTAACAATACCAATGACTTTAGGTCAAATTCTGTCATCCTCTTCTGTTTTCCTGCAGCCTTTCTCATGTACATTTTAATTTTAATCTATGCAGATTCCACCTCACAGCTTGAACAACCAATTTACAACTGTTTTCTGAAGATTTATCTATAAATACAAGTGGCATTTGAAATAAACATCCCTGTAGCTAATGAACATCTTGCACCTCTAATAGTCTCTGATGCATAAGTCCTCCATAGCTTGAAAGAATAAATTAAGTTACAAAAAGCTCTTTAAAAGTTTACTTTTGCCTTTGACTGACACACACATAGCACCTCTAGTCTTGCAAATTTATCTTAGATGTCTACAAAACACATTAGCCTGGATGATAGTTGCAAAGAGGATATGGGTCAAAAAATTCAAAGAGAAAATTGATTACAAAAGATTCTCAGAACTCTCATTGAAGATACTACCAGGGAAACTGGAAGGCAAATAAATCAAACCAAACCAAACCAAACCACACCAAAACACAGAGGCAGGGAATAAAATGCAGGAGTACTTTTCTGTTTTGCAAATATGTCTGTGGAAACACATGGTATCAAGCTAGAAACAAATACTGATTGCTTCAGCTGTGGTTCTGATTTTGTAATATAGCTTTGTAAAAGTGCCAAAAATTAGCCTAGCCACCTCCAGAAATGGCAAAAACAGTATGAAAGAAATTAGAGAGGGAATAAAAGGGAGACAAAGCAATGAAACCTAATCAGATCTTCTTGCACTGGAACTAGATTAAGCCCATATTTTGGTTTTGTGATGGTGCCAAATTCTGAAAATGACCAGTTAAACACAATTTCCTGCTGGACTTGATGTTGCTTTGTTTCTAGGGTATGCCAGGCAACTACACCCTTTTAAGAAACTCTCCTAGCAAACAGGTCCATTTTGGAAAATTCATACTCTGCTATGGTTCTGCTGTTATGCCAGAGTTGTAACACTGAATCTAAAAAGAAAAAGAGAACCAAGGGGCAGAAACAGCTGAGACAGCTTCTGTGAGTACTGAAAGAAACAAAAATACCCTTAGAAGTGGAATGAGGGCTCTCAGGAGTTAGAATCCCTACTTTATGTTAAGAATTGTTAAAGTATGACCAGAGAAGAGGTCATAGGTATGACTGTCTCTTCATGATCTGGGGTCTGTTGAGAAGATAATAAACTCTTCTTTAATTTTTGTTTTTCTTCCTTGGAAGAGATAATACTTTATTCAGCTTTCTTTTACACTCTGACAGGGGAGGCCAAATAGGCTGAGATATTTGTCTAATCTATAATTTTGACTTCAGGATATTGTATAGCTCTGGTGCCAGTCACAATATTTGGCAGAATTCATTTGAAATGATGTCATATTATCAAAGAAGATGAGCATCAGGCATCTCCTTACAACTGCATGGAACGTTTCTTTGCTTCATGGAAAATAAGGATATACAATATTTCTCTAGCCATAATCAGACCCTAAATGTTATGCATAAAAGAAAGAAAAAAAATAATTAGAAAACAAATATAAACATAGTTTTAGCTACAGATAATAACTCCAAATTTGTTTCATTACTACAACCATAACAAAAATAAAGAAAGAGATTTATCTTTAAGCAGTACACAATCATAGAATCATAGATTCATAGACTCATAGAATCGTTTAGGTTGGAAAAGACCTTCAAGATCATCAACTTCAACCATTAACCTAGCGCTGCCAAGTCAACCACTAAACCATGTCCTCAAGCACCACATCTACCTGTCTTTCAAATACCTTCAGGGATGGAGACTCAACCCCTTCCCTGGGCAGCCTGTTCCAGTGCCTGACTACCCTTTCAGTGAAGAAATTTTTCCTAATATCCAACCTAAACCTCCCCTGGTACAACTTGAGGCTGTTGCCTCTCATGCCATCATTTGTTACTTGGGAGAAGAGACTGACCCCCACCTCACCACAACCTCCTTTCAGGTAGTTGTAGAGAGCCATAAGGTTTCCCCTCAGTCTCCTCTTCTCCAGACTAAACAACCCCAGTTCCCTCAGCCGATCCTCATAGGACTTGTGCTCTAGACATGCTCCAGGACCTCGATGTCCTTCTTGTAGTAAGGGGCCCAAAACTGAACATAGTATTCAAGGTGTGGCCTCACCACTGCCAAGTACAGGGGCACTATCATCTCCCTGGTCCTGCTGGCCACGGTATTTCTGATGTAAGCCAGGATGCCATTGGCCTTACAATACCACTGATTAGAATGAGAAAAAGAATATCAAGTGTCTTCTGAACAGAAGTGGGTGGGTTTCCTCAGAATAAGAAAAGGAAGAAATAGTGACTGTATATTTTTAGGAAATCCTTTTTTATAACCAAGAGAAAACAAACACTAGGCTCAGGATAGTAATGTGATCCATAATCCATGGTTCCTTATTGTTAAAACAGTGGGCTAAATTCACTGGTAAAGAATGTGGTCACAAATCTAATAACCTTGTCTTTACACTTGTTTATAAGAATTTCACATTTGTTATATTTGCACATCTTGGAATGACATTCAGCTAGGAACAATTATGCTTATATCTTCTGATGCTAGATAATACAGATTAATCTAGATGCTGGAGACTTTTTAACACTTTTGGACAGCTGAAAAGAGATGACAATGGGTAAAACAAAACAAAAAACCTCCCACTAAAAACCAGCAGATTAGCTTGAGCCTGCTCCTACAGTAATGGAAATGTGTAACGCTATTGAAGTTCCTGGGATCACACTTTTATGATGCTATATTAACTATATGGGTAGTGTGGTTGAAAGAAAATAGTCCACTAGCTAGGTTGCAAACCTAAAATAATTTCTGTTTCATGTTATTTTTGAGAAAATATTGAAAATAAGGTATTCACTATTCAGAGA
Source organism: Nipponia nippon (assembly GCF_047370975.1). Taxonomy (NCBI): domain Eukaryota; kingdom Metazoa; phylum Chordata; class Aves; order Pelecaniformes; family Threskiornithidae; genus Nipponia; species Nipponia nippon. The sequence continues at coordinate 77,416,421 of NW_028262336.1, forward strand.
TATGTGCATTATCAGTTCTACATTGTTTGCTGGCTGACCCGGAGAAAACACAGCTGTCCCAAAAAGACAGGATGTCAACAGGCAAAATTAGTAAAAGTGAGCCCAGAATACTCTATCTCTTTCCTCCTCTGGCATGTTTTCTAAAACCTGTAGTAAAAGCTCTGAGTTCAGTGCATTGATTTTAATAGATGTTTCCTAATCAGTCTCAGGGACTCTTAGTTTCTATCACAGACAGTTTGATTCACCTTCCTTTTGATACTGGTAGCCCTACTGTAGGCTACTGTCCTACGGCTTAGCAACTGAAAAATACAAAACATAAATCCTCTTTTATCTCTAGAATGGAATCCTTAAATTTACTAATAGTTCAAAGAATTTAGGTATTTATAACAACTGTTTTAGCATCTTGAAGGTTTTCAGTACTCTTTGTTTTGATTATATTTACATTCTGTGCAATTTTTCCAATGTATGGAGGTGTGTTGGTTTGGCTGGAGGTGCATAAATGGCTCAGTTGTCTGAGCTTCAACATATCAATTTATTATCTGCCTTGTTCCTTTTGACACCTCTGGTTTTTAAAGCCCAGTGATTTCTGTTTTTTTCAGCCCAGAAATTACTGCTGCAATACAAAAACATCACTTTCAACTGTATTTAAAGTTCATAGTCAAACTTTATGTGAGAAAGAGCATGATAAATGTGGAAATCTAGGCTCGATATATGAGGGTTTTTTTCTTTGTCTTTTGGCCATGTCTTTTATTTACTGCTACGCACTAGAACTGAAGACCTGCAACACTTCATTTAGCTTCTGACCTGGTGGCTGGGTCATGTGCTTGAGCACTGAAAGCATGTTTGAATCATGGTGGGCTGAGGTATGCCTAAACTTATTCAAGCTGTCTGCCTGGTAGGTTGTCATATAAAAATAGACCACCTCTACCCCTTGTGTTTTTAAATGCAAGAGGCCTAGACTTCTGTGCTTTTTCTTGGTTTGCTTTTGGCATCTTAGTGAAGTCTGTATATGCAGAGTGTTTTCACAGCATTACTTGTCAACTGTGTCCCTCAAGACATTAAGATTGTGTCAGTCTATTTTCTAATTCCAGTGGGTCTTATTTGGAGAGTAAATAACCTGACTGCTCAGATCAGGAAAGTTATATCTATTGCTACAAAAGATCTAGTGGAAAATTTCAGATCAAAAAAGGAATAACCTACTGAATTTAGGTAGCTATTTAGCAGGTGTCTTTCCAATCACAAAAGCTGAACTGAAGTGGTTAAATACAACCAAGTTTTTTGTTTCAGTCTGGCTGAAATATTTTTAGTGTAAAGACACTGCAAGGTTCCATTTTGGTCCCTCTGCATCCGTTCTGCAGCAAACAGAAATGAACAGTGTAAAACATCATCAACAACACATTAAGACTGGTTTATCACAACATCTGAGCATTATACTTACTTTAATTAATGTATCACCTATTTTCAGCACTACTGGGACTTTTCTGAAGGTACGGTCAGGGCTTCTATGTCTAACAACATATTAAGAGCTTAGTACATAATACCTTTATACTATTTTTACTGATAAATTTAAGAGGGAGCTGAGTGACATCTCAGATGTCAAATGCAGTTATAGTAACTAAACAATTAAAACTTAATGCATAATTATCACAGACGCTTGTCACTGATTGATCTATGTCACCTGAAGTTCTACACTTTGAATGCTGTTTTTTAGCGGCTGTTGTGAAGTTGCATAACTGGAAAAATAATTATATTCATTTAAGTTATCGTTCATTTCTTTAAAGGTGCCCTATAATTAAAAAATTGCCACTCTAAAGGTTTCCATGGCCATTTTTGAAGTTACTTATTTTTAGCTTTGGCAGTAGAGTTCATTAGCATAATATGAGCACTTCCCCAGCTTTAATTAATTCATCATTATGACATGTCTATGAGGTAAAGTCCTTGCTTGACACACCATAAGGATGAGGCCAAATTTGCAGTACTTACTTATTGTGACAAATATCACACAACTAGAAAAAAATTTAGGATTGATGAAGTCAATAATTTTGAACAAATGGAAATTGAAATCTGACAAGTATTTTAATTTACTGACATTAATAGTCTTTGTAATTAAAATGTTAGGTAATTTTTGGTTTTCATTTTTTTTTTCAGTTCTTCTGTAAGCCTTATGCTTTTCAGAAGTCAACCAGTGTAATCTTTTTACACACACAGGGTAGAGAAAAGTTCTATCCTATTTAAGAGACATTTTTGACTATTTTATTGACACTATAACCTACAATACATAAAATTAAAGGTATAAAAAATGGTACAAGGCAAATCATATTATTTCTTATGCATCCTATGTGTCACATTATGTTTTTGACTCTGGATAAGGACAAGTAATTTGGAAAAATGTTTTTTTTTAAAAAGCCATAGCTAAGCAATTTTACAGTCTTTCTTATATTATGCAGTTATGTTTCTAGTATGGAACAGTTTTCCACAAAAATATGGTTAAACCCCTCAAAAAATAGCAGAGTGGTTGTTTTCCTGTATGGTAATTTTGATTTATTGTCAGTAGGATTGTTAATTTTCATTAATACCAATTACAACTGAAAAGTTAATATATTCAGCAAATTTTATGCAGTTTATCATTAATTCAACTCATGCACTACATGTTGACTAATCAAATCACATCTTTCCACAGGCATTGTATGAACTTAATCATCAAAATAATTTTATAGACTTTCAAGACGTAACACTTTCAAAATGTGAAACCTGATGAATCTTGCAGTTTGGCTCTGTTAGTGAAATCTGTTTCTGGTCAAAGCTAGAGAATAGTGGTTGTCAGTACTATGATATCTGACAAATGAAAACAGAATAATATCTCTTATCTACCAATCACCAACAGCAAAACCACACAAACAAGTTACTAAAGGGCTCATTTTCTCTCTTGTCTGGTTTTAGAGAATATGTTACTGAAATTGCAGTACACCACCAGTCCTAAAACTTGTTTAAGTTGTCTTAAATTTTACTAAAAACTCAGGAATGATCTGCGGTTTTTGTCAGACAATCATTAAATCCTATACTAACTGTTAAATTATCAGGATTTTAGAGGCTTTGAACAATAATAATTTTCTCTCTAAAGTTGCTTTCTTTAGAAAAAATCTAGTTTGTAATTTAGCTAGAGAGGTCAAGACAGAGTAACTAGCAGAAAGTCCCTCTTGACAGAAAACTTCTGTAGTTCATTTTTTGTGTGTACTAAGCAAATACATGTATATATATAATGGATAATATATATATATATATGAAGTTTCATCATGATGACATGCAGGTTTATACAGGTAATTTCATTCTTAGCAATATTTAAGTGCTTAGGAATCAAGCACAAAAGTTCATTATGTTCTTAATTTTGAGTTCTTTCAATTATTTTAAAAATATTTTGTGTGGTGTTTTTTTTCTTTGTTTTTAAGATTCATTTGTTATCCACAACAGTTCCCTGAAGAATCTAACAAGATGTCAAATAACCTGCATAATTGTGTCCCTGTCCACCAGGACTGTTATGTTAGGTCAGGCTGAAAAAATCAACTGCAAATGCAAATGGCTTCAAAAACTCATTTAGCCAGAAAGGCAAGGCAAGAATGTGTCTGTGTTTGTGAGATTTCATCTGCATTTACAATTTTGTGTTAAACAAGCATCAGATAACATACATAAAGAGCACAAGATGCTCAGGTCTCAGCTATTCTGGGTGAGTGCTCTAAGTACTGGTTTGCCAAGATGATACTCTTGTTCAGTGAGTCTTGAATTCTGTTATGCATAGTAACAAAGGTAGAGGAAGTGTGCAGAAGATTGCTATTTGGAATAGCCTGCATCTCTTTTCTCTCACATGTTCGTAGTTTGTGCCAGATTCTTCCTTTCCAGAAGACAGAAAGTGTCCAGAGACATTTTCCTCAAAATACGGTTATCAGTAGAAAATGAGTCATCCTTCTTTTCAGGATTTTCCAATGAGATATAGGTCCTCTAAACTGGGGAGCATGACAAACTAAACAAAGAATGTCCCAGCTTCTACAGGAGAATGGAAAACCTGCTACACAAATACTCTCTGTGCTTAGAGTTATTTTCGTGGAATGTGGCAGATGAGGGTTCAAGCCCCTTGTTCCGAGATGGACCTTGAATACAAGTCTTCTGCTTCCTGATGGATAAGCTATTATGCAAAAAATTGGACTTCACTTTGAGTTAGACTGTTAAGCACCTGGAAGCATAGCTGTTAGACATCCCAGATATCTCAAACAGGAGGTTAAGTGAGGAGTTTTAAAACTCATTTGCCAGCATTCTCCTGAAATGGCACAGTGCATGCATAAATCCTTTCTTGGGTAGTTACAGCCTCTTTCCACAGAGAAATACCAAAAAGCCTAATAGTCATCCTCATCTTGTTTGGGAAACTAAAGGTTGTTAGTTCAGTTCATGACATGACATGACATGACATAGCATAGTATAAAAATGTTTACATTTCTAAGACGGGAATTTATCCTTTCTTGGCTAGATGATTGGTTAACTGCTATGTACCTAGTGTTTACGATGATGTTGATCTTACACTATTAAAAGTCTTACAGAAGTCGCTATCATTTCAGTCCAAGGTTACATCAGCATTGCAGCAGTGTATCACTTGATCTGATGCACCATCTAGGGAGAAATGTACTATTTTTTTTTTCTCTGCATGCTAGTTATTGTGCCCTAGATCATCTAACACATTTTTGCCTTGTCTCTGAACATAGGATTTCAAAGCACTTTTGATGCTAGTTAGCCCACAGGGGCAAAATGCCTGAAAATCCAGTTCGTAGATCAATTATTCCTTGACAGAGTATTAGTCGGGATCAAATGCAATGTTTAAAGCTATGAGATTGACATTCTGTTTTTCATATTTTTAACTTCTTAAAAGTTTTCCTTCTTTACATAAGACAAGAATAACTGATGCATGGTAAATAGATAGTGCTCTGTAGGCATTTATTACCCATTGCTGCTCTACTTCTGTACTTCTAGCATAAATCTTCCTTTAATAAACAGGCAGCTGTAATGCAGTTTAAGCTTAAATTATTCCTTTTTCATGTTTAAGTTTAAACATGAAAAAAGAATAATGAGTTAAAGATGTCTGATTTGTTTTTATGTTCCAGAAGGACACTATTGTCTAAAAAATTAGCTTTGCACACTAAGTCCCAGGAAAGTGTCTAAGAACATGGCATACATCTGAACAGTCTTTATTAGATGTGATATTAGATTTCATTCATCTCACCACACTATTAAGTTTGAGTCGAAGTTGTTCACACTGCCTGTACAGCTGGGTTTGAGTCTGAGTCAGTCCTGTCCTGTTCATTCATCTTTTCCTTTTATTTTTAAAGGAGTCAATCTCAAATTTTCAGGTAAGTATATAAGTGCTTTATACAAGTAATAGAAAGAAGACAGACCACAAGCTCCAAAGTCCCCAGGCCATCCCAAAGACACTATGCAATAACTCTTATGTGGCTGTCGTAACTTTGAGAGACCAAACTTTTTTTACTGAATTCTTTTTCCCAAGAAAACCCAGAAATAAAAATTAGATTTTGTTAAAACTCAGTTTGCAAATTACAACAGCATTAATGGGAAAGTCATGCCAAGTTTATTTGTTGCAGCAACATCAGCTCAGTAAGAACATGTGTCAATGACTGCTTTAGCTAACATTCATACCTGGTAAAAAGCAGTAAAAAAAAGTAGTAAGAAAATTACAAAAGACCAGATTTTTAGAATTTATGCTGTTTGATACAGAGACATCAAGCAGTTCATACTGAGATAAGCAGGTTTTAGGTCTATTATTATATTTTTCAACCAGGCCAGGTGGCTTTTCTCAGAAAGTGTATTACAAACAGGATGATAATTGAATGGAGGGACCTGGAATAAGTTAATACAATTTTCCACACTAAGCATGTCAAACACAAATCATAGAATCATAGCATGGTTTGGGTTGGAAGGGACCCTAAAGATCATCTAGTTCCAACCCCCCTGCCATGGGCACGGACACCTTCCACTAGACCAGGTTGCTCAAAGCCCCATCTAATTTGGCCTTGAAAACTTCCAGGGAGGGGCATCCACAACTTCTCTGGGCAACCTGTTCCAGTGCCTCACCACCCTCGTTGTAAAAAATTTCTCCCGTATATCTAACCTAAATCTACCCTCTTTCAGTTTAAAGCCATTATCCCTTGTCCTATCACTACCTGCCCTTGTAAAAAGTCCCTCTCCAGCTTTCTTGTAGGCCCCCTTCAGGTGCTAAAAGGTTGCTATAAGGTCTCCCCGCAGCCTTCTCTTCTCCAGGCTGAAAAACCCCAACTTTCTCAACCTGTCTTCATAGGAAAGGTGCTTCAGCCCTCTGATCATCTTCATGGCCCTCCTCTGGACTTGCCCCAACAGATTGATGTCCTTCTTATGTTGGGGGCCCTAGAGCTGCAGTACTCCAGGTGGGGTCTCACAAGAGTGGAGTAGAGGGGGAGAATCACCTCCCTCGACCTGCTGGCCACACTTCTTTTGGTGCAGCACAGGATATGGTTGGCTTTCTGGGCTGCAAGTGCACATTGCCAGGTCACGTTGAGCTTCTCATCAACACTCCCAAGTCTTTCTCCTCAGGGCTGCTCTCAATCCATTCTTCGCCCAGCCTCTATTCGTGCTTGGAATTGCCTTAACCCATGTGCAGGAACTTGCACTTGGCCTCATTGAACTTCATGAGGTTCACACGTGCCCACCTCTCCAGCCTGTCAAGGTCCCTCTGGATGGCATCCCTTCCCTCCAGCATGTCAACCACACCACACAGCTTGGTGTCACCTGCAAACTTGCTGAGGGTGCACTCAATCCCACTGTCCATGTCACTGGCAAAGATGTAAAACAGCACCAGTCCCAATACTGACCCCTGAGGAACGCCACTTGTCGCTGGTCTCCACTTGGACATTGAGCTGTTGACCGCAACTCTTTGAGTGTGACCATCCAGCCAATTCCTTATCCACTGAGTGGTCCATCTATCAAATCCATGTCTCTCCAATTCAGAGACAAGGATGTCGTGTGGGACAGTGTCCAGTGCTTTGAACAAGTCCAGGTAGATGACGTCAGTTGCTCTTCCCTTATCCACCAATGCTGTAACCCCATCATAGAAGGCCGCCAAATTTGTCAGGCACAATTTGCCCTTGGTGAAGTTATGTTCGCTGTCACCAATCACCTCCTTATTTTCCATGTGCCTTCTCATAGTTTCCAGGAGAATCTGCTCCATGATCTTGCTGGGCACAGAGGTGAGACTGACTGGCCTGTAGATCCCTGTGTCTTCCTTTTTTCCCTTTTTAAAAATGGGGGTTATATTTCCCCTTTTCCAGTCAGTGGGGGCTTTACTGGACTGCCATGACTTAAATATGATGGATAATTGCTTAGCAACTTCATCCGCCAGTTCCCTTAGGACTCGCATATGCATCTCATCAGGTCCCATGGACTTGCGCACCTTCAGATTCCTTAGATGGTCTCGAACCTGATTTTCTCCTACAGTGTGTGGTTCTTCATTCTCCCAGTCCCTGCCTTTGCCTTCTGTGCCTTGGGCAGCGTGGCTAGAGCACTTGCTGGTGAAGACTGAGGCAAAAAAGTCATTGAGTACCTCAGCCTTCTCCATGTCCCAGGTAACCAGGTCTCCCATTTCCTTCCAGAGAGGGCCCACATTGTCTGTAGTCTTCCTTTTATGACTGACATACCTATAGAGGTTTTTCTTGTTGCCTTTGATGTCCCTGGCCAGATTTAATTCTATCAGGGCTTTAGTTTTCCTAACCTGATCCCTGGCTGTTCAGACGATTTCTCTGTATTCCTCCTAGGCTACCTGTCCTTGCTTCCACCCTTTGTAGGCTTCTTTTTTGTGTTTGAGTTCATCCAGGAGCAACTTGTTCATCCATGCAGGCCTCTTCATGGTTTTGCCTGACTTCCTCTTTGTTAGGATGCATCACTCCTGAGCTTGGAGGAGGTGATCCTCAAATTCTTGGGCCCCTTTTCCCTCCAGGACTTTATCCCATAGTACTCTACCAAGCAGATCCCTGAAGAGGCTGAAGTCTGCTCTCCTGAAGCTCTCCAGGGTAGTGAGCTTGCTGTGTTCCCTCCTCACTATCCTAAGGATCTTGAACTCCTACATTTCATGATCACTGCAGCCAAGGCTGCCCTTGAGCTTCACATTCCCCACCAGCCCCTCCTTGTTGGTGAGATCAAGGTCCAGCATAGCAACTCTCCTCATTGGCTCCTCTATCACTCAGCGTAATCTGTGGCTTGTGTTTCTTACTTAATCATTTAAAATATACTTGATTGTTTACCCTGATTCATTCTCTTTGATTTTGTTTTTGGGTTTTGCATTTTAACCAGTTTGCTTTTCTGAATATTTTTAGAAATAGGTGAAATTGTCAGCTGCAAATCACAGACAGCTGCCCAACAGAATCCCTCAGTTTTGTGATAGGTATCCCTGCACCAATATTGCTAAAAGAAGCAAGAAAAAAATAATGAATAAAACCTTTAATTGCACATATGGCAAGGCAGAAATTGTTCCATGATCAGTGAAACAGATACAGCTGTTTCTGATGGGTTTCTATTTTAGGTCTCACGTGTGAGATCTCAGGTTTCAGCATTTCTAATAGGTTTCATATATTGATAGCACTGAGAATGGGTTGATTGATCAGTTTCTATTGTTGACTGAATTGCTCATTCTTTATTGTATTTCTATGCAGCAAAATTGCTAACTTTCAGTTCAACGTAGTCAAATATATTTCCTCTCAACAGTTATGAAAAAGCCAAATAGAACCCTACTTTAGTTAGCAGTCATCTTTCCAGCTCACACATCTCAGTTGCTGAAATATCATGGCATTCAAATTATTTACTAAGTCCCTGTCCATGTCAAAATACAGAGTTTGTTGTTTTCTTAAAGAAAACAGTAAAAAATAAACTGAGTTCGGTGTACACACTGTGCACTGACCTGCAAGTTTCACAAGCAAATTAATTATTATATGCATTACCAATAAGGTCAAAATTTAAAGAAGAATTAATTTTGATTTCTAGGCTTCCAGAACTACATTTTGCCTCACCACATAACTTTGCCATATTTTATTTCCCTAGGCAAAAGGGTAGATATGTTTGAAAAATAAAACTTTGAATATCTTCTCAGATAAACCAATGTTAACTTTACTGCTTTGATAGCATTATTCCTGATTTACAGCAGCAACTGCAAAGAGAATCAGGTCTCACCCTTTTATAGTGCTTTAATGTCAGAGACATTTTCTTTCTGTCCCTCATGTTATATTTTTACACTTTCTCATGCTGCTGTCTTTTTCAGTATCTTATTCCATAAGCTGCTTCTCGCAGCATGTTGCTGAGCTGGACAAAGATATTTTCATCACCATGTCTACACCTAATGTCCTAAAGTGATAGGAGATTGAAAGGAAAGTTTTTAGATAATTGCTCTGACCTATTTACTGCAGCCTCCAGTCACTGCTATACTCCTGCAGCAGTGTTGTCAGCAGCCTGAAATAAGGAAGTAGAAATGGACTCATTACATTAAGAAAACTCAGAAAAAACAGAAAAAGATTTTTCATTCATTGAAATCTGAGAATTAGTAATGATATAACAAGTGAAGTAGTGTAACCTATATATTCATCCAGAAACAGGCATCCATGGCTTAACTATAGGTTGTTAAGTTTTTGCCATCTCATTAGATAAATTACTCTTCTCTTTAGCGTGCACATGTCACAGTGAGGATATAATGAAGCTTAAAATCCTGAATATTGATTCTTTTGTTGGATAAACAATATTACTTGCAAAGGGTCTTATGTAATGAATGGGTGATGAAAACTTAGAAGTGATCAGTGCCATTGGGCAAACATATTCCCCAAAAATTTTTTTTAATATTGTTATATATTATAGTGGTTTGAATGCAACATATGACAGTGCTTTCATGTTCATTCTCTTTTAACTAGAGCTAACTATTGCTATCACTTAACAATGTAGTGTGGTAATGCCTCCAATAGCTTAGTGCCATATAAACAAACAGTTAATTATTGTCCCTACTATAAGAGCTTGTAATCAAGAAAAAACCAAGTAAAATCAAAATACCTCTTATTTTCTAGGATGCAATGTAATGTCAATTATTCTTTATTCTGTGGTAGTGTATGCCTTCAGTTATATTTGAGCAGAGAGTTAAGAAAAGGGCATAGGTTTTATAGAGAACTTAGCAATGAGCAGGGCTTGCTGTGAGTGAAAATCAATATAAATACAGTATGAAACAAGGCACATGTTGATACATTGGCAGAGGTCACCTGTAGACTGGCAAATCAGACAAGCAACAGGATGAGCAGTTTCTCTAACATTTATCTAGAACAAGAGTGATGAAATTGTTTTCTGAGCAGTGAAAATAGTGCAACTTGATTTCCCCTAGCTTTCTGTACTATGCTGCAATGACAGAACAAATTCAGCTCCCCTGACATATGCCCCGTATCTACATTTTCCCTTTCAGTATTTCCCACACTTCCCTGCATTTTTTCCCTCTGACCTTGCACACTCTGTTCTCAAGATATCTCAGACTCTCTCATTCACCCATTAATTACCAGTTACATAAGAAGCAGTATATGTTGATCCATTTGTTATTTTTTGGCTGGTAACAGACCAAACAGAACAGAAAATTAATGATGAGCTGAAGTCTTTCTCAGTCTGTAAGTATATAGGCCAGTCTTTCCTTTCCAGCCACCTGACTGATGAAACAGAAGATAAATTGTCTTTGAGAGTTCCACTCTTCTCAAATTTGGCAGAAATTGATCAATCATTTAAAAAAAAATATTGGGAAACAGGTGACAAACACATGGACAGATAATTAACTCATGTAAGCTTCATTTAGTTAAGGAATTTGCTAAAAATGAATTTATCATAGTGGATTTTAAGGAAGCCAGTAAATACAAGAAGTTTCATTTTGTGCCTTGTATAATGTCATTATGAATTATGCATAATTATTTAAAATTTAAAATAAAGCAATCAGCTGAACTAATTTTATTTAAGATTTGATACCTATAGTGTAAGCTCAACTGAAACTTGATGATTGCCTAGGTATAAATATATATCATCTTGTTTCTTTTCCTGTGTGAAGAAATGATGGTTTTAAACACTGATGTTTCTATATTTATTTTTTTTAAAAAAAGAGTCCTCCAAAAATCTGTTAGAAATAGCTAGATATAAAGTAGTAACAATTGGGAGGTTTTGGGAAAGTTTTAATTAAGAATTTTAAGAAAAGTACAATTCTGAAATCTGTTCTTTGGTTAATAGGAAAGAAAGGGAATGAGGGCAAAAAAGTAATAAATAGCAAACTGGAAAAAGTCCAAATCAGAGACTAGAAACTACAGACAGATTAAGGTTTCCTTTTAAAGAAGCACTAGTTAGGAAAACCGTCTGGACTGGTCAGACCTCCTCTGAACACTGGTGGTTAGACCTCCACCTCTCCATGGTGCATAGAGAGACTGTAGCCAATTTTTCCTATTAGGCTTGGATTCCCAGTAAGATGAACTGTGCTCTGAATGTGCTTATCTCTATCCACTGATGCAAGAGAGCACTACTTCCACCACTGCTACCATTTTAGACAGCTAAATGAGGCTGCATAAATTCCATTCTACTTTTAGCAACTAGTGAATCAAATAGCATCTGAAGACCATAATGTTAAGGTTATTAGTATCTCAAAATACCAGGAGTAAGTAACAGTTATTAAATAATAACAGGAATATGTTAACTGTACACAATTTACATAATGTGGTAAAATGGATTTGGGGGGTATCTCATTTTACTGTGTTTGTGTACTATGTTATACATCTAGGAACATCACTGTGACTTCACTTGTAATATGTCATAAATGGAAAGTACTGAATCCAAGTACAGCTATTGGAATTACGTCAGATAATAACAGATCATAATGTGATAATGTAATTAAAAAAGTAAAGAAGATCCTTGGCTTACAAGTGCAAGGCTGTCAGGTAGTTGTAGGAAGAGGACCAGTTATCTATGCATATTCCTATGGAGATTACTAGTCTATTATTGATAACATTTCTGGAGTACCTGTGTTTATTCAGTGACTCACTACTTGTTTTCTAAAAACATGCCAAATGCCTCAATACCAATGCCACACATAGAATCAACTAAGACATTAACTTTTTTGGGGGTGTTGTTTAAAATTGCAATAATCACAGAAGACACAAGTGGGCCTGATCAGATTAAAACAATAATAATGACCAGTGAGAGTAAAATAGTAATCAGCACATTAAACAAAGATTTACCATCACTTCTCTGCAAGATAATTTGGTTTGCATGTATACCTTGCTAATGTAAGACAGGACTATACATTAACAAGTACTAATGTCAAAGGATATTACAGTCAAAAGGGATTATAACCATGTAATCACCTGTGGGCATTTATGTGAAATCTTGTTTTAGTCTCAGAGGACTCTTAAAGGAATGATACATTTAAGGATGCACTTACAGATCCTTTTCTGGAAGGGTGCCCAAAAAACGAGAAGCAAGAGAGGACTGCAGAAACTTTCAATAAATGTAAAGAACAGGTGAGCCATAGTAGTTCCCTGTCTTATGATATTCAGGTACTTCAGCCTTGTACCCAGTATTAGATAGAAAATTTACTTTAAGCTGGTCTGTGTTGTTATCTGCTGTAAAGCAGTTTTTCCCTCCTGTGAATAGGCAGATGGGCAGAACAGAATGGAAACAGAAGAGCAAAAATTTCAGAAAAGCCTGATTACATGGTACATGCAGTACTATGCAGGTGAAGGTTTTGCACAGAGTGCATTAGTGCATAAATGTGCTTTTATATTTCTTGACACATTTTAATGATCAACATAGATGTTTTGTCTGGGTATACTAGTGGTTCTCCAATTTAAAACAAACAAACAAACAAAACTTTCTTCAAATTTACAATTAAAAATAGCTCTTCACAGCTGAGACATTACTTACACAGTTCATTGTTTTATTGTTTTCATCAGCAGCAACATGTCTGTAATATTTTCAGTTAATTTCTTTGCTGGATATTGAAGTAGAAAAATGCAACAGTAAACGTTGTATACCATTAAAAAGCATAGGCCATAAAGGCACCAGCTATAAAACATGACATTAAGCTTCTTTTACATCACTGTGTGCTCAGCAAAAGTAAGTTTGTAGCAAATGTTTCTAGAGTTATTATCTTACAGCACGAAAAATTTGGCTCATTGGGTTTAAGACCAGAGAAACAGAACACTTCTCTGAATGACAACTGGATGGAAACTGCTAGAAACATGGGTTGTTAAGAGATCAAAAAGAGTGTTCCAAAGGAAAAGCAGTACACAGAATTCTAAAATGAACTACTACCCTTTAAAGGTGCAATTTTCCAAACAAGGTTTCATTAAACAAGAGGCAGCAACAGCTTGATTACTATCTGTGCTCATTTGGACGGAAGATAATTTTAATGGTTGTGAAGGTTTATTGGACTCTACTGATTTAAATACCCTCACAGTAAAGAAAGATTTGCTGAATATAGCTGAGATGCAGACTTACAATGCAGTGGATGCTCAAGGTCCTGAAGGAAATGAAAGGTAAGCAGCTGAGGGAATTTGGATGATCTACACACCTGAACGGTGGTGGTAGTAGCTACAGTAAAACTGAAAATTTATGAACAATTTATTCATCAATTAAACACCTTCCCTAAAGTCATAAAATATGATGCAGCCATGTCACAGCCTCACTGCTGCCGTGTTTAGACCATCACTGCTAGGCACAAATCTATTCTGAGGTGTTGAGAGACAAGAGTAATATGGCCTTCAGTGAAATGTAATAGCAGTTTGGTAGTACTAAGGGCTTCTCATCAAGCTGTTTCTGAACGTGCTGGTTTAAACAAAAACCAAAGGTTCTACCCTTCTTGCAGAAGATACCCCATACATATGCTTATAATACAACAAGGATGACAGTACACAGTGCAAAAGGGCCTATGCTGGACAATGCACAATTATCAGATATTAGATGACAAGTCTACAGTACGCCAAAGCACTGTCATCTTAAAAAAAAAAGATCGTGTACCCATTCCTGAACTTAACTGCAGTATTATTACCTGTGGATTCACAGTCCTGAGTAAGGGCAAGGTTTTGTGTGAATACCTCACTTAGGAACAGGATGGAAAGAGCCCCCTGAGAGGCAAAGGAGTGACAGTCTTTGTATGTTAGTCTTTGCTTAAAGTTTGGAATTCCTAGAGATCACAGAACCATGGAATAGTTGAGGTTGGAAGGAACCTCTGGAGGTCATCTTGTCCAACCTCCCTGCCCAAGCAGAGCCACCTACAGCAAGTTGCCCAGTCTAGACATTTTTTGCGTATCTCTGAGGAGGGAGACTCCAAAACCTCCCTGGGCAACCTGTGCCAGTGCTCGGTTACTGTCACAGTCAAAAAGTGTTTCCTGATGTTCAGCAGGAACCTCCTGTGTTTCAGTTTGGGCCCATTGCTTCTGGTCCTGTCCTTGGACACCACTGAAAAGAGCCTGGTTCTGTCATCTTTGCACCCTCCCTTCAGGTGTTTACAGACATTGATGAGATCCCCCTGAGGCTTCTCTTCTCCAGGCTAAACAGTCCCAGGTCTCTCAGCCTTTTCTCATAGGAGAGGTGCTCCAGTCCCTTCATCACCTTAACGGTCCTTTGCTTGTCTCTTTCCAGTATGTCCGTGTCTCTTTTGTACTGGGGAGCCCATAACAGGACACAGTACTCCAGGTATTGTCACCTGTCCACCAGGATTCCCAGGTCCTTTTCTGCCAATATCTGCTTTCCACTAACATTCTTGTTCAAATAGCTCCATTTGTAACTGCCTCACCCTGATAAGCGGTGTCTCTAACATCTGGAACTTAGTAAGCCAACTGATCTGGGAACAGGAAGAGCTAGTTTTGGATGCACTATGAGTCCATTTCAAGAATGATCAAAGAAAGGTATTGGAGATTGATTTTTACTGTGACATTTTCTCTGTTTGTAATGAAGGAAAAGGTGTTTTCCTAGACAATTTATTCAGACAAATATTCAGATTTTTCAGTGTTTTTGTTTTGTTTTGTTTTTCCTAAATGTACACATACCATTTCTTTTACTGCCATTTTTATTAACAACTGTTAACACTATCATTTTGCAGGTGATTTCTCAGATAGACCTGACAGGTGCCAGTCATTAGCTCTCCAAGCAAACTTAAGGTTAATGCCTTGTCTGTCTCTCCCACTTTTCATTTTGACCAGGAGCAGAGAAAACTGGCTTTTCACAACAGTACCTCATACTGTTATGGTAAATGAGTAAGTGACTCAAGAAACTAAAGATTATAGCACACCTTGCATTTCCTGTTTTAAGGATAAGGTGCATTTCATTGACGTTCCTCATCATAATATATTAATAACATTTGTTTGTTGTGAAAATAAACCCACAAAATTCAAAATCAAAACCCAAAAGTCTTCCAGATTTATTTATTTTTCTGAGGATACTGTAGGGAAAAAAACAAAAAAAACAAAAACAAAAAACCAAAAAACATAACAGATGTCAAACACATCACTTAGTAGAATATTTTAATATTTAGGTATCATAGTGATGAGTGCAGTATCTACATATAAAATCAAAGATTCTGTGCTGCATTGTCCGTGGAAGATTAAAACAGGAAAAGAAGTTCAAATAAAGGAAGGAGGACATAGGTCGATAATGTTAAACTTATCTATAACATTTTTCAGTTGTTCTGATTAATAACTTATTGTTGCTTGTTTTACAGATATTCATGTTATGATGTGGCATGCATTTTAACAAAACTGCATGCTTGGCTATGTTGCACTCAAAATCTTGTAATGGGTAAGAAAGGAATACCATCTATATGGAGCCATTGGTAGTTCAACTCACTTTTAACAGCCTAATAGTTCAATCACCTAATTCATAGAGAAAAGCCTCACTAATAAGGCAGTTTAAAATGTTCTATGTAATGTTTCTACTATCTACTTCTATTCCATGATGTCGTGCACGCCTTTTGTTTTGGTGCAAGGTTGATGGTGCTTGTCTTCCTCAAACAGAGACACAGCAGGGTATAACAGTGAGTCACTGGGGCCCCAGACTCATTAGGAGGAGTGGAATGTTCACAGCAGTGCCTTCTTCCTCATTCTTGGGTCGTCTTAGGACTATTTTTGTGTGTTTTCATATCCCTGTCTGCTCTCTCCTCCTTGGTTCCCAACTGAAGTATGACAGTTGCTACCTGGATTTACTGGACTACATATGCACACACAAGATACTTATTTATGCGTATCTTTTCTATAATCTATTTGCATTTATAGTTTGATGTCAATGGATTGTGTTCTAAGAAGAAAAAGTGACTTCAACTAGTCTGAAATCAATATTTATGAGTGGTGGTCCACATATCTTCAAAGATCTGACCTAAGTGAATTTCTTCATCTCACCTGAAATGAATGATATTATAAAAAAAGAAGAAAGAATTCATTTCTTGAACTGGAACGCCGCCACAGAACCATCCCTTCTCTTCTGACCATACTTAATCAGTTTTAATACTGACCCATATGCACCATCAGTGGTAGTAGCACTGGACCTGCATATCATTTTACACAATCCCTCTGCCATATTCTGTCATGGGGAAATTCACAGCCAGAAATTAGTTCAGAATCACCTATTGCATGATAGTCTGTATATAAAATTTTTAGCCTTTACCCACTGTACAGCTCAGGAAAAAAATACTTCAGCGATCAAAATCTTAGGTAAATTTTCAAATTTTTGATGAATATTAACACGTGCATGATGATTAAGTCTCAGATCTGTTGACATTCTAATACATTTCTTGATTAACAAATATTTTTTGATTAAAGATCAGCTTTTTCATTCTCAGACAGGTAAAGTAATAGAAAAGATTTTGTTCGAGAAACACACAGAGGCACTGACTGTTCTCTGTAATCAATACACCATGATTTGTAGTCACAGACTTCTGGGTTTTTTGCATATTGCCTTAAAATGCCCTCATGCAGAAAAAGTAAGAATTGGCACTTTCTACTGATGACCAGTAGAGCAGAAGGAACACCTCATGGTGTTTGCTGAAATTCTGCTGATCTGTATTGCATGTATCTGCTGAAGTAATAAAGGTCTCTCATTCCTTATTCATAAAGGCTGATTGACCCCTATTATTATCTGTTTGTATTTATGGGCTACAAATAACAACATTCTGTAGGACTGTCAGTGAATTTGTAATACCAAGAAAGCCTTGTGGCTGAAGAAGGCCATTATACCAAAGTAGTTATTTTTTATTTAATGTACTGATAACTGACTTGTACTTTTTCACTCCAGAGTCTGTAAAGCAAAATTGATTATTTCAAGAATAAGAGTAGAAGTAAAACAGTTTCAAAACATTCTTCCAAGCTTTTCAAGGTAGTTCCTTTGTACTCTGGCAAACACAAACTCCGATATTTCTATTTTTAGTAGAAGTTCAGCTTAGTAGACTATATGATTCCTAATAGAATTTTCCCTCCTGTTAAAACGTAACTTTAGGTTAAAGATTTCTGGATCTTCTTTTAAGGGAATATTAATTTAAAAGCAATTGCACTCACCTTTTTCTTCTCCTTGAAGAATGAGGAATTCAGTGTCTTTTTATGACTGTTAAATGGTTTTAGAGATGATAGTTTTAAGTATATATTTCATCTTACCTCTCTCCCCTTATTCTTCCTCACACTCATCTCAATGACCACAGTTAGCCCTAAAGATATTCCATATGGGACAGAGTTAGCAGAGTGTCTAAGTTTTATATCCTCTTTCTGCTCCTGCCATGAAAGAATACCCTGGATGCTGTTTTTCACAATGTATACCAAGTTCAGAGTTAGAGAAGTACACAGGTAACCTAAAGCTCACTTAAAACTCACAGCCCCTTTCTCTCATTGCTGTCTAACATATAACACAGGAGAAAGACTAGAGGCATGCCCTTAGTGCTTATGAGTTTCCAATAATTTCTCATTATCTGGAAGGAGAAATGTATGTGTGGGGACTTGTTTGCTTACTTGCTTTCTAAGAACGGTGAGTATCTAAAAGACATTGTTTGGGATGTGAAAGTCAATTTCTTGCACTTTCTTGCAAAAGTCCAAACTTGACTTTTCAGAGGGAATGAGCAGCCTCAGTTCCAGAAGGAGCCTCTGGAAGCTGTGAATGTGCAGTCCTGGCAGCTCATTTTTTAAATGTAACAATAATGCCGATTTTAATGACCTACTATTACAATAGCTTGATTCTTAAAGAGGCAGAAGTCACTTGCTCTCTGTTCAGGTGTAGACATACTACTTAAAATCATAGACATTGGTTAAAAAGGACATGAATGGGAAGGAGGAGATTCAGTATCTTTTGTATAGGAGACAGGATAATGCTGACATTCAACTGCATTTTACTTTAACACTAATAATTTCAAGTGCACTCTCACTGATACTCCATACAAGTTTAGATGAAAACTATAGGCTGGGTGGGAATTTTGTAACCATTTTAAGGTTTAAAATGCTGGATTTTTTTTTTTTTTCATAGAAAAATCAAAGACAAACTAAACCTCTATATTTTTTTTCCTGTATTTTATTTTGTATTATACAGCATCCAATGAAATGTCTCTAATTGGAAATATAATGAAAAAAACCCCCTGTAAAATAAATCTTAAATAATTCACTGAGAATAATAGACTTGAATATGCCTAACAACATTGAAGTGGCTGTTTGAAAATTGTTTTTGACCATATTTCTGTTACCATTCTCCCCGATCAAAAAATAATGAATCCTCTACTGATATTATGCCTCTTAACTTTGCATATTTCAGAGGAACACAGGTATTCCCATGAATTTAAGTGCTCCTTTAGGCACTTAGAAATCTTTTGATTTCCACCAAAAATATAATAAGCTCATAGGATAATTTAAGTTAGAAGGGACTTCAGGAGGTCTGTAGTCCAAGGTTCTGCTGCAAGCAGGATCAACTGTGAATTCAGAGGAAGACACTCAGGGCTGTATCTAGTCAGGTCTTGAAAACCTCTTCCTCCTCCAGGGTTGAAGACTGCACAACCTCTAGGGAGAATTTGCTCCACTACCTGACTGTTTTCATGGGGGGAAAAGATTTTTTGTCATATCCGGTCTGAAATATATTTATTTCTGTTGTCTCCTGCCCTCCAACCATGCACCATTATGAAGAATCTGACTATATCTCCTCAATGACCTTTCTGCAGACACTGGGAGCTGCTATTAAGCATCTCTGCAGCCATCCTCCAGGCTGACCAAGTCTTGATCTCTCAACCTTTCCTCACATGTCAAGTGTGCTAATCCTGATCATCCTGGTGCCTCTTCCCCGCACCTGCACTCCAGTGGATCAATGCCTTTCTTGTTTGGGAGTAGGGGGTCGGCAAGGGATAGCAGGCAGAAAAATGGATGCAGTATTCTGTATGTGGTCTAATAAGTGCTGAGTAGAGGGGATAATCGCCTCCCTTGCTCTACTGGCTGTGCTTCTTGTAAAACAGCCCAGGATACTGTTGGCCGTGTTTGCTGCACAAGTACAGTGCTGGTTCATGTCCAGCTTGCTGTCTACCAAGACCTATGCATGCACAGAAAACTATTACAATGTTGATATGCTGTATAAAATTTTAATTAAATATTTTTGTAAATAAAGCTATACAGGAAAAATATGCAATATATATTTATAATTATTAAAAACAACCAAGCCAACAGAAAAAAAATGTTCTGGAAAGTCTCTATCAATAAAACTATCCAGACTCAGAATTAATCTTCAAGTGTATGAAATTTACTGGAGAGACCAGTTATGTCTTATTGGGTTATCACTTTTATTTCTCACTTATAATTTTACAGAGTCTTTCATATTACTATAGAGATGGTTATTGTTGGTCTTCATGCTCTTTATCTTAAATTCTATCATTCTGATTGGTCTTGTTTTCCTTGAATCAGAAATATATGCCAAGTACTGATATAGATGTTTTCAAACATAAAAGGTGCCTTTAATGGAATGGAAATTGGATGACTAAACTGCAACAGAAAACAAACATTTTACATAAAGTCTATTTCCTGTACAAGGAATTGAAAAGTTGGATATATTTTGTCATTATAAAGACATGCTAAACTTCTGTTTATCCTAGCCAGAAATCTTCCTTGCTCATGAGAAAAAACTTTAAGTTTGGCTTTACTCTACATCATAATGTAAGTTATATCAACAGTATTTCTGAACTTCAGGGTTTGCATTCAAAGGAATTCATATAAATTTATCTTCCCGAGCAAATTGTTCTTGCAGTCCACTCAAGAAGGAGAGAAGGCTCTGGGGAGACCTTATAGCAGCCTTCCAGTACCTGAAGGGGGCCTACAAGAAAGCTGGAGAGGGACTTTTTACAAGGGCAGGTAGTGATAGGACAAGGGATAATGGCTTTAAACTGAAAGAGGGTAGATTTAGATTAGGTATAAGGAAGAAATTCTTCACTATGAGGGCGGTGAGGCACTGGAACAGGTTGCCCAGAGAAGTTGTGGATGCCCCCTCCCTGGAAGTGTTCAAGGCCAGATTAGATGGGGCTTTGAGCAACCTGGTCTAGTGGAAGGTGTCCGTGCCCATGGCAGGGGGGTTGGAACTAGATGATCTTTAGGGTCCCTTCCAACCCAAACCATTCTATGATTATATGATAATATATGATAGTATTTTAATGATACCAGTGCATATTGTTAATAGAAGAAATAAAGCATATTGAGCTAGTTCTTCATGTAGATACAAATTGATCTTCCTCTCCCCATTATTCTTTCTATTCATGATTTTATTGGTCAACTTTTTTCCTGCTCAGACAGCATTCATAGAAAGAAAACAAAACAAAACAAAACAAACAAATAAACAAAAAAACAAAGAAACAAACAAAAAAGGAGACCGTTTCTATTGACCTTGAAAATTGCTCATAGACTCAAAGACAGGCCAGAGAAAAAACACCATGGGCCAGACATCTGGTAGGAGATTTTTTTTCTTGTTTTTTCTACACCTTTTTTTGCATAAATGACTAGATTATTGGCTAGTTCCCAAAGTTTTGCCCAACTGCTAGAGGCCAAAACTTGTCACAAGTACATAGAACTCACTCTAGTCAGGCACATAATGAAAGAGAAAACTTTGGCTGAAGCCAGGAGAATATTTTGACAGGAATATATTATCTCTCTTGGTCCTTGAAAAATACAACATTTTCATTTTTCATTTTAATGTAGTATAATACAATAGAGTCCACATGCCTAGCAAAATATCAGATTGGACTAATGACCTTGTTCTGTGTTATTATTAAAGAATATAGGGGAGCATGTAAAGTTCAGATGACTCATTTAGAGAAGAGCTTACAGATGTTGAATTAAAAAATCTATTACAAAAAAAGAGTACTAAAACCAAGATAACTCATAGAGCAAAAAGTTATCTGAAGACTGTTTCTCAATCTTTTCTGAACCAAGGCTCCAGCTTGCATTCAGCAGGAATTTAAAGCTCTGTTTCTGCGCAATCTTGCACGAAGACAGTGTTTATGAACTCTGTAAGTGTAGGTGACCTTCTTTTATCTACCACCCTGAAACATGAACTGACTGATTTGGATGAAAGCACTAGTGTGAGGATCCCATAGTATACACAAACTATAAATTATGAGCTGATAATGTATTTCACACATAGCAAACATGATACACTGAAGTGATGCTGCATATAGGAGAAAGGTACCTTTGTCACTGATTTGATGCCCAAAGAAAGGCTCATGCTGCAAAATAACTATCCATCCATTTCAAGATGTAGAAAAGAGACCTGGATGGTGGTCTAACACATCTCAGAAGTTCTCTAAATTAATCTTTGTGTAAATAAAGGCTGTTTGTTTTTTTGTTTTGTTTTGGTTTTTTGTCTCGGTATTTATTCAGATAACACACAATATTTCCAACAGAAAAGAAATTGAAACAGCGACTGCTACTTTAGACTAGTGACTTCCCCACTTAGCTGCAGAGTAAGTTTTCAAGATTCAAATCCCATGTTTAATCAATGTAGACCTGACATCCTTGTTATCTTCATTTAACTACAACATTTTTAATAGAACGCCAGCCACAATGGATGCATGTACTTTGCATGTACAATGAACCTGATACAAAATTTCTGTTATTTAAACTAAATGAAATAATTGCAAAATACTAAATCTCCTTTCATCCAAATCATAATATGATAGTTAGAGAATATAATGTGTCATAATCACTGTCACATTTGGTAAAAAATGCTTAAAAGATCCTTGGGTATCCATTCATTGTGAAGAAAAAAAAAAGTAGGTGATGCTGCACCACTACCACACTTTTGTAGTTATTCTCAGAGGTAAAAGATGATACAGAATGTATTAATAGTTAATCTTTGGTTAAAGGAACTTTAACCTTTTAATTGAAGGGTAGAATACTCTTGGAGAAGCATCCAGAAAGCTGTTAAGAAAAGTACATTTTCAGAGAAAAATGGATCAAAGCAAAATGAGTATTTTTTCCTGTAATAGAAACACAGAATCTGACAGATCTACAGCCAATTATTCTTTGGTAAATGGAATTTCTGCAGTTAAAAATGCAGGATAAGGCCTTTTTCACAAAAAAAGGTAGGATGTTGACTTACTACTGCTGACTACAATACCTCTAAATAGAATACCTCTATATAGAACTTAGGGATTTATGGATTCAAGGGTAATTTTGTTTGTGAGTACTACGATGTTAGCATTAATTTACAATGATTTTGGTGACTTGTATGCCATTGTCCTTTGTTGCTTTTGACCTGAAGGCATTGCTGCCCATAGTTGTATAGATTTCCAGTTATAAATCCTGATTTGCCTTCTATTTTTCATTGTGCTGTTTATGCTTCACTGGATTATCATTCCTCATGTCAATATTTTTATGTGAAAATGCCATTTTTGTGGTGAATGGTAGCTTTCATATAGATATATACACACACACACATACTTTGAGTATAAGATACAACTAAAAGATGCTCTGAAGATATAATTATCACACTTAGAAAACTACCTGAAGATTTCATTCAAATAATCAAACTTTGTTCTGGCTTTACCCCTAACAACTTCACTTCCCTGGAGTCACCACATAGCAAAATTTTTATGGGATATTATTATTTATCATCACTGTGAACCATCTTGACACATGCAAGTTAATAACCTAAGTGTAAATGAAAAGGCAACAGGTGAGTATAGTACAACAGAAGCACACAGAAAAAAGTCAATATTGATTACTATGATAAACAATGATCACAGCATGTCAGATGCCCAACTATGCAAGAATGAACGCTTAAAAAGCTGACTTTAAAATTAACTCTTTTTTCCTGCCAACTGTATTAGATATAGAATAATAGTTCAATTTCCATATTTTGTAATGCAATCAGTCTAAAATAAGTTGTTCCAAACTGAAAAGAAAAAAAGCAGATTGAACAATGAGTTCAGATATAACAGGAAAAAGGTGAAAAAGAAACCTAAAGACAGGAAAATTCAGTAAACAAAGGTACTTTGAACTGCACTTTACATTCCACTAGTTCCATTATGCTCAAATTATCACCAAATGTGGATTTGTAACTACCATTCAATTTTGAAGACAAAAGATGTGAATAAACTACTCAAGTGGAATGTCACAGTTTGTAACAGGGAAAAATAAATCAGCTTATTAATTTGACTGTGTGCTTTTGTGTTTGAGTCATGATCTTTTTCCCTTTAATGAAATTTTTAAATAATCAGGAGATTTTGAAGGAAAATATTTGATTTCTTTTGCATTCAAAGAAAAACAAAACGTTGATGCAAAATACTCTTCTTTTTCATGCACTCTTAATACATTACTTTGTGATTCAGGTTGTGAACTTATTTCTTAAGAGAATTTTAGGATATCATAAAGCCTTCCAGAGACTTTGTGAAAGATTGGTGCAAAAATTTTGTGGTTGCATGCTTCCAGCAAACACGTTTCCCATGGGTCTCTGAGCTCAGCAGGATCCCATTACAAGACATGAGAAGGCTAGTGTCTTTTCTGAACCCAGTGCCCTCCTGAACAGTGTGACTGGACATACAACCGTTGTATAGATTAGGGAGATTTACAACCCCTTCATCTCTCATCATATGACTCAGTATGTGTTTTTGCCATTTGAGATGCACTAAGCCTTCTGCTACAGTTGCCCTCAAGATCCCACATGATACTTTCCAGCTTTGTGTAGATACCTCGAATACTCTAGGCCATCACACATAGTGCTGCATGACTACTTGTGAGCAACTGAAAGGATCCTTTAAGGTTCAGTGAGATGCATCTGGGGAACAACATAATTCCACAGTTCAAATATTTAATTCCCAGTTTTCACCACTATGCCATTAAACACCAAGGGCCCAAGCTCCGTGTAGGTATGTTTTCATAGATTTCATTGACTTCACAGGGATTTGTTTGCAAGGGTCTGAGACCACAGTTTGTGACTTCCTTTTTTTAATTCTTTTTTTTTTTTCTGCAAAAATTGAGGACATCATTGAATCTATGGCTACTCTCCCAGTCTACTCATTTTTTAAAGGGAAAGCCTTATTCCTTGTCCCTGCTGGCTTCATCTCCCTTCTGCTGCTAAAATAGTCTGGTTTTTTATTGTAGACATAGACATCTATATTTATGTAAAAGAAAGCCTAGCCCTTCCAGTAAGTTTTCATGAAATCTGTGTATCTGCAATAATCATCCAGTCACTTCACAGTGTTACACGCACAGGGATCTGAGTTGCAGCTGCCCTCTCATCCCTGCTGGGACGAGTGGGGTGTCTGCAATGGGTGTGGGCCCCTCAGTCTGGGGACTTGCCTGGGGCTCTGAGGGTGCACTTTTCCCCCCATACTCTCCCCTAACTCTTTCTGAGGCTCCCACAGGGCAGGGCAGCAGGTGCCCGTGACACAAAGAGGCCATTGCCCCCGGGTGGGCTGGTGGTGCTCCCCAAGCCAGTGACAGCTCCAGTGGGATCGTGACAGACACATGAGCATGGTGAGGGGGGGCATTGACCAGATCCAACTGGCTCCAACTGGTTCTAACCAGCCAAGGCATCCTTGGCCCCCTGAAAGCGACCTGCCCTTCCCCTGCCAGGGACACAATGCCTGGGGCTCTACTAGTGATGGCAAAAAATCAGACTTACTGGGTTGAAATTTCTATTAGACACTTTGCATTTCATGAAGTAAACAGGTACTACAGAAACAAAGGAAAGGGCTGTACAGTAATGCAAAAAGAAACTTCAGAAATGTGCATGAAAGGTACCTTGAGCATTATAAATTATGCATCGGTATCAACACACTTGACTGCCCCACTAAAATACACAGGCGTGTATGATGAAAAGAAACATCAAACCTGAACAGTGACAACCAAATAACAAATATAAGAAGCAAATTTTCATACAATTTTACATGTAATTCAGATACAAAATCTTGAAACAGAAAAATTACTGCTGAATGTAACAAAACAAAAGTAAGGGACATGCAATCGTTAGGAGATAACATTTTCATGTGCACTAACAGTGAAATTACATTGGAGGTAATCCCAGAAGTGTTCACTAGATACCTGACTGACTGAGAGATGTGGGCATTCAGAGTATATATGCATTTTCACTTTCTTTATTCAGCTTTATATCCTTTCAGTGATTTCCTTGATTTACTAAAAAATTCATGCCCTGATAGTAGTGAGTTGATGGGGACTGAAAAATAATGAGAAACTTTTATCAAAATTATTAATGAACTAGGAACAGCTCATCAGACTATTAGGCCTTTTGCTTCTACAGATTTCAGCTGAATATGAAAAGGAATAAATTCTTCAAAGACTGGGGTGAGCTGAAACAGATATTATACCTAGTTATACTAGAAGATAGCAAAATCCCCAAAACTTCCCTTCTTTCCCATACAAAACTTCTTACTGCATAATATATAGGCATACGTTTACACTTTCCCCACCAAATCACATGTGATGATTCTTGGAGGTCAGCTTTGAGCAACTCATTTAGTTGGTAAGACAAATCTTTGAGTCTTCTTCAAAACATCCACTTAAACTAAATGACCCTGCAGTATTTATTAACCAATGACACTGCGTAGGCAGAAAGTAATTCATTTTTCATTTGAGATCCTCCAGTAAACTATCTGAATAGAAGGAAGGTATTCTGTCTTGTACAAAGCCTTGATGATCAGCTACAGTACCTGAGCCACAGACGTTTCTCCTCTAGCACAAGGTATCATAGAATCATAGAATGGTTTCCGTTGGAGGGGACCTTTAAAGGTCATCTAGTCCAACCCCCACTGCAATGAACAGAGACATCTTCAACAAAATCAGATTGCTCAGAGCTCCGTCTGATCTGACCTTGAATGTTTCCAGGGATGGGACATCTACCACCTCTCTGGGCAACCTGTTCCAGTGTTTAACCATCCTCATTGCAAAAAATTTCTTCCTTATATCTAGTCTGAATGTAGTGCTGCTGCAGGTGGAGGTTCCAAGAAGTTTTAAGGGCACATGGTAAATCACAGATGCACTGCAGAGTCAGTGGGAGATGTTGTCATTCAGAGGCATCAGGAATGACTTGGCCAAAAAATATGGCAAGCAAGGAACTGTGGAAAAGCTGAGCATGCAGCAACAAGTGTCTTTACTTGCACTGGACCTAATTTAATGGTAATGTAAACTAGACTTCTGTAAGCCCCAGCATGCTGGGGGGAGTGCGATGTGATGGATATGCTCAAGATCTATAGAAGAAATCAGCTTTGTATAAGGCCAAGGACCTTATAAGCAATGATTGATGGTTTAGGAGAGTGGAGAAAAAGAAACAACAGGACAAAAAACCAGAAAATCATTTCTTGGCCTAAGATCACCAAAAAAGTAGCACCAGGACTTGAGAAATAGCACTAAAACCTGGACTTCCTGAGGGTTTGTGTGAGATCTGATTAAACTTTGCCTTACCATAGAGTTGCTTATTTGTAGCAGACCTGGAGCTGATCTGCTCTATCCTGTATAGTTTGTAAGCCCCATCTTGGCTAATACGGTGTACTTCATTTGTACTTTGAAGTGATATGCAATAGCTTCTTGCCCTGCCTACATAAATTCCTTTTCCCACCACCTTTAAGGATCAGCTGGTGAGTGAGCTGAAAGTACTCCCTCAGTCAGCCAACCCTGTTGGTCACTGGCCATAGTCTTCATTTGTTGTGCAGTCATGCTGTTCCTGCACAGAAGGTGGGCTCAGCTGGTGGTGTCTGGAAATGCTTGAAGCAGTTGGAAGAGACTGTGAGAAGCAGGCAAAAAGGCAAAAGCAAACTGAAGCTGCTGCCAGTAAGTCTTAGTAATACATTGGGGTGACGAAAATCAATACATTGGGCTTTGATGGCTTTCATTATTCTCCTGCCTGCACAGTGGCAGCATGGCCAGCTCTAGTAAGAATTAGGTTTTCCATCCTGAAATGGTTGCAGGGATGGATGCTTCTCATGTATCCCTTACCATAGCTCCAATCTCATGTAACATTCCTTATCCATCAAGTCTATGGTATGGTACTGGAAAATCCGTGCATCAGAAATACACGAAAGAAAATCAAGATCCAGCTAAAAATAGCAAAGTTCGTTTAAAAAGGATTGATCCTCACTGCTGTATTCTCAACAAGAAAATACATAACAAAAAATGAGTCAAATGGTGAAAAACAGTATAACTAGGACTCTGAAAAAGGCATAATTCATAGATTTACACATATCACAAGTAGCTATTAAAATATATTAGAATACCTAGGAAGAAGTTTTAAATTAATAAAATAGATAAGGAACCTTGGAAGAAAATACAGTAAATAAAAAGAAACAATTTTTTTTCAAAATATATCTAAAAATATGAATGTTGATATATGCTAAAACCAGAAGTAACTGTAAACTTTACATTTTTTTTAACTTTGTTGAAAATGAGTATAACTAAGATTATCATTCTTTCTATACACATAAAGTTTCAGAAAAAAAAAATTAAAAACAGAAATGTTTTCTGCAAGACCCTAAAAATACTAATTTCAAAACTTGAGAAGTTTAGATAAGTTTGAATAATAATTTTGCACTGACACAATTCTGTCTTTTTACAGGTCTTTCTAAATTAAAGATAACTTTTCACATTAAGAAAAGTACTTCGCTACATAATTCATAAAGAAGAGGTTTGGGACAACAGTGGTGACATCTGATTATGACATTTAAGAGAATGTGAAACAGAGTTAATATGAAATGTTCCAAATACATTAAAGAAAAATAAATTTTCCCTCAACATTGTCTTTTAAACACTGTAGTTTCTTTTCATACCTCACTGACTGCTTGTTCATTATCCTTTAGTTACCAAGAAGCACTTAAAGGACGGACTTAATATATACTTAGAAATATTAAGGAATAGATGTGTTCATAATAGAGGTTAAAGCAGTTACATTGAAATCTCTTTGGCTTATGTGCATGGTTGCTCTGGTAAAAGTCTTTATACTTGGCATATAGACTAATGGTGAAAACCACCCAAGTGCATAAAACTGTAATGGTTCATGGGTGCAGAAGAAAAGGTGTTGCTCTTTGCAGGTTAAGCTTTGGGAAGAAACCTTTGTTACTAGATGCCCGAAATGACAGAATTCATTCTACTTTCTACTGAGATTGTTCAAGGGAGTAATGTATTCTTGTGCCTTGTATATCATCCTTTTTCCATGCAGAGATCCAAGTGATGAAAAATAATACCCTTAAGGCATTTCTGCCAACTCAGATGTCCTAACTGAGAGATTCCTAAGAATTTATAAAGTTGAGAAGAAAAAACTGATCAGCTTTAGGTGTGGTAAGTAACTAAGTTGTGTCAAAAATCTGCAGTGCTGCTCCTTAGACATTCATGTTGAGGGAGCACATCACAGATTCTTTCTTGGTTGTT
This sequence comes from Nipponia nippon, assembly GCF_047370975.1. Lineage (NCBI taxonomy): Eukaryota > Metazoa > Chordata > Aves > Pelecaniformes > Threskiornithidae > Nipponia > Nipponia nippon. The sequence continues at coordinate 77,445,364 of NW_028262336.1, forward strand.
TGCCAGAGTTTCTCTCTGAAGAAAATGAAAGCAAAATATTACATGTGCTTCATAATGTTTACATGCATGGAATAGTATCTCATTTCAACATACAATAGGGTTACAGTCACTGTACATAGGAAAAAACAGGAAAGTCAGAACTGCTCCTAGGTCCCTCATTTAGAAATGTGTAGCTGGAGAATGATGAATAGGAATGTCCTATGACGGTAAGGTGTCTCCTGGATAATTAAAAAAAGTAGAAGGAGATCTAGTGTGTGTAGACATCTGTTAGCAGAAGGCAGATGGAATACTGGCAAGATAACAGGACTTACTCAGAACAGGCAAAAAAAATATGATGCAGAAAATGGAATATAAACTTCATGATAAGAAGGTTAAGAAGCAGTCAATTTAGTTTAGTGAACAGAAGACCTGGTGATTGAGTACTGGTGTAAAAGAGATTGGTAATGCAGGGTTTTTCAATAGTCTCCAGTGGACAGAGAAAGATTCACAGACTAGAACCTTAAGTTAGGTAGATTCAATTTTGAATTAAAATGCAAATTTGTAAATACAAAGATAATTTATTGTCAGAGAAATTGTTTAAGAAAAGTGAAAACTAAGTATTTTTTTTTTTTAATTAAGTGAGATTTAGAAAGGGAAGAAATTAACTGGGAAGTCTTTTTAAAACATAATGTTTATTTCTGCATCTGGAAGTTTTTAGAGGTTTCGTGGTCACTTTGTAGCCTTGAACTATATAAAATTTATGATACATAGATTAAAAAGCCAACAAAACACAATTTTAGATAATGCATGTTGGGCCTAATTCTATTAAACTGTTTCACTCTGAAGCATACTCCTTGTGTAAATGAAGAGTATCTGCAAGTGTCACTTACCAGGAGATCTGTTGTCTTCATTTTATTAAAAAAAAAAAAAAAAAAAGGTGTTATGATTGCAGGGCTGCAGAAGAAATATACCCTCGGGGCAGGGGGAGAGGGAAGTGAATTGTTCACAGTCAGCAGAATTCTTAACTAAATTCTAACGGAAAAGGCATACTTGTGCTACCCCCTTGTCTACAGTTTCTGCCCTCATTTTACACTGCGTATCCTGCGGGAGATAAAAGGATTGCAAAGTTGTTTCTCAGAATGTAATTTGAATAGTGTAATGACAGCTCATAAGAGAGAATGTGGTCTGAAGAAACTTTGACATAGATGATGAGGCAAAACCTCAAGTTTCTTGGACCTTAGGCTTAATTTGAACAAATATTTGTTAGGAAAAAAAATCTTCATAAACTGAGCAGTACATTGTGGAATAACTTAGGGAGAAAAATGTGTACTCGCTCACCAAGGGACTGATTTTTAATTGATCACCTTCCAAAATCCTTCTTAATTTGGGTGCCATGAATACTAGATAACCTTAGTTGGCCTCATTTCTGTTATTTATGCACCTTATTCTGTGCTGTATTCATCCAGTGTTGGCTTCAGGCATGGGAACTGTTAGGCAGTTAGTTAGGGCAGCAGACTGTCAGGTAAGAGAATGAACACAGATCAGTTGTGTACTTCACCTCTATGAAAGCAAAAGAAGTTGCAGTTGCTGCTTATGAAAGTGTGGGATTGAACAATGTTTGCTACTGTTGAAAGGAAAAAAAAACAAACAAACAAACAGGAGAAAAGAAGAAAAGAGACTAAAGTGCCTTCTGATCTTTTTCTTTTCTTTTCTTTTCTTTTCTTTTCTTTTCTTTTCTTTTCTTTTCTTTTCTTTTCTTTTCTTTTCTTTTCTTTTCTTTTCTTTTCTTTTCTTTTCTTTTCTTTTCTTTTCTTTTCTTTTCTTTCCTTTCCTTTCCTTTCCTTTCCTTTCCTTTCCTTTCCTTTCCTTTCCTTTCCTTTCCTTTCCTTTCCTTTCCTTTCCTTTCCTTTCCTTTCCTTTCCTTTCCTTTCCTTTCCTTTCCTTTCCTTTCCTTTCCTTTCCTTTCCTTTCCTTTCCTTTCCTTTCCTTTCCTTTCCTTTCCTTTCCTTTCCTTTCCTTTCCTTTCCTTTCCTTTCCTTTCCTTTCCTTTCCTTTCCTTTCCTTTCCTTTCCTTTCCTTTCCTTTCCTTTCCTTTCCTTTCCTTTCCTTTCCTTTCCTTTCCTTTCCTTTCCTTTCCTTCCCTTTCCTTCCCTTTCCTTCCCTTTCCTTTCCTTCCCTTCCCTTCCCTTCCCTTCCCTTCCCTTCCCTTCCCTTCCCTTCCCTTCCCTTCCCTTCCCTTCCCTTCCCTTCCCTTCCCTTCCCTTCCCTTCCCTTCCCTTCCCTTCCCTTCCCTTCCCTTCCCTTCCCTTCCCTTCCCTTCCCTTCCCTTCCCTTCCCTTCCCTTCCCTTCCCTTCCCTTCCCTTCCCTTCCCTTCCCTTCCCTTCCCTTCCCTTCCCTTCCCTTCCCTTCCCCTCCCTTCCCTCCCTTCCCTTCCCTCCCTTCCCTTCTCTTTCTCTTTCTCTTTCTCTTTCTCTCTTTCTCTTTCTCTTTCTCTTTCTCTTTCTCTTTCTCTCTTTCTCTTTCTCTTTCTCTTTCTCTTTCTCTTTCTCTTTCTCTTTCTCTTTCTCTTTTCTCTTTTCTCTTTTCTCCTTTCCATTTTTACCTCAATGCTCTTCAGAAACATCCTGGATTCTGCTGCTTTTGGTGTAGTAAAATTCACCTTTGCTTACACAGCTGAGAAATTTTGAGTTGGGTCATTCTTAGCTGTTCATTCATACGTAGTAATCAGCTTTGTATAAGTCACTTGATCCGGCCTAGCTTTTTCATTTCCCACTACTTTATTTGTATATCTTATAAAGTAACTAGTGGGCTCTGAGCTGACCACTGTAACTGGAGAGCAAGATCTTGAATTTGTAATAGATAGTTTTGTGAAAATATTAGCTCATTGCTTACCAGAAATCAAAAAAGAAACTGGAAGTTGGGAATTATTAGTAAGAAGATTATTATGTCATTTTATACATAATGTACACTCAGACCTCAATTGCTCTTCTCTCTTTGGGTCCCATTATTTCAAAGGATATAGAAATGAGAAAGTACAAAAAAAGATATGAAAATGCCAGGATTTCTCCTGTAAATGTACAGGATATACATTTGCCACTTGTCATTTGTCAAGTGATACCTTGTTTAGAAAACAGTTGTCATAGGCAGGCCATATATCTGTACAGCCTCTGAATTGAGTAATTGGATTGGATCCATTGCTAAAATACAGAAGATGGCACTGAATGCACCTCTGGTAAGTGTATTTGTAGATGTTAATGTGTTGTTTTGTTTTTTTTTTTTTATTTATTTTCCATATATACTGCTTAGGACCACAGCTAATCTCCTTTTCAAATTCTTGGTGTACCATCACAAAACTTGTTACCTAGGTTTGTGATACAACTGTATAGACTGGCTGTATAGACTACTCTTCCTGTTTTGCCCGCAGGTATGTATTCATCTTTATTCTCACTCTAGATTCTTAGTTTTTCGTACTCTCTATCACAAAGTCATGTATGTCAAAATGTGTATGTATAATCTTGGCATGAGTCAAGATATTCCATTAAAGACAATCTGAGCTCTGCATCTTTAAGCTATAAGTGAATTAAGTTTAATACATATTTTTATTCTGTCTTGCTTATTCCTCATCTTTTCCCAAAAGAAACATTTCCAAGAATGACCTTTTATCTTACTTGCCTTATATTTTCCCAGGATAAAACTGTATTCAGTGGGAACTTTTAACTTATTTTCCTAATGAACAAACAGCAAAAGGTTACTAAACCAGTCATTAATTCATCTAAACTGTTATTATAATCAGGGACAATCCATCTAATACAGTTGTTGATTCTGAGGGCTGTTCTCCTGTCCAGATGTAAATGCCTCTTTCCAGATGAGCTGAATTGCTCTCTAGTCTCCACTGTCAGTACTGAGAAGGAGCTTGATCCACTTGCCTAACTATAGGCTTCTAGTGTCATTTATGATGTCTTGGGTTGTCTGGGACATCTGCAGAGGGACAGCATGTATGATACAGGGAGAGCTGCACCCTACAGACCAGCAGCCAGAAGTCAGACAGGATACCCTGAGGCATCTTTTCATGGAGTTGTTTACATTTAGGTAACTGATTCTTCCCTTAGCTCTCCACTGAATTGTAATAAAAGCTTAGACACCTTTGCACACAAGTATCTTAAACCTTAAACAAAGATTTTTAGTGTGAGTTGGGAGGTTGTAAGGTATTTTATATGCCCTCTACCTGGTGCTCCAGCTGGCTGTGGTTCTCCTGTAGGTTCTGTATCAAGTCTGCCAACCCCCAGCAGGTACTATGGATTTCGTAGTGTCTCATATTGTACTAGATGCCCAGTTTTAACTACTAAATGAATTAGTTTAGCAAATTAATATTCCATACAACTTAAAGGATTTAGTACTGCACCTGCTCTTTACTGGGCTATCATGGTTTGAAGGAAGATTAAAAAAAAAAAATGGACAATGCAGAGGTATGAAGAAATCTTTTTGCTTCTACTCCAGTCTCAAATTTTTCACTTGCAGGGATAGTTTTATAAGCTGATGAGTGAGATTAATATATCTTCTAAACCATAATGTAAAATGAGACAAGCTTCTTTTTTTTTTCTTCTTTTCTTCCAGGAATTATTTCTTTCTTGTATGCATTGTACCCTGCTTGCACTCACCTTAATTTAGATTTGATGTTGGCCTGCTTACTACAGCTTTATTCAAATCCAACTGCTCTTGGTATTTTTTTTGTTGTTATACGGAGGAACCAATTTAAGTGCAAGTAAAATCTGCTGGAACACCTGCCACCCCCAACACCACCCACACATGACAGAAATGTACTGCAGAAAGCTACAGTTCAGATGCTTTAGTCAAACTGAATAGATATTTTTTGTATTCCTTGCTGCCCATATGAGCAGCAAAGGATTCCCTTTTCAGCCTTCTGTCTTTTTATCTGGGTGCATTGTTTCTGTTTCTCTGTTCTAAAACTTCCTGGTGCTTCAATACTTAAAAGTTCACATTTGCTCTCACATTTTTAGAGTACACAGGTGGGGGGGGGAGGGGGCTTGCCTGTGTTTTTCTGGTAAAATATTTCATAGTCCATTTATTCCATTGAGGAGGATGTTACATCATTAATGAAGCATCCATACTGTATGAATATATTTTTGGATTTCTCAGTGAACCATCTAAAGTGAAGGAGGGTACAAAGAAGCAAATATTCCAGGATGCGTGTTTCACTCCTATTTATTATAAGGTAAGTTATTTACTTAGGTTACCAAAACAGTCATTGTATTTTTTAAGCTCGGCCAGTAGGGCTCTCTCTTGCATTATATTTGAATTCATTCAGGACATTTTCATTTTGTGTGTATAGTCTCCTTTTCTAGGCAATTTTAACCCAGAAATGATAAATTACTAGTCCTAGTTATGGAAGCTACTAGCCAAAGAATTAGAGCACCTTCATATTCAGAGTTCTGATAGGAAGATATTACTAAGATATTTGCTTTTTAATTTGATTCCTGTTTAGTGAAGATGTGCAGTTAATGATACAGTTAATGCCCAACACTTTTCACTGCAATGTCTCTTAGGAAATTTAAATAGCCAAGGTAGTAACATTTTACTAGTTGCCACTGAAGTCTCAAAATCTTAATGTATACTTCAAGGAAGTGCAGGAGATCCTGATGGTCCTCCAGATCCCACATCTATCTCTGGATAGACAGATATTATGTCTCTACCTCGAATCTGTGTTGGGACAAGACTCAGGTACAGGGCACTGCTCCATGTCTTATGGTTCCTACTGGAAAGAAACCCAAGCCAGTATACAGGTTCCCCTTTCTGAACAATCAGATATCAAGACTATACCCATAACAAAACCCAGACCTACCTTCAGTTTATACCAAACATCTAGACCTTTAAATGGATCAAGGGCCTTCCTTTCATAGGAGTCAGGACTCCCACAGAACTTATACACTGTACATATGCTTTCTTTGTAAGTAACAGTTTAGCAATTTTTTTTCACAACAGCTAGTACCCCCATTGCCAAAGATATCCCTGTGTATTTCTGTGCAGTAATCTTGTTTTGATATTTGGAAACAAATACCTTAAGAAAGTTGCTCTTCTTTTAAATACACAGAAAGTAAAAATTCCAATATGAAAAACAACATCTAGTGACTTAGTGGTCAGCAGAGATTTATCCCATTTATCTCAAACCCCTGTCAAAGACTTTTGAAAGTGCCTATCTCTCCTCATTAGATACAGCTATACCTGACTTAGACTAATTTCTCACTAGCTTTTTACACAGTAAAAATTAGGTGAGATGCTTCCATCTTTCTGTTCCTTTGGAAATTTCCCATTTTATGTCCAGCGACTATGTATAGCCTTTATTACCCAAATCCTTGACATCTTCAGAAATGTTACTGTGATGCAACTGTAAAACACTCATGTGAGGTCAAAGAATTTTAGTAGACATAATGACAGTGTTCCATGGGAACCTAACTCACTTTGGAATAGGTACACTGCTTGGCAGCAGCTGAGACTTTGGCATAAATTCATCTTCAGGACTGGTGTAATTTTAAGAGTCATTGTGATAGAGGTGGGGGCTTTTGCAGACCAGCTTGCCCCATCTGTTACTTTTCTGTTGTTATTTTTGAGAATTATTTCCCTGGAGTTTGGTAGTGATGCAAACATTCAGAATTCTCAAAGGCTGTTCTTCCTAAGTTTTTTTTTTTTTTTTAAGGCATCTGTTTTCTTTTTATGGGCTATGTGCATCCCAATTAGCACGCAACACCTTTTAGCTGTTGTGTTTATTTCAACATCATAAAAAGAGCTTTCAGTCCAGAATTTTAGAGCAGAGTTTTTCAGATCTGGTTACCTGTTCATGTTTTAGTTTACAATTGTATTCAGACCCCTAGAAAATCTTAGGATGGATTCCAGAAACTTGAACATCCAAGCAATGCTTTTGAAATCAGGTGCCTAAGTAGGGATTTAAGCAATTAGTTTTCAAAGTCTGAGATTGCAAACTTACATATAGCTAAATATGTTAACTGTATATCACAGCAAACAATGATCCAAGATTCAGCTAATTTAATTTAGATCAATTATGAATTAGATTAGAAAGTGATTCAGAGCACAGAATAAGATCAATATCTTCTTAGTAGTTTCTATCTTCTTCCATTGACTGAAGACAGAACCTAGATGGCTGCCCCTGAGGCAACTCAGGATAAAAAAGATTAATCCTTTCCTAAGTGACCATATTTTGAGTACATTTAAAAATTGGAAGTATACACCAAAGTTTCTTTTAAATACTGGATATAATATAATGCAACAGGGTAAATAAAGTTTGAACCAGGACTTAAGTTAATTCTGAATCAGTAGGCAGTCGGGAGATTCTTAATTCTTTCCCTTTGCTTTTAATTTCCTGTTAAGGATTATATCTGCAACCAAGATTCAAAAATGATAAAATAATGATAGAAAGGTTATTATTGCAGAATTTCCAGCTGTGAATGGGACCAGAGCAGAAGTACTATTATTATTATTATTATTATTATTATTATTATTATTATTATTATTATTATATATAATAATAATAATAATAATAATAATAATAATAATAATAATAATAATAATAATAATAAAGCAAAATAAAAACCAGTATAGTCTTCTCAGGGTTTTGCTAATGAGAAGAAATCTAAGTTCTGATAAACCAGGGACTGTTATTCAACCAAACCAAAACTGAGTACATATTGCCTCATGGTGTTCTGCCATGGAATCCTGAACATAGGCTGAATAGCATTGATCAAAAAGAGGTTCCATTTAAGTCACAAAACTTTATAACATATCAGGCAGCTCTAGCAGAAACTAAAAAGGTGAGAGTTAAGACTTTTTATTTAAATCTGTCCTCTGTCCACATCAGTGCTGCACAATGCCAGGCTTCATTTATGATTCTTTTTTTCATATCTCAGTTACTTCATTTCTATCAAGGGCAACATGCTATACTAAAGACAGTAACAACAAAACCCAACAGAAATCCCACAATAAATTTCATTTAAGAACTCAGTCTTCATTGTAAAATAACAAGATCTTTTATAAAGACTATCTCCGTAAAAGTAATGTGATCAGTATTTAAGGAAATACATGGATAGCTGAAGGTGTACCTAGTGAAATTGTGGAAGAAAAGTAAAATATGTCTTTCTATTCTTATTAACATTAATTATTCCTAGCATTTTATGGCTGCATTTTTTGTTAGTAGAACTCTAGATAAAAATCTGTATATGTTTGTTTGAGTAAATCCATGTTCATTCAGGAACAATTTAAACTTGCAAAACTACATGTTTAGAGAATTGCAGGGTTGCTGGAAATGACAGAGGCGGAAGGAGGACAACAGTAAGGCAGAGAATGTCATTGCCAATTTATCTCCCTTTTGCTTTTTCAGTATTAAAAAAAAAAATCCTTTGGGTAGTGGAGGGGAATCTGGCATAAGTTCATAAGTTTCATATGTAAATTCATGACCGTTTTCACTTCTGCCAGAAACATGCACAGAATCGTGAGTGATACTCATGTTAGAAATATTTTTGTAGAAATGAGGTACATAAGCAATTAGCATGATTAACTATACCACTTTAGTTTGACATCTGCTCACACCTTTAATAATATGCTTTCTACCACCAGGGATCCATATATTGATAGACTGCTTTTTTTCGAAGTACTTGTTCTCTGAGAGGTCGTAGTTACAGTCAAAAGACAAAAAAAACAAACTAGAAAATACTCAGCATCAGGAAACTGTTCACTGATAAGTAATATGTAGATGGCATTTAAATAGTACTTTTAATAGTTGGAATTGTAAAAATTGTGGCTAAATTTGCATTTTTTTCTGAAGAATGTTAAGGTCACTACCATATACTATTGACTCTCCAGGTGACCTTACAAATTCTCGGATGGATTTAACTTCAGACATATTTCTCTCTAGACCTATTCCTGTAGAAAATAATTTCAGTTTTATCAAGACTGTAAAAATCCTGGTTTATGATTAAATTGCTTTCAACTCTGCCCATGGCCTTGCTCTGCCTTGTGTCTAGCACTTCAAAGCTCAGAGTTGATATCTTAAGACAGACCATCCTCTCTCATAGTGAAAATCAGCTATAATTTGCTGCTAATTTTCTCTTATTTTTCACCAGAAGTTTAATTTAGTATGAGGAATTTAAAGAGTCAAGATATTCTGAGAGTCCCTCAGCTGCTGTTCCATAGAGCTTGGGTGTCCTTTAGGTTCTGTCTCACGTTCTGTCTCATGCCTTGTCTTCTTTAGTTCCTCTCTACTGCACCAGCCATGTGTGGATGTTTCAGATAGCCTAGGGCAACTTACAATGGTGTTCTGGAAGCAATACTGAAGAAGCTGAGTCTTGTCAATGTCACTCACCTATTCTTGTAGGTGTTCTTTGGAATTCTATATAAGATTAAGTCTTCAAAAACAAGATCTCCTTAAGGTTGTGACTTTTCGTGGGTGAAGCTCATGAGGAACCACATTCCATGGTACTAGGGTATTTACAGAAGTGCAGCAAAACACATCTAACCTTTCATTTAATCCATTTCTTTATTAGACTGTTCTCAGTCTTTCATTTAGCCTTTACAATAGACAATCTGTTTTCTTACCAGTTTCATTAAATGTTTACTTTTTTGGTCTGTTGCCATATTCTTGACAAGATCTTTAAAATTATTTTTTAAATTATAATAATTATTATTGTCATTATTCTGTTTTTGAAGTCAGGGAGTAAAAGTTATTGTCAACAGAACAGATTGACAATGCCATGGTAAAAAATAAAACAAAATAAAACAAAACAAAAAACCCTAAAGCAACTCTAGTAATTAGGCATTACCAAAAACTGGTTTGATGAGGAACGAATACAATGTCAGGAATATAGCTTTGAATATACAGTTGTAAAAGTCTCTATTTGAAGAAGATAATCATTCAAGTGATGTGAAAAAAAATAACAGGCAACAAACAAACAAGCAAAGAAACAAAAGAAACCCCCAGAAATCCCAGGAAAGGTGTATATAAAGAACATAGAAACTAGATAGAATTGAGAAATAATCAGGCAATGAGATTATCAATAAAAAGATAAATGAGGAGGAAATTGGTTCATTGTGCTATCAACCCTTTAATCAAAGGTGTTTAAGAAAGGTTCATTTATTATTCTACTATATGTGCAACTTTTATCTAAAACCAGCTCTCTGTAGGATAAGAATATTTAGAGTTTTTCTAAAGAAAAGCTATGATCAATGAATTCTTTGAATAACTGTGATGGGTTGACCTTGGCTGGCTTCCAGACCCCCACCCAGCCACTTTCTCACCCTCTTTTCTCAACAGGACAAAGAGAGAAAATAAAATGGAGAAGCTCAAGAGTCAAGATAGAGACAGTACACTTACCAATTACTGTCATAGGCAAAACCACTGACTTGGGAAAAATTATTTTATTGCCAAATAAAATAGAGTTGGATGGTGAGAAACAAAGATAAAAATTAAAACACTTTCCCCCGACCCACCCCTTTTTCGAGGCTCAGCTTTACTCCTTAACTCCTGACTCCTCTACCTACCCTTAGCCTGAGCGACACAGGGATGAAGGGGAATGGAGTGTTGTGGTCAGTCCACAACAATTCAACTCTGCCACTCCTTCCTCCTAACAATTTTCCTCTGCTCCAGCATGAGTCCTCTCCATGGCCACAGTTCCTTTAGGAAGTATCCATCTGCTCTGGTGCTCAAATCTCCATGGGCTGCAGCGTGGATAACCATGCTGACGTGGTCCTGTTCACAGGATGCAGGCTGCAGGACCACCTCCTCCTTCCCCCTCATCTCTCACCTTCGTGTCTGCAGGGCTATTTCACACACTTTTTTGTTTTGTTTTTTTTTTTTCCCTCACTCCTCCCTCCTGGGCAGCATTTTGCCTTTTCTTAAGTACATTTTCCCAGAGGCACCACCATCTTGAATGAGAGGCTCAGCTGTGTCCTGTGGTGGGTCCACTGGAGCCAGATAGAATCATCCGTGGCCAATACGGGGTAGCCTGTGTTCTCTCCTCACAGAGGCCCCCCTCACTGAAGCCCCTCACTGCCAAAACCTTGACACCTATGCCCAATACACCTTCTCTGTACACTCTCCTTCCTTTTGTTGCATGTGTAGTATAAAAATTACTTTGTCAAGTTTGAGCATCTTCTGATACTAAATATTTTGGGCTGTATGGATTTCCTAATCCACACATGAAAATATTTCACAGACTATATACAATATGTATTAAATGACAATGATACAACAATTTGGCTTCATTTTTTTTTCTTTCTTTCATTGCATGAGATGTTCTGTTTAGGATACAAGCGATATACCAATATATCTGTGTTTGAAGACTACTTTTGGCACCTCTGAGCTACACAATACACTCTGTCTTTTCCCTTTCACACGCTTTTTTTAAGTCTCATGATAGATATTTCTTTTCTAATAAAAGGTTACTGAAATCTTAGAAAGGCCCCCAAATGAGACATAATATCAGCAAAATCCTTGGGGAAGGCACCAAATTTCTTTCCCTTAGATTTCTTTTTTCTTGATGATGTATTTAGAAAATCAGAATCTTTCAGATTTTTATAATATGCATCAGGTGGTTTTGACTTTCTTTTCCTTTTGGTCGTTTACTGGTGAGAAAAAGGAAATATTTTAATTTGTCCAGGAAAGACATTTTGTTCTATTATGAGATTTCAAAGGTCTGAAAGAGACTTTGAACTAGTTAAATGCCTTATCTGTATTAGCTGGATGGAGAAACTGAAAATCAAAATCATCATGGGCTAGCTCATCCTTTTGAATTTTAATATAAAGAGTTGTTCAGTACATTAAATTATCACCTCCTAAGTTTGCAAAGCAAAACACCCAGTGATTGACTTAAATGTTTAATTATACCACCACCTTTGAAACACCAAGGAAATGTTTGTGGGGCTTTTTTGCCTTTTGACTGTTACAAGATATAGCAGAAGTCTATCATTGCTGATCATTCTTGTATGTGCTTACCTTTAAGAATTGGTTCCAGATTTTAGACTCTGAGTAGACAGAGGCACCATGTGCAGCCAAAATTCAGTCACCACAGCTCTGAAGAATAAAAAGACTTCAAATATGTTTACTGTTGCCTGTGATAGGATTCTTCTCATCTAATTTTAGCCATCTAAAAGTCAGGTGTCTAGCTTAAGTTATTGATGGAAACTGTTTCCACTGGTAGTGGATAGGCATCTCTATAAAGTTTTTCATCCTGGTAACACATGTAGGTGGAAGAAGTCACTCCCTGAAGGGTTATTATGTTTCTCCATTAACTGTAGAAGAAACTGGAATAACTAGAAGAGAGATTTCCGGATGCCTGAAGTTAGGTGAGATAAATCCTATTCTTTTTTCATTTTCTCTAGATGGTATTTTTACTCTACGTGCTTTTGGCTTTCTCTAGACAAAATATGAATCAGAAGCAGTGCTATGAAAGCAAACTGTTTAAAGAAAAGAAGAAAAAAAACTTCAAAGAATATTAATCAGCAATATGCAATTAGTGGCTATTTTCTAAAAGCTGGGTCTATTATTGAGATGCAAAAAGCAGCTAAGAGATGTTCAAATTCACTGGTGTTGTCTTCCCTGCTCCCTTGAGAGCAGGATTGAGAATGGCTCTGCTAAAAGGTAAGAAACCTATAATTACATTTTTTTTCTCAGTCCATTATATTATACAATTTTATATCTTATACAGAAGCTCGTTTTCTTTCAAAGACCAAAAGTGATCATTAATCTCATTCATAGCCTCTTTTTCAGGTGAATCTGAAATTAATCAGAAACTTTCAGTTTAACCAAAGGGAAGCAAGATTTTTGCTGTTTTGGTGTTTGGTTTTTTTTTTTTTTTTTTCTGTGTGAACTAAAGTACCATCATAACCTTTATAAAAAACAACATGAAATCGTGTGAGCAAGGATTAGTAAGGGGAAGTATGGAAAACAATGTTTCTTTTCTCTTTCTGTGAAGGATGCAGTGCTTTGAATGAAATTCTTCACATTTGTGAGCAGCAAAGTAGTGAACAAGTTACCTGTATGAGAAGTGCACTACATTTCTGCCTTCTGTCTGCAGGTGGCACTTGTAGCAGACAGAAAGACAAAATGTATGTAGAAAATCATGTCTGGGTCAAATTTCCATTGATCTGGCTCAAATTTAACTTTACCTTATAGCTAATTCCTCTATGTATTTTGTGTCAGTTCTGCTGCTGAGTCTAATCCATGAGTCAACATTTTCAAAACACATAGTATTTCAATGATACTGAAAACTCTTTAACACATCCACATACAAAGCTTTAATGAAAAATCATACAGACTTTCACAGAAGCCAAGAGGATTTACTGAAGTTTGTGACAGTTCCGAAGAAATTACTCCAGAAAAACTGTCAAATTTAATAGAGTGCCGTTGTTTTTCTATAGGCTTTATAAAACATCCTAAAAAAAGCCCATGCTAGGAAACAAAATTCTCTATTATATTCATAAGATTATAAAATATTTATAAAAATGTCTTTTTTATGTTCTATAGTTTTCCCTCAAATTATTTTTTAAAAGTAATAGATACCTCATTTCTTAATGACTGTTGATTCTGTTTCAATTTTCTATAATAGTTTTAAGCATTGTTTCTCTTTTTTTTTTTTTTTTTTTTGAGGGGGGGATATTTTTTCTCTCGATATCTGTCTATTTCCATGGAAACATCATTCCTTGGCTGTTACATCTGCTGTGTTGTTTTTCTGTTTTGTTTTGTTTTGTTTTTTCTTTCCCTGGTGCTTTAGTATTTATCTTTGCAATGGAATTTTCTCAGAGTACATCTCATTGATTCATACAGGAATAGCATCTTTCACTGCCACTGTCCCATCCTTTTCAGATGGAGGGAACTGGTTCTGCTGCAATGTGTCTCAGTAAGTTTTCTGTTATCTACAAGGATACAGGTGGTCTTTATTTACTTGTCAATTCTTTAAAAAACATTTAAACCCCAGAAGAATTCAAATCCTTTTTACATGTACAAAGTAGTCAGTGAAAAAAGAAGAGGCAGACATTTTTCCAGTACTGTTTCTTATGGCAAGTTCAAAAAACATTTCTTTGCAATATTTAAATGTTCTACTTTATTAGCAGAATGTTAAAAGCCTTAATATCATCATGGTGTAATACAACAATAATTTGATGTGATTGAACAACACGAATACGAGACAATAGTTAATAATGTGATATGACGGACAGTCACAGTTATTCACATGTTATTTTGACGTGCCAGTCTAAATAGCTAGTGTTTCAAACGACATCATATCAGAACACATAGACTGCATAGCTTCTCCTGAAATCCTAAGACGTGATTATAATAATCAGCTTACTGCTTTACACTTGCTGGAAGCGGTTTGCTATTTCTACGGGTTCAAGCTAGTGCTGCCATGTCATGTCAAAGAATTTCAGATGGGATTGCATCAGAATGAGAACATTTATTTGTAGTTTTTATACATTTATGCATTAACATAGAATGTACAAAAAGGTAGCTTCTGAAAATATATATTGCTTCAGAATTCTAATGAAAGAATTCTTATGAGAAGGAAATATTTTGGAACTTCTCAGTACATAGCCAATCACCTAAATACATATTTTTTTCCTAAAGTGTCAGTACTTTTTATGTCAGGTTTTGGATACTTTTTTGTTTACTAAGCTTGAAGAATAATTCCAAAGAAAGGTTCCACAAAATGAATGAATAATAACATTTGATAGGAATTTAGATTAATCTTATTAAAGACAGGTCACAAGTCATTTTTGAAAAAGCCCTATAAAAGTGGAGGAAATAAACACAACATCACTACCTTCATTGTACTGTATGTGACAGTATTAAATGGAATATCAAACCTTATCACATTATGTTACAGATTTACTACTACTATGTCTGGGTCTTCCTTCAATGCCTGAATATCTTATGCTGTGATTATGTTTACAAATTTCTAACTTCTATGGCAATCTTCTGCCAATGATGTTTTTCTAAGACTTCCCAAATTTATACATTTAATATCAGTCCATATTGCAGTATGCCAGGTGGCATTCTTTAGCTCAAAACACTTAATGCACTCAACATAACCTTTACAGATTTATAATTTATATATTTATAGATTTGCAAGGCTGAGTGGAATGATTATGACTTCTCAGCCTTATCTTCCACATGACACAGGATTAGTACTTCCTTGTACTGATCTTTTTTGGACTAGAACACATCTTTCAGGAAAACAAGCAAACAAATAAACAAACAAACAAAACATATGTAACAACTTTTCTTTTTAGTAAGGTTCAGTAATAATAATCCAGTACACCTTTAATAAAATTTTCCAGTATCAAAAATCTTCTCTGGTAAAGATTTGCCAGTTTTTTCTAGTTTAAATTTGACTTAGCCTAACAGTCAGAAACCCAGGAACAGTTAACCTATCCAACTAGGAACAGTTAATCTATCCAACTGTATATGAAAATGTTTCTATATTAAAATGTCTTTATCCTTTGCTTGTAAACCATGCTCGTATTCTTTCAAAATGTCAGTATTAGCATAACTGTTCTTTTGTGTTACAGGCATTAATGTCTGTCTACCTATGATGACCTAAACTGTATGTTCTTTACTCAAGCCTGTAGTGATTTTGGCTGGGATAGAGTTAATTTTCTTCATAGTAGCTAGTATGGGGCTATGTTTCAGATTTGCGCTGAAAACAGTGTTGATAACACAGGGATGTTTTAGTTATTGGTGAGCAGTGCTTACACAGAGTCAAGGCCTTTTCTGCTTCTCACACCACCCCACCAGCGAGGAGGCTGGGGGTGCAGAAGAAGTTGGGAGGGGACACAGCCGGGACTGCTGACCCCAACTGACCAAAGGGATATTCCATACCATATGATGTCAAGCTCAGCAAAAGCTGGGGGAAGAAGGAGAATGGGAGGGCGTTGGTAGTTATGGTGTTTATTTTCCTAAGTAACCATTATGCACAATGGAGCCCTGCTTTTCTGGAGATGGCTGAACACCTGCCAGCTGATGGGAAGTAGTGAATGAATTCCTTGTTTTGCTTTGCTTGCGTGCGCGGCTTTTGCTTTCTCTATTAAACTGTCTTTATCTCAACCCATGAGTTCTCTCACTTTTACCTTTCCAATTCTCTCCCCCATCCCACCGAGCAGGAGTGAGCGAGCGGCTGTGCTGCTTAGTTTCCAGCTGGGATTAAACCATGACAAAGCCCTGTAATTATATTTTCCTGATATATTGTGAACATATCTGACATATTCTGAATATATTCTATTTCCTGATATATTCTGAAATAAGTTTGCTTTGCCTTAGCTCTCAGTGTATATGAATCTGCTTTGGTTAAGTTCCGGGATGACCAAAGACTATGGGACTATTAACACAGAAAAAACCCCCAAAATAAAACAAAGCAAAACCCCTTGAGTTAATGAACCATTTCCCCCAGTAAGGTTTATAAACATGACCTCTGCATCTTATTAACACTGTCACTGAGCTTTTAGTATGTGCAGAGCTCGGGCGCAGCAAGTTGTGTCTGCCCAGCACATATCATGTAAGCTATAAGACTTCTACACATAAAAAGGACCTTGTGTCTATTAGGAGGTGAAATATGAGTTTTCTGTGTCTCCCAAACAGCTATGTCATTCATCACGATGTATTAGAAGTCCTCCAAAGGGACCAAACATATTTCTGCCTATTCAAGGCCAGAGAAGAATTTGTTCTCTTTTCATCGTGCTCATCCAAAGAATGCATTTATATTTTCAAAGTACATCCCTCCTGGCTTTCATTTGGATAGGTTAAGAAAGAAAAACTTTTAATATTTTCCCATAAAACTGTCCATTTCTTTGATTTTTACAGTAGCCCTCCTCAGCCCAGTTTCAGTTCATCTTTCATAAGCATGGATGAGCTCTTTCAAGTGCCTTGTATACTGTAAATACAGCTCTCTTTTTACTGGAATTATCTGTACTGATGCAGGCCAAGATCACTTTTACAAGCTTAAAACCCTGTATGAATCTGGAAAGACAGGTGGATGCCAAGGTATATAAAATGACACAAACATTGGAACTTTCACACCTAACTTGGATGTAGACACCTTCATGTAGAGCTTTACATTTAAGTGTCTTAATTTCAAATGCATTAACACCCTTATTTTGAAAAAAAAAAAAGGCTACTAAGTTTGCTGCAGAATGCAGAACACTATTGTTACTGTTAAGCAATGATGCAAGCAGCTAAATAAAAAGGGAAACCATAAGCAATGACCATTATGACAACTTTTACAGGTTCTAGAAAACCTACAAATCAGACTGTGCATTTATGACACAATCTGCTATTTACCCCTGTACATTGTTCGCAAAGTCTTCCCCTGTAAGTGTTCCATACTATTTATTTTCCATCATTGTTTACTGTTGCTATTATTGTTATTACTATTCCGTACTTGATTAGTGTCAGCATTGAGAAATAAGCTGATAAATCAGTTATCTTTAAAAGTATCCATTTGCCATTTCTTGCTTGCTTTTTTGGATGCTCATGTAAGGAAAACCAAGATGACAAGCCTAATTGGTTATATGCAATTCCATATTAAATCATACTATTATGCAGTTAAATCTAGTTCATCAAATTCAATGGTAAAAAGAAACACAAAACCCAGAAGTAACACGTTGAAACTGATGGTTGCAGATATAAAAGCCTGTATGAATTCAATTCTATTTTTATCTAAAAAAATGAAAAGTACAACTCTCAATTTTCTAGAATTAGTGTAATATCCACGGTGAAAGAAAGAGAGATTCTGTTCTTTTTTTGGCCTTATTCTAGTAGGATAAAGGAACTCATGCTGCTGGAACATATTTCTATACCTTTTATCCACATTTTAACAGGCACAAATGCATGCTGACTTGTGAGAAAAGGCTGTAATCTTTACAAAAAACTTTCTTTGGTCCTAAACTCAAGTCAGATTTGTAGGACTGTGCTGCTTTTAATCTCCTGAAAAGTTACAGATTACACTTAAATTTTCTCATAGTACTAGTGAAACGCCCTTCTTAACTCTGGTCTTGTATTTTCTTTATAAAGCAAACTATTCGAAGACGGGCATTCAGATTTTTCGTTATTTCACCTCTCATTTTTTTTAGATGTTCCTTCTTCCACAGAAAATACCTCTTCTTTTTTTAAAACCCCTACTAAATTGCAGCTCCTACTTATTTTATTATTATGTTGAAAGAAGATAATTTCCTTTTTTTGTACTTAATTTCCATATTTTTAGTTTTTCCTCCAAATTCTTTCAAATTTAAATGAGTTTTATTTTTTTAATTATTATTACTATCAAAAAATGAATCCTTAAATTAACAACAAAAAAAGAAATAAGGATGCAGTCTTCTGGTAATTCATTAACCAACCTGTTAATGAGCCCAGTAACAAATCAAAAATTGGACTTCCAAATCAGTGAAAGAGAAACAGACAGGTCATTATTTTGAGTATCATTGTTAATCGATTGATTAGAACAGAACCTCTGAATTTAAAAAAGAAAAGTATCTTTAGAAAACATTGAGTTTATTCTATGTCTAAAAGAACTTACAGAAGCTATGTGAAGTGGCTGACTGAAGCATACTGAAAGTCCATGGGCCAAAAATCTTCTCTCAGTTACAGAAGTGTAAATCCAGAGTAGCAGCAGAGTTCTAAATTTTTCCCTGATGTCAGATTTAACTCAGTGCAGTGTAATGAACAGAATGAGTGTCACCTTAAATATTTCACATAATTCTGGCTAAATTTAAAGGGAATTCCCCTGGTGTTATAAAATACATGTGTATATAATTTTTATCTTGAGAAAGTGGAAAATACAGGGCTTTAGCTGAGACTAAAACAAGCAATCATGAATATATCTCCTGCATTTTTTCCATCGTTGATGTAATTCCTTCATCCCCTGTCTCTTTCTCATTTTTTACTTCTCCATCCATATAGAACTTTGTTACTGCCATTCAGTTCATTGTTAAATTTAGCCAGAAGAGGTGGTTTAATCTTTAATATTTTTAAGAGGAATACAGTTAGAGATATTGCATTAATTTAAACTGAGCATTTTTTTTTATGTTAAATGGAAGTTCCATATGGCACTACTACAGAATGGGAAAAAAAAACAGAGTTGAAAAACTTTTTGAGCATACTAATTTTTATGAGATTTTCAGCTGTTTAGGTCAAAGAATTTCAGCTATGCATTTCTATTTGCCTAAAGAGACCCATTTTCACTTGTATAAGTTATTTCTGTCTGAATGTCTTCCTATATAGATCAAGATGAAAATAGGTTAATTTAAATAAGTAGGCCTAATAATAAATTGAGATGTTCTGTTTTTGCCTTGCTCTTGCTATAGACAAGAAACTATGTATAAAATACATGTTTTAATTTTTAGACTCTAAAATAGTAAACAGCCATAGAAGTTGCCTTTAGAAATTTGGAAATATTCTTATTTTCTATTCTAAAATTTATTAAAATGTAATCAAAAGATTTAGAGGTAAGTGACACTTTATACTTTGTTTTCTTTACAACTAATATTTTTAAATTCTAAAATAATATTACTAAATTACTTTATTGGACCTTTTTTTCTTTCTTTTTTTCCCCAGGATATGCATTGCAGTAGGTGAATGTCTCTCTACTTCAGTATTTCTTCTGCTTTATCTGTTGCACTCAGCAACCAGGAGATGAACAAAAAGGCTCCAGAAGCTGGTTAAAATTATGAAACACATTTGTCATCTATTAATTTATTGCTACAGTTGCAAGCATTGCATAAAATTAATTGTCTTAACTAGCAATGCAAAAAAGGATGCTTTTTTTAAAAAAAAAAAATCTATATCTTCCTGGATTAAAAAAACATGCAGGTTATATTTTATATATATTATATTATATATAAATATAATATATATAAATATAATATATATATACTATAAATAGCTATAATACATATATTTATAATATGGCTGTCAACGCCTGCTTGGAAAAAATGAAAGACTGAAACATAAAGTAGTCTTCATGGGTATGTTTTTTTAAGCCAAGGATTTTGGTCCAAAAAGCTAAAGAAGCAAGAGCCTAACACAATGTAAAGGTAAGACTATGTAACTGGCAAACTCTAAAGCTAGGGCTAGTGTATATTCCTGCATTTTAGTCAATGACTATTTAATACAAAATAAATAAGCTCACTGAGAGGATAGGACTAAGAACCAGATAAGCTGCTTACTTCTGGATGCCCTAGAGGATGTATTTATTCTCTACTGCACAGCTTCTCTTTGGCCTTCACTTTAGAGTACTGAGTAAGTACGGTCCCCTCCTTATTTCTCTGTGATGTCAGGAAAAATTCCTGAAAAGTGGGAGCTGTGGTTATGCATTTCTCCAGGTTGTCAGGGAAACTAACACACTATTTTCTACGGTCTACATTGCTCTAGCTATGATGCTATTTTGCAAAGGTTAAAGAGCACCTCTTACTTTCCAGAAGTTCTTCTTTATGATATTTCCTATGAGGTTACTTAAGCCTTAATACTTTCAAAAGGTAGGATTTTTAATACTATTCTTATGCATCTGACTTTCCTTAGTTTATATAGAATTAATTCGCTAATGTGTTCTGAGGAAACTTTAGGCAGTTTGAAGCTCATTATCACAATATAAAAGGATGTTTAGATATTTTTTGTATTATCTAAAGTACTATATTCTGGATATGTTTTTTGTGGAGTAAGAAGGCCTACAGATTTTCTGGTTTCCCTGTTAGTAAAGAAGCAAACAAAAGAAGTAGGGAAAGGAGAAATACATATAACGATGTCAGGTTTTGTTTTCATATACTGTTTTTTATTTGGTGAATGTCAGATTAGTTTTTGATGTGCATACCTTAATCTTTAGTCTCAGGTTTTTCCTTAGATCTAAAGACTCCCACACCTGTTTTTTATGTCCTACCTCTTCCTGAAGTGCTTTCAAGGAAGAAAAAAAAAAGAGAGAAAGAGAAATAAAAACTATCTGGTGTGGAAAATGACAAGAACCCACCTGATAAACTTAAAGAGCAGAGGACTGTAATGTTGAAAGATGTCTGTCATTATACCTATATGATGGATTCTCTTAGAGCCTTTAGAAAACTGAAAGGAACAGGTGGTTAAAGCTCTGCCAATAATGTGATCACTAGCAAAGATCAAGCTGGACTACGTGGCAAGTAGGTGAAGTGGCCTGGGAGCTGGAGAGGTGTGTCTCTAAGAGCAGCACCACAGGAGGAGCTGGTTATCAGAGGGACCCAAGGCCAGCTGCTGAAAGGACTATGAGGTCTGTGTGTGTTTGTATCTAGGGATGAGGCACCTGGGGAGAACAAGGATCCAGGACCACTTGCTGGATGGACCATGTGTGCAAGGACAGCTCCTGGGGAATCTGTGGTGTGTCATTGTTCGTGTGTGTGTGTGTGTATGTGCACACGCGTGAGTTAGCAAGTGTGGTCTGGAGTGGGGCTGTGGTCTCAGGGACTCATCTCCACGTGACATCAACTGGGCAAACAAGGATCCAGGGGCAACTAGAGGGACTGAGTGTCTGAGCCCAGCTGTTGGGGGCTGTCATATTACACATATGGATAAATTTTGCACTAATGGGCCTTCATCCTGCTCCTCACTCCTCTCAGGCAGAGCAGGGTGATGTCCTTGGTACTGTGTTCATGTGAATGCTCTGTATGTCTGTCTATGATCTGTGTGGTCGGGTATGTTTGTATGTGCATGTGTATTGCATATGTGAGTTTGTGTGCCTACTGGGAATACATGCTCAGGTTCACTCCTGGTTGGTCCTGGGGACATGGAGCTGTGTCAGCCTTGCCTCTGTTGGCCAGCTGGATTTGGCTCTTGTCTAACAGATACTCCAAGGTAATATATGTCTTTTTGCCTTGTGTTACTTGGTAGTTTGGCATAGCTCTTTAAACAGCAGGATTTCCTAAGACACTTTTTAAAAGTACTTTTCCCTCTGGTCCATCACTGGCCTGTGTTTGGAGTATGGTTTCAGCTCAGCTGGTTTGGATAACTAGGCTAGGAGAAACTTGTGAATCTTGTACTGCCTTGCCCAAGGAACTTGATCTTAAAGAACTATTGAAATCCAGGCAATGACAGAGAGGTAACTTAATAAATTGAAGCAGAAACAGGGAAGAAAACTAGGGATATATGTATATTTTAGAATTGTCTCAGGAATAAAATGATCTCTAATTAAAAAATCAAAGAAAATGAACAAAGAGAAAGGAAATCGGAATGAAAATTATATTGTATAAAGTGAGTGAGAAGTGTTCACAACATAGGTAGGTCAAAAACCAGATTCAAAACCATCGAAGAAGATGGAAAAGGAAGAATATTTATAGAGATTAGACAAAGCCACTTTCTCAAATATCTATGTGAGAAAAGAAACAATCAGCCAATGACAGGCTTATATGTATTTTTTAAAAATTGGAAGCACACATTAAATAAATAGAATCAGAGAACTGTGGATAGACAGGGATAAGTAGATGATGGAAGTTATAGTGGAGGGAATGCTAAACGAAGAATCTGGGACAGGAAGAAGAAAAAAACAGAAAAAACTTGGAGAGCTTTAGACAAAGAGTTTTTTGCAACAGATTACAGAACCGTTATACTGAAAATGGAGAAGAATTATTTCAGTAGGAAATGTTTTGAAACATACAGAATAAGGTGTCAGTTTATCACTAAGTTTGGTCCCTTGCAATCACATACACCCAAGCACTCAAAATTTTATCTGAAGTGTCTGTAAAGTTTCCACTCTAAATTCTGCCACAACTCACAAAGCACTTTCCAGTTCTACCACATATACTTAAAGAAAGACTAAAAGTCACAGCTGTGAAGTTCTGTGAAAAGGGAGCAAGAAACATCAAAGGTGCTGTAAGTATTCTACTTTCAGCAGTATGAAATTTGATGATCCCCATGCCAAAGGGGAAAGGATAATAATCCCAAACAGTTTCTCAAAAATTAATGTGTTGAGAATTTCTTCCTGTGCCAAAATCCAGTGATCAGCTAAACACTGAGTATTTGAGCAAGACATGAATAAGGAAAATTCAAGATTTGAACAGAAGTGAGAAAAACTATACACTCTGCTATGCACACTATCTTTTCCTGTGATCAGTATCTAATGTTTGATAGGAAAGCAAAACAACCTTAAACATTGAATATGAAGGGCAGTGAAAAAATCTTCCCAGGCTGCTGTAAGTGATAAGCAGAGCCATGAAATATGCATTTAATATAATAAAATATTTTGAAAAGTAGAGGTACAGCTGAATCTAGTGCTAGGACTATTTGAAACGGGAATGAAAATGGGACTACAACAGGAAAAAAGCTCTTGCAGATAGACACTGCATTTTTCAGATGGAAAAATTTAATAAAATTCAAAGTTTCCAAGTTTGTTTGATATTTTTTATTTATCCTTTTCATTGAAGAGGCTGGAACAAGTATTTTCTGAAAAAATGAATGTTTTCAAGTATTGTTGTTGCTTAGTCTTTGGTGGTTACAATTTACTGTTGTACCTGCAGTGGATAATAGCCTAGGGTATGCTAACCCTAGTAGCTGGTGACCTGAATTACTGTTCTCTTGACATTAGAAACCATGCTAGTGAACTGTTACAGCTGTAACTGCAATATTTTGTGAACTCTCCATGTTTGTAGACACAGTAAAAGCAATGAAATACTCAGCTTATTGGTCTTTCTCCTTGAAAAAGCAGTATGCACTACAAGAATTTTTTTGTCTTTTGAGTGATGTTATTTACAGTGTGCAAGGCACTGAAATTTCCACTAATTCCCTCAGAAAGCCATTTTATATCTTACTATGGAAAGTCTTTAATATAATTTTTGCTTAAATTTATCTGTTTATTTTTTTATTTTCTTTGCACTTGGTTTGCACCTTCTCACTCTTTAGTACCAATACTGTCATTTTTCTTTTTAAACTTTCAGCCAAGCATTATATACTTAATTTATTTAAGACTTGTTCATATGTCAGTTCTTCAGGCACCTTCTTCTGAAGTCTTTCCAAGTACTGATTATCTTTCTTGTAAAGAGTTACTTGTAGGTGAAAGGAATATATTGATTACAAGGGGCTGGTCTCCAGGCAGATGTATATACTGCAATTGTACATCCCTGGTCTATGGCATTGATTTCTGTTCCGATTATGAGAGAATTTTTATCTAATAGACAGTGAACTAATTTCTAGTGTTCTGCTTAATATCCCCTTTAGGTATGTTATATTGTCACAGCTTAGTGGTTTCTCAGAGTCATTATATTTCTCTGATAGATGTGGGATAACGTGAGGATTTCTATAGAAAGCATGACTGAAGTGGAAGTGCTACCTCTTGTTCTTAACAGAGGTGATATGACGGCATTTAAAAATTTCAGATATACTGAGGCTGATAAGTGGAAATGTGTAGCAGGTGCAGAATCCCACATGAAGAGTAGAAGTATACCCAGGAAATTATTCTTTAATGACCTATTAAGCAGATTATTGCACAATAAACATATCCCTTAACAAAAAACAAGAAGCACAGTAGGTGCATTTTACTTCTTTATTCATCCTTAAAAAAATTCTAGTTTACTTTTAATTGCCCTTGTTTTTCTGGCTGATCTTAAGTGCAGTTCTGGGTCATTTAGCACTTGTCTTTCCTCTGAAATAGAATCTTGATCATGTGGGTTTGACATTTTACTTTCTGTTGCTTTTAGTAAAGATAGACCAATTTGATGAATGGTACTACTGAAATACACAACCTGCTGAGAATATCTTACAAGGTTTAGAAATGTAATACAGTTGTGTGAGAGTTTATCAGCATATCTAGAACACATTAACAAGATGTTCCACATATTTCTAGTGAATACTTTGAGTTGTTAAAAAATCATTACAATTTTTCTCTGTGGGATACTGAAAAGAATGACTCTCTTTCATCATTTTGTTCTTTAGAGGATATATGTTGTCACCTAAAGTAGAAAGCATAAAATTTGGATAAGAAATTATGTTACCACCCATGGCATAATTATTATCTGGTCACTAATAAATGATAACTCTGATTCTCACTACAGTTTTACAGTTTGTCCGCATACAGATGCTCAACCTCGGAAGTTTTTTACTGAAACCTAAAGATCAGAAAATACTAAGTTCCTATCCTCCTTTTGAAAGTTCTTCTTTTTTTTTTTTTTTCAAATGGACACATCAAAATTATTTATGTACTTGCAGTCTGCATAAATGATTTTGAAAAATTACTTGTGTGCAGGGAATAGTCATTGATTGTTAAAAAAAAAAAAATCCAACACCACTCTTCAGCATTTGCTACTGAATAACAGTAAACAACCCACTTCGTCTACATCCTGGCTTCTGAAGTTAAAATCTCATCCTGGAAGATTGTTCAGTTCTTTATATCCTGGGTGGCATGAAGCTTGCACTGCAGAAATGTTTGTGTTTCCTGCAAGTCATTTACCATATCTACTGCCTGTGTGTAGATGCCTTGGATAACTTGGAAGTTTTCATATCACACTAGAAAACTATGTTTATCGTAAAATCTTTGTTTTGAAAAGACCTCAGGAGACCTAGAAGATCAACTAATACAACTTCCCACTCAGAGCAGATCTAGTTAGAGAAGATTGTGCAGGGCCTTCTCCAATTGAATTCAGAACATCTCCAAGGATCAAGACATCTCAATCTCTCTAGGCAATCTGCTCCAGTGCTTGATTATGCCAAAGGTGATTTCCGCCCCCCCCCTTTTTGTCTAATCAGAATTTGCGACGTTCCAACTTGTGTCTACTGCCTCTTGTCCTATCACTGTGTGCCTCTGAGAACCAGACCTCAATAAACCCTGCAATTAGGTGTATGGTCTACCCTTTTCTTCTCAAGGGTGAACAATCCCTGTCCTCTCAACCTCTTATTCATCATATGCCCTAGCCCCCTAATGATCTTGTTGGCTCTCTGCTTGACTTGCTCCAGTTAAGTCAGTACTTTTCATGTACTGGAGAGCCCAAAACTGGCCACAGTACTCCGGATATGGTCTCACAAGTTCTGAACAGAGGGAAGTAATCGCTTCTCCCAACCTACTGTCTTCACTTTTGCATATACGTCCCAGTAGGCAGTTGATTTTCTTTGCTGCACGAACATCTTGTTTTCTACCAGGATACTCGCATCCTTTTCTGCAAACCTGTTTTCTAGCCAATCAGCCCCCAGCGTGTGCTGTTGCATCAGGTTATTCTCTCACAGGTAGAGAACCTTGGTTTTGACTTTGTTGAACTTCATGAGGTTTCTCTTGGCCCATGTTTGCAGCCTGTTAAGGTTTCTCTGAATAGCAGCTCTACTCATCAGCAAATTAAATGCTCCTCCCAATTTGTCAAGGCCATTAACTAAGAAGCTAAACAATATTGGCACTGACCTTGATGACTGAGGCATGCCACTCCTAACCAGCTACCAGTTGGACTCTTGTGTTACTGATCATAATCCTTTGAGACAGAAGATCCAGACAATTTCCCACCCACTGTGTAGTCCACTTGTTCAGTCCTCACCTCACTAATCTGGCTGTGGAGGAATCCACACCTAGAATGCCACTCCCAGAGATGGGCACATGTCTTCAAAATGCTGAATGGTGCAATATCTAGATTACAATTCTGGAGGAGTTTTTTTAGGTCTTGATGCACTCTTCTCTCCTCTTTACTTAACAAACCTTGAGAGAAAACGTGCACTACTGACCAATAAAACCTGAAACCCATCCCTCTTCATAAAAGATGCATTTTAATAGGTTGAACTTACATTTCTGGCTTTAAAACCTAAACTTAATTTCTTTTAGCTATTTATATTTCTAAGTCTCAGTCTTGATTTTTCATTCTATCCCACATGTATTTTTTCCCTGGCTCTGTTCACCTGCCACAGAAAATTTAATCAGCCTGTTTTAATCAGTCTATTTTCCTTGTAAGGCAAGTAACACAATAATTTTTTTTTTCTCACATGACTATAATGCTTTGTTGTGCGATATCTAGCCACACCAATACCTTTCAGAATGCCAATTTCTGGCTGCCAGTTCTGTGTTTTTTCTCATAGGATAGCTTAAAATACAGGTGGACATGCGATATGATTGCCCTTTTTGTAGCTACCAAGTTATTGTCACCAGCTTGCTACATGGCACTATTACTTTATCATCATATCCTCAAAAACATCAATTTAATTGTTGTCCACAAAATTTATGCATTCTGATACTGTGCACATCTACGAAGGTAAATAAGTATTAAATAACTTCTGAAGAATACACGAGTTTTTAAATGACAAAGAAAATACCCTTCCAACAGTAAAGCTCATAACAGAAAAGTTTACAGACACTCCAGTGAAGAAAAGTATTCATTTATACTTCCATTAGAGGAGAATCTCTTGATAAATGTTTGTGAAAGACAAAAAATAACAGAAATGTATCCTGAAAAGAAAAAGGACTATTTCTTCTTTCAGTATAAATTAAGCTGTTTTACTGATGAATTTCAATATACAGACTAGTTATAGGTATAAAAGACTGTATTTTTTTTGTCCTCTTTTACCTCCACATCACACTGATCAATAAATTGTCAGAACAGAAGTATTTTTGGGGGCATGAAATAATACTGCTGTTGCTTGACTTAGATAATCTCTTAAAGACATATGTGCTTTTAATAACATCAGTAAGGCTTGAGCCTATTAAGCATAAAATATTTTCCTGCATATGCCAAACTTTTGATTGTGCTTGAACTCATATTAGCAATGGAAAACTCAAATTACCAAAAAATCCATTTGCAAAGAGAAAAAGATTAATTTTAGATTCAGGAGTCCTAGCAGGGTGAGTTGCAGAACCTAAGTTAGGAGATTACCCGACTTGTACTTGCAAAAATACAGTTTAGACATCTCCACAAGGAAGTTAAATAATCTTAAATAGGTGTATAATTGAAATTAATACATTGGGGTTGTTGATTTCAATACAAAATAATGAAGCTTTGCTGATGCAAAGTATATTTATGTTAGAATGATAACATCCACACTGTAGACTGAATAAAAGAAATGATGTAATAATGCCACACTTCTGCAAAACAAGAAGGGCTGTATTTAGAAATATAAACAGGTCGAATTAAAAATGAAATATTAAAGCAGGTAAAGTAAATTAATAAGGCATAAAAATGACAGATTTTATAATGATTTTAACAGAGTCTCAAGTCAATGATACGTGGTGTTGTCATTTAAAGTCTTATTTTGCTAGTCAGCAGAGGCTTGCATTTTTCTTACTGTTAACATCATTAATTAATCTTACTGTATGATTATTTTTCCCTTGTAGTTCATATTTGCACTTGGATTGGTACATTTTCCCTTTTGCACTATTCAATGCTAGTGTAAGATTAAAGGCTTCAGCTCTCTTTGAAGTTAGGAAATCTTTTTATGGCTTAGCTGCAAATTATCTCTCTTAATTAACAGGTTACTGGAAAAGTGTTTAAGTATCTAACTCCTCCCTGCCACTTTGTGGTATAGGCTCTTTTATTATTTGTATTGTGGTAACACCCAAAGGCCCCAGTGAAGAAGCTGCATGTGCTACAAAGCCGCATGTGGTAAACATAGTAAAAAACACCAAAGGAAGACAATTTATGCCTCCAAGAGATTTTAAACCAAACAAAGGTCACCAGATATTTTCAATTCACTAGAATTTGAATATTTATCTCAGAAGTATTTGTGAATATAGACCAACAACTTTAGTCCAATGTTTGGCTCACCAAACTCTAGAATGGTTGCTTGGAAAGCATTATGGTTACTAAGAATGTACAATCTACAGTATGTTACCCTGTACTTCTACCAAAGAGATAAGCTCTCTTCATCTCATGAGCATCCTGAAGGAAAAATTGCTAAGCAGTTCTGAAAAGAAAAAAATAAGCACAGCTCTGAGATATGAGTAAACTCCACATTAAGACACCTAAATTTTGAAGTCTATTTGTATGGGTTTACATGTGAGCAAGGCGGCTTAGTTTACTAGCACTTACAGGATCACATTTGAGAAATGCTTATTGCAAGTTGTTAATATTTTCTTGGCTTCCTGATGGATTTCTGAAAGGCATAAGCCAGCTGTATGCCACATGTACCAGTCCAAAGTAGACATGCTGGTTATCTCAATGTGTCTCAAATGTCACTGAATGTGCTGTATATGAGTTGCTTGTCAATGCAGCATCTGGAAAGTGATTCAACTGCCTGAGCCCAGGTAGTTCACGCCATATGAGGAAACATTTGATATCTTGCCAGGTCTGTAGCTGCTGCCCCATAAAAAACAGGTTCTTTGTAACTTCTGTGTCATACCTGTGAACTTCCTGTGGATGTTTCAGGTAGGCATGGTGTTTAAGCAGCAGTAGACACTAAGTTGAAGTGCCTGAATCAATCCTGAAGAAAAGTAATTTTATATGTCTTCCTGGAAGAACTGTGCAATGTAACCCAACCCAGTAAACAGCAAAATAAATAAAAAGTAAAATCAATGTACTTTTTCATGCACTAAAACATTCTCAGAGTAAGTTTTTTTGCTGATTTTTTTTTTTTTTTTAATGAAGCATGGGCAACTTTCTTAAAGCATTAGACCATCAAGGAATTTGAGGCAAGTTACATAATTTAACCAATTCATATTTTTTTTGCTAGAGCAGTATTGCAACAAAATTTTTCAAATGAAGACCTAGTAACACATCATCAAACAATTTTCTGCATTGTGCATTTATCCATTGTAGTTGACCTATCTGTCCAAAACTTTTGTCAGATCAGATACCCAGATAATAAAACCCCTTGCAATTGCATACATAGTGTTAACTGCTTTACATTGTGCAGAAATAAAAAAAATCGGCACCAGAATTAAGATAAATGCTTTCTTTTGATGAACCAGAATGTTCATGGAATTTGTTGAATTATTCAAAGTCACATCAAGTTCTAAGTCTCTGACAAACTTCATAAACCTTGCAAACATGACTTTAGTTCTGATCTCCACGCTATCTCTCCTTCCTCAAGCCAGCTCACTGAATACAATTTTACTAGACAATTTTAACAAAATGGGACAGGGCAAATTAACAGAACACTGGGCAGCATTGTTTGGGATAAGCCATGAAATTTCTGGAGTAGTTAATATATTTGAACAGCTAAATCTCCATTTACTGGGAAATTTTTCATTTTCTTTAAAGATTTTACAAAAGAAAATTGCCAAATAAATGCAATTTTGTTGTTTGAATCATTTACTCTCAATTAACTTAAACATACAAGCTCTAAGAGGACAATAAAGACCCTTTCTGGAAAAAATGTTTCAATCTGTACAGAGAAATGTGATGCCAATGTAGATTATAACTCTGTAGCTTTATAATTACAGTATTTCCATTGCTAGTAAGAGACCTCAGTCTTTGTATTAACTCTGCATGGACTCAGGACTAGAATTTGTGAGGCTTGCTTTGTCTGGACTTGTCTTGATCTGCCAGGAACCTTTGTTTTAGCTTAGTTAACAGCAATTGGATCACAGGCAGGTGGGTGTTATATTATTACTTTTAGTTGTTGTTTAGCTTTGTGCAATGTTGTTGTAAAACAACTATTGCTGTAAAAGTTTTGGTATAAATTTCTTTGACTTATAGTACTAACTAGTTGTCATTCAGTGTAGAATGATCTATGACCATAGAACATAGTACATGAAAGCAGTCTTTAAAATGTGGGCACAGGATGAAGCCAGAAAGCCCAGAGCTATATGCAGGTCATGGATCACCAGTCATCAAAGGAAAGCAACCTTGAGTGCTGGGTGAAAAGGGTATAGGGATAACAAAGAGAAAAAAAAATAATGTATGAACAGTATAAAACATACAAGAACAGTAAATTTGGGATATAATATGGAAACACTGGCCAATGAAGAAAGGGCAAGGTGTACTGTGTATTAGAAAATGTTTTAGAGTAGTCCCAAGTGGACTCTAAGGGAGGGTTTAAGAAACCCCTACCCTCAATGTCATACTTCTCTTGGTGAAGAATTTGTCACACTGATGATTTGCTGTGACCCTTCCAACACCCACCTTCTTAAAGAAGGTTAACACTGTTATCTTAAAGATCCAGAGCAGCACAGCAAGGGTTAGCAAAGCAGAAATAGGAATAGGAACTGGAAAGTCAGTGCATACCATTTTGAACTATTATTATTGGGAAGCAGCACTGATAGAATACTTGAGAGGGTATGTGTTAGGATCATGGTAACTGGATTCATAATAGTGATATTGTTAGATGCTAATGTTTTAATTACACTATCAATAAATTATTGTGTATACATATTAGCTGTGTTTCTTTAGCCCAGATAGGTTGCTTGGGGTCTTTAGTCTGGTATCCCATCTTTGGGACTTTGTTGTAAATTGGATGCAACCAGGGAAGACCCAGATGTCTGTTATAATCCACAGAAATATCCTATATATCTTAGTACACTTACTCAGATTCTGTGAGACAGGTAGATAGTTAAGCATGTGAAAGCAGGAAATACTAGCATTAAGTTTAGATGTAATGTTAATTTGGGGCTCTTGTGCACATGCTTTATAATATAGTCCTTAATTATATGATCACATTCTCTATTTCAGAATTGCCATAAAAAAGGGAGAAGAAAAGAAAAAAATCCCATTTCATTCATCTTGTACAATGTAACTTGATGCTTAGATCCATTAGAATTTTCGGTCAGCCTTCTAAATATCCATTAAGTAATACAGGGGTGGTGGTGTCAAACTTTATGCATGGAATTTGGATCTAGATTCAGACACCAGATTACGATGTATACATAGACATCTGCATATGAATTAGGAAATGGGATCTAATTGCCTAAACATTGGCCATCTGTGCATCTAAAATTACACACCTATAAGCCTTGTCTTTACATATGTTTTAAACTGATGTTCCATAAACTGATGCTCCAGGTCAATTAAAGAAACACTAGTTTGAAGCAGGTTTTGTGTGTTCATCTATATATCTATTTATGAAAATATTGTATTTGAAGATACAAAGCACAACAATGTATTGCAAGGTGAATGAATTCAGGCCTTTTATTGCTGATTTTTTTTTTTTTAATCTCTCACTGGCATCATTTTTCTGTACTTAGTCAATAAATAGTAGGGATGAATAATTTATAAATGGTGCAACTTTCATTTTCTAAATCTAAATCTTCCCTGTGCTATCAGATATTACTTAGGGTTTCACCAATAGCCTACAATTCTTCGATTGCTGTTTACAGATAATCTCTATCATTGTACTATAAGATTTTTCTTCTACAGATTACATTTAACTTATGAACTCTGTTGATTGGCACCTCTGTACTCATTTAGGTGCCTATGTGCCATGTAATAGCCATTATCTTGATTTATCACACATAAACCCTTTGCTCTCTGTACAATCTGTGTATCAGACCATATTAAAATAAATCTGTATATACAAGTTACTTAAGTACTGTAGTTTTATTGTAAAAATCTGTATTTGTTTTTCCAGTCATCTAATTTCTGTTAACTTATATAATGAGAAATGTATCCCAAAACCCAGTCATTTTTCTCTTCGCATTCTTTTTTCTCAGAGTCTAGAACACTTGTGTTCAAATATTTTGATTTTTAACAGACTTTTTTCTGCTTTCATTGTCTTATTCTCTTAATTTTTTTGAGATGATGATCAAGAAAATGAACAAAGTCTAGAAAACAGACTAATTAAATTTGTGGACAGAACTCAATTTGATAAGCATAAACCCACAAGAAATATATCACCAAAAGAAAGGTTAGATCCCAGATAGTTTGGTCAAAAGACTGAGTTTCACTTGATGCTACATTGACACAATTAGAAATATTTTCCAATCACAGTGCGTTGGAATGAATCAGTACTCTGTTCAAAAATTCCTCTGCACACACAATTAGAGGATTTATAATCCATGGTGACCCCTTTTTTTTTGATCAGTACTGTTTTGGGCTATTTTACAACAGAACACCAGGAATGCATCAAGCCTGAGGAGGCTGAGGGGTAGCACGCATCCACTCCTCATGATCCATGACTTGTCAACAATTTGTGAGAATGCTTATAATTTTAATTTTCCTTTGAGATACTAGTTCATGCAAATGCTATACATTTTTTGAGTGAACATACAGAAAATAATTGTCAGTGTATGTATTGTTTCTTTCCATATTGGAAAGAGAATACTAGAGGGAATATCCTGTGCATGGTTCTGTTTGTCTTTTCATGCATTTTGTTTTAATGTGAGTTTCTTCTTATTAGTCTCTGTGAGAACCACATCTACCAGTATGTCTATGTTTTTTCAGAGGATTGTCTTTTCATGGGTTTGTTTTTTCTAGATTTTTTTGTTGTTTTTTTTTGTTGTTTTGGTTTTGGTTTGTGGTTTTTTTTAGAAAGAGAAAGGCAAGGCAATTCATTGACTTGGCCAATCTACTTAAGAGATCAAAAGAGAAAACTGGAAATAGTAGAAATAGTTACAATTATTTCAGGTTAGATGAACACCAAAGAGAAGACCTAATTCTAAATGTGCCACATCATTAAATGAATGTGTACATTTAGACTAAAAGAAGAAACAAGTTCCAAATGACTTGAAAGTGAGATACTTCAAATAGCAAATTTATGGCAAATTTCATACTAAGTGCTTACAGCAAACTGGTGTGGAGTCTATGAAAGAAATTTGAATACTTCAATTAGACACTCAGTTAGCTTCGATGAATAACTCCCAGCATCCTTATTATTTGTTAATAAAAAAAATTAAGTGACACAGTCTAATTCTGTTCTTCCAGACTTTCTGAGATGATGTCTCAAAAAAAAAACCCCAAAACCTTAAAAAGAATCAGTCTCTGTTTCTTCAACTTTTGGGATATTTTTCCTTCACTTCTCTTCTTCTAAAATCCTTGCTTATTATACTTGACAAGGTAATGGCTATAGTAATTACAGCTTTTCCGATTTACAGTTTCTTTGCCAGTGCAGACTTTCCCACTAAATTGCATTTATCCTTCTTCTCTGATAAATAACATTGCACATTATATATCTGAAGTTTTCAACTTATAATCAGTTATTAGGTAAAATAACACTCTAACCTTTAGACACAAAATATGTGAATGCCTGAATTCCCTTGGGTTCTGTATTATTTTCAATTTTATTTTTTTTTAAACATGTTGCCAGCATGACAGGACACATCTACTATTACAAGCAGTGAACCATAAGTGGGAATGACTATACCATTTTGTTCTTTTTTACTGCCTCTGAGAAATTGCTGTAATGATTTCTATTAGGTCAGACTCAGCATCTCTAAGAGGTCAGCTTCTAAAAGAAGAGAGGAGTGCTTTCTCCACTATATAAAATTTGCTGCATATATTTTTTGTCGCTTATGTGCTACTTACAATTTAAAAAAACCCAACAATCCCCCAAAACTAAAAAGCTCAAACAGGCAAAAAAAGCATTCTTAGTGGAACTGCCTAGTTGTACAGATTTGTGAGACTGGATCATATAGGAAGCCATCACAACAGAAAATTCCACATTTTAAAATCTGATTCATTTCTCAGAGTACAAAACAGTTACAGGCATGACTTCTTAAGACTAACAACATATTAGGTAACCAGGAAAAGAGGATATATACCACAGCATGTGGGTATATTTGTATGGTAAGATGGTAGATTTGTAACATTTTTGTGCATGCTTGTCTAAGTGGTTACTGTAATGCCCACCACTACTCAGTATTTAAGTGTATGAATCAAACTAGTACTTACCACTCCTATGGTGGGATTCATGTCACTTAACTTTAGCTTTCTGTAAGTTCTACGGTTAATCATTGCCATCAAATATAGCTATGTATGATCCTCCTATTGTAGCTAAAGGGAGATGACTTTAGAAAGTGATTTAATTAATAATCCAGGATAAGCTAGTTTTTCAAGATGTCTTTCTCCCAATTGAATGTAGAAGGAACCCAGTTAACTTACACTACATGCTGTTTGTAATCAGTAACAAGAGAAAAAATTGTATTTATGAGTACAAGCCAAAATCCTATCAAACATAAAGTGGGTAGGATTCGTCTCAGCTAATTTTAGAAGTCAACAGTAGATATCTGCACCTGAATTAGTTTATTGTAATGTCCTTTTTATTTCATGGTAAAATAAGTGCTTTTTGTTTGCAACTCATCTGACCTACTTTAGTGATGATCATACCTCAGGAAGAAAGGGCTTCTGCCTCTTGTATAATTACATTTTCTGGTAAACACATAGATCCCTGAAATTCAGTCACTACATATTCTTCCACGTTTTCACAAAGTCTTTTTGAGGTCTGAAAGTTGGCATCCCTATATCTAAATATTCATGGTTTACCTAAACAGGACACACACAAAGACAGGAAAGAAAAAGGAGTTACTTATGTTCTACATTACTATCTTAACAGCAAAAACACCTGCCTAGAAAGAGGTAAACCTAACTTTCTTGTCTGGTTCAGCAGAAGGGAACTAAGATCAGAGCTGATGCATTCTAGATGAATACCTCAACAACAAGCTATTTAGTACCATTCTCTGTGTGTTCCTCTGTAACTGTGTCCGTGCAGCCAAATTTGCAGTCTCTCTCTGGTATTACCTGGCCAATTTGGCTGCACGGTAATACCAGAGAGAGACTGCAAGCTGGAATAAACAATTCACATGTAAGTTCAAAGAGAAACCCTCAACAAAAATGTTCTGTTACCTAATTATTCCTTAATTTGTCCAACTGCAAAATAATGTAAATGCTTTCATTTTTGTTTCCTAATTGTGTTGAATAGCTTTAGAAAGCTGAAGTATTCTATATAAGAAATAACATAAAAGCTTGGTAATAGTATTTATATAGAAGATGTAGTCTACAGTTATATACAAAACCTGTAATGATTATGTTGTAATATCATAAAATTAAATATATCACAATTTTGGATTAATCAGAAAAACTATAGTGTGATAGTTTTAAAAGTGTTATTGTATCTGCTTTGTTATTAATGTATTAAAATGAGGAAAACACCTGGAGAAAATCCTTACCACAAGAAATTTATAACCTAAACAGAACACGCATAAGAAAAATAAACTGAAATGTGCAGATAAAATAGGAACAATCTAGTAAACTTTTCCTGAAGAAACATTAATGCCTGTTAAAGAGACCAAACATTTTCTGTTCAGATAGCTGATACTAGCATTATAGCTGTTTGCTACTGCTGCATGTCACTTAAAGTAAGAGAAATTTGAACACAAAAGTGATAAAAGGCTATTTATTGTCTTATGCTTACTACTTGCATATTCTATGACTTGTTTACTCACTGTAGGTCATATCTCTAGATATGCTTCTTGTATAAGTAATTATAAACATATAATAGATCCAAGAAACAAATATAAAGTTTGATTGCCATATTTATCTGATTGAAACATAGTAAGAATGTTTACAAGAAAACTTTTTTTTCTTGTCATTAGTGTAAAGTTTTAAGTCTCCAAATACACACAATGCACACTATTGTATTATATAGAAAGAAATAGGAAGGAAGTTATTTTATTTTATTTTATTTATTTTATTTTATTTTATTTCATTCTTAAAGTAATATAAGAAAAGATACATGAAAAATAATTTTCAGGGAAATTGAAAGTATTTATCAAACATGCATGAAGCAACATCTCTGGGACTGTGTAATGTTTAATGAGCAAATTAATGTTGAAATTTCTAAAGAAACCACAACATTCTTGGTTATGAATGAACCAGTATTTGCTTTTGATGAACCAGTATTTGCTGAAAGGAACATACAGTGATGCAAAAGTAGATGCTGAAATTTAAAGTTTCAAACAGATGTTTGAATATAAAAAGATTTTAATTGTATGTGGTTTTTGTCAAGGAAGTATATAAAAATCTTCTGATGTATTCCAGTTGACATATTAACAAAAGAAAATAAAAGGCTGAAAGAACTATACTAAGCTTTGAAAATCTGTCTTCCTCTGTTATAAAGTCAGTTCTGTACTTTGTGAGAAATATACAGGGCTGAACACATCATGCACCATTATTTATACAGAAGAGACCTACTTGTTGTCTGGCAAGTTTAGCTGCTGTTATCAAGTATTGCAAAATACTTAAGAAACATTACAGAAGCCTCAGACATCTGTGCACATCTTCATTTAAGAAACCAGGAAACATGGTCTATGTTTAAACTACACTGCAATATGGCCAAGTATTGTGGTCTGCTAAATGGGCAAGCCCAGGCAACTTCCTGGAACACACCACAGTTTTGTTTTTTTTTTCCTGCTCATACCTTGGGTTTCTTCTCAGTAAAACTTAGGGCAAGAAGGGAGAAATATGTGCTTCCATGTCTCATATGTGCTGAAGATTTGCAGTGGTGGATCAGGAACAGGGAAATATCCCTGAGCCCCTCAGTTTATACATACTCATAGTGTCTGAGAAATTAGGACAGTATTTCCTGTCCTAGGGACCACCCAGGCTTAGCATTTCATGATAATAAGCTGACCCAAGGACATAGCATCACGAACTACCTAAGGAAGGTAGGATCAGGCAAACCTTAAGTTAGTACAACAATGAGCCACACGAAAAACCTCTGAGGCAGACAAAAATGCAAAAATTTTTCTCATGGAAATTAGAGAACATATAGTCCCCACTGTTTATTCTCAGTCTTTGTGTCAATCTCCCACAGGTATCAGCTGGCACTCCATTCAGTGGCTAAAAGAAAAATACATTCCCAAGCTTTTGTTATAGTCTTCTGACTAAATTTTCCTCTTTCATGTGAACAGAACAGATTCATAGGACTATTCTGATCTTCCTGCACATGTAAAAACACCAGAGCCAGCAATGAGAGTTCTTTGCAAGGAAGAAGAGCAGAATAGATAATAAGTGCTCCATTGTGCAGACAGGAGAGGAGAATTTAGTTTTAATGATACCATTACTTTCTGCTAGACTGCTAAAAATTGCTACACTGAATAAACTAATTCAATAGATGCTGCTCTTTTTTTTTTTTTTTAATAACTGGAATGACTTATGAAACTTAATTTTTTTACAGAGACTTTGTAGGGCAATTAGTGTGGCTTAGTAAATTCTTTATTTCCCACTGGATATTGTAATTCATAAGAAACTAATTAATATTTTATCTGAAAACTCTACATACTTTCATTGTTGTTTATTTTTAATTAAAACTAAGGTGCTGAAACAGTCAATGACAATTACAAATACATGAAAGGCATTAAATGTGATAATTTGAATTGTTAATTATGCATTATCACATTGACATGCTAATCATTTCTGACAAAAACACAGGATACTTTACTTAAATACTAATATAACTGCACTGACCATTTCAGCTACTGAGAAAATTTATGTAGTACCTGTAGAGAACTGTAAAAGTTAGAGAGAACAGTGGTATATGGGAATTATTTGTCTTTTCAAAGGTCAAAACATTCACCATGAGGACATTTTCAATCTTATGTTTGAGCTGCGAAAGACAGTAAGGCACTTATACCATAGCAGTGCAAAACCAGAAGACAAATCTTCAGTCTTACTTCAATCCCCGGGAAGGTCATGGAATGGATCCTCCTGGGGGCCATCACGAGTCAAATGAAGCACGTGATTGGGAAAAGCCAACACGGCTTCACAAAAGGCAGATCGTGCCTGACAGATCTGGTGGCCTTCTATGATAAAGTGACCTGCTCGGTTGACATGGGGCGAGCGGTTGACGTTGTCTGCTTGGACTTCTCCCAGGCCTTTGATACGGTTCCCCATGGCCTCCTCCTGGAGAAACTGATGCGTTATGGCCTGGACAAGTGGTCTGTGCAGTGGGTGAGGAATTGGCTGACGGGCCACACCCAAGGGGTGGTGGTAAATGGCTCTTTTTCAAACTGGCAACCCATCACAAGTGGGGTCCCCCAGGGATCAATATTGGGCCCAACACTATTCAACATCTTCATAAGTGATCTGGATAACGGGATCAAGTGTAGGCTGACGAAGTTTGCAGATGACACCAAATTGAGTGGGGAAGTAGCCACTCTGGAAGGGAGAGCCACCCTGAAGGAAGATCTGGATAGGCTGGAAGAGTGGGCTAACAAGAACCTTATGAAGTGCAACAAAGACAAGTGTAAGGTCTTGCACCTGGGAAAACATAATCCAGGAGTGCAGCTCAGACTGGGATCCACCTGGCTAGAGAGCAGCTCCGTGGAAAGGGACCTGGGGTCCTGGTGGACAGGAAGCTCAACATGAGTGAACAGTGTGCTGCTGCGGCCAAGAAGGCCAATAGGATGCTGGGCTGCATCAAAAAGGGCATCAGAGCAGAGATAAAGAAGTCATTATCCCTCTCTACTCAGCACTTGTCAGGCCACACCTGGAATACTGTGTACAGTTCTGGTCCCCATTATACAAAAAAGATGTGGACAGGCTGGAGGGCATCCAGAGAAGGGCCACCAAGATGATCAGAGGTCTGAGAAGCCTGCCATATGAGGACAGGCTGAGAGAGCTGGGTTTGTTCAGCCTTGAGAAGAGGAGGCTTAGAGGTGATCTCATCAGCATGTACCAGTACTTAAAGGGGAGCTACAAAGAAGACAGAGACTCCCTTTTTAGAAGGAGTCACATGGTGAGGACAAGGGGTAATGGGTACAAGTTACTCCCAGGGAGATTCTGATTGGACATGAGAGGCAAATTTTTCACAATGAGAACAGTCAACCATTGGAATAATCTCCCCAGGGAAGTGGTTGACTCCGCTATGCTGAACATGTTTAAGACTCAACTGGACATGGTGCTGGGCCATCTCGTCTAGATTGTGCTAGAAAGGTTGGACCAGATGATCCTTGAGGTCCCTTCCAACCTGGTGTTCTATGATTCTATGATAAATTTTAAAAGCTTTTTCAGGAACCAATCCAACTGTGTATTTAAATATTGCAAAATGCACCATTGTATAAAATAGTACAAACAAGAGAGGCATCTAGATGTATCCCTGGTAGAAACTAATTTTCACAGGAAGAGGTATGCTAGAACTCTTGTGATCATCAGTTGCATTGTGTATCTGCCTCAAAACCACCAGAAATTTTGTTGGAAAGCCAAGGGGTTTCTTATTAAGACACCAAAATGAACATCACTGGTTTTTGCCCCATGCTTTATCAGAGCAGCAGAAGCTAAATTCTAATTAGCATTTAGTCTCCTTACTTTAGGATCATGAAAGAAAGAAAAAAAAAGTGTGAACTATTCTTGAATCTGGTTGTTTCTGTGTTACAGTCACTTTCCTTATAGAATGTAGAGAAATAGATGCTTGAAAAAAAAATCAGAAAGCTGGTTCTGACAGGCAAGTGACACAAATATCTCATCAAAAAGAATGTAATAGAATACAATTCCTTTCTCTCCCTTTAGGGAATGAGACATCAGTTGCATCCTATAAAATAAATATCCTATATAACAAAGGCAACAGAAAAGTTTTTCAGATACTTAATTGTGATTTCACAACTCAGTGTGTGTAATTTAATACAAATTACTGTCTGGGACATAAGCTTGGCTGCTTTACATGAATGCCAACATATCACCAATTTCATTTATAGCTGTTTCTCAGTTACCCTTTGTATCTTTTCATGCTGTACTGGGCATGGTAGCATTACTTGGGACTGGTAGTAATGGTGTTTTAAAAAATACTTTTCACAAACAGATTTTATGATCAGTTCTATCAGAGTATATTGGACAAGTTTTGTAAATACTCTCTTGGAATTAGCTCCCATGAAGATAGGCTTGACTGCATCTATGTCCTGCCATAAACGCCAAAGAGCTTTCATAGTTGTAGTCCTTGTACCTGTCTTATTTTATATGTTCATGTTTATTTGTTATTCTGTTTTCCCCTATGTTGCTGATAACAGAGCTAGAAGTTATGTTCATGTGTACATGAACACACACTCAAATTTTATAGTTGTGACTTATTAACCAATAAAACTAATAAAATAAAATAATTATGCTTGTGATTAAATAAAATTATTACATCCGCAGTTTCTGTATTCTTTACAGGAAGCATTGTTTTCTCTGTAAACTCCATTGTTTTAGCAGGCTGCAATACCCTGGACACAAAATCTACTGGAGAATGTCAATAGAGTAAAATTTATGCTCTGTGCTTTGTGTAAATTCTGCTGTTGGAGCAGTCAAGGGGGAGAAAATTGGATGGTGTATAAGCTTGCTGATGGTGGATTAAATACTGAAATACATTGCAAAAGAGTCTAGCTTGATTTATCGGGCTTTACTATTTTCTGAGTAAATTTTATTCCTTGGCTGAGTTCAAACAGAAAAGGATATAAAAATGCACCAGCTGCAGATTGCCTTGATAAATGTCCTTAACACTTGCAACGTTCTGTTTTGGCTGAACTGAAAAAGGAGAGGAAGTATGGTGATTAGACTTTTCTACAAGCTAAACTATTTTTTTATACACAATTATGATTATTCCTATTAATATCAGCTGCTTAGGATCTCTAGAAAGGAAGTAAGGGTGGCATAGAGGGATGTACAGACAAAGGGAGAGAGAGGGAGGGAGGGAGGGAGGGAGGGACAGAAGGAGGGATGGACAAAGTGGAATTTGGACTGTCTGTTGGATGATGTGTTAGTACTTAGTCAAAAGACAGATATAATAGAAAGGTCAAGTTCAAATATAATTTAGGTTAGAGATAGGTCCTTAGATCTTTTGAATTGCATTTTGTAGAAAAAAAATGGTTTCTTTCTTTCATCCTTTAAGCATTGAAACTCATCTCAAGAACTTCAGAAATGTTCCCACATTTTATATAAATACATAGAATCAAGCTCAGCTTTCCCAGTATAGAAACAGAAATGGACGAATACTGCAGAATAACAAGAAGAATTTGCAAACCTTGAAGATGTACAATGAATTCCAATCTTAACAGTGTTTTTGCATGTATGAAGCATTTTCAGGGAATGAAAACCACACTTTTTAATGCATGTTTTCAAAAAATGCTGTACAGAGCTTTGTACATTAAAAAAAAAAAAAAAAAAAAAAAAAAACCAACCAAACTTAAACTCTAGGAGACATAAACACAAAACCTAAAATTATATTTAGACACTGTGGTGTTTTTGTCTTATGTACATGCAGAAGATTAATTCTGATAGTATTTTGCAAAGATGAAGAGTGTGTCTCAGAAATCTGAAGGACAAATTTCACTTACTGTAGTTGAGCAGATAGGCAAAGAATATAGCTGCTGGAAATTGTCTTAAGAATGAGACTGAAAAAAAAAAAAACAAACCAAAACCTAAAAATCTTTTGAACCTGCCTATGCTTTTTCTAGAGATCATGTCACTCAATGTGTCAATCTTTCAGTCAGAATTAGGACATTCTCAAACAAAAATCTTGGGTATAATAATATTTTTCTCTATTTTTGCCCCACATGAAGGAGATAAGTTCTAAGCCATTACTGTTTAGAGACGTCTTCTGAAATTCTCTTGGTGTGAAACCTAAAATTTCATAACTTTTGGTTTCATCACCTCAGTCAGACTCCTAGCCTGTTCAGCAAGTATTCTACTCTGACACTCTGCAGAGGTCTTCAGAGCATATTAATGCCTGGGATATTTCTAGTTCCTGACCTGTACATTTTTTCTTGAACACAAAAACATAAGGTCAAAAGTACTGAGCTAGATCAACATCTTACCTCTGCAAGCAGCCAAATGTCAATCTATCGGAAAAAGCATAAGGAA
The DNA here is from genome assembly GCF_047370975.1 of Nipponia nippon. NCBI lineage: Eukaryota > Metazoa > Chordata > Aves > Pelecaniformes > Threskiornithidae > Nipponia > Nipponia nippon. The sequence continues at coordinate 77,488,022 of NW_028262336.1, forward strand.
AAGGGAAAGCAAATATGATGCTTCCCCCTAGTAATCTTCAGCTTCCAAATGCTTATAACTCAGCTAATTAAGTGTCTATGTAACTCATAGATTTCTTTTCAATGAGCTAATGAAGCGTTCCTTGGAATTATGTAAACTTTTGTAAAAGAATTCCCCGGCCTAACTACCCATTGTGTGTGTGTGTGTAAAAAATAAAAAAAGAGTATTTTTCCATCTCCTGTCACCTTCTGATGTTCCCTGACTATTGTGTTTAAACACAGTGAACAATTTCTGTGAACAAACAATTCCTGTCCACCTTGTTCATTCTGGTGATATGGTGACTAATTGTTTCCTGTGGCAGGTCATCTCCAAAAGTGCAAGAGTGCTTATTTCTTGTGGTTTGGTGATATTGAGAATATGTTAAGGTTAGACCCTCAAAAATCTGTTAGGTGTTTAAGTTCCATTTGAATGGATAAACCTTACATATGCAAAGACATTTTAGAGTACTGAATGTTGTCTACAGATTTGTCACAGGATGGATTATTAACTACAATAAAATAGCACTATAGAGGCAGAAGAATAATGAGAATAATGTTGATAACACATTGATATTTTAGCTGTTGCTATAGTGCTTACACTAGTCAAGGACTTTTCAGCATCCCATGCTCTGCCAGGTGCACAAGAAGCTGGGAGGGAACACAGCCAGGACAGCTGACCCAGACTGGCCAAAGGGCTATTCCATACCATGTGACATCATGCTCAGTATATAAACTGGGGGAGTTGGCCAGGGGGCAGCAATTGCTGCTCAGGGATATGCTGGGCATCGGTCGGTGGGTGGTGAGCAATTACAGTGTATCACTTGTTTTGTATATTATTATTGTATTTTTATTATTATTATTACTGCTATTACTACTATTCTATTTTATTTTACTTCAATTATTAAACTGTTCTTATCTCAACCCATGAGTTTTCTCCCTTTTACCCTTCCCATTCTCTCCCCCATCCCTCTGGGGTGGGGGGACCGAGCGAGTGGCTGTGTGGTGTTTAGTTGCTGGCTGGGGTTAAACCACGACAATAGTACTGTACATGAATGGGATTCAAACCTTTTCTGAGTCATTTAGTATGGTTTTTTTTTTTTAAGAAAGAATTTTTTTCAGCAGAGAGGTTAACTGACTTTAATTCTGTGGTATTTTTGTTATCCCTCTTTTTCTAAAAGTCAGTGTTTTTGGAATGTCAAGGTATAATGGTAGAATGATTCAAAAGTGTTTTGCCATGTGAATGTAGGTTTTTTTATTAAAGTCCACTATCATATATATATTTATAGAGAATGACATGATTTTTAAGGAGAATTTAAATGCAGTTTTGGGGAGACAATATTCTCGACTGGTAAGGTAAACAACATAAGAGCTTAAGGGCTGTTTTGCAACTTCAGGTCTCTCCTTATGTAGTAGAAGCAATGTACCACAGCTCTCAAGAGGGAACCATATACTGTGGTGAAGTCAGGGATCTGATGATCTCTTATGCTTCTTCAAATTTCTGCATATTAAGTCCTCAGTTCTTTATCGCTTTTATGTACCTTAAGTGAGTAATCCTTATACCGATTATTTATGTGGACATAAATGGAGTATTATTATAAAGAAACTGGAATAATGTAAATGTGAATTAAAAACTGATCAAAAGACAGAAGGTTAAGAGAAGAAAATCAATCAAACAAACAAACCAACCCACAAACGAACAAAAAATCCCAACCAAACAAGAGCTTTACTAAACAGATGTATTTCTAATTTGGTCACTACAGATCAGTTTTTCTCCCTATATAATCTTAGCATGGAATAGAATGGAATGTTCTATAGAATAGAATAGAATAGAATAGAATAGAATAGAATAGAATAGAATAGAATGAGTCATATCTTCTCTATGGAACAGGAGAGAGGAAAGAAGTGCAGAGAACCTGATTTGGAGGTGCAATAAGTAGACAAGCAGAATTTGCTGTCTCTTCAGAGCAGAAATTATATTTTTGCAGATAAGCCTGTAATCGCACAGGCTTTAGGGTATTTCACAGGTTAGCTAAATAAAACATAGAAGTTAAATTCTGTTTTAATTGCGTACCATATTTCTATATAAATATAAACACATATGTGGAAAGTATTGCTGTGTTTTAGCTTAGGAGGGATTGTATATAGATGGGAGGAGGAAGAGGAGAAAAGTAGGGCTAGAAAACAACTGAGCTGTCCCAATCAAATTTTAAGCAAAAAAAAATCTGTGAAGCTCTTGTTTATGTCATGCACACTCAGTTAGAACTAGAAGCAAAGCAAAGCTTGTCTCTTGCATAAGTGTTAAGTAAGAATGATCACTGAACAATATGTACCTACAAGAAGCAGCAAATTGTTTGAGAGTTCTTGGCAGAGAGTTTAGATACTAAAGAAGAAAATAAAATGAAAATTATAATGAGGGAAGTTTCTTTTTGTTTGTCATATAAGAATGATTGGTCGTATAAAGAATCCACCAAGGTCTATAATGCATCTGACATCATGGTCATTAAAAAAAAGTATTTCTTTTTCTAAAATATAATGCTCTAGTATGAACAGGTATCAATTAATGAAAGACACTGAGTTGTTCTGCATTGTGGATCCAACACTGCCACAGTGTCCTCTTGCTTTATTGCTTGTGAATCTAAGTAACCTTTATTTTGTGATCTTCTGTAAATGAGAATAAGAATTTGTTTGAAAGATGTGTGAAAAATGTTCTGATATTAATGAATGAATTGTTAAATCACAAAAATGTATCTAAGGTAGCTGGGGGTTGCAAGATAACCACTCAGAATCAAATTTAGCAGCTATAAAATCCTCTTGGTTCATTTAATGATATAACTATTCTGTCAAACCAAAATAAAAGTATGGCAGCTTCTTTAAAGAGCTCCAATTCACATTGTAATACAGAAAGAACATTTAGTGCCATGCTGAGATTTAAATGTCCAGACATGAAGGAAAGGTTGAAATCTTTTTTAAAAAAAAGCAAGTTTAATTTGGTACATTACTGTAATCCCTGAAGACTTGACTGACTGAGTGATTTTCTATAGACAAAAGATTCTTAAACTTTTTTGGAGCCAGATCACAGTTACGATCTGGCTGCAATTCTTCCCACTTCCCAGTCTCTCTGATTATACTCCCTAAATGTCAGTCTTTTTGCTTTTATCTCCTCTCAGGTTGAATTGCACAATTCTCCCACTGTTAGAATTAACTCTTGACAACAGTGCCCTGTATATCAGCTGCACTGGCTTGCTCTATCCTGAAGGCTTTATTACCTGAGGGATTTGACTTCTGGGAACTATGGACACTGATGAATATGCCCAAATACTTTTCTTAAAAACAGAACATTTTTTACTTTTAAAAAGGAAAAAAGCATATTTTTATGAAAAGATTTTAAAATTTTTAAAGTCTATACATTTCTTGCATAAACCTTTCAGTCCTTTGTAACAAATTATGTAAAGTTAATATTCTAATGACAATCTTGACAAAAGAAGCCACAAAGTCACCCACTAAATCAGATATTTTTTCCCCATTTATTAGTAAAGGCTACAGGATTTGCACTAGAGGGTCCCAGGAAGTGTCTGGGCTTTCACAGTTTAGGTGGGAACCACAGAGAGGTGAGCAGACTGTGATAACTGAGTGTTTAAAAACAAACCTAAGTGTACCTAAGAGTAAGGGACAGGGACCTTCACTGACACTACACTCACCCCATCAAGGAAACCAGGATGTTGAGGACTCACTGTGACACTCACCAGCTCCCTGCTTGACAAAGACTGTCACTGTTAAATTTAGCACTCAGAATGGCCCTGGAGGGGAAGCATAACTCAAAAGAAATGAGGTAGATACTTGTAAAACTTCTTGTACAACAATTTTGACAGTGATACTAGTGAGACTTTTCTCCATTAATCTGTATGGAGAGTGTCAGTACTACTGTAACAGGAAAAATGACAACTGTAGAATTTTTATGAGACCGGTTTACTTAGATTTTAGTTAGGCTAACAGTAAGTGTTTGTTACCAGATACATAATCTCTTCTCCTTTGCCTATAACAGAGTCTATATTCTTGGCACTTCCTTGACTTTGACATAATTGTCAACAGTTATTCAGTAAGCTGACAAAGTTAAGAATACCATTGCTTGTTAATGATTTTAGTAAGCCTTTATTTTTTCAGAGAATGGTTTATATTGTTGTTTCTAATCTGAGTGCTTTTTATAGTACATTAAATAAATATCTTCATAAGACTAACTCCTTAATAACCAAATTGATGTATGATATTTATAAAACGTTGCATAGTGGCTTCATTTCCTTTGCAAACTGCATCACATTCTGGCAGTAAGACTGTACTTTATCCATTTGTGCCATTATTTACAATTTCATAGACATCAGACAAAAGATAGCTGCTGAAGAATTTCCAAAGCCTATTATCCTAAGACTTTAATAGTTCAAGTTAATAAGCTCCTTTTTCCCTTTTATACCTTATGCACAATAAGCACCTTCATTTTAATTAAAAGCAGTTACTGAATAGAAAACTGTGTGTATAAAAATATATATCTTGTAATATAGTTGGGGCTAATACTGATTCTATTCTTAGAATCAAGAACAGAAGATAAACCTTTGACCACCTATGTGCTTATTTTAGGAAAATCTTGAACAGCAGTGTTAGGACATAGAATTAGATACATCATGACAGCTCAGTGATTTTCAATCATTTCAAGTAGTCTGGTCGGCATGGCTAGTCTAGTAACAGATGTAGCAGAATATGTCTATGAAAGCAATATCATAAAATCAATTACATCTGATGACTAAGAACACTATTCCATAGTTTTGTTTAAAAAAAAGAAAAGAAAAAAAAAGATAAAAGCAAGAAAGTAAGAATTGATATCTTTCTCCAGAGGAAGGTAATGGAGTCATAAAACTCTTTTACTACATCGTGCAAATCAGTGATGATTATCAGATGACTTGTTAAAAGATAGTACGGGAAATCCTAAAATAAGCATCACAGTTACCATATTAATAAAATTTTACATAATTACCTCCTGTGGATATAAAAGAACCAGAAAAAGATGTTTTTTATTGCTCATCTGCCAAGATGAGAAAGAATCTGTCTATAATGATGAAAAAAGACTAATTAAGAAACCTTAAATTAATGTCATTAAAATGTACTAGACTAGGCAACAAAATATTGACTCACTCAGCCTTTAATGATATAATGAAATAGCTAATAACATATTCACCTATTAATAACATTAAATTTCTTGCTATGGAATATGTGAATATGGAGAAAAGTAGAAAGAAGCAGTAATGCCCATATAGTCAATTTTAATATACTACTACTTCATGCAGATACTGTTTAAAGTATTGAAATATTACCTTAAATTTATGTTTTTGGAGCTAACACAAAATATACAATACAAGAATTATGTGAAACAAACAGATGAGATCCATATATTACAGTCCAACAGGTTAAGAATGTGATTCATCTTCATCTCTTTCAGGCATACAAGTGCAGCCATTTAGTCACAACTAGTCCCAACTCTTCAGTTAGTGGAGAGAGTTGTAACTGCAGAAGGTATTTAACCTTATTGTAAAGCAGCTGAATAAAAACCTTAGTGTGAAGCACCCTTCTAAGGACCTAACTCTTCATTGACTGTGGAAGAAGTCTAGATTTTATTTTAACCTATATGCCTAAATATTTAGACAGCTAAAATAGTAAAGATGAAATGTGACTGAAATCAGTACTTCTGCACATTAAAGGAAGAAAAAGTCTGAAAACATTCCATACTCCATTTTTGCATTCCATATCTCACTCTACACCCTAAACTTGACTTGTAGGTGGTTTGGAACTATTGTAAAGGAATGAAGAGAAGTGGATACTCTGATATGAGATAAAATAATTAATCTTGAAAAATTTGTATTCTGGAGGATATACCTAAGTAGCTAAAAAGGTAGAGTGATATATTCTGGTTCATCAGGACTAAATGCTAGGGACCATTAAACTATGCCAGCATATCACAGTATTTATTCATACTTATCAGCCAAAGTCACTTGATATCTTATTGGGTTAATTTTTCTTTTATTAGAAACTGAACAGAAGTATTAATATGTATAAACTGCATACTTTTTTTTGCATTGTACAGTTCATATCTTTTAAATAATATCAACACTGTCCTGATTACATAAACCCCAGAACATAACAATAATAAAAAAAATCTTTGGACTTCCTCTTTTTCTTCTGTTACTTCTATTTCTTCTAACTACTTTTTATAAGCTGATTAAATTAAGAACAAAATAGAATTAAAGATGGAAATTAAGAATATCTTATCTCATAGGTTGCTTTCTTATATTGAAATTCTAATGAAAAAAAGCTATAGCTGAAGAATCTGGTATTCTATTCCGCAGATACTTGACAGAAGTACTTATTCCAAAACACTGAGTTAAAGCTATTCATCTATTTTTTAGTATTCTCTTCAGTACTTCCAAATGTGCAAATACTCAGCTAAGCAATCCATACAGCTGTAAGGGTTTTCATTTTCTTTAGGAACCCTCCCCATAAGTCCATCCCCCTGTTCCCTTCGCCAAGAAACAAAAAATGTCAAAATGTAGTGTTTTATTTTCATGATATGTAACAGTGGAAAAGAGAGAGAGATTTAGAGTGTTACATTTTTTGGAAGTTATTTTACATATATTTATTGAATTTGCTCTTTGAGTATTATATATTTTTAAAGCAGTCTTCTGTAGAGATAATTTAGTATTTCCAAAACAAATCTTATTTTCATAACATTTATAATCTTCTGCTTTATTTTATTCTTTGAGCTATAGCAATGTATCAGTTATAAATATATATCTATGTATATACATCTATATACATATACACAGATATGTTTATGCTTCTGTTACATAATATTTCATTTTTATAGACATTCCTTAAGAAATAACTTAAAGTTTTGAGTTAATTTTTATTTCATTGAGGGCCATATTTTTCATTTGGGCCTTAGTGCTTTTTCTTCTCCAAATTCCTTGCTGAATAGTTCCTTCATAATCTAATAAAATTTTAAAAAAGCAAAATTTTTCTTTACAGAACAATGAGAGTAAGTGTTATGTACCCAGTGATGTCCACTGTCACTTATGAGATGGGCCAGGTGACTGAGGGAATACCCTGTCTGCTTATCAAATGGTATTTACAGGATTTGGCTAAGGCTACCCACACAGTGAAGGAAAACTCATGCCAGCCCACCACAACTCCCAAAAACTCAAGTAGAGTGCACTTACCTGTAGTGTGTCTTTATTATCAACAGCTATTCATATGATAAATTACTCAACACCTACAACAAATAAAGTCACAGGGAAGTGAGACTTGATCAGACCTTACTTTTCACCACAAAGAAGTCCATGTGTTGATCTGTGATGTTGTAAGCCCTGTCTATCAGCCACTCTGCAGGCTCGCAGGTGATATGCGGAGCTAATTTCTTCTGTCTAGTCAGAGGCTTTATTATGCCTGACATGCCCATTCAACACTCAACATTTCTTCCTACTTGCTGCAGAGTTAAAACTGCCTGAATAGCTTGTATTAACTTGGAGTTAGATTAAACACAAGTAACACATTCTTTATTAAAAAGCCACTTTTTTGCTAGTATCTTGCCTGGCAATTATCTAACCGGTGGTTTAGATCTACAGTATGATTACAGTTTATTCAGTATCTGTATAATCATATCTTCCACTGGTTATGTAAAGCACTTTGCAGATTATGTTCTGCTGCAAAGACATTTGGGAATCTCTGACTACACAGAACTGGTGTTACTCCCTTTACAAGAATCCCTTACTGTTAGAGCACTTTCCTAGGAAATAGGAGGCTGATCACTCCCTACTTCTCTTTCAGAGACAAAGGTCTGAAGTCATTTGATGTGCCTCACTTTAAATAACTTGCCCATCAATCACATAGATGCACACAAGACAGAAGTCATAGCTGGGAAGCCTATATTTCCTTAATCTGTTCTATCTAGAGCTCTAGTTATACGGAGAGCTAAAGGCATTAGAGTGAAGCACGAAATGCATCCATAGTACTTCCCAGGGTGATTTAAATAATTTATTAACTGATTGTTTCAAGTAGTTCATGAAAAGTGTGCATGAATCAGTAAAGGTCAAGCTGTACTTGACTCTTCTGCCCATCTCCCAGGAACAGTTTTAAGATAACAGTAGGGTTGTGTATCCCAAAGGTACTCACAATACAATATATGTCACTGGAAACAGAGCATCTCATATAAATTTGATCTCTGGTTTTACCTCTACCAAATTATTTTTTTAATAACACAGCCATTCCATCTGTTTTTCACAGTAATCTAGGCAATCTTAGGTTCACCTTTTTCAAAAAGCGGCAAAGGACTCATGAAAGACTGCCAAGGAAAACTAAGTAGGATTTGATCACAGGTGCTACCACAAGTTGCATTAAGAGACCATTGGAATACTTAAGATTGTTTACCGGGTGTCGTGGTTTAACCGGAGCCGGCAACTAAGCACCACGCAGCCGCTCGCTCACTCCCCCACCGGTGGGACGGGGAAGAGGATCGGAAAAGCAAAAGGGGAAAGCTCGTGGGTTGAGATAAGAACAGTTTAATAACTAAAGTAAAATAAAAATAGAACAGTAGTAATAGTAATAATAACAATAATAATAAAAACAAGTAATAATAGTACAATAGTAATAGAAAGCAAGCGATACACTCTACAATTGCTCACCACCCGCCGACCGATGCCCAGCCCGTCCCCCAAGCAGCGATCGTTGCCCCTCCCCCAGCTAACTCCCCCAGTTTATATACTGAGCATGACGTCACATGGTATGGAATAGCCCCTTGGCCAGCCTGGGTCAGCTGTCCTGGCTGTGCCCCCTCCCAGCTTCTTTTCACCGGGCAGAGCATGGGCAGCTGAAAAAGTCCTTGACCACTGTGAGCACCACTTAGCAACTACTTAGCAAGAACAAAACGTCAGTGTATCATCGACATTGTTCTCATCCTAAACCCAAAACACAGCCCCATACCGGCTACCAAGAAGAAAATTAACTCTATCCCAGCTGAAACCAGGACACCGGGGCTTATAACTAGATGCACTTCCGAATTTGTTATGTTAACTTGTCTTTGTGTTAGCATCATATATTAATTTATAATTTTTCTTTTAAATCTCTCATAGAATAAATATTGTCTTCATTATAAAACATTTAATTAAAGGAATTTCAACATACTGATTTCATTTTACCTCAGTGAAACTCAGCAAGCATTTTTTGAGAAGAGTAACAGTGTAAAAGGAAAGATGTGGGTAACAAACTAGTTATGATAGCTGAAGCAAGGTAAATAGACATTATTTTAATGCAGGAACAATTCATCTAAATTTACAACTTTTTATTGTTATCAACACTAATAAGGAGGTTTTCTAGACTTCATGATTTCACAAAACATAAAATATTCAATTCTTATGACTCTGCTATATAATTATGAAACAACATGCAAAATAAATTACTGCTACTATTTAAAAGTTGTTAACAATTGCCTGACTGTAAAAAAGCATGCTGAATATTGTTGTGCACAAAGAAGGTATTCCAGGTAATGAGAATGTCTGTGACTTTAATATCATATTTGCATTCTATTCCTATTTTTCATTTGCAGTACCATTCACTCCTGAATTTCTGAAAAGGTATTTCAAGGAATTGTTTACAAGTTTATTATGAATATACTCTATTCCAGCAAACTATTGTTTAACACAATACCTAAGAAGTGCTCTAGAGAAATATGAATTTACATCTTCTTATTTGTAAAAAGTTAGCATCTGAGGGAACACAGTTCTACAATGATTGAGTAAGGAAATTATTTTATATAATATTTTAATGATCTTGGCACAAAAAAAAGTGTTCCTGTGAAATGTGCTGATGACAAGACAGGAACAACTTTGGACAGGGGTCTCAAAGAAGAAAACTGCATAGCTGTGAGCACTGAAGTAACAGATAGAGATATTTAATTCAACAATACAAAAGTCATAGAATAATAGAATCATAGAATATCTCAAGTTGGAAGGGATCCATAAAGATCATCAAGTCCAACTCCTTGCTCCTTGCAGAACTACCTAAAATTAAACCATATGTCTAAGAGTGTAATCCAGATGCTCCTTGAACTCTGACAGGCTTGGTGCCATGACCACTTCCCTGGCAAGCTTGTTCCAATGACCGACCACCCTCTCAGTGAAGAACCTTTTCCTAATGTCCAGTCTGAACTTCCCCTCAAGCAGCTTCATTCCATTTCCTCCTGTCCTGTTGCTGGTCACCAGAGAGGTATCAGCACCTCCCTCTCCGCTGCTCACCTTGACGAAGTTGTAGACTGCAATGAGGTCACCCCTCAGCCTTCTCTTCTCCAAGCTTAGCAAACCAAGTGACCTCAGCTGCCCCTCCTAAGACTTGCCCTCAAGACCTTTCACCATCTTGGTCACCCTCCTCTGGACACACTCTAATAGTTTGATGTCCTTTGTATATTGAGGCATCCAAAACTGCACACAGTACTCGAGGTGGGGCTGCACCAGTGCAGTGTAGAGTGGGACAATCACCTCCCTTGACTGGCTAGCTATGCTGTGCTTGATGCACCCCAGGACATGGTTGGCCCTTTTGGCTGCCAGGGCACACTATTGACTCATATTCAACGTGCTATCATCCCAGACCCCCAGATCTCTTTCCATGGGGCTGGTCTCCAGCCTCTCATCCCCCAATTTGTACATACAACCAGGATTACCTCATCCCAGGTGGAGAATCCAGCACTTGCTCTTGTTAAATTTCATATGGTTGGTGATTGACCAGGTCTCTAGCCTACCCAGATCTCTCTGTAAGGCCTCTCTACCCTCAAGGGAGTCCACAGCTCCTCCTAAATTAGTGTCATCAGCAAACTTACTTAATGTACAATCAATTCCTGTGTCCAGCTCATTTATAAAAATATTGAAGAGCACTGGCCCTAAATTTGAGCTCTGGGGAACCCCACTGATGACTGGCTGCCAGCCTGATGTAACCCCATGTACTATAACCCTTTTAGCCTGACCTGTCATCCAATTGCTCACCCAGCGTATTATGGACTTGTGTAGCTGTCTGCTGGACATTTTGTGCAGAAGGATACTGTGAGAGACAGTATCAAAAGGTTTGCCAAAATAAAAAAAAAACCATACATCGACTGACTTCCCTTGGTCAACTAGATGAGTGACCTTGTCATAAAAGTAAATTAAGTTAGTTAAGTAGGACTTTCCCCTCGTGAACCCATGCTGGCTATGACCAATGACTGCATTGTCTCTCAAGTGTTTTTCAATAACTCCCAGAATACCCTTCTCCATAATTTTACGAAGCACTGAAGTGAGACTGAGAGGCCTGTAATTACCAAGGTCTTCCTTCCTACTCTTCCTGAAAATTGGGACAAGTCAAGTCATACAATATAGGATTATTAAGGATTACAGAAATGTCTGAGTTAAGTTAGGAGTTCACAGATGGAAATGAAAGAGTTAAAAAATCCAGGTTGTAGTGGTCAGTCATAAGGATAAGAATATGATGTAAACACAAATGGTAAATATGTTTTTAGGATAGGTAAAGTTAGGTAAGTTCAACAGAGTCAAAAAAGTTTTAATTCCACAGTATAAGGGCAGTGCTTCATTTGAAAGAGTATGGGTATTAGCCCATGTCTAACAGGGAGGCATGTTCAAATTAATAAGCACAGAAACCAGTCAATATTATTGAGGGCAGCACTGTCATTCAGAAAGAAATAGAAAAGTTGAGGGAATGGGTTGACAGGAACATCATGAAATTCAACAAGGACAAATGCAAGTCCTGCCCCTGGGATGTAAGAGCCCCTGGGCAGCGATACAAGTTCAGAACTGATGACTGGGGAGCAGCTATGGAGAAAAGGTACTGGGGCTTCTGGGGGACAGTGAGCTGAACATGAGCCAGCAGTGTGCCTTGATAGCAAAGATGGCCAGCAGCATCCTGGGATGTATTAATGGGGGCACAACCAGTAGATCAAGGGAAGTGATTATCCCCCTCTACTCAGCACTTATTAGACCTCATCTAGATACTGCATCCAGTTTGGGGCCCATAGTACAAGATAGACATCAAAAAAACAGGAAAGTTCAGCAAATGGTCACCAAGATGGTATGGGCACTGGAGCATATGCCTGAGACTGAAACCAGAGAGGTTTCTGACTGGTTATAAGGAGAAAAGCCTTTTCCTCATGAGGACAGGAATGCAGTGGAACAGGTTGCCCAGAGAGATTGTGTAGTCTCGATCGTTGGATCTTCAGAGGTTTTCAAGATCGAGGTGGACAAAGCCCTGAGCATCCTGGTCTGATCTCACAGGTAACCCTGCTTGGAGCAGGTGGTTGGACTCAGATGTCCTGAGGTCCTAACCTGAATTATCCTATGATCCTAATATGAACAGGCACAAGTGTGCATGTGAGTGTGTGTTGAACAGAACTTGCTATCCATCCCAAATAGCCATCCCACTCACTAAATGAATGTTTGATTTTATGTCACTGAGTGATGTGGTTGGGTTCTTGTTGAATGCTTGAAGACATGGGAGTTCACCCGTGATGTTAGTACTATTAACTGTTCCATTCAGCGGTATCTGCTGCGCAGAAAACAAACAAGAAAATCAACCCCCTTTAGTGCTATATAGAACCATGGAAAAATTAATGTATAATCAGAAATTTGTTTACCATAGGTGAACACCAACAAGAAAATGTCCTTATGGTTTAGGTCTATCATGGTCAGTCATTCTTTGAAAGCTTCAGTCCATATTGGGAGAAAGTATTTACTGCACCTTTTAGCTTATCAGAGAAATAACTAAATATTCAATATAGTAAAAAGTGCAGATATTTTACCAAGTGCTTAGCATAAAAATGATAGTATTGCCAAATATATAGACCAATTTGCAAAGCATATACATGTACTAGACGTAATAAGAAATGAATGCAAATAGAAAACAGCAAATCAATTTTTATTGAGTTTGCTGATAATTTTGTTTGTTAATTGGATGTAACACACTTTTGACTGCAGAAAACACTTCTAGCTTTTTCTAATTACTTAATACAGGAAATGGTTCATATCTAGAGGTATGAGATAGTTCAACATGTTGACTGTTGTTGGTCTCAGAATATGAGAAATTTTCTTTGTCATAGTGAATTTTATTTTCCCTTTCTTTAGCTGTAAGTATAAATCAGATGGAACAGATCTTATATAATCTAATATTTAATATTTTCTGAAGTTCAAATATCTGTGAACATCTCATTTTTATCAAATAACTTCAGAAAGGCTTCAAATATCAGAATTAGTCATAGAGGTAGAACTTCTCAAACATGTATTTCTGTTCTTTAGGAAGCTGATTCTGACTGACTCTCCAGTGGGAGCTCTGTCATTGACTTGAATAGGTATGAAACCAAGCACATTGGGGGAAATTTAGGTAGCTGAAATGCTCTGTTAATGGATACAATTAGGTATCAAAAAAACTTAGAACTTATTCCCTAGCTATTCTTCAGGACTCTGGTAAATTACCTACTAGTGAGTCTTTGTTCATTCTCTGAGATAGCCATTCAAAGCTTTTTACAAAAGCTTGATTCACAGCTGCCAAAAAATTGGAATCTGTGGCTTGCCAAGATATCATAATGCCATGAACACAGAAACCAATTCCATTCTCAGCAGTTTAAATTATTTCCTCCTTCCTTCCTCTTTATAACTAATCTAACCATTTGTACGCATAGAATTAAACACTGAATTAATAACATTAAACTTAGAATTATTTGGAAGAAACAACATCGTAATTTTGGAATAAGTACTGTTAGCACTATATCACGTATTCCTCTAGTTTTTGATCAGAAGAACATTCAGTCAGTATTTAATCCACTTTTCAAATAGGAGCTGTGAAAGTCAGGTGAAAAGTAGGCACGTTAATTCCCTTTTGGTCTCTTCTGCACATTATTGAAGTTGTTTAAAATGACATTATACCTATTGTGTCTAATGGGTCCCAACTGACTCATTTACCCCAAACCATGGTTTGGTTGTCATCAATTGTATCCACATTAGCATCTTACCTCAGATCAGCAGTGCATTTTTTAAACAAATCTCCTATTTCTGCCCTCCCACTATGCTTTGGTTCACTTTATGGAAAAGCCTCAAAATGAAGCTGGCAAAATGTCTCTCAGTTGAAACTGAAGTGGAAGATGTGCTACAGGTGTGCAAATTAGAGCTCTCCAACCAGTAACATCACTTAGTGAATGGGGCCTGACTAGAGCTAGTCCTAACAAACTCTTCCCCTCTCCTCCAGAAGGCAGACAATGTGGATGTTGGGTGCCCAACTGAAATCTACTTCTACGGAGCAATGCTATTTGATAATGTAAACATAGCCTTTCCTTTTACAGTCAGAGGAGTTAGTCAAAACACTGAAGTCGACTATGGGTAAGTAATATTTGCTTACTATACATGAATGTGGGGAGGGTTAATTCCTCATAACATGGTATTCTACTAGTGAAGGCTGATCAAATTAATAAAAAGAAATTACACTGACACTGGATCCAGAGAGCAAAATTGAGACTATACCCTATTGCAGACCAGAAGCTACCTTTCTAAGTGATTCTACTCACTTCATTCGAGCCATTCACAGGATTTGAGGGATGCACTTGCTTGTGAGTTTATTGTATGGAAGAGATCTGAAGAGCAGACACACTTTCATTTCAGTAAAGATAGAAGGCAACACATTTCTGAAGCTATACAAATACTAGAGTTGTAGTGATAACAAGCAACACCATTCCTTCCAGAAGTTCATTTAGATTTTTTCTGCCTTCCAGTAACGTCTCACTCCACCCCTTGCAATTTCTAGCTACTGACCCTGCCACTCAGAGCAGGTGGCAAGGTCATCAGCTTCCTAGGGATGGCAGCAGCACAAAAGGTCAAATGAAAACATTTGCCTGTTCTTCCAGTTCATCCTGCCTCTGGAGCATTTCTAAGAAATGTCCTTTGATATTTGTGTCTGAGATGTTGACATATACAATTCCTGAACTAATCTAAGAAAGCATTATTCCTTTAGACAAAATAGAAAATAAAAAGGCAAATTAAGAGGACTTTGAAATTTCAATCATTTATATAAAGGAAAAGTGGAATAACACTTTCTTTTCCCAAGGTTTAGAAATCAATGCCTTCAGTACTCTAAGTTACAAAACCAAATTTTTTTTTTTTTGTCCACATATGTATCTGCAGTAAGACAATCAACTTTCCATAAATAGATTTTCCTCCAATCATACATTATGTTAAGTTACAATTTTGTCTCTTCTCCATTCATGGGAGGTGTGAAGTGGAGAGAAACTGGGCAGGATTAGTTTTTGTCTTCTTCTGCTTAATGAACAAATATATTGGTAGAGCACTCCTTCCTTTTGCTTGTTTGCTATTCTATGTATGGAGGGTATAATATTTAATATCAAATTACTTATTTGAAGATATTTGGATTTTTATTTAGCAGAGTGATACAAAGTGTACTGAAATCATAATACAAGTGTAAGTTGCACTTTGCAAAATAGAGCAATTGCAATCCACAGTTCAGTCACATATATAGGTGACTGCTGTAACTGACTGAAAGCTAGGAAAGGTGAAAGCAGAAACTGATTGATTGCCTTTTTTTGCTTCATATTCTTTGAAGTGTTTTTTAAGAACAGGTACTAACCATATTGCTGATATACCTTACCTAGTGAGTAAATTAAATGTTGACTGAATTATAGTTCTAAAATGCAATGATTTTGAGTGATTGCTAGTTTGGGAATCAGAGTAGAATCTTGCCTTTGGCAAAAAGCAGTATGGTGCCTACTTGTTTGTTTTTCTTTTTCACTTCCACATCCAATTCAGGAAAATCCATATTTTTCATAGTATATAGCTCTGGATGTTGCACAGATTTGATGGGAGTGAGACAATGAAACAGTTAAATAAATGCATAGTTCCAAAAGAGGTGAGTTGAGGTGCATTTGATCTAACTTAATGTGCCTTACAGAAACTAGAAATTGGATTAATATTGCTTGTTCATGCTTGAAGCACAGAAAATTGATCAAAGGCAGATGGAAGGGGAGCTAAAATTCTAAATATAAAATTCCCAGTGGAAATAAGGATTTTCACAGTGCAATTTGGTTGCTTCTAAGACATAAGTCTCAAGACACTGATGTCAATAACTCACATGAAGGAAATTTAAGAGTATTATGTAGCTTGACTGTATTACTGAATATTCTAGAAAAAATCAGAAATATGAAATCAAGAATTGTATAATTATAGAATTTACCTTCATTTGCAACTGATGAAATACCTGAAAATTGAAAATAGAAAGGAGATATAAAACACAGCCACAGAATAGTGATTATCTATATTCCAGTTGGCTATTATTCATAGTTTTATGATTTAACTTATCTATGAGAGAGAGAAATATTTATCTTTTCAGGAGCAATGGAACACAATCATGTTTGCAGCATTTTTCAGTTTAACAAGAAATACTCTGTGGACATCTGAAGTGAATAACATTCTTCTATCTATAGTTTTTGTCCATTAACTGGTGAAAAGCATAAATCCCTAGCTACTGGAATCATACTACCTATAAATCGTTCAATTCTTTTGTCTCCGTTGCAACATGAGATCACAGCAATTACACGTATACTGAACAACTCATAAACACAGTGCTTGCTGTATACATTTTGCTTAAGTTAAATAGCATAGTATATGCTTAGTGTATACTAAGATTACTTACCACTGAATTATTGAATGCTATACTACATTAATTTTCTGGCATTTTTTCCTCTGTCCTAAGTAGTCTAAGGAAGTAGTAATCTAGTTTAACATTTGGTTTCCAAAGTTTATGTGTTTAAATCTGAATTGGTCACCTCAGATGGTCTTAATATAAAAGCATTTCCAAAGGGTGATTTACCTAACCTTAGTTGTCTATTTTAAGGTGAACAAAAGTTATCTTATGATTGCATCTTTCAAGTGACTATTAAGTGTCTAGAACACAAACTTTGAAGTAATAATTTTATTTCTAAATGTCTTAAATTAGGATTGATTAACCTAAACCTTTTTATATTAACCGTAAGCTGTCAGCAGTTTTTCTGAAAGATATGTAGATTGTGAAGATATTTGTTCTCAAATCTCCAATTTGTGTATAGTGGAAAAGTAGTAAAGTCACCATATTTAGCCTCATTCATTGTTAGAAACTGCAATCTGTAGATTTCTGAAATCTTGCCAGATACTTTCAAGGAAAAGTAAGCACAGAACATACTATGCACATCCACTTTGGGGTGCAGTAGTTAACCATTGTGAGTCTAAGCAGGTAAACTGTAGATGAGCCAATAAGGAGGCTTTTTATTATAATTTTTTTCGTGTGCCATAACTATCGAATAGTTATCATTGTGTTCAGGCATGAGGCAATTGATCAATTTCTCCCTTTTTGCCTATCCATAAAAAGCACTATGCAATTATTTTAGTTTTGTGCCAGAAAAGAAGATGCTAAAGATAAGTCATGAGTTTTACACTAAAAGCAGTACAACAAAAAATTGTTAGCTTTTAGTATTGGTTTTGAATTATGTACTTATGAATATTTCCCTCTAGAAACAAAGTCAAGGTGTTTTGCATAGCCAAAAAGACTACATAGGATGAGCATGAACCATTAATGAGGAAAAAAATATTTAAGAAAAATGGAAAACACATAAAAAACTATTATTTGAAACAACTGATAAAATTTAAGTCTTGTTACATTTTAATTGGGGCAAAATGAGGCAGAAGAAAACAACATAAATTATAAAATGCTAAACCTTGATTACCTACAGAGAAGAATGACTTAGGCATAACCTTATTTTACCAGCTAAATATCACTATGGAGATTAGTTTGTACATTTCCTATTATTTATTTGTCACAAAAGGGGAATTATTTGGGTCAGATCTCATTTATAAAGAAGATCTAGCTATTTAAATCAGAAAGAGTAAAGTCAGTTTGCCTTCTCCAACATCTTAAAACTAGACCTATGAATAAATTATATCCAGGGATAATTCTTACCTTGGGAATAGTGAGATCTGTTCCCAGCAGAATTTAATATTCTTTCATTAAAGCAATATGACCCCCAGCATCTTTCTGTGACTTGTTTTCCTCTTGCATTAAGCATGAACAGCATGCATGCTATCCCTGAGCCCAGCTCCAAAACACAGTGGAATGGGAAACGTTTAATTCTTTTGTAGAATCAGTGAAAATAAGTAGCTGTCTTTGAAGACCTCAGGAGGAGCAGCGTGTTTGACTCACTTGGGTGCCTAAATTTCTTAACCACAATTGTCTGTTTGGTAGCTTGCCAAAAACTTTGGTAGTTTTTAATCCTACCTTAGGTTGCAGGCTTTTCAATACTGGTATGTTTTTAAAGTCAGCAAAACCTGTCCTGTACATGTGGTGATTACCTTGCCAGCATGAGGATGAATGAGGAAAAATACTGACTCTCATATTATTTTTTCTGGTGAGTATAATGAGTATAGAAGGAAGAAAAAAAGGTAATTCAAATAAAATTTCAAGAGTAATTTCATAACAACTCCATCACTGATAAAAGTCTAAAATCAGGGGGGGAAAAAACCCCATAAAATTCCTCGCTCCATTTTTGTCAATTCTGATTTTTCTAAACTGTGGCTTATTTTCTGTAAAATAGGGCTAAAAATATAAATACCTTAAACATTTGTTAAGAAGATAAGTAATTACTTCTATCAATGACAAAATCTCTTCTGAGGGCATCATGGACTTAGTTCTTCACCACTCCAGTCAATAAGAACTTAACATTGACTTTCAAAATTTGTATTCATAAGCAACCAAGAAGCTTCCTAAGCTTTCAACCCAATGAGGCCTAATTCTGGCTCTGTTACTGGCTGATTTTGTTCTTTAAGATTGTGCACAGGTCTGCTGAACTTGCACCATGTTTGTGAAGTCTTTTTCCTCTTTGGATTCTCTGATTTCTAAGAACACATGACCTCATTCTGAAGCTTTTCACTTGATCAGTCGTTTTATGTGCACTCATAGGTCTTTCCCATTTTTACGAAGAATGTACCTGAAAAGCTTTCATTTAGTCAAACTTGCTAATGGATACTACAGTTAATGGCAGGCAGATTGTATACAGGATGATGGTATCAGCTTCATGTCTTTTGGAAAATGGGATAAAAATAGTTATTTTCATCCTTTATAGGATACCTCCCAGTTCATAGAAGACTGTTTAAACTCCAAGTTAGATGTGCATTTCAATGCACTATGTTCACCCTATTTTGGTTTTGTAACAGTCTATGTTTAAAATAAATAAATAAAAATATTAAACACATCAGCAGAATCTCTAGGTGGCTTTCATTTCAGGTTCTGATAATATTCTAGTTGATTCTGATGCTGTCCCTGCAAGTTTGCTCATATATGCCAGCTATACTTATATAATTTATATTTTCATACTCTTGAGTTAGGTTGCAGATTCTTTCCTAAAGAAACAAGGCAAATTAAAACACAGGATCTATTTGAGCCTACATCTTGAGAGACTTCAGCTGAATTCCGTTGAGATTAGAATTTCTTCTATTTGCCTATCTTTTTTTTAAGTTTTGAACTGTTATATACAACAGCATGGATAATAAAGATTTCATTTTAAGAGTTACCTGTGCCTTCTGGTTTACAAAATCTGATAGACTTTAATTTCTATAACAATGAATTTCAAGCCAAGACAGAGCAATTAATTTTTCAAAAAACAGGCGGCAAAAACTGTTACTGATGTTTTCATGTGCTGTGTGCATATAGAAGATACTGTAAGAAAAACCAACACAACTATTGGGAAGAAATGGCCAAGCTTTTTTTTTTTTTTTTTTTTTTAATCCTTCTAGTATGTTAATAACACAGGATATTGGCAACTACGTGTGGCATAAGAGCAGGCATTTTTTTCAATTAAATTTACATATCCTTATGGACACCATGCCAGATGGCTGTTCAACACTTTTTCTTTCAAATTTCACATGAGAGAAGTAAAAATTCACAGAACTTCTTTAAGATGTTTTTGCTTGAGTTGTAGTTTTGTTGTCTTAAATCAATATAGGGTTTTCTGACATTGAGGGCAACACATCCCACAGGGTAGTTTTTCACCAGAGAGATGTTTTTAAAAGATGTTTAAGAGAAGTTTTTAAAATGTCAACAAAGAGAAGACAAGCATTTAGTATTTTATAAGCATTTCTACTGTTCTTTCAACATATGGCACTATAAACAAATACAGTTTTCTGACTTACTTTAGTGAAGGGACTACTGAACATTGCTTTTAAATTATCTGAGTTAAAAAGGTCAGTTCAACATTTGCTTCTCTTTAGTTCAGAAAGATAATAGTGAAACATAAAGAAAGAAGCTTTCATTTCCACAGCAGGGAAGTATCTTTTTTTCGTGAAGTATGCAGCAGTTCTGTGTAAGTTCAGGTGAGGGATGGGTGCTCCATTTGGAACATTGCATTCTGTAGTGATGGAGGAACATGTTGGATCACATGCAGGTGAAGAATATTAATAATTCCCATGATCCAGCTGAGAAGTGGAGCTCATATTTGGCTCTTCTAAATGTTAGACACCAGAGACTTTTCTTTTGTGCAGCACTGTAGCCTGTCTTTAGGTCTAAGATCTTGTTCACACATTGCAGCTGATTCCCCAATGAAAGAACAAATTACGTTGACCAAGCTTGCTTTCATATGTGACTGTTCCTTAAATGAATGAAACACAAGAGCAGAAGAGGAATAATCTGCATGAACTTTAAAGTGCTTGCTTTTCCAGCTGTACTGCTATTTCTATTTGACCAATATATAGCTATATCTTTTTAAGTCATTTAGTAAAAAATATGTTGAGACATGCTGAGATATCTTCTCAGATATCAAGAGTATGTAAGGTAAGATTAAACATTTTGATTTAATCTGGATATTTTGTATTCAAAAATCAGCTACAGTTGTACAGTTCAGAATGCACCTGAATTATGCTGAAGGGATGATAAGATATTTCCACTAAGAAGATGTACCAAGTACCAATGCTTCTAACTATTGGATATTTGTAAATGAGAAGGTCTCATCATTGCAAAATGCATGGGTAATTTACAGAAGTCTAAACACCTCCAGTAGTATAAAAGCTACCATTGCATAATATTTTCCTAAAATGTCACCAAGGCTGCTTGATTTGTGTTGTCAATAGCTTAGTCTGGGGATCTTCTCTCAACAGCTCTGCACCCTGTGACCCTTTTTCTATTGCCTTTTGCTTCTCAAGCTATGCAATAAATAAAAGTACCTTCTTCTCCAACCACCTTATGTGTATCTCTGGCTCCTGTGGTGTCTGCATGAAGTTCATCAACTTTTTTAAGCTATTTCTGGTAAAAACTACAACAAACAAACAAACAAACAAACAATCACTCCAGTGTATTTTAGTTTCATAAAATCATAGAATCATTTAGGTTGGAAAAGACTTTTAAGATCAAGTTCAACCATTAACCTAATACTGCCAAGTCCACCATTAAACCACATCCCTAACCACCACGTCTACCCATCTTTTAAATACCTCCAGGGATGGAGACTCAACCACTTCCCTGGGCAGCCTGTTCCAGTGCCTGACTATGCTTTTGATGAAGAAATTTTTCCTAATATCCAATCTAAACCTCCCCTGGTGCAACTTGAGGCCGTTTCCTCTTGTCCTATCCCTTGTTACTTGGGAGAAGAGACCGAAAATTGAAATAACTTTTTTTTTTTTTTACTTTGGATCTTCTTCTCAGAGGTCTTGGGATAAGATTGGTTAATATAAGACTTTCAGTTACTACCATAAGAAGCACAAGAGAACAGCATATAAATAATTGAAACACAGATTATTAGGCAGAAGTCTCAGTATCTGTTTCTTTCCTCATTAATATTCTTTCTACATACATGAGTGAGTCATTTGGTTTTGGTGGTGGGTTTTTTTTTCCTCCCCCCTATAACAATAACTCTTTTCACTATATATCGGGTATTAAGATTCTGTGACTTCCTTCTAATTATACGAACTACAAAATGAACATAAAAAAATCATCTGTCCTTTCATGGAATTTGGAAAAAATGTCCATTCATGCAATGAGACTGTAAAATACAAATTAACGTGCTTGCTTAAAGGAAATATGAGCACAATATTACACTCTCTCCTAGATGCCTCTGAGGAAAGATGCAAACCCCACTCTACTGTTATTTTATTTTGTGTCTGGAATCTGTCTTGGCATTGCCATTCAGCATGAAAACAGAAGTTCCCCCCTTTGTTCATTTCTGCTTCTGTTCCTGGACTATTCAGAAAATAAATTATGCAAAAAAATATCCTGAGTGGCAATTAATAAGAAATTGTCTGCTTGGAGGATACAAAAGCATCTACATGCACTTTGTTTTATTTGCAGTTATCCTATTTCCATGGGGAAATTACAACAGCTAAATCACAGCACATAGAATAGATTCATCTGTGAAGTATGTTCACAGTGTTGCTTTTCACATCCTTTTTAGTGACAAGTGGTACAAGCGGCCATTTGAAGAGAACGTGGGAACAATTTTGCGTAACAGATATATGTTCCTTAAAATATTCATGTCACACAGTCCTGTCTTGACAAGATGTTATTCAATCTCCATGTCTATGAAACAGTCCCTACAGCAAGAAAACCAGGAGGAGTTGCCAGGGGTTTACTTTTTGATGATTGCTTTATTCATTGTCTTAAAAAAAAAAAAAAAAATTCTATGGAACAAGTCATCAAGCTGAGATTGTTATGTTTCGGGGGGCTAAAAGAGATGCATCACAAACACCAGTGTTAAAAATACTTTGCATTTACTCAGTTAATCATCATTTGTAGCACTGTATAGAGGCAATTAGTTTATCTTTAAAAACAGTGCTATATAGCAACAGCAAAATCATTTTTAGTCGTTTTTTTTTCAGTATGTACTTACTGCTTAGGCAGATTTGAAACGTTCAGATATTATTGTCAGTTAACACGGAAGGGAGTGGTTTATAAAACTGAGTCTCACAGAGTTCAAATTTTTTTACTTCAGCAAGACTGCCTACTCCATGGAGAACGAAAATTATACATTCCATTGTGGCATTTCTAAGTTTAGGAGTCTGTATGTTGAACATATATGTCTTGAGTTAAATCATGTCTTGAGTTTCATCTTGTCACAAAGAAGAAAAATAGGTAGCTTTTTGTCTCAGCCATGGTAATCATCACCTTAAGTGGAGGCAAATAATGTGATAACAAAGGAAGAGGATACTAATGAGGCATTTCATGTTCTATAGAATTTGCAGCAGTTAATCATGTCTACCATCAAAAGCATTTAATAACATGTTATAAATGGATATGAAATCTGAGAAAAGGGGGAGATAGTATATGCTGGAGCTATATTAGTAGTTTGTTGGAACATTCCCTACAAAACTGAAGTTTATTGAAAAATTCTAGCTTAATCAGGCCTTCCAGAGACTCTAGACTCCATTTCTTTTGAAATTTTCTTACTTTGTGTGAACTCACTCCTCAGTATAAATGCCATGACTAATTCTGGGAGCAAAGACTAGAGCTCAGGACCAGTCTACTTTTAATCTAAAAATGACATGGTCAAACTACAGAGACAATTACTTTTTTTCTGCTCTTCTTTAAATAACCAATTTTGCATTCTTCCTGTCCATTATTTGCTGGATTAGTTTACCTTTGTGTTGGGTTTGTGAATATTGTTTGAAAGGAACTAAATTCTCCTCCTGAATTGTGCAGGGAATGAATGTAACTGGGCTGGTATTGTGAATTCTAGTCAGACTAAAATTGACCATAGTCAACAAGGACAATACAAGCAAAAATTCCTTTGGCGACTGAAGAATGGTCATGGTGCTTCCCATTCTCATCTGGAAAATAAAGAGAAGGGTGCCTTTTAATGGTGCTGGTATGAAAAATACATGAGGAAATTTAAGGAGCTGAAGGACAGCTTTTTTCTCCTAGGTAGTCAGGTTTTGAGGTTTTGGGGTTGGGTTTTTGTTAATTCTTGACCAACAGACCAGCTGGTCTGGTTATCCAGAGTCTGATTAATCTATACAAAGATAGACTTAATGAACTTTTAGCAGTATACTTTTAAGTAGGTATGCTGCGAGTGGAAATTCTAGTCTTGAACAAACACTTTTATGGAAAATAATGTTTCATTGTCTTAGTATTTTCCAGTAGATTCCTGAAATGTGTTATTGAGGTGTCTTTTTTTAATTGTATGTATAATTTTAGCTGTTCCTGTGAATCAGTTGTAAAATATGTGTAGTTCTTAGCCTCAGAAAATCTAGAGAGAATTTGAGATTCTATCTAGTTGCAAGGTTTCTGTTTCAGTTAAAACCACTTGTAAAAGTTAGTGCTTTATTGTCCCACTGCAACAGCACGCCTGGGATCACACAATCCCATTTTAGGTGTTCATGTGACCATCTGTATAGGCACATTATGATCTAGTCTTTTAATTGAATTATCAGTATTTTTCCCTAGTAGACCTTTGCCGTAGTCAATACAAAAGATGTTGCATTTTCCTTCATAAGCAGCTATTCAATATTTATGTTTTGTCTTCTTTGCTTAGCCCATATTATTCTTACATTGCTGGAAGAGTAAACACTTATATGGTGTCAGAACGTCTTGATTACCTTGTTGGAATGATCAGATGGTATGTAGAGGAACACCAATCACTATTTTTCCTAACGAAAAAAGGAGGTAATACTCACAAAACTTTCTGAAAAAAATCCTCAAAACATTCTCAGAAACTTTTTGCATTCTCTCAAGGCATAACATCCTTTTTTTAAACTCAAATTACAAGCAGTCAGGACATATGTATGACTCACTTGCCAAATGTTACTTCTAAAAATCAAAACCACTTAGTGTTAAGCAGTAAAAGTGTTAAAAATCAGCATATTTCTTACAGGTTTAAAATAGAACTAACTTACTTAAGAAATTTCAGGGAAAAAAACCATCTTTTCCTAAGGTTATGTTGTAGCCTGAAGCAAATTCCTGTAAGCCCACTGACTGAAAAAAAAAAAAAAAGTAGATATTGAAACACCACTCTTAGTTTATCAGAGCTTTGGTGATACATTCCTATGCTAATTCCCGTTCTTTATCTGTAAAAAGTCTAAATTGCTTTGCCATGCTATCTTTAACACTGACTAAGGTAATATGTTACCTGTTTAACAGAATAAAAGGCATGACAATGCAGAAAGAAATTGTCTGTCATGAACTTCAGGAGCAAACTATTCAAGGTAATTATTTTAAGAGGAAAATCATGGAACCTGCAGATATCTTGTAATAGGAGTATATACATTATTTCATCTTCTGACTCAGGTAGAAAATCCTGATTAGTGAGCATAATGTCCCTGATGAAATGATATATGATAGTTAAAGCATGTTTTGTTGTCCCTTGGTTTTGATACCCTGAACTGTATATCCATTCCTTGGATATATACCATACAGATACAGTTTATGATCCAGAATCTGTCTTCACTCTTAGTTGCCTTGAAAGGGAAGAATGTCATATTATAATTCCATAAAAATCCTG
This sequence comes from Nipponia nippon, assembly GCF_047370975.1. Classification (NCBI taxonomy): domain Eukaryota; kingdom Metazoa; phylum Chordata; class Aves; order Pelecaniformes; family Threskiornithidae; genus Nipponia; species Nipponia nippon. Next base: position 77,513,615 of record NW_028262336.1, read on the forward strand.
ACAGAAGGAAAAAGTAAGTGATATCACTTTTCTACTGTTATCTTACTCACGTAAGATTTCAGGTTGACAATGCGGCTTTTGTTCACCTGTTCTTGTCAATCCAAAAAGAGAAAGACTGCTTAAAAATACAATTTAAAGAGAATAGCAACTTAGGGGCAGAGATAAAGAGTATTTATGGGAGAAGTTCTAAGAAGTGATATAGCTGGGATGAAAATTAAACTAGGCTTTATGGTTTTTATTTTGTTTAAAACAGCAGAGATAAAATGAAGGGTTATTGAATGTGTCTCACGTAAGTACAGACACCTCCTATTACATAAATAAAAAGTTCATCTAGTGCCTAATGATGTTATGAGACAATAACAAATGAAATGTGAATTGACCTAAAAAAATTTCATGTGAGTAATAAAGCACTGTACAAGGGTTTATATCTTGCACAAGCAATTAGGTTTCCATGGTTTGCTTTGAATTATATTTCCTTCATACTTTCAGTATGTGGCTGCTACTTTGTCCTGATGATTTACTACTTCTTCAACAGTATGTTCAATCCCCCTGGTTTACCATCAGTACTACTTTGTAATAGGAATTCTCCTATTATCTTTCATAGTACAGATTAATTCAAAAAGTTAATTTAAAGTCTTCACAATTTTACTGACATCTTTGAGGCAGTACTCTCTTTTTAACTGCTTTAAAGGCATTTAAAGGCATTACAGGCAACTTCTTCTATTTACAGTTTGACTTGCTAGGATATTTTTGTTTTCCAGAATATAATAGTGACCTTGTTGATACTCCACCAAAAACTACATTGACTCTCAGAATTAAAGCAAGATCACCTTAGTACTATTCTAGGTCTACTTAACTGTTAGGTAGTCATTCAGCTTATTAATATATCTTGTTTATCCTGGAAATAGAGCAGCTCCTACTCATGTAACTCTTCTTACATGAGTAAGCACGTAGGTGCAAGGATCACATGTATGAAGGATATACTGCATGCACTGTAATCACATTTATGTTTGAAAAAAAATACATGTAGTGATGAGACCTTAAGTTACTTCAGCTGTACTGAGAGGGAACTGAAGACATTTTGTACATAGAAAAATTCATAACTTGAACAATCAGTCTTTAAAATTTTCTGGTCTACTACAGTGAAGCTACTGACACATTTTGTATGTGTATCAAGTGTTTATTCACAGGATAACTGAATATACTTGATTCAATGCCATTAAATGTCTAAGTCTCCAATCTGTTCTTCAGCTACCTCCGCAAGGCAATACCAGTCTCCTATAGGTTTTGTGCCATATCTGCTAGACCTTCACTGAATATCTCAAACGCTGCAGGGTATCTGTCGTGGTTTAACCCCAGCCAGCAACTAAGCACCACACAGCCGCTCGCTCACTTCCCCCCGGTGGGATGGGGGAGAGAATCGGAAGAGTAAAAGGGAGAAAACTCACGGGTTGAGATAAAGACAGTTTAATGGGTAAAGCAAAAGCCGCGCGGCACAAGCAAAGCAAAGCAAGGAATTCATTCACTACTTCCCATGGGCAGGCAGGTGTTCAGCCATCCTCAGGAAAGCAGGGCTCCATCACGTGTAACGGTTACTTGGGAAGACAAATGCCATCACGCCCAATGTCCCCCTCTTCCTTCTTATTCCCCCAGGTTATATACTGAGCATGACGTCATATGGTATGGAATAGCCCTTTGGCTAGTCTGGATCAGCTGTCCTAGCTATTGTCCTTCCCAGCTTCTTCTGCACCTGGCAGAGCATGGGAAGCTGAAAAGTCCTTGACTAGTGTAAACTCTGCTCAGCAAGAACCAAAACATCAGTGTGTTATCAACATTATTCTCATCCTAAATCCAAAACACAGCGCTCTACCAGCTACTAAGAAGAAAACTAACTCTATCCCAGCTGAAACCAGGACAGTATCTCAGATGTCACAGAGCTTCTATGTGTAGGCAACAGAATTGATCTCATGGTGTGAAAATAACTAGTCAATTTAACTGGGCCTTATTTAAAAAAAAAAAAAAACAACAAAACAACAAAACATTAGCCACTGTAGAGAACTGCTAATGTAAAACAACAAGATGTCTCAAACAGCCTAGTGCTAAAACCACAATGCAGAGCGACGGTCACTAGGACCCAGGACCGGACAGTACCCTGGAGTGAGGGTGAGGGAGTCCTGTGGAGACAGGGCGGCCTTGCCTCGGTGCCATTCCCCATGGTCTGTGAAGGGTCTTATTCCCCGCCCCCCCCACTTACTGCCTGGGGGACAGTCCTGGTATCACTCCTCTTGGGTTTGACTGGTCGCTGATGTAATTTTCCAATTAGCAAAACTACTAACCACTTGTGCCTTGGGAAAGGAATTTGGGAGGGAGCTAAAAGATAACAAACTGTGGAAAACTAACGGCTCTAACCTTGAAGAAGAGCTAACAAGCCGACAAAAGTGAACATCTTGGCACCAAAGACTGGACGGTGGCCAGAGAAGATAAAACTGCAGAAAGTAGGTGAAAGGTAAATGTGGTGAGGGGAGATCACGACCACCGACTCATTTCAGGACCGAAAAGACTTGCCCCCCCACACCTGAAAGGAGCATGCATGCTAATTTACATAGCAAGCGAGGCTAATTTAAATGCAGCAAACCAATAGTGTACGAAATGTTAATCACTAACCAATAAGTGTAAATTTAGGCGGGTTTATACTAATCATGTAGCCTGATAAATGTGCTGTAGTTTGTGTGTGTTGTGTGCTTGTGTGTGTACCGGTACTCGTGTTTACGTTCGTGCTCATGCTCGTGCGTGCGTGATTTGTGGAATTATTCTCACCGAGCACCCTGCGCAGAATTAACATCTCTATAAGAATCTTCTTCTTCCCTCACCGAATACCCTTGTTGGCAGGACCAACGCTGGATCCAGGACTGGTGATTCTCTCTCTCTCTCTCTCTCTGTCTCTCTTTTTGTTTCACTTTTCCTAAGGTCATTAGGTTGTTGAAATTGTTAAATTGAAGTCAAGTACTGCATGGCCTACCTTGATTTTCTGTAAAACTGCATAGCTGGGCTGAATATAACTGTGAGAGGGTTGGCGGGCATCGAATATTTGTACTCAATATTTGTCTCTATAGAAGCTTTCTATTAAAGCTGGTGTTTGTGTACGGACCTTGAGTGTTGGCCCACCTTAATCCACACCGAGAGGATTTGCAAATCTTTGTCACTCCTCCCCCCTCCTCCCCAGGTGGGACGTGACAGCCACTTATGAAAAGGTCAGAAAAGGGATTCCAAATTTTGTTAGAATAAAAGTGATCTGAAAAAGTTTCTTTTAATCATGGAATATTCTGATGTAAATTTATGTGACCTAATATTATAGTAATTTTTTCTCTCTGAGATGATTAGATAGTAGATAAACAGTTGAAATACAAGAAAAGGTATTAAAATACAAGTAGCATTAGACATTATATACTTATTAAAAGATGTTATTCTGATGCCTACTTGAAAAGACATTAAAAATATATTGAACTCATACATAAAAGCATACTTCTGTTTAAACACAGAAGGATTCTGATGGGGATCTTCAAGTTGGTTATTGAGTAGAGGACTACAAGAATCACCTGAGAAATTTTAGTTTTCAATTCAGTGTGCCCTAAGGAGGGCTTGACTGAGGCAGAGATACAAAGACTGTATTTTATGCATCTGACTTATTGATTTAATTCTGAAAACAAATTGAAATTGTAACTTTAGAGACAAGGTGTTCCTTATCTGTTGCATTTTTCTCTCACCTCCTGCCCTCCTTCTACCTGTATCTAAATCAGATCCTTGAATTATTATAGTTGCATATACCTTTGAATCATTCCCTTTGATATATAAACTCTTGTCAGTCACATAGGTAATATACTGGAAAAAGTGAAGACATGAGCAGTTTAGAATGTTAAATCATTGCTCAGAAGAATTTCAGAGAGTTCAGTGCTACAATTAATACAAAAATGAAGTGTAGGTTCATGTAAGGACTAGGAAAAAGGGAAAAAAATTCCTTCTACCTAAACCAGAAACTATAGAGGAATCACTGTGACATTATATGTCTACATCGTGCTAGTATTTGATGAATGGTTCCATGTTATTTCATTTGGAGGGACATTCAGACCTTCAAAGTTCAAAGAAGTAACTTCAGTATTTTGAACTGACTTCTGTACAGAGGGAGCTTAAGGTTCCTAAACGCTACTCCTTTGACTGGCTTCTAACTGAGGTGCCATGGAAGTTTAAAGTGGATAGTAGAACTGGCCTGCTCAAATGTTTAATGTTTAGCTGTAATGGGTTAACTGGAAAAAGTGCAGAAAGATCAGTGGCCTACAAAACATGACTGATAATGCAAGATGGGTAGACATTGATTTGTTCAGAGAAGGAAAGGAATGATAAACTTCAAATATGGAACTGTTTGCTGTAAAGAGGCGGTGAAAATTGTCATTCCTTAAAAAGATAAAAATATCATCAGGCTTAAATTGTAATTTAAAGGTTTGTTTGGGTATATATATATTTATTATTGCTTAGTAATAGCTATCTTTTGTATATACTTTGCAATAAAGTCCAATTTTTATGGCATTTTCAACAATTCCAAGAAATAAATTTGGCTGTTCCTTAACAGCTTCCATTCAGAACTGTTTAGTGTAATGAGTTTGCATCTTCTTGTGTAAAATGTTTCTGAACAGAACAAAAGAATTTAACATAAGGAGTAAGACATTATTTAGTGTCAATATAATCATAAGAAACCAATTCACAATTAACATGTTCATGTTTTTCTTTTTTGCCCTTATTTCCTACTAAAAATAAAAACAATAAAGACAATGGTCTTCAATGTAGATAGTGCAAAGATAAATCTGCTTTCTCTACCACAACAAAAAGCAGCAAAGTAATTAGTATTTCAATATTTAATCACACAATATAATCACTCAGTACAAAATACTTCAGCATTTAATTCAGTAAAATTAAGTCCATCTGTGTGCATGTTCCCATTTTTTTAATGAAAATACTTCAAACTATTGTACATAATTTTTTGAGCTCTTGAAGGTGCTAAAATATAGCTGAGAGGAGATATGTAAAGCATGAGACTATCTCAAAACCTCTTATCCAGGCTAGAGCCAACCAGCTTCTGCGGAACTCAGGTGGACAGAATTGTTTAGAGTGGATTTGTTTTAGAAGGAATTAGTACATTTCACAGTTGAGCTTTACCACTACTGCAGCTGTTACTTCTGCTACTGTTACTACTACTACTAGCACCACCACCACTACTACTACTAACTACTTAATTGCTTCTCACGATGCTTTCACTTCAAGTTAAAGCACCTTCTAACACTGAGAATTTGTCCACATCAGTGGTATTCATAGAATCATAGAATCATAGAATAGTTTGGGTTGCAAGGGATCTTTAAAGGTCACGTAGTCCAACCCCCGGCAATAAGCAGGGACATCTTCGACTAGATGAGGTTGTTCACAGCCCCATCCAACATGACCTTGAATGCTTCCAGAGATGGGGCATCTACAACCTCTTTGAGCAACTTTTTCCAGTGTTTCACCACCCTCATTGTAAAAAATTTCTTCCTTATATCTAGTCTAAATCTACCCTCTTTTAGTTTAAAGCCATTACCCCTTATCCTATTGCAACAGGCCCTGCTAAAAAGTTTGTCCCTATCTTTCTTATAAGCCCCCTTTAATTGCAAGGCTGCAATAAGATGTCCCTGGATCCTACTTTTCTCCAAGCTGAACAACCCCAACTTTCTCAGCCTTTCTTCACAGGAGAGGTATTCCATCCCTCTGATCATTTTTGTGGCCCTCCTCTGGACCTGCTCCAAGAGGTCCATGTCTTTCCTAACCCCACATTTCCTTTTCCTTCTTCCTGTATTCCTTGTAATGAACCTTTTTGTACATAAAAAATGCGCATGTTGTCTCTTGAAAAGAACAGACAGAGAAATTAATGCAATGTGGCAACAGTGACATTTCGCCATTTTTCAATCATATCTGTGAGTTATTAATTTTGGTCAGTGTAAAATCCATTAGGTAAATTATAGGCAATAGGTTACAGGTAATCTTGATGTAGGCTGCTTATTATTAAAACTTTTTCCCAGAAAAAATTTAGAGTACACTGATTTAGCTGGTTACTTACACTTTGAGTTTTGTCCGTGCTTTATTTATTTATTTATTTACTATGGACTAATTCCTCTCATCGTTGGGCAATTGTTATTGTACTCAAGCAATACGCTGTTTCATGTGTTCCTTTTACATAAAGAGAGAATAGTTTGAGTCTAAGAAAATCTTGACCCAATGTAAAATTATGAGAGAACAGCCTGAAAATGGTATTTATAATGAATTAATGAAGTGATTCATAAGGCAGGAAAAATAATAATGTGTAAAAAGAGAAAACTGGTTTAGTGAAATACCCATCAAAAAGAATTGTTTCCTAGAAAATGATTGTGCTGTTTGAAACTTGCAGCACTGTGCAAAGCACGTTCAGAGCTACTTGCATTTAGGCTTGGAACCAACATTGAAATACCTCCAAGAACTGAAGATGATCCATTGTAACCGTTGGTATGTACTGAGAAAAGACTTTGTTAAAATGCTGCTCCTCCTAACTAAAAATTCTGAGAGGTTGGGATTTTCACAGGCAAGACACTGTCATCCAAACTAAAAAGGATCATCAGGGAAGAAGACTTAGAAGTTGTGATGTCCAACACTTCAGTATCCAAATAAAATTGATCATTTATATCTCTTGCAGAGTAGAAATGCCCAAACCTAGTGATACGTGAAATTCTTTGTGCTTGAAGTCATCAAACCATGGCGTAGATGACCAAACTGTCCATTAATTTGGTCTGAATATTTGTGACTCAGTGTAGTCTAGACTTTCAGCATTTTGAAAACTTCTGGGGGTACAGAGGTTATGGTTTCCTTTAATATTATATTAAATAATGCAAAGGACCTTCCATCTCACATGCATCAAAATAATGGTAAAAATGATTGGCAACATCATGTCTCTCTGAATCAGTGTTCTCATGATTACCTAGTGCACTGAACCATTGGTTCATAAAAACAAACAAACAAACCTTTGAAACATTAACCTAGGGTGATGATTGATATGTTTTCATTTTGAGAAGCTTCTGCATCTTTTTTTTGTAAAATCTGAGACATTATGCTTCCAAAAAATGAGTGTCCTAGAGACAGACGAGGAAAACTTGATTGGCATACAAGTCAGATCTTCAGCAGGAGGGGATAAGAGAAGAAGCCATCTTTGACTTCTGCTTTCCTTGGTGTTTTTAACTTTGTAATGTAAACTAAATAACCAAAAGGTTGCTTCAGGGTCTTTAGTCTCAGCTGACATAAGAATTTCTCTCTTTACTTTCTTCTGGACCCATACAAATGTATTCAGAATGCACAATGGCCTAGATTCAAAAGAAAGTGTGGAAAAAATTTTGCGGACTACTGTTAACACCTTAGGTGTCTCAGCACTCCATTTTTTGGTAGTACTTTCTCTGCTTCTAAATACCTACTTTGCTCCCATTATGCCTTTGGTAACAGAGAAAACATCTGTAATAATTTTTAATTAACAATTTAAATTAAATTAAATTAAATTAATCTTTCCTAAATTGAATCTGTTTTGCCCATGATGCTAATTGGTGAATGATCTCCCTGTCTTTATCTTGACCCCTGAGCTTTTTAATTTTATTTTCTCCCCCTGTCCTGTTGAGGAGGTCAAGTGAGAGAGCAGCTGGGTGGGGGTCTCTGGTAGCCAGCCAAGGTCAAACCCACCACAAGTAGGTATTCATAGAGCCTGACTTTAAGCATAGAAATTAGGCATTTGAAATTTTCCACATCTGAACTCTGGGCATGTACGTGCATCACAAAATATTTAAAGAATAAAAGAATTAATCTGGAAAACATACCAACAACAAGTGATAAAGAAACCAGTTTCCACATAGAAATTTTTCAATAATACCAGTAATTTTGTATGAAGGGGACACCAGTCATTATAGTTTAAAGCTAACGTTGCCCATTTCTAATGCCTTGAGAAGTACCGCACGGTCTCATGGTAGAGATCTCTTGAACTTATAATATGCAACTCAAATATAATACTGTCAGTTCAATGAGAAGACAATTAGTAACAACTATATGTAATATACACAACTTTGCTGACCTCACTGAAGACTCTGTGATAAGTTCTCTACATATAGTCCCACCAGTATTAATCTCAAATTTTTCTACAAATTTGATTTTCTCAATAGAGAACATTATTATCAGTCATATTTCTGTAGAAAAAGACATTGCTACAAAAAAAAAAAAAAAGGAAAAGAAATAAAAAGAGCCCAGCAAATTATTAGTTATGTTACCTATTCAGTAACTTGTATGAGCAACACCTAGCCAAAGCTGAAGTTTGCAGGACATAATTTGAAATAATCCCAAGTACTAAATAGTCAGTAGTTTAACAGCTATTTAGAAGTAACTAGCTTTATAAAGGGATTTTTTTTTTGTAGGAAACAGTCTGATTTAATATGTAGTGACTTTCCTTCAGTGAAGTATCGTGTTTTACCCAGTGTTAGTTTCCTCAGTTTGAAAACTGCAGGGTGATGTCACTTTCATATATATTCCAGAATCATTCTTTCATAATGCAGTGTTTTTTCCTCCTTGTTTCAGTTACTCTAATGCAATGTAAAGAACAGGAATTTTCTAGAAGCTTATGCACTCTTTCCCCAAGGATTCAGTTCAAATGGAAGGACAATTGCAATAATTCACACAATGTGCAAACTTTACCTACATTTAATTTACCTCTCTTATTTACACTCTTAGTCTCTTCTAGTAAAGCAACTATGTAGGACACCAGTTGATATTCAGTGAACCATAGAGTGTAACTATTTTTTTGAGTATTATTTCCTCTGTACATTTTCTTTTAAAAGCTGACATGCTTGACTTCTATTGAAAAGTGACCTCTGTCAGAGACTTAGAGGGAGGCATATTAGAAATGACATCCAGAAAGACCTTTCTTTTATAGAATTTTCCACTTCCTATTGTAATACAGTATACTTCTTCTAAAAAGACATACAGACTATAGCTGAAATAATAAATATCTTTCTGACAAAAGCAAGGCAAAAAAGACTTAAACTAGCACAGCACATGCTTCTGCTAAGATTCTGCATTTGAAGATCTCTGAAGATTTGAAATGAGAGAGAAGCCTGTCATTTTCTGCCATTGGTACAAAGCCACTGGGGCGGGGGGAGGGGGGAAAGAAGAAAAAAAAAAGATGCTACTGCATAACTTTTGTGTATGTGTATTATTTTGCCATGCCGACAGCATTCTCCCTTGGCAATGACAACGAGGAAACCATTATTTTCACCAAATCTAAGGAAAAAAATCCCATTAACAGTAAAAAGACTATAGCACATTTAAATAAGTTTTTTCCTTTTGATTTTCTTTTTTTTTTAAACAAAGGACTAATTTACAAATCAAATAGCAGCAGGTGAGAAAATACAAACAAATATACATTCCTACTACTCTTCAAATATTGGGTATAAACCATTATTATACTTGCTCTATATTTCTGATTCAGAGTCTTAAGTGATTACAAATTTGTGAAAATTCTTAATTAAGACTGTTCTCCCTGTGTCACAGAAAAAAAGTTGGAGTCCTTTTAGGGTCTGTTTAACCAATTGAACTTGGCTTCTGTAAGAGCTTGAGATGAGAGACTGTGTTTTCTTTAGTGCTGCTTATGGGCTCACTTAGCTCATATGATTTTTTTCTTAGCTCTAAATCACACTTTTTTTCACACAACCTTCATTTAAAAATAAATTTTAAAAAAAAACAAACAAAGGATTAGGTAATGTGCCAAAGTAGTTCAAAAAGTAAATGAGAATTTAAATTCTATTTCATTATCAGAGTTATTCATACCTTGTAACAGCCTCAGTTTCATACTCTTACGATAACATTCAAGATGCTTGACAGAAACATTTTTACATAATTACCTGTGCTGATGGCAAAAATTCTGCTCATTAGGAAGTAAATTACATATTGGAATGCCGTTTCCCTTATCTATGCGGTTTGGTATATAGGCATCAGGGAAATTTAGAAGTCTGGTGTAACATTTTGCCTTAACAGTGAAAAAAGAGAAAAAAGGGATACTCTGTTTTGCTTTATACCATTCAACTGGAAAATGTGTCAGTAATTGTACTTATTGAAAGAGAATAAACAAGTTTTGGGAAATTAAGACTAAAGTCTGGGTTCATTCCAACAAATTTTGCAAACTTAACTGTATTTTGTAGCCTTCCTTCAACTATTATTAAAGTCAAAGAAGAGAAACATCCACCATGACAAGATGATTTTGGGAATGCTTATCTCTTTCCATTGAGTACAATGTGAACACTGAGCAATTGCTGTCTAATTGATATCTCGTTAAAATTCCTGAATTTATGTGAAGGAAATCTGGATTTTTATATCTGTAATTTAATTATATTGTTAATTTGTGTGTATTTGTTAAAGACATTTTCTGTTTCGATGCTTAAAGATACAATGGGTGACAAGGGATAATATGCCCAGCTGCTCATAAAATTTTTTTGATCCAAAGCCCCTCTGTGACTCATTTTCCCCACAGCTTTAATTAACATAACTGTTTCTATTTATCTGATAGTGGCATTGAGATTCTTAGAAAAAATGAGGTATGTAAATTCAGTGTATATGATACAAGTATAATTATTTCAGATTATTTTCCTGAGACCAGTGAGGAATTCTCTGCATGTAGTGTACAGAGGGAGAGAAACAGACTGTATGTACCACTGTTTAATTTTATGAGACAGAAGTGACAGCATAAGAAAAAATGGAGTAAAAGTTTGATGGTTGTATTTTTTTTTTTTTGAGCTTGCCATCTTCAGTTTCATTCAATGCCCCTTATTCTACTACTGAAGAGACAATGAGATAGTTGTTTCTCATTTGTCATCCCTCCAAAGCAAACAATTTTATAGTTTTCTATCAGTTCTTCATCTAGAGGTCATTTCCATTTTCATCAGCTCAGTTTCTTGCTGTCATGAGGCTGGAGATGCTGGTTTGTAAACTGAAACATTATGCAATGTCCCTGACAAACTTGTTTGCTTTTCTTTCCATTTCTCAACAGCAATGAGGTGGCGTTTCTGGTAGCTGAAAGATATCCCAAAGATGATGTTCATCAACTCTTCTCTGTCTTCCTGAGTTCCTCCAGAACAGGCCTCATGATTTTGAAATGCAGCCTTTTGTCTCTGAAAACTATGTGCACTTTACATAGTATGCACATACATGCCACTACCAAAGGATCAGGTAATAATTCTCACAATACTCAGTGCAGTGACTTGTAACCTTTCCCATTCCTCTCTCTACTGGGGGACTTCTCCTTGCATTCTTTTGACTTCAAGATATCAGTTGTTGCTTTAGTTTGCCCAGTATCTGGGTGATCTGTTGCACTTCTGAAATACATACATTTCAAGAAGCAGCATATCACATTGTGCTATATTTTTCATTCTGGATAGTATCTTGTAGACTTCTTTTAGAAATAATTACAAAATCCTCAGAGATTACTGAAACTGTGTAGTGTCTGTCAGTGAAAGACAAGTGTAACTGTTGTCATGCATTATAGAGTGTTGACCGCTGTGCATTTTCACTTGTCTTTCCGTAGGAGGTAGAAGAATATAGATAACATAGAACTGAATGTATTAAAGCTTAATATACATCATATTTAACATAATGCATATTCCACATTTAGCACTGTCCTGGTTTCAGCTGGGATACAGTTAATTTTCTTCTTGGTAGCCAGTATGGGGCTGAGTTTTGGGATTAGGATGAGAACAATGTCGATGACACACTGATGTTTTGGTTCCTGCTAAGTAGTGCTACGCTGTTGCTACATAGTTGCTAAGTAGTGCTTACACTGGTCAAGGACTTTCCAGCTTCCTATGCTCTGCCCGGTGCACAGGGCGCTGGGAGGGACCACAGCCAGGGTGACTGACCCAGACTGGCAAAAGGGTTATTCCATACCATATGATGTCATGCCCAGTATATAAGCTGGGGGAAGAAGAAGGAAGGGGGGGATGTTTGGAGTGATGGCTTTTGTCTTCCCAAGTAACCGTTACGCGTGATGGAGCCCTGCTTTCCTGGGGATGGCCGAACGCCTGTCTGCCAATGGGAAGTAGCGAACTAATTCCTTGTTTTGCTTTGTTTGCATGCTCAGCTTTTTTTTTACCTATTTAACTGTTCTATTTCATTTTACTTCAATTATTAAACTGTTCTTATCTCAGCCCACGAGTTTTCTTCCTTTTACCCTTCCGATTCTGTCTCCCATCCCGCCAAGGGGGTAGTGAGCGAGCGGCTGCGTGGTGCTTAGTTGCTAGCTGGGGTTAAACCACGACAAGCACCATATAGTCAACAAGAATATCAGCTATCTACTCTGCTTAAACTTTCATTGTATGTGTTTCAGGACAGGCAGTAGTAACTGTTCACAGCCATCCTCCATCTGGAAATGGGAGGCAGCAGTACTGCTATAACCCCATAACACTGCCAAATGGTGTGACGGGATGTTAATTTTATGGTTAAAGAGCAGTAAAGCTAGTTCTCATGGGATTGCTTTTTCAAAAGGAGGCATTATTTTCAGCAAGCCTTCCAACTGTAAACCTCTCTAACTCTTCACTGAGTTATTCTGCTATTTCCTAAAATGTCCTGCTGGTAAAGACCCTAAATAGTATTCATCCGTAGTAGTGAATGCAGGATTTGGAACGTTCAGTGTATAGCACTATACGCTGGTACCTAATAATGAACTAGTTGAATTTTGAGAGAAACCATGTTTTTTTCTGAGCTCCTGCAGTACAAATTTTTATCACAACAGTGTTATGAAACATGGAAAACTATACTTGAATATAAGGTACATATTTTGTCCTTAGAGCTGCTGCCTTCTGGTTTTAGATATTCAAGAAAAAAGCCTAGTATCAATTAGACTAGACAAGAGCATAAAATGGGTCTACTTAATAAAAAATCTGAGGTGCTTATTCTTGTTATTAAGGATCTCATAAATTCATTATGCTAACCATTGTGAAGTCAGATAGGAATAAGCCCCAGGAGACCCATGTGCGTGACCCCATTATCACTGAGAGATATGTAGTAGACAGATTTAAGCAACAGTATTTCATACATTACTGTTAGCACCATTCATATGTTTTATCTTGGCAGTAAAGGTATTAAAACAGAAATTGAATTGTCTCACCTTCTCTGGATACTTTTGAGTGGTAGAGCCATAGTATCAAATTATGAGAATTCTCTCCACATGTTCTATTAACAGAAAAGAAAATCCTGTATACCAAGTTACCTGGTTTAAGTGGAGATGAGGCCAAATAACTACCTTGAATTTCCTCTAGTCACCATAGCTATATTGCTGACATGAAAACCTTGCTCTCTTTAAAGGCCTTAAAAGCTATGCATTGTACACATGCTATTTATGACAATTGCGTATACTTCTGCTGAATTGTGTGTGTGTGTATGTATATGTCATCTGTATACATGTATATATAAAATCATCCCAATTTCCTGAAATCCTGAAAAACTTAAAACTTTCAGAAAAGATACAGCAGTGATAGTTTTGCTTCATCTTTCAAAATGATCCTGTTGAAACTCCCCAAGCATCTATGTTTCTGTGGCCAGACTACAAAGATATATATGTTTAATTTTCTCTCTTTTTAATTTACTTGCAGAAAAACTACACATTCATTTTGTACCTAAACCAGTGAATTCCTTAAGTCTGTCAATTTTTGTTGTGAATCTTGTGCATTTGTGGAAATGTTTTTTGTACTTACAGAAAATTTTTAAAATATTCATTTTTGTAACTGGCTGCAATATCCTAGCCTGTGATTCCCGAAGAGGCAGTGACACTAAAATCCAATGTAAGAGTGGTATTCAAAATATCTTTTACAGTTTGGAGGTATTAAATTTACTCTTTTGGTTTTAATCAATCACAAAGATACTAAATCAGTTAAAGATTTTGAAGATAATTATCAGAAATCAAGGCATAGGCATAAGCTGCTTGAGGCAAACAGATATTTTCAGAACTTTTAAATTTCCATGTACAACTTTCAAAGACAGAACAAGGCACTAGCTAGACAAGTCATAGTAAATTCCACTGTGCCATTAGCAGCTCTATGTTTGTCCTTCTAAAATGGTGATAGTTTATACAGAATCTGTGGCAACAACCAAATTCTTGCAAAGCATATACTAAAATTCCCTTTCTTTGGTGTATGTTTTTAAAGACGAGCCACTGGTTATAGGCTTGTCAGGACATGGAAATCAATACCTGTTCATTACTCTTCATTGCTTTATAGAATTTACGTGCTGGAGAGTATCCTAAATATAATAAACAGGAGGAGCTGGAAGCCACTGTACAGCAGGAAAACTATGATGTGGTCACCGTCACAGAAACACGGTGGGATGACTCACACAACTGGAGTGCTACAATGGATGGCTACAAGCTCTTTAGAAGGGATAGGCAAGGAAGGAGAGGTGATGGGGTAGCCTTGTACGTTAGAGAGTGTTTTGACTGTCTAGAGCTTAACAACAGTAATGATAAGGTTGAGTGCTTATGGGTAAAGATCAGGGCTAACAAGGCAGATATCGTGGTGGGAGTCTGCTACAGACCATCCAACTAGGATGAGGAAACAGATGAAGTATTCTACAAGCGGTTGGCTGAAGTCTCGCAATCCCTAGCCCTTGTTCCTGTGGGAGACTTCAACTTACCAGATATCTGCTGGAAATACAACACAGCAGAGAGGAAGCAGTCTCGGAGGTTCCTGGAGTGTGTGGGAGATAACTTCCTGACGCAGCTGGTAAGCAAGCCAACCAGGGGAGGTGCCCCGCTGGACCTGCTGTTTACAAACAGAGAGGGCCTGGTGGGCGATGTGGTGGTCGGAGGCTGTCTTGGGCTCAGCAACCATGAAATGATAGAGTTTTCAATTCTAGGAGAGGTAAAGAAGGGGGTCAGCAAGACCGCTACCCTGCACTTTAGAAGCGCGGACTTTGGGCTGTTCGGGAGTCTGGTTAACAGAGTCCCTTGGGAGGCAGTCCTGAAGGACAAAGGAGTCCAGGAAGGCTGGACGTTATTCAAGGAGGAAATCTTAAAGGCGCAGGAGCAGGCCGTCCCCATGTGCTGCAAGTCGAGCAGGCAGGGGAGAAGACCGGCCTGGCTGAACAGGGAGCTTTGGCTGGAACTCAGGAAAAAAAGGAGAACCTACCGCCTTTGGAAGAAGGGGCAGGTGACTCAGGGGGACTACAAGGACGTTGTGAGGATATGCAGGAAGAAGATCAGAAAGGCGAAGGCGCAGCTGGAACTTAAACTGGCCACCGCCGTTAAAGACAACAAAAAAAGTTTTTATAAATATGTTAGTGACAAAAGGAGGGCCAGGGAGAATCTCCCTCCTTTGTTGGATACAGAAGGTAACCTTGCCACGAAGGATGAGGAGAAGGCAGAAGTACTTAATGCCTTCTTTGCCTCAGTCTTTAATAGTCAAGCTAGTCATCCTCGGGTTTTTCAGGCCTCTGAGCTGGGAGATGGAGATAGGATGCAGAATGAAGCCCCAGTTGTTGAAGAGGTGGCAGTCACTGACCTGCTCCTCCACCTGGATGCGCACAAGTCCATGGGCCCAGATGGGATCCACCTGAGGATACTGAGGGAGCTGGCAGAGGAGCTGGCCAAGCCACTCTCCATTATTTATCAGCAGTCCTGGTCAACCCGGGAGGTCCCGGATGACTGGAAGCTAGCAAACGTGACACCCCTCTACAAGAAGGGTCAGAAGGAGGATCCTGGGAACTACAGGCCTGTCAGCCTGACGTCGGTGCTGGGGAAGGTCATGGAGCAGGTCATCTTGAGTGCCATTATGCAGCAAGTGCGGGACAACCTAGGGATCAGGCCCAGCCAGCATGGGTTTATGAAAGGGACATCCTGTTTCACTAGCCTGGCCTCCTTCTATGACAAGGTGACCCGCTTAGTGGATGAGGGGAAGGCTGTGGATGTTGTCTACTTGGACTTTAGTAAGGCCTTTGACACAGTCTCCCACAGCATTCTCCTGGAGAAGCTGGCTGCTCACGGCTTGGATAAGTGCACTCGACGCTGGGTTAAAAACTGGCTGGGCGGCCGAGCCCAGAGAGTGGTGGTGAATGCAGTCAAATCCAGTTGGCGGCCGGTCACAAGTGGTGTTCCCCAGGGCTCAGTACTGGGGCCAGTCCTGTTCAACATCTTCACTGATGATCTGGATGAGGGGATTGAGTGCACCCTCAATAAGTTTGCAGATGACACCAATCTGGGTGGAAGTGTTGATCTGCTGGAGGGCAGGAAGGCCCTGCAGAGGGATCTGGACAGGCTGGACCGATGGGCCGGGGCCAACTGTATGAGATTCAACATGGCTAAGTGCTGAGTCCTGCACTTCAGTCATAACAACCCCATGCAACACTACAGGCTGGGGGAAGAGTGGCTGGAGAGCTGTCTGGCGGAAAGGGACCTGGGTGTGTTGGTTGACAGCCACCTGAACATGAGCCAGCAGTGTGCTCAGGTGGCCAAGAGGGCCAATGGCATCCTGGCCTGTATCAGGACTAGTGTGGCCAGCAGGACCAGGGAGGTGATAGTGCCCCTGTACTCGGCACTGGTGAGGCCGCACCTCGAGGACTGTGTTCAGTTTTGGGCCCCTCACTACAAGAAGGACATCGAGGTGCTGGAGTGTGTCCAGAGGAGGGCAACGAACTTGGTGAAGGGTCTGGAGCACAAGTCTTATGAGGAGCAGCTGAGGGAGCTGGGGTTGTTAGTCTGGAGAAGAGGAGTCTGAGGGGAGACCTTATTGCTCTCTACAACTTACTGAAAGGAGGCTGTAGCGAGGTGGGGGTCGGTCTCTTCTCCCTAGTAATGAGTCATAGAACGAGAGGAAACGGCCTCAAGCTGCAGCAGGGGAGGTTTAGGTTGGCTCTTAGGAAAAACTTCTTCACGGAAAGGGCAGTCAGGCATTGGAACAGGCTGCCCAGGGAAGTGGTTGAGTCTCCATCCCTGGAGGTATTTAAAGAATGGATAGATATGGTGCTTGAAGACATGGTATAGATGGACTTGGCAGTGGTAGGTTGACGGTTGGACTCCAAGATCTTAAGGGTCTTTTCCAACCTTGACGATTCTATGATTCTATGATTCTAAACACATGATACATTGTAATCAAACATGAAACTAGTAATAATGGGAATGGCATAGTTTCATCTTCTTAAATTCTTTCCACTAAGGAGAAATTTTCCAAGATTTTCTGGAGAGTAGAAGGAAATAATGCTTTCTAGAGCTTATTCCGTTGCAAATGAGTAAGAATATTTAGGTTCCATTTCCTGATCCTATATATAAGTACACCTATATATATATATATATATATATATATGTACACTCACAGACACACGTACACACATACAAACAGGCACAGGCACTGACTATTTAACTGGTATCCTGGAAAGTGAAATGATATCTTATTTGTCCAAATAGGTTTAAACTGAAAATTCCAACATTTTCATACATATAACCTTCACCTCAGTTCACATAGGTTCCTTCAAAAGTAACAGTACTTGGGCTGTAAGTGCAGGCTGAGAGGCATAAGGCTAAAAGAGAACAAGAACAGGGGATTTACTGGGAAGGAAGTGGTAGCCTAAATAATGTTTGTAGCAAAGGAATGTCTTGCTAGAGAGGAACTCTCTTACAAACTTCTCTTGATAACATCTGTGTAACTCTCAGAGCAAGCAGAAAAATGGTTTACTTGTTGATCTGCTTGTCCTGCAGGTAACAAAGGCAAATATGGATGAAAATATTTTAGTTTATTGTATGAATGCAAAGTCATTTATGTATTTTTATATATATGTATGTATACATTGACATATGTTTGAAATTAAGTGCCTTAAAACTCTGTATCTTAGATTCAGAGAAAATTAGATATGAGAAAATAATTACACTTTCCTATGACAGTTATGTATAGCAGATACAACATTTAAGGTCTATAGTATGCACTTCTTTATACATTAGTCATGTAGTCATATTTTATTCAATGTGTCATTGATATATTTTGCTATATATTTTGTGTTCCATTTGGTAGTTTCCACATTTAAAAAAAGAAAAAATTAGACCAGTTTTAATAGGGAAGCAGACTTGTAATTATTGGCTAAATTAAGAAAACTATAAGACAATTTATAAGTATGCTAAAAGAGCTATTATGAATATTAGCATCCTATAAGGAACATTTTTACATGAAAAATCCCAAATCAATCTTGTTTAGCTGAGATAAAGATGATTTTTCTCAGCAGGACAAATATTACCATACTGAAATATCCTTTTTCTTGATTTCGGTAGGAAACCTGTATTTCAAGGACACAGCAGAAGTCTACTCTATGCAAAGCTAAGACTGAGATTTTAAAACCACCGCTGTGAAGAAACATATAAATTGTCTTCTCATTGTAACTGCTTTAATGTATCCATTTAGCACATAATGCTATATTCAAGGGATCAGCATCTTACTATATATTCACGTCAAGAATATTAACAAAGGAAAGGTCAAACTGATCAGTTATCTATATACCTTATTTGCTGTCACACTATACCTCAGAAACTGCACAAAAGCTGTTCCTGGATTTCTAAAATGCTCAAAGCACATCAGATCATACAGGTCTACAGGTAACATCAGGTTTATAATTAGAAACCAATTCTTTTTCCACTTTTACAATCTTTTCCTCACAAGGAACTGACAGAAGCTCAAATTACAAAGAAAAAAATCCGCATTTTTCCCAGACAGGACATGATGTAATCATAGGGTCTTGGGGTCCACTCTTATCTCATTATTAAGCAAAACCTAACAAAATACAGAAAAATTACATCTGACCTGTGTATTCTTCCATTCTTATTTTTAGTTTTCCATTAATATAATGAGTTTTTGTCAAAAAATTATTTCTTTATAACAGTGTGAAATGTGAAAAAATATTCTTAACCATGGAAGATCACAGTTTAGATTTTTAAGAAAGTATCTAAACAATAATTAAATGAAGTGGAATGTAAAAACTGGTCTACCATAAACCATCATCACTGCCAACTTTTTGGCATTGCTAGAATACTTGCCATGTAACTGGAACCAAAATAATGTTTTTCTTGACTGTGCAAATCTTTGCATGAAGTTACTAACGTAGCCAAATGCAAACAATTAAAATCTTTTTATTTCGTGAGCATTAGCTCTTGTCCAGGAATGATTCAGTTGTCTGTTAATGTGCAGAATTTTGACAACTCAGTGATGTATAGCCTCTCCCCCCCAAAAAAAAAAACAAACCAAACAAACAAAACCCAAAAAACCCAAAACCAACCAACAAAAACAAAACAAAAGAAAACAGGATAGAAATTTTGTCTTATACTTTGCTGCAGGTTAACCTTGGTAGGCAGCTAAGCCCCTACGCAGCTGCTTGCTCACTCCCCACCCCAGTGGGATGGGGGCGAG
Organism: Nipponia nippon; assembly: GCF_047370975.1. Classification (NCBI taxonomy): domain Eukaryota; kingdom Metazoa; phylum Chordata; class Aves; order Pelecaniformes; family Threskiornithidae; genus Nipponia; species Nipponia nippon. The sequence goes on from NW_028262336.1 coordinate 77,533,117, forward strand.
AATCGGAAGAGTAAAAGTGAGAAAACTCATGGGCTGAGATAAAGACAGTTTAATAGGTAAAGCAAAAGCTGTGCACGCAAAGAAAAATAAGGAATTTATTCATTACTTCCCATCAGCAGGCAGGTGTTCAGCCATCTCCAGTAAAGCAGGGCTCCATCATGTTTAGCAGTTACTTGGGAAAAAAAATGCCATCATTCCGAACATCCCTCCTTTCTCCTTCTTCCCCCAGCTTTTATTGCTGAGCTTGACATCATATGGCATGGGATATCCCTTTGGTCAGCTGAGGTCAGCTGTTCCGGCTGTGTCCCCTCTCAAATTCTTGTGAAATCCCAGCCTACTCACTGGCAAAACAGCGTGGGAAAAAGAGAAAACTGTGACACTGTGTAAGCACTGCTCAGCAATAGCTAAAACATCCCTGTATTATCAACACTCTATTAGTCGTAAATCCAAAACAAAGCACCATACAAGCTACTATAAAGAAAACTAGCTCTACCCCAACCAAAATCAGTATATATTTCTATAAGATTACATATTCTCATGGAAATACCCTTACATTCCTATCCCTCTTATGTAAGACATCTACAACATAATTAAACTTAAATTAAACATATATATTACTCATTTGTTTGAATTAATTGGATGATAGGTTAACTACCCGTACATTAGTGCTGGGAAATCAAATCAGAAGTTGGTTCAGATTTAATTAAATAATGTGATTGATTTGTACAAAGGAAAGTATAATAAAATTCTTTAGGTGCTGTCTTTTTTATCTGACAGCTACTCTGATCACTGAATCAAAATAATATCAAATGTCTCAAATAATAGATTTTTTTTTCATTAGTTGCCATGTGTTTGCAGAATTTTAGTTCTGTATCTAACAGAGGTACCTGAAAGTTATATATTAGCAAGAATAAAGAGAGGAATAGAAAAATCAAGTATTGTTTTCAGAGGACTGGCTTTTTATTCTAAGATGATAATAAAATTGAAAAACACCTGAGGAGTTCAATGTTGGACACTCAAAGCTGATAATTTCTAAGTCAACAGCATTCTGGAAGTGTTTAGAAATAAATGGTCCTGTCAGAAAATGCACATCAACTTTCAGATGCAGAGCATATGTCAAGATAGAAACATATCTACTGAGAGATTAGCACAGAAATTATTTTTTGTGTGTGTTTTAATCATGCATTAAGAGAACTGAATGAGAACAACCACAAGAACACATCTAAAAACGTCTTTGACCAGACTTTGTCACTACAGCATTATATACAAAGACAAACCAAAGAATGATGTGAAGAGTCACATTTCCACTGACAGGAGGGAAGAGAAATAGACAACTATTGTGTTCTGGTCGTGAGTAATAACTTTGGGAGATACTGAAGAAACACAAAGTCTTAGGAAATACAAAAATGATAAGAAGATGGAAGGCTGATAGATTGCACTGCATACCTTTTTGAAAATTAAAACATTTATTTTTGTGATAGAGGAATTCTAATTTCCTTTTATAGAACACAACATGTTTTCCTATTTGAGTGAAAAACTACCCCCAGGTTTGTGATTTGGAATAACATATACCTTTCTTATGACCTACTTCTGCAGACCTTACTTGAGAAAAATGCCATTTGACTTCCAAAATCTTTTGCCAACAGCAGGGTCAAGCCTTTTAAATTAAACAAGTTGACAAGTTTTATACTGTCTCTTGTAAATCAATTTTTCTATTACGAGATGTTTTAGTACAGTATGAGGAACGTAATTATTAATGCAGAATCAGACTGTTTCATACCTGAGATTAACCTTGTCCTCCAAGTTTGTAACCACAGCTGCAGTTTCAGAGTTCTGATAAATGCTATAGTCAAAATTCAGATAGATGAATGTGTGTTACTTCCTTAATTTGGTAATGTTCTTTTAGCTAATTAAATATTTATTCCATAAAAAATAAAATATTTATTCAAGCTACTGCAGTTAAGATTGATTCAATCAGAAGGTTGAAAGTATCCAACAAACAAATTCTGACAACAACTAAAAAAATTTGAGCTGACCTTAAAATAAGATCACTGTGTATTAAATTTTCTGTTAAACATTTCAGAGAGCAGTCAACTTCCTTTCCGTCTAAGCTCCACACAGTGCAGAAGCCAATACAGAAGGTGTATTAAATACTAAAGGACACTGTCAGCTGTAGAATGTAGCAAACACGAGACCTCGCTGCTAAGAATCAGTCTGTCTACAAAGGCTGGATGCTGATTAAAATTTGGGTCCTTGAATCAAAGAAAGTGAATCAGAAGGTAGCACTGTTACGTCCATCTTAAACTGAAGATGCCTAAAATTTACTGTTGTGCAGTAATGTGTAACTAGATTGATATACCTGTATTCCTCTTTCCATATCCAGGCTACATCTGCTATTTCCTGTTAGGTGTTGCCAAGAGATTCTTTACATAGAATAATTTAGCAAATCTCACTCTAGGTAATGAACTCTCTTACAACTTTAAATTCAGGGAAATCATGTTCTGATGTTTGGCTAATTCGAAGAGTTTCTCCTTGAGGGCTATCAAACCAGTTGTCTGGCTTCTCTGTCAGACAAGCCACTATTGCCTTCTTTATAACAAAAGAAGGTAATAACAGCTCATGTGCCTGACTGTCATAAATGATATTTAATTCTTTCCCCAGCAGGATCAACACCTGCTCACAGTGTGAATCTTTCAGAAAACCACAGTCATCTTGTTTTACTGGCAAACAAAGATTATGAGCATGGAAGCAAGTCAGTAAAGGAGACTGTAAATATTTATATCACTGGAAGACAGGGGAAAAGCTGACCTCCTCTTTTCAGGGTCAGATGGTGTGGGTGGTGGTAAATTAATTTTGAACCTAAGACATTGTTTTTAGATTAAAAAAAAACAGAAGAAAAACATGATTTTAGTTTTTAATATTTTTTTGCAGAATTTTGTTTTCCTAGAACTTGTAGAGCAAAGCAGGCACAAAGTACTTCTATCATAGAAATAGTTGACATGTGAAGGGCTCTGGATTTTTTAATGCAAACCCTTCTGTTTAATATTGGACTCTGTATTTTATACTACCATAAGAATTCTGTCTGTAAAGAAATTTTACTTTTTACTTTTATTCATGTTAACGTGTATCCTGTATAATATCACTATAGCAACAAGGTGACATTGTTTCCTTGACAACAATTGCATGTTGCCTTGTTAAAACTGCAATATTTTCCTCTTTTTCTTCTCTCCACAGTCTTTTTTTTTTTTTGTAGAAACATAAAAACACTTCACAACCACTGATTCACTAATTAATGATTTTTAAAATAGTCTGGACTGAGTTAATACGGCTTCATTTACTGACATCGTATTCCTACTATATGAGACATAGCTCAGAATCTCACCATATAATTTGGGTGCCTAAATTTGAAAGGTTTGGGGTACCTTAATTCAAAACTTCTATCTTCTAAATTCCCTGTTCTAGGCCTCTAAACTCTGTATATACCTACACTTGCGATACCAAAGTTCATCAGCTTCCAACTTTCTATTTATGGAAGTGCTCCAGTCATAATGTTTCTGGCCAACATGAAAATTGACTTACACCAAAGCACAGTCATTACCCATACACTACAAATTCTCTTACTTTATTCCTCTCCTAATGTATCTAAGCACTTAAAATGTATCTGAACTATCTAAAATGTGTCAGAAACAGCTCAATAACTGTATGTCTTTTGGGATATAATTTGGATTACATCCTAAATTCTCTTAAGAATAGGTATTTCTTCACAAAATTCAAACAGATTTATCCCTGGAAACATCTTTGTGAAAGTTTCTCCCATTGAAAAAATTACCAGTATATCAATGGAGTAGCTTTCATAACGAATTAAACTTTTTCTTAGTGTTGTTATGTTGCTGAAGTTTCATAATCTTGCATTCCGTGACTTTTCTTCATTTTTTTATTTCATAGTTCATCTAACTGTGCATGATACATGCAAAGTCTATTATGTGCTGCTTGAGATCTTAATCCTCTGCTTATTGGTACAACTCCTTTACCAGTTTTGAAATTCACCATTTGATGCTAAAAAAATTGTTTTTCAATTAGTTCAACTGGTAATTTTGTTCTTACCCTTACTTCTATTTCCCCAAACTAGCAATCACTTATTTTGTTTGTTTTTTTTTTTTTTTTTCCCTCCTCAAACTCTTTGGTGAATAACTGTAGTCTCAATATGATTTAAGTCATATTAAAAAAAACCCAATAATAATGTGGGATTGGTTCAAGTGACTAACGTTTCAATCAGTTTTATTTTGCAACTTTTCCTATGAAATAAAGAGCCACACATTAGGATCTGGAGAAAGTCATCTGTACAGACAGATGTGTGCTAACGTACTGTACGTGATTATCACAGAAATTAATCATATAAAGTATTTTTGCTTGCTCTATATTCTAAAGGCACAATTCTAGTTTAACATATATACATAGTGCACTGGGTCTGGCTGGGATGCAGTGAATTTTCTTCATAGTAGCCTGTATGGTGCTGTTTTGGATTTGTGGAAAACCAGGTTGAAAATATACCAGTGTTTTAGCCGTTGCTGAACAGTACCTGCACAGAATCTTCTTCACAAGCTGTCCCACCAGCGAGTAGGCTGGGGGTTCACAAGAAGTTGGTGGGGAACAACTGATCTCAACAGGCCAAAGGGATATCCCATACCATATGACAGGGTGCTCAGCAATAAAATCTGGGGATAGGAAGAAGGAAGCAGGGGACATTTGTGGCAATGGCGCTTGTCTTCCCAAGTAGCCTATATGCAGGCTGACGCCCTGCTTCCCAAGTAATGGTTAAACATCTGACTGCTGATGGGATGTAGTGACTGAATTTCCTCTTTTGCTTTGGTTGTGCTTACTCAGCTTTGCTTTACCTATTAAGCTGTCTTTATCTCAACCCAAGAGTTTTTTCACTTTTGCCCTTCCAGTTCTCTCCCCCATCCCACTGCAGGGTAAGCAAGCGACTGGGTCGGGACTTAGCTGCCTACCAGGGTTAACTCGCAACATATAGAAAAAAATAAAGCTCTCAATGGAAAATCAGATCGTCAGCTTTAAAAATGTGTTCTAAATCAGCTGTTAGTTACAGATTGTTTTTCTACTGAAAAGCAAAAACAAACCATGAGAGCTCAATGTTATGCAGCAAAACACAGAAAACATTTGTTTGAAATCAACAAATATTCTTTGAAATGTTCCACATAAGAAAAAATAAATAATCTTTTCTTATAAGATGTTTTCATAGTTGACTTATTTTTTGTTCAGTTAGTTTAACACTCAAAAGTTGAAGCTTTTAGGGTGTCTACAGTGTGACCTTCTGGAGTAAAAATGGAGAAGGTTCTTTGGATATTGTCCTATCTTTAAAGAGGATCTTGAAAGAAATATCTGTGTTAACTAGTGGCAACTATCAGCAACAGTGAAGTTGCTGACATTTTTATGATGTTTGATGTTATTTAACCCTTTGCAGACCACAGTACTGCCTATATCATATGTATACATAATTCAGAAACTATATATCATTCAAAGTTTCTCATTATTTGCACAACCAAGCATTATAACTCATAACTTAAGGAAACATGAAATGCTGATAAATAAAAAACATGCTTCTCTGTGTCTCAGCCTCAAACATTCTAAGGTGATGAATATGTGCTGGAGAAATGACTTCTTCTCCCTTTTACATTAATTAAACTCTGCCAATGCAGCACTGATACTGCAACAATAATACTGGAAAACTCCGATTTCTCATGGCTCCACTGCCACAGTTTGCTGGCCTTCTAAATCTGTGTGGTGGGCTGACCAGCCTTGGCTGGCTGCCAGATGCCCACCCAGACACCCTCTCACTCCTCATCTTCAACAACACAAGAGGAGAAAATAAGATGAAAAACTCATTGGTGGAGATGAAGACAGAGGGATCATTTAGTAATTAATATCATGAGCAAAACAGACTTGACTTGGGGAGTCAAGTTTATATTAATTAGTTTAAGTTCAAGTTAATCAATTAGTGAAATTAATAATATAAATTTATTACCCCTGCTCATGCTCCTTTTTCCCAGGCTCAGCTTCATTCATTCATTCTCAGCTCCTCTACCTCCCTGCCCCCTGGGCCACTGGGGGAAAGGGGAATGGGGGTTGTGGTCAGTCCATAACACTTTGTCTCTGCTGCTCCTTCCTCTTCACACCTTTCCCCTGCTCCAGCATGGGGTCTGTCCCATGGGCTGCAATCCTTCACAAGCTGTTCCAATGTGGGCTTTCCACAGGCTGCAACTTCTTTCAGCGCATCTCCACCTCCTGCGTTGTGGGGTCCTCCACAGGCTGCAGCATGGATATCTGTTTTGCCATAGTCCTCCATGGGCTGCAGGGGGACAACCTGCTACACCATGCTCTTCTCCACAGGCTTCAGGGGAATATCTGCTCTGTCACCTGGAGCACCTCCTCTCCCTCCTTCTTCTCTGACCTTGGTGCCTGTAGGGATGTTTCTTTCACATTTTTTCCTCGCTCCTCTCCCTCTCAGGCAGTGCTTTGCCCTTTCTTAGATATGTTATCTCAGATGTGCGATCGGCTTGGCTGATGGGCTCAGCTGTGTCCTGCAGTGGGTCTGTTGGAGTTGACTGGAACTGTCTGTGTCTGGCACAGGGCAGCCCCAACTTCTTCCCACAGAGGCCACCCTGCAACACCCCTGCTGTCAACACCCAGGCACCTGCACCCAATAAAAGCTGCAAGAATGGACATATGATATTGTCACTTTAGCAGGGCCATTAACATTTTTGGAAGTAATAAAAATACAATAATCTATTTTTGAAGTTTTGCATATCATCTCAGAAATTAATAAAGTTAATAAATTACGCTCAAGGACAGAAAAGAGGCAATCTCTGATGATGGTGCCTAACATACAATTCCAAAGTTCGGCTTTTTTTTTCAGAGAATTCCTATTTCAGTAGAATCGGAGGGTATTCAAAATTCAGTAACTAGTTACAAAAAAAATTTTTTAAAATATATTTCTGTTTTACAAACCCTATCTAATGATATACTAGATTCTAACTTTTTTCCTTTTTAAAAGATATAAAACAGATAAAAAATATAAAAGATATATTTAAAAGATATAAAGATAAAAAATAAAATAAAATTGTAAAATCACTCTTGTGATTTTATTTGCTTCAGAGTGTTTTCATTATACAAAAATCAATACAATAACAAGTAAAGTATTTGTAATAAATACAACTAAAAATGACGTCTTATTAACAGTGTTTTTTTTTAAAAAAAAATCCTGTTTGCAGCCTACACAAAACCAAACAGACTGTGGGGTAAACTGAAAATAATCACTTAATGGAGGAGGTGGATAAGAAATGTGGGACATGTGAGGAGTGGAATTTGGAAACCCAGCCTCTGATCCCATATAGAATCAGGTATGGACAGTGTAAGATTCAAAAGATATTTTTCATGCGGTTCATTATTGTCCTATTTATATTGATGGATATTTTTTCTTAGAGTCAAGAATTACTTGCATCAGATTTGCTTCTTTACCCTCTTCTAACAAATGTCTCCCCTCCCCATGTAAGAAATAGAATAAACTTGTTTTTTCTGCTGTATTTAATAATCCTTTTCAGGCACACTCACACTCACCTGGTAGTGTGAAAAGCAATTAAAACCTTTAGAACTCCAAATAATGTTCTTATGCCTCCTGGAGACACACTGCAGGTATCAAGTGTATGTTTTATGCTGTCCACATATTCTTAAGAAAAAATAGAGATACCTGTATCTTGTTTATTAATTTTTTACCGTAAAGAAAACACATTTTGTGGAAGGGGACCACATTTATGATGATTTGTCTCTGAATATCAATTATGAATATAATGAGATAGTTGTAATTACAATTTTGCTTTTAGATAGAATAAACTTGAGTCAAGCACTGAAAGGTATTCCCCCTCCCCAAGATGGAAAATGGGCTGTTTATTTTTTTTCATCATTCTCTGAAATTCTGGAGACTGTTTGTAGCTAGAAATAAGATAGACTCAAAGACAATGAAGTGCTATCATGCTTCTAGAAGCACAGAAGTCCTTCAGATGCCTAGTCAATTTTTCCTGAGGGCCAGCTCAGCTGTAAAATTGAATTTGAAATGAAGACAGAAATTTCATATTTACAAAGACTCCTGGACATTTTTGCTGTCTTCTGTTCTGTGAAGCATAGCTCTTTCCCAAGGATCATCACATCAGATCATGAACTCTAGGTTTTGGCAAACTTCAGACCTCATTTTGGTCTCATCCAGTCTGTGGAGAATACTAGCTTGTGCTTTTACTCTTTTATACTTCAGATCTTTAGGTTGTTACAGGCTGTTGGAAGTGTTCTGCAACTAGTGTTAAGTAGGATCATGTGCAACAGCTATTCTGTAGACTTCTTCTGGTTATGTGACCTTTTTGTATTTGTTTGTAACTGAAAGAGGCTGTTTCCAGTGCCTATGTCTATACTGGAAAAAGGAGAAAACAGTGCTGGCCCCCAGAAGCTCACATCCATACAGTTTATGGATACTGTAAAGTTACTTAATTTATGATTGTTCAGATGTTATTATAGGGTGCAGCTACTGTTTACCTGAAAAAAGTAAACTACCACCATGAGATAGTTTCTGCTAATTAGGCATGACCTCCTTTATATTAGCTTTAGAGAAAACATCTGAAGAGTATTTCTGCTATTCTTCACACTACTGAAAACTGAAACATTTTTGAAGTCTTATAAATAAAAAAATAGAAGAGTTGGAAACTTGTTCTTTAAGTCTAGGGGAATCTGATTTTTAACCCAAGGAAAAAGTTTAAAAAAGGATGTGGGGACATTAATTTTTTTTTCTCTTAGTTGAATGGAGATATTCAGTGGAAGAAGCAGTGCAAGACAAGAGGAGGATGAGAACAAAACATTTTACCTACAGCCAATTTTCTTGTATTTTGATGAAGCAACAAATGGGAAATTCAGATTGAACTGACATTGACTTTGGCATTTAAGTGATTTGCTTCGCCGAGGTAAACTTAATAGTATTTAATATGAATAGGAGAAGAATTCAGTATGATACCAGTGGCAAAGTGTAGACAGATAACTGATCAGAATAATTACTATAACTGAGGTCATTCTGTCCATAATTTTATTTTAGGAAGATGAAATATGAGATTAGGGAGGAAAGAGTACAAAGGCATAGCTAAGGACAAAGACAGTTGAGTGGGATTATGGAGAAGAAATGTATTTTGGAAGCTGTTCTGATATAAGCATCAAGAAAACAAGGGCTATGTGCATGGTACAGGAAGAGAGAGAAAACTAACTGGCTGAGCAGCAGCCTTGCTGAAAATGACCTAGGGGTGTTACATGAGATAGCAGGCTGAATATGAGCTGAAAGTACACTCTCAATGTCAATAAAGCAACCAGCATACTGGGAGGACACAGTGGTGCAGATGATAGGAGTTAATCTACTTTCTTTCATTCCTCAAGATAAGGAGAAAGTAATATAGTTGGATACCTAATTTTCATTCAAAAGTATCTTTCTGCTCCTTTTTTTTTCACCAACACCAGTTATCTTTTCTCACCGGCTGTCTCAACTTGGAATAGATAAATATTTCTTGGGCTGTTTCAACAGCATAGCTGTAAGATCACATCAATCCTGTTAGAGCTAGTGCTCTTACACTATTACTAATATGTCTTTACTCTGATGATAATATACAGTTTAATCTTTCTTTCTAACCTGGAGGGAGAAAAAACCCAACAAACCAGACAAGCAGTCAGTAATAGGTAGCTGTTGTTTTACATCAGCTCAGCGAACTAGATGTCTGAGCCAGCAAGTCTCACTATACTTTGACACCAAGGAAACAGGAGATATTTTATCCAGTAATATAATGAAAAGGTATGTGGCTGGACCTTTTCCAAATGAGCTATAAATGTTCTACCAGTAACCTCCCACAATCTGATTCTTGACACCAGCTTAGCAAGCAATCTGTTATGATGAGTCAGTGATTTGCAGGAATGAGAGCCCTGATGTCATCTCACCAAACTACAGCTGCTGTGCCAGTAATCTCAGAAGGGACTTATCCTTTGCAACAGAGCCAGACAAGAACCTCTAACCAAGATTCTTTTCACATTTTTCAACATCTTCCAGTTCACTTCCTCTGATTATTGCCCATAACTCACAAGTGAACCAAATTCATTTTTTCCCTTTAACAAATTCTTTTAAGCATACCATAACAAATGGGTGAGCAGGAAAAAGGAAGGTAGCATGACAACTCCTGTTCACACAAAGTCATTTCAAAGGCTTTCTTTTTTTAAAGGAAGATGTAACCCATGTGTGGTGGGTTGACCATAGCTGGGATGCCAGGTGCTCACCAAAGTTGCTCTATCACTCCTCCTCCTCAGCTGGACAGGGGAGAGGATATATAATGAAAGGCTCATGGGTCAAGATAAGGACAGGGAGAGATCATGCACCAATTACCATCATGGGCAAAACAGACTCGACTTGGGGAAAATTAATTTAATTTATTACCAGTCAAATCAGAGTAGGATAATGAGAAATAAAAACTAAATCTTAAAACACCTTCTCCTCAACCCTCCCTTCTTCCCAGGCTTAACTTTACTCAAGATTTCTCTGCCTCCTCCCCCAACTCCAAGTGGTGCACGGGGGCAGGGAATGGGAGTTGCATCACATGTTGTTTCTGCCGCTCCTTCCTCCCCAGGTGGAAGACTCCTCACACTCTTCCCTTGCACCAGTGTGGGGTCCTTCCCACGAGAGACAGTCCTCCACAAACTTCTCCAATGTGAGTCCTTCCCATGGGCTGCAGTTCTTCACAAACTGCTGCAGCGTGGGTCCCTTCCATACAGTGCAGTCCTTCAGGAACAGACTGCTCCAGCATGGGTCCCCTGTGGTGTCACAAGTCCTGCCAGCAAACCTGCTCCAGCATGGGCTTCTCTCTCCAGGGGTCCACAGGTCCTGCCAGGAGCCTGCTCCAGTGCAGGCTTCCCACAGGGTCACAGCCTCCTTTGGGCATCCACCTACTCTGGCGTGGGGTCCTCCACAGGCTTCAGGCAGATATCTGCTCCACTGTGGACCTCCATGGGCTGCAGGGGGACAGTCTGTCTCACCATGGTCTCCACCATGGGCTGCAGGGGAATCTCTGCCCCGGTGCCTGGAGCACCTGCTCCCCCTCCTTCTTCACTGACTTTGGTGTCTGCAGGGTTGTTTCTCTCACATATTCTCACTCCTCTCTACCTGCTGCTGCTGCACAGCAGGTTTTTTTCCCCCTATTAAATATGTTATCACAGAGGCGCTACCACCATTACTCATTGGCTCAGCCTTGGCCAATGGTGGGTCCGTCTTGGAGACAGCTGGCATTGGCTCTACTAGACATAGTGGAAGCTTCTAGCAGCTTCTTACAGAAGCCACCTCTGTAGACCCCCTGCCACAAAAACCTTGCCACACAAACCAAATACACCATGACAGGACTATTAATCGCTGGGTCCCTTGCCTAATTTGTTTGACTGAAGCCAAGTAATAACATTGTTGTGCCAGAATTTTTGATGGGTGAGTATCATGTGAACAAATGACTCACTGGTCTCACTTTGTAGAGAGAGAATGAGTCTGTCAGACTACTTTATAAGTAATGGAGAGACAGACCCTCTTATAGAGTACAATTAATCCCTCTATCCTCCAGTGTAAACATTTAAATGAGTCAGAGAATCCAAGTTCTAAAAATGCTTATCTCTTTGAAACAGTATGAAAAGTGTTGTGTAACTACTTCATATATAGATGTCTACAGTGTAGACATCTAAAGCTAGCTGATATATGTGTCTCAGAGCTTTATACACTATGTAATATTGACTTCATTGTTCTTGTACAGATTGAAGAGAATGAAGAATAATCTTGAAATAAATAAAATTTTTTACAATTTGGAAGATTGTCCATTGATTATGTCATTAAGGCCATGTTGGGATTGAAAAAGGAACCTCTGAAACTGGAATATATAGTTTTCTGTAAATTACTGTGACATTTGAGGTTAGAATCCTGGTGTTAGCTGAGCTCATGACAGTTTTGCCACTGATTTCTTATAAGGGTTTCGATCTGTAGACAGAGCTACACCAAGTTCTGTCAATGAAGAAGCAAATAGGTAAAACACTCAATCCTGATTTTCACAGTAGTAACATATGCCTGAGGTGTGTAGCACCACTGTTAGATAAACTACACAAATTTGTGGAGAATTTATATGTAAAAAGAAATTAGCAGCTTCTAAAATGGCACAATATATTAATGCTACTTAAACAAATATTAGGAAAAAAGAAGAATGGGATTAAGACTTCATAATTATTTGAAGTGTAAAAAAGAATTTAATCCAGCAAAGAGATATAGAACTAAATCAGCTGTGGTGAAACAATCTTTCACGTGTGTAAATATCAGAGTAGCAGTTTTGTATCCATGAAGATCTGAGGTAAGACCTTCATCTCTTGCCACATATTTGGCAGGTCTCAAACATTAATTGAAAATGCCAAAAGCAGAAAATACAAATACAGAACTGGTCACTGTTGAATTGGAGGTTGCCATGGAAATGAGCCAGCATGAACTTATTATGAAGAGAGAAATAACTTACAAGCTTGAGATGACAGTCCTCTGCAGTTGTTTAGGATTAAAGGGGAACAGTTTTGATATTTTGGATAAGATTGTCCGTTTAGTTGCACTGACGTAAATCCATGTAAGTGCTTCTAAAATAAATTGTTATATTATTAAAATTGGAAGCAGAACATTATACCATTTTTCTCTGGAAATAATTGTAAAGGACGAAAATTACTCATGTGAAACATGCTACTTCTATAGATCAGAAAAGAGTAATCATGATAGCAGTGCTTTGTAGGGAAATGAATACATGGGTGAAAACCAAAGCAGATTACTTCCAAATCTTCTAAATCATGTAGAATTTAAATACATTCTAAAATAAATTTTCTGCCATTACTTTTTATTTTGCAGGGACTTCTGTTCCAATAACACGAGAATCTGTCACTCATTTCATAGTCCATACTTCATGCCTCGATTTCTATCATGCATCTTTACACTGATCTCAGTCTTTGTTTTTTCATTTCCTTCTCCAGTGAAAGGTCTCATACATGAATGTAGCAATTTTGTGATAATTTCAGAGTTCCTTCTCTACTCTACATATTTACCCTGTGTCTAAACTAAAATCTCAGCCCATTTCTTGACATTTTCTTATTTTAAAAAATCAAACAATTAGTTGAACATAGAAACAGTCATACCTGAACTTTCTACCTTTGACCCCAAAGTCTTCTCCCTCGTATTTTTTGTAATCACTATTTGCCCATTACAATTCTCATTTTTGCTCAAATTTATATGCTGAACTTCATTTTCCAAGTGAGCCACTTTCAAAGTCTTAATTTGATTGCTGCATTTAAGTATTCTACATTCCTTTTTGAAAAAAATCTCTTAGCTGCACCACGACAAAACTCCCATTTAGGTTCCCAGCATCTTGATTTCTACAATATCTCCTCCTCTGTTACTGAAAATGCAATCTTACCCTGTACATATATGTGTATATATATATTTATATATATGCATTCCAAACTCTGCTACAAAGTTCTAGTCTGTCACCTTAACTGTATCACCTACTTCTTGTATTGCACTAGCTTTTATTTATTTAAATATATTTCTATGAGCATAGGAGATTTGTATGAATACCTCTGTGCAAAAGAAATCACAATAACTCATTTAGTAATATGTGGAAAAACTAATCTGTGAGTGGAAGTTAAACAATTCCTGCTTACTTATGTTATGAATTCTGTATAATTTGCACTGAAATGTCTAGAAAGGACTATCATGTATTCTTTTGAGATTTAATGTAATCATGCTTCAGTAACTCATACTGTGTTTTGTCACTTATCATCTGTCATATCTACCAGAAGACTTTGGTCTCAGATAATTCATTGCTCTTTTTTTGTTGCAATAGCTAAAAATAGAGTCATAGTAACATCAAGAATAACAGGGTGCTGTTGAGTTCAAGACATGCCTATGTGTTAATTTCTTAAAATTAACTTTTTTCATTGTGAATCATTTTTAGATATTCTGAAACATCTATATCTTATATCTTCCATACAGCTAATACACCAGTTTTCCTAGTACTGTAAGTTTTTATGGAAGCAATATTCAAGTAATAGGTAAGATTATTTTTTGGGAGGTGACAGAGGGAAATCGATACATGAAGAGATGTAATTTCTTATTGCACAACTGTTACTGAAATACTTTCTTCACCCATCTATAGCTCATCAGAACAGTGGTTTTATTCTTCAGCTCCTTAATTTTTGTTTCCTCTTCTATACTAATAGGCTACTGTTTTGGAAATATACCTCCAATCCTCTTAGAAAGGATATGAGCATTGAAATTCTGGGGAAAATTTACATATCTCAGCATGCAAAAATCTCCTGCTGAGTCCTTTTACAGAAGGAGTGAACAACAAGTTGTTCCTGACAGGCATAAATGCTCAAGAATTATGACAAATATAGCACTGTGGAAATGACTGAATTTTTAGCATCCAAAATGAGAAATTGAGATGGCAAAAAAACTATTTTTAAAAAAATTATTAATAATTATTTTATATTGATCATTAATAAAGATTTTAGTTAATGTAATACAAAGAAGCTAGAAAACCCTTTCTGTTTGCCCAGACCAGCCATCCCAAAATATTGGTATGGTATCAGACATTTGATTTGATCTCAGGAAAAAATATTCTGATTCAGAAACATAATATGAAAAAGCAAAAATAACTACCTGACAAAACTAAGTAGGGAGAAGTTCTCCTTTTTGTCTAGTTGTTTCATGTATTTTCACAGGTGATTAGACTTTCTCGTCAGCCTACATATACTTGAACATATACTTCCCTTTCCTCAGAGAGATTTCTAATGATAGCACCACAAGGGAGTATAAGGCAAAACCAGCTGGTTTTCAATTGGTGCCATGATAGTGGAAAAGCTCCAAAAGGCAGTTTACCTTACCATATTTTTGTTAGTTGTTTAGGGTTTTCTCTATATAGTGACACTCACTGCTTTGAGTATTTTCTTTACACTAGAGAGAGATTAGACAAGGCTAGGGGGTTCAGACCTCTTCAGTGAGTAACTGAGCGCCAGGGAGTCACATTTCTGGCTGTGCTGGCTTTGCCTCAGGGCAGGTCAGCTTTAAGGAGAGCAATCAGCAACAGCCCCAACTTAGAAACAAGTATTGTTTGTATCTCTTTGTGCTTGGCCAAAGATGCCCAAACTGACCATAAAGAGGTTTCCTACCATGCTGCTTGAGAAAGACTGAAACATTGACCATAGGACCCAAAGGGACTTTTTAAGGGTGAGCATAACACCAGAGAAAAGGAGGGGATATGAGAAAGAACGTTTTTCAAGAACTTTTTTTTATTATTATTTATTTAATTACATTATATGGACTGTTACGTTGTAAAAACAGTAATTGATGGACTCTAAATTCTTGAGTCCATGTATATGATGTGATTCTTTTGACCTGTGATGAGATCTGGAGTGTAATGTTAGTTAGTAAATTCACAAATAATTTCGGAAAAAGTAATACTGTGCTTTAGGGTGAATTAAATTGACTTTACAAAAGGGAGTGACAGGAAGCAATAAAAGTACAGTCACACTAGGAAAACTGAGGACAAAGTAGGTCTCAAGTAAAGACACACAAGTCTATGCGCTGAATTGTTTAGAAATTATGTCTGGCTAATGGCTATAGCTTCACTTACTTCTTATTGACTGTTCAACAGAAATGTACTCAGTGATCAGGTTAGAGTTCCTCATTTGTTTCATTGTCAATCAAAACAATTTAAATTGCCACTCCATGGCACAGCTGCCTATCTGTGGTTATTAGCTATTAATCTACACATTTTCAATTTGCAATTGCTTTTTAATAATGTAAACTGTAGATATCCTTTCAAGACTAAGATAGAATGAGCTGCCTGTTTTTCACTTCCCCTCAGGTGTCACATCAGTCCTGTGAAATAGCTAACCACAAAGGACATTAGATTTCAGATAATGTGCGTACCTCTGTCGTGCTTTCAGCTGGGATGAGTTAATTTGGTAGCCAGCATGGTGCTGTGTTTTGGGTTTAGGATGAGAACAATGTCAATAATACACTGATGTTTTGGTTCTCGCTAAGCAGTGCTAAGTTGTTGCTAAGCAGTGCTTACACTGGTCAAGGACTTTTCAGCTTTCCATGCTCTGCCTGGTGCACAGGGGGCTGGGAGGGACCACAGCCAGGGCGACTGACCCAGACTGGCCAAAGGGCTATTCTATACCATATGACATCATGCCCAGTATATAAGCTGGGGGAAGAAGAAGGAAGGGGGGGATGTTTGGAGTGATGGCTTTTGTCTTCCCAAGTAACTGTTAGGCATGATGGAGCCCTGCTTTTCTGGGAATGGTTGAACATCTGCCTGCTCATGGGAAGTAGTGAATGAATCCCTTGTTTTACTTTGTTTGCGTGCGCAGCGTTTGTTTTACCTATTAAACTGTTCTATTTCATTTTACTTCAATTATTAAACTCTTCTTATCTCAACCCACGAGTTTTCTTCCTTTTACCCTTCCGATTCTCTCCCCCATCCCACCAAGGGGGGGAGTGAGCAAGCGGTCGTGTGGTGCTTAGTTGCTAGCTGGGGTTAAACCACGATAACCTCCTGCTCATTTATCAGTTATATCATAAATAAATCACGGTTGAGATACCTAGATGTGCTTTCCAAGCCACCACAGGACACCAACATTATAGGCCACTTTTTTTTCCCCGTAAGATCTTGCTGGTGTATCTTCCTTTTCTGTAACCAAAGTTTCCTCAAAGCTAAACTTAATGTCATAAATCTCTGTTTCCACTTTAAAAAGAGATAGGTCATTAAGTCAGTTGTTGCTTGTGGATAGGAAAGTAATTTCAATATAAAGCATCCAATACGAGAACTTTCTGATCAACATAATTCTTATGGATACAATAAAGTATGATTTATTAAACAACTAAACCAAAAATAAATGGCATGTTTTTGAATAAGCAACAATATTGTTCTGTGAATATGCTTGTGATTCTTCAGTAAATGCATGGCCTTTTAATGTTATAAGAGTTATTGTTCTCACTTTTTAATATAAATTACACAATAGTTAGCTGTTCTTTTCATCATCACCAAAGATGCTTTTTTTATGATGTTTTATAAAAACATTACCTTTAATTTTAAAAAGTAACATTTAACAACAAAATTTAAAGTTATGTACTGCTAAGATTCTAATATGTCAGTATCTCTCCCTAAAGGAAATTTAGCATGGAATTTATAAAAAAACCAGAACTCCCACATGTCCACATTCTAGTATAGATTTAATTTTTAATTGTGGCACCTGAGCTTTTCTGCTCTTTTCAATTATTTTTATTCTTTTTTTTTTTAAATAAAATGTCCTTCAAAACAAACACATACATGATTAGTTAAAGGTCCATTTATTATATTTTGCAGTATGTTTTTCACAATTCATGTCTGCAGATCAGGACTAGATAGCAAAGACTGAAAATCTACAGTAAACCCAAAGTTTGCTCAGCATTGTTTGAAATAGAGATACATTGTCATCATGGTTTGAGGGGATTTGTTCTTTTTTTGGTCTACCCACTTAATGAAAACTGAAACAAGTTTTGTCTAAAACAAGTTGGCTGTTCCAGTTCTTACAGTGTAGGCAAAGACCTAAGAAGAGAAACCATTAGGCAGAGTACAATAAGTACTACAGATTAAGGATTTATTTGCTTTATTTTAGGGCTAATTAGTAGGATCCAGTAATGCCTGTTTGGGAACTCAAGGTAGAATATTACTAAAATTTTGTGATTACACAAATATATATTATATTATATTATATTATATTATATTATATTATATTATATTATATTATATTATATTATATTAAAATTTTGTTATTACACTAGGCTGTATTTCCTTTTTTAAGTAAATTGCCAGCTTTGTATGAGAATACAGGTATAAAAACATGACTTCTTGATTTAAAAAGACAGGTATGAAAACAGAATATTCATTATTATTTTAAATCTCATGACTATTCTGTCAATTTCATGATTAGACTTAAAAGATTGCTTTTGGCATTATTCGTAATAAAACATCATTTTTCTCACACTTCAGAGTGAGTTTTTCAGAGGTTTGGAATGCACAAAGATCCAAACACAAAGAGACATACATCTTTATTGAATATTGACACTGTGTGTCCCTTTGGGAGACCTCTCAGTATTATTGCTTGAGATGAGACACTTCACAATCAGCAGTACAAGAGTGCTGGACCTAAATGCAGTAATAAACATGCCACTGAAGAATAGGGTGTCAGTTTCTGTTCCCTATTATATTTATGAATGTTATTCATTGATTACAATAAAACCACCATCAATAATAAAGAGTCAGGTTTTCTTTTGTTTGTTTCCTCTCTAATCTCTGAAAGTTTTTTGGATAGGTAGCAGTCCAACCATACAGTAGGCTTAGCAAAGGTAGGATGTGGCCTTAAACTCATCCTCTGGATGGATATATCTCTTTTGACCACGGAGGAAGACTTCATGATTAGCTTAGATTAGGAACTTTTTTAGAAAGCTTAAGTCTAAACATAACAGCAGGATATGTGTATGTCCTATAATTTGAATCAACAGATGAGTTTAAAACTGTATTTGAGGTCATATGTTTGGCTTTAACACAGTCTAGAAACATTTACAGTCAGTTACAGTTATGAAATGTTTAGAAAGATAATCTTTTTGATCCTGAGGTGTTAGTTTCAAATTTACAACTGTCATGGTTTAACCCGAGCTGGCAACTAAGCACCACGCAGCTGCTCGCTCACTCCTCCACCGGTGGGACAGGAGAGAGGATAGGAAGGGCAAAAGGGGAAAGCTTGTGGGTTGAGATAAGAACAGTTTAATAACTACAGTAAAATAAAAATAGAACAGTAGTAATAGTAATAATAACAATAATAATAAAAACAAGTAATAATAGTACAATAGTAATAGAAAGCAAGCGATACACTCTACAATTGCTCACCACCCGCCGACCGATGCCCAGCCCGTCCCCCAAGCAGCAATCGTTGCCCCTCCCCCGGCTAACTCCCCCAGCTTATATACTGAGCATGACGTCACATGGTATGGAATAGCCCCTTGGCCAGCCTGGGTCAGCTGTCCTGGCTGTGCCCCCTCCCAGCTTCTTTTGCACCGGGCAGAGCATGGGCAGCTGAAAACGTCCTTGACCACTGTGAGCGCCACTTAGCAACTACTTAGCAAGAACAAAACGTCAGTGTATCATCGACATTGTTCTCATCCTAAACCCAAAACACAGCCCCATACCGGCTACCAAGAAGAAAATTAACTCTATCCCAGCTGAAACCAGGACAACAACTAAAACTCAGGGAATAACTATTAGTTTTCTCTAGCTTACTAACTTGTTTCACTTGAAAAAATGCTTACATGGTCAGTTCCAAATCTCAGTTACTGATCACTGAATAACAGATGAAATGTAGTAAGAAAGATACATCTCTCAGCTAAATCAACTTTGGTGTACATCTCTGTTTCAGTCTATTCATATCCACATATCAAGAGCAGTCTGTTCAGTATGAGGGCCACCACCCTTCCTCCAAAGTGCTTGCACTCAGAATTATCTTATGCAAGAGTTTTCCGTGCAGGTCCTCAGAGCATTATGCCTTGGACATTTCAGCATTGTATTTGAAGACACGCCTCTTGTTTTCAGTACTGAATTCTGTGTTACAGCAAAAATCTTCTTTATTCATACAGAAAAGCTGTAAAGATAAAAATGCTAAACAGAGTAGTGGAAATTAAAGTTTTGTTCCTGCATGTGAGAACAGATGATTGATATTTTAAGTGTAAAATTAACTTTGTAAAGTCCTTAATTTAAAAAAAAATGTCTTGCTGGAGTAACATAAAGCTCTTTAATATTTTGCTGCCTTCAGCTGAAATAATTGAGTATGGGATTTTCTTTGTTATTCAAATGTATTTGAGTTTTTTATCAGATTTTAGTTGTGCCTCCCTCAGTTTGAGAAATCTTTGCAAAATAAGTTTTACATGTTGTTGAAGTACATTAAAGTGACATAGCAGTTGGCTCAAGAAATAGCTTTTAGGATGTATTTTATAAAGTCTTAATTCATGTGGCTTTATTTATTTGAAATTAGAAATTACTGTACAAGCCAAGTCCTAGGAGAAGCTACTGATTTTACAAGTAGAGTACCGAAAATTTGTTCCAGGTCCTGTCTGAAGTATGTGCAATAGGTACAGAACATTCTAAGAATTAAAGAAAACATTCTGTCATCAATACATTATAATGGAAAATTAGTCTAGTCTAGTCTGCTCAGTACCCATATGGAGAGAGTTAGGGTTAGGTCAAATTTTAGGTACTTCCAGCAGGGGATTTAATCATACCTTTTTTATTCTACTATTGCTGATGGAATGAAAAAATAGTAATTTGCTAGGAACTATACAAGATAGTGATAGAACTGCTTTCACTAACTACTTTTTCTACTTGTAAACGTTTTGTTCAGCTGCTAGGAATGTTAGAAAATATTGCATCTTGAGCTGACACTTGTTGTTTGTGCTTGTGAATAGCTATATATAGAAATGTGCCAGTGGTACTCTATGGACAGGGTCTTATGAGAAGTACAGCATAATGACACTCTCCCTAAAAGTTAAAACCAAAACAAAACCCTTAATTTTGAAGATTGTGTTGGGAAAGAAGGCGCTTTTCAGTAGAGCTTATTTCTCCTCCTCTACTCTCATTACTGATCCAGGATAGGTTGAGGGAAGGAAATTAGTTGTCCAGTAGATCCTGTAGATGAAGACGTTTTGCCCATTTAGGCTTCATTCCTGCATAGTCAAAAAAAACCCTCACCACTAAGAAAACCCAAGCCTGCGTGTCCTCTGGTCTCAAAATTCTGATAGGTTTTGCTTCTACAGTTAGAAAATGTATTCTATTTATTACTTTGAATATCTTTAGAGTGCCTGTGAGTAGCGTGTTGAGATTACTCTAGGAAAATCTACTAGTTTCGGAAACAGCTTTATTATTTTCTCTGGTGTAAATGAGAAGAAGACAAAGAAGTAGAAGAAGAGGAAAAGAAGGGTTTTTAAGTAGAACTACATCTCAAAACCAGTCTGATATTTTCAATGGAAGCAGAATTAGTTGACAAATACCATGTTTTCCAATCAGAAGACTGCTTATATAACCACCTTATTGAAATACTAAACCATCAGTATTAAATAATGTTCTCAACGGATTTTGAATAATTGGCTCCACAGGCAATTTTATACACCTGAAATATAATAGGCATAAGTATTTGGAATAACTTAAAAAAGTGAACAAGTTAATAATTATGTTTCAAGATAAACAAACCCAACAGTAACAAACTCTTCAGCCTTCAGACTGGAATTTGAAAGAAATGTCAGAAAATGTAATTAGACTATATGAAATACCTAAATGGGTTCACTAGAAAGTTTTCCACTTGGTTAAGGTGTCCACAAATTGACTTCAAAGGAATAAACAGGATGAATTAGGAGCCAGTGTGGGATCAAAGCTGTGACTTGGTGTCACAGAGTACTTTTGAGACAAATCACAGGGCTGGAACATTGCCAAATTAAAATACAAAATTGCTGTAAAATCAGGAAGAAGTAAAAGTATATGTTATAGAATGCTTCAGGATGAAAAGAATAACAGAAAAGCTCATGTGATATTATTGCAGAGGTCCACTAGGGACTGTTTGATCAGTGTGACAGTACAGATGTAACTTTTTCTGAGTCACTTGCAAAGGAACCTTGCAAAGGTCAGAACTTGGTGATAATAAGGGATTTTTATTCCTGTATCTATGAAAAAACCCACAACACTGCATTGGCAAGTGTCACAATGTGAAGGGTTACCTGTCCTTTAGGTGTATAGGGATTGTGACCATGGGTTCACAGGATTCTGTAATACAAAAGGACATGGAAGCTTTATCCTGTAGGTTTTTTTACTTTATTATAGATTACCACAAATACCAGAAAAATCACCACTAACAAGTATACTTATGATTAATAAAGCAAATATATATTTAACAAGCTATTATAAATCAATCGGTAACAGCAATCAATACCATAGCAGTGATCAATTATAGCAACAATAATAGCAGCAATCAAGTAATCATAGAATAATAGAATCGTTTAGGTTGGAAAAGACCTTTAAGATCATCAAGTTGAACCATTAACCTAGCGCTGCCAAGTCCACCACGAAACCATGTCCCTAAGAACCACATCTTTAAATGTCTTTAAATATCTCCAGGGATGGAGACTCAACCACTTCACTGAGCAGCCTCTTTCAGTGTCTGATTACCCTTTCAGTGAAGAAGTTTTTCCTAATATCCAACCTAAACCTCCCCTGGCGCAGCTTGAGACCATTTTGTCTCGTCCTGTTGCTTGCTACTTGGGAGAAGAGACGGACTCCCACCTCACTACAACCTCCTTTCAGGTAGTTGTAGAGAGCAATAAGGTCTCACCTCAGACTCCTCCAGGCTAAATAATCCCAGCTCCCTCAGCCGCTCCTCATAAGACTTGTTCTCTAGACCCTTCACCAGCTTCATTGCCCTTCTTTGGACACGCTCCAGCACCTTGATGTCTTTCTTGTAGTGAGGGGCCCAAAACTGAACACAGTACTCGAGGTGCGGCCTCACCAGTGCCGAGTACAGGGGCACTATCACCTCCCTGGTCCTGCTGGTCACACTATTCCTGATACAAGCCAGGATGCCATTGGCCCTCTTGGCCACCTGGGCACACTGCTGGCTCATGTTCAGGCAGCTGTCAACCAGCACCCCCAGGTCCTTTTCCGCCAGATAGCTCTCCAGCCACTCTTCCCCAAGCCTGTAGTGTTGCATGAGGTTGTTGTGACCCAGGTGCAGGACCTGACACTTAGCCTTGTTGAACCTCATACAGTTGGCCTTGGCCCATTGATCCAGCCTGTCCAGGTCCCTCTGTAGGGCCTTTCTCCCCTCCAGCAGATCAACACTCCTGCCCAACTTGGCGTCATCTGCAAACTTACTGAGAGTGCACTTGATCCCATCATCCAGATCACTGATAAAGATATTGAAGAGAACTGGCCCTAATACTGAGCCCTGGGGAACACCACTTGTGACCTGCCACTGACTGGATTTAACTCCATTGACCACAATTCTTTGGGCCCTGCCATCCAGCCAGTTTCTTACCCAGGGAAGAGTACACCCGTCCAAGCCATGAGCAGCCAGTTTCTCCAGAAGAATGCTGTGGGAAACCGTGTCAAAGTCCAGGTAGACAACATCCACAGCTTTTCCCTCATCCTCTAAGCGGGTCACCTTGTCATATAATATTACAGGTTACTACAAGCTTATTACTAGTGAAGCAAACTTATCAATAGTTTAGCAGCAGATATACTTATGATAGATTACTTTTATATATATATATGTATATGGCAATAATCAGATTCCAGAAGGGGGCCAAACCATCCCAGAGGGGAGGGCAAACTGATCACAGAAGGGAGGACAACCATCCCAGAAGTGGGAGGACAAACCAAACTGACCCCAGAAGTGTGCCCAGAGTGGGACCAATAATATAACAGACAGAATCTCATTTCAAAGGTGATCTGCACCATGGAATTTGGAGTCAGACAGGCATCCCCAGAGGGAGTCCAAGATCTTGTAGAAAGTTCATGCAGAGCTGTTTAAGAAAGGGAAAACTACATGCAGCATGGGAAGTCATCAGAAAGAGAAGCTCCATTTGGATAAAAATTAAGTCTCTTTTATATTATAGAGACATAAAATGGCATAGCACATCACCACTTCAAGCAGCCAATAGATGTTGTTAATTTCTGTTTTTCACCTGGAACATCTGATAGATGATGATGTTTTCTACACTCTCAAAACAATTTTTATTTTTTCAGACTGTTTTCTTGTTATTGCACTTAGGACAGCCAAAACCAGTTACGGATCCTTACTTTCTCAGGATGTTCCCCCCTCTTTAAAGACTATTTTTCACCTTTTCAGACAATAAATTGCCATTACAGTTCCTTGTTTTTGCACTTATCGGTAGTATTGAAGGATGTCTCCAGTTTCTAGGTACTCAGCTGTGCTTCAAAGATGCCAGCTGCACTTCTCAAGGATGCTTCTGGTTCACAGGCCTAGTTCCCAGGATCGCAGTTCCCGGGATGGCATGAATTTCCTCTGTCAGTAGCAGACATTTTCTTCTGTTCAATAAAGGCTGCCTTTATGACTGCTTACATCAACAGGTGATCAGGTTCTGGTATGTGCTGGGGACAACATGGTGTTTTAGAGAACTGAGGAAGATAATAAGGAAGCAGATATTTTAGATTTGTTCTAATTGACTGAAAAAGTGCTTAAAGAATGTAAAACTAGATAGAAATTTACATGAAAACGGTCATTATTAGAACTGTAATAAGCATAGAGAGTAGAATAGGCATAAAGGATTAAAAACAAACACACACATGAATAACATTCAGAGGCTGGGGATCTCTTGGGAAGATAAAGAAATGTAGGAAATCTAGCAGTTGCTGAAAGGTACTAGATTAAATTTCAGTGGCAGTATCAACATGTGAAAAGTAAGGCATACTATGAGACCATTGTGGAAATATCAGATGCCTTTTTATGATTTGAAAACAAAAAAAAGGACCATGCAAAAATGGAAACAAGAACTAAAGATGAGTATGAAGGACTAAGGGAAGCTTGCACAGAAACAGAAAGATTCCAGATGAAAACTAAGTTTAAATTAACACAGGGTATAAATGGTAATAAGAAAATGTTTATATATACTCTATTTATACAAAATTGTAGAATTATTAAATGGTTTGGGTTGGAAGGGACCTTTAAAGATCATCAAGTCCAACCTCCCCTGCAGTGGGTAGGGACATCTTCAACTACATCAGGTTACTCAAAGCCCCATCCAACCTGACTTTGAACACTTCCGATGATGGGGTATCCACAACTTCTCTGGACAACCTGTTCCAGTGCCTCACCACTCTTATTATAAAAAAAATTCTTGCTTATGTCCAAGGTAAATCTACACTTTTTCAGTTTAAAACTGTTGCCCCCTGCCCTGTCACTACAGGACTTGGTAAAAAGTCTTTTCCCATCTTTCTTATAAGCTCCCTTTAAGTATTGAAAGGCCGCAGTGGGGTTTCCCTGGAGCCTTCTCTTCTCCAGGCTAAACAGCCCCAATTTTCTCAACCTTTCTTCATAGGAGAGGTGTTCCATCCCTCTGATCATTTCCATGGCCCTCCCCTGGACCCACTCTAACAGGTCTATGTCTGTCTTGTACTGGGGACCCCAGAGCTGGATGCAGTACTCCAGATGGGCTCTCACGAGAGCAGAGTAGAGGGGGATAATCGCTACCCTCAGCCTGCTGGCCATGCTTCTTTTTATGCAGACCAGGATAGAATTGGCTTTCTAGGCTGCAAGCGCACATTGCCAGCTTATGTCCAATTCTTTATTCACCAGTACCCCGAAGTCCTTCTCCGCAGGGCTGCTCTCAATCCCTTCATCCCCCAGCCTGCATGGATACTGGGGATTGCCCTGATGCAAGTGCAGGTCCTTGCACTTAGCCTTGTTGAACTTCATGACATTCGCATGGGCCCACTCCTGAAGCCTGTCAAGATTGCTCTGAATGGTATCCCTTCCCTCAAGCCCATCAGCTGTACCACTCAGCTCGGTGTCATCCCCAAACTTGCTGAGGGTGTACCCAGTCCCACTGTCTATGTCATTGATGAAGGTATTAAATAGTATTGGTTCCAGTACAGACCCTTGAGGGACACCACTTGTCACTGGTTTCCCCTTGGACATTGAGCTATTGACTGCAATTCTTTGAACACCTCCATCCAGCCAGTTCCTTATCCATCTAACAGACCATCCATCAAAACCATATCTCTCCAATTGAGTGGTGAGAATGTTGAGGGGGACTGTATCAAAGGCCTTATAGAAGTCCAGGTAGGTGACATCCATAGTTTGTCCACTGATGCAGTCACTCCATAGCAGAAGGCCACTAGATCAGTCAGGCACAATTTACCCTTGGTAAAGCCGTGTTGGCTGTCTCTAATCACCTCCCTGTCTTCCATATGCCTTGACGTGTCGTCCAGGAGGATCTGTTCCATTACCTTACCAGGCACAGAGGTGAGGCTGATTTGCTTTGCCATCTTAAATGCATATATTAACTATCGCTTTGCATCATGTAACTTATATTTACTTCCAACCTGCCGGCGTTGTGTCTTTGTAATGACTTTACACTTGATTATGTTTTTAAAATTGCTTTCTCACTCCTAGTCCTTTTGAGTATACACCTGGTTCATCCTGTGATCCCCACCCTCTGGTGTTTTAACAGCTTTTTCTAACATTAAGCTGTCCTCTTTTAATATTTATTCTTTCTTCTAATTTGATTTTTTTACTCAAATCCATGCTGAAGTCTTTGATTTTTCTGACTAGGGCAACAGACTTTTCAAATAGACTCTCCTTTTTACTTTAATTTAAAAGCCACATCAATGGAAAAAAGAATATATTTTAGACCCATTTTTACCTTAAAAAAGATTACATACTAATTTTTTATTATCCATCAGTACAACGCATAAAAATTGTATAGAGTGTGTTTAGCCTGAAAGAGCAACAGAATTTGAGATACTTGCTTCTTATCCCTGAAACATCTAGTCCACTCTTTTTTTTTGGTTCCTAAAGTACTTGTCACTGTTCATGTGAAAGAAGAACAAAGAAATAATTACTTCTGTATGCAGCAAGCAACTATATAAAGGACACAATAGAATGGTGTCATACTCTGAATAGATGTATTTTAATTAAAACATCGTTTTGTCAATTTTTATATACTATCGTTGGCCATCATAGAATACTTTATCATATTTTACTTATCTTCCAAAATTAAAAGAAGAGATCTAACAGCCTAAGTATTGTAGGAAAATTAATGTATTTTAAGTAACAGTAAAATATTACTGAAACCTAGCAAACACCTTCTGACACTATTGTCCAAAAACCTGGGAAAGTAAAACTTGTAAATTTGTCATCATATAGTATTATGTCTGTAATCTGGGTGAGATCTACTCAGTTTAAGACTCATCAGAGAACATCTTTTTTACTCTTTCTCTACCTTCAATATTTCAATACTACATTTATTTCTGTTTTTCGAAGTACAAGTGACATTCTCTTTCATTCATTAGCTCTCCCTGACTTCCATTTCTCCTTTCCGCAGAATGGTTATTTTCCAGCTCTCCTTCATGTCTTGGGAGAAACATTAAGTTTATGAAAATTCATTCTTATCCCCCTTGGTTAATCTCTTATATAAAAGTTACCATCTGTCCCAGCATCCCATATAATTTCTGTCAGTAGGGCATTGGAGTGTAGTGTCTATAATTCCAGTCTCCACACTACTTATAGAAACACGTTATGGCACGTTTTTCCCTTCCTTGGTATCTGACATGCATAGTGATATAAATGTCTTGGCTTCATGACCATGTTTAAGCTCCTCCTTCTGATACCAGAGGCTGCTTCTATCAGCACTTCCTCTTGCAGACTAAGTGATCAGCCAGCTGACTAAAGACTTTCGTATTAAACCAGTGATGTGATAAATGGGTTTGTCCTCAAAAAGACGTATTCATCTCATACACTTACTGGAACTTCAGGATTGGTACATAAGCTGCAATTCCAGTGCACATATTTTTAAAGAACATTAGACTAAATATAATGATTCTCTTCATAAAAACTGATATGAAAAGATTCTCATTTTGACATGAAAGAATAAAGAATACATGGCAAATATAACTGTGATCTTTGCTGGCAGTAACTTCCATTGCCGAGAAACATGGCAGCCCCAGGTGATTTGTAACATCAGCCAGGGATACGGACGAAGTGCAATCTGAACCAGACAGACAACATCAGAGAGACTCATCATGACACTAGAAAACTTATAAAAAATTTGAGTGTTATATCTAAATAAAGATAAATTTTAAATCTCTGTCTTAATTAATTCTCAGTTTTATTAACCAGTCTTTAAAGTAGCTATGTGATGCAGAGAAACTTGCATCTACAACACAAAGGGCTCCCTCCATAGAGCAGACCACTTGTAATACACACCACTTGAACCTTGGTCTTATCTGAGGCAAGCACTGTTCCCCTGTGGCCTTAAGACAGAATTGTTATGTTTGGGTGTTGGTCACATTTCACAAAAAAGTTTTTCATTACATCTGTAGCTATCACTGACGAGAAGAGAACTGAGTGTAAAGAGGAAAGTGAAGGCTCTTTCTTTCTCTTTATCCCATTTAGTATTTTACTCTTCTAGTGTTTAACTCCTGCAGTGCATTTTCTAATTATTCAAAAACAATTTGTTGCATCAGACTTTACAAGGAAGTTAATTTGCTTTGGAAAATCAGGAAATCAACGACAGACAATAGGAAGCTGTAACATTATTTTTTGGCAGCATAATGAAATTTAAAAAAAAATCTTTCACTTTGCAGAGCTGAAAAATACAGACACAGTGTGCTCACAAATGAGAGCTGGCAGGATATATACTATTAAACCTGCCAGCTAGCGGAAACCTTTGGCCTAGCAATTAAGTTGCGGTATGACAAAAGCATAGATCAGATTGTTTGCACTTAACTGATAGAGGAGAGGTTATTATCTACCATTTCAAATTCAGTATAAAAAAAATTCTTTATTTAATGAATGATCAATGAGATGTAAATTTAAAAATTAATGAAACAAAATTTAAGACAAAAAACAGTGGCTTCAGCTGATATATTGGAAGAAGAGTCCGGTACCTGTCATAGAAGCTAACTACAATTAGCTGCAGTTGACTCAATGTTATTCATTTAATGGTTGTTGATCTTGAAAAGTAATTTAATAAAATTATTTTTTATTAACTGTTCATTAACTACTTTTAAGTAACACACTGTGAATGTATTTATTTAATCGTAGTTATCATCAAACCACATGCAAACTATTAAAAAAAATAAAAGAATATTCTTACATGAAAGTCTTTTTTTTTTTTCTTCTCAGGATACTGGATTCATTTTCATCCATCTGCCTTGAAGGCAATGACAAATCCTTAAACTGCATTATTTCTTACTTCTCACTGCAGTGTTAATTTAACATGACAATAATTCTTAGCCAAATACAACCAAACTAAATGGTCCAGGAGCAGCAAGACCACACTGTTCTGTGAGGAAAGGGGCACTAGGAGCAGGGGATGCCAGCCAGGCTGGCAGGGCAGGGGCATCCCCAACAAGGGCCCACCACCCCAAGTGCTTGCCAGTATTTTTCAGCAGTATTTTTCTTCTGCTCAGTAATTTTCCCCTTCTAACCAGACAGCCTTTAAGGCTGCTCACATCAGAAGTCAGGTCAGCAAGAGGTGATCAGGGCTGGGATCAGCAGGGACATGGTTGGGCAGGGGAAAGGCTGTGACATAGCTCTGGGATGAGGGAGAGAGTCACAGGTGAAGTGGAGCAAAGCAGGGCCACCCCAACAAGTCTTTCTCCAGCTCTTTCTCGCACAGCAGTCTGAGCCAAGGTTGCACCACTGTGCTGCCTCCCACCATTACCCTAGGGTGCCATCAGGTCAACTCCAAGGAGGCAGGGAGCACGCTCTGGACCTGACACTAAATCAGCTTTTGTTTTACAGCTAAGAACAACCATGGTTCAGTTTGCTATTGAAACAGTCATTAAAAATCTAAGAAATCATTAAAAATGAAAGAATCCAGCCAAACTGGGTTCATGGGAAATTTCAGCTCAGAAACATTACTGGCAACTCAAGGAACTCAAACACAAATAGGCTCCTGGCTCCACACTAAACTGCCTTTCAGGTCCAAGTGGTGACAAAATGAACAAATAAGCAGTCTGACATGAGACCTCTCATTATTTTATGTACAAACAACACAGGACAGATGTTATTGTTCTCCTGTCTCTCATAAATGTATATTACCTACAATCAAATCTCACTTATTCATATATGAATACAAAAATTAAAAAGAAATCAACTTTATATTAAATAATACCAAAATTTCACATTTCAACACAGATTGAGAATCTCTGATTTTCTAGCTCCAGGTAATTTTAGTAGCATTACAGGGTAAAGTAATCTGGGAAGACACAGAATAAAGAGAAGATTGAAAGGGATGCCTGAGGAAGAGAGTTTAGAATTTAGCTACAGAATGAATTACTCTACATGATGAATTTTAATGGGTCAAAACAGAGATATCAACTGACTTCTGAAGATTTTCACACTGCAAAGAAGATGGGAGAAGTCATAGATGGTAATGCCTTGGGAAAAGAACCTTCCCCTGTCACAAGGGAACAGGATATTTGGAGGCATATAAATATAATATATTTATATATATAATATACATAATATATATAATTTATCATACATATAAATACAATATATTTATATATGTAAATATATATAGATGTACAAAATCCATTTATATTTAGAATGTAAAATATATGTATAATAATATATATATTATAATATATTTTAATATGGTCTATAAGGAAGGAAATCAAAGTGCTTAATATAATAAGGACTTATCAAGAATAGGAAAAGATATAGAGAAAAAGAAATCAGAGTTGAAAGACCAAAGAATAGAAGTAGATGGTGGTTCTGAACAGTTCAATTTCCACGGTGTTCCAATTAATAATGATAATGAAGTATTTTGCATTCTAGTATATAATTATTATTCATTTAATCAAAGGAGAAATTTAATTTGTATGGGAACTGCAGTTACGCTACATGGGGGACTTTTCAACTGGAGGAGGTAAAATAAGTCTCTAAAGGGAAACAAGGATTCTTTAAAGTTCTTCTAAAAAAATATTGTGATTATTGTAACAAACAATTACAGAAGATGCAACAATCCATTGAAAAGCAATTGTGTTAAATTCAATCACTAAATTTAAAAAAATCAAGTGCTGTTAATACTACTTGACTGCAAATCTCAGTAAGGCCTTAGATATGGTATACTCTCACTTTCATAAAGCTTTGGAACATAGAAATTTTTCATAAATGCTTCTGAAACAAAAATGTTCAGTGATGCACATTTTATCTGTTAGGTGATGCAAATTATAAAAGTTATTGCACATTATGCACATACGTTGATCTTGGTAAGAGTTCAGCACTTCTTGGAGGGAACTTAATTTTTACAGATTTTCTTGTAAAGAAAGTGCTTGGTAATTTCCAGGAATATAGCAAATTTCTATTAATTTGTGAATGGACCAACAGAGTTTACTAGACAGATGGTCAAACCCATGTTCACTGTAGATTTCTTACCCAATACATTTTAAGGTTATCTTTGCTGTTTTCCCAACCTCGTCATACTGTTAACTATACGCATCCTCTGAATGGTTTATGCACATAGCTATTTTCTTTTAAGTGTCTTTCCTAATTGAAAAGGCCCCATATTGTACCAGAAAGAGTTCCTATGATGCCAAAGGGTATGATCAACATTTTTGGATAAGAAATGCAATCCCACTTTATAAATTAGGTTCTCAACATCATCTACATACTATTCCGATCATCCAAAGTATTATTGCTTCCTTATTTTCTGTCAGCAAATTTTATTAACTTTCCCACCCTTACTTTAGTAGAGATCATTGGTGATAAGTATTAAACGTTAAATAAGACTGCTGAGGAACATATTCCTGCACAAATAAACTGGTGGTCCCCTTTCATCATTATCAATTGTATCTTTCTTTTTGAAAAATTCCTTTTTTGCTTGACAAATCTCTACCTTCTCTAGCTTTCCTAGTAATGTGGCACTGTACCAAGGTCTTTATTGATGTCTAGGAAGATTAGATCAAGTGTATTTTCCTACTGTAAAGAATCAATTACCCTGTCCAAGAATTTATCAAGTAAATTGGGCTTGATCTATCTTTGTTAAATGCATGTTGTATTTCATTCAGTCTCATCTAACTGACTTAATTTTTGATCAGGTATATAATTCTGTTTTAACTAGGTTGAAATTGATCTTTGTTTGATGCTTTCATGGTTTTATTCATTGGAGTAAAACCATATCTTATGTGAAGTCACACAAAATTAAAATTAAAAAAAAAAGACCAACTAAACCTGTACTGATAATTAGATAGCAAAGAAATATTTCATTACAAAGAAAAATTTTTGTAATTTGAAGGAAAAGAAGGAAAAAAATGTTAGAAGTTATGGTGGAGAAGGTGACAATGCATCATGAAACTTGTCTACTATTTCATTTTATCAGTAGCCTTTTCATTCTTGTAGGACAAGGATTTTGACATAAATCATTAGATTAGCCTGTTTTCCAGATACCAGAATTATAGTGTGCGCTGGAGTAAACAAGGAAAAGATGATATTAAAGGGGCAGTCACTAAAGTCAAATATGCAATTCATCACTGAATACTTTCCTTTTATCTATATCTATAAAGGGCAGACAATGACCTGAAGTTAAGAGAAATCACCTGGCTTTGTCTTAAACTTCAATAATAGTATTCAATACAAATAGCCAAAACAGTCATGTAGTCCAGAAAAAAAGCTGCTGTTGTTCAGAATATAGGGAGCTCCCAAACTTGTGAAAGTTTTCTCTAATGGGAAACTTTTGGACTTTTAATTGGAAACCTTATTTTAAAATAATATTTGCACTATTTGTAAACTCTACTTTGTTTGTTTGTTTTGTAAAAATCTTTAACGTTATAGTAAAATGGATGGGCCCAACAGTGCATGTGTGCTTCAGAATTTCATATCTAGAAACTGAAAGTCATGTGAAATTATTGATAGGTATATATATACATCCACCTGTAAATTCACTGTGTACTTTCAGGACCACAGAAAATTCAGCTTAAATAAGTTCTTTCTTTCCTTAAAACTCTACTGTGTATAGATACAACAAAAAAAAAGAGCTACTATGCCATTCTTTTTTAGTATAATGGTTGAGATTTCAAAGGATGTTAATTTTGCTTCTCCATATATTTCCTGATTTACAATTTATTAATCTTCTGAATGCATTGCAATAATGGTGTAACTTGAACAATGTCATGTACACTTAGAGAAAAAGGAAAGGTGGCCATTCTACCAGTCTTTTGCAAGCTTCACTTTTCTAAAACAAGTCACATCTTTCACTTCCTTTCAATTTACATTTGAGAATCCAAACATATACTCTGAATACTGCATTTTTATATAATTATTATTTTCTTTATTCTGTACATGATTTATGTAAGTTAGAATGCGAATGATTTGCACTTGCATTGCTCTTAATTAACTACTACTCTTGAGGTCAGAGGGAGATTTAGCTGGGGATTGTAAATCAAGTTTGTTTCTCTGTAACCATTAGCATCCTAGATTAAGTCTCAGCTGTGAAACAGAGTGAAATTATCCCAACCAGCTGGGGCAGTTCTCTAATTGGTTCAATGTGCTGTAGGCACTTTTCACAGGTTTCAAAACAACATCAAGAGTAAAACAATATCCAGGGTAAAAGAAAGATAGATATTAATCCTATACAACAAAATTAAAATACACTGGCTAAGTCAAAGTATTATATGTGTAAGAATATGCTAATTTATTCCAGGAAGTAAATAAATTTATTTTGTAAGCAATTTTTTTAAGCTTCAGTTTTTTTATTCCAGCAATCTTTCTTTGTTTCTCTTTTAATCTTGATTTAACCAATCAATTGCTGAATTCAAAATTTCCAGTTCCTTCTAGGTGACCTGCTGTCACCCAAAAGTTTACCAGCAGTTGAATTATTATAATGATTACATTTCAAAATGACTGTAAAAGTGAAACACAATCAAAGAATAAGGAATATCAGCGAGCACATTTAATTTGCTAATACATGCAACATCATTTTTCACCAACAAAGCAATTAGCCTAGTTTTTGAGTAAGGAAGGAAGTTGTCTGATTTGTTACTGTTATTCTGGATGATGATAGTAATATCTCACTCCTATATACACTAAATTATACATATTTTTATTTATCGATAACATTTAGTTTGGTTTTCAAATATTACTACAATTACTAGTAAAATCTTTGAAATGAGGAAATTAAGATTGTGAAAAATAAAATTACTTATTTAGGGTCTTTGGCAGTCAGGCATCTGATCCAGGTTAATTGCACTTCATTACTAATCTAATCAACTTGAAGGGCATTATTTTGAAGGAATGTCTTACCCATGTCCTTATATGGCTTTTATTAAGTAGGTTAAGCATTATTCCAAAAATAAGCTACTGAAAAGTAAGTAAAGGATATGTTTCCAGAAGTGAAATAAAAAATTACCTTTGGGACTATGAGGTGTAAAGGATTTTTAAACCTTTGTGTTGCTAGGGTATACTTGATTAATAGCATCTTCAGGATATTTATTACATGAAATTAATTTTACATGATCTCATTACTTGATCAAGATAGATAACTTTTTATATGACCTTTTCTGGACAGTTGTTTAGTAATACTTTTAGAAATAAGTTACGACCGTACTTAGTTGATGATTACTGTTAACAGTGACATTATAATTGTAATAGACATTCTTTATTGATTTCTCCATTAAGATGATTGCAGCTCAATAACTGAGGAAATAGTCCTTTCTTTTTTTCAATGATTGAAAATAATAAATTTTCTTCTTTCCTTTAAGGAAAGAAACTCTCGACTATTTCTGTAAGTACAGAAAATATATATATCGCTCAATATAATATAGCCAATATTACTTAAATATTTATTATTGAAATATATTTATAGTAATAATCTGAGAGTTCATCAAATCCGATCATATTCAAAGGAGGTTTTTTATTATGTATTTATCATTTTTTTTCCTTTTGTTTCCACTTTGTTCCTGTTCTTTTAATTCTGGCATTGATTTTCTTGCTTTATTTCCCATTTTTGGTTCTACCTTTATATATATTAACGGTTTATGTTAACTGATAAATACTGTAAGACCTGGCATATGAGAAGTTGAATAATCTTTCAGCAGTAGGAATGTGCAAGCTTGAAGAATGCAATTTTCATCATGATTTTTAAAGTGGTGTAGTTCAGTCAATATCATTAAGCTGATAATAACTCACAGCTGTAGTGAAAGTTTAGCATAATGAAAAAGTTTTTTTTTTTTTGTTTTTTCTTCCCAGTTTGTCTCAAAAGCTGCAGTCAGCCAGACGTTACAGGGGAAGGACTTTTCAAATTCAGCAAATAAGAATCCAAACTATACTCAGGGGAAGGTTATGTATTGTAGCTTTTTAGTTACAGATTGTTCATCTGGTGAGCAAGCTCAAATCTTTTGAACTAAAGACTGTTTAAGACTTACATCCCCGATGAATGTGTTACCCACCAGGCTACAACAATAAAGTGAAGGAAACCATTGCCACTTTTACCTAATAAAAATAATAATAGTGATAATATGGACCTGAAGGTTGATCAACAACTATGCAGTCTAGGCAATCCTAGCACCTGAGAGAAATGTGCAGAAGACCCCACAGCCCAGCAACCAGCACTGCACGGCTGGGACTACCAGCCAACTCACCCCACCTTACTCCCAGGCTATGTCATCTCTCCTGTGGTGAAAAGAGGTCATTTAATTCAATAGTGAATTTTGCTATCAGCAGTGGGATACCAATTACTCAGACCACAGATATGCGTAATATGGGTTCTGATGGGTATTAGGGACTGCGACTTGAGATTGCAGCGGGACCTTGCTCTCAGGAAGGGATTGGTGCAGCAAGGGATGCCCTTGTGGCAGGCATTGCT
Source organism: Nipponia nippon (assembly GCF_047370975.1). NCBI lineage: Eukaryota > Metazoa > Chordata > Aves > Pelecaniformes > Threskiornithidae > Nipponia > Nipponia nippon. Next base: position 77,568,893 of record NW_028262336.1, read on the forward strand.
CAAGTTCGTTGGTAAACCCGAAGTCCCAAAAATGTGACTGTGTAGGGATGAGACCTGGTAAAATGTTTAGGCAATAAAGTAAGAACAGGATAAGAAATAAGAACCCCCTGGTTCCCTGATGGGAGGCTTTGTTGTGGGCTTGTTCCTTTGTACACTGTTTTTGCATGGAAAAAATACCAAAACTGGAGGAAAAGAAGGGTGATCTATTAAACCAAGTGCTCCCAGCTGGGAACCAGAAGCCTAGGGTGGGGATGTACAGTCCTCCTCCTCCAATAGTGATGAGGGGGGTTTCTTCCTTCCCGAGGGATAAGCAGCCCCATCACAGTTATTAAAGAAGAACAAGGGGAGGAGAAGGCAGATGGGTGCACCCCAGGGGCTAGCCAAGGCACGTGGCTGGGGGATTGGGATAGGGGAGTCTAGCTGCTGCTGTGGAGCCTGAGTGGCTGCAATGATACCTCAACCCCTGCTCCTGCACCCTGCTGACACTGCACAACCTGAGAGGGAGCACAAACTGCAGAGGGGAAGGAGTGATCATGTGTTTGCTGAAATGCCGGGAGGGGAGAACTGCAGGGGCAGAATTAGCACTGAAGCATGGTCTCAAGGAGCAAACAGTTGTAACACCAACCACTTCCCCCTACAGTAGTGTGGTATGGCCTGTGAAAAAGCCAAATGGGGAGTGGTGGCTGACAGCGGATTAGCCAACCCTGAATTAAGTGACCCTAGCTTTGCCTGCTGCTGTCCTGGATGTGCTTCCTATGGAGTATGAACTGGAAGCAAAGCAAGCTAGACAGTGTGCCACCATGGACAAAGTAAACACCTTCTCCACTCCCACAATGGAGGAATGTAAACACAGCTTGCTTTCATCGGGTAAAGAATCCAGTACACTGGAAGCAATTACCCCACAGGCAGAAACATCATCCCACCATTTACTATGGGTTAATTTAAGAGACCCTAGAGGTCAGTGGTACCCCAGAATACATGCAAAACATTGAGGACATTGTCCTCTAGGGACAAACACCATAGCTATACAATTAGCCCTAGAAGTGGCTGAACAGGAAAAGTAGCCCATAGTGTACATTTACACTGATGGCGGCCAGTGCTGTGTGGGGATAGTTAGGATGACGGAAAAAACCACAGACAGAAGTCAGTGTAAACCTGTCAAGGGAGCAGCGTGATTATAAGGATAGAGGAGTAAGTTAGCATAAAGAACTTGCTAGTCACTGTGATAGCTGCAAATGTGTCAGTCACTGCAAAAAACATGAATTCCCAAGAACCTCCCAGACAGACAGATTGTGAGTACCAGCGATGGTGATGGCCAGTTGTTAGGTCTTAAGTGACACTGAAGAGGCTAGTCAAGAATCAAGTATTCTCTGCCTCATTCTAGCACTGATGGTATCTGGGGACACACAGGAGAAAATGTGGTGATAGAAGAGAGAGATGCCTGGGGGAGCCCTTGCCTAGCTCGAGGACCATGCACCCCACAGCTAGAAGCACTATACTGACCCCATTCCATCTCTCCTGCAGGACAGGGAGGTTGTGTGAGAAATCACTAGCATGAGATGCTCAGCTTCTACACTGGACTGCACTGTCTCTCCTATGGTACAGGGAAGTTGTGTAATTCACAAAATGTCATATAGATCTGTGATTGAGATGTTTTGGTATCCAAGTTCCTATTGTTTCCCCAGTGTCAAACTGATATTAAAACAACCTCTCAGGACAACCTGCTTCCCTGCCTGACTGTCCTCATGGGGTAAGGATTTCTCCTTATAACTAGTCTGAACCTCTCTTGTTTCAATTTATGCTCATTGTCACTGGTCCTGCCACCATGCACCACTGTGAAGAGCCTGGCTCTGCCTCCTTGGTGACCTCTCTGTAGGTATCAGGGGCTGCTCTAGCATATCAACTGGTCCCCCTATTAAGTGTCATCTGCAAACTTTATGTGCCAGCCCTCTATTTGCCCTTCTGGCTCATTGATAAAGATGTTGAAAAGAGCAGTTCCCAGGATAGACCACTAACACCTTCAGAGCTTCCTCCCCTGGGATCCTAGTTCTCTGAATAAGCTGAAGTCTGCTTGCTTGAAGTCCAGGATCAGTAAATTGTTTCTTATCTTCCTTGGAGACAAATAGTCTTATCTCAGAATTAAAAGTCCTTATACAATCAGTCTGAGTAAGATACTATGCATGAGATCCACAAAGAAATTTAGGCATTCCTCCCTAACTCTTCAGGTGTTTTAACAGTCTCCCAGGGTCTTGTTTCATGTTGTGCAGTGTCTCTCCTTCATTATCATGAGGAACATAAGTCATTGTAAAGAATAATCATAAAACAACTTGAAACACGAGAACATGAATCACTGTAAGAACCCCTAGCTATTTTACTCCCAAAGCTTCTCATAGCCTGTGGTTCCCAACTTCTAAGTAAGCATAGCATGTGAACCTTGCTGAAGCCTGGAGATTTCTCAGCCTTCATATTATGTTAAGCCTGAATTCAGAAACAGTCCCAGAACATAGAAATTCTTTGAGATATATATTCAGGTTATTATTACCTCAAAAGTATTTAAAAACTATCTTTGGAACTTGATTCCCAAAGACAGTCATTGACTTTGATGTGTTTTGGATCAGGACCTAAGTGAAGAGTCATCTAAATTCAATTCAGCTTTACAAAGAATTTCAGTGAAATAACATCATAGTAGAAAGATAGGGAGCGTGAGAGTCTTTCACTAGTTATCTGAAGAATCAGAACACATCCAGTGGGAATTAAACCATCAGCTTGGGAGAACAGTCTTAGTAGGAAAAAAAAAAAACAACAGATAAGTTTTTGTTCCCTTAATAAGTTCAAAGAAGTTTATTTTTTTCTGAATTATAATTAGGAAGTATAAATATGTTTTTGCATACAGATTTAACATATATCACATCGTCAGAATATATTTAATGTTTCAAATAAAAGTGAATAGGTAAAAATGCATAATTCATAAGCAAGATGCTGTGCCTGTCCCTGTGGAGACTTAAGAGAATCCTGTGGTTCCCTAGTCACAAGTGTGACTGACATATAACTTAATATTTTTTCTGCGGTTCTAGACTATGCCGTTGAAAGTCCAGGATATTTTAAGGGTTTTTTTCAGTTTACAATATATTAGACATTTATGTTCCTTTAAAATAACAACAAAATCATACAGCTCTCAGAAAACTATTTAAAATAAGTGTTATCTCTGAAGTTTGGTAAATTTAAGGATGAAATTGTTTTTTTAAAGGAAGCTGACCTTTAAATATTATAATTTTTCAGTTGGTTGTTGTGCAAATTACTGAAGTGAGTGTGTGAAGGAAGGCAGCTTAACTAAGAAAGCTTCTACTACCTAATAATACAAACTTAATAGATAATTAAAAGTTTTTTCTTCAGTGATACCTTTGCCTCACGTAAGATATGAATGTCTAAAGTTAAGATTGTGTCAACATTAGAGTCAATTTATGTTAAAGAAATTCCCCAGAGATTTAGAATATTTACAGGAAACTGAATATTTACAGGAAGCTGGCACACACACTTACTCAAAGTATACATTAATACAAAAATTAATCAAAATTTTTAATTAATTTTTAGATTTAGTTAATGTGTTATACTGGAAGTACAGATTAAGTTTCTTTTTAGAAACTGAATAACTGAAGACAGTTGTTCTTTTTTAAAAATTAGGATAATTTTATTTTCTTTTTTTTTTTAATTTCAGCTACTATGCACAAGATTTGCTTTTTAGGTATTTATCTATTCATTTTTGTTACAGAAAGTGCTGGGATGGAAGATGTTGTGCTGGCCTTGCCTGATGAACTGTGTCTTGGCCACATCACAGCTCTCCTGCCATGCTGAGCTAGTGGTAAAGCTGGACTCTGCCTAATCAAGACTCAGGAAGGAGTCTGAGTTGTCTCACTACACCCCAAAAATCATCTCAATGGACAGGGTTTCCTGGGAGGTGTTCATTAGACTAAGCTTGCAGGAGCATGTAGTAGGCAGCACTGTTAGCTGGCATTGGTGTGACTGAGGCACAACCTTCCAGGTGTCTGTCTTTCACCAACATCTGGAACCAGCAGGCAGTTTTCTTCATGTCTAAGTAAGAGTTGGTGCAAAGGGTGTTGAGGAGGCTGGGGTCTTGACTTTTCAGCTCATCCTCGTGGTGGTGGAGGAAGCATAGTATGTCCTCCACCAGCTGCTCCCTCATGCACATGCACATGCTATACATGGAGGCAGAAGTAACTGGTCAGCATCTCCTCTGCGGTGCCCAGCTCCAAGTGGAAGGCATGCCCAGGGGAGGCTGCAGGGGCACGAGCAGGTGGTAGAGGACATTGTCCTCCCAGACACTCCAGCCTTCACTGACACAGCCCATCCCATTAGCTGGCTGCAGCTGTGGCTTGAAGTTACTGCCAGAAAATCTTTGGCAGGCATGAAGAGCGTCTACCAGATCCTCCACCAACTTGCATGTGTCAGCCATGTGCAGCACTGGCCACTGGGTGTTATTGGCCAGAAATTTGCCCAGATCACACGTGTCACCAGAGTCGTCGTCTTCTGCTACTTATTCTTCCTCCTCCTCCTCTTCACTTTCAGGGCTGCCCTGCTTGTACTTGCTTTCTGGCTTATGGCTCCTTTTTCTGGTCTTCCAGCAGAGCCACAGGAGCAGGACCAGGGCTCCTGCCCAAGAGCAGAGGCCCAGAATCACCATTGCTGGAAGGCAGCAAGAAGCAGGACTTCCCCAGCCACTCTGTTCTGCTCCTGGGTCTGCTCTATATTCTGCAGCAGCTGAGTCTTCTTCCAGCTCCACACTGCTATACGAATATGGCTGCATCCAGATCATCACCCAGCTGCAGTGGGTTCTGGACAATGCCCAGCACAGCTAGAGTGAGGAAGACAATGACAGGCATGGCCTGCAGGAGACAGAAGAGAAGGGGTCTCAGTGGGGCTGGGCAGGAGGGAGCTGGTGGTGGGGGGAGTGGGGGTGGGAGCTGCAGAGACCTGGGGACAGGTAGGATAGGAGGTGAGGGAACTGGGTGGCACCATGTCCTGTCCAAGATGTACCCCTGAGCGGCTGGACCCTCACTCCATGGTGAGAATCCCTCCAGGAGCTGGCATTTCTGCCCAGGCCCTTGTCCAGCTCAGCCTCCCCACCGCATGCACATTCACACTCACCGCTGTGGCTACCCAGGCTACACTGCAGCAGCCCTGCCCATTGGTGCCCCTGCTGACAGCCCCATTGTGACCCATCCCCTGTGCTGTCACAGGTGCTGGAGATCCATCACAGATCTTCTCTCCTCTCCTCTCTTCTCTCCTTCCTTTCTTCTCCATTTACTTTTCTTCTCCCTTTTCTATTCCCCCTTTTTTTTCCCCTCTTTTCTGCTCCCTTTTCTTTTCTTCTCCCATTTCCTTTCTTCCCCCTATTTTGGGGCCTAGCTGACAGAGTCCCTTGGGAGGCAGTCCTGAAGGGCAAAGTAGTCCAGGAAGGCTGGACATTCTTCAAGAAGGAAATCTTACAGGCACAGGAGCAGGCCATCTCCATGTGCTGAAAGATGAGCTGGTGGCGAAGTAGACTGGCCTGGCTGAACAGAGAGCTTTGGCTGGAACTCAGGAATAAAAGGAGAGTTTATGACCTTTGGAAGAAGGGGCAGGCAACTCAGGAGGACTACAAGGATGTCATGAGGTTATGCAGGGAGAAAATTAGAAGGGCCAAAACCCAAATAGAAATTAATCTGCCTATTGCCATAAAAGACAATAAAAAATGTTTCTATAAATGCATTAGCAACAAAAGGAGGGCTAAGGAGAATCTTCATCCTTTATAGGATGTGGGGGGAAACATAGTGACAGAGGATGAGGAAAAGGTTTAGGTACTTAATACCTTCTTTGCTGCAGTCTTTAATAGTTGGACCAGTTGTTCTCAGGGTACCCAGCCCCTTGAACTGGAAGACAGGGACGGGGAGCAGAACGAAGCCCCCATAATCCAAGGGTAAATGGTTACCGACCTGCTACACCACTTAGATTCACACAAGTCTATGGGGCTGGATGGGATGCACCCAAGGGTACTGAAAGAGCTGGCAGAGGAGCTCACCAAGCCACTCTCAATCATCTATCAGCAGTTCTGGCCAACTGGGGAGGTCCCAGTCGGCTGGAGGTTAGCAAATGTGACGCCCATCTACGAGAAGGGCCAAAAGCAGGATCCAGGGAACTACAGGCCTGTCAGTCTGACCTCGGTGCCAGGGGAGATTATAGAGCAGATCATCTTGAGTACCATCACACAGCACTGCTGGGAGTTCTACCCAGAGTGTCTTTCTACAAAAAGTATTCAGTTTGAAATTTAAATACTGGAATTCTATTTTGAATTGCAAGAATTACTAGAATTTAATGCTAATTTCCCCTTGAGGAGATATTAATTCCAACTCTGAACTTCTCCCTGCAAGCCACTGTGTCTTACTTTCCTGATATCTGCAAGGGAAACTGTATTATTTCTTTTTTTTTGATAAAACACTAACCTTAAAGATAGTGATATACCATCATAATGGACACTGAAGTAATATCTGTGGTGAATTACAGAGCTTCTGGCAGGCTGACATGACAATTTTCTAACCCTCTGCAAAGAGAAGGACAGGAACTCTCAGCAATCATTCATTAGAACTTTCTTCCTATCAGTATCCAAATACTAGTCGTTTCCTAATGTCAGAGGAAAGCAGTTTCTCATTGCAACATTTTGTCAAGGGAAAAGGTGAAACAGAGTTCACAGAGTAACATAGATGCCTAAAGAAAGGATAATATGAAAGAGAAGAAGAAAGAATATGGCACAATTTGAGTGCCTCACTAGATTAGGACTGCAGTACTGACTCACTTCAGTTTCATACATTTCCCTTGTATATACTTTTTGAAAATGAGCTTAGTGTCAGTATTACGAAAGGTCATCTATATGACTGGACAAATTAGTCTCTGAGAATGAAGTTATTCATTCAGTTTAAGTCCATTTTTAATTGCTGAGGACTGTTATGTTGATTTTTCCAAATGTATATTTGGGTTTGCTTTTTGGTTAGACACCAGAATTATATTCCATCATTTCTGTCCCTTTCAGGTTAAAACCATCATAAATAAAGAAAAAACATACTACACACAAGAAATGTCAGCTAAAAGGCTATGATTTGCCCTAATATGCCTAAGAAAGCAAAATATTTTAAAGGAACTTTCACATCTTCTTGTCTGGTCTGTACACATAAGTTATGTTAGAACTTATCGACAGAGACAACTTCCTTTGGAAAGTTCAACCTATATGTAGAAGTAGGAAAAACAGAAGCTAGGAGGAGTCCATACTGTTCCACTTTTCCATTGATTACTTTTGGAAAGAAACTGTGTCTGGTTTAGGAGACAGACTGTCTTTAAATGAAGTGAACAATTTCCTTGTTATGGAGTTCTTCACAGAGCCCTAGATATATCATGTCAGATATGCTGACATGAAAATTCAGAAGATATCGATTCTCTACTGGTATTTTGAAATGGACAGATGAGAGCAAACTTGAATCCAAGAACTGTAAAACCACCTTAGATTTATCTTAATGTGATCTTAGGCAAAGCTCTACACTAGTGTAGTGCATAGCTTATCTGGCTCCCCCTCCATACCTTTGCCTGAAGATGCCATGTATTGGAATCTGTATGCAAATAAAACTTTTATGTTCATGGTTTAATTTTTGTCTTTTTTTTATTTCCTCTTGGGAATCCTATATATTATATTTTGCCTGCATAATTAGATAACTTTTTAAAAATTATAATATATATATAGATATATATATGTGTTTATATATGATACCTTTAATATAAGATATCCTTTTTAAAACTCAGCTGTGGTAGCTAAATGAAACGACAACATAAAATCAAGTCTTAGGAAGCAAATCTGCCTGGATTATTCCATTTTCTCGTTACAACATAACCGAGACACTTTGTTCACTCTTTAGGCCACTGAGGTATGCTGAATATTCATTAGAATATGATATATGCAAGGACATTTAGAATATTTCCTCCCCAGAGATAGTATGTAGTTTAGAAACCTCTAGCATGTTTTAGCAATTCCTCTCAAATTTACATTTTGTACCTATTGAGAGACTCATCTATTAATGCATGCCACAACTGTTTATTGTACTCAGTAGCTTTTCATACTTCCACTCCAAGTGTGAAATAAAAGAGCTGAAATTAATATAATTTATAACAATATGCTCCTTAAACAAGTAACTGCGAGTTTTTTACTCTGACAGCACACTGCTATAAAGGACTATGTTGCTCAACAGAATCACTAATTTATTTTAATGTATAGTATATTAATCAATACGTGACATTCCTATTAGTTACCGAATTCCAAATGTCAAACAAGTCTGTTTTGATAAATTCTTAAATATTTTAGGAAAAGATATTGACTAAATGACAGGCTTATAGATGGTGAATAAAGAGATTTTTACTAGTTTTTTTGGATAGGGGGAAAAATAATGTATTTGCTGTCATTGCACACCAGCATAGGCTCCATAAAGAAACAAATTGTTTGTTCATGTCTGAAATCACCTAATTTGTTTTGTAAATATTTATTTTCAGCTAAATATATTAAAAATGCTAAGTCTTAAATTGAAGAAAGTAATATAAAAGTGAGGACAAGTAACAAATTTAAATCTGACATCTCCTTGCCACAGTGTGCTAATGAACTGGATAAAATGAGAGACAATATCTGTTAGTAAAGCAGAAGATAATTTTAAAATATATATATTAAAGCATATATTTATGTTTTTCCGCCTTGCAAAAAATCACACATATCAGACACTGTTAGTGAACTTCTTCAGGTCCTCACCAAGACAGGCCAAATTCCTTTCTAAATTAGTAGGAATCATAGCTGAACAATACCTGTGTAGTGGCTGCAGGCCTTGAAATTTTAGGCATTACAGATTAAAACATTACAGAATCATAGAATCATAGAATACCTCAAGTTGGAAGGGATCCATAAGGATCATTGAGTCCTGCTCCTCGCAGAACTACCTAAAATTAAACCATATGACTAAGAAAGTTGTCCAGATGCTCCTTGAACTCTGCCAGGTTTGGTTCTGTGACCACTTTCCTGGCAAACCTGTTCCAGTGACTGACCACCCTCTCAGTGAAGAACCTTTTCCTAATGTCCAGTCTGAACTTCCCCTCAAGCAGCTTCATTCCACTTCCTTGTGTCCTATCGCTGATCACCAGGGAGAGGAGATCAGCACCTCCCTCTCTGCTGCCCCCCTTGATGAAGTTGTAGACTGTGATGAGGTCACCTCTCAATCTTCTCTTCTCCAAGCTTAACAAACCAAGGGACTTCAGCCACTCCTTATAAGTCTTACCCTCAAGACCTTTCACCATCTTGGTCACCCTCCTCTGGACACACTCTAATAGTTTGATGTCCTTTGTATATTGAGGCACCCAAAACTGCACACAGTACTCGAGGTGGGGCTGCACCAGTGCAGTGTAGAGTGGGACAATCACCTCCCTCGACCGGCTAGCTATGCTGTGCTTGATGCACCCCAGGACATGGCTGGCCCTTTTGGCTGCCAGGGCACACTATTGACTCATATTCAACTTGCCATCACCCCAAACCCCCAGATCTCTTTCCATGGGGCTGCCTCTCATCCCCCAATTTGTACATACAACCAGGATTACCCCATCCCAGGTGGAGAATTCGTCACTTGCTCTTGTTAAATTTCATATGGTTGGTGATTGCCCGGGTCTCTAGCCTACCCAGATCTCCCTGTAAGGCCTCTCTACCCTAGAGAGAGTCTGCTGCTCCTCCTAGTTTAGTATTATCCATAAACTTACTTCATGTACATTCAATTCCTGCATCCAGCTCATTTATAAAAACATTAAAGAGAACTGGCCTTAAAATTGAGCCCTGGGGAACCCCACTGGTGACTGGCTGCCAGCCTGATGTAACCCCATTTACTATAACCCTTTGCGCCAATCCGACAGCCAATTGCTCACCCAACATATTATGGACTTGTGTAGCTGCGTGCTGGACATTTTGTGCAGAAGGATACTGTGAGAGACAGTATCAAAAGGTTTGCTAAAATCCAAACACACCACATCTACTGGCTTCCCTTGGTCAACTACATGGGTGACCTTGTCATAAAAGTAAATTAAGTTAGTTAAGTAGGACTTTTCCCTCGTGAACCCATGCTGGCTGTGACCATTGACTGCATTGTCTCTCAAGTGTTTTCCAGTAGCTCCCAGAATAACCTTCTCAATAATTTTACCAGGCGCTGACATGAGACTGACAGGCCTGTAATTACCAAGGTCTTCCTTCTTACCCTTCTTGAAAACTGGAAAACATTTGACAGCTTCCAGTTGATTGGGACCTCTTCAGACTCCCAAGACCTTTGAAAAATAATGGAGAGAGGTCCCGTGATGACATCGGCCAGCTCTTTCAGCACCCTGGGATGAATCCCATTGGTCCGCATAGATTTATGTCCATCCAGCTGGAGCAGCAAGTCTCAAACAAGTTCAGGGTTGGCTGGGAATTTATCATCCCCCCAGTCACAGTCTTCCAATACAGGGCTCTGGAGGAGTTATATTATATCTAAGAATTGTGTTCTATATTAACAAGTTATGTATTGGCTTCAGTTTTAATACACATTATAAGAAAATTCTCTTTTTTTTACATTTAACTTCATCTGAATGTTATCCAAAGTCAATGGATAAAGGAATATGATACTTTGGAATTGGAACCACCATGTTTAAATACCATGTCACCTGTGTTATTGTCTTTCAGTTATTGCTACCTTTGAAAAAAAATGTAGCCCTCACTAGTAGACTAAATGCATAAATTCAACACAAAACATTGTGAGGAGTCAATAATGATGTTTTGTGTTTACCAGCTTGTGGTGGGTTAGCCTTGACGAACAGCTGAGCTCCCGCCCAGCCACCTGCTCACTCCCATCCCTCCGCAGGATGGGGGTAGAAAATAGGAAGAACAGGATTGGCAAAGCACATGGGTTGAGATAAAGACAAAGATATTGCTTACTAATTATCATCTTGGGCAAAACAAATTTGACTTGGGCAAAACTAATTTAATTTATTGCCTGTTAAATATTTAGTCACTGATTCAGGCAGTAGGAAATAAAAAGACAAGCACTAAATCAACACCTTTCCTCCCACCTTTCCCAGACTCAGCTTCAGTCCTTCATTCCCAGATCCTCTCCCTCCACCTTTGCTATCACCACAGGTCACACTAGGTCTCTTCAGTGAAGCAACGAGTGGCACAAAAGAGGGGACACTGGGGTGGGCTACAGTTAGTGCATAGTGGTTTCTCTCTGCCCCTCCTTTCCTCCTCCTTTCCACTGCTCCAGTGTGTGAACCTCCACGGGCTGCAGGCGATATCTGCTCCAGCGACATGAAGGACCTCTTCCTTCTCTGACCTTGGTGTTCCCTTTGCTGTTTCTCACTTTCCCCCCCTCCTCTTTTCTCCAGTGTCTTCTGACCTTTCTTAAATACATTTTCCCCAGACTGCCACCATCTTGGCTGCTGGGCTCAGCTGTGCCCTGCAGTGGGTCCGTTGGAACCAGCTGGAATCTGGCACGGGGCAGCCCTGGCCTCTCCTCACAGAGGCCGCCCCTGCAGCCCCCCACTGCCAGCACCTGAGCACCTGCACCTGGTACAAGTTACTCCACTGTAGGAGCTGCAGAGAGGAACATGCTTAATATAAATCCTAATCACTAAGCTACAGTGTTGCTGCTTTTTATATGCCATCTGGGCCTATTAATTTTGATTTGCTACCTGCACTGTGGCATAGTGGCACCACAACTAAAAGTGCGCTGTTTCTTTTCCCTACAGCCAGGATACCTGCTGAAACATGGGAGCTATGTGGACCTGCAACCTGTAGCTGTTGTACATGTTATTCCAAAAGATAGAACGAATAATTTTGAAAAGATTCAGCTGCACTGTACGGTGTGCCCACCTTTTGAGAAAGATCTTAAGGATGGAGAGGCCCAATGTGTGGCCCTTAGTCAAGTGTATTTGTTTCAGAGAAGTGAAAGTTCAGACTTAGTTGTATGTCCAGGATGTCCTGTTACTAGGTCTTGATTACTTTTCAGAGGCTTGACAGTTGCCTTTCTCTTTTAGGAAAAGACTGTAAGAGAAACCTAGGCAACATTTCTGCTAACTGCTCTGATAATCATCTGCTGATGTCAGATGTCTAAAACAGGACGATGTTGCCTCTAAGTTGCTAAAGGCAACTCAGGCAGGAAAAGAGGGCAGTTAAGTTGAATATTAGTATTGTGCTTAAATTCTGGCAGTTCGCAGATTAAATGTCATAGTACATCTAAAGCTCATCCCTGGTTTTAATTCTGCCCTCACTGAAATTAATTATAAACCTTACAGAACTCCCTAGTGTGTTCAAACATAGGAATGTTTTATTCTATGTGTTTGTGTTTTTCATTTTTCCACATCAGCTTTGATTTGTTTCCAAGAGACCTGTCTTGCTTTGTTGTGGTGGCTGATTGTTGGAGCACTGCTATTTGCTCTTGCCTGATATATTTGCTTTTCTGTCTCTTTTATTAGTTTATTTTTGCCTTTTTTTTTTTTTTTGTCACTACAGTTCAGCAGCTCAGAAGAATTGGACATTACGCCTACTATTGTCACACAGTGCTTCATACTTCTCTTGTGATCTCATTGGTGGCTTTCCTAACTGGTCAATAAAATATTCTTTCTGGACAGCACACAGCAAAGCCTAACATATGTTTAGAACTCAAGGGAAGAGTATATCTAATGAGTCAGTTAGCAAAGACATTTGAGGTGTTACTGACTTCTACAATTTAAACTTTTGACAACTACTACTTTATCTTTCATGTTGCATCAAAATTTCCCATGCTATCACACAGTGAAGATTTAAGAATTATCACACAGAAAAAATGTCAATAGCTTATGCTTGGTAATTTCTTGCATGTAATGATATTCAGTGTGGACGGGGGAAGACATGGAATTCCTATGATGGATCATAGTGCAACATTATATCTCTTTCACATGTTAGGATGAGAAAATATTTCCTTTTACTACATTTTCAGATGTAATTCCTGATTTTCTGGGGTTTTTTTTGCAAACATTATTAAACAGGTTTTTGTTCCCCTATCAAGATTTCATTGATCACAATGGAATATTTATTTCAATATATAATGTTTCCTATCTGTAAATGTATTAGGGAGATGACATAAAACCAAATGAAATGTTTGGAAAGATCCCTATTAGCATCAGGGTGGCTTGATTAGAAGATTGTCATTTGACCAAAACAGAAACACCCTGCCCCCCCCAGCCCCATTTTTTGACTTGCTTAACATATATTTTGAAAGCAGGAGCTATATGACTGCTTCGTTTCACTAAGATCTTAAAATAGCTTGTATATTTTCAAATAATAACAGGCCATTCTCAAATAGTCAAATGAATTTTCTTTATAAAATTATTCAGATGACTCTAAAACTTCATGTAAACATTCTTTGGGGTCTGATAAAAAAAAAAAAAAGGAATATTAACAGCACAAAATAAACAAAATATAGTTCACTCACCAACCCATGAGGAAAGCCTGGTAATGAAAACAGAAGTCTGCAAAGAACTGATTTTCCTGTCCTTTCATCAATGGATTTATTAACAGCTCCATGTATTAAACATAACAATGTGAATTTTTAGTGAGATTTCCAGTGTGTGGAATGGGTACTGAATGGCAATGCTGACATTCAAGAAGTATTTTTTTAAGATAATTTTATTTATAGCCACAAATGAATAATAACACACAGATTAAAAATATCACAAGAAAAAATACCAAGCTGATAAATTAATCAAAGGAGAAGAGAGGTCACCTGAACTCTTGTTCTATTGAAGCAAATTAATGCATAACAACATGGTTTAGTGGTGGACTTGGCAGTGATAGGTTAACAGTTGGACTCGATGATCTTAAGGGTCTTTTCCAACCTTAATGATTCTATGATTCTATGAAATATAGGAGCTGTCCATCCCATCCATCTTCTTATGAGCTGGAGGTGGAAGGAGGCAGAGGCTTCTGTTCAAAGCAGGAAAGAAAGATTGGGTACTATCTTTCTCATTGAGAAGGTGGGGGGGCATGAGTCATTTCCAGCTCTACATCTTGGTGAACAGCTCAGATTAAGTCCTATGGCCACTCATGTTGAGGATGGTTTCAGATGGAAGCCTTTTCTCCCTATTCTACTTGTCTACCTTTCTTTTTTGATGTAGCTTGTTTATAGTCACTCTTTCTTTATTTTGTCAGCATAGCACTAAATTTTGATACCAAAGTTACTGAGAGTTCTTGGCATAGCAATTTCAAGCTGTGACCTTATCATGAACCTTTAATAAAACCAAGTGTTTTTATCAAGATGAAGGCTCCCTTCTCCCTTCCTTGTTCTTTGTGGTGCCTTCCATGAGTGGAAACTCAGTGTATATCCAGGTGAGCAATGTGGGCTACCTGAGGATCAGTCCCTCCAGTTCACTGCAGCATGTCCAGCACGTAGATGTAAATACAGCCTGGGAGACTACACAATTACTTTACAGCACAATAGCAGAGAAATGAAATACAGCTGCATGCAAACTCCCATCTATATGTGACAGATATTTATGGATGTAGAATCCCATTCTACTAGATCAGAACCTGATGATGCACTTTTTTTTTTCCTACCATATACTCCCATGCAGATGTTATAGGAGATAAAGAAAATGTTTCAGAGACTGGCTGGATCTTCTTTCAGTACATTCTTCTATGAAAATCTGAATAAAAATATCACAATATAGTCAACACCTACTACTTCCTAATATTGACTGAGAAAATCTTTGCTCTTTAATAAAGGTTTGCCCCAGCATGGAATGTGTGAACACTGCAGTCTGCAAATTTTGAGGCAAAATTTAGCTGAATCTTTTACACTGTGCAAGGGACAGACCTGAATTTTCCTATGAGATCTCATGAAACTGAGTCTTTCTCATCGGTAAGGCTGAAAAAGTATTTTAGAAGAGCTTGCTTTTATATGGTGGATTGTAAATAGTTAGTTCCACTCTAAACTAGACTAGTAATGACTAATCTGTAACACTCCAAGCTTTTATTGTGGATGATACATATTTATAAAATACACTGAGGATTTTATTTAGCTACCACCAGTGTAAGATGTCTTATTTCTTTACAATATTTCTATTACAAGCAATCTGCAGAATATTGTTGGGGAGGCAATTTGTCACTGGTGCTGACTTTAGCTCAGAGTACCAGTATAGATGTAATATATGCATAAATTCACAACATGTGAGTCCTTGTGTGGTTACTGTTCAAAGACTCATGAGGCATTGGATAGGGAAGAGTTCTTTTTTTTTTCTGGGGGGGTGTATTTGATTGACAGCAAATAAAATAAGATTACTTAATACCATGAAATGATATAAAACACCCTGGAAAAAATGAGAAAAATTAGTATAGGCATCTAACAGAGTTATAATTAAGAAAGAAAATATGAAATTAAATTTAAACTTATTAAAATTAATTTTAAATAAAAATATTGATTTATATATTTTACCAATTTTGTTTGATCATGTTAAAACTTCCACTGAAAGCACTTTAACCTGGAGGTAGTGAGCCATTTTCCATGGAAACAAAGCTTAACACAATCATATCCTAACTGTATCCAGGTTTAATTTGTATGACTATAATTCCTCTGCTGTAAATGCAACTCTGGTTATTTTATACAGTCTCCTTATTGAATGAAATATAGAATTTATACTGACATTGTCATTCAGTTTTTACTTAAATTCTCACTGAGGTCCAAGTATTTCCATTTAGGGGATTAAGCCAGATCAGCCTTATCTGACATATAGAAACTGCTGAGGTTTTATGTCATGAAACAATGAATATCTCTTGTAAGATATTCTGCTTTAAGCTTTGAAGTAGGAAGATAGCCATGAGAATATTAAAAAAAAAAAAAAAGTTAACTTTCATCTTCTTTGTTGAATTACAAATAAATGGTAGTGTACATTTTAAATGTTTAATTTAAATAAAATAAATTAGAATGTACCTGTCACAGCTCTCTTGGTGTTATCCTTTCATATGGCTTGCTGACATTTTCCTGATGGAGATGAACAAGAGCTATTCCGGAGTGAACACTGTCCTCACATCTACAAATCTCCTCCTAAAAATGCTGCATTTGCTTACAACAAATGAGATTTTTGCAATTTTCAATGAATAGAGAAGAGGGAGAGCAAGTAGAGGAACATGAGCTTTTATGGACATGGGAAGGCTAATTGAGTGAGTTCCAAAGTCCCTGGGGTGCCACAGTTAGACCATGATGGGAAAGAAAATACAAACGCTTAGCAGTTGATTGTATATCAGCATACTTAGTTACTGAATTGCAGGTGGATCTACTGGCTTGGTCCTGAGATCTCACTGGTTCTTGGGTAAATACATGCTCCTGTTCACACAGTTTTTTGGCATGATTTGCTTGTTCAGTATAAAGATTTAAATGTTGTATTTTGCCTCTAATCATAATGGTATAGTTGGTCATTAGAATTTGTATTCCCATCTAGGAAATAGTCTAAAGACTATTCCTATATCCGTATGCCAACCTTGTATATATATTCATATATATACGCCTGTCTCTGTGTATGTGTATATGAATGTACATATATATGTATGATACCTAATTTTTTTCAGGGCACCTGTCACAGTAAAGAAGAGGCAACTGCCATCAAATTGCTCTAGAAATAATGGCTGCCTGAATACGCTTAGAAAAATCTATAGTATGAAGGCACGGTTTCTTTAAAAGTTTGTATTCTTAATAAAAACTATACAATGTTAAATTACAAGGTCAGCTGAAAGCTCCAAAAGGGGTTTATCTTTGCCATTTTGATCACTGTATGTTGAGAATTCAGAATTAAGCTAGTGTGGTCTGCACAGGTTTAATTAACTACAAGGCAAGGTTACTGTAGAGGTTAATTAAGATCTACCTCCTATGACTGTAAGGAAACACTTTATGGTAAGTACTTCAAGAGGTATTGTTTCCTATAAGAGCAATCAAGCATTTTATATTTAGTGGTTTGACATTAAAAAAAAAAAAAAAAAAGCTTTTTCTGATTTACTTAAAAGCCTTATAATCATAAATATTACTTTGTTATTTACCAGCAACACAAGAAAGATAAAACCAAATTATTTGTAGTGTTTTAGCTGGAACTTTCTATATCTGTTTCTGTGCACTTGCCCTATGTCAGCTAGGCATTGGCTGATCCTTTGAATGATTTTTACAGTGATTAAAGTGGGCTGGTGAGACAAGACTAAAATAGATTCCTTGGCACTCCACCAGCAGGCAACAAGAGTGTATGTCAAATACACAGCTTTTCATCTTTGAGCAAATTCATCCTCAAAGGTGACTTCTTTCATAAAGAAAACAATAATTAATCAGTTAATTATGTTGCTGGCTAACCTTCTGAATTGGCAGAAAAATTGCATTTTATTTAAAAATTATTTCCCCAGAACTTATAAAAATGGTAGAAGGGGTAGAATAGTCAGTAAAAATTGTTTGCAGCACATATTATCAACTACCTATAAACTAAACTCTGAGTCACTTGTAAGCATTTACTTAGGATAATCAACATGATATTAACTTGTAATTTTTTTTTTTTTTATAATATCCATTCTGTGGAAAGCTGATGTTGCAAGATAAGGTGCTGATGATATATTACTTCAAAGTTTGATTTGTTTTGAAAACACTTTATAATACTGCATCAGGGCATGGATCCATGTCATATTACTTAACACTTGCACAGTATATAGGTTTATAACTAAGTTGCCTAGGTTCTCTTTAGAATCAATACGATGAAGTTAGCACTTGGACAGTGGGATTCATTTGCTTTATTTTAGAAATCTAACTTAGGATGAGATGACTTGTGCCATAGTATTGCCTAATTATTGAGAGTAAAAATAGAGACCTCTACATTTGATCAGATAAGTCCTACATGTATGTTTCCATTTATCTTGTGTTCTAATTATTTGCAAGTTTTGACATGTGTGATTTGAGTTGAAAAGCTAATATTTTTCTAGGAACCAACCTGATAATATCTAGGGTCTCTACTTCCACATTTTTACACAAGGAAACTCTCATACACAGAAATGGGAGCTCCATCTGGTTCAATTCATAAAGTTCTATCAAAAGGACACTTTGTCAAGAGTATAAGAGGAAATGTGGGTAGATCAATTCAGAAATAAAGCACGTTTACTGATAAGTCAGCCCTTCTTTGCCATTAAACAAAGATTTTTGTCCCCATATAGCTTCCAATTTACCTTAATTTCTTAGACAATATGTTACTTTGTCAGGCTGCTGCCACTCAATGATTCTTCCTTCCTTTTGTGTTTTTACTACGTTTGTGTGTTCAGAAAGGCTTTCATATTGTCAGCCTGATGAGATTTTTGAGCGTGGTCTTTCCTGCTTCTGGACAAGAATGTAAGAAATCAAAGTGAAAGACTTTATGTGAGACTGAGGTAAAAAGAAACACTGATATAAAGTTGCCTGTTCTCTTCCTAATTATCCACATACCCTGGCCTTCAACCTAATATGTACCCTGTCTTTCAAACACAAGTTAAAACTGTGGTTGAGAGTCTTTTAAAAAAGTTCTAGTCTCAGACTATTCATGAAGTTACACAGCTTGAACCTAGCCTTATAATTGGAACCAAACCAATGCTATTAATGAAATTTAATAGCATTAAATAAATTTATTTAAAGTAAATTTAAATGTATTTTAATAGATCTTCCCTGCTCACAGAAGTAAAAATATGTATACAAATGTTACATATATATTGCTGAAAGCTATCACTTATTGCTAGAGCACAAGCAACTGTTATGGTTCAAAATATACAGAGTGAAAGCTTGTTATTTTTTGTATGGTATAAAGCAACACTATGAGTAAAATACATCAGCATTTTAAGGCAAGGTGAAGAGTTAATGCTAGAAATTCTAGATATGACAAACTGAGAGCAATAAAGTAAGGAAAACAAAAAAAGATCTACCTTTCATGATCATAAATGCATTTGAATTAAAATTTGGTCCCTAAGATCATTAACTTCCTCATAAAACAGAAAAAAAGGAAAAAAAAAACCACAACTTCAAAAAGTCTTCTGACTCCTTACAGAATATTGGTGTATGCTCGTAATAAGCCACAGCATCTTTTTTGTAGGTAAAATTTATGCCTAAGAAAGTTCTGTCTCTTTTTTACTTCCATTTTGTATTTGCAAAACTGAATTTAAGGTATGATTCTAACCACTTGAATATATAATTCCAATTTGAGACTGTTTCTGAAAAAAAGTCTGCTTAGATTTGCAAATTAAGCCTGGTTTGTAAGTCTGTGAATAATACAAATTGGCTTTGATCAGTAAAAAGAACTACCATAATTGTACTGACCTCCATTGTGAAAAAAAAAACAAATAGATGGAAACAGACCAAGGGAAAGAACAAGAAAAAGAAAGTGAAGTGGCAAGCAAAATTAATTTCCAGTTACTGCAAACTAATCTTAGCATTCAAAAGAATAAAATGTTTTCATGTCCTGGCAGACTTTGATTTACAGGATTGGCTAAGAAATGCATTACTTTTCCTTCCTGCCATCTTACTGTCTTTATCCCAACTCATGACTCCTGGAACCTCTTAGTGTGTTTACCCCTGCCATCTTACACTCCCCATCTATCCCTACACTAATAAAAAAGACTTCTTAAGTTACTGAAAAGAGTTCCAGTACCAACTACTTGGATTCAGTGACTAGTAATATTAAAGATGAGTACAGCAAAAGGAGGCAGCTACCAGAAATGCAGCAATTGTCAAAACAGCTATCTCAGTGGAGCACAAGGAGGCCCCAGAAGGTCTGCTCAAAGCAGCACAGAACTATTCGAGGCTGTGCAACAATGGTGTTGATGTGCCACAGGGCATGGTCTCCAACAGAAGCTGAAGCAAGTAATGGCACATCAGATGCCTCAACTCAGTCCAGAGGGACATCACTATTGAAGACTTGGGCTGCAGGGAGGGAAGGTCCCTCCCTCTGGGGCTGGTTGATGACTGGTGGGATGTGAACTGTGGTGTGGGTGCTGAGCTACCAAGTGAAGGAGCTGTAAGCAGTGCTAAGCAGACAGCATACCACCAAGGGGGTGGAAAAATTGATGAGGTTTTTCACACAGACCTTGCAGAGGCAAGAACCCAAGCCCCATTATAACAGTGAGAAAGTAGCTTAGGGAACAGCATGGTGGGAAAGACTCTCAAAATTCCAGTAATTAACTGGGGCTGAAACTACTGAGGAACCTAAAAGGCAACTGGAAGGACTTCTGTATGGATATTGGTAGAAAAAGGAAACCTACACCAAAATTGAGGCCTAATGTTCAATGGGGCAGAAAACCTAGTGACAAAAAACATGGAGCGGTCAACATACTTGATGACTTCTTTGCCTTTTTTTTATTAGTAAAATTTGCTCTTGGGCCTCCTCTGACACTACTAGCAGAGTCTAGTAAAACATTTTCCACAGTGGAGGAAGATAGGGTTAGGGAGCACGTATAGCTGGATGTACATAAGTCCAGGTGGGAAACATCAAGGGGTGCTACAGAAGGTGGCTGATGGCATTGTGAGGCCTCTATAATCTTTGAAAGATCATGGTAGTCAAGGGAGATACCTGATGACAGACAGATGGCAAATATCACATTTATTTTCAGAAAAAGGAAGAAGGACGATCTTGGGAACTACAGACTTATCAGTCTAACCTCAGGCCCTTGGAAGATTGTGAAGTAAATCATGTTGAAAGACATTTCCAAGCATGCAAAGAACAAGAAATTGTTTGTAAATAGACAGCACATATTTATGAAGTACAAATTATTTATGAGCAATATGATTTTCTTCTACAACAGGAAAACTGTCTCAGTACCTGGAGAGGAAGCAGTGGCTGTTCTACATTTTGACTTTAGCAAGACCTTTGACATGTTCACCCATACTAACCTTATAGCCAAAGCGGAGAAGCTGAGAAGGTGGGTAGGAATCAGCTGGACTTATAGGATCAAAGGGTTTTGATCAATGGTTCAAAATCCAACTAATTTTCAGTTGTCTGTAGTATCCCGTGGGGATGCGTACTGGGGCAGATACAATTTGATTATTTTTTTTAGTGACCTGCCTGATCAGATAGAGCGCACTGTCAGAAAATCGATGGACAATACTGAATTGGGAGGAATCATCAAGAAACTGAAAGACCCATTCAGAGGGTCTTCAAAAGGGTGGAGAAATGTCCTAACAAGAAACTCATGAACTTCCAAAAAGGCACATAAGAAGTTCTGTGTATGAAATGAAATATCCCCATGCAGCAGCACTGGCAATGCTCCAGCTTGCTAGAAATCAGCTTTGAGAAAAGGACCTTGGTATTCTGGTGGACAAGAATTCAAGACGAATTGGCACTGTGCCTTTGCAGCAAAGAGGGTCACAGGTGTGTTTGTTTGCGTTAGCACTAGTGTAGCCAACAGTTCCAGCGAAATGGTTCTTCCTCTCTCTTTGGCATGTGTGAGACCACATCGGGAATACTGTGTGTATTTTTGGGCTTCACACTTTAAGAAGGACATTGATATAATAACATTGACATAAGCGAGCACAGTGGAGGACCACCAAGAGGGTCATGGGGCTAAAGAATATGACATATGAGAAGAACCTGAGAGACCTGGGTTTGTTGAGCCTTAAGAAGAGAAAGTTAAAGGAACACTTCATTGCTTTCTTCAGTTTCCTAATGGGATTACATAAAGAAATGAAGCTCTTCTTCCTGAGAGTGCATAGTGATAGGATGGAAGACAGTGGACACAAGTCCAAATGTGGGAAATTATGGTTAAGAGGAAAAAAATCCACCGTAAGGGTGGTCAAACACTAGAACAAGTTATCTACGGAAGTTATGGCATACTCATCCTCGGAGGCTTTCAAGGCTCAACCAGAAAGGCCACTGAACAACCTGATCTAGTTCAACCTGTTCTGAGCTGGAGTTTGGACTTGATGACCTCTGCAGGTCCCTTCCAACCTAAATTGTTCTATGATTCTATAACTGAATGCATTATTCAGTTTTCTCCCTCATTTCCACATTCTAAGTCTAACAAACCTTTTAACACTAAAAACTTGAAATAAATGAAGGTAAGAAATTAACTGTAACTCTGTAATTTCATGGTCCAAATCCTTTTCATCTTAATACAAATAATCTCCCTTTAGTCACAGAGAAGACTTAAACCAGACTAACAGACTTTATTTTCTGAACTCATCGTGGTAACACCAAAATGAGTGTTTTTAATCTTTATATTCAGGTCTTCTTTCATTTCGAATAGAAAGATTCTTTTAGCCATCAGGTTTTATGGCAAGAAATTTTGCTGTATGAAAGCATGAAGATCCATAAGTTTACCAGGTTCCAGGATTTGCATTTATTAAAATTCACAGCTGGTTTGGTATAAACAAATAAAAATTATATGTTTTCATAACAGTGACAACAAAGAATGTTGTGATAATCATATAAACATTAAAAAATACATAAATTGCCTTCTCACTTTTCTGGAAAAAGTTACGTGATATTAGAAAACTACCAGTTGTTATCAGGTGGTAGTTTTTATGAAGTAGTTACAACCCAATTAAAAAATCCAAATGATTCTGTTATGATTTATTAGGGTTCATAGTATCTTTATACTTCTTTTTACCCTATGTTTGTTCTACTTTGGCTTTGTAGGCACATACCATTTTTATTACAAAGCACTTGTTAAAAAGGAGCTGAGGTGATAATCGTTGCCAATTTTAGGGATACTGATTCAACGTAAATATGTACGCTTCAGTTTGGTACCTCTACAAGGAATCTTTGGTAAGATCGAGGCCACTTAACCAGAGTGCTTAACTTTTAACCCAAGGTTTCTCTGAAGTAGTTTCTTTAACGTGAGGGAGTTAGTACCAGTGTATTAAATGCAACTATAAAATCTAAAAAACTATAAAATGTAATTGTAAAATCTTCCAGAAGCTATTGCTAATGCTAATGCCTTTTTATTTTTAAAAATCACAAAAATAAAAATTTAACAAATTTAACTTGGTATGTAAAAGTAGCTACCACTTATCTACTCTCCAGTAGGATTATATCATATCACATAATTTTCAGTTATCAAAGGTTGACAAAATTATATTGCTGCTATAATTTTAAGGCTTTTTTTGAAGGAAAGTTGTTGAAAAATTTTTTTTACACAGTTTTAAGACCAAATGTTGACAAGTCAATTACACTTTTAGTTTACATTATGCAATATTAGAGCTATACAATGACCTCATAGCAAATGCTACTCTCATTTTCCACTTATTAGGGAGGTGGAAAACATGAGACACATTTCTATATTTCCACAGTTTGAAGCATAAATGGCCATGCAGAAATAAATTTCAAATAGTCTTCTTTCCCTCCTTCCCCCTCCCCTCAGAAAAAGAGTTAAACATGGCTGGCAATTGGGAAAAAAAAAAAAAAAAAGAAAAAAAAAACCTACCAGGATGCGTCAGTTGAACTACAGACAAAAATTAGAATGAAATACCTATTAGCTATACATATATTATCTATTTAACAAGATTATATATGTTACTATGGTATACTTCTTTTTTATTCTGTAGAAGCCACTTTTTTTTTTGTTTCTTCACATTTCCTGATGTAAAAAAACCCAGGTTTTACTTCATTCTTAGAAATACTGCTATAAACACTATTACAATAGTCTCCTTTTGCTTGCTGCCTTTTATCTGACAATATAATATCAGTAACTGAGAAACTTCATCCACATAGAATACAGTAGGAGTAACTGTGGTTATTGATATCTTTGTTGATTGACAGAGAATGATTTCTCCACTTTTTTCATGAAGTATTTTGTTCTTCTCGGATAATGTAACATATAATTTTATGCAGTTTGATGATATTTTTGTAATTATTATCCTCATGATAGTTATGGCTATAACTTGAGCAACTTGACATGAATTCAGCCTTAGACTACATGTAGTACAAACTACACCATGACAGATAGCTATTGGGAGAATTGATGATTTTTTTCATCTTAAAGTTCAACTTTAGATGCCAAAAGCATGAACATACAGGATGATTCTATCTGCAGTTCTCTTAGAATTCAGCTCTCCTTCTTGCTCTCTACTTTCTTTCTGAAGTCTTTTTTTACTAGGTTTTAAAAGAGTTTTAACATCTTCCAGTATTAAAAGTTCTAAAGAAATTCATACTACTACTGCTTGAGATCAGAGCATAGTATTTTGCCCTGGTTTTGGCTGGGATAGACTTAATTTTCCTCATAGTAGCTGGTATAGTGCTGCATGAGAATAATGTTGATAACACACTGATGTTTTAGTTGTTGCTAAGCAGTGCTTATACTAAGTCAAGGACTTTTCAGCTTCCCATGCTCTGCCAGAGAGGAGGTGCGCAAGAAGCTGTGAGGGAGCACAGCCGGGACAGCTGATCCAAACTGGCCAAAGAGCTATTCCATACCATATGACATCATGCTCAGTATATAAACTGGGAGGAGTTGGCTGGGGGCAGCGATCGCTGCTTGGGGACTAGCTGGGCATTGGTCAGCGGGTGGTGAGCACTTGTTTTTCCTGGGTTTTCATTCTCTTTTTGTTGTTTTCCTTTCATTACAATTTATTATTATTATTATTATTATTATTATTATTATTATTATTATTATTATTATTATATTACATTTAATTTAATTTCATTTTATTTCAGTCATTAAACTGTTTTTATCTCAACTCATGAGTTTTCTTACTTTCGCTCTTCTGATTGTCTCCCCCATCCCAGGAGGATGAGCAAGCAGGGAAGGTGAGCAAGTAGCTGCATGATGCTTGGTTACTGACCAGAGTTAAATCACAACATATTTGATCTCAAACAACTGGTGGCTTGGGAAAACAAGACAGCTTTCAGCAATGACAGCTCACATTCAGTTTTGAAGAAGTGCCAGAGGAGTGAATACACACATTATTCTCTCAGTCACTTCCAGGTTTTTACCTCTGTCTCAGGTTCTTCATCCATCAAAATATTGTCTTAGTAAAGGTTCTGAAAGAAATACCAGCACAGGGGTTTTTTGCAGGAGTCTTCCTCTTCAATGCTCTTCTGGAACTCATGCTGGCCTGCTTCCAAGCTCAAAAGACCCCCCTTTCTCTTTTTTTGTTCCACACATAGCTCTGAAGCTTACCTTAATCTCTTCAGTAGCTTGGAACATGCCACAACCAGCTAATCTCTGTAACAACTAGAGTCCTCCTCTATTTATAAGTTACTAAGACTGGAATGTACTTTCCTGAGACCCATGGAATAGCCTTCATAAAAGAATTCTAGGCCATGACAAAAGAACCTACCTGATAATGCACAACAAGGATGTATTTTGCCTTCTGTACTCACTCAAGATTTCCAGTAAAGCATAGAAGCTTATCTCCATAGTCATTTTCTCCAATTTTTATTTCTTTCATGCTCTTTCATTATTTTAAGTTTTAAATGTGAAATACAGAAGTTTAGACTAATATCACACTTTAACTGGCAAAATATTAAACTTAAATCTTTATTTTTTTCTTTCAGATGTGCTATCAGGCCTTGTCCAAGACATCAAATAAGAATTTTACCATGCATTTTTTATTAGAAAACCCTCTTTTTGCTTGAATGCTATATAAACACAAGATTTAATCATCAGTTACAACCTTAGTGTTGCTATGTGAAGGTTTGATTGATTGAAGTTTCCCCTTACTGAGACAAATGAAATAAATAAGTTTTGTGCCCTTAAAACACAAGATGTGCAATCACTCCAAGGGACAGATCTTTTAAAAAAAGATGCACGGTCACCATATAATGGTGTCCTCATCACTCAAGACCTGAGTACATAAAAAGGTACATCTTAACAGCTGACAATTTGCAATTTAATCATTTAGTGTACTGTGATTGCTGCTGCTGTCCAGCTGGAGTACCACTGGCTTCTGTAGCACTCATGTGAAGAAGAATACCCTCCAAGCGAAGTCTCACTATTGTATTATGGCATCTATCCTACACTTCCTTAAAATTCATGGTTGTATTGTGCTCTAAAAGGCTATAGCCACCAAAAGGGAAAGGCCAAAGACATACTGTGAACAAGCAGAACACAAAACATGGAGCATCCATAATATTTTACGCTGCTAGTTTTACATGTAAATATTAGAATAAATGGCAGATAAATTGGTAAAATAACTGGGAAATAAAGGAATAAGAGTGGGAGTAGAAAAGAGAAAAAAGATGAAGAAAGGCAGTTCTACAAAAATGAACCTCATAGTTCTGTCTCAGACTGTACTGAATTGTGTTCTGAAAGAAAAAATGTTAAGGTTAAGATTTGGTACTTTTCCTTAATAAGGAAAAAAAAAAAAAAAGTAAGCACACATAAAAGAAGAAGGTAATCAGGTAAAGGAGAGACCATGAGTCATCAGAGAATTTGAATTATGAAACAGAAATAGTGGAAAGACCAGTGAAAATGGAGAGCTGTATCACATTTGAGTAACTGAGTAGAGAATTATTTTTTATCCTGAGGGAATACTGGCCTTACTTTGCTCTCACTGCCCACTTGACAAATGGAAAATGAAAGGGAGAAAGACGCAGGGAGCTGGAATACCAAGTGCTGTATGTCCTGTTCTTGCTTATATTATGGAAATAATCGCTTTTGTCTTCGGTCAAAACATGTGTGATGCTGTCCCAGCTCTTGCAAGGGGTACTTGTATTTAAATGTTGTCTCTACTCCCACATAAATATTATATCACATCTTCAGCATCTCTGATTGGAACAACAAGAAATGCAGGATTAGTTCCATGGTTTCGAATGGATCCTAACCATTCAATCTGCAAGCCAAATGAAACAAAGCTGATACCGTTTTACAGCAGAAAAAACTGGTGGGTCTGTTTACAGGGTTTAACAGCATCCTTTTTTGTATTATAATACTTCTACATGAGCAGTCTTTTTCAAGATGAACTTCCCATGGTGAACACTGAAATAAAAATTGGACACCACAGAGTAGTTTTCTTTGCATCTGTCCTACTGCTTTTATTTACAAAAGGTGAATTTTTTATTAATGTTGTTAACTCAAAATATTTACCTAAACATATTATCAGTGATTGTGATGATTTTTTATGGCATTTTAATGCAGTTCTTCATATTTTCTCATTTTGATCTCTGAACTATACCTTACCTATGAGGCAGTTGGTGACTAGTATTTTATTTGTATCAGTACACATGCTGAAAGCATTGCGGTTATTATTTTGGACATTAAAGGAAATATACTGCTACATGACAATTCTGCTTATCCCATGAATCCATGGATTTTTGGATATGGCTAGGTGAACTGTAAAAAACAGTATACAAATAATTCATTATCTAGCTATCGATACAATTTTTTACAGAAAAAATATATGGAAATATCTCAGCCTTTTATCATTTTGTAAGAAAGAAATCCCAGTATATCAGCAAATTGAGGAGACAGCAGAAAAATTTCATATGCCAGGAGGCAGAACAGTATTCAGTCTCAAACTACAATTCTGTGAGACTTGCTATCTTACTGCTGAGCAGTGAAATGTTTGGAATTTGAAAGACACAATACAAGTGAATAATTCTAAGTAAACTGTAATAGACCTGTTGATATCTTAAATTTAAAAAGGCCAAGCAGATGCTGAAGTTTTTCCTTGAAAGAGTAGTTACAAATTGCTAAATCTGATGAAGAATTATCGTACATCTCTTCTTAATTTTCTAACCAGTTTGCCAGCCTTTTTAGATGTTGTTGACCTGCTGAAAGTACCCAGAGTAGGGGAGCACAAACAGAAGGATTTCAGGAAGAATGTTTCTGAAAGTGATAATTACTGAAGAAAGAACTTTATGTGCTGGACTCATCAGTTATGGTTGGACAATTGATGTCGAAGAAAATGGAAACATTCACTAGATGGTTGGATAATGCATATCCAAAACTGTTCCCAGATTCATAAAACTCATCAGTCCCTGCCAAATTGGAGAATGAGCTGTGCAAGTTGTAACCATAAGACGATACTCGAGGGAAATGGTGTATAAAGTTATTTCAATGAAGTTTGAAGGAAGAGAAGACATCTAATATGGTAGAAATATACATATAGTTCTATGAAAATGCCCTATGATGTACCTAAAGTTCTTTTTTCTTGGAAAATAGCATGTCATTTTCTATGGTGCTCTGAAGTTAAACTAGAAATATGTGACTATACTGTCGTGTGGGATGCTGATGTCATTAAGAGTATAATTACGAAATTACCATTCTAAATTGTCACTTCATAAAGGTTGGAGTATCTAAACAGAGTCTACAGACACAGATGTGATTAAAAAAAAGCTATTTGAATTACCACTTCAAGTGGTAGCTGAAATTTCTGACCTTCTCTTATTATATTTTCCTAAATTTCCAGGGAATAACAAAAGAGGCAATGAGTTGTGGCTACGATCTGGCATTATCCTAAAGATAACAAAATGAAAAAACACAGAGTGCTCACCTCCTAAATGCTTTTGAACTATTCTTATTACATGTTACACTTTCTAAAGAGGAAGGTTGAGGAATACATCTTCCTAAACTGTATAGCATACTATTCAAAATAATGACATAATTTTAAAACATCAGATTTTTGGCTGTAACTTTACCCCTGCCTAGCTTCTTATTCTATAATAAATGTATCTTTTAAATCCAGTCATGAAACAGATATAATAAGTACCATGTAACATTCTGGGCTTATTTTAGATTTCAAGCTTGCTAAGGACTCCTCAAACTGTTTCTGATCTCAGCCATTCTGGGTTTATTCAAAGCCATGTAATTATTAATATCAGATTGTAGTGAAACTGTCTGAACTTGGTTTTAAAATGTAATAGTAATTGGGTTTGTTTCATAAAGGTAACAATCTTCACATGACTTTTCTCACAGTATGTATCATGCTAGTATATGCCTTCTTAAAAGTAATTAAAAGCTTGCATACACTCACCAATTTTTTCTCAGTCTCTCCACAGGCATACAAAAAACTGTACCCTCACAGCTATTTTTTAATGAATTATCCCCTAAGTCACTGGCCTCCTAGTAAACCTTAAAGCAAGTAAATAAACAACTTAAGCCTGCACACAAAGTAAATACCTAATATTCTTGTCTATGGATGAATGCTCACCTGGAGTGGTATTGATTATGTAATTAATTCTGATGTTTCTGCATGAGGTATCACTAAGAGCACTGTCTCAGTGACACATCTGACATAATATCAGTAGTGGAAACAGAAGAATTAAGTCACCTTCCTGACACTGCTAAATTAAAGAAGTCTAAAGGATTATCTATTAAGAAAAAATATGATAATAACCATCAAGAAAAAGTTGTATTCTTCAGAACCGAACTTTTGCTCATTTGACACTGTAGAATCCTGCATTACAAAGCTTGCATATGGCAAGTTTGGATTCAGGGTGCAGAAAACATATCGTTGATGTCATTTTTACTGTCCAGCATGTTATAGGTTTCTATTCCCTCTTTTCTTTGAAATTTCCTGATCTGAGACTTGACATTCAAAGTATTACATCATGTGGGTTTACTTGGCAGGTGGGCTTGTATAATTTAGATTTTTCTTTTTCATTTACTAACCTCAAACAACAAAATGGGAGCGAGGATTGGAAAAGCACACAGTTTTTTCCTGGAACAACAGTTCCCTTCTTCACTGTCTTCCATTCATATTGGGATTCTCTTCTGCATTATAAAGAGCTGATTTTCTGCATTTTTCATTGGCTGCTCATCTTAACACTGCCCAGCTGGCCTTCCAGTGTTCCCTGGGTAAATTAGCCATCACCTCCTGGGCTAACCGCCAACACAGTCCAACTATTTCTGAACAGAACAACATTGTATTCTGCAACTATAGACCCACAAACAAGACAATTTCTTACAATCACTATAACACATTTTGGAGATAGCAAACTACATTCTCACAAAAATATAAAGATGGTGAATTTTTGGTACTCCCTGATCATCACTGATAATTAAATTCCTTTTATGGTCCCTTTCAATCAAATATGATGTCCCCAAAGAGAGAAAGAAAACTGCATGTCTCTGCAGAAGGAGGCCAACCAGGGCAGACTTCAAATTGCTAGAGTTCGGTTTAGTTTAGCTTAATTTATGTGCCCACAATTATATACAGGGAGTTTTCATGACTCAAAATATTTACGTTGGAAGTTGAAACTATTCCAGTGGAACGGAAAATTCTTTACCAATGTGTTTAAAAAAAAAAAAAAGAAAAAAAAGAAAAAAGAAAAGAAAAAAAGGAAAATCCCAGGAATATCAAGCATTGCCATTATTTTTCCAGTTAACAATTCCCCCTTTTAATTTTTAAAGGGAATTATGCAACAAATTTTTTATAGTATATTTTAAAGTAAAATGAAGGTTATGCAATCTAAAAATAAAATGGAACATCTCATTTAAGTCAAAGTAAAGTCTAGGACCCACTTAATGCAATAAATTTTACAACATTTGGGGACAGTTAGTTTGGAGTTTGAATTTAAAGAAAAATAATGAACACACTTTTAGGAAAAATTTGGTTTTGACATCTAGCAGTATTTAAATGGATACACAGAAAATCACAATTGCACCATTTAGAGGACAGTGCAGGTCAGCAATAACCTGAAATGCATACAAAATCATTAATTCCTTTTCCAAGTAGGGCATTAAATTAGCACGGAAAAATTTATCTATTATTATCAAGAATGCAGAGATCATTTGCTTGTTGGTATCTCCATGGTTTTAATACAATTCATGACACCAGGATGATGTGTTTCACTGCAAATTAAACAGAATCTATTCAAGTATCCCAGTGGCCAGAAAGAAACTTCATAAATGCTTCATTTCCAAATATAAAGATACGTATCACTGAGGAAACAGAAACAGCTGCTGTGGCTGAGAGTAACAGAAGAATATAAAAAAACATAGCATTTCTGTTGATATGCACAGCTCAAGAATGATATGTCAGTGTCAGGAAAAGATAAGTGTGAGGCACTGAGATAATTAAAGCTGATAGGATGATGATTACATCCCACCGTAGTTATCGTTTTATTTGAGGAGATAATAAGTCTTACTCTTTAATTAAAATTGTACTAAATGTGTAGAGATAGTACTTTCCTACAAGAGACAGATTATTTTTGCCTTCACATACTGAAATTGTGTGTTACTTTTCTCCAGAGTTTGTGTCAACAGTTTTTGAAATCTTTCCTTAGCATGTAACTTATCAGCAGAAGACTGTAGGTTATGAGGATCTGAGACTGATATATTCATCAAATGGCTAAAGATGATGATATGATAGGGAAGAATGATTTGATTGGATTTGATTGGTAGTTAATTAACCAGCCATCAGAAAAGAAACATGGTAGCCAGAAGTATGCTATCTGAAATCACTCTGCTTTGATACTTTGAGACTTTTGCATGTCTAACATTAGATGTGCCTGATGACTCCTGAAATAAACAATGGACCTGTGTTGATCTTGTTGCTCTTTCAGGAATTTTAGGAGCAGATGCATGCTTTTTTGTACCATTAGGTTTGCAGATCCATAGCTATAACCACGGTAACTTAATATTTATGGGTATTTGAAGTTGTTAATGACAAAAACTAGTCATTTGAAATGTTATATATAAAGAACAGGTAAAAAATAATAAGATTTATCCTAGATAATGCATCCTGGTGTTCCAAAATTCACAGTGTATAGCACTTGATTATACATTTTATTTGACTATTCTTTAAATAACTTAAAGTGGGCAATAACTGTATCTGAAACAAGTTATATATGCTATGAACATCCCTTCAGTTTATCTGAGAGAAACAAGTTGAGAATTTGTCACTTTATACCTATCACATTCAAGAGTGTTTGCTGTTATGTCTGGTTTGTCTAAAGCCAGAAAAAAAACCCTCTGCATATAACATCTGTTTAATATTTTTGCATGTTTTAATGTGCAGTCTGAAGTAGTAAGTAAGGTTCAGCAAATGATGCATTCCTCACCGAAGAATACCCAATAACCACCACAGGAAGGAAAGAGAATTTCATAGCTCCTTGAAGTAAAACATAGTTAATCAGATACCAACAAGGTAAATACTAAAGCGGCTTCCCAGCATAACAACTTAGACCTTTACACAGCAATGAAAATACAACTTTTATTCTCATTGAGAAGATCTAATTTTTTTTTCCTCAACTTGAGGAAGAAAAAGAAGGGGTATGGTGGCATGGGAAAGATTAGATGAGCTAAACTTTGGAGGAAGATATTGACTATAAAAGCTCAGAAATACAGCCAAAAGAAGCAGAAAAAGTTATTCAATTGCATAAGGAAAATAAGTCCTTTTATGATTAACCTTACTATAATCTATATTGCATCTGCGTGGGATCAGTGGAGTAATGGTCCATATTGGTCAGCAGAGAGACATTTTTCCCAATAACCGTCAGTAAGACCGTAGACTCCCAGACACACAATAAAGTACCAGAGTATAGATTTAAACTTCAAGGTCCACATAGAGGTTTTGCTTCCAATCAGGTCACAGTGGGCTTGACCTCTCATAAAGGATTAAAGAAAACCCCAAGAAATGTTAAAAGATTATTCCTCACCCTGTGTAGCCCGGTAGTTAGAGTAATTAGTTAGGAATCTGATTCCCATCCTTGCTTTGCTTTACTGTAGGGAAACACCTGAAGGAGTGTCCAAGTGTTTAGGTTTCAAAATATTCTGGGAAAGTTTTGTTTTGGTGGCATTTATTGAATCTGGGGCTAGGGAACTAGGAAGAAGGAAGACTGTTGTGTTCCGAGCAGCTTTTAAAATAATAATAATAATAATAATAATAATAATAATAATAATAATAATAATAACAACAACAACAACAACAACAACAACAACAACAACAACAACAACAATAATAATAATAGCAGCAATTCTATGTTATTTAGGTAATTATTAATATAGTGTAATTTTTAACTGAAGATCTGTTCTTTTCTGAAGTAAAGCCCTCTGAACTTCACTGCTCAAGTTTCATACTGCTTCAGATATCGAAAATAAATGAAGCCTTTCTGTGGGTGTGTTTTTTTCAGAAAGATGTTAATGCTAGAATTAAAATTACTCAAAAATATTAATTTTTCAAGTTACTGAACTAGCTTATTACTTTAGTCAGGAAAGGGAGTAGTGATTACTTTCAATGAATTACAATATCGACAATACCATCTATTGTGTAATTTTTTTAGTAAAGTTTACAGTTGTCTGATTTACCAAGTTGTATTAAAATAAAATAAAAAGCCAAAAAATGAATACTGAGTGTTTTTTTCTTGATTATAGCTTTTAATACTCTGTCACCAACTGAGAATAAAGCTGTGCTGGCACACTACCAGTCACATCTGTCTTGTTAATGAAACAAACTATGGAAACCTTTCCAGTTTTCTTGTTCCAGTTTGAAAAACAAAGGAGAACAATAGATGCTTCAAATAACATTGAGCTGTTGTATGATTTTTTAAAAGCTTCCGTCACATGAACATAATGTTACAAGATGAATTGTTAAGTTGTGACACTGCATTTCAAATTAATTCTGTTCTATGGAAAATGTAATTACACTTTTGTTTTTCCTTCTCCAAGTAAGAATAGATTTCATAAGAAAGAAAATGGTCAAAAAATTTTCAATGTTAGAAACCATTGCACTAAGACAATATTGAAAAACCCAGTAGCTCTAAGGCTTGTGATAATGCTTCTCAAGCAGTGAGGGGCTAATAAATCATAGAATCGTAGAATCATAGAATCATTTAGGTTGGAAAAGACCTTTAAGATCACCAAGTCCAACCGTTAACCTAGTGCTGCCAAGTCCACCACTAAACCATATCCCTAAGAACCACATCTACCCACCTTTAAACACCTCCAGGGATAGAGACCCAACCACTTCCCTGGACAGCCTCTTTCAGTGTCTGATTACCCTTTCAGTGAAGAAGTTTTTCCTAATATCCAACCTAAACCTGCCCTGGCACAACTTGAGACCATTTTGTCTCGTCCTGTTGCTTGCTACTTAGAAGAAGAGAGTGACCCCCACCTCGCTACAACCTCCTTTCAGGTAGTTGTAAGAGAGAGCAATAAGGTCTTCCCTCAGCCTCGTTTTCTTCAGGCTAAACAACCATAGTTTCCTCAGACATTCCTCCTATGACCTGTTCTCTAGACTCTTCACCAGCTTTGTTGCCCTACTATGGACGTGCTCCAGCATCTCAATGTCCTTCTTGAAGTGAGGGGCCCAAAACTGAACACAGTACTCGAGGTGCAGCCTCACCAGTGCCAGGTACAAGGGGACGATCACTTCCCTAGTGCTGCTGGTCACACTATTGCTGATACAAGCCAGGATGCTTGTATACTAGATATAAGCCAGGATAAGGGAAATCCTGATCCACAATTCATTAAAGACAAAGAGAATGTTCCCACTGACTTAATTTTTCTTGGAAGAGAACCCTTTTAAATAAGATCTCTATCAGATTTCTATCTGTATAAATACTGAACATTAAAATAAAGTTGTCATTATACTTATTGCAATTATAGTAAAATAGGAAGGGATTTGCTGTCTTTCAAAGTTAACTTCATATTTGGCATCACTCACATTTGGGACCCCAGTGTTCTATACACTGGTAGATAACTTCAGTGTTGTGTTGTCATTGCTAAATCAGGTAGCCGGGCATACAGCCCACAATGCGTGAATAAAAAACTTTGTATATGAGCTCAGCATTAAGCAGCTGTAGAGTGGACCTTTTTTATAGGAAAGAAGAGAAAATCCTTTATGCACAGTAATTTCATTTAAAAAATCCATACTCATTCGTAGTTCCACATTAAACTCTACATAGATTATATTTGCTTTGTTGCTATTTTGGGGGTGTTCTAGTACTAGATTCATTATTCTGGCACAAATTAGTGCTCAATACACATTTTCCAAACTTTTTATGTGAACAGAACATCAAAAGAATCTTAAATACTGGAAATATCATCCTAATAAAGTTAAAAATTAACATTTAATTATAAGGTAATGAATTGCAGTGCCAAATAACTCAATGCTGTAAACCAAGTTATTGTGAACTACACAAATTTGGTTTTCATTTTTTCAGTGTCTCTAACAAAAATATGCCTCATGAAGTGAAAGGAAAGGGTTAAAAATATATTACCAACATCTTATGCATTATCTCTTTCTTTGCAGTTCCTAATATATTATTGAAAACTATTTCTAGGGAAGAATTCAGATAACAGAAGGCTGAGCAGATGGTCATTTCCAACCTTATAGTTCCAGAAAAAGCACGGGCTCTCATTGTTGCTGACATCTGAAGTTGATGCAAGAAGATGCCTACCATGACAGACGAAAAATGTAACAACTAGTCAGCCCCGTGATCAAGCAGCTTGGCACTTGGTGACAGCAGT
Organism: Nipponia nippon; assembly: GCF_047370975.1. NCBI lineage: Eukaryota > Metazoa > Chordata > Aves > Pelecaniformes > Threskiornithidae > Nipponia > Nipponia nippon. The sequence continues at coordinate 77,604,348 of NW_028262336.1, forward strand.
TTGTCTGTGTGTTGAAATCAGAAGAAAAATTAAACTGAAACCATATAACTGCTTAGAAATCTGTTCATTTACTTTTCTTTTTCTGTTATCATTTTTTTACTTTCAGAAATGAACAAAACCACCAAAATTATGCTTCTGTTTGACAGAGAAAAAGAGAGAAACACATGACAACCAAAAATTTGACATCACATGACCCATATTCGTAGACCTGAAATTGCAGTGAGTTGTACAGAAAATATTTCCTTAATATTACAAGTTAAAGTTCTGTCAGTCACTTACCTTCAAATACAACTGAGCGTAAAACCATACCCTATTATCAAGAATGTTTTAAATAATGCCTTAATATCTAGTATTTAAGAGGCAGTGCTACACTCCTCCCTTTTAAATGTGAGGACTGTGTTTTACGTTGGAACAAGGGATCCCACCACCCTAAGCAGCTACAACTTGACACAACAACACATGAAGGTAACAGGGACAATATTATTTCCTCTCTTTCTCACCAAAACATAATCAAGGTTTTACTACTACCACAATGAATACATGACAAGCAGAATCTCACCTTATCTACATTCCCATGAACTACTTTCTAATATATGCTGGGGAACTGTTACAGAGGTGATAGCTTCTCTCTCACTCAAGGCTTTAATATGAATTAGATTATCGTGGATGAACAGCCAAATGCAAAGGACTACAGAGGTGACAGCAGCTATTCACATTTGCGTAAATTTCTAACCAAAGTGTTCTGGACTCTATCCAGCCTAACAGGAATTGACCCATATATCCTAAATTCTAGGAAAGTGCTTTAATCAACTGATCATAGGTAATGACAAGAGAATATTTGTTTTGCTACTCTTTGAACAAACAAAGACAGAAAGATCATAATGGGAAAGGATGGAAGGTGTTCAGGGATTTGATTCAATGGATTAGAGCATGTTGAGAGAGAAGACATATGATCCTTTATTTTTATTTATTTATTTATGCCCCCCAAAAATGCATACCTAGTCAAAAGAACTGAACCTGAAACATCAGTTCTTTCCCTTTTGAAAAGTTTAGGTATGTCTGGAAGAATAAATCCAAACTACGAGTCTGTCCCGCATTTCTCCTCAGTTTGCTAGACGAGTTACTCTGAAGGGGGAAGTCAGGAGCTAATCCTAGTCCCAGAACAAACCTTCAACAATTTTTTTTTCAAGTTGTAATTGAAGCACTGAAAGGTTCTAACATTACAGTGATTTGTCCATTTCTCATCTTCTCACTAGCTCTAAAACTAACAAGAAAATGTTCATTTCTCCATTGGAACAGGGATGATTGTCCTTTTTTTATTATATAGAAAACCTGAGACACATGATGGTTAGACAATTCTCAAAGATACTGCAGGAAATATATCTAAAACAGGAGCATCACCCATACAAGCACAGAACTCAGTGAGAGTCCCAGTCCTCTGCCGTATCATGTTAACAAGCCCTTTCATAGGTTTACTGAAGTCCAGTACTTGTCACTACCCAATTTAAAGGTTATTCTAGAATCTCACAGCAGAAATTGCTAGAAATTATTTTCTTGTTTCAATACTAAATTGATTCATCCAGTTTATATTTTTGTATCTTAAGACATACTGCAGGGTTTTTATTATAACAATGGGATTCCTCTTCCTCTGCAAAATGCAGTGTATTATTAAGTAATAGGATAAAGCAGTTCAGTAATTGCTCTGCTCCTTTACCTTGTCTGAACCAGAGATAAATAAATGTTTATTCATTCCCTTCTGTAAATAGTTTATTTTGTTCAATTTATGTAAAACATGGATATAATATTTTTAAAGTTTTAGCATACTAATACAAGAATATTAGTGGAGGCCAAACTCTGAGTCACATTTGCAGATTGGTTGCTTTCCTAAATGTTATATACTGTACAAATTTCATTGGTATTTACTAATTAAAACTCACAAATTATTATAACTTCAAGTAAGATTTTACCTTGAGTTTTAACTGAAATAATTGCCTGTTTCTTGAGGCGTACTTAACTAAGAGTAGATAAGAATAATAATCACTTTGAAGAAATAAAAATACTCTATGAACTATAATTAGTTAATTGTCATAACACTCATGAAGTGCTGCTGCTGTGATTATTTAATGTTTTTGTAGTACAGTAAGCTAGGATAGGCGTTTTTAGGAGAAGCATTTTTACTTTTGTGTGCAACACCACTATACACATGGATAAAATTTTAGCAAAGATGGCTAAATCAGCATATCCCAAAGCTATGTGACATGGTTATAGACTCTGAAGAAATCAGTGGCATATGGGAGTAAAGCTGATGAAAATATTTCTAGCTCTATGCTTCAGTAATCCAACTCAGTGAGCCAAATTCAAAATATCTGCTAATGGTGCAACTAACTGACTTTGATTTATATGTACATATTGATGGGATACTGAAGGGTAACTCAGTGCTTAGGTACTGAGGATGAGTAGACTGGGTTAAATTTCTTTTTTCTGTTCTTGCCTCCTGTGTAAAGCAAGTTATTTTGAGGAGTTTTCATTAAAACTTTGAAGTTCTAATGTTGCAAATAGTTTTGAGTAACACATCCTGAGCTCTGATCATCCAACATATTTGTCTACCTAATATAATATTTTAAAACCCTTTTTTTTATGCTCTTTTGCTGTTCTAGATGACATAAGAAAAAACAAGCAAACAAACTTTGTTTGACTCTGCTTATTGGGAATTATAGTTTCTACTAGAAAATAGGTTTCATCAACCTGAATTCTTTACTCAAAAAAGAATTAATCAACTTATGCTACTCCATAATCCATAATCAAATTATGCTACTCCATAAAGGGCTGATAAATTCGTTCAGTTTACCCTTTACTTATGAGACAAACTAAAGAAATGGGGGAAATTCCTTACAAAAAGGAGATACGTGGTCACCATCTTTTCACCCTGGCAAGAAACAGATTCCAGACCTGGGATTTTCTAAATTAATTCTGAGTTGCATCCTTGAATATTCCTCAAAAACAGGACTTGATTTTGATCATAGCTGGGAGTCAATGCTTTTCTATGTTAGTTTCATCTAGATGCATCTTGTTGTTCAAAGCCAGACAGTCTTAATGAGAAAGTAAAAAGGGTAATTTAACCAGAGGGAAGGTCAACCATTAGCTAAGAGTGGGAAACAAAAGATTACAAGTGAAATAATTATAAATGTAGTTCTAACATATGCTTAGCTGTAGGAATCATTCCTGGTATTTCAATACCTTTTACTTTTAACTTTGTAATGTTCTAAATATTAGACACTAGAGTCTAGGGCTGCAAAATAATGTTTGGGGAGTTTCCTAAGTCCTGAATGTCTTTCATCAAAACTCATATACCTCTCTTAACTTGATGCTAGGTGTTTATTATACATAAAAATACAGTTTATAATTCTATCAGTTTTGTCTCTTTAAAAGTGATTTCCCATTTCAGCTTTGCAAATAACCGGTCATTAATGTATGAACTGCTGTGCTACTAATGGCTCCTATTTTCTACTCTAAACTCTTTATTTTCTATTTCTTAGATAATTTCAAGTTTCATATTGGACACGCACATTTTGTTTAAGCTGATTAGTGTTGGCACATTACCAGTTTTGCAACAGATGATAGAATAAATTCCTTAACAGGTAAACAACTCGACCACTAACAACGTTGTCTAAACTATGAGAGCTGTTTCTCAACCAGTAGTTTTTGCTGTCATTCCAGTATCACATAGGGTCCCTGTGGCTATCAAGGCATGAATGTTACCAGCAAAGTTCCTGAAGAGGTGGAGATCTGTTGAAAAAAGAGCAAGTGGTGTGTTCCTGAATAAAATAAGGAGTCATATCCTTCAGTTTCATAATTAATTAAGTTCTTCTGAAAATCAGAATATTCCTTTCACTGCCTGGAATGTATTTGACTTATGTTTTTTAAATTTTATGGCATTTTTTGGCACTATGCATTTTCTTAATCAACCATAAATGTGCTCTGAAGTGCAAGTTATCCAAATACAGTATGTCTGTATTAATGTAAATGTTAGACTAAACTAGTATATAGTTGGATTTGTGACCAAAACAGTGTTGATAATAAACCAGTGGTTTTGCTACTGCTGAACAGCACTTTCACAGCATGGAGGTTTCCTCTTTTTTCCCATGTGCCCCTCCCCAGCGAGTAGGCTGGGGGTGCACAGGAAGTTGGAAGAGGACACAGCCAGGACAGCTGACCCAAGCTGACCGAAGGGATATTCCACACCAGAAGATGTCATCCTCAGCAATAAAAGCTCAGAGAAAGGAGGAAGGGGGATGTTTGTGTTTATGGCATTTGTCTTCCCAAGTATCCATTACATGTGCTGAGACACTGTTTTCCAATAAGTAGCTAAACATCTGCCTGCTGATTGGAAGTAATGAATGAATTCCTCTTTTTGCTTTGCTTGCACACACAGCTTTGCTTCACTTATGATACTCGCATTATGTCAACTGACAAGCTTTCAGCTTTTGCTCCCCCTGTTTTCTCCACCATTCTGCTGAGGGGGAGTGAGCAAGTAGCTGAGTGGGAGCATGGCTTCTGGCTGAGGTCAAACCACCCCAGCTAGTTAGAAGAGATTAATCTGAATAGAGAAGTTTGCTTGTCTTTAGTACAACTGACAACTAATAACTGTAATGACTAAATAGATTCTGTCATAGAATCATAGAATCATAGAATCGTTTAGGTTGGAAAAGACCTTTAAGATCATCAGTCCAACTGTTAACCTAGCACTGCCAAGTCCACCACTAAACCATATCCCTAAGAGCCACATCCACATGTCTTTAAATAGCTCCAGGGATGGAGACTCAACTGCTTCTCTGGACAGCCTGTTCCAGTGCCTGACTACCCTTTCAGTGAAGAAATTTTTCCTAATATTCAACCTAAAACTGCCCTGGTGCAACTTGAGGCCATTTCCTCTTGTCCTATCACTTGTTACCTGGGAGAAGAGACCAACGCCCACCTCGCTACAACCTCCTTTCAGGTAGTTGTAGAGAGCAATAAGGTCTTCCCTCAGCCTCGTTTTCTTCAGGCTAAACAACCATAGTTTCCTCAGACATTCCTCCTATGACCTGTTCTCTGGACTCTTCACCAGCTTTGTTGCCCTACTGTGGATGTGCTCCAGCATCTCAATGTCCTTCTTGAAGTGAGGGGCCCAAAACTGAACACAGTACTCGAGGTGCGGCCTCACCAGTGCCAGGTATAAGGAGATGATTACTTCCCTAGTGCTGCTGGTCACACTATTTCTGATACAACTGAGGATGCTATTGGCCTTCTTGGCCACCTGGGCACACTGCTGACTCATATTCAGCTGGCTGTTGACTAACACTCCCAGGTCCTTTTCCACCAGGCACCTCTCCAGCCACTCTTCCCCAAGCCTGTAGTGTTATAATTTACCTAGGGACCTATAGAATTTTCTAACAGAAACTTGTCCTCTATATTCCAAAAGACAGATAAAATATCTAGAAAAACAGCATAATTTTCCATGACTGTCACAGACTTTAGAAAATTGAATAACTGAAATAGTGCATAATTACAGGTCAAATGCTATATAATATCCAAGGACTGTAACTGGCTCAGACAATTCCATTTCATTTTCAGGTATGGTTTTTTATGTGTGTGATTTTTCAAGAATAGCAGTATCCACTATAGTTAGTTTTTTCTTGGATGATATTTAAAGCACTTTGTCATTCTATAATATGACAGAAAAAGTGGCATCAAAGATTATATGTTAACTTTCTCTCAATGATTCCACAAAACATTTTGTATAGTCTTACTCCAGTTCCATTTAAATCAATCGTTATTAGATCATGTATCAGCAAATATAAATATATGTTTTTTCATTTTTTTTTCCTATATGCAAATTCAGTCTTTGGCACAAAAACCAATGTTGCTTTCTACCCTTACCTCATTCCGTTGAGAAGGATTTTACTCATATTTTACTCGTGTTACTACCTATGTCTTAAAATATTCTGAATTCCTGAATTAAAGAGTCAACTTGCAGCACCCTTTATGACAGTTATTGAAGGTGGGTTACCGTGGAACCAGAAATGGAAGATTCATGAATTCAGATGAACAGACAAAGGTCTGGAGTTAGTTCAAATCACCTCTCTATTACAGAAAAATTGGCTGCTACTCCCATATTGCTGAATCCAAGGACATTGGTGCTCAGGACAACTTCCATGTTTAAAGTGGAGTCATGGTCAGCCTCTCAAAGGAAGACAAGTGTTTTTCATCTTTAAACTGGAACATCTGGGAGTGCTTGGACACCTAAAGTATGGTACTTGTAAGACTTAAAGGTCAAATTGGAGGTACGTACCTGACTTTAACTGTAGGCAGTTCTTGAATTGCTGATTGAGATTCAGATGGATTTTGATTTCATTAGTAACAATTTCAGCAGACAAGACTTAGCTCATTTTTATCACTTCACTTTCAAATCCAAGATACTAGCACACTAATTTGGCCTATGAGGTCCTCTGTTCAGTGCTGGTGAGGCCACACCTGGAGTCATGAAGATGATTAAGGGAAGGCTGAAGGTGTTGGTACTGTTTAACCTAGAGAAGAGAAGGCTTGGAGGAGGGGGATCTCATCAATGCACATAAATACCTTCATAATCTTTATTAATGATATGGATGATGACCCTCAGCAAGTTTGCAGATGACACTAAATGGGGAGGAGCGGCTGAATTTGACATCTGAAAAAGTCAGGTGAATCAGAAACTTATGGAATATTCTCTTTTGCATATCTTCGTGATCTAACTCAGCTCCGTTCCATGATTATCATCATCACATAACCATTAGTTTGTTTCCAGACTCTCTCATGGGAAGAACCAGCAAAGTTCCTCCAGAAAAAAACAGAACAGTGTGGTTCTGGGGAAAGGTTCCAAGGACAGAAACAGTGCAGGTGAGAGTGAATCAAACGTGGCTCCATCCACTCTTCATGGTTTTTCAGTACCATCCTAGAAGGGTTTACATCCTAAGATACTACACATTTCCTCACTTGTCGTGGTTTAACCCCAGCCAGCAACTAAGCACCACACAGCCGCTCACTCACTCCCCCATGGTGAGATGGGGGAGAGAATCGGAAGAGTAAAAGTGAGAAAACTCGTGGGTTGATATAAAGACAGTTTAATAAGCAAAGCAAACGCCATGCATGCAAGCAAAGCAAAACAAGGAATTCATTCACTACTTCCCAACAGCAGGCAGGTGTTCAGCCATCTCCAGGAAAGCAGGGCTCCATCATGCATAACGGTTACTGCGGAAGACAAATGCCATAACTCTGAATGCCCCCCCCCCCCTTCCTTCTTCTTCCCCCAGCTTTATATACTGAGCACGAGGTCATGTGGTGTGGAATATCCCTTCGGTCAGTTGAGGTCAGCTGTCCCAGCTGTATCCACTCCCAACTTCTTGTGCACCCCCAGCCTACTTGCTGGTGGGGTCATGTAAGAAGCAGAAAAGGCCTTGACTCTGTGTAAGCTCTGTTCAGCAATGACAAAAACATCCCTCTATTATCAACACTGGTTTCATCACAAATCCAAACCATAGTCCCATATGAGCTACTATGAAGAAAATTAATTCTATCCCAGTCAAAACAAGCAAATCATCATACATCCTGAGCTATATAACACATATCCTCATTTGCGTGCCCAAAATCTTTGGTCTAGTGCAGTCTGGGCTGAGAAGGCCATGATTTTCTGTGTGCACTGCACTTGTCCCACTGAAGACGCCAGGTGAACCTTTGCAAAAACCTCCTCCTTTCACACCTTGGGACACATCATTAGATGGTTGAGCATAATGTCAAAAGTATTGTTAAAGTCAGGATCAGCAGCATCTACTGCTCACTGCTTCATCCACTGAGCTAATCATTTCATCACAGAAAGCTACCAAGTTGGCCAAGCACAGACTTGTGCATGTCTAGTTCTTTTTAAATGTTACTGAACTTGATCCTCCTTGCTCCAGACTGGAGGGGTGATAATGGTTAATGGATTTGAATGATTCATGTTGTCTGAATGCTTGAAGTTTTAAGATTACACTGGGAGTATTAGAGGTCCCTGGGTTCTGATTTCCTTTTGAAATGGCTACAGCACTGAAAATTAGAATAACATTAAGTAGCATATAGAGAAACAGGTAAGGAACAATATACTGAAGAGAAAGAGGCATTATTAAGTCTATTTGCTTAATGTCCTATGAATATTCTACTAATGAGTTCTTTATTGATATCAAGATTAATCACACACTTTTCAGTTAAATTGTGAAAGCAAATATGACTTTTCAAATTTTTATAATCTTAAATAAATGTAAAATTGTTTTTGGAAATGAAATTTCTTTAAGCATGCAAATACTAGACACAGCATTTCAATGAAGGATGCTGGAAGGAAAAGCAAGCCAAAATAGCATAAAAAAAACTAAAAAATAATTTAATTTAACAAATTAAAACCAAATAAGCCCAAGTGGAAAAACAAACAAACACTAATCAATATCGTGTGATACACCAAATAAAGAACAACTAAATGAATATCCAGGACAGCTTAAAAAGGAGAATCAAGCAATAAAACCAGCAAATTCATGGAATTAGTATATGCAGTTTTCCAGATAAAGCCTGAGAAAGAGATTGAAAAGATAGGAAGTATTTCTAAAATGGGACAAAAATAAAAGATTCCCAGGTTACTATTTTTTCAAATTCTGGTATGTATCAATCATAGCTGAAACATTCTCTATCTCTTTCTTAATCCAATCATTGAATTTAGAACCAACTATTAGAACTCAGGAAAATCATTTTACTGGATCACCTTATCATCCCAGATGACCTGATTCTCTGAGTTCTCCTGTGAGACTTGAAATGTTCAGGTCTCTGTGACAGAAAAAAAATAATTCAGCATTTCTTTGGAATGTCATGATTTTCTTTTTCTCAGATTTGTTGCTGACCTAGCATCCTTAGAATCATAGAATTATACAATCATAGAATCATAGAATCGTCAAGGTTGGAAAAGACCCTTAAGATCATTGAGTCCAGCCGTCAACTTATCACTGCCAAGTTCATCTATACCATGTCTTCAAGCACTGTATCTATCCATTCTTTAAATACCTCCAAGGATGGAGACTCAACCACTTCCCTGGGCAGCCTGGTCCAATGCTTGACCACCCTTCTCGGTGAAGAATTTTTTCCTAATATCTAACCCAAACCTCCCCTGGCGCAGCTTGAGGCCATTTCCTCTCATTTTATCACTTGTTACTAGGGAGAAGAGACCGACCCCTACCTCGCTACAACCTCCTTATTGGCTACAACATCCTTGCAGACATCTGAAATTGTTTGGAATTTAGGACATAATTTTGGTTGTCACTAGAGAAATATAGGAATCTATTTTTTTTCTCTCCTTTCTCCTATTGTAGTTTCATTAAAAAGTATGCTGAGTACTTTCATAAGGATTTTCATGAAGTCTGAAATCTTCACGAACTGGAGGTTACCACAGTAAGGGTTTTCTGATCTATGTGTAATCTATAATTATTCTGATTATTTTTTCTCACTTACAAAGGAAGATCATCAGTTTTGAAATCCTGCTTTCTACATGGAGAGAGGTGGGCTAATCCTAAAAGTGAATATGTAATCTTTATCTAGGTAAGACATCTTTCTCAGAGAAGTTCCTTATCTACCCGTGTGGAAGTTCAACAGGACAAGCAACAAGAAAAATACTTTAAAAAATCTTAGTCACAATACTTTGTTACTTGATGTTTAGTTTCAGGTCTATTGAAAGTGTATGGGATTGGAAGGGTGAGACTAAGATTTGATTCATGCTGTCGCATTAAAACATTTACATAAAAAGCATTCTCAATATCTTATTATGTGCAGTTTTAAAAATGAAAAAACTTCAGACTGCAGAATAGAAAATGTTCCTTCTTGATATGTCTCCAAGTAGATCTTCAGTTATTTGTCTAAGCAATTTGTCAGAAAAAGACAGAGAGCTGCCAATTGTTAGTTTTACATTCAATAATCATTTTTTAATTAGATATCAAACAGAATTGGCTACAGTGCAATCCAAGGACCAGATGACATGAAAAATCTCTAAAGGAAAAGACGGAAGACATTAAGTAATCAGTACATTAGCATATAGTGATGACGCAAATGAAATGCAAGATAGCTTTGACAGACATGAGGTATATAGATCCTGCTGAACCAGACAAAATCACCCTAGTAGAAATGTGGTGTATGTTTGTACATTACACTTTTTTTTTGCTTGTTTGTTTGTTTTTTAAATCAGGCAGATCTCTCCATATCACTTGACATAAGTTGGGAAGAGGCCTGGAAGAACTAGCTGGTGAAGCAGCTGCTGTTTTCTTTCTAATGAAAATGATCTGCTAAGGCACACAAAAGCTATTTCTAATAGTCTTTGCAATTCCAAAGCCTGGAGTTAAATTTCCCATTTTTCTTCTTTTAAACTTTATCTTTTCACATGTTCTAGTTTGTGTTAGAATTAAAGGTAGAAAAGACAGGAACAGAAAAGCAGCTACTCAATGACTGTAAAGCGCTGAGTACTGAATGCAAAATGTTTCTCAGACCAGCCATTTCAAATCAGTTCTGGTCCATTCCATGGATAACTGATGAAATATAAAAAAAAGTACAGTTATCTCAGTTCTTACTGATCAGGTGGCTGTAATAGTAAAACTATGAACAGCTTTACATCAGTTTACACAATGTGTTTATGAATATCGTAATGTATCAATTTGCACCCATGTACAAATGTATGATATAGAGACACTCATCATTCCCTGAATAAATGAATAGATTTACTGAGTTTCTGGTTTGCAATGACTATTTCACAGACATGAGAAAATGTGTTAGCTATTAACAATGAAAATTTGACAAATACATGTTTATTGAAATTATCATGGAATAGGATATATCTATATGGGGAGGGTGTAAGTTAATTTCCCAGTTTAAGTGTTTGAGTCACTACATGTTCTCCAATATTTTTCCATAGCTTTAGAAAACTGATAGACTATTCTCATCAGAGAAAAAGAACAAATTAGAATTAACAACTATAAACTAGACATTTATCTTTGCCTCTCAGATCTTTGCTAAATAACTGAAATCCAAACTTTGTTTTAAAAAAGCAGGGAGTTAGTTACAAAGAAAAGTTTTTCAAGTATATATGATGACCAAAACCTGTCTTCTTCAAAGTGAATATAACTATGACCTAAATTCTCAGACTAGAAAAAAGATATTTTTTCTCTTTTGAAGGTCTTCCAGTTTCATAAACAAGTACGATTCCTGAATTGCAAAGTATTTCAATCACTATTTCTTGCAACAGAATAGCAGGTTTCCTTCATCACAAAAATCTTAGTCACGTTACTTGATGCAATAAGATGGATATAATCCAGAATGTTCCCTGTACACTGTTGAAAAGTTACGAAGTGCCAGCAAGTGATTAATGATAATACTTTTTTTTTTTCTGAACAAACTACATAGTATGCATTTTTTACTTTTTTCTTTTTTTCTTACATATTTATTTTTAGTAATCCTACTCTCTACAATGAGTGAAGAAGGTAAATATAATGTGTATAGGCTGAGCAAGAGTTCTTCATGAAAAAATATTACAGTGCACCATAAGTAACCAAAAACATTTATACAGTCATCTTTAATGAGTCAGACTTCGAATACATCTAGACTTCATCTTCATCTAGAACAAGTCTGAGAAACTAGTACACAGAGAAAAACATGGAGTATATTTGTTCAAAATCACCACTCTCTGTCTGCAATGAATATTCCAGACATTTTCTTCAAATGAATTTAAACATCCTACATAAAATAGCTGAACAAGGGTGTCCTGGTTTCAGCTGGGATAGAGTTAATTTTCTGCTTAGTAGCTGGTAGAGTGCTGTGTTTTGGATTTAGGATGAGAATAATGTTGATAACACACTGATGTTTTGGTTCTTGCTGAGCAGAGTTTACACTAGTCAAGGACTTTTCAGCTTCCCATGCTCTGCCAGGTGCATAAGAAGCTGGGAGGGAGCACAGCCAGGACAGCTGACCCAGACTGGCCAAAGGGCTATTCCATACCATATGACGTCATGCTCAGTATATAAGCTGGGGGAATAAGAAGGAAGAGGGGGACATTGGGCGTGATGGCGTTTGTCTTCCCAAGTAACCGTTACGCGTGACGGAGCCCTGCTTTCCTGGGGATGGCTGAACACCTGCCTGCCCATGGGAAGTAGTGAATGAATTCCTTGCTTTGCTTTGCTTGTGCACGCAGCTTTTGCTTTACCCATTAAACTGTCTTTATCTCAACCCACGAGTTTTCTCACTTTTACTCTTCCAATTCTCTCCCCCATCCCACCAGGGGGGAGCGAGCAAGCGGCTGTGTGGTGCTTAGTTGCTGGCTGGGGTTAAACCATGACAAAGTGTTTTGTTTGGTTTTGTCTCCAATTTTCTTGAAGATAGGAAAAAACATGCAGCAAGTCTCTCTTTTATGATACTCCTTTTTTTGCCTAGTCTTACAAGTGACATGTAACTATCACTGAACTTTACAGCTCTTCTCACAGCTGAAAGCAATGGACTGACTGAAATTCCAATTATGTTCAGAAAAATTATTGGATTGTCATAGCTACACTATGGATATGCTCTTCATATGTGTTTGGTTCATAGTGATAATCACTGTACACGAAATGTCTTGTACTCCAAGAGATTGCTTAAACTTCTCCAGAAGAAGAATTATATTATCAAATTGTTCATGAAAAAAATGGAGTACATTCATCACTTTATAACACTGTTAAGCTGTTAACATGGAAAACTCAAAAGATTCCATTTTACATTCTTATCTAATGATGAAGTACAGAAACTGAGTGAATTAGAATTTTCAGTCATATTCCATTTCTAGGCAAAAGAGAAGTTTATCAGTGAATAAAGACTATGATTTCCATCCATCTTCAAAACCAGTCAATTCAGCTATAGCACAGTTTAACATTTCCAGAAAATCTGATCTTGTACACCTTCACAAGAGAAACCTCAACAAAAGCTAGATTTCACTTGCAGAAGATTGTACTTAAAACTTCAATAGGCCTAATGAAAACTGAAGAACAAAAGTGTCTAACAGGTCGTTGAAGATGATTTATTGTAGCCACTTGACCCAGTCTTTGCGTTAATGGTTTTGATGTGATTTGCAGTGTTTGCACTGGAACAAGAAAAGAGATGCATGATTAACATCTGCAGCATTAAGAAAATCATTCCACAGTGTAAAGACATAGGAAAACAACTGTTGTAGCCTACAAAGTGCAGAGAGAAAAGAAAATGCTGTAATTTATTTTTAATTTGATATCTTCTTTAAGACTAAGTTCTGTCTGCCTGATATTAAAACTACTGTTTCTCCTTTAAGATTTTATAAGAAATCTGTGCTTCTGAGGTGAATAGTTATTTATTATCATAACTTGGGCAAGCTTTTAATGCTTTTAGAAAGCAGTGATTGATGTTACCATGATTATTATTATTTTTTAACCAAATAAGAAATTAATTTTAACAATCATAATTAACCACTAATATTTGGCTAATCATAAGAAAGAGGACGAGTGCAGAGAGAATAACCTCACAGTCTACTGTAACACGTCATTAGACATTACTATCACTTTTTTTTTCTCTGATTCTATGGATTTCAGCCCAGGCAATATTTCAATATCCCTAACAGTAAGCCACTCCCAAAGCAGGGCTGCAGGGGTGGCTTCGGTAAGAAAACACCAGAAGCTGCCCCCATGTTGGACACAGCCAGTTCCAGCCGGCTCCAAGACAGACCCTGCTGCTGTCCAAGGCTGAGCCAATCAGTGATGTTGGTAGCGCCTCTGTGATAACACATTTAAGAAGGGGGGAAAACTGCTGCACAACAGCTGGGAGACAGGTGAGAATATGTGAGAGAAGCAAATCTGCAGACATCAAGGTCAGTGAAGAAGGAGGGCAAAGAGGTGCTCCAGGCACCAAGGTAGAGATTCCCCTGCAGCCCATGGTGGAGACCATGGTGAAGCTGGTTGTCCTCCTGCATCCCATAGAGGGCCATAGTGGAGCAGATATCCAACTTGCAGTCCATGGAAAGTCTGTGCTGGAGCAGGTTCCTGGCAGAATCTGTGACCCCATGGGGGACCCACGTTGGAGCAGTCTGTTCCTGAAGGACTTCACCCTGTGGAAAGGAGCTATGCTGGAGCAGTTTGTAAAAAGCTGCAGCCCATGGGAAGGAACCATGTTGGAGAAGTTAATGAAGGACTGTCTGCCATGGGAGGGACCCCACACTGGAGCAGGGGAACAGTGTAAGGAGGAAGGAGCAGCAGAAGCAAAGCTTTATTTGCTGACCATAACCCTCGTTCCCCATTCCCCTGAGCTGTGCAGGGGGAGGAGGTAGAAGTGTTTGGAGTAAAGTTGAGCCTGGGAAGAAGGGAGGGCTGGCGAAAGCTGGTTTTAGTTTTGTTCTTATTTCTCATTATCCTACTCTGTTTGACTGGTGATAAATTAATTTCCCCAAGATGAGTCTGTTTTGTTTGTGATGGTAACAGGTAATCTCCCTGTCCTTATTGCAATCCATGAGCTTTGTGTTGTATTTTTTCCCCTTATCCTGTTGATGAAGAAGGAGTGATAGTCCATCCCACTGTAGATACTTAGTCATTAATAGCAAACTTCAAGAGCCAAAGCAGCTAAATCCCTGATTTTAAGACAGTGAAAGACCTTGTATTATCTCAATAACAAAAATGGGAAAAAGAAATCTATCTTTTGAGCTCAACTTTGATTAATACCACAATCCACTTCAATCTACCCTTGTGATGTAAAGTTTTCAACATTTTCCTTTCTGAAAGGTTTTGTCTGTTAGACAGTTACAAATATAAGCTGCAGTGTCACAGCTGTTGCAATATCATATTGATGTAAGTGAATTAGCTCATCTCTCAAGAAACTGTTGTCCAGAAGCATTAAGATTAGATGTTGGATAATAGTGCAGAGTGTTTGCAATGACATGGATTTTCTCCTTACATTGATAAACAACTGTGAAATAGTAAATTTAACTACAAAGTAGGTCTTGTCAAGAATACGTGTCTTACTGCAGGCAAAAATCTGTGTTGGCCTACTTTTCCACTTATTAAAAAAAAAATAATTCTGAAATGTATAGCTGCACTGAAGTTCAACAGTTAAGTCAAAATATCCCTGACACAGACTTGAACTGTTATGATCATTTTCCTGTTAGTTTTTGCCTGTAAATCAGATTAAATTCTCTTAAACTTGAAACTGTTCCCCTACTCACCATGTAAATATGTTGAATTTTTTTATAATACACAAGTGAGTTCTTGTGATTGTGTTCCTGGTCTAGAATACTGAAAAAGATTTACTGTTGGAGCAGGCAGGTAGCTCTGCCTTTGTTACCCTGCAGGAATTATTTTACACAGGGCTAATTCCCTGCAGGCTAATCTTGGTCAAAACTTTGCTAATTTTCTCTACATGGGTAATGGGAACTGAACAGCACCTGGCCTATTCTCCAAGAACCCATTTAATTTCTAAAAAGCCAAGATGCAAGTTTAAGCTGCTTATTTTAACAAAGAGTGTTTCCCATAGTACAATGACCTTCATGGGGATCATTGTTTTCTTTAAACACTTCCAGCAACTAAGTAAGAATGAATGCCACCACCAATGTCTTCATGTGAAAAAAAGTTGATAAGTTTTTTTTTTTGTTGTTTCTAACTGTGCTGTTTCAATTTCATGGCATATATCCTACATTTTTATCTCAGTTAAAGGCCTAATTCACAATTAATAAGACCAGGAAAAGATTGCTTTTTAAGTTAATCCCCACTAGAAATGAGTATGTGTGATTGAAAAGTTCTCTTGATTTAAGTCATTTAACCATTCTGTTGACCTGCAGCACTGACTTTACTATTTGTGACAAAAAAGGTATTTTAAAACAAAATTATTTGCAATATCTCCAGAAAAAAAATGTGAGTCATAGAGCTTTACATTACCAAGGGGCACCAGCTTCAGTTATTCTCTCTATGCCATACTCAGATGTTTGTTGATTTTGGTTTTTTAACCAACAAATGAAATACAGTTATGAGTAATTTTCAAAGTTCATGAAACCTGTCTTTTAGCTAATTACAAGGCTATCAGAATACACATGAGGATGAGAAAATATTAATTTCTAAGCTAATGTTGCTGGTGTACAAAGAAAAATAAATGATTGCAGGGCATCTTTACTGGGTCTCATTTTAGCAAAAAAACAAAGATATGTAATGGTCAGATGGCAAGGCTATTTTATGAGGAGTTAGTGATCCACATAATGGCTAATCCAGGTGCATGTCTTGGTATCATGGTTACTGTGTGACCACTATTTAATATAGGCATATCTGATCATTAACATAATTAATCAATGTATAGTCACTGCACATGTAGTCAATGTATATTTGTTCCTAAATAGTGTGTTGTCTTGCCCACTTGAAATATTATATGCACCTGTTTAGCAACTGTAGCTTTATTAACGAGATAAAAATGTTAGAGTGTATTGTACAAGGGACTCCTCAAAGCTGAGTCCTCATTCCAGGCTTGTTTGCTGTCAGCGACTCATAAATTTGCACTTTGCACAAGCCTCTCTAAGAATACCAGTGAACTTGGAGGTGGTGAACCTTGCCATGGCCAGGAGAATAGCTATCATCCTTGTTTGCAAAGGTACTGAAATTGCTGTACATAAAGTCAAGAGAAAAAGGAAACAATCATGAGAACTAACATGTTTGCTTCAGTAGCCTAGACCAGACAATATGTAGAAAGCAAAATCAGAAATGGGGCAGAATGATTCTCATAGTAAAATGTGAAAAGTTAGAGATTTAGTTGAGTATTGAAGCAGAAAATATTAGGGGAGATATTCTATAGGTTAACTGTTCAGACTACCTGTGATTGAATGCCAATAAGGCACATGTTAATTGTGAAATCTCCTAACAGTAATTAGCCGCTGAATAATTTCTTAATGAAACCATGTAAAATGCTGCACTGCTTGTAACATTTGAAAGATCTGATTTGAAAATCAGACAAAAGACTGAACAAAGTAGTTGATATTTCAAGATTTTAGGCAATATTTTCTATAGATTTTGATTAACTATGACTTACATAACAAGAACAAGGAAAGTGTTATGAAGCAAAATACTTGGAGTTCACAACTACATTAGCAAGTTTTATCTGCTTTCAAAAATCAAATTCAGGTATGCATCTCCTAAAATCAGAAGAAATAAAACTATGCGGTATTGACTATTGCACCACAAGAAGTTAGTAATCATTTTTATGTTCTGATGCTTTGAAAACATTTCACATACTTGAGATTAATAAAGCATTTAGTTAATTTTTGTAGGTTGATCAGAAGCTTCAGATAATGAATAGAACACATTTATTGCCAGAAATATTGCTGTCAACATCACAGACATGTTCCTCTGCTTTTACAAAGAATACTTTGTGTCATTGAAAAAAAAAAAATCAAAACTTTTTTTTCACTTTCTGCATTTTAGGGGGTTTGAGGTGAACATAATGGTTTCTAGACATCTCTAGTATTGATCTTTCCAGAGAAAATTTAACTCAATCTCTAAAATTGTCATTAATGGCATTATGTTATAAAGAAAATAAAACCACTGTAATCCAACAGGGAATTGCCAAATTTGAAGAGTTGTCACAATTTATGTCACAAAATATTTATCGTATTAAATAAGTGAGGTATCTTTGAGTAGAGACAAAGAAAGGTGACTTTCTTTTGGGGGTTTCACTGTTTTGTTTTGTTTTGTTTTGTTTTGTTTTGTTTTGTTTTGTTTTCTAAGATGAAGGCATGATAGAAATATACACATTAACAGAGACTGAAATCTCTAAGAGAACTGGAGAGGCTGAGATATGAGGTACTAATGAGAGCTGGGCACCAATCTATCCAAATAGAAAGTAGATGAAGTGGGAAAACAGATTTTAAGCTTGTTAAATTGGAGCACTAAAGACTTAAACCTATAAACCTATATAAAAGGGAATCTTCTAACCTGACTATTGGTTTTAGGACATGTCAGTTTTTGGATAGCCAAACCAAAATATTGTGAAGTCTTGGGTTTCACAAAGTGAATATTGCTGACAGTCTGGAAAACAGGCCTTGCGATGGTGTCTCAATAGCGGAGGCATTAAAAGGCAAGAAGTAATTTGACAATTGAAGTCACAGAACATTCTGAAGTGCTTTTAGTTTAACACACAGCTTGTTACTCTGATGACAGTGGTTACAATAGGTTTTTTTCACTTTTTTTAAAATGTGATTGTATATTCTTTCCCAGGTTGAAAATACTACAGTATTCCATATAAAAGAAGAAATATTCTTCAATAACTAAATATATTCAGAAAATATATATTTTGGTTATAAATCATATGTGTGCTACATTCAAAATTGAAACAGTTTAAAATGTTTAAAAAAATTGTGAATGTTTTCTTAGATATCATAATATCTAGATAATTAAAATTACATTTGTAGTGACTTTTGCCTTGAACTATATAAAAGATAATATATCAAAAAAAATGCTAAAGGATGCTCACAGTCATCAGAGCTAGATGCATACTAACTCTTCAGTTATATATTTCACTATATTTATTTATTATGTGTCATATATAACATACATATCATAAATACATGCGTTCAAAACAGCAGCATTGATTTTACTCAAACTACTAAAAGCATTCATCTTAGAGCCAATATTGAAGGTTCATCAAGAAAAAAATCTGCTTCAAAAAAAAGATAAACATCTAGAAGTTTGGAACTGAAATTAGAACTGGTTTTGTTATTAATCATTGCTGATGTGAAAAAAATATGATCTATTAAGTAAAGTGAAAAGAACAGGATGACTATAATAGGAATTGGGGAGAAAGCATGATAACATAACTCAAAAATATCAAGATGATTGAAAAAAGGAAAGAAAGAATGTTTTTCACGTGTACTATAAAAAGATAAAGAATATTTAAACAAAGGGCTCCTAGTTAATGGTTTAGGCTTTTTAAAAATAAGGATGTCAAAGTGTAAAATGAATTAAATAGGAAGATTACACCATCTTCATAACTAGAGATTTTTAAAATTAGTTTTGATTAATATGTGAGATACAGGAAAGAACTAGATATTTGTTGCCAGACCTATTTTCTGTGGTTCTAACATAGAAATTACTCATATCCCTAATAAATATTTTTTTGGCAAAGAATACTGTAATTATTTTAAGGTTCTAAGGACAAAGGACTCCATCACTGACGACAAAGGACTCGATCTAATGCAATGGAATGACCCATTTACTCTTTACAGCAGCCCTCCAGTAGCAAATTCAAAGACAAGTTCAGACTGGTACTACAAATAATAGTACAATGCTAGTAAAAATGGAAACATCTGAAATATATACGCAATGTTTTGGAGAAGCATGTAGGCAAGAAAAAATTTAATAAACCTGTTGAGGCATTAATTGGATTCACTTTGCCTGAGTGTATTTACATCCATAGATGCTTCAAAGAAAAGGAGTGTAATATCATATCAAGACTAAGGAACTGAAAGACAATTTCCTCTTCAAAGAAGCTGTGGAGCATATACATTCATATACAGAGATAATGATGGCATTGGAGAAGACAAAAATTAAATTACATGAAGTGATAATGATAAATAAAATTAAACAATTCCATACCTGTTCTTCAAATAAACAGTAAGTCCTATAATAATGGATTATATCAAATGAAAGCCAGCTGGGATACCAAGGTCTGGTATGCTTACTCCAGCTGGTCCTTATGTTGACAAAGAAAGTACCTGTAAATACTCTGAACCAAAAGGATTCCAACGGCTACAACTTGTCCAGTGATTAATCTGGGAGTCAGGAGATCTGTATCCTATCCCCCCTTCTCCTTACAAAAAGCAAATGTAATTACGTGGGCTCCCAGCTGATTGCTTGTGGATTTGATGTAAGGTGACACTGCCACAAAGAGTTTGGAGAACATTTTGGAGAATTGAGTTTCCACAGAACTGCCGGTGTCAGGCACCTGTCTTCTGTCATGGTGAGACAGATTAACCCATGTTGGATTTTGATAGTGGGGTTTATTTAAGAACCGCTGAGATTAGAACTTTTACCCTACTTCTTTATTTCACATACTCTCTCACTCACCTACCATGCTTGCCAAAACGGAGTCCATAATCATAAAGAGGTACTTTAGAAGAGCTGAGTGCTACTGAATGGGATCTAAATTATTCAGCCCTTGAGTGAGAAGTTGTGTAACATATTTGAATTTTAAATCCTGACCTGATGTCAGGGTTCAGCTCCAGAATTTAGGTATCTAAGTACAGGAGCCTACAAGTGGATGTTTAATGAGAGCAAGTTGTTCAAATTCACCTTCGTAACTTCATTGAAGTCAGCAGAAATCTAGAGCTCTATGCAGTTACTTAAACACAGGCAGATGCCCTAGAGTATCTGAGACAAGTACACCAGGCTGTGAGAATGACACAGAATTTATGAGACACCGATTGCCATCTTTGCTACTGCTCAAGGCCAGAAAAGGTATCCTATAGAAACTGAAATTACATCAGACATCTGTCTTTACGCAAATAAATACCACTCTAAGAGTAAAATTCAGTTGTCTCCATTTAAGTATCTGATGTCATTTGAGATGCCTTGGGCTATTGAAAACATGGTACTGGACACCAAAATATTTCTGGAATGACAGCTGGAGTTTTTACTTACTTGGAAGTGGTAAGCTTACTTTTATTCATAGCTGAGTACACAGGAGCCTTGCCCAAGATGTGCAAGTCACAGCTTCAAGCCTCTTTCATCTCTGAAAAGATTCAAACATGCATCTTTCATTAATCTGTAAAATATTTTAGGTAATAGCATAGCCCACTTATGTTGAATCTGTGCAAAATGATTTAAGATATATTTGGCCCATAAACGACCATAAAAAAGAAGCATTATGGTATGGTTTGGCAATTAAATTACTTATAAAGGGTCAATTTTTTTCTGAAATATGATTTCACATTCTATGAGCTTATTTTGTTTTTGTTTAAGGCCAAATAATCTTAACAGTGCAGCCAGTGTAGCTATTTGCAAAATAAGATCCTACTGAATAAAATATTATTAAAATCCAACTCAAAGGGTTCTATTCCAGCTTTCACTGAATAATATAATCCTTACTGACAATAACAGAAAACAGGGAATGGGGAAAAAAGATTATTGCTCCAACTGCATACATTTTCAAATTTATTACCAATTTCAGCTTATTTTTATGTAAACATAATACGAACAAACTTAGAATCATAGAATAATAGAATGTTTTGGGATGGAAGGGACCTTTAAAGGTCATCTAGTCCAACCCCCTTGCAATGGGCAGGGACATCTGCAACTAGATCAGGTTGCTCAGAGCCCCATCTAGCTTGTCCTTGAATTTTTCCAAGGATGGGGCATCTACCACCTCTCTGGGCAACCTGTTCCAGTGTTTCACCACCCTCATCGTGAAAAATTTTTTTCCTTGTATAAACTTGAAGAGAAGACTATCATTGCTAGTATTGTTGAAAATATACTGTTCTCTCTCTGTCCCATATAAAATCAGAAAATAATTAGATTAGCACAATTAGAGGATAAAAAATTATCTGAGTGTTAAAGTATAGCCTATGAAAATTCTGTGAGACTGCAGAAAAATGGCAGTTGCATTATTTCATGGTTATAGCATGAAGTTTTCTGTGTCTGTAAGAATAAAACATTTTCAGACATTACAGCACAAGTCACACTGTGTAGCTAAACTATTTAGCTCCAGCTCATCAATAACATCAGCATTATCTAAGGATAGGGCTTAAACATTTTCATAAACAGGAATTACGGTGAGATTTTGGTGGAAATTTCCATGACATCCACATTAATAGCTCTGAATGAATTAGTAATGATCACTATTAACACAGTGAATATCAAATGTGTTGATAATGATGGGACACTTAAAATGAAATAGACACAAAATAAATTCTGACATTATGAATTCATGTGGTGCTAATCCTAATGGCAATGATCATAGTTAATTCATTCACAGGTGGAATACGCCCAGTTCTGATGGAGATGTGATATAAGTATCAATAATATCCTTAGTGTCAATGTCCTACTTTTTTTACATCAAACAAAGAACACTAAGTATTTTGAAAATTGATTATTGCAATAAATGAACTGGTTTCTTGGTAAATAAAATAGAATGATGTTTGCCTTTAACCACAAAATGAAACAAAACAAAAAAAAAGTAACTGCCATTTGCCCTAAGGCTATTGTTTCCTTGCTCACGCTAGCCAAGGGATCACAATCCTGCTTTTCACAACATGGAACAATATAACAAATTTGGGTGGGAGAAATTACTGAAAAATTTAACAAAATCAAAAAGAAACCAGCTGCATACAGAAGGAATACATCAAGTACTGAGTGGTAATTAGCCCAAAAGTATTATCACCTTAATCTATTAGTGACAGGAAAAAATAGTTTACATTGGAGAGAAAAAAAATAAGGTAACCCAACTATCTATGATGGATTTTAGAATAATTCACATAGGTTAAATTTACTTTCATCTCCATCTGAGGATCATAGACATTTCTGCATAGAGTCCTCATATAAGCTCAAGGTATCATGTGCCCCAGTGTAGCCAGAATGCAAAGTATCTTTATCACACATGAAAGCTACACTACCTTCTTTTATTTTTTTAAATGAAACAAATGGTATCTAGTTGCCTGCAAGAAATTCTTTTTTCATTCCTAAACTAGTATGAAACCAGTAGGTCAGAAAAATCCACAGGGAATCTTTCTTTTTTAGTATATCAACATCTGTCCAATAAACTATGAAAATCTTTATTAGCTATTCACAACACATAAGAAAATCCTGATAGAAGCAGTAATGAGCCATTTAAATGATAGTCCTGATGATCAGAATTTATCAGTGTACATATTGCATGCATACACTTTTATTTCATAAATGGCAGTAAAAGGCATGTCTTAGACATTCACTACTGAGTTAAAAATAAAGTATGTTTAAAAAGTCCTTTAATTACTTGTGATTATTAAAAGATTTGAACTTTTTCTTTATATTTCATTCTTTTCTATACCAGGATATTTTCAATGAGCCTCATGGCCACTAGAAGTTTTCCTGTATGTCTACCTTCTATTCACTAACATAGCAAAGATCCTGACCTCCAAAGCGAGGGCATGTATATCTTCATGTTTCTTTTTAAGATGGAGTTAGTATTGACATGGTTTTTGGTATTTAATTTTTATACTCGCTTGCTACACAGGGTTGTTTCATTGTTAAAGAAAGCTTGCTTGGTTAGGTGTTTTTACTTATGTATTAGGGTAGCTGGAATGAAGCTAATTTCATTGTATGTGTTTTCAAAATTTCTTTCAATTAATTTCTCCCTGAATTTTGGACCCATTTCTTGTCAAGGACTTGATCTTCAGAGTAAGTGTAACACACATAAAATACCTTAGAGAAACTATAGGGGACTAAATTGTAGAAAAAATGACAAAACCAGAACATTTGTTCTGGAAAGCTGCAATGTTTTCCAGATAATTATTGTGAGTAGCCTTACAAATAACACCAGTTTATCATTTAAACAGACAAGGTAAGCCATTTAGCCCTTGTTAAAAGTAATTGGATATACTGTGCTGATTCTGTTTTGTAGTGATTATTCCAGTAAAAGAGATGTAACTGGCTGTCAATTAAAGGTCAAATCTTGTTCCTAGTGAATTCAATGTAAATTTAATCCTTCATTTCAGCAGGACTAGCATTTCATTTTAAAGAGGTATATGCTGGTATAGATAATATAAACCTAATAAAATATTGTCGCAAGGTAAACCTAGCCTGCTTTTAAAATACAGATCTGCAAATCTTTATCCAGATGGTCTCATCTGAAGTTACTTCAACACTAGGGAAAGGATTTGAAGGTAGTTTTGTACCTGATTTTGAATTTTTTAATAATATTTCGGTTCAGAGCTATTATGATTCAAAAGATTCACATCAACTTCTGTCTTTGCATGTTTTTTGGTTTCTTGAGAAATGAGGAAGGTTTCTGGAAGAAAAAAAAAAAAGAAAAAAAAAAGTGGGATCAAAACAGATGTAAACTCAAGTGTGTTTTAACTCATATTCCTCCCCCTAGGTTTTATACTGAAAAAGATTAAAGAAAAGTTACGATTGTGTGTTTCTCCATACAAATGTAAGTCTAAAAACAGCACTGCAGTCATCCTTATGACGCCTGAATTGCTGTTGTTTGTGTGAGCACTTGGGGGCATCTTAAGAACCCAGAAAGTTCTATGTACAGTATATTCATAGTCACTGAGGGATTCTACGTTACAAGTATGTTATCCTAGCATTACATGACACTCACAAAGCATGGAATTTGGAATCTTCTACAGATGTACAAACATCTGTGTATCTCAGATGCATCTGACACAGCCAGCATCTGACCAATTGCACATTGGTTGCTGACTAGCAGAGCCCCTTTTCAAAATCAGGGTCCAGAATTTTGAGGTCTGTGGCTGCATCTACAGTGCTAAATGCAACCAGCCCATAAAGTGTCTCCTGTCTCCAAGACAAAGTAGTACCCCCAGATTACTCAGGGGCAGCCTCTCTAGTGCAGACTGATTATGTCCAGAGCATCTAACACAATTTTGAATCTCTTCTGGGGCCGTCATGATGCTTTTGTGGTATTAAGACATGACAGTTATTTCCTGTGAGGTGTGCTTTTTTTTCTTTTTTCTCCCCCCATCACAAAGTGTGTGAACAGTATCAGGGCTGCATGGCAATCATCTGTGTGATGCCATCATAATTTAATTTTAGGGCATGTGTTTCGTATACTTGGAATATGGAGGCTGTGCAGAGTTGTTTGATCTGCTAAGTCGAATGGGACTGTGTTGGAGGACTACGTAAGGCAGAGGGAGCCAAGCCTGGAATAGTACTGCCTAAATTGCCTTTTAGGAAAGAGTTCATCTTAACTTCTGAACAATGACTGGGCACTGTGTCAGCGCATGTTAAGTTACACAAAACCACACCAGTAAATATGTTAAAATAAAATTTAAAAATATATTTAAAAATCTATAAATGATCAGTGGATCAGTGCTTGTGCTTGTTTCCTGATAATCCTTCATTTAGCAGTATAAATAAAGGCCTTTTGTTTTCTACTTTCTTTTCTTAGCTGTCTCTGCTTACATAACAAATGTAACTGCAAATCTGGTTAACTACATAAAATTATTCTTGAATGACTAGACTTTTCTCATTCAAGTGTCATTGCTTTGAGGATCACATCTTCATCACTTACAATTTGTTTGGAGTATGAATGCACAGGAATGTTCTCCGCCAAGTGAAGATCCTTTGCTAGATATATTGCGACGATTTTCACTTTGCAGGTCATTGTGTAAATCCAAATTAAGCAAATGCGAAGAAAATTAATCATAAAAAAGTCAGAAAATAGAGTCAGTACAACTTTGGCCCAAGATCAGTTCACAGGGAATGGAGAAGAGCTAACAGTGAAAAGAATCAGTGGGTGGCAGGCAAATTCTACTTTTTATATAGTGGATCATGCCCTTATAATTAATAGTTTCTAGTTGTATAGGAGAGAACAATAGATCAATATATCAATAAGGATAATCTGTTCATCTTATACATAGTATGGTTGGCAACACAGCAGTACTTTTTACCTGGGTTTAATAATTTCTATTGAACATTAATTTTGAGCATGTTGCAAAAGATTTGTTTTAAACAACTGAACTCTTCAGAAGTGCTATAGTATTCAGTAATGAAAAAAAAAAGAAAATACCCCAAGCACTACTATATATTTATCTGTTGTATTTATTTATTTAGTCTTGGTTCTGTTGGCAGCATATGCCCATATTAAAAAAAAATATTTACTACAAACAGGATGCCACTGGAGCTCAGCTAAAAGGTTAATTACTGTCTTACAGTACTTAGGGCCAAATTCTGACAGGCATATGGAAGCAGGTCTAATGCTAACTCCTCCAAAATAGCAGCACAGATGTGTTACCAAAATATCATTTGTATGCTGGGTAAACATAGTATTTTCACACATTAAATGTATGCACAATCTGCAGACAGACGGTATGGCTGGATGAAGGAGCAGACACATAAGTGTGAGGTCAGGAATACCCCTAGGCCATTTATCTGTGCAGTCCTACATGGTATATTTTAGCTATTTTGGTTGTTAGGCTGATGTATAAAATGGATTGTTAGTACTTTTTTCTTAAAAGTCCCTAACGTGATGATACAGACATAAATGTATTTTGCAGAAATGGTAATTTTCTCAGTGGACGGTCTAAACCTCCAGTGAAGGGAGGAATGGGCCATTATTGTGTCTACAGTGGAAGACCATGGCTTAAACAGAAAGACAAAATAACCCAAACAAGGAAGGAAAAAAACTTTTAAAATTACATTTTCCTCATGCACACACATGCACACATGAAGACCAATTATGGAACAAAGAGGCGGCAACATTTGCAATATTAGCATTAGAGTGTGTGAAAAAATAGCCTCTTTAGTGTAGTGTTAGAGTGACATTCAGCTAAAAACATAAATTTCTGCACTGCCTAGCAGGTAGTCTAAATAAAAACCAAGGTAGGAAAACTAATGTTCTATGAAAAATGATACACAGAGAGAAGGAAAATGTATAACTAAGTGCTACAGTACTTTCTCTTTCTTTCTGAGTTTCAGAGAAGTGTCTGGCAAATCTTTGCATTGTGATCTTTCTGATAATCCCAAATACAACTTTTCTAAAGAATTGACAAATATACCCTAGATGCCTCATCTTCTTTCTAGAATAGGGAGAGAAAGGAACCATATATACAGGTCATGTTTACCTTCTCTCTCTTCTCAGAGGATTATTTATTTATTTATTTATTTATTTATTTATTTATTTATTTTTGCTGTAACTACCATCTGGTGCTTACAGCTACATAATAATAGTTTTCATTTATTTTTTATTAGTTGCAGAGTATATTTTTACAGTATTTATGTACTTTCTTGAATCTGTAGGAATTCAAGAACTATGCTGGATCGTGACTTGGCTTCCAGCTAAGTTTGAAGCTTACAGCTCCCAAAATATCTCTGTTCACTACTGAAAAGTGTTTTGATGAATGTCTTTCTAAGACAGAAGAAATCTGAATCAATTTCATAGAAGTATATTTTAATACTGTGACAGATGTCAAGACTCATAGTAAAAATTATCTGTATCTAATCTATCTATTGCTTTTTGTCATGGTTGTGTCTCTATCTGCAACAGAAGTTGTAGAAATAAGGTAATTTTCTGCTTAAAAAGGAAGTTTCTTTAAGCTTTTCTTCTGCATGACCTGCTTGAGCCAAAATATATATCTTTACTATGTGTGGTAAGCAGTTAATTGCACTAGCTGTTACTTAAAGTAGGATATTTAGATGAAGAACAAGTAATAGTAAAGAGTACATTTCAGAAACAATTCAAAGGAGTTCAGCCTCTTATAGCAAACAATGAAAGCTACATGAAGTACTGATTTTCAGGAAGGGCTAGGATAGGATAAGGCTAGGATAGGGAAGCTTTGCCACCTTTGCTGTGAGCTCCACATCATCTGGCAGACTGCTGATGATTTACCCTTTACCATACAACTGTTAGCTGCAGCCACTTCTGCTCTTTCAAGCACATAGACAATATTAGAAAATACCCAAATGTCTCATTTTGGTAAAACATACCGTTTGTATGTTTAAGAACTTCACTGGATCAGAACCAGAATCCTGACTGACTTATGGGACTAAACAATTACACATATCACAGAAAAGCAGAGGGTATAAACAGGGAGTTTCTGTCTTATATTGTTAGTGTTCAAAGCAAAAAGATATTTTCTTTATTTTTGGCAGAGCTGTACTCCTGTCCATTGACAACATTGTTTAAAAACAGCGACTAACAAATTTATTTCAATTCTAGATAGATGAATTACTGACAATATGCTAATTTTAATTTATGTACTAAAGAATGTAACTCAGAGAAATGTAGGTAATCCATTATTGAGCCTCAAAAGCACACCAATACCTAACAATTCTGTTTTGGTTTTGTGTTGATTGTTGTTTTCGTTTTGTTTAATTGGCTAGCAAGTCTCCAATACAGATAGTTCTTTTGTATTTTTAACAACTTGCATTAACTTAGCCTTAATCATTCAGTTAATGCCATTAAGCAATTTACAGTTCTAATTTAATCAGAGCAAACTAACAATTACGTTTTTGTGACAATGAGAGCTATATAATAAGGCTAACCTGCAAATTTTTTTATTTTTTTTTTTCTTTTCTCCCTTGTAAAACTTCCATGTGACCTTAACATTCTTCTGCCCTCTTTCTTCATTAGTTACACCTTTGGTACACTGTACTGGGATTTGATTTTTCCAAACATAAAACTAAATGTAATCAACATCAGCAGCTTTTGTATTCAGAACAGGATCAGTTTGAAATTGTTTGGTTAAGCCGGTGTATTCTCCACCAAACGTATTCCAATTGTCTTTTCATTGTCTAAATCACAACTAATTTAGTGTCTATATTTTAAAAACATGTTCTACGTTTATCGTCTGAAAGAGGCAAAATGGAAGAGAATTGCAGACTGATTAGAAAATAAATAGAGATTATCTGATATTGTACACCATACATATCAGATGAAGAAAATACATCTTTGTATCCATCTAAAAGGAAATATGATTTATTTTATATTCATTTGTTGTTAACATTGAGATTGAAGTTCTAGCAATTACAAAAGCCAAACTCAAATCAGATGATGTTTTAAAGCCATATATAGCCTTCCATGGAGACATATAGAAACCTAAATCTATGGGTTAAGAGTTTTACTACCTGAAGGTGCTGCCATTTTGAAGGGGATGAGGAAAAGTATTGTAGAACTGAGCGTTTATTTGTTTTGTGTGTATCTTATAAGCTTAAGTTTATTTATCAGCACAGTGAAGCTGACAAACAGACTAAGTCTGACAGACAAGATGCTGCAACAATACGCTTTGTTTTACTTTACCCATGTTTACATGGTAATTTACAAACAGATACAAGCAAGCTCATGCAGTGTTACAGACCAGCCTGTCGCTAGCCAGATGCTTGTCAGCTCCAACCAGGAAGCCCTGAAGGCAAGTTAGCATGGTGCTATGGCTGAGCTTCTGCCTCTATGCACAGCTTGTTATTCTCGGCTTGGCACTGCTGTATTTGTGACTAGACATCTGTTTGAACTAAAAATAACTTTGGAAGAAAGCTGAATCCTAAGGGAAAAAAAGGCTACAGGTGAAGAACTACCTGGATCCTGGTTGCATCACTAATGTTAGCATAGTTGGAAAAATGGGGGTAGCTGTCTAGGGTCTGCATGCAAAAGTAGCTCACTTTGACAGAGATGAATGGAGGCAAATATGTTACTGGATGGCTGAGCCTAACACAAGCCGATGCTTTTCATTTAGGACATAAATTTAGAAGTTGTATCACTTTGTTAATTCCAAATGTGATCACCTAACTTCAGGCATCTTTCATGTTTATGTCCTGAAGTGTTTTACTTTAATCTGACCTCAACACTACAAAAATGTATATGACTTCAGCAGGGGCAGCCAGCATATTAAGCACATTATAGACTTAGGGTCAGGATTTAAGTATTGTGTATGTGGTTGCAGTAACCACGTGACACTAAGGAATTATTAATCTTCTAACCTGCATTAAGTCATGCTTCTTAAGGTTACACCCAAATATTTTAAAAACTCAGGGTCACTTAAGAAAAGCTTTAACGCAGTAAATCTGCCAGATATCTAATTTCCTGTTCTCAGCTACAGTTTAGTAATAGTTGGAGAATCTGATTATTCTAATCAGTTCCAAAACTGCAAGGTGTCTCAGTGAATACATTTCAAAGACAGAAGTTTGAATAAATTTCATGAAAGTATATTATAATATTGAGATAGATGTAAAGTTCTTTATGGTAAAAATTGATCTGTATCTTCTATTTTAACTATAGGATAGAATCACATAATAACTTAGGTGGAAGGGACCTTTGGAGGTCTCTAGCCCAACCCCCTTACTCAAAGCAGGTTCAATAGAATCAGGTTGCTCAGGACCATTTTTCAGTCAATTCTTGAACACCTGCAAGGTTGGAAATCCCAAAACCTTTCTGGGCAATCGCTTCAAATGTTTTACCAACATTATGGCAAAAAAATTTCTTCCTTACATCTAATCAGAATTTCAGGTGTTCCAAACTGTGTCCAGTGCCTCTCACCATTAATCTACCTTTTGCTTTTGCTATGACTGTGTTTACCTGTGACAAAATTTGTAAAAACAAGGTAGTCTTTTGTTTGAACAATGTAATATGTTTAAGCCTTTCTTATATATGGCCTGCTTGGGAGAAATATATCAATTTAGAGTACAAATGAGACCATGGCCTAGAATGAAGATGCTGATGTTTTGTTTGAGGCACAAACTAGTAGAGATTATCAACAAAGTCATTTCTTCAGGGACATAAAGGGCAACAATTAAGAAATACTGGGAGTGCTGCAGAAACACTTTCTTTGCATTCTTAATATCAACTACAGTTTATAATCTTAGAATGTACTTATCTTCACTTCAGTTTGCTATTATAACAAGACTGAAGAAATGTAGGAAGAAGCAAATTGTTCTACAGCTGCTGTAAAATCAGATAGCTCCATGGATTTTACTGCAGCTATACTACTTATGCTCTATTCACATATAAGTATTTACTTTCATTATAGCTCTCTAAAAGAAGACTTAAGAGTCCAAGGCAGTTTGTCCAGGTTTTCTCTGTAGTCAATGGATATAGATGGGTGCTTCCAAAGGGTAGCTAATCTAATTGTATGAAAAGTAAAATCTTCTAGAAGTTCCTGTGTCAAATCAGCTTGATAACAACTTAGAACTTAAAACTTATCTTTTAAATGGCTGAAGCTGGATCAGATAAAGCCCACTCCTCCTGTCTATATGTGTAATGGAAGAAGTGCATTTTATTCTCTCTTACACCACATTCTCTGTTCTGATACTACTGCTTTCCAGAGACTTCTGGAAGAAAATAAAAACCAGGATTCAGGGTTATTTGTTGTCAAGAATTTCTTTCCTGACCCTCTCCATGGTGAGTTTTTATCATTCCTGGTGCTTAGAGGTTGGTTTCAGCAATTCTGACATAGCATAAGGAAACAGATACTATCAGCAGGGGAGTATACACGGAACAGAATGACTTTATATTAGTATGTAAGAAAAATGTTTCTCTGAAAATAAGTATAAAGAGTATCATAACACAATAAAACAAAAACCCAAGGAGGAGACCACCTGGAAACTTGAATCTATCACTTTTATGTATATAATGAATGTTGTTGGTTTAATAAAACTTCAGCTATCAAATTTATGATAGTTGTAAATGCCAATAAACTGTGTCTCGGTATGCTTATAAATGTTCTTGAAAATGCACATCACGCTTTTCAGAGGTTCAGGAGAAGCACAATTCACTTTCACAAGAACAGGATCTTGAGGTTCTCAGCCACTTATGTTTAGGAGCATATAAAGGATTTATGTGCTGTAAGGCATCCTTTGTTGAAAAGTTTTGGCCTCTGTATTTCTCTTTAACATGCAAACACACATGAAATTTGGGGGATCTAAAAAATGAAAAAAGACCTGCTCTAGGATTTTCATGCCTATACTAAAGCAAGTCAGTTTGCTAGAGCAAACTATCAACACAAACAGCAAGACCCAATGACTTCAACTGTCATCAGAGAGGAACAAAGCTTTCTTCCAGAAACTATATAAGCATAGAATAATGAGAATGAGGAGACCCTGAAGAAAAGATGCAGATAAACACCAAAGTTTCTTACCTACTCATTGAATGTACTTTTGTTGATTTTTACAGACGTATCTCTCAGGAGCAATCACATTGACAGATAGCAAAGACAGGTGCAAATGGAAGAAAATATCCATTGTTAAAGCAGTAAGCCAAAGAGCGGGCAGAAAAAAACCTTGATCTTATACAGTACTTTTCCAGGTCAGACTTCTACTGAAGTTAAAGCATTTAGGTATGAATTTTAATAATGTTCTTATAGTATATATATGCAATAGAAATCACAGGCATAAGGAAATATGGCCACATAAAAGAGCACTATAGTCACAAACCAAGGAAGTTAATAAGTTTTTGATCACAGACTCTTGAGATTTGTGACTGAAAGCTGAATAAAACACCTACAAAGCCCTCAAACCAAACAACTGCACCCTTGCCATTTTTCCTTTGTCTTTAATGATCAGACACAGAGAGGACAAATCATAAGTTATTGATGTGGATGTTATGAAGCTTTATTCCTCAATGCTGATTGTCAGCAAAGTAATATGAAGAACTCCCACTAAGCAAGGATGCAATATGCAGTCATTTCAACTACAGCCATTTGAAGTAATTTGTAACTTTCATCTATCCAGGTTATTGTAAAACTAAAACGGAGAGAAGTAGTGGAAGAAGCCATCAGGATACTTAAAAACTGCTGTTCCATTACAATAATTTGTTTTTGTTTGTTTACTTTAGTATAAGATGAGAAGATATGGAAAACTAACAAATATAATACAACTGGTAGGCTAATTGTATCAAGAATGCACTTTTTATTGGCATTATTCCTACTTTCAATGCTGCATCAGGTAATATTGTAGGAAGGCACAAACATTCATAGCCAGACACAACTGTAGCTTATTTCCTCTTCAAATCAGTTTAATCATGCACTGTTATCACAGCTCGTCTGAATAAATTGCTAATAGAAAGGAGAACAATGAGATAATGTGAATATTATAGATGTCATCATTACAATTCTTTAACTGAACATGAGATAAAGTATTTTCAATTTAGGGTTAAGCACAAATTATTAGTGTCTTAATTAATTTTGTTTTCATCTTCACCGTTTAATAGCTGACATTGCATAAACTGTTGCTTACTTCTAGAGATGTTCATATGATAACAATCAGTGTAATGGTACCCACTATTTCATGGCTCCTATTGAGCTGAACTGCTACAAGCGACAACAGTTCACTGGCAGCATCAAAGAAACCTTTGAAAAGCAGCATAGTCTCCTCCTAAAGTGGAATATCAGATACTGCAACTTACACATTTGAACACTACACACAAGCTATTGCAGAATCAAAAGCAAAACACTGTTCCTCTCAATTCTGTCATCACAGCTGTCCTCCATTCTTTGTGGACGTACCTTAAGTTTTAAAGACAAAAAGTTTAATCATAAAGAAGGATAAAATAATAACGTAGACCATTATCAGTAGGAGAGCTTGGATTTAAGGGCTTATCACTAGTCATAAAATAATTTAGTCCTATCCGAATTTGACAATGGTAATGAAAACAGAATGAAGCCCCCATAATCCAAGGGGAAATGGTTAGTGACCTGCTACACCACTTAGACACACACAAGTCTATGGGGCCAGATGGGATCCACCCAAGGGTGCTGAGGGAGCTGGCAAAAGTGCTCACTAAGCCACTTTCTGTCATCTATCAGCAGTCCTGGTTAAACGGGGAGGTCCCAGTGGACTGTAAGTTACCAAATGTGATGCCTGTCCACAAGAAGGACTGCAAGGAGGATCTGGGAAACTACAGGCCTGTCAACCTGACCTTGGTGCCGGGGAAGGTTATGAAGCAGATCATCCTGAGTGCCATCACGCAGCATGTACAGGACAACCAGGGGATCAGGCCCAGTCAGCATGGGTTTATGAAAGGCAGGTCCTGTCTGACTAACCCGATCTCCTTCAATGACAAGATGACCCACTTAGTGGATGAGGGAAAGGCTGTGGATGTTGTCTACCTGGACTTTAGTAAGGCCTTTGACAGGGTTTCCCACAGCATTCTCCTGGAGAAACTGGCTGCTCATGGCTTGGACAAGTATACGGTTCACTGGGTAAAAAACTGGCTGGATGGTGTCCTGGTTTCATCTGGGATAGAGTTAATTTCCTTCTTAGTAGCTGGTATAGTGCTGTGTTTTGGATTTAGGATGAGAATAATGTTGATAACACACTGATGTTTTGGTTCTTGCTAAGTAGTGCTAAGTTGTTGCTAAGTAGTTGCTAAGTAGTGCTTACACTAGTCAAGGACTTTTCAGCTGCCCATGCTCTGCCAGGTTGTAAAGGACCGATAGAAAAATGTGGTTTTTGTCTCGACATTGCCGCCGTAGCGCCATCCAGCGTCGCGCTTCGAAAAGACCACCTTCTCCACAGCTTTAAGAAAAACAACCTCGTGCGCCTGCGCGCAGACTAAAGGCGCGAAAAGAGCCGAGGCGGGGACAAAAGGCGCGAAAAGAGCAGAGGCGGGGACAGCACGTCCGTGGCGAGCTGCACGTACGCATTTGTGATCCGCGCATGCGTGAGCCCCTATATAAGGAGCACACGTGGCCCTCGGGCGGGGCGGCAGCGGCGGCGCGTGAGTGACCACTCGTCCTGTTCCTGCACCCTCAAGCCTCCCCCCCCCCCGCTTCGGTCCCCGACGACGCCCGAGGCCACCGGAGACCCAGCAGAAGATCGTCAGGACTCGAGGTGGTGGCGATAAACTCCTTTTCCTTCTCTTTCTTTCTCTTTCTCTCTCTCCTATTCTTTTCCCCTCCTCCCTTGCCCTCCCTCCGTTCTCTTCTCCCCTTGAATAAAAGTGAAAGGTTGTATGACACTTGACGGATTCTAGCGTCTTAATCTCGTCCTTGGGATCGTATCGAAACCTTCCCCGACATTGGATCGGGACACAGGTGCACAAGAAGCTGGGAGGGGGCACAGCCAGGGGGGCTGACCCAGACTGGCCAAAGGGCTATTCCATATTATATGACATCATGCTCAGTATATAAGCTGGGGGAAGAAGAAGGAAGGTTGTCTTCCCAAGTAACCGTTACGCGTGATGGAGCCCTGCTTTTCTGGAGATGGCTGAACACCTGCCTGCTGATGGGAAGTAGTGAATGAATTTCTTGCTTGGCTTTGCTTGCGGCGCGGCTTTTGCTTTACCTATTAAACAGTCTTTATCTCAACCCATGAGTTTTCTCACTTTTACTCTTATGATTCTCTCCCCTGTCCCACTGCGGGGGGGAGTGAGCAAGTGGCTGTGTGGTGCTTAGTTGCTCTCTGTGGTTAAACCATGACAGATGGCCGGGCCCAAAGAGTGGTGGTAAATGGAGTTAAATCCAGTTGGCAGCTGGTCATGAGTGGTGTTCCCCAGGGAACAGTACTGTGGCCAGTTCTGTTTAGTATCTTTGTCAGTGATCTGGATGAGGGGATTGAGTGCACCCTCAGTAAGTTTGCAGATGACACCAAGTTGGCTGGCAGTGTTGGTCTGCTGGAGGGTAGAAAGCCTCTGCAGAAGGACGTGGACAGGCTGGATCAATGGGCCAAGGCCAATTGTATGAGGTTCAACAAGGCTAAAGTGCCAGGTCCTGCATTTGGGACACAACAACCCCATGCAACGCTACAGGCTTGGGGAAGAGTGGCTGGAGAGCTGCCCGGCAGCAAAGACCTGGGTGTGTTGGTTGACAGCTGCCTGAACGTGAGCCAGCAGTGTGCCCATGTGGCCAAGAAGGCCAATGGCATCCTGGCTTGTATCAGGAATAGTGTGGCCAGCAGCACTAGGGCAGTGATCGTCCCCTTGTACCTGGCACTGGTGAGGCTGCACCTCGATTACCGTGTTCAGTTTTGGGCCCCTCACTACAAGAAGGACATCAAGGTGCTGGAGCATGTCCAGAGAATGGCAACAAAGTTGTCGAAGGGTCTAGAGAACAAGTCTTATGAGGAGCGGCTGAGGGAGCTGGGGTTGTTTAGTCTGGAGAAGAGGAGGCTGAGGGGAGACCTTATTGCTCTCTACAACTACCTGAAAGGAGGTTGTAGCGAGGTGGGGGTTGGTCTCTTCTCCTAAGTAACAAGTGATAGGACAAGAGGAAATGGCTTCAAGTTGTGCCAGGGGAGGTTTAGGTTGGATATTACGAAAAATTTCTTCACTGAAAGGGTAGTCAGGCACTGGACCAGGCTGCCCAGGGAAGTGGTTGAGTCTCCATCCCTGAAGGTATTTAAAAGACATGTAGATGTGGTTCTTAGGGACATGGTTTAGTGCTGGACTTGGCAGCACTAGGTTAACGGTTGGACTTGGTGATCTTAAAGGTCTTTTCCAACCTAAACAATTCTATGATTCTATGAAATGTGTGACTGAGGTCAATATAATTTATACACCAAGATTCAAATCCTTTTTAGGACCATATTAACCACAGCTGAGAAGTGTAAGGCTCTGTGTATCACCTTCTGAATTTTTAATCAGTTCAATGACTTCGATTTAAGGAGTTGATTTTGCTGTAGCTGATACTATAATAAAGTAACAGTCTTTCACTATTGGCTTTTTTCAACATGGAAAATCTAACAAAAATGGTTTATATGAGATGTTATAATTATCAATGTTAAGATAAAATTTACTCCTAATTTTTTCTTGACCTTATAATAATGCAGTGTTCATTTCCTCCGAAAGATCAAAAAGAGAATAAAAAACATAGAAATAAATCTGGGAGAGTTCTAGATAGAAACTGAAACAGTAATATGTCAGCTAGAAACTAAGTAACAGGAGAAAGAAGGGATGCTGTTTTATCAAGAAATTGAAGGAGAAAATAACATGCAACTACAGGCATATAATATACTTCCTAGTGCATTAGTAAAGAAATGTGTCTGGTAAATCATTCATATTTAATTGGCTAAGAGAGATGGATCATTTTCTGACAAAAAAAAAATTAGAATTCTGAGTTTTATTAGCTGATGATACTGTTATTAAATTGCACTTTGCACAAGATTTGCAGATAACAAAAAGTAAGCAAACTTATTTCTATGAAAAAGGGAGCTTAAACACTACAGTTGGAACAACCCTTCATTTTTTATCTTTGCACAGAAACCGTCTTATGAAAATATACCTAAACCTCTTTCTTAACTTAAAAGATGGCATGGTATGTGTACCAGCCAGCAGAACACTTTGCTAAGACGGGTTTTTCTCAAGAATCTCACATGGACTTTCTTCTAGAGTTCAGTTTTAAAATTACTCCTAAAGTGCTATCATAACTCATATGAAATGAAAAAAACCTTATTTTGTTGTTTTGTTTCTTTGATAATGACATCAGAAAAGGCTCCAGCAGCTCTGTCTGATTGAACTTGAATAGTCCAACAAGTCCAATCATTACATGTATTACCTTGCAAAAATTCACAATAAGATACATGTTCATAAATTTGAAAACTTTGTGTTCAAAGTTGGAACTTTGCTCAAACCAGGCCATAAGATTTTAGTCAATTCATCACACTGTCTTGGTCTCATAAGCCATTTCTCACTCTGACTCCATAAGAGACATTGCAATAGAAAATAACACAAAATGTTCAACGTGAGCTTCAGATAATTTGTGCTTTATCTTCTCAATTAATATTCTTGATTTTCTGTGAATACAAAATTTTACATAGTGTGCAGCATACATAAATGCAAAAGCACTTAATTGCTGGTGGTCCTATTTTTGGCCGTATGTGAAAGGAATTCTTTAAAAGATACTTCTAGTTTTCCTGTTTTGGTGATGTGGCAACAAATAGAGATCTGCAAAGTTAATTTAAATGGAGACTTAGGAGTCTAAATGCCCCTTGGTTCTGTCTTGTTTCCAGAATTACTTAATCATTCAAGTAACTGTCTAGTATCTTGAAGTATTCTTGCTTAAATACTGATGCTTAGAAGTACTTTGGTCTAAGGATATAATAACTTCTTTCTCACATAAGGTCTGTTATGTTCTAGAATTTGTGGGAAACTAGTTCTCTTCTGCATGATGCATTTAATTTTTTTCAGACTGCATTTTGGTTGTAGTGATGTTGATCTTTTATATGTAGGAGATTAACAGAATGTAATCATTCTGGAATCTATGTAATCAAACCTAGGTTCAAGATGACTTTTATAGGTTTTAAAGATGCATCCCATACATCTCAGGAAAATAAAATATCATTAAAAAAGAATCATTCCAGGTAAATGGATATACTGATCAAACCCAGCCCCTGAGCAATCAAGAATGCAGGAGTGACTGAGACCAGAAATAAATTAGGAAAGAGGGACCTTTCTACTTCAGTGCAGTGACTTTTTTAAGATTTCATATTTTTAGACTAAAAAGAAACTTTAGTGTGTCACAAAGTTCTGGCTAAGGCACTCAAATGCAGAAGGATAGTTCTCGCTTCTCTTTTTGGGTCTGTTTTGCTTATAATGGTCTAATACATAATAAATGCCCAAGATGAACTTACTGCCATTTTCTTTCCCAGAAGGAAACTCAAACCTTTCATGCAAGTGTTTTTCTGTAAGTTTTCCAGGTCCAAATTAGAATTTCTGATTATATTAAATGGAATTTCTGAGGCTAATTGCATAAGACAAAGTCTACATACAGAAGTATCCCACACATTCCATAGCATAGATTGACCACCACATGCATGGAAACATATCTTTCCAGGAGAGTAAAGGAAGTGATGATAAACCTAAAGATCAAGTGTTTTGAATCAGTCACTAGCATATATGGGCTCTGGAGTACTAACAGATGGCCTCCCTTCCCCACATGGTTTTCTCATGCTACCACAACCTGCTTTGCACCTTCAAAACTCTCCTCCAAGTTTTCATGCCACACTGAGGTCATGATACACTAACCCTGAGTGTTGTTTTATAAAACCATTACTCTGGCCAGCTTTATATATTTTTCCTGTTTTCTAGAAACTTCAGGTCTACATTGTTAAATAACAGAGGGCCATAGATCTAACTCAATTTCTGGATCTCTTTTTGTTCTTACTGCACAGTCGATAGCTCACTCTTTCATGCTTTTATGGACTTCTCTAGGGAACTCTGTCAAGACAAAGTAATTAGAAAGGAGGTTTAGTCCAAGCAGTTTTGAAGCAAATCATTCAGCAGTCCTAGCTCTCTCAGCCTTTCTTCATGTGAAAGATGCTCCAGTCCCTTAATAATCTTTGTAGCCCCATGACGGACTCCCTCCAGTATGTCCATGCCTCTCTTGTACTGCAGAGTCCAGAACTGGGCACAGTACTCCAGACATGGCCTCACCAGTGCTGAGGAGATGGGAAAAATTACCTCCCTTCACCTGCTGGGAAAAATTACCTCCCTCCACCTGCTGGCAATGATCTTCCTAATGCAGCCCAAGATTGTTGACCACCTTTGCCACAAGGGTGCATTGCTGGCCCATATTCAACTTACTGCCCACCAGGACCCCAAGGTCCTTCTCAGCAGAGCTGCTTTCCAGCTGGTCAGCTCCAAGTATGTACTCATGCCTGGAGTTATTTCTCCCCAGGAGTAGGATTTTTCATTTCCCTTTGTTTAACTTCATGAGATTCCTATCTGCTCATGTACCCAGCCTGTTTAGTTCCTTCTGTATAGTAGCACAACCAACGGTTGTATCAGTTACCTCTCACAGTTTTATATCTGCAGACTTGCTGAAGGTGTACTTCATCCCATCATCCAGATCACTAATTTTAAACAGTATTGGATCCAGTACTGACCCTTCAGTTACACTGCATCTCAGAATGAAAAGTTTTCAGGGTGCCCGGAGTATTTTGTCTTACACCAGAATATCATTAATTTTATATGGACAGAAAAACTTGCAGAAAGCAAGCCTAGTGGTAGATGTTTAACAGGTAGGAGGGACTGTCACATCTGTGCAGCATATACTGAAAGTAGGGGCTTGCCTCCAATGATTACTGTGAAGTACTCATGACTCAAAATAATCTAACCTACTCAGAGCTTTCTTCAAACTTCATCATTACTCCAGGTGGAGACTGCACTGCTTATTACCAAAATTTTGTTCAGGCACAGACTTGCAGTTTCAGTTGCATTCCAAATGGGACAAGTGATGGTGGACTTAAAGGTCTAGTTGCACCAACTGTCTCCGTTCCATGCAGAAAGACACATACTTGTGATGAAATTTGTCAGTTTTCAAGCTAACATGCAGATATCCAAGTTGCCAGCTTAGATTTGTTTCATTGAGTACTTACTATATTTCAGACAACACCAGAGGCACTGATTAAAAGCATTTTTTGTTGTTTGTGCATAGACTGCAGAATTTATGTATGTATATGTGTTCATATATAAGTATATATAAACCTGGACATAAGTGTTTTCTTAATTATTATCTGTCTCAATGTTTATATAAGTGTGATTAGTCCTTTTTAAATGAAATGGTAGAAGCATTTTTTTTTTCTATGTTCGTACTTTGGTAACACTCAAAAGCTACTGGTGTTTGCTCTCTTTAGAAGATAAGGTATTATCAGGATTCTTTTTTATTTGTTTATTCATATTTCACTTATCATCCATCACACTGTCATCACGCTCACAAGAACTAATAGGATGTGGTCTTGTCCCTTTTTTCATGCTGGCATTAGAAACTGTCCTTGTAGCATACTTTTCTGTCATTGTCTGTAGTTGTTTTCTTTTCTCCTCCAATCCTCCAGACAAAAAAAAATTTGCAAAATTTTTCCAGCCCAAACCCAAACTAAACTGCACACAGGAAAAAAAAACACTTATCATCTTGTTGTACTGAATATATAAGACTTGGAACACCGCTCCTTTTCTCCTGGTTTTGTGGTGGGTTTTTTTGTTTGTTTTTTTGTTTTTTTTTTTTTTACAAGAGTACTGCAGATTCATATCTTCCCTTTAGTAAGTCTTGATTCTTGCTCCATTACATCTTTTCTCCATCTTGCTGCCACTCCTCTTCAGCTCAATCTTCTTTTTGCTTCATTCTGTACTGCTAAAACTCTGTTTGGAGCAGCTGAAACTGAGCCCTCACTTACAGCCAAAGATCCATGATCCATGACCTGCCTATCAAGAAGAATTCATACTGTGATTTTAATTTTTTTTTTTTCCCCAGGTTTTCTAAAAATAGCAGCAGAAATAAGAAGATACAGATCTGGTGTCATTACAAAGTCGGAGGGAAATATATACCTTTCTGGGAAACAAGAAGGAGGAGAAACAAACAAACCAGCCTTGTGCAGCTAGGGTCACTTGACTATCTCAACTGTTCTGAATAATATGGATAACTAACATGTTTCAGTAATTTCTAGTATTCTACTCCATTTTCAAAATTACCAGTGTAACATACTGCAGCTTGCTGTACGATAACAACCATAAGTCACTACAACTTTCTGCTATCAAACCTCTGTGTTGGAGAGTGGGACGAATCTAATACTGGAATCTGAACAAAACAGTCTTAATATGGCTGTGAAAGCAAACATATATCAAAGTATATGTCCCAAATTTTATTTCCTCTTCCCCCACTGCATTGTTTCTCATCACAGCCAGTGCAGCAGAGCCTAGAGAACTATGAACACCAAAAAGGTACCCATTAAAAACCACATCAAAATAAATACATTTTGGACAGAGCAGCACATTCTGAGAAGATATTTGTCAAAAATGTTTTGACTAGCTCTGGTCAGTACACTCAAAATAATCCTCGTTGCTTGCCTGTGATGAAAGCAGCATCCTGAATTGTCATTGTATATTTCAAGACATACAACCAAGAATTATTTCAGTAGTACAGTGGGTTAGGACACCGCATATTTTTTAAATATTAGATAGTAATTTCTAAAACACTTTGTTTAGAAATACTACTGGGTCTACAGTTATTATTCAAGCAAATAGTATGCAATATGCAAAGTGAATAAGAGCAAGGACAGGCCATAATATTGTAGAAATTTCTTGAAGAAGATAAAAAAGTCAGATGTATTTGTTAAATTTTTCTTATTTCCTTATATTATTGCCCATTTTATAAAACCAGCATAAATTTATCAATATTCAAACAATGCTCAAAATATTGAGCATCGCTATTTTTTTTTCTATTTCAATGATTTGTTTTGCAAAGTAAAATTTAAAATGTAATGTAAAAGTAGAGAACTTTGATTCACCCTTAAATATGAAGGCATCATTACCCCTGTTTTGCCACAGGGGGTTTTATTTTATCTTCAGGAATTTGTCTCTTGATCACTGGTTATTGCTATTAATATAGCATTTCGGAAATCTGTTTGAGCGATGAAATAATGACTTAAGAATTTTAAATGGCACCGCTATAAATCTTAAGTTATTGCTATAATTGATTTTAATGTCAACAGTTCTTGGTTTAACTTAGCAGGTTAGGTCTTGTAATGGAGAAAATGCTAGGAAAACCATTAGATTGTGAGGAAAAAAAGATCAACATATTAAATACTAAGGGCACCAGCTTGCCAAAAAAAGTTTGTGTTGGATCACAGTATTCTACTTTAAAGCTGGAGTGAAAGGAATGAGTCAGCTTCTAGCATTGGAGTGCTAAAATTAAACAGTATACTGCTCGAAGTGGCATTATTCTGCAGTAAGTGTCCTAATACATTTAGTGGGTATTATTGTATACTCATTACGAACCAATTCATTTTTAATTGCCCATTTTCCCAGAGGAAGTGATTTCCTTTTTTTTTTTTTTTTTTTAAGGCAAATAAAGTAGCAATAGAGTTGTTTTGGTTTGTTTTTTAATTGCTATAAGTCACTGAGGTAAAGAGTGGGCAAGTACCTTATATGCCAAGGCAGGTAAATTTTTACAACTCTGCTGCAAGGTTGCTGAATTAATACACATAATGAGACACAGGAATTTTTTCAGTTTCTGGTCACAGCTCTTGGGACCAATTATCCAGCTAGAATAAACCAATAGCTTCCATGAAGAAAAAGACTTTTGCTATATTCACTATATACAGGTGGAAAGCAATTTTATTTCTCATACTTTGGAAGGAAGGTAATGACTGACAGCTGGGATATCTGTAGGATGGGGACTCTGTTTATTTTTTTTTCCACTGTGTCTAGGATTCTTGAGACTTGATTCTTGATCAGGATCTCTTGCTCGATATCACAGTTAGTAATAGAATAAATGCTTTCAATCTTTGCTAAACTACTACTTATCTGTGTGAAAGACATGCAGCGAAAACTGAATTCATGAAGGCTGAGGCTGTTTTGGAGTTAAGAAAATGATGGAAATGATGAGCAGACTCAAGGAGTGAGAAGAGAGAAAAAAGCTTGAGAATTCAGAAAAGTAGAATAATTGAGCTTAGTTTTTTTCAGATAGTGATACCTCATTGTGCTCAGAAACAGAGGAAAAGACTGCATTGCCAAAGAGATACAGCAATCCTCTTTAATTAAAAAATAACTGGTTTGGGTTTAGATGCGTTTTCACATGGAACTCTGAGTTTGTTCTGCACCTTTTTTAAAAGAAAAATTGCTAGCCGAAATTCTAGTTTTATCAAAAATCCTTCATGTAGGCTTTTCAGCCAAACCTTAATTAGCAAATCTCCTGACTACATTAAAATATCTCATATTTTTTTAAATAATAAAATATTAATTGCTCATTTTGATACAATTTTTCAGTTCACCTTTATTTTGGGTTATATGTGATAGCATAAAGTAATAAACAGAAATTTGAATAAAATATATTTCATTTAGCAAAATAAAAAATCAACCTCTAAAAAATCAAGTTTTCTACAAATTTTGAACGTGTGAAATGCTTCAAAGACTGACATTTCTGATTTCTATAGGAGTCCACATTTTAAGGACAACATTCATAATATATTGCAAGATTTTTGTGGTTTTTTTAAATTTTCTTAAAAAACATTTTATTGACAGGAAAAAGGCATAACGTGTTTTTGTGCTCTCACATAGTTATAGAATGTTTTTCATTGATAGAAGACACGAGAATCTGGCTTGTGGCATTTAGAGACTGAACTAATTATGAAACGACAAAGATAAAGAAAAAAGGGTTCTCTGTAGAATACTTGAACTAACTACAAAATCACTGGCAAAGAGTTACCAGGCATGTCTGTGACAGTGAATTCAAGATTCTGGGCACAACATTAACAAGTTCTAAAACTCTTTCTTATTGACATGTAAGTAATTTTTATCATTAGAATTTCCCTGATTCTAGTCGACATGGACTAGAATTGTTATACTAGTAAATTTTTAATTTAGCATGGAAAGATTGA
Organism: Nipponia nippon; assembly: GCF_047370975.1. NCBI lineage: Eukaryota > Metazoa > Chordata > Aves > Pelecaniformes > Threskiornithidae > Nipponia > Nipponia nippon. Next base: position 77,648,381 of record NW_028262336.1, read on the forward strand.
AATGCTTATCATGAACTAATATTTAAAAGTAAGATGGTAGCCAGAGCCTGTTAAATTCACAGACTTTGTCAGATCACTAATGTTAATTATACATACGCTGTTAAAATAGATGCCAGTATTGCACATGGAAAAAAGACAAAAGAACATGTTACTGCATCTTTATGAAAGCTATTTTCATATCCCAAAGGTCTTGAAATACCATTTTACTTTAAATAAAAGTAATTTCCTTTCATCTGATCCATACAGTTTTGAAGACTATGTTTATTTCATGACAACTTGGATTCCCCCATGATTTTATAATGCCTCCAACAGAAATTAATGGAAGGTGCATCTCAGAACCATTATTAATTGCTACAATGATATTTTAAACATTCATTTTTAAACCTTGTCCTGGTTTCAGCTGGGATAGAGTTAATTTTCTGCTTAGTAGCTGGTAGAGTGCTGTGTTTTGGATTTAGGATGAGAATAATGTTGATAACGCACTGATGTTTTGGTTCTTGCTGGGTAGAGTTTACACTAGTCAAGGACTTTTCAGCTTCCCATGCTCTGCCAGGTGCATAAGAAGCTGGGAGGGAGCACAGCCAGGACAGCTGACCCAGACTGGCCAAAGGGCTATTCCATATCATATGACATCATGCTCAGTATATAAGCTGGGGGAAGAAGAAGGAAGGGGAGGACATTCGGCGCGATGGCGTTTGTCTTCCCAAGTAACCATTACGCGTGATGGAACCTTGTTTTCCTGGGGATGGCTGAACACCTGCCTGCCCATGGGAAGTAGTGAATGAATTCCTTGCTTTGCTTTGTTTGCGCACGCGGCTTTTGCTTTGCCTATTAAACTGTCTTTATCTCAGCCCATGAGTTTTCTCACTTTTACTCTTCTGATTCTCTTCCCCATCCCACCGGGGGGGAGTGAGCGAGTGGCTGTGTGGTGCTTAGTTGCTGGCTGGGGTTAAACCACGACAAACTTGTACAAAAAGGCAATTTTTACTTTTTCTTTGTTATATTGACAATAATCTTAAAAAATGAGTGGAAACAGAAAATGATGAACGATATTCTAAACATGCTTGTTTTACATTGAAGTTGTAAACCCTGAACTGATCCTGACTATTAAGCCTAAATTATTAACCACTTATGCCTAGGTACTAATTTCAGTTCTCTTTAGTGCCTAACTCTAAATATTACTCTTCAAGTACATTTTAAATATTTTATTTAATAAATAAACTTTTCACTAAACAGTCTTCCTGTCTCAGGGTATTTTTTTTTTTCTAATCAAAGTAATAGTTTTGTTATGTGACAGTTCTAAGAAATACTTCTGTCCTGACCTAAGTTTATCATCACAGACTTTTTGTTCTTTAGGCTGTTTCAACATCATCTTTCTTCCCCTCATTGATCTTTATTTAAATAAAAGAACATATTTCTTGGATTTGTGTTTAAATTGCAGAACTCATTGCTGGAGACTCAGAAAAGGATGCAGAAAATGTCTAGAAATATTAAAGGAAGAATGATCAAAAAAACGGCTGTTGAATACAAATATGCAGATGCAAAATCTAGCTCAAGAAGTCCTAATCTGTGGATTAATGGAGTGAGAAGAGGATCCTGGAGGATCTTGAAGAAAGGATTACAATATATTTGCTGTGGTTTTCTATGTTTTCTCTACTTATACTGTCAGAGACAGAATACTAGGCTAGGTTAACTTTGTCCTGAGCTTCTAGTATTGGGATTATATATACTAATTACAGAGGTGGTAAAGATGTTCAAGATATTTACAACATCCTGGAAATAATTTTCTATATACACCCTGGGAGAGAATTGAAGGAAAGCTTCAAACATGTTCAGAGGCTAAATCTCCCTCCCTAAGTTGAGAGGTAGAGGGAACTGGACTTGGTTAGTCTACTGACAACAAATGTAAGGGATGATCTAAAAGCAGCTTACTACCACTTGAAGGGGAGTTACAGAGATGATGGAGCTAAATACTTTTAAGCCATGACAGATAATATAAAAAGTGACAAGACCCATAAAATGTATCTTTGAAGGTTCTGATTACCAAATAGGACTTAGTGTCGGTTTCAAGCAGGAGGTTGGAGTAGATGACCTCTTTTCCAATGACATTGATACTTTTCCTACATTTGACAATGAAGGTGTTGGCTGTAGGCTTAAAAAAAAGTTTTATAAGCATTCTGTGATATCAGTTTTTCTTGAATACAAACAAAATACAAACTAATCAGAATAGAATCCCATTTCTCTCTCCCTACTAAATCAGAAATCTTTATTAATACATTTTTATTTATTTATTTATTTATTTAAAGACACATGATTTTGTGGGATCTTACATACAACCATTGATTACTTTCCTTTGGCAATACTAAATTTCATACACTATAAAAATGCTTGCAACTTTTTGAGGAACAGTATGGTTACTGAAGAAGAGTAAGAGCAAAAAGCCTGCCAAGTTCAAAAGTTCAGTCAGCGTAATATCTTGTCCTGACACAGTTATAGCACCAGTAAGTATAATTGATATCCAGGAAACAGTAAAAACACAGGTCACCATACAGAGACACATATCTGGTGCAATCTCCCAGCTTTCACCAACCTGTTGTTTAGGAATAAAAGAAATCAAACCTGAAAATGTTTGGTTTATAAGCAAGAACAACTCCCCCCAAACTGAAAAACTCAAATTTTTATGCTGCAGTTCCTGTTCTGGAGAACTATGTCATTCACCCTTAAAACAGATGCTTAGTCCATGTCCCATTCTCCAATAAACATCCAAAATAAAAAGACTGAACTTTATTTAAATGTACAGAGATATCTTCTATTAAACTAAGTTCTCCCTTCACCATTAAAATGAGGTTGAAACTTGTTATTTAATTAAAATAATATTTTACTGGCTTTGATACACAATTAAGTGACTTTCAGTACTCATTTTGGATATTCCCATATATATATACACACATGTATATATAAAAATATATATATTTATATATATCCTACAGATTTCCCAGAAGGAATCTACACATATAGTAATATTTTATGAACTTTTGAAAATGAAACACATGTCATGTCACAGAGCAGTGTATGATATGTAGAAATGATACGTAGGAAGCATCTAAGTCAAAATGTTAGTCAAATAAAATACAGAATCATAGAACAGTTTCAGTTGGAAGCCATTCTTTATAGGAGAGGTGTTCCAGCCCTCTAATCATTTTCATGGCCTTCCTCTGGTCCAAATTCTCTTAGGGTATCTAAATCCTTGTCCTTGTTCTTGCTGTGATCTTGCCTGTGGGAATCTTAGGAGATGTACAATATAGGGAGGTGAGACAACAAGAGGAATACTTTAGTGAGATCAGTACTGAATTAAGGATGGATTTTCCTAGATTACTTTTTTTTTTTTTTTTTGAGTACTCATTTTACTCTCTACAACAAGCTTCAAAATTGTAACTTCAAACACCAAAATGTGGTCTATTTAGAAGGGCAAAAGTTGACCCTTGCTGGGAAACTTTCACAAAGTTCATTAATATTTTGCAGTTAATTCTAATGAGAAAGAAACTGGAAAGAAAGATTTGCTCTGGAAATCAAAGTATAAAGATGTGTGTTAAGCTTTGTTTTACTAATCAAGAAAATATATGTGAAAGTGGGTCTTTTCTTAATAGTATTTTCCATTTTTTTGTTGACTAACAGTAATCTTATCCCTATCATCTCCTGCAGTGCTTTTTCCTTAAACTTTTTTGTTTTGTTTTGTTTTGTTTGTTTTAATAAATGGAATTGAATTTGTTAATACTTTGGATTAGCAAAAATCTATCTTGATAGAACTCAGGTTGAGCATCCAAAAGGTGTAGAAATTTTAAGAAATAGCTGACAGCATAAAACTTTATATTACTTTTTCAGACTTAATGCCATGATGGTATAATCCTTTATTAAACTATCAGAGGAACATCCTCTAGCAAAAGCTATGAAGTATACAGAAAAAAAAAAATCACTGGGTCAATGTTTTCCATTAATATATTGCTGCTGAGAATTTTGTAATAAGAATTTTGGTGGAAAAAGATGAACTGAAGAAATTCACTTTGATAAATCTAATTAAAAGAGGTTTCAAAATTTAAAAAAAAAACAACAAAAAATTATTTCAAAATGAAACATATTGGTTTTGATTGAAGTGATGCTTCTTGAAATGCTTGTGAAGCAAAAATGTTAAAAAAAAGTTTTTAGATTAAATTGTCTCAAATTTTATTATACGTATACTTTAATGAAAAAAATTGCTTTTTGAAACTGGAATTTCTTTTTTAACTTTCTTAAGTCTTGCAGGATATGAAAAGCTTTTCTACGCAACTCCAGTTAAAGATACTTTGCATTTCTATATCACTACTAAAGCTAGATGTGACCCCACATAAATAAATACATTCTTAGAATATTCTAAGTAGTACTTTACTACTGCTTCAAATTTAAAAATGCCGCCCACTGCACTGTAATTTCTTGCTATGCTAAAAGTACTAAAAGCAATCTATTAATCTATTAATAACTCTCTCTCTTTGATTAGTCTATCTACTAAACTTGTCAAACAAAAAAAAAATCATACGAAATTTCTGTTAAAACTCTGCTTCTTCAGGAAAAGAGCAAAGACCTTTTACAAAAGGCCTGTTCCAGAAAGTAGGAAAGTAACTGTCCCTGCCCAGTCTTAAGAGTATGTATATAAACTAGACTTATTTTTCATCCCCCAACTTCAGTCTAGGAGAATCTCTCAACTTGTATTTGCTCTGTGAAGAATCACTTCTGAAACTGAAGAGAAGTTCTCTGCATGTGGATAAGTGAGAGTTCTGAGAATGTTCTAGGATGCAGGAAGAAAAAATGCTGAATGGAGGTTCAACTTCTGCCTTTCACAGTTAAAATTTTGGTCTCAAATCCTGTAAAACCTAAAATTCTGTTGCAGAATCCAAATCTTCTAGTGAACCTGCTTGTGTCCTTACAAACAGGCCTGAAAGGGCACAGTACAAGTAACTTGTATCAACTAGCCCTCAGGCACACATTTAGCTCACAAAATTATTGCTTGAGGAGTGACTTTGTTTTAATATTCCACTCTTTTCCACCACTTACCCATGCTCATTAGTTTTCTTTTATATAAATCCCCAATCAGCTGAATGACTTTCCTTAGAATATGATAACTTGCCCAGATGAAGGACCTTCCACCTGAAATATCACCAATTATGAATATTAAAGAAAAGAAAATAAAGCCAATTTTTTAATGAATACTCCTTAAGGCTTGTTGAATTAACAGGCAGAAATAGACAAAATGAAAAAGAAAAAAGGGAAGAAAAACTACTACACTTTAAAGAGTCATTAGCTGTTCTTGCTATCTTGTCTAAAAGAAAATAACTAGATAAATGTAAAGGACAAGATTTTAGTACCATACTTTAGTTAGGCTGTTGAGCTTCACAGTGCATTTTACATTCCAGTTGTCTCTTTGGAACCTGGGTCTAGATATAAAGGGGTGAAGAGATATTGTGAAAGCTATCCATGCCACGTATTTTAGGCAGCCAGACGCTTATAACAGGATGAATTCAGAAAACATTTTTTCCCTCCACTGGCTATAGAAAGAACCTAGATAACTTGCTTAAAATAGTTACCAATTATTTTTAAATAGCTGGCATTGGGTGATATGATTCCGACACCCCATACTGCTGCTTCTTTTTTTTTTAGAGTAAAATGGGAAACAAAAATCAAGGGACAAGTAAATATATTTTCTTTACCTTGGTTATAATGCATCAGCTGATGAAATCATATAGAGATTGATAAAGGTAATGTTAACATCAAATGCCACCAGTCCTGAACACTATCAAGCTATGGCTTCCTTAAGAAAGAGAAGACATTTTGTCTGCATAGCTCAGTCAGACGCCACTTTCTAAGCAGGGGACACTAGAAATGTGAAAGCTCTCCTTTCCTTTTTAGGACTTTCTCCATTAGCTATATTGATTTAAGTTTTCTTCTAAAGAATCAATGCCTTGAATGACAGCCAGACAGACTTCAAGCACCATTTTCTTCAGTTGATATGTTGTGGTCTGTACTGTGCATTCACTAAATTGGTTTCAATCTCTGCTTCTCACACCATTTTCTACCCACCACACAGTAAACATTTCTATTACACATACTGCATGTAGCTAGCTGAATGCCTGTTGAAGATATTAGGCAGATATCTGGGGAGATCCCCCATGACTGCTGAATTGATCACTGTGTGTTTCAGGTATCAAGCCTCGAAAAGTAAACCTTAAAAAGGCAAATGTAAGTGTTGCAACATTATTTATGCCAATAAAATACCCGCTACATGCTCCATTTAACTGAAGCAAGATTGCTTGTACTCTGTTATAAACCCGCGTGTTGGGTGTAGGCATCAAGGTTTTAGCAGCAGAGGTTCTGCAGGGGTGGCCTCTGCAAGGAGAGGCCAAGGGATGCCCCATGCCATCTGGTACCAGTCAACTCCAATGGACCCACTGCAGGACACAGCTGAGGCCACCAGCCAAGATGGTGGTGCCTCAGGGAAAACATATTTAAGAAACGGTAAAAACCATTATGCAGCAGTTGCGAGAGAGAAGACTGAGAAAGAATATGAGAGGACAAACCCTGTGAACACCAAGGTCAGTGAAGAAAACTGGGGAGGATGTGCTCCAGGTGCCAGAGCAGAGATTCCCCTGCAGACCATGGTGAAGACCATGGTGAGGCAGGCTGTCCCCCTGCAGCCCATGGAGGTTAACAGTAGAGCAGATATCCACCTGCAGCCCATGGAGGACCCCATGCTGGAGCAGGTAGCTGTGCCCTGAAGGAAGCTGCAGCACACGGAGAGCCCATGCTGGAGCAGGTTTTCTGGCAGGAGCTGCAGCCGTTGGGGACCCACGCTGGAGCAGTGTGTTCCTGATAGACTGTACCCTGTGGAAAGGACCCATGCTGGAGCAGATCTTGAAAGACCTGCAGCCTGTGGGAAGGACCCCATGCTGGAGCAGTGAGCAAGTGTGAGAAGGAAGGAGCATCAGAGAGGAAATATTCTGAACTGCCTGCAACCCCCATTCCCCATCCCCCTGTGCCACTCAGTAGGGAGAGGAGATACAGAGTTGGGAATGAAGCAGTGAATTTGAGTGAAGAAGGGCAGGTGAGGGGCAGAAGGATTTTTAGAATAGAATAGAATAGAATAGAATAGAATAGAATAGAATAGAATAGAATACACTATTTCAGTTGGAAGAGACCACCCTCTCGATAAAGAAATGTTTCCTAATGTCCAGTCTAAACCTCCTCCAGCACAGCTTTGATCCATTCCCATGTGTCCTATCACTGGACACCAGGGAGAATAGCTCAGCACCTCTCTCTCCACGTCCCCTCCTCAGGAAGCTCCAGAGAGCAATGAGGTTGCCCCTCAGCCTCCTTTTCTTCAAACTAGACAAGCCCAAAGTCCTTAGCTGCTCCTCAGGACATTCCTTCCAGCCCTTTCACCAGCTTTATTGCCCTCCTCTGGATGCATTCAAGGACCTTCACATCATTCCTAAATTGTGGTGCCCAGAACTGCACACAGTATTCAAGGTGTGGCCACATGAATGCTGAATACAGTGGAATAATCACCTCTTTTGACTGGCTGGTTATACTGTGTTTGATGCTCCCCAGGGTGAGGTTTGCCCTCTTGGCTGCCAGGGCACACTGCTGACTCATATTGAGCCTGCTGTTGACCAGCACCCCCAGATCCCTTTCCACAGGGCTGCTCTCCAGCCACTCCTCTCCCAATTTATACTTGTGCCCAAGCTATACTGGTACTCCATCCTAGATCCAGAATCCAGCATTTGGACTTGTTAAATTTCATGCCATTGATGATTGCCCAATGCTCCAATCTATCTAGGTCCCTCTGCAAGGCATCTTGTCCCTCAAGAGAGTCAACAGTACCTGCCAGCTTGGTATCATCAGCAAACTTGCTAATTGTGCATTCAACTCCTGCATCCAGATCATTGATAAATATATTGAACAGAACTGGCCCAATAATTGAGCCCTGAGGAACACCACTGGTGACTGGTTGCCAGCCAGGTGTAGCCTCATTTACTACAACCTTTGAGCTCTGCCCTTCAGCCAGGTCTTCACCCAGCGCACCATAAACCTTCTTGTCCCAAAACTGGACAACTTGTCCGGAAGGATGCTGTGAAGGACACTATCAAAAGCCTTACTAAAATCCAGAAAAACTACATCTACCACCTTCCCATCATCCACTAGGTGGGTGACCTTATCATAGAAGGGTATCAAAGTAGTTAAACAGGGCTTTCCTTTTGTGAACTCATGTTGACTGTGCCTGATGACTGCATTGTTCTTTAAATGCCTTTCAATATTACCCAGTATAATCTTCACAATTTTTCCAGGAACTGAGGTTAGACTAACAGGTCCATAGCTCCCTGGGTCCTCCCTCACGCCCTTTTTGTAGACTGGAATAATATTGGCTACCTTCCAGTCAGCAGGGACCTCCCCAGACTCCCATGACCTTTGGTAGATGATCGAGAGGGGTCCTACTGTAACATCTGCTAGCTCCTCCAGCACTCTGGGATGAATCCCATCAGACACCATAGACTTGTGAACATTCAGCTGATACAGCTGGTCCTTTACAATTTCTGTGTCTACCAATGGAAAGTTACTGCTTCCACAATGCTAGTCCTCCGACTCAGGGGACCGGGCAGCCCAAGGTCTATAGGTATTATTAAAGACTGAGGCAAAAAATGCCTTGAAAGCCTCCACTTTTTCTTCATCCCTGTTGGTCAGATGACCATCTTTAACAAGTATTGGTCCAATGTTTTCTTTAGACCTCCTCTTGCTATTAACATACTTAAAAAAGCCCTTCTTGTTACCTGAAACAACACTGGCCAGCTTCAACTCTAATTGGGCTTTGGCCACTTGTATCTTCTTGCATAAATGAACGACAACTCTGTAATCTTCCTGTGAAATCTGACCTCGCTTCCAGAGATCATACAATATTTTTTTCCTTCTGAGCTCCATGAGGAGTTCCCTGTTCAGCCAAGCTGGTCTTGTGCCCTACTTGCTTGACTTACAACACAGTGGAATTGCCGGCTCCTGTGCTTCTAAAAGGTGGTTCTTAAAGACTGACCAGCTCTCATGGACTCCTAAGCCCTCAAAAGCAGATTCCCAGGGTATGCTGCTAAATAGCTCCCTGAACAGTTTAAAATTTGCTGTCCTGACATCTGGGGTAGCAGCTCTGCTGTCTTTTTTTCTCATTACACTGAAAATGTTAAACTTAACCATTTCATGATCACTGTGGCCAAGGCAGCCACCTACCATCACATCCCCCACGAGTCCTTCTCTATTCACAAATAGGAAGTCTAAGAGGGCATCTTTCCTAGCTGGCTCACTGAATACCTGTGACAAGATGTTATCTCCTACAAAATTCAAGAATTTCCAAGACCTGCTTGACACAGCAGTATGACATCCCCAGTTGTTGTCTGGGAAGTTGAAATCTCCCATAAGGACAAGGGCTACCAATCAAGAAATTTCTCCTAATTGGATATAGAATAACTCATCAGTGCTTTTGAGTTTTGCCTTTGTTTCTTACCATCCTACTTAATTTTTAATTGACAATAAATTAATCTAATTTTCCCCAAGTCAAGTCTGTTTTGCCTGTGATGGTAATTGGTAAGTGAACACCCTTTCTTTATCTTGACACATGAGCTTTTCCATCTTATTTTCTCCCCCTGTCCTGTTAAGGAGGGGGAGTAAGAGACCAGCTGGGTGGGGGTCTGGCAGCCAGCCAAGTGCAACCCACCACAACCTTAAATATCAAAATGTCCTAGAGGATATTCCTTCCTGCTAATTGTGATTGCCATTGTTGCAATACAAATACATAACTTGGTGAGCAGCCTATTAAAGCTGAAGATTATGAGCTTAGAAGGTATTCTTAGAATACTGATGCTACAGATGATGTATCTTTCTGATACATTAAGCAACATGCACTTTAAAACTTACTTGAACTGGAGCTGATTTCACATCTTTGTGTTCAGTAAAGTTTTCTTTCAGGAACTTGTCTAATGCCTGTTTGAATCAATCCTAGCTTTTAGTATCCATGGCATCCTCTGGCAATGAATTTGAGACCATAATAGAACATTTTGTATTTTTTTTTCTTTTTCTTTTTTTTTTTAATTAATTACAATTGTTACCTTATAATTTTGTATAATTCTCCCCAGTTCTTACATTGTTTAATAATAATCTCAGTTCTTTTCCAGACTGAGACTTTTTAAAGTATTTGAAGCAGAAAAGTATGAAATTTTCATGTGACTATGGAGCAGGGAGAAAGAAAATGCAGAAGAGAAGATTCAGTGTCATGTAGTATTACACTGAGAAAATTAAAAGAAAGTCTGGTAACTCTAAGGAAGGATTGATTACCTGATCTAATTTAGACATTCAGACACTAGAGATCCAAGTCTGAGCTACCCACTGTATGATCTTTTCATTGTCAATTGCGAGAAATAGGTATCTCTAGTTGGGAACTTCTTTCATCCCACAGTAGATATCTTTAGAAGTTTGATAAATATTTTCCTGAGAGTGTCTGTTTCTCTGCATTGGCTATTTAGCTGAAATAGACATTTCTATTTTTTACATTAAATAAACCCTAGCTGAGTAGGGACAGTACAGCTGTGATAGTTTTTCAACATTTAGAGGCCATTTGTTTTAATCTATACTAGACACTGGGTCCTTAAATTAGGTTCCTTTAGCTCCTTTCAAATCCAACAAAAACATAGATATTCAGCCAAATAACACTGAACACATGATGCAAAAAGCAAGCCTTGAGCCTTCTGGCATGGAAGACTTTCCTCAATTTCTTGAAGGGATGGTAGGTATAAAAACATTCATTGCAATCTCTTCCAGCTGAAACACTTATCCTCTCTATAGTGATAAATGACAGAATTAGTAATGCCAAGCAGAGTAGTTACTATACTGCAGCCTTTGAGGAAATGCCTTAGGAGTGTTGTATATAAAAAAATTAAAAGTTTCAATCCAGAGAAGATTTTTGGTAACTGCAGCTCCTTATGTTAACTCTAGGAGCAGAGGAAAAAAACCAACCCACTAATATGCAATATGTGGTGTTGCAAATTTATTTTAGATGCAAGACCAAATTCTGTTTTCTGCTCAGCTTCTGTTCATTGAAACACTATGTGAGTCAAGGAAACAATGTACCTTTTTAATTCTTTGCTCAATATTTCAGTGCAGTGGTGGTGTGGATATTCTAACAGTCATCTCTAAGTTCACTAGCTGAGTATAACAGAAGTTTAATGCTCTGCAGGCAGCTTTACTTTCCAGACTATCATACACACAACCGCTCCTTTACAACACCTAAGATTTTCCAACATCAGAGTGACAAAAGAAATGAACCAAGTAGTAGTTCAGCCTCTAATGTTTCATACTGTACCAGGGAGAACATCATGATCAATTCCTAGATATTTACTTTGTTCTTACATAAATTACATACATTTTTCTACAGTAAATTTCCATGGAAATCTGCTATTTATGCATTCACAGGAATATATTTAGTCAGTTCAGTTTAAGTTTGAAGACCAGTGGATTACACACACTGAAATTCTTTAGAACAGCAGTTTTGTTTACATTTCTAAGTAATAACTTTGTACTGTGAAATATTCACGTGCTATGATGCTCTTATTTGTATTCATATCCTGATGAACAGATGGAAAAATGATCAGTTCCTTTCAGTGTTGTCACTGCTTCAGTTACCATAATAATTTGATTTACTATTTCTGGCCTAAACTATAAACTCAAAAAGAAAATTATTGTATTTTGCCATGTGAGGTTATACTTTGAGCAACAAAACCAAACAATACCACATGCATGTGATGCACTGTGTTGTATAATAGTTAATAGCATTTTTCCCCTCTGTATGTTATATCTTCTTTACAAAATACAATACCTTTGATAGATGAGCAAGGTAGAATTTGACTTTGAGATCCATGAAATCAGCCATGACAGCCTCAACTTCATTTAGAAGTAACCATTACTTTGGCAGTACCCTTAGACATGTATATGATTGAAAATTAGTGACTTGTGTGCTGAGCCTTTGCATGCAGTTATATATGGAGACCTAACATGCTCTTAATATTCAGACCTATATAAGTTTGTATGATATAAATTGAGCCTGAAAGCCCCCCAAACTAGGAAGTCAATCATTTGTCCCTCATTTGAGAATTTTGGCTCCTGGTCCAATTCCACTGGCCTTTCCACTTCAGAATGCTGAACTTAATTTTTAAGACTGTTAATAGATGAATCCCACATACTATCTAAACAGGGATCTGATTACGATTTCTGTAAAGAACTCTTACCATGCCAAATCAGAAGGTATGAAGAACAGCTGGAATCTATGCTTTAATTTATTGAGCAGTTTAGAAAAAAAGATAAATATTTGTCAGAGCAATTATTCCTTTTTTTTCAGCCACTCAAAATTACATGAAACTGAAAACAAAAATATCTCTTAGAATTAGCTATTACAAATACCTAATTCTATCTTTATAAAATACCAGTGTTTGATGTAAACTTATTTTAAAAAATACAGACCTCAAAAGAGAGAGTTTCAGAAGCTGAACTTTCCTCAAAGAATTTGTTAATACAATGAGTCTTTGATCCAACATCTGAAGCATTAAGGTCAAAGTCTAGAAATATTTTTTGGGTCTTTTACAGAGTAATGATACTTACACTGGCAAAATTATTTGAGAATACAGTGTGTCCAAAAGGATAAGTGTAACAGTTCAGAGGTTTGGTTTTTTAGATGTTATTCAAGATCTTTACAGTATTACTAAAGGCTATGCCCCAAAAGCATTGGAGTTGTTTAGTTTAAACCTTTTCATAGAATCATAGAATCGTCAAGGTTGGAAAAGACCCTTAAGATCATCGAGTCCAACCGTTAACCTAACACTGCCAAGTCCATCACTATACCATATCCTCGAGCACCGTATCGATCCATTCTTTAAATACCTCCAAGGATGGAGACTCAACCACTTCCCTGGGCAGCCTGGTCCAATGCTTGACCACCCTTTCAGTGAAGAAGTTTTTCCTAATATCTAACCTAAACCTCCCCTGGTGCAGCTTGAGGCCGTTTCCTCTCATTCTATGACTCATTACTAGGGAGAAGAGACCGACCCCCACCTCGCTACAGCCTCCTTTCAGGTAGTTGTAGAGAGCAATAACGTCACCCCTCAGACTCCTCTTCTCCAGGCTAAACAACCCCAGCTCCCTCAGCCGCTCCTCATAAGACTTGTGCTCTAGACCCTTCACCAAGTTCGTTGCCCTCCTCTGGACACACTCCAGCATCTCAATGTCCTTCCTGAAGTGAAGGGCCCAAAACTGAACACAGTACTCGAGGTGCAGCCTCACCAGTGCCAAGTACAAGGGGACAATCACTTCCCTAGTCCTGCTGGCCACACTATTGCTGATACAGGCCAGGATGCCATTGGCCCTCTTGGCCACCTGAGCACACTGCTGGCTCATGTTCAGGTGGCTGTCAACCAACACCCCCAGGTCCTTTTCTGCCAGACAGCTCTCCAGCCACTCCTTCCCAAGCCTGTAGTGTTGCATGGGTTGTTGTGACCCAAGTGCAGGACCCGGCACTTAGCCTTGTTGAATCTCATGCAGTTGGCCCCGGCCCATCGGTCCAGCCTGTCCAGGTCCTTCTGCAGGGCCTTCCTACCCTGCAGCAGATCAACACTTCCACCCAGCTTGGTGTCATCTGCAAACTTACTGAGTGTGCACTTGATCCCCTCATCCAGATCATCAGTGAAGATATTGAACAGGACTGGCCCCAAATGCGTATAGTTATCTATTTTGAAAGTTTTCATGTTTAAACATATAGGTTTAGAAATTTCAATTTTAATAATTTTTCCAGAATACAGTTTTTCATCCTTCTACCAAGATACCAAGAAGGAAGAGGATGTTTCTACAGGGGAAAGACAAATGAGAGACACTTCAAAGAGAACAAATCAGAAAGGAAAAAAATGTTCATATTTCAGTGATATGATTATTCTCTTTAAAAAATAAAACCACACCTTCTACTCCCTTTACCCTGGGACAATCTCTTTCTGTCTGTCCTAGGTCTACTACTGTTTCTTCCCTCTGTATGCCCCATTTTTTAAGGTTGCCACTGGTAGCTTATGAGCTCCCTTCCTCACTTTTGTGTTGTTGCATGTGGCAGTGGCCCCATACAGCCATATCTTGTTAGTCAGAAATCACACAACCAATGTATAGGTAAAAAAAAATTTGAACTTTACAGGGCTGCCAAGCCAGAGGAACTTTGTGTAGTTATTTGTTAATCAATTAATTTGTTTGTTTAGATGTTTCCTTTAAACCCTAAAAAATTAGCAATATTCAGTTTATAAAATATATAAATCTATTTTAGAGCAAATTTCTTAAAAAAAAAATCTTTTCCCAGAAATAATTTATGTCAGTTAAAACTATCCCTTACTGTGGAGTATGTTTATTATTATAAGAATAATAACAGCATAAATTCCTTAAAGTAAGGGAAAGATCACCAGCTCAGTTCTGTGTTGGGTCAGGGTGCAGAGGGGAAAAAAAAAATCTAGTTAAGTGGAGACTCAGCTATTCATAAGTTCTATAGGGACATGATATTCACTGGAGGGAAGACCTTGAGAGAAAGGCTAAACAGAAGGTAACAGCTTGAAGAACTGGATTACCCAGGACACACTCAAATTGTAGGCACATCTGTTGTAGCCAGTTGATTTGTTATGATAATTTATACTCTTAATCTTTTTGTAAATATGCCTAGAAGCAAGGCAATGGTTACATAGTAACATACTTCAAAATAAATAAATTAATCTGTGTAGGTGTGAAAACAGGAATTCAGTCTCTTTTCAGTTCTTTGGGCAACCAGCCATTAATACTTTTTGTAGCTCTTCTAGGTACTGGGATTTTTGGATGTACATGAAAAAGGAATGAGCACTAAGCATGCAATATACAAATTACCATTCTGGGACAACAGCATTGCAGTCCATCTGCACGGTTTTTTTTGTTCCTAGCACCTCTGTAATATGTAACTATATGTGTGTGCACATTTATATATATCTGTCTCTTCCTTTTCAAAATAAAATAAAAAATAATAGTTGATGATACAACAGAAAATTTTCAAATACTAATTCATTATTATTCAATGGAGGAAGTGCTTACCAATGCATATTTTATGATCCTACACATTAATTCCATTATTCAGAAATGCTGATGTTACATTCCAGGTAAAATATAACTCTTCTGATTTTGCACCCTAATTAAGGACGGATTTGAATTCACCTTGCAAAATGCATTAACATTCTGACTTGGAGGTACAGGTCAAATGTAAATTACCTGGCAATTATGAGTGAGAGTCCAGAAAATGCCAGCTTAAAGTGCCTGGAGACTATTTTTTGTTGACCTCATTAGGAATATTTTAACTTAATGCATAAACATGAAAAAAAAAAGGAAAAGCTTTTTATTTTAAGTTTTCAATTAAGAAGCACTGTTGGTAATATCTTGGTTAGAAACATTGAAAAAGAAGAAACTTTTTGAAAATTAAATAAATTAATAATATGAGAAAATAGAAATACCAAATATTTTATGTATAATATTGAGTGATAAAAGATAATTAATTCCTAATGTTATACAGTGGTCATAAGTGGGAGTATAAAAGCATAAGTTTCTTTCCAAAGTTAATGGAGGAGGGCTCTACAGATACAGGCTTATTTTATAGAGTTTATTTTATAGAGTTTGGGCATTTTAATTTTATACATGTATATATACATATACTGTGAGACATCTGCTTTCCATTTTCACACTATTAGCAGGTATTTCCAGCTCAAAAGGTCTTTGCTCTGCCTTGTCTTTCCCTTGCCTTGTCTCTTGCTTTGCTTCTTGTTATGCTTCTTGCCTTGCTTTTTGCCTTTTCCTCTGAAGTCCTATTAATTATTTTGTATTTTCCTGGTACTGAATTATCAAAATCACAGAAGGTAGTAGACCAAGTACGATGTAGTTTCTCAAATAATTAATGGGAAACTACTCATCTTTTTGAGCCAAAATAGGTCTGGGGCAGAGATCTTTGGACAACAGTTGACAAATAGGTCCCTGTTGAGTTTCTGAACTCAACTAAATGAAAAATGCTTATTTTTACAGTCATCAAAACTAATATAAGATTAAGACAACTACCATTGTGATTGTTAGTTGGTTTTTTTGTATTATGTGAGGAATAAAATTAATATGGAGCTAATAGAAAATGTCTAAGCTACAAAGGAAATATGATTGTACTTATCTCATACTCATCTCACCTGTTACCAACCTTTGAGTTATTTGTTTTTCACTTTTATGAACAGTCTAGGATAAGTTATAAAAACCCCAACAAATCCTAAAAGCCTCTTTAGAAAAGAAACCTGTGAAAGGCACAACTGGGGAATCAGTGAATAAAGTGAATAAATAATGCAAAATGAGTGGTGGAGTAGGAGTGAGAGAACACTGTAACCATGAACTATGTAGATCTTTGGTCCAATTTAGCATGGCTATATTACTGTTCAAATGTAAAGTTTGATCAGAGATTTCAATAGAAATTGTATCTTATCAAAATCTAACTTTCCTAGGAAAGTCAGACTGCCTCTTCTTTCCATGTAAACATCTTTCTAGTGTTATAAACTGTGAACTATAAGCATTCTGTTATAATCTGTAATGTCTGTGATAATATTAACAAAATAACATTATTTGTAAATGCAGTTTTGCAAACGATGTCTCAAAAGTATCACGGTTTTATTTTGTTGACTAGGTTCTTAATATATTCTCAAGGAATTAAGGGATGTCTCTAGATCAGCTGCCCTTGTCCTTATGAATGATTTTAACTTCCCAGACATTGACTGGGATTATCATACAGCAGACACAAACAGGTCCAGGAAATTGCTGAAGCACATTGAAGATAACTTCTTGGTGCAGGTACTGATGGAGCCAACTAGGAAAGGTGCCCTCCCAGATTTGTTATTTGTAAACAGAGAGGGACTTGTGGGCGAAGTGGTGATTAGTGTCTGTCTTGATCACAATCACTATGAAGTAGTTGAGTCATAGGAGGAAAACTGACAGCAAAACTTCAATGTTTGATATAGGGAGAGCAGTCTTTGGGCTCCTGAAGATGCTAGTTAGTAAGATTCCCTGGGAATCTGCTTTTGAAGGTATTGCGATCCATGAACACTGGTCACTTTTTAAGAGCCATCTCTTAAGAGCGCAGGAGCAGGCAATTCCAAAGGGTCAGAAGTTAAGCAAGCAGAGCAGAAGGCCAACTTGGCTGACCAGGGGTCTTCTTCTAGAACTTAGGTGGAAAAGAAAAGTGTATGGACATTGGAAGCAAGGACAGGCAACACGGGAGGACTACAGAGGTCCTGTTTGCCACTATAGGGAGAAAATTCATGCAGCCAAAGCTCAATTAGAGTTCAAGCTGGCTAGCACTGTGAAGGACAACAAAAAGGGCTTTTTTAAATATGTTAACAGCAAAAGGAGGATCAAAGATAACATTGGTCCATTACTTGATGAGGTCATTCACCTCACAAATAGGGATATAGACAAAGTGAAGACGTTTAATGCCTTCTTTGCCTCAGTCTTTAACACCAATGATGGACCCTAGGGCCCCTGGAACCCTGTGTCGGAAGACCATGACTGGGGAGATGATAAACTCAAGCTGACCCCAAACTTGTTTGAGACTTGCTGCTTCAGATGGATATGCATACATCTATGCCACCCAATGGGATTCATCCCAGGGTGCTGAAAGAGCTGGCCGATGTCATCGCGGGACCTCTCTCCATTATTTTTCAAAGGTCTTGGGAGTCTAGAGAGGTCCCAGTTAACTGGAAGCTGTCAAATGTTGTCCCAATTTTCAAGAAGGGTAAGAAGGAAGACCCTGGTAATTACAGGCCTGTCAATTTCACTTCAGTGCCTGGTAAAATTATTGAGAAGATTATTCTGGGAGTTATTGAAAAACACTTGAGAGACAATACAGACAATGGTCACAGCCAGAATAGGTTCACAAGGGGAAAGTCTTGCTTAACAAATTTATTTTCCTTCTGGGACAAGGTCATCCATCTAGTTGACCAAGGGAAGCCAGTAGACATGGTGGTTTTAGAATTTAGCAAACCTTTTGATACTGTCTCTCACAGTATCCTTCTGGATAAAAGGCAACTGAATAAAGGTTCAAGAAGTGTTCAATTTTAGGCTGTAGACACTAAATTCTGAAGAGCAAATGTAAGCATAGTCATATCAGCTAGGTATATAAGCTCCAAATATAGTCAGTGGAGATCGAATGATCAACTGTTTAAGCATAAATATCTAATGTCATCAGAAATGCACCCCAAGACTTCTGTCTACAACTGTTATATATTACTGTTGCTCCTGTAAGAGAACCATGTTTTTCTGCAATATGGCTGTACATCTGATCATTGCCTTCTTTGAATCAAATGTAAAACTTTTAATGAAGGCTATTGTTTTAGGGTGCAGTAGATTTCTATATTGGTGAAATTTTGCTGGGAAAGCAAAATAGCAACAATGATTTATTAATTTATTTCCAGGTACACACTGTGTTTATGAACATATCTATGGAAGCAACCCAATAAGGCATCAACTCAGAAAATTGGGATCATGTCAAACAGATTGGTTAAATCATGCTTTATTTTGATGATGTATTTACTGATAAAGAATATGACTGAGGGAATAATCCAATAAATTGTGCTTTCTGTGCAATGGTTAGTGTTGCTTCACACTTCTAATTCTTTTATAATACTTAGTGTATCCTGTTCTCCAAACATGACTTATCGAATATGTCTTGGCAGAATACCATGATCAATCCTCAAACAATTTAGAAAGTCTGGGCAGTTAAATTCTACTTACTAAGCATTTCTTGACTGAATATTATTCTTGGCAGGAAATGATAGATGCAGTGAATCTTCCTTTAAAATGATAGAATTTACTCTTTTGTGTATTCCCTCACTCCAATATTTCTTCTTAGTGTCATTTGAAAACTAGACTTATCACAACAAATGAAGTATAACACCCACAACATGATGTCAGAGACATCTCACAGGCTGGAAGAGATCCCAGCAGGCTTTCTACACCAATTGCATCAACATCACAAATCAAGCATGCTTTCTGCTGTGTACTATTTGCCATATGTGTTTTGTGCTGTTTGAGTATCCCGCTTCTTTAGTAATTAAATATGCCTTTCAATGCATTTTAAATAGAACAAACAATTAAGAATTATATAAACAACCTGTTGTTTCTTGGCTACTTCCAGTGTAATACAAATATAGTAATACTTATCAGGCAGTTTTCAGGGGACGACCAAATAATGATGAAGAATAATTAATTCTTGAATAGATCTGACCAAAGCACAAATCCAGGACTGGGTAGGAAAGAAGGTAGACGGCTTCTGAGACTGGCTGTCTGTAACTTCATGTCTTATGCTGGGGAACATAAAATACAGTGTAGTAATGCAGATAACTTGTACTGATTGTGAAGACAACATGAAAGACAGGGGTTCAGGAAATAGTTTGGTAAGTATTT
Organism: Nipponia nippon; assembly: GCF_047370975.1. Lineage (NCBI taxonomy): Eukaryota > Metazoa > Chordata > Aves > Pelecaniformes > Threskiornithidae > Nipponia > Nipponia nippon. The sequence goes on from NW_028262336.1 coordinate 77,667,962, forward strand.
CTCTCCTCGGAAGGATGGCAGCTAACTTTTTCAGTTGCAGTCAGAGCCTTAAGCTTTCTTTGTCAGCAGAGGCTGTGTGACCCGCCAGAAGTTCTGAAGATCTGTCTCCCTCTGAAGTCATAGCATTGTGACATATATTGTAGGCAGGAGGAGGAAAGTCTGTAGCTGAAACACTGGACTGAAAATGTCTGAAAAAAATTTTGTTGTAATAACCATTTTTGTCTCTAGCTATGTCAAATTCCATAAACAATGGTGAATTCTCTTTCTGTTCCCATTATTTATAAAAAGGGAGCAGAGTCTTCATATGTATGTTGTAAGAATGCATTTAATTACTCTAATGTGTTAAACAATGTAGGAAAAATGAAAATCTTTGCAAAATGAGTTAATCCATGTAGTAGACATAGTAAAGGTGAAGCATAAAATCTTCTGTGAACTTTTTTATGTTCTTATCTGAAATAAAATAATTTTTTCCTATCTTTATTGCTTTTAAGCAGTCCCAAGCTCACACCAGTAAAAGTGTTGGAGTATTTTAATCTGTGTATTAGACATTAGTTTGATTATTGATTGCATTTACTTGTGTTTGAAATGTTTGATAGAAAAAAACCCAAAACAACAACAACAAAAAACCCAATCCTGAAATAGTTAAAAGTAAGAGATAGGAATCAATTAATTCCTTAAGAACATAAGTATATGGCAATTAACAATATGGACATGTATTTCTGTCATTCATCTTCGTTTAATTATAGCACAGTGATGGCTTTGCTACAGTGAAGTCATGTGCTTCTTAGAAGAATTAAGACAATCTTATAGTTTGGATATCAGGGAGAATCCCAGGTACAGATTGTCAGAACAAATTTAATGGAGCCTATTTATGTGCAAGAGAGTTATCATTATGTATTACAGAATATTTGAACAAAATGTTTTGAGAATTTAAGAAAACACTTAAAAAACTCCCAAATGAACATTTTTATGTCTTAATCACATAATCACAGAATGGTTGCATTTGGAACAGACTTCTGGAGGTCATCTTGTCCAAGCACCTGCTCAAGCAGGGTCATCTAGAGCAGGTTGCCCAGGACCATGTACAAAAGGTTTTTGACTATGATGGAAGGATGGATACTCTGCAACCTCTCTGGGAAACCTGTGCCTGTGCTCTGTCACCCTTACAGTAGAAAAGTTTTTCCTGATGTTCTTAAGGTACACAAATTCCATGACTTACAGTATATTTCATTATTTTTGTATTTTATATACTTAAAAATGCCTGCCACGATTTAGATTATATCCAAAATAATCACAGGTGTTTAATATGTATCCTGGTAGCATAGGTCAGCAATTACCTCTTTAGGAAAGTAAATTTTAAGACAATATTTAAAAAAGTGGTTTGGTTGTTAGGATAGGTAGCAGGCTAACAGTCAGAATCAAAACAATGTATGTAGACCAGAGTAACTGAAAAGCTTTCTAGACAGTTTTATCTTGAGATGAGTGGCTCAGGAGAATTCAACGTTAAGCTCTGCATGTCTTTATGCCTCAGGCATCTTTTCTCATATTAACTGGGGTTCTCCCTCACATCCTTACTATTGGAATGTTCTTAAGTCTTCATAAGATTAAATGGGATTCCTGCTGCTCTGCAAATTCTAATTACTTAGTCAGGATTAATATTAGATTTTGAAAGTTTCCGTAAAGATTTTGTTTCACCTCTGATGAGGGACACATAGTACATAGTTTCATTAGTGCAATGCTGGCTATAAATTCTTAGATAAGTTGCAAACTTATCTAATTTTTCTGTATACTCTCTCAACAGCTAATATACTTAAACTTTTGCCTGAAATGCATATCTCACATTTCTATAATGCAGTGTTAGAGTAAGCTTCTGCTGTTCAAGATAACTTTAAAATATCAAAATTATCAAAGGTTTTAACATTAATATATTTAGAAATCAGGATACTTTTGGATATCTTCCTGTTAGGTATCACAATGCAGCCCTCTTTACAGCTTCCCTGTTTGGTTTTGTTTTATTTTGTTTTGTTTTGGTGGTTCTATGTTGTTTTCTTTCTCCAGAGAACTTCAGATATTGTGGCACTCTCTTTTCTACTCTGGGTCATTGTCCTACTCCCTCTGTACCAGAAATTGCAGAGATGATAATGATTAGTCTATACCACAGAGGCCAGTCAGACTTTGATTCAGTAGTACTCAAAGTGAAACACTGCAGTTAACACTTGTTCTTCATCTCTGCTTCCTAAGGACAGGTTGGCATGTTCAAGGTTGTAATTTCTTCTAATATAGAACAGTTACCAACTGAGAAAAATCTCGCTAGTTTTAAAAATCAGAAAGCAATTATAAGCATTCCAGTGTCATACATTTTAAGACTGGTATCTATCTAAAAAAGATAAAATTTCAATATAAAGGAGACTGTGTAAATTATTGGCCTGAAATGTGAAGATGAAATAATCCTTTAGATACTTGCTTCTTTTTTTTTTTTTTTTTTCTTTTTTTCATCTACATACCCCTGGCAGTAGCTCAGAGCTAATGGTACAGCTATTCAGAATTCTGTTCTTCCGCGCATGCACAAACACTTTAGGAATTGACTTCAGTAATTTCTCAGGAGGAAAATAGCAACAATAATAACCTTGTGTACCAATTGCTTTCTATCCAGTAAGGTAAATTAACTTGTCTTGGCTGCCAAGGAAGTTTATACATATAGTAAGAGCAAAACAAAGTGACTGAAATGCCACTTTTGAAATAAAAAGTGTCCACACTGCTCAGAGTTAATAGGAGATGTCTGAAATGCGTTCAGATATACTAGCAAGTTCCCCATACAGGAGGAGAACCTCTAAATTCATAATAAGATTATTGACTATGTTTTTAAAATTAGTGCACTTTGAATGTTTTTTGCTGCTGTGATTTTACTCTTGATATTCCCTTAGTTTCCTAAATTACTTAAGTATTATTATTGTTGTTTTTATTTCCTAAAGAGGTTCATATTTATGGGAAATTTAGGAAAACTCATGGTAATCAGTGTACTAGGTTGCATGCAAGTCTTCTATTAACAGTCATATTGTGCTTATTAGTCAAATTATTCAACTAGAAGTACTCATAGAAGAGGTGTTAAATTAGCCAGTATCCCAAAATACAACTTAAACAAAATAATTTGAGGAGAGGGCAGGTGATCTGCCAAGTGCCAGAGACTGAGAACAGGCAGCAGCACAGCCAGGAATACAAAGCAGAAATTCTGTCTTCTAGACAACTGACTTCCAAATAAATGTAAGAATTCACCATGCTAAGACATTTGATGGCAATGAATCATGGCAGCATTAAGTACTAAATGGCAAAAATAAAGAAGGGAGGGGCAAACACAGTACAGCACGTTGGATGAAAACAATGAGACAAATCCTCCTTGCAGAAGTATTTTTGACTTCTTGAAATACAAAAGAACAACTCCCCAAAACCTTTCATAGTGTAAACAGAGCAACAGTTACTTGATTTATACTAAATACACAGAACCTGTTTAGATAAAAATCATAAATTTGGAATACAAAACATATTTTTTCCCCCAAAAAAGTGACTGAAACCTTTCTTTGCTTTTATGAAAACAAACAAACAAACAAAAAACAAAAAACAAAAAAAGGAAAAAACCCTCAAAAACCCCAAGAAAAACAACAGAGAAATACCACAGCATTTTAGTATTAGGTAAAAATAGCCACAGTAATATATTATCCTTTGGATTACTTCTAAAAATGCATTTCAAGTAAGTACCCAAATTTGTATGTTGACTTAAGATAAAATAGGAGTTGCATTAATCTTTATTAATTATCTTCACAAAATAAATGGTGCAAAAATTCTTATAAGGACAAACTGAAGAAGGGACAGGTTCTAAGCACTTAGTGTGTGTGTGTGTGTGTGTGCGTGTTTTCCTAATGAAAGTGATTTTTTAGTTTTACTGAAAAAAAATTAAGAGTTTTAGCTCCTAAAAATTACTGATTGTATCAAACTCCTTCCAGCTATGTATTGAAGTACAAAATACATCCACCTTTACTGCAAAGATTTCTTTCCAATACCAGGCAAAAATTCTTTTAAAACAGCAATTATTTAAAATATCAAACCGCATTTAAGTACTTTTAAAATACTTTACATATACATACATATATTACTAGTTATTAGAAAATTCAAATAAACAGTAGTGCAATAATTAATTGCAAAAATAAAATTCTTCATTTCATGTAGAAATTTATAGGACTGTCAGTTTTTACATTCACCACAAGATGTCATTGTAACTGTGAAGACACGTTTTCCTGAATTTGAAATATTAGTATTATTAGTGTCTTAGCACTTGTATTCAAAAATATTGCCATATTACAAATTTCAATGGTTTTTAATGGCTAAAAAAATGTGCTGTTTCCAGGATTTACCATGACTTGTTTCTAGATAGATTGTGACAATACATTTCCCTCAAACTTTCCTGATTTCAACTGAACAAATATATATTTAGGAGATATTTCATTACACAGAGTTAACGTACTCTCTTAGGATGTAATCTATCAGAATTTAAAGTAGAAAGAGTCTGTAACAGCAATGCTATGAAGACTTTTTAATTTTTGTATTTTAATTCATGTTGTTAGCAAGGTGGGTTCTTTTAAAAATAACTACCTTATTTCTATAACAATTTTACAAGAACAACAACATAAAAACATTTTGCGTAAAAGCACAGTCTATGTTCAAAATACCAAAATAAAATCATACATTCATGTCTGTTCACTTATCTATCCATTCTTTGCCTGAAGGCTTTTATGATTCCTCATTCTCTGACTGATCCCAAGTTCATCATCTTGCTTATGATCTTTGTAGTATGAGAATCCTGCTTTTGTCTGAAACTTAATAATGGTGAGTCTACCATGTTCTTTCAAGTCAAAGGAGTAATCTAAAAATCTTACTATGAAACTTTATTAACAAGTGAAGTTGCTAGTGTTTCATGTGACATGTCAAGTTTCATATGACAAAACCTAACAAAACTCCACACTTCTATGGAATAAGACGACAATGGTATGAGTTATCAAGTTATGTACAACATAAAATATAGTTTCATAGAATCATAGAATGGTTTGGGTTTGAAAGAACCTTTAAAGATCATCTAGTCCAATCCTACGTCATGGGCAGGGACATCTTTCACCAGATCAAGTTGCCCAAAGCCCCGTCTAACCTGACCTTGAACACCTCCAATGATGGGGCATCCACAACTTCTCTGGGCAACCTGTTCCAGTTTATCCTAACTAAAAGAACATTCCTTTCAACTAAAAGAACATTCCTTTCAACTAAAAGCTAACAGTCTGTAATTGTTTCCAACTCCCCACTTCTGAGCTAAGATAATAAGGGGTGTGCCACTCCTACAGGCTTTGTTAACATTGAAATGATTGTTTTTCCCCACCTTTTCTTTCTTTTGTTCTTTTTTTCTCTTTTTCTTCTTCCTTTTTTTTTCCCCTTTTTTCTTTCTTTTTTTTTCCTTTTCCCTTTTTTTTTTCGTTTTTCTTTTTTTTTTTTTTTTTTCCTGAAACAGTATATAGGTTGGGTCTCTGCAATGACTTGAGAGAGAACCAGGATGCAGAGGGCAAAATGCTCCTCAAATGTTCTTTCACTATGATCACAGTTAATAAAACTTCTGCCTGACCTGTCCTAAATTGTATGTGTGTTATTATGCACTTGCAGTTCCCAGATCTCTGAAATCTGCCTTCAGATGATTAATTGTTTTTTGTTTCAGCAATTTAGCACTGGCTGAAATTTGATCCTTCTGTATATCCTGGTCATGGATTTTGCTCAACTAATTTTTTTTTTTTTTTTTTAACTAAGAAAGTTACAAATGCAAATATATAATTACAACTGTTCTCTAAATTCAAGGTCAGAAGTAATCTTTGAGAAAATGCAGCTTTCAAAATGTTAATGAAATGAGAAGCAAAATGTCCACCAAAAAAGAAAAAAAATTACCCCCCCCCAATCTCATGACAAGTAAATGCATAAGACAGAAATTATTGTCACCCTAGGTATATATGCATTTGCTCTCTCTAATCCTACTAATGTTACATATATCGAAAAAGATCTCTACTACTATCATTGCACTGATACCATATGTCTTATATTTATTTTTAAAGTATATTTTTTCATTGCATAGCTTAGGTTATTTAATAGCTATAAAATATGGACTAGTGAGGTGTGCTTTAAACATACCTATTAACCAGAGACTTTTGACAGAAGATATTTTTACTCTTTTTTTTTTTTTTTACAAAAATGACTTTTTATGTCTTCATCATATTTACTATAGTTTTTCTCAAACAACAGCTAATGGTATCCAAATAAATGAATTCTCTTTTTTAATAGTAATGGTAATTATTAATATATGGAGGACATACTAGCAACTGTTTTCCCCAAAACCACTTCAATCCTTTTACCAGTACTCTGTGTTTGTGTTTATCAGCTAATTCTCAAAGAACATATTGTATATGGCCTAATTCTCCAACAAGCATGAGACTTCAGTCTTCTTATCTATTACCCTCCAGGAAATATCATCCTTTGATGTTGTCTGGAGAATGGCTAGGTTTATAAAGTATTTAGTGTTCCACTGCCAAAATACGAAGTGAAAAGGTACTGCCTATCCACAGGCATATTGGATATCTTAATTCTGCAAGATTTGCAGCCACCTTATGTGAATCAATTAAGAAATGAAAGTATGAGATCTGAGAAAGAGATTTAATTATTTCCACTTATTTCAGAGGAATGGTTGAAGTAAATTTTAGTGTTATATACAGTTTGCAAGTTTGGGGCTTTTTTAATGTATGAGGGAAAAAAGAAATTTAAATTACTTCAAACTTTCAAGAGTCTTAGTCTTGCAATTACTGAATGCAAGGCTCAAAAATTTATTTTTGGTTAAAATAAATCACTAATCTAGATCCTGAAAGATCATTCTGCCATGAATAATACTAATAATATACTAAGAGATGGTAAACAGAGTATGAAAGAATAGAATATCCACACATTTTTTCTCTTGTTGCAAGAATGTCATACAGTTCTTCCTTCACACGATGTATCTTTTCTCTTATGCACCTTCTAGGACTAGAATCATGAAAATTCTGATCATCAGGAGGATTCTGCATGTCTTCTAAGTAACTAGCTACAATTTCCATGAAACATCTGTCATGTATGTTAAGGTGCACAACACTAAACTGTAGCTTAATAGATGGCATAAAACATTATAAGGTTGTGCAAGAACATTTCTTTGAAAAATGGCATATCAGCATTCTTCTGATGTCTGTTCCTTAACCTATTATGATATAGGACTATGCAAAACAATTTATTGAATGGAAACTTTGTTTTGCATGCATAATTTAATTAAGACAAGTGACATTGTTTTGAATAGTATACACAGCTTGTTGCAGTAAATATATCTTAAGTAAAGAATTCAGATACTGGACGGTCACAAATTTATCCAGTGTGAAATGCCATCTGTTCTTTTAGTGAAAATATAAATCAGTGTTACTTTTTACAAAATGTCACCAGCAGTTATGTAAAGGTACCTGTCTTTTTAATGGCATCAATAACTACCTGAAATCTTGCAGAGTTTTCTGAGATGCCTTTCATAATTTAGTATGATAGACAGATAGTAAAGACAGTCCTTGCTAACATAAAGCTAAAAGAAAAAGAGAAACAAAAAAGAAGAAAAAAAAATAGGAAAATGTTTTTAATATTATTTATGTCAGATGACCAGAAATGACAAAGAAAATTATTAGAGTTATCCAAAGTGGAATCTTGTAAAATCTGAATATAAAACCAACTATTTTTTTCTTATTGTGCCATATGCTGTACCATTAATAAATAATCCAGATAAACTGTAGTTTTGACATGTTTCAGGAACCTGGAATTTCATGTGTTACACACAATTTCATCTGAATATAAATGGAGAAGAATAATTTACATATGAAGAACGTGGGAATAGGCAAATGGAGAGAAAAAGAATCACTCAGTGACAATCTAGGGGATCTGATGAGAATTAATTGTTAACAATTAGTGTTTATTGCATGTGATTGAAAAAGCCATAGAAATTATAATCTACACGGAAATCTTGTGGAATGCGATGGACATTTTATAAAGTTACAGTAAAAATAAAAGGATGGAAGAAAAGTTATATACTTTACATATTCACTTGCTCTGAACATTCTATCAGTATTTCACATCAAGAACCTATGAGTATATAAGATTCTTTGTGTGTTATGTTTGGATGGAGAACTTCCTAGAGTTCACCTAAATCTTCAGGGAAATTTGTATTTGCCTGCATGACCAAAAGTTGGGAGTGTAATAACTTCATTTCGTAACAGGAGTGACCAAATGAGGTATCAAAAATTATGCAGTGTGAATACTTGTGAAAATGCTATTGCTAGATGTGGTCAGTATTTGTTATGGCTATGACCTTCTCTTTCCTCTGTACTACACTCTTAATTAGCTTCAGCAGCCTGCTGATTTTTTATTTATTTATTCCTTTATTTATTATACTTCCCTCATATTGCATGGAGAATTAAAGTACTTAACTAAGGCCTGAGTCAACAGTCTGCCCATTAGGCACTGCACTACTAAACAATGGCATTGCCTTTAATACCTTCAAGGACTTAGTCCTAAGTATTTCACCCTAAATAAAAGGAAGGTATTGGAATGGACAGTAGTGGATCTTAAGCCTTTTCTCAACACAGGAACTCAAAGATGATCCTCTAATCATTTCCAGAGCTCTTGCTTGATCCACTGGTCATAAGTTTATCAGATGCTACTGAAACTAAAAGATATTAGTCACAGGGAGTCACATGGCAACAGTTCAGTTAGGACACAAGTCACTTAGAGATTGCTAAAATCAGGGACCTAATCCAAGAAAAGAAAAAAAACCCAAACAAACAAACAGAAATTTGCATCCATAAATATGACGGCTGAATTTGAAAAAAAAAAAAAAATTGTTCTTGCATGTCAGTACATAGCACCACATAAAAACAGCAGTGTTCAGCTAAGCTTCTGAAGCAAGTATCAGATTGATCAGTATCATTTGATCCGGTGTCACAACCTCTGGGTTTTTTTTGGCTCAGATTGTGAGTAGTTCATCCTGAAGAGGTGTGGAAAGGAGAATTAATTTCTCAAGTCATGGCATCAGTTTCTGGATCCTTACAGTCAGGCATTCTCTTGCCTTGCTTTTTTTTTATTTACAAAGCAAGGGGCCCTAATTATTAGTAGACCTGGGGAGCACAGAAAGCCACCGGAACCTCAGACAAAACTGAACCTATATAAAAACAAATGTCAGGACATTAATTTCATTTTTTTATGATAGATTTTGAAGTTAGTGTAAGAGTGTTATGCCTTTGGGAAGTGGAGGACTTCTTTCTGAAAACACTGACATCAGATTCCAGAGGGTAAGCAACAAACCAGCATAGCCCATTTCTCATGGGCTGTACAGGGTAACTGAGATGCATGGTTTGTGAAAACAAATCCTATATTTATTTACAGGTAAAAGTTGTTCAGCGATGCATAATTATTTTATGATGCAGTTCTGTAGTTTATCACATAATTCTGATCACCAAACATAGCAAGTGATGAACGAATGCAGTATCTCTGTATAAGTAGTTAAGTAAGTACCTATGAAGAAGTGAGTGAACCTCTGAATTCCATAAATAGGCAATAGTTTTCCTTATACATGTATTTAATACTTTTATATATCTTTTGCTCTGTAACTCCACCTGCTTCTAGTCCTGGCAGGAGCAGAGCAGGTCTCTCTCAGGGGGCTGGGGCGGCCTTGGCTGGTTGGAGCCAGTTGGAGCCAGTTCCCCCTCCCCACGCTCATGTGACTGTCACTGCCTGGTGGGAGCTGCCGCAGGCTTGGGGAGCCCCACCGACCAGCCAAGGGCAACGGCCTGATAGAGCCAGGGTGGGGGCAACAACATCCATTTGTGTCATGGGGCATGGGGCCCTCAGAAGGAGCCGGCAGGACTTACCCCATGATGAGCAGTGCAGCCTTCGGCAGACTATTCACAAGCATGGTTTGACATCAGTCTTGAGAAAAGTAGGGTGTTTAGTTGATGCTTAATTATCTCATGAAGCTTTTTTGTCTGTGAGATGTAATTCATCAGAGAAACATTCTGCCTTCAAGTATTTATGTGCGTTTCTGTTGATTTGATTTTGGCATGTTTTTCTGATGCTGTACTTTGATCTTCAGTATTTATAATATCTGTTTTCCCCTTCTGATACAAAACTGGAAGTTACTGCCCACACTAGAGATAATAAAAATATAGTACGGGGAACTAGATGTTATGCAAACATGCAAGCATTTTCAGTAAGGATGAGGTGAGATTTTTAGGGTTTTTTATATTCTTCTCTCATATTCTCATTTTTATTTTCATAAGCCGAATATACCAAACATCTTTAATTCATTGCCATTCGTGGATGGTCTATATATATATTTTAAATACAGATAATCTTATAGTACTCAGTCACAAAAGTTTTCATAGTATTTTGTAAGCTTTCTCAGACTCTGGTTGTTATTTTCAAATAATTCATCTGTTGATCCCAGCAATATTTCTTTTCCTTATTTTTGCATATATGAAAATCCATTCATTCCTATTTTTGGCCTGCAAGCTAAACAATATATGCATCTTATGTAAGATAAGATTCTGCCTTTTTACCTTTATCCCATAAAGTGAGAATGCAATTCTCAAACCCTTCCAGGTTTGAAAGTGTCGCTGCGCATTGCATCAACCTCTGTTTCATCTCGGTAGGTAGGAGTCTGAGACCTGGATGGAGAATTTAAAATCATAGAATCATAGAATCATAGAAGCATTAAGGTTGGCAGAGACCCTTAAGTTCATCAAGTCCAACCGTTAACCTAACACTGCCAAGTCCACCACTAAACCATGTCCCTAAGCACCATGTCTACATGTCTTTTAAATACCTCCAGGGATGGAGACTCAACCACTTCCTGGGCAGCCTCTTCCAATGCCTAACTACCCTTTCCGTGAAGAAGTTTTTCCTAATATCCAACCTAAACCTCCCCTGGCGCAGCTTGAGGCCATTTCCTCTCGTCCTATCCCTTCTTACTAAGGAGAAGAAGCCAACCCCCACCTCACTACAACCTCCTTTCATGTAGTTGTAGAGAGCAATAAGGTCTCCCCTCAGCCTCCTCTTCTCCAGACTAAACAACCCCAGCTCCCTCAGCCGCTCCTCGTAAGACTTGTAAGCTTGAAGTTAGCCATCTCAAAATGTGACTCTCAGCACACAACATAATGTGGTGAGCCACTGTTTGTAATATTTTTGTATTAGGCAAAGTGATATGCTTAGAAAAATGGACAAAGCTCAACACAAGTTGTGAACAATTCCTCCAGGTTTTTTTAGGTATGTGTCAAGTAGATCGTCTGTGATGTAAAACGTCATTAGTACCAATGTCACATAGGGGATGTTACAGAGGAAAGAAGATGGAGAGAGGTGATAAAAGTAGTTAATTTCCTAAGGGAAGGAGTGAATTTGAAGTGAGCAAAAGGAACAGAGCTGAGGCGCATCACACTCCATGGTGTAAATTACTTAATTCCTCAATAATCCGGCCCTAGATGACAGAGCCATTCGTTCTCAAGAGCAGAGTCAGAGTCAATTGAGAACTAAAGGTGAAATGTCTGCAGTTCACAGTATTGTGAGTCACCTTTGAGCTTGTGGTTTTCCTGTTGTTTCTTGAAGTAAATATCACTGGTCTACCTACACTGGAATTTAGGCAATTTCTATCCTAAATCTCAAATAACACTATACACTCTTTATTTGGCCCAAATATTTCCTGGATGCACAAATTTTTTGTGCTTATGCATAATCATCACCTCTGCATTCAGAATAAGTTAGTTGGTAGGTCTCTTTTGAAAACCAAATGAAGATTATGGTATTCCTTGAAGATCGAGAAACTGTGGGTTTCCTGCCACAGGTTAAAGAGAAAAATATACCTGCTGAGTGGATTTAGCCAACATATCATTTAATTTGGATTTATGCAGGAAGCTAAAATCCCTTTAGAATATAATTACATCTTTGAATATTGTAGTTTTGTATGCATAAAGTGTGGAATGTATCTTACTTACAAAGATGCATTCACATTTGTTAGAACTAAAACTTGAAAGTGCATGTTGACACACAATTTTGGTAAAGAAATTTTAAGAATATGTAAATGGAACAGTTACCACTTTGATGTAGCTGCTTCCAATGTTCAGAGGGGAGAAAATCTGCTTATTCCAACGTGACTTTTATTTCCCTCTTGGCTTCAGAACATTTCTTTCCCTTTGACTTTGAAAACTACATCTCTTCTTTACACCTCTTTTCACCTAGATTCAGCTATATCTCCACTCTGTTTTCTCCCCTACCCTTCACTCCACCTTCTTCTTAAAAAAAAAAAAAAAAAAGTCAGCCTTTTTCTTTGGGGATCTGAATAAGGAGTGTGAACAGCAACAGAGAATAATTACTTCTGATGCTAATCCTTCTTCCCCATAGCCTTTTCAACCAAGCCTGAAAGCAATTTTTTCCCTTTCCAGATGTGGAAAGAACTGCATAAACATTAAGGAGCATACCTCCATTTGGAACCTAAACTGTTGATATTTATATGTATTTTTGGAAACAGGCCAAGAGACGTAAGATGGCCAAGAGGCACAAGAAACAGTATAGAATGGTATCTTGCCAATTATATGAACCTTTAGAGAAATACTAGGACACATTCAATTCTGTCTAAGACATCACTTTTTTTTTTCAGTGAGCTCTTGGACGGTGGCTCGCCAGGAGACGGTACAGATGCATGCTTGAGCTGTACTCCTCACAACTGTGGACAAGGTTAGTAGAGTAACTCTGGGAACACATCTTAACTTCATGGTTTGGAAAAGAAAACTCTTAATTTCCTTTTTTTCCCATTATAAAGATATAGATACAGATTTGGAAAAACCAAAAGGCTTTACCTTGCCTAAATTTCTTTGCAGAAGGAAGACTCTCAAAGCCGGAGCTTTGTCTTTGAATAAAAGTAAACACAGAAAAAACATTTTTTCCCCTATACTTTCTTTTAATTACATCTGTATTGACTTTATTTTAGTTGTGAACATGTAGCTTGTATCTCTTGTTGTCCCTTTGTATGCATCTAGTCTGCTCAGGCAAGATAACTGTAAAACCTATCAGTATAAAAATGTTTAAAATTTTATTTGTCTGGTCTAAAGAAAAGTCTATAGGAGAGAGAGAGAGGTGTTAACATGTGGTTCCTCTATTACATTTACATCCCTGAATATTTTAATTATTAGTATAATTCTCAACTTCAATGTTTTGCAGATGCCTTTTTCCTCGACAACGCTGTCAGGTTTTGTTCTGTTTCAAACTGTGCAAAAGTGGGTATAGGGAACTGAAGTTCAAGCAGCTAGCAAAGGCTGCTTCAAGCAGATACCAAAGGCTTTCTCATCCCTGATTAGGGATAAATATGAAGCAATTCAAGGAACAAATCTGAGAAACAGTTATTCAGCTTTTTAGTTGCACAGAACTAAGCTTTGAGGTCCTTATATTAGTGGCTTTCTACTGCAGGATGGTAGATTTTGTATCTGAATCTATGGTAGCACAGTGGCTGCTCCATCACAAATGCTTCTTTTCAGTTTCCATCTTGTACAGAGTATTTCTTGTAGGTAGTTACTCAGCAGTGTACACTTTCAAAGTTGAAGTTTTTCCTGAGTTGTGTAAGGAATCTTATTTACGTCCTTTACACAAAGCTGTAGCAAGATAACCCTACAATATCCACCCTGAAAAATGCCTCTTCTTCACTGCTTTCAGACTGCTTACTTCTGTACTTCTGGAGTTTCCTAAGAAGGTAAATTTAAGGTGATTACATTACTTCAAGGTCAGGTAAAACTAACAAATTGATCATTATAGCCAAACTTAATGGAACACATAGCTTATTCTTTTCCATTGTTTAAGATGATTAATTGCAATTTTATTTCATTGAGAAAAAAAAAAAAAAGGTTTTTCTTTTTCCCACTTTATTGTCTCCCCCATTTTCCTCATTACCGAAAAAAGCACAGGAAGAAGTAAAAGATCATGTCCTGAAATGTAACCTTGTACCAAAATACATGAAAAATAATTAAAAAATAAATAGACTAATGCAAATTCTTTAAAATAAATATTTTTTTCCAAAACATACTAAAATTTATGAAGACAAAAAAGCTCAAATATTTTTTATTAAAAAGTCTTATCAATCAGTGACAAACTTATTTTTTATTAATAAGTTTCAGTTTTGATTAGAACAAGAACATATGGAATATTAGTATCGATCATTATCAAAATGTGTCAGTTAAAATCTCTATTCAATGGAAAATTAATCAAAATATATAAAAATAAAAATTATTTAAAATGTTTGAACACTTATCATAATGTCAATTTAATTGTTCAATCAAAATTTGTTTTCTTGAATAGAAATAGTTTGGAGCTAAGACTTTTTCTATGCATATAAATTATACTAGGTAAAAAGATCAAATAAAGAATAATTACTTTATCTGACAAGCATTTAATAGGTTGTAACACTGCATAAAATTCTAGAGGTACTTAAGGTACAGAGAAACCTTTTATATTCAAAATAAGCTTGCATCTAAATATTTGCTGCATCCCTTTAAAAGCTTAACAGTAAATGGAACCATAAATAATGTGTTTGGGATCTTAATTTACAATGAAAATGTATATTACCCTAACAAAGTCCTAAATTATAATGATATCTCAAAATTAATTATTTCAATCTTCTCTCAGAAAATACAGAGCACCTTCTTACATCTTTCTGGAAGTGCAGAACCTTCTCCTTTCTGCTTCTTACTTCTGACATTTTATGGACAGTGGACAGTAGAAGCAGCAACAGAACTGTCATGCCCATGTGCTCTCCAGTGCTGTCCTGCAGTTTTGGCACATTTATCACCCAATCTACAACTTGTGAGCACAAGTGCATGTGGGAGGAAGAGAGGTATACCTGGTTCTCATCTGGACATTGAGTGAGCGGGGAAATGCAATCTTGGACTAATGCTATACGGTGCACCTGACAACAAACAAATTGTATAAACTCACTATTTGAATAGCAAATAACACTGATCATTTACATAATCATTTTCTTCTTTATTTGGTCTTCATAGGTTTTGGAAGATGAGCATAGCACATACTTTTAATTGTATTACTGGAACAAAAGTTGAAAAAGAAGAAACAACGCATCAATTTATTAAAGCAGTATGCTTTAAAATGGAAAAGAACTACAAAGGATTGTTTTGCTCAATTCAGTAAACTATACTATTGTAACATATATTAATATATTATTAATTTCAAAGCATATCAGATTTTAGTATATAGTTCCTGATACTTTGAGGCTTATATTTATTTATAAAAAAACAGCCATTCATCTTCACAACCAAAAAAAAATATATCTACCCTTCTGTTAAAGATAGCAAAAAATCCAAATATATCTGTATTTTTTAAAGTTCGTAATACTGTTACTTCATACACCTGCTATCAACATAGGTGACCATGTATTCACACACTTAATCTCCTAAAAATTGAGATTATTCCACATGAGTAGTCATATATGAAGATGATGAAGAGTTGCACAGTTGACATCACAGACAATTTTTCACTCTGGGTCAATTGGTCCTCTTACTGAAGAGAGGATTAAACATTTTAAACAGGAGAATTAGAGTTCAGCTCCAGATGCGCAATGTTGCACATGATAAATGCTCTGTAAACCAACTGTCCCACTTGCATTGTGGAATTATTTGATAGATATGGTAGGCTGAATATTTCATCCTTAATTCAACAGTGTTCGGAATGTTCAAGGTTTGTTACAACCACACAGTGCTTCACTGAAGCCAGAAGTTTCTCTGTAATACCCTGCTTGTGTGTAATAAATGACAGTGCTGGAGCTCTGTTTTGGATGCCATGTCCCCTTGTCCCATTCAGTTTCATGAAATGTTTTTCCATCCAAAATACAACTTTAACCACTGTTTCTCATCCTTTAATCAGAAAAGGAATACTGAAGTACTGCAAATAACTAAATTACAACTGGTCCTTTAGGATTTTTTTTTTTCCTATGAAAGAGTGGTCTCCTTATGTTGTGGATGAGAAGAATTGAAGTTTTCTAGTTTTGCATATCAAATCAAATTATAGTTCAAGAAGAACAAATTGTAGTTCAATCAAGAACAGAAATCTAAAAAAAAAAAAAAAAAAAGAGGAAAGACCACATTAGTGATGTTTGGAAAATATGTGGAGATGGAAAGAATGATGGGTGTCATGGATCAATAAGCACAAGAGGAAAAGCAATTATCATTGGAAATAACTAAAATAAAATTAAATTTGAATAGAAATTATAGGCTAATATATCTTGGAGGAAATATAAGGAAAATATACTTATCGAGGAACATTGACAGTGATGCTGTTAAAAGCAACTGGTCTAACTTCAAAAAAGAACGGAACTGCTTTTCATGGACATATATTTAATATACTTTCAATGAAATGAAAAGAAAGTGTATCTTAAATTAAAAAATTAAATTTTGGGGGAGTTCACCTAAATCTGCATTTTTCAGCAAAAGATTTTGACTGGAAAAAAAAATCCCACAGAAAGTGGATACACATAATGAAATACATATTAGAAAAAAAAAAAGTTCTTTTATAAACTGATGTCCAAGGCTTGATTCTGATTGACATCAATGAGAAAATGCCATGAATTATTTTTGGTACTGTTTGGCTCAGGTTCAAGACTGTGAGACTGGGCACTGTATTGGTGCCTTTGTTTAAAATATGCTGACATCAGTGCACTTTTTAATTGAGCAGGGAATATAAAAATACATTATTTCTATAACTGTCCTCCCCCCTTTTTTCATCCCTGAAAAGATTTAAAACAAAAATTAAAAAAAGCAAAACAAAAAACTAGTGGTACAGAATTTGTCCCACAGGCATATCTGGAGCTATTCTATGCCCCCTTCCACTTCCAGTAGAATAGTTTCCAGTTTCCAGTAGAATAGTTTCCAGTAGAATAGTTATGTCTGGGGTCCTGTTTAGTCCAGTGCTTCTATTCCATCCATCCATCCATCCATCCATCCATCCATCCATCCATCCATTTATTGCCTGTTGTGATTGGAAAGACATTGTTTAATGTTGTATCCCCTCAGAATGTGTTCTTTCTTATGCTTCCCAAGATGCTTGCAGTGCTCTTATGGATGAATTTTATTGCTGTTGTTATGTAAGCAATGCAGACCCATACAAAGATAATCAAACAAGCTCCAGACTGAGAGGTCAAGGTCTGTTACTTTGGGGACAATAATGTGCTGACACAGTATATGGTTTCCAGGCCCAGAACTAATATTTTTTAAAGGTACTCTACTTTGTAGAAATAAGTAAGACTTCTACTGTCTTGTAGAAGACCTTATTCAAAGCTAGCTTAGATGTTAATAGAGTATTGTACTGCATGGTAGATAAACTCTGTGACTGGCACCCACTCCATATGGAATTACTATATTAAAGGAAGCCAGTATAGACTACATATTAAAATTATAGTTGATATACAGACTTCTAGTGGTTCTTTGTAGTCCTCAAAATCAAAAGTTAAAAAACCAAACAACACCTCAGAAGAAGTGTTACAGAACTGAGTTACAGAACTAAAAATCTGCTACTCAAATTGCTAGCAAGTCCAGTCTAATTTTAGTCACTGCTCCATTGATATTAATGTTGCTGATGTTTTTGCATAGAACAGGATTTGCTAAGTCACAGTAAAATGTAATATGAAGCAATATACAAAATGCAGTCAACATGAAGATGCCAATTTTGTACTGTGTTTTGCAAAGTGTAAGTGTAAAAGGTATTTTAATACAAATCATCCTGCATTACACGTTGCTACAAAAACATAAAATAAATCCATCAAATGCCAGACAGTAATCAACATTAACATTAATGATACATGTCAATGTTTCCCTAAAAAATCAGAGATGGGATGCATGAGTGGCACTTTGTTCAAAGGCACCCACAACAACACCTAATTATCTTCAAACAACTCGTACATCTGTAAGAGCAACCTGCTTGGCACAGCACAGCAACTCTGCTTAGCGTCTACTTCAAAATGTTCATGAAGAGGAAAAAGTATTTCTGAACAAAGTGACACTCAACCAGGGATTTAGAGTCTTGTCATTTAATTTATTCATTTACCCTGTAGTTCAAATTCTCTTGTTCTAGTTAATTAATAAAATGTCACATTCAAGATTTGAATCATCAACCTTCCTCACATAGAAAGTATAGTACATGAAGCAAGGAAATAATCATACCCAAAAGTTTGTATCTCATGACAGATCCTTCAATTATGCAGATGATTCAGTAGAGAAATTTCACTTAGCCAAATCAGAAAATAACAAAACAACACAATGTAGCTTATGTGACTTCAATCAAGCAAAGTCTATCAGGTATCTAAAAGAAAGCCAAAATTGCTTCCCCTTTTCATAACTATATTGTCATCATTTACTTCATGTATCTCTAAT
The DNA here is from genome assembly GCF_047370975.1 of Nipponia nippon. Lineage (NCBI taxonomy): Eukaryota > Metazoa > Chordata > Aves > Pelecaniformes > Threskiornithidae > Nipponia > Nipponia nippon. Next base: position 77,686,510 of record NW_028262336.1, read on the forward strand.
TAGATTAATTCCTTCTTCCTGAAAAAGAAATTAGTAGATAAGCTGAAGATGCCCAATTCCAAAGGGATGTATGATCAACCTATTCTGAAAATTATTCTTTTATGTTAGTAGGTTAAAAATGGAGAAATATCACATCAGTGGCCATTATTCAGTCTTTACTTCATTAAAACTTATCCTGTTTCTTTCAACAAATCTCATTTCTCTGTAGTGCTAGACACACAAGATATAGTCTGAAAGCTACCTTTGACAAATCCATTCTGCAGCATGAAACACTTGTTATTTGTTATTAGTTATAATTATGGCTATATGCTTGTTGAGATAAAAAATGTGTAGTACTTCACAGAATCATATTTAATATTTGATATTCCTCTTTCCTCTAATTAGTTACTTTTGGTATTAAAAAAAAAAAAAAAATCCATGCTAGATGTTCCTAATCATCTTCTTGTCCTTCATGTGTGTGGAAGTGGCTTTCAGGAGAATTTGCTCCATCATCTTCCTGGGACTGAGGCGTAGCTGTCCAGTCTGTAGTCCCTTAAATCCTCCAATTTGCTGTTCCTGAAGATGGGTTTGAGGTTTGCCTTCTTCCAGTTATTTGGAACCTTCCCCAGTCACCATGACCTTTTGAAGATGGTAAAGAACAGTCTCCCAATGACGTCCTTCAGATCCCTGAGCACCCTGGGATGTGTCCCATCTAGTCTTATGGAAGTACACACATCTTATTAGCTGAAGTGCTCCTTGGCTTTTTCTTCCTCTACTGTGGGTACCGCTTCACTCCCACCAACTCTGCTAATATACTTGGTCTTCTGGGAGCCTTGAGGGTAAACCTTATCAGGAAAAACGGGTGCAAATAAAAATTAAGTAACTCAGCCTTTTCTGTGTTCTTTGTCAGTAGATCCTCTGCCCCACTGACCATGTGGGCTCAAATTTTCCTTAGCATTTTTTTTCTGCTGGTATACTTATAGCAGCCTTTCCTGTTGCCCTTCACATTCCTCTCTAGTTTCAGCTTTGGCTTTCCCAAATCCATCCCTGTACACACAGCCAGTGTTTCTATATTCCTGCTTGGTAGTGTGTCCAAGTTTCCACCTTCTGTGTGCTGCTTTTCTTTCTTTGAGCTTGTAGGGAAATTAACACATACACATGTGTGCACACACACATGTGCACGCGCATGCACACACACACAAACACACACATGAAATGGCCCAGCAAACAGCACCTGTTAAGACAGAAACATAAGTGTAAACACTGTGTGTGAATGAAATATCTGAAAGGTGGGTTCCCAGAAAAAATGATACTGCTAATCAGCTGGATTAAACAGGGAATGACTAGTGAATGACTGAGACTTGGGAAAAGAAACAAACAAACAAACAAACAGAGTCAACTGGAAAAGAAAAATAAATAAAAGAAGCATGTATATTTGTGACAGCAAGGACAGATGGTGGAGAGGAAGCAGCAGCCATCACAGGAGGTCTGTCCGTGTTGGCAGTGTCCCTGGGCCACCCCGACCCCTGCCCATGCTGGGCAATGCAGCCTCCCCATGAGGCACCAGAAGCAGCCTGCACCTAGTAGTGGGCTGGCAGTGCTGGGGCTGCACACAGGGACTCCACCTTGGGGTGCAGAGGACACCTCCTGGGACAACTACTTGCTGTTATGTGGACAGATCTACTAAGATTTTAGGGAATGTCAGAATTACACATAGGGCTGGCGCACCCATGGCTACAACAGGAAGGGTGTGCACCCAGGGGAACCTGTACTCCCAGGGGAGGGGCAATGTGCTGGTGTTTACCTAGCTGTTGGAAGGGGTGGGTATATATGTACGCAACTGTGCAAAGGTGTGTGTGTTGATGTCGGATTAGAATTTCTTGCAATCAGCTATAGAAGGTATTTATCTGCTGCATTGGTTCTGAACTATGGATTGTTAATAAATCAATTAGCCACCTCTACCCTGTGAACTGAGCAGATTTTCTCTGCCACAGAGCTCAGCCATGCTGAGCATCCCTGTACATTCCCTGTACCTCCATGCTGTCCCAGTGCACTATTCCCTTGACTTCCCCCTCAATAGAGTGGAACATTTTTTTTTTACTTTGAGAAGGATTTCCTTGAAGATCAACCAACTCCCTTGGCTCTCTTTTTTCTTTCCCATTAGATCCTCCCAAGCAGATCCCCGAACAAAGTGAAATTGTTGTCTCTTGTCACGAAAATACATTTACTGAATTATGAGAATAGTGAATTAAAATAGAATATCATTTTGATATGAAAATAAAAAGGAGCTTATTGTGCAGCATTTTGCCAAAGTAGAGACTTTGAATGCAAATTTGATTTGGCATCTGGGAACTCTAGAGCAAATAAAAGGACAACCCTTTAAATTAAGTGTCTCCAAATAAATGTTTAATTTCTGCTTAATAAGGTAATGAGAGATGGAGGTGAGAGAATATATGCATAAAATTGAAGATTTAGCTATTCTGTTATTGAGAAATAAATAGGGAGGGAGACAGGGAAAAAAACCAGATATTCTGTAATCTATTGTAATCTATTTTGTCTGTGTCCCAAAGGGGAGGGTTTCAGAATACTTGAGAGCATTAATGTCCAGCTTACTCACACAAAAAAGAGAAGAAATACGGAAAAGAAGGTGACTAAGCATGAATGTGGATTATTAAAGAATTTGTATGATGCAAATACATGTTTTGTGATCCTGGACTCTCTAAAACTGGAAAAGAGAGCCTGGCAGGTAGAAATGAAAAGAGCAATATTTATTACCTGTGCAAATATCCATGGAAAAAATTGTTCTGTCTTCCTTAATACTTTCAAGGTGTCTACCTGAAGACCAATTTCAGATTCATAAAAAAATATGAAGCCATTAATAATTCTGGCTAAATGTCATACTTCAGACTGGACACTACCTTTCACAAAGGAGCCCACTTTAAGTCAGCTTTCTGTTATGATGAATAGGATATTCCAAAGGATGCCCATGCATGAAGACATTGTCATGTTTGACATTATGACACTGATATCATGCCTTCACCATGAAAGAAAGTAGAGTATGAAAGTATAGGTTATGAGAGCAGCATACCAGTTACTTGTCAATAACGCCTTGTGTACAAGCTCTTGACCCATTATAAACTTGGAGCAAGACTGCTTGCATTTACAGCTTCATCATTTTGGCAACTCTCTCTATGACAGTATCCTTGCAGTAAGGCCGTATTTATGTGAGGAATAGGCACTGGTTTTACTTTAGTTTTTAAACCACTTTAGGGAGAAATATTCCTTTGTTAATGCTCTTATTTCAACTGCAGTGGCTTATTTCAGTTTAGTTAAAGCTGATTCCTGTGTCAAATCTTATTTTAAGTAAAACATGACTTTCTGTATTTCTTTTTTCACTCATTTTATTACTTATATTTATTGCTGAATCTCTGATAAATCCTTTTTGAGGCTGTGAGATTCAGTGGACTTCAGTGCACAGCAGCGGGGATTTCTCCTGTCAGGTCTGTTAGAGCTGACTTTCACAGACTCTAAGGTACAGGGCACTCCTCCTTTCCCACCCCAACGGAAGCTGCTAGTTCTGTGCCCCCAGGCCCAGACATCAGTGCGGTTGAGCACATATTCCCAACAGGTACACACACACACCTGTGCACATACATATACAGTAAACAGCCACCCACATAGACAAATGCAGACAGAGAGGGCAGCACCTTCACCAGCAACCCGCACAAATCTTGCCAAAAGCTCTTCTTCCTCTATGGCTGGTCACGGTCAATGGCCACTAGTGGAATATACACATTCGCATGTGTGTATATCCCACACACAAAAAGGGACTCTCTCATAGCTGGTCTTAAGCACACAATGTATCCTAGAGCTGGCCCCAGTCCCTAGTCTCCTCCAGTTGTTGGCCCCTAGACACATGGTACCTTCAGGGTCACTGTCCTGCACCAGTGGCTGGCACTGAAGCCTCTGATCCTACTCAGGGGCTAGAGCAGCTTAGAGTTTGCTAGTGTTCACACACACACATGTGAATGCATGCTCAGAACAGGAGTGCACCCTCACAGAAAGCAGTTAAAAATAGGATTTAATAAGAATATAAGGAAGACTACAGTGATCAAGCGAAGAGCTTTGCTACGTAAGAATACTCACCAGCAGCTGACTTGCACAGCTTTTCCCTGTATTTTTTCACACTTGTTCCCTTCTGATCCACCTTGACCCCACCCTTTGGTCGTTCCCTACACTTTTCATAATAAGTCTCATGACGTCTCACAATTCCCTTAAAAAATCCCATAATGTTTTACATAGTCCCAAAATTTTCTTCACCCTGCATTCCGTAATAAGTCACACACTCCTTTAGGCAATAACCCTCATTAGTTTTCATGGTGTGCTGAGTAAAGATTGTCTTTCACTGAGTCACTTTGATAAGTTTCACACCAGAGACTACAGTCTAATCATCCAATTATTCTTCTTGGATGGTCTTAGAAACAGCCATTCAGTGTGCTCCTTTCCACCGACTAGGTTATTGGGATTCCTCTGCCCATCATTTCTCCTTTTATCCTTGATGGGTCTTTGTATTTGGTGTGATATTAGTCAAACAACCTGAAAAATGCAAGACATTGGGGTTTTTTGTTTGTTTAGTTTTATAATACAAAAAAATTCTTAGAGACTTAAATTACACTAAATGTTAATGTACAGTCTATTTGAACCTCCATGAAGAGTACCCAAACATAAGTGCCTAGAGCTGTACTACATACATACTTAAATAAGTGGTCTTATTGTCAGGTGTGTTAACAGTCATAACATTTCCGGACACTCATAACTTTTGAAAAACAAATCACTTACTCAAGGCCATAAGTTTAGGCAAATTCAGACTTGTTACTTTCACTGCTTAATAATTTATGTACCTTCAAATGGGCTTAAAACATGGAAGTAAAATAATTATTTTTTAATGTAAGAAATATTCATTTTGAAATATAAGTTAGCATCAGAAGAAATTATTGTGATGACTCTTTCAGTGTCAGTTTGTGTTGGTTTCTTCATTGCTAAATTATTCACAAAACACTAAGGTTTTTGCACCATCTAATTTTTGGCTTCTAACTTGTATTTGCGTTTACAAAAGGGTCCATCTGCTATGTAACAATGGGAATAAGTCTGTATTACTCCCTAAAATCTCACCTGCATAATGCCAGAAGGACACTTTTTTCTGTTAAAGCTTGGTGAACTTCTTCATCCATTCCCTGGAATGACAGAGGTACATATCTGAAAAGTGTTTAAATAGTTTAGGTCCTCAGGTGATGAGATTTATAGAAGACTCAGAATATTATTGTTGATGTACAGTCAGCAGCAATAACAATTCCCCTTAGTGACCTATATGTTTTCAAAAACTCTTTGAAACTACTTAAGAAATTTCTCTCAGTGAAACACTGAGGAACTTGTCATAAATTCTTATGAAATAAACAAATGGAAATGTAAATAAAAGTGTGAACTTAATTTCATTCTTGTCTGGTTTTCATACAGAAGCACCCAAATATTTTTTGCATGTGTTTGGAGTGAGGAAGAACACAAAAGCAGAATCAGTAGTGAACTGTTCTGAATGTATATTCAGGAAAAAAATATTTTAAAAATGACTTATTTTTCTTGGAAAATATCTTTGGATGTCAATCTAGTAAAGTTCCCATGCTGTACCTTTTGGAACAGGTGAGCTTAGATGACTATTCATATGAAAAAACAAACAATAAAGTCATCAAAAACCTGTCATGAGATACATCACTGTTCACTATTCATTTGGAAAATTACCATTTTTCCTTTATGTAAGGTCATTTAGAGTCCCAACTGATAAGTAAGTTTAGTTTTCAGACACACGTGGGGGATATAATCTAATAAGCTACATTCGAACAAATAACATGCCTCAACATTTGAGTTGCAGGTGGTGAAGTTGTTTTTTAAAGATGATTCAGTCTCCTGTAAATTATTTAACAATCAGCTTTGCTTTGTTTTATTAAGTCATTCAAACCTGCAGCAGAAAATAGTACCTAGACAAAGAAAAAAGCAAGTCAGGCTCTGTGCCAGGGTTCTAACACTTTCACCTGATGAAAACTTGATAATTCAGATATTGTATTTTATTTTAAGATCAGAGTGTAAGTAATATAGATACATTTTGACTTGAAATTTAACCACTAATTTTTGGACGTATCATAAAAGGCTGTAATGACAGCCTGCAAGATGACTCTGTCCTTCATATTTCAGAAAGCATGCCTGCAGCAGTCCTCCAGCAATGTGAAGTCTCACTGTCTGTGTTCCACAGAATTCATCATTTTGTAAGTTTGTGGTGGATTATACAACCTTTTATCACAAGTAAAAAAGAAAAAAAAAAATTTTCCTGAAAACAATTATGAGGAGTATTTTTCTGTTTATCATTCAGCCTGTTTATAATGAACTTCATCAACAACATAATGTGCTAACAACATCTAGACCAAGTCCCTCAAACTTGCAGATCGCTATGTTTCTTGGAGCCAAAATTACTCTGGACTTTACCACTCTGACTGCAAGGTCCTAAAAGTACTCAACAACCATTATGTTTGTTGCTGCTGAATTCTAGCAACAGTCAAAACACACATGCTTAAGTATGTCCAGGCTGCAAAACTTTGTTAACTAGTAATTACGCATGGGCATTTTTGCATTCACAAATGCACATACAGTATTCAGTATGCACATACAAGTATGTGTTAAGTGCAGTCCTCCAGCTTGTAGCAAGGTACCATTGCTAAATTTGTTTTTACAATATACATTTGGAAATCCAACAGGTGTTCTATTCCTCAAAAACAAACAAAATACAAAATCATACAATAAAATTGAAAAATGAAGGTGTTGCTTTTGCTTTGCATGTTAAAATAAGTTTTTTTACACTGGGTTATCCAGAAAGGCCTCCAAAATAAAAACAAAATCATTCACAAAAACATATCCAAGCAGCTCATTGTTGTTGATTATTCTTCTAGCTTAAATATTAGCATTAGCAAAGTAAGAAATAAAACAAGCTCATCAAATTCAAACAAAAAACTCACTGGACTTAAGCAGAGTTATAGTTGTGCATGCCTCCTGAGGCTTTGATTCCATGTGATTAAGATGCCAAATGGCTCTGCAAGTATGAACACAGAATACAGCAGACATTTCAAATGAAACTGCCTGGGGCTTAAAAATATGACCAGAATTATTGCCTCCATCACACCATTAGTTCTGTAAACTCTAGAAAACTAAATAAGCAAACATAGAAACCTCAGTTAAACATATATTTCTCTTTTTATAATTTTCAGTTGGAGTTTTCTTCTAATTTGTTTCCTGCTTCTTCTGTAAATAGATGTCAGTATGATTCCGTGATTTAGGAATGTTAATTAGTTAATAACAATCACAATTCTAAGTTTGGATTAATTTCTGTTGGCTTTCCTTCTCGCAATATCATCCTCACCAAATCTTAAAATACGTCAGGTAAAGTGAGTGCTTTTTGAGAAATAAGGGCTTCTGTTTTCTCTGTACTACTTAAATTAGCTGAACTGATTTTCAGATGGCACAGAAAAGAGGAGAGATACAAGTTTAACTGTTGTAGCTTTCTACAAAGATGATGTTCAAAATGAATCTGAGATGGTGAGAGAAATATATCTAAGTTGTTTCCAGAAATACTTTTTAAGCTTTGATAACTTCTTTTGAAAACAATGAGTTTAAATTTAACTCTCTGACCTGTTATGATGATGATCGAAAATATAACTTATTTAATACTGTTATCCATATTTGCTAACCTATGAGTTTTCTTCATAGATCTTGCTCTCAATTCATCTTTATGGCAGGTAACACAACCCACTAATTGTCTAGAATAGTAGGGGTTAGATGCTTACTAGCAAAGTGAATTACCCAGTGTAATAATAACTGCTGTTGTCTGCTTAAAAATAATGTACAGTGAACAGGTGTAGAATGTAAGGACATATAAAGGAAGCCCACTCATTATCACCTTACATATGTAGGTGAACTGATTACTAGGAAAAGGAAAATTATCAGATAGGTGAATCAGTGAAACTGTGTTACGCAATCAAGTGTCAGCTAAAGTAATGATATTTTGAAGTAGTAGTTAGAGACTTCCACAACAGTTATAATAAGTGCTTTGTTCCGCTGAAAATTCAGGATCTCTGAGGCACAAAGGTAGTTTGAAACATCTGATAGTCTCTCCTGGATCCTCCAGAAAGCATACATTATTACTTTTCAAGAAATAAAGAAGGTCTGGCTAAATCTAGGTATTGTTTTAATTTTAGTATCCAGGCCACATGTGAGGCCAAATTAATCCCATCAAGTGTCTACCGTTTTTATCTCCTGAAGGACAAGCAGACCAAGACTGGAAATTATGGGGGAAGAGAGTATGCCCTGTGCACAAGAGGACATTATTCTCCTTGTTATGAGGATGGGTCTTGACTTGACCATATTTCTGTCTCTGTGTCTATGATGTGTGGGCAATAGACAAATGAAGAAGATCAATGTCTTTCCTGGGATTGTCCCTATGTTACCTGCTCCAAAGTCAGAGATGATCAAAAACAGGCTGCCTGCATGGGTACAATTAACATATGGATTAGGGTCTTGTCAGTACTTCCAGTTTCTGGTCACTTCCAAGGCAAATTAGCTCATCTCTCTGAGGAAAGCTATCATTTTGAAAAGTACAGATGATATATCAGGTTTAAGAGGAGATGGTATGTGCTTCTGCACTTGTTTTGTGTCTTAACATAAAATAAATTTTGGGCTCATCCTGATCTTATTAAACTTGGTGGAATTATGCTGCATTTACAGTGGCAATAGTGAATTTAGTCAGATCTACAGCAGAATGTATTCTGCTATCACATTCTCCTGAATGAGCAGGTTTCTTGCTGGGAATACCCAAAAATAAATTTAAAAATATCTCAAAAGGATACTATGAACATACTAATGCCTTTACAATAAATTCTTAAGTACTGTTAGACATTTAATCACCACTGACATCCACCTTAGAGAACACTTTTGTGGTAAGTATTCTCTGAAAATCTAAAAACTTGATAAAGGCTGTTTAGTGTAGCTCTTATAAAACTTTTGTAAAACATCCTAAGACCTTATAGGTCTTTTTTTTTTTTTTTTTTTTTTAATAAATATATATTCACATAGTTAAGTATTAGGAACCTAGGCATTTAGATACTGTTAAATGAACATTACCTCAGCAAATTTCAGGTGGTAGAGTCTGATTTCTGACAAGTCTCCTGAAGACTATTTCTAATCCTGTTGCTATGGAAACATTTCTGGACTGCCAAACATGCTATAAGGAACATATGAAGTATCACTTTTTCAGCTGAAATATCAAGAGTACACTATACATGTTCGTGTATTATTCCAGACCAATGTCACTGGAGTAATCTATGTTGGTAAGTTTCTAAAAATACTTGTCCAAAAATCTTTTCTCTTTATAAAAGCTCAGAAATGTACCACAACGCTATCTGAGAAGAAGCAGAAAAGCTTGGATACATCTGTTTACAGTGAATATGTCAAACTCCAGGGAAGAGTAAGAAATGTAAGCATTTTGTGGCCTAAGAAAAATTTTGCTTTAAATTATCATAGCTGTTTTACTTTCTGCACTAGACTTCATCACTGACAGTGTCTACAGACATTAGAGTCCTGAATGGATTTCAGGACATGGGATTTAATAGGAAGGCACTCCGAAATATTTACTGACAAACAACTTTCCCGATAACCTCCTATAATAAACTGATGACATCAGGTATATAGCACCTAACCTCATTAGCTTACTATGTAAATGTTTTTACACTGGGATTTGAGAAGTTTGATTTGAAAAGTTTGTATATTCGGATTTTGAAAAGTTTGTTGGGATTTGAGAACACCACCATCTTAGCTTCCTTCTTTTTGAATACTATAAACTTACTCTGAAATAAGATCACTTATACAGTAAAGTACCTGATGGTTATTCCACATTACAGTCCAAATGAATTTTCTGTATCAAAAAAAGCTGTAATAAATATTTTTAAATTTGAATGTTACCTCTGGGTTATTACTTGTGTTTTAATGTCTGTTTTATTTTCTTTCCTCTGCCATTGACTTCTTTTATCAAAGACAATAGTCTTAGAAATAAAGTTTAAGGGGACAGTTAACATGATCTAAGGACCCTCTTTCTGAGCTTTTTTTTTTTCCTATCTTCAAGGTTCCTGCACCTAATTTAAACAATGCTGATTAGGGTGTGCCACTGTTGTCTACATAAGTGGAGTTCCTTTCAAATATTAGGGACTAAAATGGGTAATGAAGCAATCTTGGATGTATTGATACAAGAAGTGTATCCAGAGACAATCTGTGCACTTGACCCCCACAACCCACATGGCTGAGTGGCAAACCAAATATGTGATCTTATAACAGGATTTTAATGTATTTCACATGGTGTTATGAGCCAGTAACACCAGAACTGGATGTAAAGCCTGGCAGACAAGCAGTTTGGCTGAAGTGAATGAGCACAGATATGCTCTTGCTGGAACTCTGCAAATGAGGCTGCATGTGCACGTGCTTTGCTGCTGCTTTTTGCTTCTAATCCATTTTGTCTATGTCAATGGCAAGACTGATGCCCGTATAATAAATAAAAGTAGATGGGAAAAAAATACCATGGAGTGAGAAATCCAAATCTAGCTTCACTAAAGCTGGAGCAATAGCCTTAATGAACTACTATTTTCTATGCTAATATTAGTATCATGTAAAAGAAAACCCACATGCATTATATCTTTATGGCACAACCTAATAAAATCAGCCATGTCCAAATCAAGAAATGGACCACTGTCCCTCCTCTGTCTTTAGAAAAGCTGTTAAAGCCTCTAAGACCACTTGTAGAAATAACACAGACTAAATAATATGACTCAGATCATCCAGATGCAACCTCTGAGCGTTGTGAAAGAACCATGTGCCCATATAATCTCAGCCAAACCAATTTCCTGCTTAACCAGTTTTAAAGGGTAGAGAATGTAATTATAAATCAGAGATGTGGCAAGAATTCAACGTAGTGGCTCAAACAGGGGGGAAATGGTGTGGGGTGTCCCTTTGTGCTGATCTTTTTCTCTGAGTCCCAAAGATGATGCCACAAAACATTCTGGCTTCTGGTTTATTGGCGTTAGCTGCTAAGTTCAGTTGCAGATACCTCCACAGTAGATAAATACAGCTCTATGTGCATCATCACTGATCTGTCTGAGCAAATGAGATATTCCATTTGTTTACAGGGAAAGAAAATCCATTAGAATGAAAAAGTTTGTTAGCCTGAAACATTATACTTAACTTTAATGTGAAAAAGAACAAGAAAACACCTTCCTCTTGCTTCTGTCATTATGGATTAATAACAAAGCACAAGCCTGCATTTCCCCTGCTGTTGAAATAACTTTAATGAAAAACACAAGAGCAAAGAAATATCTGCTAAGGAAGTGTTATTTTGATAGAAAGGCAAATGTTGTTTCTAAGCTGTCCTTACCTATTTCCATCTTCTTTCTGCCCATGCTGAGATATTTTTATTCTAAAGATACTGTTGATTTTTTTATATATCTCTTTTGAGGTGAGATTATTAATTACCTTGTTAAAATTCGCAAAAGATTATTTAGGTTGTAATTTCTTCATTTATGATATTTAGAATATTTCTCTTTAAAAAAAATCATGTACTGTTTCTGAGGAAAAATACCTCAGCATGCCCAGAAATTATTCTGGCTTCAGGCTGATAAATTCAAATAAATCTCTGTCTAAAATCTTAGTTATTGGCTTTGCTATCTGACCTAACTGTATTTTCTCCAGACTTGGAGAACTAGCAGATGGAACTTGGCAAATGACAAACTTGTTTCATGCCCAGACTTAAATCTTCCTGCAGATACTACAGGTTCTCATGAAAAAAACCACTGACTGTCTCAGTGGAATATTAAGCTTGTGTTTATGGAGATCAGAACATGAACCATGGAGTCCTTTATGTATTGTTGCATGCGGTCAGGTGCTTTAATATTGCTAAAGGTATTTGTAGTTTTAGTCTGCCTTTTTGCTTGCAGCCCACACACCCTGAAGCTTTGGTGGCAGCATTTAGGCCAAGTGCTCTTATCTGCTCTGCCTTGCACTGGTGCATTTTGAAGCACTGTTATTCTGTTTTCCCTGAGAAAGTGATTTTTTTTTTTGACATGTAAATCATCCTGTTTCCCTGCTATTTCTTAATGCTGATGCTTTTTAGCTTTAGTTTGTAATCCTGTGCTAAAGTCTGCCCCACCGCTGTCCATCTGGTAGCTTCTAGACTGTTGACTCCATATTACAAGATAGATAATAAGTGGGTAACAGTCATTTTTATATCCAACGAATATTACCCAAATAACAAATACTCACAAAGCTTAGCAGCTAGTTTGCAACCCTTGCACCTAATTAAGTCTATTCAATCTGTGCCAATAGTATCATCAAAGAAAGACTACCAACAGGAAGTTTGAGTGGTTATTGATGAAAGGTATAGTTCTGAGGAAAAAAAGCAGTGTGGTTGTGGTTGTTGACATGATCGTGAGACCTCCTGCTGCACTGGAGAGGACACCAGGAGAGGACACTCACCTGGGGACCTACACTTCTTCTCTTCCTGGCTGTCTCTGGGAACAGTTTTCCCTTTTCTCACTCACTCTGTCTCTCTTTGTCCCTGCTTCTTTCCCTAGGGTAACCTTGAAGGCAATGTATGCCATCAGCTTCAGATACGAAGAATAAAGCTTTGTGCATGTCAGCGCATTTCAACTTTTTTGTGCAATATTATAAATACTTCCACATCAGCTGCATATTCAAGTAGTTTTTATTACAAATGACCTATTCATTAAGCTAAGCTATCCAAGTGCTGGAAAAATAATTTGGTGCAGAGTTTTCCAATTATATAAATGTGTTTAGGATTAATATGAAAATCATTTGTTGATTAATATGAAAATCACTTGTTTGTATCACTATCCAGTCAGTGAATCGGCACTCAGCGTGAAAGAACAGACAATAAAGATACATGACAGTAATTTATGAGTCTATGTCTGAACCTTCTGATATGATCATATAACAATAAATGGTATCCATGTAAACCGTGGATCACTCTTCCATAAAATAGTTACTCCCAACTGCATTAATTAATCTGTGTTTGGAAATGCAGTAACTAAAGTTGCTGCTGAACTATCAGCGCTGTGGTATTTAACTCACAGAGATCATGTGATCCAAAGCATTTCTGAATAGAGTACACAGATGTCTCTTCTGTGGGGGAAACCTGCTTTTGACTTTTTTCTCTTTTGAATAAAGGTTTTGAAACTTGCCCTTCGTGTTCTATCTTTTAGTGAACAATGATAACTATCTATTGATTTCCATTATTAAAAAGGACTAGAAAGATTAGAAAGTGTCTTTTATTCTCTTTGTTTTGAAATCATGCTAATGTCAGGACTCATCTCATGTCAGAACTCTCTGGAAAAACAGAACACATTTAAAGTAAATACGATATGAATTCTTTGAGCTAGGGTTAGAGTTATACATTTTAGTTCTCAAATGTAGTCTTCTATTATCCATGAAAAAGACACAAACCAAAAATCACCCCAACTGCAAAAGAAAAAAAAACAAACTGAAAAATGCAGATACTCAGATTTATTATTGAAAACAGCAATTGAGGTTTGAAGTATGTGAATTTTAAAATGAAATGTTGAAAAGTGTATGATGGGGCTTGACACAGGATTAAGATTTCTTAATGAGTACCATATTTGCATCTAAAGTTTAGTGCTGAATTCATCTATACTGTGTGGATCACCTCATACTTAGGTCTTTAGTTAGTTTAATGTGGTTATGTAGGCTCTCTCTATCATTAATGTAGGAATTTTGTGCATTTCAGTGATAAATTCTTACCTGTTCATTTTACTTTGACAAAATTTCTAAGCCTGAAGCAGGATCTACTCTCTGACTAAATGTAAATATTTTCAACATTTACAAATCAGAGACTTTTATTTTATACTTCAGATCTTGTAAAAACATTTTAGTAACAAACTAAACACATTTCTTTCATATTTCTGTGGGAGTATAGAAGGTTATCAATCAAAAACTAAAAAGATCTTCATACTAAAAAAAAAGGAAGAGCAAAGGGAAAGGGGAAGAGGGGTAGAGATATAATTAAATCACAGTGATTTTCTGTATTGCACTATATTTCATTTGTGCCATAATTCTGAAGAGGGGCAAATTTATGGTGTTAAAAATACCACTGCAATTTTCTCTGACAAGTTTATCAAGAACATTTTTTGCTATAGTGAATAGCTCCCATGGATAAAATACTGTAGTTTTTCAGTGACCATTTTAGGATTAGGGCTTTATTTTTAAAAATGTTCATTATTCCCAGATGTCCTGGTTTTGGATGGGATAGAGTTAATTTTCTTTCTAGTAGCTGGTATAGTTGGATTTAGGATGAAAATAATGTTGGTAACACACTGATGTTTTAGTTACTGCTGAGCAGTGCTTACACAAAGTCAAGGAATTTTCCTGCTTCTCACACCACCCCACCAGCGAGTAGGCTGGGAGTGCACAAGAAGCTGGGAAGGGACACAGCTGGGACAGCTGACCCAAACTGACCAATACCATATGACATCATGCTCAGTAAATAAACTAGGGGAAAATGTTACTGGGGGCCCTCTCAGGAACTGGCTGGGCATCAGTCAGTGGGTGGTAAGCAATTGCATTGTCCATCACTTGTTTCGTATATTCTTTTATCATTATTATTATTTTCCCTTTCTCTTCTGTCCTATTAAATTGTCTTTATCTCAACCCACGAGTTTTGCCTTTTTTTTTCAATTCTCTCCCCAGTCCCTCTTGGGAGCGAGTGAATGGCTGTGTGGTGTTTAGCTGCCTGCTGGGTTAAACCACAACAGCCTTTTAGCTTTTCAGGATTCTGCACTTGTTCAGGGGTGAAGTTCCAAAACATGGGAGGTGCCCACTGTCCTAGGCACTTGTCCATACTATCCCACTCACCTTGTAAATTGTCTGTATAATGACCACAAATGTCCACAAAATGTGTATAGGATGTAAAAAATAAATCTTGGATATGTCTGCTTGATCACTTACAAAACTTAGTATCTGACTATTTGTTTATGAAAAGATACTCTGGCTAGATAAAATGCTGGATTTCTTCACTCTGAAAGAGACATTTCTTTGTCTTTTGGAACAGACAAAATATTAGGTTACATATTTTATGTATGTTTCCTTCTGTTATCCACCTTGGAATCTTGCAAGAAGCTCTATAACAAATCATACAATGTTTTTCCACCTGGTAAAGAAAAGTCTTTATGATTTTTTTTTCTTTCATTTTTTTACTTTTTTTTTTTTTTAATTGCAGGCATTTTTGTCAGAAACACTGTGTGGAATCAGAAGAGGGAAACGAATCAGGCCTGTTATTTATTTGAGAAGCAAAAACAGCTACAGGCATATAAAATTAGAACTTTAAATCAGCTTTTACTTTAGCTACAGAACTGAAATCATGTGGAGTTGAAACAGGTGGCTGAGAAATGACCATGTTCCATCCCATGGAGCATTATTGTACAACTAAAACATTTATGCTCAAGACTGTTAGATTTTATAGTGTATTTCTGCACTTTACTTTCTTCACTGTTGTTCAGACATACAATAAGTTGTTGGTCTGCAAAGAAATAAGGCACTTAAATCCTGATTAATTGTCCCTGTAGGCAGTTGCATATGAAATGAAGATTAGATGTTAAATAGCAAACACCTTTCTTTACTCAGCTTCTGTCATACTCAAAGCGCCTTCATTTTCACTATTAAGTCTAGGCAGCTAAGAACTATCTAAACTCTGTTGTGGATCCTCACTGAAGATAAGTGCCTTCCTACAGTTAGATAATTAAGCCTTGAAGAGAGAAAGGTTTATGATTTACTCTGTAATCTATTGTATGTGACTCCTACTCAACTGCCAGTTATGGCTCTCATTCTTGGGCACTTAATTCTCCCCGAGCATGAGTATAAGAGTAGCCTAGGTAAGTAATTTGGGACTGTGGGTTCTTGCAAATGACAAGCCTCCTAAAAATCAAGTATTGCTGTACACTGTGAATTTTCAACTAAGCATCCACAATGCTTCCTGTGTTCTTTTGTGGATGTACACTTCAGTTGCTCACAATTTGTAAACAATGTATTCATATCTCAGATACTTCTAATCTCCTTGTAATTATTGCAGGGGATTTTTTTTCAGCACTAGGATTGTTGCCATGAATGCAATAGGTAAACTGAAGTAACTCATTTTCCTGGTTTATGCCTCATGCTTTGCATCTCTAAAAACATGGAAATTGGATATGGCCTATTCTGTTAGGGGCTCTGTTGCAACTGAAAGCTCCAAGTGGAGAGTGATTATTATTCTATTGTAATATGCAGTAATGTATCTCCTATCTGTGCAAATCTCTCATTCAGATTCTGTGCAAGAGAACATCTGTGTTACATGGTGTGGTTGTACTTGAGCTGGTTTAGTGCTAGCAAATAAAAAAGAACCTGAAGCCAAATGACATTGATTAGCTCACATCCACACTGTTTAAGGCTAGCGCTCCTTATGGATTTGTCTGAGAGACAACCAGTTGCAGGTAATGACCTAACAATTAATTAGTGTAGAAAATGAGAAGACATTGAGTTCCTAGTCCTTTTTCATTTATCAGTGTGGATCTACATTGAGATCCCTGAAGTAGCTCCTTAGGTGGTATGTCTAAGCCCAGTGCTCTGGAAACAACTAATATTTTAAATTTCAACACCATCTACAGCTTGATGATTAAAGAATTGTTTAGGCAAGAAAAGCAGGTTTGAATCTTCTAAGGAAGTGTAACAAATTGAATCTGCATGTCTCATAAATACATAAAAAGAAGACAGCTCCATTACCACAATGCTTTTTAAAGTAATATAGGTGTTCCATCAGGAATGCTTTCTGGGCTGTGGAGATTTTCCAACACATGTATCCCTATATTAATGGTTTAATTTAAGACATGCTGAATGGTCTCAGTGATAGTGGCTTACTTCCTGCATAACTGCTGGCTGCTTTAGTTTCCTTCTTGAGCATCTCAGTGTATGTCTATATTGTACAATGCACTGCCATTCACATATGCTTGTGCAAACTGCCTGCAGGCTGAAAATGATACAGATACCGTATTACACGGCTACGCCTTGGTCAGTTAGCTCTGAGGTAATACCACCTGGACACAGCTATACTGCTTCCAGTCTGTGTGCCAGTGATTTTGCTTTGTGCAAACATACCAGCTCATTTGGAGCTAGCTCAGAGCTATCTGAAATGTCATCAGGCAGTATAACATAGATGCATCCTTAGGCATCTCACTCATTTTACTAAAGTAATTCTAAGTGATCAGTGTGAGCTCTTCCAGACAAATCAAATTAAAAAGACACAAATCTGCATCTTAGCCAATTTCTGTCAAAATAATGATTTTTATTTATCCTCTGTCATCTAACAGCTGCCTTTAAAACATATCTGCCACAATTATGCTGATCATCCTTATCAAGACATATCTATATGTGCAAAATATAAAGGTCTGAAGAAAACATATAAGCAGCAAAAAAAAAAAAAGAAGACATGAAGCAATCTTCTGACAGTGTTCACATTAGGGTGGCAAGAATTAGTGAACCTATCAAAAAAAAAAAAAAGAAAAGAGTAGTCAGAAAGGTTTGTGTTGAAGAATGAAATCAACATTGCAAAAGATCAGTCATAATTAGACAGCTGAAGAAATGTCAGTATTGCTTGAAGGGACTGACTAGAATCCCTTTTCCAACACTATGAAAAATACAAATGTTGATCTATACAAAGTGGTCTTGCTACATCATGGTATAATTATAGTTTATCATAGGGTTGTAAGTGGTACTTAATCCATTTTTAACTCTGGGATTTGCATACATTTAAATGTTTTAGACTTTTCTCTAATTAACTCAAATAAAGATATTCTAAAACTCTGTTATATTTCAAAGTGAGCATATGGATTTGTGTTTATCATGAAAACTCTGTAATTAAACCAGGAATACTTCATTATTTCATTAATCTGATATTTTATCAGAAAGAATTAAAGAGACTTAGATGAATTTATCACCTCATTACAGTTTTTCCTTTGAGATGCTTTATATAATTTGAAACAACACTTCCTGAGGGAAAATAAATGTCAACCAATGGGTCAAATTATATATGCTTTTCCAAAAATACTTTTCCCTTTTCCTTAAGCAATGTAGGAACTGCTGGAGCAGCTTTCAGATACATACAATGTTTCAGACGCACGTTTAAACATTTTTAGTAGGAAGCAAAATGAGACTTTAATATAAAAAGATGCTCTTAAAATTAATATACTACAACAGAAAATGGAAGTAAAGAAAATGAAAGAGTCGGTGTTTCAGTTAAAGTCCCTATGGGTAACACCTAGAAGTTTTGAACTAAGAACCTTCCCAATGGACATTCGGGAAGACAAAACAAACATTGTCAGGTGTGAGTGAATTTCATTATTCTCGCATAAAGAAGCTGCTGGCAAGGTTTGAGTTATACACATGAGCATTCTAGGGGCTGTTGGTCCCACAGAGAGGGAAACCAACAAGAACAAGAACAACAAAATTGGAATACTTTTACTTACATAACGTGTTTCCCATCTTACTGGAGACGATGAGACATCTAGAGGAGCTTTCTATTCAGTCAGACCTTGATTGATAGGGCCAACTCAGGCAGGTCTGAGATCTTTCATAGAAAACTGAAAGACAGTCTTTACTGCTGAGTTTAGTCTTATTCCCATCAGATTACATTTAAGAGACGTCTTCTAGCCGGTGCTTTGTAGAGATTATTGTGAGGAATATCAATTTCATTGAAAAAATAAGGACGAGATTTTTACTTGAACTCTTAAATACGACTTGGACATCCTGTAATAAAATGGAATAAGTACCACCTCTTCAGCAAGCAAAAACACAGGGCATATCCTCTTTCTACCTTCAGTTTAAGACCATGAATTCAATGTACAGATTGCCTGGTTAAAGCTAAACAAATGTCATATACGTTATCATGTTCTTTAAAATAAATTATTATAGACTACTACACAAACTAAAGACTCAAGCAAACAAAAAATCCCAGCAAAAAAAACTCAGAAGTCTCATGATTTTTAGGATACAATTCTGTTGTCTAAACATAGGTATCTGGTGCCATTTGAGATGTCTCTGCACATCCTACCTACAACCTAGCAGCAGTCTGAGAAGAGCAAAGATGTCTTTAAAGTCCTGTGACAGTTCTTTAATATCTTAGGTACACTGGAATACCTTAAATGATTTTAGATTGTACTAAACAATCTGAGGCTTCTGTAACTGAGTCTCATGCTAGGGAATGATTTAACTCCAGAGAAGGAATAAATTTTTAAATCTACTGTTTGTATATCTAAGCTTTTATTGTTATCAGTGGAGATTGGGTCAACTCTACATAACTCTCTAGTTTCTGTTGACCATATTGAAGAGTGTCTTAATTCAGTTGTCTAAATGTAAGCATCTAATGTCATCTTAGATGCTGTTGAGTATCCAGACTCAACTTTGCTGGAAATTTTTCAGTTAAATTATGAAATTTCAAATTAATTTAGTGGCATGCATGTGAACAACAGTTTTCTAAGTACTGTGTGAGCATAGACACCTAATTCACATGTAGATACCTCTATTTAGGGTTGTGGGTTTTTTTCTGATATTTCCTGTGGACCTTGATCCTAGCAAACTTTTCCATTGATTTTCCTGTTGCTGCTGAATCAGCCACCCTGGTCCAGCTTTCTGGCTTTCTAGGGAGGGCTTCTTGGTTTGCCCTTCAGGACTTTCTTTTGCAGGTGTAACTGGATTCATTAGTTTGTCAACATAGGAAACCAAAGCACCTAGTCTGGCCTGTGAAAACCATTTCAGAAGTTGGAGAAGGTATAACCACTGGTATTGCCTGTTTTCCTGCTTCTCATACTGCCCGTGTAGGCATTTTGGGACAGGGAGGTACTAGCTGCTGATGATCAGGGAGGTACTGGGCTGTCTGTGGTCTAACTTTGTGATCCCACCTGTATTTCTTCCCCAGGGAGAGGTGTTTGTGTGCCCTACGCATTACTGTGCTGTCTTATGCAGGAGAGTGGTACCTTTTTTATGAGAGAGCAGACTGAGTATGTTTACCTCATGTAAAGTTTTTCAGTAAATGTTCCCATATTATTAGGGTGTAGGCTGAGGTATGGCATGGCATGGAAAGAGCATAGCATAGGCTAATTGCCATGTAATTTTAGGACAGATGTTCTAAGGCTTAGTGCATTTCACTCAGTGGTATTTTTATAAGATTTTATATCTCATATCACCCCCAAAGCCTTTGTTTAGTTAGAATTTTATCTTGCTATTATGAAAACAATGTAAACATAAGTAAAGAGAATTTGGTAGGGTAATAATTTCATACTGCTTGTGTGTATGCGACCTTGTATTTTGCTTAATCTGTGTTTTCTACAAATAGTTTTAAAACATAAATTTCTCGCATTTTATTTAATTACCAACCTGCCATGACACCATAACTCTTATTCCAAGATAGACAATTAGAACTGATGGGCTGCCAGTGCCATTATATAATTTTTCCCCGATTTCTTTGTTTGACTCAGATGTATTGTTCACTACTATTAGTCAAGTAATATCACTTATAACATCATACCCAATAATAGTGGTAATGCAAACTGTGTTATGTATCATATAAAAAGTATAGAGAAAGATTTTGTATGCTCCAGGGAAAATTAATAAATAAAGACAAGTCATCCATGTAAATGAGCAAAGAGATTAATACATGTGTAAGCTTCTGTCAGGAAATTGTAAGAAAATCTTCTCCGTGCTTGTTCAAATGCACTTTATTTTAAGAAAATGAAGTAAATTATCAAAACCTACTATGGTCCAAACTTTTCATTACCTCAGTAGTGAAAATACAATGGCTTAAAAATATTTTAAGTATTGTCTCTCTCAGGGTAATTATATCTGCTTCAATTTTTCTTTGAAATATTTTTAAAACAGAAACACTGTGTGGAACATTACATTTAAACTGATGAATGGTCAATAGGAATTATCTTTTTCCCCCCCTGCCCCCCACTCAACCTTCAGTTCTTTTTGCTTATTTCACTTTTAAGAGCTACAAATACACAAGAAAATATTTATTACTTAGTTCCAACTCCAAATATTTATTTTGGAAAATGGGTATTCCATAAAATTCTGACATTAAACCAAGTGTATTTTAAATTAAAAATCTTTTTCCTAGTTAAGAAAAATTACAATATTCCAAAATATACAAAGTTTTTTTGAGTTCTATGAGATTGCTTTAATTTATTTGAGTTTGGGTTATTTTAGTCAAAGAGAGAGATTAAATTCCAGTTTATCTTTATAAGGTGAGATAACATGGTAGGACTTTATATTATATAATTAACTTGACAATGTTCTGAGAAGGAATTTTATTCATTTGGTATATGGATAACACGAAATTGGTTCAAACAATAACACTGCATAAACCGTTAAGAAATAATGGAATGCTTGATTAAAAAAAAATTACTTAGCATACTGATCTTAATATGTATGTATAGACAACTTAAAATATGTATATATACGCATATACACAAAAGTGCAGGGACTAACTAGAAACTAATCAACGCTACAATCTGTATGGAAACTACTTACTAACATTTTTTTCATCAAATTGTTGTAGAAAAGAGTTTTCACTAATTATGTAATAAAGTCCATGTACAAAAATGAGTACATGAAAAGATTATGTCAGTCAAGATCTTGGCTGTATAATATTCTCATTATAAGATTATAATATTGACATTCCATATACCTTTTTAAGCCTTACTTACATTTTATTATCAGAACACAGGTGAAGTTCCAGACACAATTTCATGAAGAAAAACTTCACTGTATTGTTTATGTAGTCTAAATATTCACATTAGGAAAATATATATAATAAATAAGTGCCATTATTATGCTTCTTGCTTCTTTTCTTTCTGAGACTACAAATCTTGGACATTCAACTACTTGGGCTCAAGATAAAAAAGGAGAGATTTCTAAAGCTAAACCTTCCGTCTGGTTTACTATCATGCAGAGCTGGGATCTGTAGAAACAAACTCCCTTCAACTAAGCAGGACTTTTATATCAAATATATTTCCTGAAAAAAAGCTGTAATCTGTTCATCTTACTCTGAAGATGTGCAATATTTCCCAGTCGTAATAGAAAAATAGTGATTCCTATTCAGTTACTTGGGGAAAAAAATAAAAAAAAAAAAAAGAAAAAACACCTCTTCACACAATATGAACCTTGTGTGCATGAAGGTACCTCCTTTGAAACTTTGACTGAGGCACCTAAGCTCTTAAAAACCCTGAGCTTTCTTCATGCATTGTAGAACTTACCATGCCTAATTTGAGGATCCATATTGTACTGTGGGGTGAGATTTGTAAAACCAGTCTTGATCTCTTTTCAGAAAAATATTTCATGGCATACAAATAAATGAATAAAAATATATAAGTACATAAATATATTTCTCTCTTATGGGAAGAGTGTTTAATTCTAACATCACTTTTGGTAAGTGTTTTAATTAATAAGTTGTTACAGGATATTTTGTGAGTGCAGAGAGAGGAATGAATAAAGGGAGCTGGTGGAAGAAAGGTCTATATTTCATAAAAAAAGGTTAATTTGCTTATGCTTTAAAAGGGGTCTACAAGACATGTAACTAAATACATTTGAAGGGTTTAAGACTAGTTAGCTTAAGTGAGTTCAAGATAGTTCTAACTTCTGCTAAACATTTTTTTTGAGATTTCTGAATCTCCTGAGGAGGTTTATGGAGAGCCTGGATACCAAACAGGAGGTGTGGACTCCATCACCCTGCAGGGGCTGGTTCCATGTCTCTTCTGTCCAAATTTCAATATCTTTCATTTTGATCCATTTTCAGATGGGCTCATTGTCTGTATGCTGTGTAGTGTACTATGTCTCTGATCAAGAGAAAATGTAAGTTAGACCACTATCCACTTTTCTAAAGCAGCTATGCTAGTACATCCAAAAATATACAAAAGTTATGATATTAAAGTTATAAAGTTATTTCCATCAGATCTAATAGCTTCACAAAAAGGTTCTAAATGAAAATGTGATTAGCAGAGGCAGGACCATAGATTGAACTACAACTTCTCTGATATAATTTACTTCCAATTCACAACTTACTGTTGTGGTTCAGGAACAATTTTAAAAATTATTTTTATGTCAAACCTGAAGGGCATTGCTAGCTAGGAACTCAGATAGATAAACTTGTTGTATGGTACTCATATCCCAGTGCAAAAAAAAGGATTTTATAAACTGTTGTCTTTGGTATAGTAGTGTCTTTAATGAACGTCAGTGCTTGTTTTTATTCTTTTTTGTTTTCTTCCTGTGGTATATAGATCTGCAATTTTATTTTCAGTCTCGTTTTGTTTATCTTTGCCTCCAGGACTACAGTATTGTGACTAGATGGAAAACAAACAGCAGAATATTTGTCTCAAAATAACCTAGACATAGGGGTATTATAAACTGGAACTTCAGATAAATAGTTTATGATTTTTTTCTTGTTCCCTTCATATTCAGCTATATAGCGGTTGTTTTAAATGGAACCCAAAATACAAAAATGGATTGCTTTATAAGGATCCCCATAGATATTAATAGGCATAAATTTGATTTGTGGATTTTATGTTACATGTTATTGATTTGGGGCAAGCATTTGAAATGACTTGTGAACAGAGGACAAATTCATGCAACAAGTTATATCCAGCTACAGAAATAAGAACATTTTTACATTATTTCGATCAATATTTTCATTGTGAAACATTCATTTTATTTCACAGTGTATTATATTTTAATTGAAAATTGTCTGGTAATGGGATATGATAAGGCGTAAGATTTTCTCTTTAAATAACTGCCTAAACATTTTTTTTTCCTCTTTTTCCTTTTTTTTTCTTTTCTCTCCTTAAGAAGTGAAAGAGATTTGTATTGTACTCTCCATGGAGTAGCCCTTTTCCCAGCTTACTAAACTCTACTACAAGATAATTCCATTTAGAAGGTAAGCTTGTATCTGAATTCTTATTGTTTTTATTCACAGGTTCATCCCAAAGTGACTGTATAACCATCTTACTCTAAACAGAAAAAAACACTTTTTATAGTGTTTAAAACAATATAAGAAAACAAAGACAAAACACAGGATCAGGCAACCCAGCACTGAACTGAACCCTGATGTATAAAGATAGCATTTTGAACTGTCTTTAGTAGATTTCTGTGTGATTTTGCATTACCTATATTGAAACACAATAGGGTAGCAAAGAAAACATCTTTAAAATATATTGTACTACCTCTGAGCTTTGTTATGAATTAAATATTAAAGTTACAGACTAGAATATTAAATGAATTAATCATATCACTATAAAGGAGAAACAAACACAGAAGAGGTGAAAAAAATCTCTGTTTTATGCAAAAAAAGATCCTTGTTTTTCTACAGAATTCCAGTTAACATATTCCAGGAAACAAATTTCAAACATCTGCTAAAGAGATGGTTGCTAAAATAAAGATTGCAAAAAGACTGTGACTTTAATTGGCAAACTTCATTCACTTAAATATATCCCCTGAATTTGTTATATAATTCTAAAAAGAAATGAATGTGATGAAGTCTTAAAAGAGTCTAATTTTTCCCAATATCCAGTAGCACTTCAACATAGCTTTCCTGTTTCTATCATTGGTAAATATAGTTTTATCATCATAAAAAATGGTTTGCTTTGATGCTGTTAGTCTGAGGAATGGGAGTCTACTACAACCAAGGTTCTGACTGCTCATGAGCTTCTATGTCCGGGTGCAGGGACATCTGAATAAGGAAAGTATTTCCATCTGCTGGTGTCAGAGAGCTAGGTAAGATAAAATTATGGTTTTCAAAGTAGGAGAAAAGAGTTAATCAGATCCCACTTGAATTAGATAGTCTAAATTATTATGTACTTCTGTCTTCTACAGCCTAAACGTCTGTAAAATCCATTTAGATTTACAGATAAACCAGTAGAGTTTAGTTTATTTACAGATAAACCAGACCAAGGAATTTATCATGATTTTCTTTTAAAAAAAAATAAGGTAAAATAATGAAATTTGTTTGATTTCCCCCACGCACTCACCAGTTCAGAACTTATGGTCCCTTTTTCAGAATATATTGACCACAAAGACCTTCAAGATTTATCATAATTATAAAAATAATGAACATTATTTAAAACTCTATCAATAATTGTTTTCAAAAATTTAAAAAATTAAAATATCAATAGCACTCAAAGAGCATAAATTGCACAATTAATAAGAGTTTTGTGACTAAGTTTATGCTATATTTTATTTTCATTCTGAATGCATCAGATTTTGTTCATAATTCCCACAGAACTTTGTTAATAAGTTGTAAAAGCTAGTGCTTATAAAAGGCAAGGAACTATATCTTCCCTAAACCTCTGAGAAATCTCTAAAACATTTGAAAGTGCAAAAAATAACCTAGGCAACAGTATTTTCTGCATTTTTAAACAGTGCTTTACTTTACCTGTTTTGATGACATCTTAAAAATCAAGAGCTCTGTTTTTTCCTTTCAAGTAGCAATCATACTTAACAATAACCCTCCTTAAATTTCTATAATAAAATTTCAAAATAATAAAGATCAAGTTGCATGCATTTCTGTTTAAACATTCTGTACAATATTAGGAAATAATTTCTGCTTCACAGGCCTCAATAATATTTTTTTTATTCCTTTAAGTTTTGTTTCAAGTTCAAAATACTGTAGAAAAATAACATGATAAATTTTATTGTGTTTAGTGACTATTCACTCCACATGATTTATTTCTGTTGGAAAATTAACATGACCTCGTGTTCCCTCTTTGCAAGCATTGGCTCAAAACCTCACCGAAAGTGAACTGAAACTGATATTAGAAATTCTTTATCACCTTCCCAAGTAAATTTACTGCCAACTTTGGCTAGGTTGCCCAACATCCTGTATTGGGTTTATGTGGCAAGGTTTTGATAGCAAGGGGACTACAGGGGTGGCTTCTGTGAGAAGATGCCAGAAGCTGTCCCCATGTCTGACAGAGCCAATGCCAGCTGGCTCCAACATGGACCCGCTGCTGGCCAAACCTGAGCCAATCAGCAATGGTGGTAGCATCTCTGTGATAACATATTGAAGAAGGGGGAAAAAAATCCTGCTGCATAACAGCAGCTGGAAGAGAGGAGTGAGAACATGTGAAAGAAACAACTAGGAAGAAAATTAACTCTATCCCAGCCAAAACCAAGACACTCCTCCCTGTCCTGCTGAGAAGGAGGAAGGATAGAGCAGCTTGATGAGCATCTGGTGGCTAGCCAAGGTCAACCCACTACACATCTCAAACTCTGTATCCTACCTCGGGAGTTTTGAATTCCAAGGCAACTATAATTCAATAAACTTATGGGCATACAGTCTTGGCAGTGTCAGGGAATTTAGGAGCTGGTTGTTAATCAGCTGAGCAAGGTCAGACTGTATTAATGAATGCAGTCTCAGGTGTGTCCAAGGATGTTTTCCATTGCTAGATATGAGTGAGCGATCAGAGAAAATAAGAGAGTAGGAGACAGAGTAATCTGACAACATGTCAAATAAGCAGATGCTTCTGATACAGATAGCAAGTGAGGAGATTATTGCGGTACCAGCAGAGCAATGATGTCCAAATGAAGCCTGAAGAGTAACATTGGAGCTGAAACTGAGCAAGCAGAAAACTGTAGAAGGGAAACTGCTGGGAAAGCAGGAGGCAGTGGCGGTAGCAGCTGAGGTCTTAATCCAGGTGTTTGTCCTATACATCGGGGATTGGAGCCATTTTTGGGTCTCTTGTTAGCTCATCTTTACAGAGAACTATCGCTACTTCCCCTGCTTCTCAGTGGCCAAGAGCCTCCTCTTTTACCTGTTTTCTTCCAGCATGACTGAACATAGTCTTGAGGAAGCTGGCAATCATGTTTTCTACTCCTTGGCCAACAGCATGATCCCATAATACAATTTTCCCTTATCTATCATGCCCCAATTCACTACTCTGATAGACAGCTCCAGAATGATTTTATGATTCCTGTCACACAATTTCCCAAGTGTCTTTTCCTTAGCTTTAATAGGAAGGCATACATCAAAACACTCTGGAATATACTATCACTCAAAGGAAATGGTTTTCCTTGGACATGTTTAGAAGCTTCAATCTACAAAACAAAAATTAGTTAGCTGATGCATTTGAACAGAAACATCTTTGCAAATTTACCAGCAATATGTGCCAATTTTCTTAAGGAAGATTCAGCCAGGCTTTGGAATCACTAGAAAGATGTCCTACATGCCTAGTCAAGGCTGGGTTGCAGTGCTGGACATAAATTCTCTCTGTGAAATTAGTCTATGTAAAAATGCAAATGATTATTGGTGCAGTGTATTTTACCCTATACTCCATTTTTTTCAGAAAGGGGATCCCTTTTGAAATGACAGCTTTTAAATCCCAAAGATGAGAATCACTTGCTTGGTGTTATAACAAATACTTCCTATATTTCTGCTAAACGATCCTGAAAAATCCAACAGATATTACTTATCATATGTAGCCCTGTAGCTCACCTAAATAGAGTATTGCCATTGCCACTAACAACACACAGGTTTTGCACTGACTTGGCAAGGCCTTAGGACTGAGGTTTGTCAGGTTTACTTTGCCTGAACTTGTCTTGACCTGCCTGGAGCTTTGTTTTTATTTGGTTTGTTGTTTCTAAAGATTATTGGCTATGCCTAATTTGTATTACTTTTGCTAGTATTTGTATGGTATGACTGTAGCTTTTATATTAATACGGCAATATGTAGTTACTCTGTGTAGATATTTGCAGCTCTTGCACAATGATGTAGTGTGTAGAAAGTCAGGCCTGGTATGATGGCAAAGGCTTCCAGAGGTGGAGACACAGAATGTGGTGTAGAAGGACACAGGGAGGGATGATAACAAGTAGGGCACGGGCTTGGCACTGGAGACCCCACAACCATAAACAACTCACTAGTGGTCAGCTGAAAAAATGCAGGCCAGAATTTGGACACAACTGGGCTTGGGGTAGCAAAGAGTGAGCATATAGCACACATGAAATACACCACATATGATAAAGTCAGATGCTGTATGGAGTTGGAAAGCAATCAGGAAAGTGTAAACTGTGAGAAAACATAAAAAAAAAAAAACCAAAACAAACCTCCAGGTGAATTCTAAGAGAAAGGAGAGAAGTAAGAGGAGACACTATCCACATCAGTCTTCCCAGCAAAGCACTTCAAGACAAGCTGCAAATCCTAGCCCTTGCTGGGAGAGGACTGGCACTATTGACCAAAGGTCCAGGGCGGTAGTGAGAGAGTGAAAATGACACAGAAAAGAGATAGGTACTAAGTGTGAGTGTATAACAATTTTAACTGCATTATTATACTAATAATAATTTTTTCACTTTATGTAAAATGTGTTTCCTGTTTGCCCATTACAAGATTTTGTGCATAACACATAGAATATATAACTAAAAGCTTAAAGGTTATTTTCCTGGTTTTAGACAAACTACACAAAAATCAATCAATTTTCAGTTAAAATCTACACAGTTTATGATGGCAAAATTGCCAGGAGAATAATTGGCTGGATTAAGATTAAGTGTTTCTCTAAAGTGTACATCAATCCACTTATGATTGATGTAGGTTGTAACAGCAATGCACAAAGACTAAAAAATCTTAATTATTGTTCATTTTTTAGGTAGAAAAATCTCTTGATTATGAGTAGCTGAGCAGATGTATCAAAGAGAGATTCTCAAACCTCTCACTGATAAATAACTTTTCTTTGTGCTTAATTAAAAATGGTAGACTGACTTACAAAAATAGATACTTAGTCAAAATAATGGATATTTAGAAAAACAAGGTTTGCTACCAAGGATAATTCTTGTCAAACAGCATCTGACTGCAGAAAATGAACTATTTAAGATTATCTATGACATGCTATGTTTTTTAACTTAAAGGTAGTACTATAAAAATAGGATTGCTTTGATATGTCTTGTTAGCTTTTCAAATATTTTAAAATATAGTATCAATATGCTCATATGAAGATAAATATTTATTTTATATTATTAATTATTTAGGGCTGAGTGCCACTAAGTTTTGGATTCATATGATTCACACTGAAAAGATTCACTTTCAGGAACAAATCCTGAAGTCCTTGAATATGTCTTTTTATTCCTACTAAGAAACAGGTAAAATTCATAGAATGAGAAAATAAATTATGAGTTTGTGGATTCTAAACAGAAAAGAACAGCTATGCTTGTTTGATTTTTAAGAAAATATTTACAAGCAATGAGCAGGAAAGTATAATGATTAGAAAGCTGAAGAGTATATATTGGAACATATGATTATAATGACAATTGCCTTATATGTTTTGATGTAAATCCTCAAATGATTGTTTTACACATGAACACAGTGATGGAGAAACTCTCACTACATTTGGTTTGCTGAACCTAATAACATAATTCAAGCATCACTTTTTTACTGAGGCTAGAAGAGTTGAAATGTGTATTAACCCTCCCCCCGCCTTTGTATGTTAAATCGTAGTAGCATTTCTCTGAAAACTGCTTCTAACTGACAACTGCTACATTCCACTCTTCCTCAAACTACTGATTTACTAACTGTAGTAAATTATCTCTCATGCTGGCTTTAAGGTATTTTTAATGGCAACTAATTTACAGTTGTTCTAGTATTAAAGACATCTTAAATACTCATAACTGTACATTTTTTTCTGTTTTGTAGAATAATGACACACATTTGTTTGGAATTTATACCAGGTTTTTTTGAAAATCTCTAAAGGTGTTGATGTCCTATAATGTGTACCACTGGCATAGTTTAAAATCATAGTTAAAATAACCCAATATGTTAATATATTTCATCACTTCCATTATTTTATGTTCTAAAAAAAAGCTATTAGAAATATGATTGAAATCTGATGTTAATTTTTTTTTTCTCTCATAGGATTAATCATTCCAGTCTAAGATGGGTGTTTAGATAAACAGATTGAATTGCACTCTGGAGGTGCTCCACTTCTGTCCATTGATCATAAAGGAAATTTCACTGCCTTTGACCAGAGAAGAAACTTCAGTAAACAGAAATTTGCTCAAATAATTTTTACAATGTTAAATAAACTGGACAATATTAACTGTTTCAGAATGTTTCATAAACTGACATGCGTTTTCACTCCACCTCGCTGTCCTCTTTTCATAATACAGCTAGATGTGAGAGTGTCTGAGATATATCAACTTTACACTATGTGAAGATGTGGATCTGGAAGATAATCCAGTGGGTTAATCTTTTGTCTTTGACCTAATTAAGACAACAGATCAGAATAACTACAGATCTTCAGGGGGAATAGGCATTTATCTCCCCTATGAATGTCATCTGCAATTGTTGTTACTCAAATACCTGCTTTTCCTGGAGAATTTTTCTTAGGGATACGAGGAGTTAAATTAACTTAAAGGCTGTGGCCATTTGCCTCTAGCCTGTCCTTTGCTTGAGACATCTAAGCTCAGTGTGCTTTGACCTTTTATGACTAGACATGGACAAGAACAATTTCTTTAGTGTTATTTTAATCTTTTCATCATAGAACCAGGAATTTGAAAACAAATTGCAACTGCACTGAACCAATTACATTTGTAGTTGAAGACATTTGAATATTATTTTTAAACAGTCATTAAGAAAATGTGTAAAAAACAACTTTAATTTGAATATTTTTGAGATATTCTGGACCTAATTATGCTACCATTGAAGCAAAAGCTAAAACTCCCACTGACTTCAATGGGCTCAGGATTATAAACACAGCAGGGGGCAAGACTCAGTAACCCATGAGGTCCTTTTCATTCCTGTGTTACTACAATAGGGGCAGAAATCTGCAGTAAGCATGATAATGTCAGGGTTGTAAGGCTTGAGAAGTTTGAAAGCTACGACTTCCATATGAAAGATATTCTTTTTGAGAAATACAACTAATATAAATGAAGTTGTGGTTTTGAAATTTAGTTTCTATTTGGTATAAACATTAATGGCTACAAGATGCCAACATATCTGATACAGATTTGCATTTTATAATTATCTTGGTTTAAGATTATGATGGTTGTTTGAAGCCTTTTCTTACTGTGAAAAAGGGCAGGATTTTAATTAGTTTTATTTCCAGCATTCAGCTGATGTGCATGGGTGACAAAGCCAAGTGTGAGACATGGAAATCATTGTAAAGTCTTTACTGCAGTATGAGTACATTTATTCAGTGCAGAACAACTGGAAATCAGCTTGAATGCCCTGTCAGTGTAACTAACTCAAGCTCCCCTTTTGCATTTCGTGTTCTTTTCCTCACTAACAACAGCAGCAGCTGCACGAGTCTCAATTCCCAGAATTCTTATTATGATTATTTTTTTTTAAATCCTGTTCTTGAACATTCAAATGCTCTAATTCTAGGAAGAGGTAACTGCATCAATTTTTCAGATTTGGTATCTTCACAGTTTACACAGCTTTGCAATTGCCTACATGCCACCAGATTGAGAGCAAAAGATTAGTGATTAGAGGCCAGGTTCAGATCTCAGAGTTGAATTTAAACTTTGTAATTACTGGGTAATTCAGAACTCTGAAAATGGGCATTTAGATATCCTATGCCATTTGAAGAGTGATTAAGAGTACCTGATTCGGGGCTGTCTTTCCTCTTGGAGCCAACATACTTCACACAGCCATTCAGCTTTGTGTATGCAAACAGATGAATGATTATAGCTAGTAGATAGCAAACAGTGATAACAGGACTATATCTGGGTTCCCTCAGTTCTCTCTGGTAATAAGCATCTGGCTGAATCCTCCCCACTCCCACCTCACCCCCATCATGTTAGCCATCTGCATCCACCTGGGATTCAGAAGATGTCACCTTTGTTGGAGAACAGGTGCTGAACAGAAATAAAGCTTGCACCTTCTATATAGCAGCTAATTTATTAGATTATTTACCCATAACATGGAAGACTTTGTTTCTTAGCTTGAGAGAGAACTAAGCTGTTATCTCCTCCCAAAAGAGAGTCAGATTGTCGTGTTCTCCTTTCTCTACTACTGTCTTGAAAAGCCTCCTGTGCAGTGAAAAATTAAAAAAAACCCAACAAATAAATCTATTAATTCTGCTACATAAGATGGCCAGGCACTTCATCACAGTCATCCATGCTTAATTTTCGTCTGGCTTAATTTTGGACTGCTTCAGCTATATCTCCAGTGATCCAGTCTATAGCACATGTTAGCAGTATAGATGCAATCAAGAGATGGCTACGTTACAGTGTTCAAATTCAGAGCAGAAACACACTTTGTGCAGTGAATATCCTGATTGCCCTTACCTTTTCATTTGGATGGAGAGGTCTTCGAGCACCTGAATGGAATTACTTTAGGCTGAAACTAAATTAAAAGATGTAGTCCAGGAGCACCCTGAATGCACTTAACTACCTATGGGTACATTGTCCATAGACCAGAGCTAGTCCAGAAGGAAAACCAGAATGTGAATAGCATGGACACTACACTTCTAGCACCATTCACTCTACAGGTAGATTCCTATTGCTTCTTCCTTTTCAAGTCCAGAGATTAGCAACTCTAATCCATGATGTTGCCTTCTGTGATCAGTTTAGTGGGGTTTTTTTCAACATTTGGTGTGTGGTCTTGGAGTGATCTGAAAGTTGTAAATGAACAACAGATTTGAACAGAGTGAGAGACCTTCTCAGTATGCTCTTGAGGTACGACAGATTTTATTCACGTAAATGTTCACTGTAAGATGAAAGGATAGCTGTGTTTAGTTTAGGATCAATGACAATATCCATTGAATCTAGGTATCTTTGAAACTGAGTGACAAATCATAGAATCATAGAATCGTTGAGGTTGGAAAAGATCCTTAAGATCATCAAGTCCAACCGTTAACCTAACATTGCCAAGTCCACCACTAAACCATGTCCTCCAGTACCACATCTACCCGTCTTTTAAATACTTCCAGGGATGGAGACTCAACCACTTCCCTGGGCAGCCTGGTCCAATGCCTGACTACCCTTTCAGTGAAGAAGTTTTTCCTAAGAGCCAACCTAAACCTCCCCTGGCGCAGCTTGACACCGTTTCCTCTCGTCCTATCACTTGTTACTTGGGAGAAGAGACCGACCCCCACCTTGCTACAACCTTCTTTCAGGCAGTTGTAGAGAGCAATAAGGTCTCCCTTCAGCCTCCTCTTTTCCAGACTAAACAACCCCAGCTCCCTCAGCCGCTCCTCATAAGACTTGTGCTCTAGATCCTTCACCAACTTTGTTGCCATTCTCTGGACACGCTCCAGCACCTCAATGTCCTTCTTGTAGCAAGGGGCCCAAAACTGAACACAGTACTTGAGGTGCGGCCTCACCAATGCCGAGTACAGGGGCACTATCACCTCCCTGGTCCTGCTGGCCACACTATTCCTGATACAGGCCAGGATGGCATTGGCCCTCTTGGCCACCTGAGCACACTGCTGGCTCATGTTCAGGTGGCTGTCAACCAACACCCCCAGGTCCTTCTCTGCCAGGCAGCTCTCTAGCCACTCCTCCCCAAGCCTGTAGCATTGCATGGGTAGATGAGAATGAATGTTTTATATTGCACTTGGAGAACAGATATTCAAGTTCTGGCTAAGTGCCAGTATAGGTGTTTTAAATTTTGGCCAATGTTAGATTAGACAGGGAGATTGTGATCATGTCCCTCTTACTGAAGGGAGACTTGGATTCTGGAGTTAATTTTGTTGAAATGTTTTTTTCTGCATAACATTTGCAAATGAGGATTATTATTTGGGGTCAGTGATATTTTAAGGTTTCAAAACCAGCTGTGTTTTCCCAAATAAGTTATATTGTAATTTCTCATACTTTCAGACACCAGTATTTATCACTATACATTTTCTCTGAGACTGTTTTTATACTCAGAACACACAAGCTGTCTCCATCACAGAAAACCTCAAATGATTTTTTTAGTGTATGTTGGACTCAGAATTCCTCTATATGAGATGTACCTTTTTTCTGAATAAATACTTTAACAAAATGCAGCAGCACCACCATCTATCATAAAACTGGTGTTACAAAGACACTGCTTTTCTTTGGAGATGCATAGTTTTTCAAGGCTGACTAGAAACTGTATCCATATAAATCTCATTCAAATTTATTACCATGGTATGGATGAACCCTGTCTTTGAATACCCAGCACAAAGGCCTTATTTACTGTTTTCTGAAAAAAAAAACTATCTTTTGTTCATATTTTGTTTTCAAGTATTAAAAAAATCTATTTGTCATATCATGCCTGCTATCTTTCTAACTTTGGTAAGAAAAAAGACTCATTCCTACAACATTCTCTGCATCCGTTTTTGTTTGTGCTGTTTTTTAAGCTAAGAACTTATCCAGTTACTTCTGATTTTTAATAGAAATACCCTTATTGAAGTATATAGACTTTGAATCAAGACTTTGAATTACCATCTCATCTCAACTTAGAATGTCATATATTTTTAAATGTAGTAGTTCTTGATGTATGATGAGTGTCTTTTTACCACAAAGAATGTGTTCTATCAAGGGTTCATTGATTATGATTTCTTCTTACTAGTATTGATAATGAGCAATTTTTGAATTTCATATACATGTTACTTAAGCCATCCACTGAGAGACTTGGAGAGCTACCTGTCTTCTCTATCACTGTCTGCATTCTCTCTGTATTTCCACAACATTTTGTCATTCATATCCTGTATAGTGTTACTTATTCTGAAAGAATGATAACTATTCTTTAAAGGCAAAAAATATGGTCCAGTCAGTATCTTCAAATGCAGCTGGCACAACCATACATTGACTGATCTCCAAGAAATCTATTAGACATTATACAAATGTAATGCAAGTGATAAATAACAAAAATAACACAAAAAAGATGCATAGCACTTTTAAATGTAATAAAATTTATTAATATTAGTCTTATTTATGTATTTTTCCTCTTGAATAGTCATGTGACATTTTTATCAGTTTCATTTTCTCATCAATTTGAAATGTATTCAGCACATTTACATGTGGCATGAATAAAGTCCCTTAACTATGCAATGAGTAAAAAAAAAAAGGAGAAGCACTTTTTTCTGATCTTGTCTCTTGCATTCAAGATAGCAGTCACCTAAAACAAATCTCAGACATCTGACATCTGATATCTGACATTTGATTCTTCACAATTGCATCTGACTTGCCACTTAGCCTGGTTTCATGCCACTGGAGAGAAGTACATGCTTTTAGAAGCTTCAGATCTGCCCCGTTTTAGAAGTGCAATGGATTTGCCTAAACAAAGTTCATTAGTGACATCTAAGACTCCCTAGATTTCAGATATCCACGTGGGACCTGCAGGTATAAGAGAGGATTTGAAGAGAAACAGTGCTCTTTTGAATCAGCAGTGGGATGTAAAAGGGGTACCTCAATGAATTTCAATGGCTCTAGAAAAATGGGTTTTGCTTTAGATGTCATATTAGGATTAGACTAATCATACACTTGGAAAGTTTATTTTCTTTAAATGGCTTCAAACAATGCCTACATTCAGTTTTTCTTTGAGTCTTAAGGCCTAAATTGTGCTATATACAATGAAGTTTTCTTAACGGGAGGTATGTGTTTGAGCTCTCATAATGTCTGAGATCTAGTCAACGCAGTCAATGTAGTCTAGAAAGTTTCTTAATTGATCAATCTAACTGTCATAATATGAAGCTGAATCACCTCTTGTTTCTTGGTCAATCTCAATCAAAAAATGAGCAGTATACAAAGTAATATAAAAGGATGGGACTGGGATTATGCTGCACAGATTTAGGCATCTAATACTATTTCAGATAGTGTGCAGAGCATCCCTCCTCTCTGCCAGCTCTTGTTCCAGGTGGTTCAAATCACACTTAGAACTTTATTTTCAGATATGCCAGACCCCCAGGGTATCTTAAATAGCAGTAGGCACATCACCTATGATGAGCAATTTAGTCATTCCCTGGAAGTCTATTAAAATCAATGTTGGGTATGAAATAGTAAATTCCATCATGAGATTAAATTTTTGTGCTGGAAATGTGTATTTACATTGTCCTAAAAATATAACACTAACTACTACCTAAAGACTTCCTGGCTGCCAGAATTTTCTGCAAATGTGGTTAGAATATATTGCTAGGTTTAAATAAATGATTGTCAACTTCTTTCCTAATGACTGTCTGGATAACTCGCAATTTTTCAGCTGACTAGTGAATTTTCATTTTTTGTTTAATTTTTTAGCTTAATTTTTCAATTTGTGGAAGGAATTAATGATATGTAGTCTTCTGTTAGACAGTTCAGCATGTCTGTGAAGTATTTATGTATTTTATTTTACATAAAGAATATATTTTTATACCAATATTTGAAAGTGAATTATAAGAGAGTTTCCAGCCAATCTGTGGAAGACAGAGAATGTAAGAAAATAAAATCAGAAAAAAAAAATGAGGATAAATACTGGGAGAAAATATAGGCTGGTGGACATTCCCATACAGGATAGCTTGATCTGAAAACTGCATTAATGCATTTTACCTTTGGTAGAGAAGTATAGATTTTTGACAACTGCAGTTTTAATTACTGGTAAAAACTATGCTGAGTATGGTAATCAGTTCTATATGTTATATGTAACATATTGTCTATTCAAAGCAGAAACTCTGCAATGAATTCTGAAAATATGTCAATCCCCTTAAACAGAACCTGCACAGCTGACATATTTGAGACAAAGGATAATTTAGATTGGGATGAAATTGTTGGCAGAAATAGATAACACTACTGAAGTTCTGTGCAATTACAAAACTAAGCAGAGCTGTTTCCCTAATAAAATAAAAAAGAGGTTTTATAACATTTCTCCAAAGTGAATTTAATTAATAAAATTTTCAACTATACTATCTGTCCTTATTTCTATACAGCAACTACAGTGTTAGTACATGGTAATACCCTTCCATCTTTATCAAACTTATAATGCTATGTTTATGTTCAATATTTAATGCCTATTTTATGTCTTGCAGAAATTGTTTGCGTTCTTTCATTTTGTTTCCCAGTCTATTGTCACTTTTCATACCAATATTTCAACTATAACTTACATATTATCATGTTTACCAAGTAGTAATGACAATACTTCTTGTTAGTTATTATTTCTGGCATGCCAGTCTGAGGATACAAGCAAGAAAAATTTGAGGAAGGACATACAAATTATTTCTTAACCAGCTAGTATAACTGGAGCACTATGTTGCCAGGAACACACACTTCTTTGTCTGAAAAAAAATGTTTAGGCATTACTTTATTTGGCTAAAATCAAGTCTGTGGGGTTTTTTTTGTTGTTGTTTTCTTTTGTTTTCCTCTACAACATTGCAAATGAGAAAAGATATATTCATAAGTAAATCTATTGTTACCAATAATCAATCACTAAGCTTACTTTAATATTGTAACACTCTGAATTTAGTTTTGTTTGAAGTACAGCTCTACTAAGCAGTATTTTAAAACATACTGACCTGTCAGTGTACTGTCAGCCAACAAGCGAGAAAAATGCACTCTCTCTAGGGTGTCTGCTATCTGCAGATATATCATTTAAGGATATTCTGTTATATTAAAATAGCAGTAATATGAACCTTTAAATACTGAGATTCATAAAGACATACCTTATGTGGATTAATCTTTCTGATCAACCAAGGTGAGAATGAGAAAAGAGAAACAGAGTTAAGAAACTCAAGATATGAAGAAACTCAGAAACAAATCAACAGGAAAAACTTCCCTTGACAATGATTGTTTGTTCTCAAAGGGTAGTTTCAAGCTGGTGCTCTGAAACAATCATACATACTCAGGGTCCTAAAACATCAATGGAAAACACAATGTATACAGTACATTAATTTCCAATTTAAAAATTTAATTGGTATTTTTAATAATGTAAATAACTTTTCTAGTGTGAAAATAGTATACACAAGAAATCACTATGTCTATGCTGAGACCCTGTCCCGGTTTCAGCTGGGATAGAGTTGATTTTTTCTTCCTAGTAGCCAGTATAGTGCTGTGTTTTGGATTTAGTATGAGAATAATGTTGATAACACACTGATGTTTTAGTTGTTGCTAAGTAGTGCTTACACTAGTCAAGGACTTTTTAGCTTCCCATGCTCTGCCAGGTGCACAAGAAGCTGGGAGGGGGCACAGCTAGGACAGCTGACCGAAACTGGCCAAAGGGATATTCCCTACCCTATGATGTCATGCTCGGTATATAAACTGGGGGTAGTTGGCTGGGGGGCAGTGATCGCTGCTCGGGGACGGGCTGGGCATCAGTCGGTGGGTGGCAAGCAATTGTATTGTGTATCACTTGCTTTGTATATTATTATTATTGTTATTATTTTTACTACTACTACTACTACCACCACCACCACCACCACCACTATTCTATTTCATTTCACTTCAATTATTAAACTGTTCTTATCTCAACCCACAAGTTTTCTGACTTTCACCCTTCCAATTCTCTCCCCCATCCCACTGGGGTGGGGGGAGTGAGCGAGTGGCTGCGTGGTGCTTACTTGCCGGCTGGGGTCAAACCACGACAGACCCTGATAGAAACTCATGTACTAAATAATGAAGCCTTCATGCTCAGGCAACACAAAATGTTTGTGCAAGATACTAGAAACCATTTTCTGTGAGTTTTGGTGTTTTGACTTTTGTTCTGTTTTGTTTTGTTTTGTTTTGTTTTGTTTTGTTTTCAAAGTATAAGAAGATGCAGTATAGCTTTCAAAATAGCACTTCTATACTTTTTGGGTTAACAAACAGGAATATTATTTATAGATAAAGGATACATATTCTAAAATGCTTTACTAATTCTGAGGAGTAGTGTTAGATGTAATAGCCCCAGCTACATTGGTGGGAAAAGAGGTAGCTATTCAGATAATTTGGATTGCCATATAAGAACAGAGGTTTGTTCACACTGATGTGTGCTAAGTCTTGGCTTGGGATATTAGCGTGGTCAAAATGCTCTGTCAATCTGTTAACTTGGCTTCTGGGATAACAACAGTGCTGCCATCAGGACAGGCTGAACACCAGTCCATAGTTATTGCTTCCATGATTTTTTCTCATATTCCAGTCACTGGTTTTGCATTTTGTTATGTCAGTCTTTATTAACCCAAATAATTTGCTGTTATGCCTTAATTTTGTACCTTCAATAACTGGCTTCTTTTCTAAATCATTCACAAGCACACTGAAAGACACAAACCACTGCACAGATCTCTGTGGTATTTCACTAATAACTGTCATCTATAGCATAAAACACTGTTGTTCAACTCTTTCATTTCCTACCTTTTATCCAGTTTTTCATCCACAAGACTGTCTTCCCTATTATCAGATAGTTGATGAATTTCTTACAGAGCTTTTGCTGAGGCACCGTGTCAAAGCTTTCTAACAAGGCTACCATGCTTTATTAACTAGATCAGCTTGTCAGCACTCTCAGAGAGCTCTAATAGATTTGTGAGGCATCGTTTTCAGGTAGAATAGTGGTGTCAACCGTTTTGCATTGTGTCATGTGTATAGATATATACATAACGATTTTTAACAAATTTTCATCCCAATATTTATTGTGAATTCTAGAAAACATCTTAACATGTTTTTTCTTATTTTTAAAATGGATAAACACTCACTTTGGGAGACTCATTCATTTTGGATGGTGTAATGGCCCAACATGAAGTAGTAATAGCCTAGCAGTTTATCATCTCCCTAAATACCCTCATCATAGGTGTAAAGGACCGATAGAAAAATGTGGTTTTGTCTCGACATTGCCGCTGTAGCGCCATCCAGCGTCACACTTTGAGAAAACCCTCTTCACAGTTTTGAAAAAAAACACCTCGTGCGCCTGCGCAGGGACTAAAGGCGCGAAAAGAGCCGAGGCAGGGGCTAAAAGCGCGAAAAGAGCAGAGGCGGGGGCAGCACGTCCGTGGTGAACCGCATGTACGCATTTGTGATCCGTGCGTGTGTGAGAGCCCCTACATGAGGAGCACACGTGCCCCTCGTGGGCGGCGGCGCGCGAGACCACTGCTTCCGTTCCTGCACCCTCAAGGCACCGACGAAGCCTGAGGCCACCGAAGACGCAGCAGCAGATCATCGGACTCGAAGTGGTGGTGACAAACTCCTCCTCCTCTTTCTCTCTCTCTCTCCCCTATTCTTTCCCTCTCCTTCCTCGCCCTCCCTCCTCCCTTCATTCTCTTCTCCCCTCAAATAAAAGGTTGTATGACATCTGACCGATTCCAGCGTCTTAATCTCATCCTTGGGATCATATCGAAACCTCCCTCGACATTGGATTGGGACAGTAGGGTGACATATATGTGATATAGTTTTAATATTGCACCTGCAATTTTCACAGAGAAAAAAATCATACAATATTTGGCTCTAAAAATACCTAGCAGAAACTAGGTATTTTCAGCAGAAGCTGAAAAGCTAAAATACTGTTAAGAGGAATTACCCAAGAAAAGAAAAAGAGAAAGTAGAAAGCAGAAAAACATTATTATGGCACAGGCCATAATAACAGTGTGCTCAAATCTCGATTATAGTTTCTAATTCTGCTCACATCCACATCTGAACTTCTCCTTTCTCCCCTATTCCCAGACAGAGAGAAGGCTAAGAAACATATACAGAGAAAGACAGCTAGTAAACCCAGATTTATTAAAAAAAAAAATCCTTAAAAAGATTAAATAATTTTTCTGAGATTTGAAATTATACATCTGAGAAGGAATACAATAACATTTATAAAATTATGCAAAATGTGAATGATGTGAATTGATGTGAACAGGACTTTGTTATTTATTATTATTACACATCAAATGAAACTTGAAGAAAGAAGCTTTAAAACAAAGGGGGGAAAAAGAATGGGTTTTACCATACAATCATTTCCAAAACTAAGCAGGGGTTAAACTGAGTTACTAGCATGTCAAAAAACAATTAGACAATGTTAGGTGAAAAATGAATCAAGCTCTACTAAACAGAATGGCTATAAAATTTCATATTAGGTTGTAGTTTTGAAGATCAAAACTATATCTTTTGGAGGGAATCCTGGTTTTGTCTTGCAAACATAGCTTGAAAAGAGGAAATGGTAATTTTCACAATGGAAAAAGATGATTACTAAAATCCTGTGGGGTTTTGTGCTTATGCAGCTAGAAGACTTCTGCTTTTTAAGGCTACATTTAATCCATGCATAGTAATCCAAAGTCAGTGGAAAAATGCTTGAAGTGTTTCAGATTTTTTTCCCCTCTAGACTTTGTCTAATTATTTTTATTATCATAAACCTCACAATTTTCCACAGTAAGATACAACCTAATAAATCCTTAAGGTGAGAAACATATTGCAACAGCAGCATATTTGATTGTTTATCTTAGGGCCTCAGTGCTG
The DNA here is from genome assembly GCF_047370975.1 of Nipponia nippon. NCBI lineage: Eukaryota > Metazoa > Chordata > Aves > Pelecaniformes > Threskiornithidae > Nipponia > Nipponia nippon. Next base: position 77,727,991 of record NW_028262336.1, read on the forward strand.
TTTAGAAATGTTTTATAAACAAACAGTTTACATATTCTTGAAAAAATACATTATTTTGAAGAAAGCTTTGATCAAAGATCATCAGTCTGTTTAAATAAACAAAAGGTCAGGATTCAACAAATTGCTCATAGATTTCTGTTTATCTTAGCTGAAGTTCTAGTTCCATTCAAAACCACTCAGAAAGAGAATTAGTGTCTCATGATCTTGCTGTTAATGAAATAAAATAAATCAGCTTTAAACTGGAATGCACTGACAACCTTGACATTGGATAACCTTTCCTTCTCTCTTTTTTTTTTTTTTTTTTACTAAATTTATGGTTCCATTCCATGATTCTCTTTTATTTAGCAGTACAGAAGTAGCTTTTGGGATTGAGCATTTCTCTCATTGAGAACAATTGACAACCTTCAGCTCCTTAAATGGGAATCTAAAACTATAACTTTTCTCTCAGTGGACTGTTACACACATCTCAACACAAATGATTATCCGACTGCATTATAATATATGAACATGTCCAGAGCAGAAAAACATTTTAAAATCAACAAATAAAATAGGTTCTTTAATTTGCACAGTTTGCTTTTCATATCTTTAGTCACTCAGGCATGCAAGTGTTGTGGTTTAACCCCAGTTGGCAACTAAGCACCACACAGGTGCTTGCTCACCCTCCCCACTCCCCCCCATAGTGGGATGTGGGAGAGAATCAGGGAAAAAAGTAAAACCCGTGGGTTTAATAGGACAGCAGAGGAAGAGATTAATAATAATAATAATAATAATAATAATAATAATAATAATAATAATAATAATAATAATAATAAACAAGTGATGCAACTGCTCACTGCCCAATGACCAATGCCCAGCTTGTCCCCGAGCAGTGATCGCTGCCCCCCGGCCAACTCCCCCAGCTTATATATTGAGCATGATGTCATGTGGTATGCAATAGCCCTTTGGCCAGTTTGGGTCAGCTGCCCTGGCTGTGCCCCCTCCCAGCTTCTTGTGCACCTGGCAGAGCATGGGAAGCTGAAAAGTCCTTGACTAATGTAAGCACTACTTAGCAACTAAAACATCAGTGTGTTATCAACATTATTCTCATCCTAAATCCAAAACACAGCACTATACCAGCTACCAGGAAGAAAATCAACTCTATTCCAGCAGAAACCAGGACACAATGCTATTAATTATTAGCTGGTTGATTTTACTTAAATGCAGTTGCTCATAACAAACCGCATTCCTGTGCGGTCAGATACAGTGTAGGGGGTGGCTGCGTGCATGCTCACAAGAGTGCACTGGTTTCCATTGTGCTTCATTTTCTAAATGTTAAAAACTGTCTTTTTGTTCTCTGTCTAATCTTGGGAGCATTCATGGACTTAGGAGAAAGCAAAGGCACGCAAATGATAGTGCCCCTGTATTCGGCACTGGTGAGGCCGCACCTTGAGTACTGTGTTCAGTTTTGAGCCCCTCGCTACAAGGACATCGAGGTGCTGGAGCGTGTCCAAAGAAGGGCAACAAAGTTGGTGAAGGGCTGTTGTGGTTTAACCCCAGCCAGCAACTAAGCACCACACAGCCGCTCGCTCACTCCCCCCCGGTGGGATGGGGGAGAGAATCGGAAGAGTAAAAGGGAGAAAACTCATGGGTTGAGATAAAGACAGTTTAATGGGTAAAGCAAAAGCCGCGCGTGCAAGCAAAGCAAAGCAAGGAATTCATTCACTACTTCCCATCGGCAGGCAGGTGTTCAGCCATCCTCAGGAAAGCAGGGCTCCATCACGTGTAACAGTTACTTGGGAAGACAAACGCCATCACGCCCAATGTCCCCCCCTTCCTTCTTCTTCCCCCAGCTTATATACTGAGCATGACGTCATATGGTATGGAATAGCCCTTTGGCCAGTCTGGGTCAGCTGTCCTAGCTATGCTCCCTCCCAGCTTCTTGTGCACCTGGCAGAGCATGGGAAGCTGAAAAGTCCTTGACTAGTGTAAACTCTGCTCAGCAAGAACCAAAACATCAGTGCGTTATCAACATTATTCTCATCCTAAATCCAAAACACAGCGCTCTACCAGCTACTAAGAAGAAAATTAACTCTATCCCAGCTGAAACCAGGACAAGGGCCTAGAGCACAAGTCTTACGAGGAGCAGCTGAAGGAACTCAGGTTTAGTCTGGAGAAGAGGAGGCTGAGGGGAGACCTTAGCACTCTCTACAACTACCTGAAAGGAGGATGTAGTGAGGTGGGGGTCGGTCTCTTCTTCCTAGTTACAAGCAATAGGACGAGAGGAAATGGCCTCAAGCTGCACCAGGGGAGGTTTAGGTTGGATATTAGAAAAAACTTCTTCACCGAAAGGGTAGTCGGCATTGGAACAGGCTACCCAAGGAAGTGGTTGAGTCGCCATCCCTGGAGGTATTTAAAAGACAGGTAGACGTGGTGCTCGAGGACATAGTTTAGTGGTGGGCTTGGCAGCGCTAGGTTAACAGTTGGACTCGATGATCTTAAAGGTCTTTTCCAACCTTAACAATTCTATGATTCTATGATTCCATGTACTGGGTCTGGCTGTGATGGAGTTGATTTTCTTCATAGCAGCCTGCATGATGGTGTGTTTTGTATTCGTGGCTAGAAAAGTCTTGATAACACACCGGTCTTTTGGCTGTTCCTGAGCAGTGCTTGCGCAGCATTGAGGCTTTCTCTTTTTCCTGCTCTGCACCTCCTCAGCGAGCACACTGGGTTGGGCAAGAAGTTTAGAGGGGGCACAACTGGGACAGCTAATCCGATCCACGAGACTTCTCACCTTCCTTGCATTTTCTCCCTGTTCCATGGGAGAGGGGAGGGAGTAAGGAGCTGTGTGAGTGTTTGGATGTTAACTATGGTCAACTCATTTGCACTCCAAAACAGTAGTGTCATTTTGTATGTATACTTTAATTGTATTGTTTGTCTAAATTAAAGACAAAAAATTAGCTAATCTTTTATGATTTCCAGACATAACTTAAACATTTAAATAAGTAAATAAAAGTAGATCACTCCAAATGAATGGGACATATTTAACTGTAATTTTAATGAGTTCAATTTTAATAACTTGATGTTATTATTTCATATGTACATTGAGACAGGTGGGATTAGAATCTGATTTTATTGCCTCTGGACTAATAAATTCCATTACAAAGGGCTTCTACCATGTTGTATGCAGAAAGTTAATAAATAAAACACTTTCTTAATCTATGTAAGGTATGAAATGAAAGCAATATAATGTTGATTTTTCGATAAAGCGTACCAGGACTCTGCAAATGTTTGGTTCAATAGCTCTGTATCTGATGCTCTATTTTTCACAGTATCTTTCATTTGCTATATTGAATCTTAGCAAACTGTGAAGCCTGTCAGGTATCTTCTGTGTCACTGAGCCTAGCGTCCAGCTGGGAAGCGGACTGTATCTTCTCCTGAAAGGTCAAAAACTATTAAAGCACCATTGAATGTGTTTTTGTGATGATTCTTTTATTCCTTAAGATGAATGCAGTACATGAAACCATTACTTTACACAAGCTATTTTATTTTTACTTAACGAGTAGGTCACAGTGAGACTGCTATTTTGGTGACGTGAAGACAAAGCATGTCTTTGGTGGAGAGATTTCTTGGGTTAAAGGAAATCTTAGATGATATAAAGCAAGCACTATATCTTTCTGATCAACACCATCCCCAGCCCTAATATAACATCTATAATAAGTTTCTGGAGCACAGGGGTAAACTACAGACAAAGTCAAGATACTCAAATATGTCTTAGGGATTTAGTACACATACAGCTGTATCAAAATTTCATTCTTTTAATGAATGTTTTCTCTTTCTTCTCTTACTCCTTATTTTTGAGAAGGCTGGTCAGCTACAGCTAAAGATCAAACCACTGGACTAATGAGATCCCAATGGAGTGATCAAAAGAGGTAGAAAAAAATAACACAGTACCTTTATTTTACACATGGAATTTGGTGATGTATTTTTTGGTACACAACATACATCTCAACAAGTCATATAAATTCCCTTTAATTTGCGGTATTCTGAAACTATTCATTACTACTGTTAGGTTTCCAATTTCTTTAGAGTACCATCCCTTTAATTCTTCTTCAGCGTTTCTTTTCCCATTTTTCTCTCCAAAATGTCCAAAAACCAATTTTTAAAAAATATATATTTTCCAGGAACTAGAGCATGAAACAATTTTCCAAGTATATGCAGCAGAATGACATTCTGAGATATAGAAAAGACATAAAGAATGACTAATGTCAATGGTCGTCTTATGCAGTTAAATTATGTAAGACCATTCATAGGATAACCTTAGATGACTTTTTAAAAAAAAAATTGAAATGTTATTGACTACAAAAAAACCCCTTTGCTTAATCAGGTTGCAAACATCATTCTTCTCAGGTGACATATTTTTATATTACTTTTAGATAAGTTTAGTTTCCTACTTACAATATAATTCTTTGTTTTTTTCTTATGCTGAAGTATAATATTCATACTAAAATTTAAGAATTCTGCAACTGATAAAAATGCAACCTCCCAGACGCAAGCATGTTTTTGCATAAAATGTGCTGGATCTCCACTCTGAGTCCTGATTTTAACTTTATAGATGTTGTCAGAGTCACCCCAAAGAAGTAAATAGAACTATAGTGTTTTAAATATGATTAATATATGTATCTGTACATTTTATTTAAAAACAATGGAAGTTAAGAGTGAAAATTAAGAAACTATGTAGCAGTTTAGATAATACTTTTTTCTTTACCAAAACCCCTACTAGTAACAGAGACCTTAGAAATTTGGTGATTTTTACTTATGTTGTGAACTTTGGGCCAAACTCCATCTTAGGTAAATACACATCAATGCTCTCCAACACCTGTCAGCAACTTCTTATACACTGACAGCAAATACATTATCCAGTTTTGCTGTGCATGTCTATATGTGAAAAATTAAGTTCAATGTTTTACATTTGGCACTGGTACCTTTCATTCAACCTTATTAAAATCAAAAGGATCACTTCAAATGAATGAATCCATAATTTTGCCAAAGGATTTCTTAATACTGTGGACAGGGAATTGCAGAATGTGAAGAAGTGATTGATGAGAACTGTTCTGATATTACAGTAATGAAGCTCATATTATCTGCAGAGATAAACATGACCAATTACTTTATCACAGGAAAAAAATCTGGAACAAATCACAGCTGAAAGTAGCTAAGAACAACTTAGATGATGTTATGCTTATTTCCCAATCTAAGTATGACATAAGACCAATAGATTATCTGTCAGTCCCTAGACCATTTGACAGTCTCAGATAATGTTTGGAAAAAACTCAAAATTTGGGGATCACATCCTGCTTGGCAAAAATTTACTCTATGCAAGTTTCTTGTAAAGGAAGCTGATGTCTCAGAGTACTGTAAATAAAATTTTATACTGTTTATACAGTTCTGTTAGTAATGGATTTTTAGTTACAGATTTTTCACAATAATTTTAACACCAGGCTTGACTACAACAGTTATTTCTGTCTAATAGAATAGGGTTCTATTTACCCATTCTATTTTGCAGTAGAAATTTTATCAGTTATAGGAATCATATTACCCACAAATGTTTTAGAAAACACTATCACAAGTTTCTAAGCAAGGATACTAGCTGCTAGGTTTTTTTCTTACAGATTTGACTTAGTGTTTCTGTTTTTATATTTCTGTCTCTAAGCTTGATGAGTCATTACTTTATATGACCTCACACTTCATTTAACTGTGTCACATCACATAAATGATGTAACAAAATGCAACATGACACAGTTCTACTATGAACTGTTGTAAAATTGTAAGACAGAAAGCATTTAAGTAGTAGCTGCACTAAACCGGACACAGGAGAAGTCACAGACATGGAGTCAGGTATACACACATGCACAAAAATATCTGAAGAAGACACTTGTTTTATGATACAGGCAGTTTTCCTGATTAAAAAGTAAAACTTTCATGAATGACCACATAGATCATCTTGCAGTGCTCACTCTTAGTGCAATAGAAACATGTCACTGTTTCAAATTCCTGAGGAAAAACAACAACAAAACCAAAAATTATGTAATTATTTGCATCTCTGTTTGGATGTGAAAGACAGATGGAAGAAACTCTTAGCACAGTATTGTTTATTCACATATAAGGGCAGTCTGTTGAGTGAAAAATACTTACTACTTACTCAAATAGGGAATTCATTTTATTTGGCACATGATCTATTTTATTATTCTGTCTTATCAACTTCTTCCTTTTTCTCCTTTACCACTAATGCATTAAAAAAAAAAAAACAAAACAACTGAAACAAACCTAAGAATTTGCTACTGCAAACTTTTACTCATACGAGGGATGTAATATGTACATGAATAATTAACTTGAAGTGTCCGAGAGTTACACATACAGACTTACTTAGATTTTAAAGGTACATATTCTATGTGCTTTGCCTCACTTGATATTAAGTGATTTACTGTATTTAGCCATGTTTAACTACCATAAAAGGTAGTTAAATAAATTACTGAGTTAAAATAAAACAGTACTCCAGCCAAGTAAAGTAATAATTTAATGGAAGAAGTAATTAATCCTGAACAATGGAAAGAAACACAGGATTTAGAAAATATATATCTGAAAGAAATCTCCTCTTTAACCTGATCTGCTGACCCTGTTACTAATGCTTGTACAAATTTAATATTTTTTATCTTACAGCCACTTGGATTTTCCTGACTTCTCATGGAGGACTATATTGTAAATCTTCTCTTTCTTCAGACTGACCTTCCACAACCTGATTAATGTATACCTATTTCTTCTTGTGTCAGTGCTGATAGTCATTCATTCTTTGTATACTTATAAAGAAGAAAAAAAAGTCTCCTAATATTTTATGTTTCTATGCTAAACATTTTGATTTGTCTTATTCGATGTGTTATTCTTTCCCTGAAAATTTATGAATTTGACAAATCTGAATAAAGCCTTCCTAACGCTAAGGCACAAGAACTAAACACCATATATTTGATGAGGACCATATTTACCAGTTCCTTGCAAAACATCACTGAAACTTCATTACCTGAATGAAAACATTATGCTCTCATACTTTGGAGGATACCTAATTTTTTTTTTTTTTACCTCTTCATTGTTTAGTCTTCTTGTGATAAACTAATATTCCTCAGCTATTTTCAACTGATGTTACTATTATCTGAGTCTATGGGACTATTATCTATTTATAGATATATATTTATATTAGTCTAATGAAAATTATAAAAGTCTGAAACAGCTCAGTGACCTGAACATACAGTAAAAAATATGCTATGAAAATACATGGTTTGGGAAAAAAAAAACCAACACAAACGCACAAAATTATAGACCCCTCAAACACTTATATCCCTGTATTGCTTGCCTGAGGACTAACAAGAACAGTTCTAATGATTGCTAGCCAAACAAATCGATAGGAATTACAGTAAAGTATGAGCACTGTAACACACTTCCTTTACATTTTCCCCATTGGATGGGCATTGACAACTTGTCATATACAGGGTATTCTTGAAGATAATGTAATTTACATAATAAGGATCACAATAACAGAACTACAAACTATAACAAACTTCAAAATTGAATTTATCAAAATGTTTCTGATTGGACTGGTAAGAGGTCTTAATTGGAAATCCTGAATACAAAGACATAACCTATTATGGAGTTTGTGTATTACTAGGAGGAGGAGGAGTAGTGGGAGTAGTAGTATTGATACTGTTGTTAATTATTTCCTTGTAGTAGGAGTAGAAACATGTATTTTCAACTTACTAAAGAAACAGCTAGTGAAACTGAGGAGACCTTCATTAAAATTACCAAATTTTGTTTAAGATAAATACCAACACGTAATATTTTTCATTTGGAGTTTGTTGCATTAACAATTGTTTTTAATGTAATTATCTGAATTTACATATGTATCAGCAGAATCTTATGTTTCACATCTTTATAAAGGCAACATCTGAGTTGATCAATACAAAAATTATCATCTTCTCTTCATTATGAAAATAAAGTGTGTATGAAAGAAATGTAGAAAATAATGTAGAGAATATGTAGTGTATGTAGAAAATAATCAGTGTTGCTTAAAAAGTAAAATTCTATGTATGAACAAGTGAGATTAAATACCCTCTTAGACTGAAATAAAATAATTCAAAATATATAGAAAAGTAGCTGAAGCACAGAAATTAATGACTTTTTTTTCTGCATCCATCATGCAATTATTACATGATGTTCTAGAAGAAGATAAATAATACTCTATTGCATAGAATTAGTTTCATATACATGAGAAAAATAGCTCAAAAAAGATAAATTACTTAAAGGATGGCATCCTGTAACACTAAAAACACAAGTATATATTCTAGTAAAGTGCTTAATTCAAGGGCAGAACAAAAAAGTGATGCTTCAATAAGATGAGGCAAAATTAAATAGTTTATAATGTGAATGTTTTAAAGTGAGATCTTGAGACATAATCTAGTTTAGTGATAGGAAAGGAAATGCCTCTGTTTCAATGAAAACAGTGGCACAGAAGAAGGTTTGAAGGACTGCAAGAACAGGAGGAGAAAATCTGAATGTTTTTTGTCCCATGTTGAAGTAATTCCCTCATTCACTGAACATGGAAGTAACATACAGAAAACATGATCTAGAAAATGTCTAGGAAAAAAACACTGCCATTATCATAAGAAATAGCTGTCATAGATACCATGCCTCACTAATCTAAAGCTTTGTCCAGACTAAAGTATGAAAAAAAGTGTGGTATGCCCAGACCTTGGGTCCTGGTTCTCCAGTTTCTCAGGACAGAAATTCATTAGAGCACAACTGTATTTTCTTTGCATTGATGCTAAGATACACTTAACATACACATCAAGATACATTAATGCAGTTTGGAGATGACAAGGGCATTAATGTAGACTCCAGTATTCAAAACAACTTCAGCTAACAGTCATGAGATCAAATACCTAACCAGTCATTTTCTTTTCCAGCTCTCAGATTTTACACCCGTGAAATAGTCTGTAGGACACATTGCCATCAAAAAAGAAGCCTAGCTACTGACTTATACAGCTGTGGAATTTTAATTGACCAGCCTAAGTTGGATACTTAAGCAAATTCGCTCCCAATATTTCTTAACAGTAATAACAGCTAAATATAGTTTCTCATATCAGAGTGCTTTCACTTATTATTTAACAAGTACAGAACATGAATATTACTAGCTGAAAGGATTCATGATAATTCATCAGAAACCAGCAGCTATCTGCCTTAGGTTTTGTCACCAGCAGAAATCAGAACAGCTCTACTGAAAGCTTCTCAGTACTGACACAAACCACATATTTTTTCTACAGTGCTTTCTTTGGAGTGAAAAAGGCAAATGACATATTATATCTGTCATTTTTTTTTTATTGTAACAGAAAAAGGGAATGAAAACAAAGCAATCACAATAGTTAACAAATTCATAATAAAAAATTAAGGAGCTTTTCAGTAAATAAAAAGAAGAAAAAGAAAAAAAAAAGATCATTACATTTCTCCTATTTGACAACTTAATAGTCACAGTAGAAATCTTAGCTTGATGCAGGTATGTGCAGTTTTCAAGTAAATCCAGTCAATTATATTATTGCATGTAGTAAAGTCAGTGAAGCATGTCAGTCCCATGTAAGCAAGTATATGGATGCTTACTTCACATGTGTGTTCTTGGTGGCCAATTTTAGCTCAGGATAGAGGGAAAGGAGGGTTACTGGAGAATGAAACTTAAAAACAGAGCAAAAGATTCGTCATGGAGTTTTGTCACTGTCTTCAACAGAGCTAGAGGAAAAGGTCTGGCCAGAAAGATGTAAAACATTATGAGACAGCTTTGGGGAAGCAGAAAGCAGCAGACAGCAAACTCTGTGGAATAACTGAGCTAGAGCAAGTTCAAAACCAAGCAAGAATACAGCTTGTTTCTCTCCTTTCATTCAAGTTTTGGGGATGTTCCTGCCTATATGTAGAACTGTGACCACAAAGAAAAAAAAAGTAAGCATCACAGTTAACATAGATTGAATTTTTTTCTTATAATTATTTTTATACTCATGTTTGTTCCTTTATTTGATCTTTGACAACAATAAGACATTTTCAAAGATTTCTTCATCAGACTTTACCCAATGTATGGAGGCTTTTTATTCTGCACTGTTATGAATATGGGCCATATCTTAGCTTCATCTCTGTTGAATATGTTTTTTTGCTGTTTGAAAAAGTACCTAATGATACAGTTTGTTGTTAAAGAATATACGTACAAAATTTAAGAAAAAGGTTAAATAGAAACAAATTATTTTGTCTCTTAAAAATACTAAACATTAACATCATATTGACACGTTTGTTAAAACCATAGAATCATAGAACTGTTTGGGTTGGAAGAGATCTTCAAAGGTCATCTTGTCCACCCCCCCTGCCATGACCAGGGACATCTTCAACTAGATCAGGTTGCTCAGAGCCCCATCCAACCTGACCTTGAACATTTCCAGGGATGGGGCATCTACCACCTCCTTGGGCAATCCGTTCCAGTGTTGTTACTTGTCTGCTTGACTAAAATGAACTTTAATTCAATGTTTTCTGCCTGATTGGTGTGTCAGTTCTTTACTGGGCAGAAAGTGACATAAAACCATGGACTTATGCAAAGCTGACCCAAAGTAATGCAGCCAAGTGTATAGCTCTGTACTGTTAATGGAACCAGGCAACTGTCAAGTATGCGGCAATGGATAAAACCTTTTTGATCCTTATTAAAAGAAAAAAGAAAAAAACCCAAAAACAACAGAGGAGAAACAACCAATGTTCTTTATTTCACAATGTATCCTTCTCTCCAGTACCTACTTTGGTGACACATCATTGCTTTATTATAGCCACCTTCCACAGGAGTTGCATTAATATACTCATGAATACCTTTTATTTCATTGTTCACATGAATGATTATTTCTATACTTACAATTTCCACATGCTTAAAGACATCTTTAAGGCTATCATAGGAAATCATCTTTACAAATTGATAGGGAAACACTGAGCAGCTTACTATTCAAACCAAAGTCACGATTTAATATTCATTATGCAAAGTTCAGAGTAAACACAGCATTGTTGAGACTAGGTTGAGTTTATATAAATATCATGAGGTAAATATGAATTCTGAACATAAAGTTAAAATAACACATTCTCCTGTGGAAAAGAGGATCCTGTAGTTATAAATAACATACAGGAAATGAGATGAGGTTTTGGGGTTTTCTTGCCTAAAGAGGAAAACCACATCAATATCCTGATGAAACAATTAACTGAAACAATTCTACTTTCATTGTTATCACAGTTACTCAAAAAGAAACAAACAAATAAAAGGCAAAATGGACAGGGAAGGGACCTAGAGAGGGTGCAAGAAGAGAGTGAGGAATCCTTGTGTGCTGCCCTGGCAGTTTACCACATGATGCAGAAAAGTGTCCCTGCAGGAACTGGCAGAAGCTGTGAAAAGGGGATGAATACATCCTACTTGCTGGGATAATTGTATCACACAAAGAGAGATAAATTAAGAAGTTATACATGTGATACACCATCTGTGTCTGTTTTTGTTATTTTCTCCATATACATCTGTTTCTATTCAGCTGTAGGGCAACACTCCATCATATTATGCAGACCAGAATAACACAGAAAGTTCAGTTTTGTTGACAAAAAGAAACTTCTCTTCCTAAATATATGGTAAACCAGCAAAGTAATTTTTGATCAGTAAGCTTTGAAAATCAAAACAAGAGAGCTGATCCAAATATATTCAAATTTTATGTTTGATATTTATAACTTTGGATTAAGATCTCAAGATTCCAATATGTAGTTATAACTTGAGTCAGATGCTACACTGGTAGGTGTTTATTTTCTGGTTCCAGCTGGAATGTAACTGAACTCTGGAGAAAAAGAGAAAATAAAAAAAATAAAAAAATAAAAAAATAAAAAACAAAACCAAAAAACCAAAACCTGCGCTATGTGCATACAGAAGTAAACCCAAAAACAAAACAGAAAGAATGATGAAACTGGTGAAGGGTCTAGAGCACATGTCTTACGAAGAGTGGCTGAGGGAACTGGCGTTGTTTAGTCTGAAGAAAAGGAGGCTGAGGGGAGACCTTATCACTCTCTACAACTACCTGAAAGGAGGTTGTAGCGAGGTGGGCGTTGGATCTCTTTTCCCAGGTAACAAGTGATAGGACGAGAGGAAATGGCCTCAAGTTGCACCAGGGCAGGTTTAGGTTGGATATTAGGAAAAATTTCTTCACTGAAAGGGTAGTCAGGCACTGGAACAGGCTACCCAGGGAAGTGGTTGAGTCTCCATCCCTGGAGGTATTTAAAAGACATGTACACATGGCGTTTAGGGACATGGTTTAGTGGTGGACTTGGCAGTGTTGGGTTAATGGTTGTACTCAATGATCTTAAGGATCTTTTCCAACCTAAATGATTCTATGATTCTATGATTCTGTATCTAAATGTATTGATGAACTTTTATGATTTTATATCTTATCTCCTGTCCTCTTTGGAACCTGAGCTTGAGGACTGCCCCTAGTGTCTTTTTCACCTGCTCCTCTTCTAAACTTGAAGTACAACTTCATAAACTGAACTAGCCAACCAGTACTTGATGTACTTACAGATTTAGATAATGCTCCAGAGTAGTTTGTCAGGCACATTCAGAAGTGATTGATGTACCTGTTGTTCATGTAATTTCAATATTTTTTTTTCACCCAAATAATTATATGTCTGACTAATGATGCTTTAAAGTTCTCTAAATTTCTGGAGTTTTTCAGATGCATTCAACAGCTGTAATAACACATTCAGATGAAGAAGTAGAATCTAGTTGAATGCATGAGCCTTGCAAACCTGGACAAACAACATCTGGTTTGGAGTGGTGGGGGAGGGTGGGAGGGTGGAAGGGTGGTGCGTATTTTTGCTGGAATCAGAAAATACAATTTCATGCAGCCACTGTAAATTGTTATGTATAAAATAGATACGGTCCTTCTGAACTGTAAATGTGGGAACTGAAATACAGAAATGTGTGTAATGTGGTCTGTTGCCACAAATCAGAAGAGAACTCAGGAGGGAAAAGCAAACAAACCAACACAGCAAATTAAAGCTTTTTTTTCTCATTCTTTCAACCAGTGTCATAAATTTTATGCTTTCTGGATGATCCTAGCAAGCTAATCTTACCTATTTTGTAGTACTCTTTCAAATACTGATGTCAACTAGATTTTAAAATGCTCCTAATGAATAGTTATTTTTTTTCATGGAAATCACATTCAAAATGTAGCCTGGAGGCAACGGTTAGTCAGTAATTGAATAAAATAAAAAATTCCGTACTCAGTATCTTATTTCATCACTCCATTTCACTACCTTACTGATTTATAACATAATTGATTTTAAATCAATGAAAAATCCTGAAAATAATCTGAAAAGACCATCTATCAAAATATTTGTGTGGCTGAGAACCATCAAGAAAGCAGCTGTTACGAGGACTTCAGACATCAATAGTGTGGTATTTGGATGACTTTCCAGGTCTTGGGCTGATTCTGGGATGTTGTTAGATTCTAGGATGATTTTTTTTTATAATAGTTTTGGTTGACTCATTTCCTTCCACAGCAATGCTCACATCTAACAGGGCTCTAGACTAAGAGACAGAATTTTTTCTAAGATACACGTTTTATGAATGAGAGAACACCTCTGAATGAACACATACCATTGCATTTAAGAAAGACAAAGTATACTGGCCAAGATGTCTAAGATTTCCAAAGAAATTCCACTACCTTCCTTCGCAAGTTCAGTGCTAACTATTTTTGCAATTACGTTTTCTAGTATCAAATCCGAACCTTCCTTGCTGCATATTATATTGATTATTTCTTGTTCTACCCTCAGAGGATACGGAAAGCAATCTATCATTGTCTCATTTTTACAGTTTCATATATTTGAATACTGTTGTTTCCTCTCAATCCTTTCTTTTCTAGACTAAACAAACTCAGTTCCTTCAGCTCTTTCTTACAGGTCATATTTATCAAATCTTGATCATCTTTGATGCTCTCCTCTGTGCTAAATTTGTCTATTTATTTCGCTTTATTGCCTCATTTATGATTTGTAACATCAGATCCTTTCCTGACATAGGGTTTCTCAGCTGATAATGAGGAATTTTATGTTTTTCCTTTTTCTCCCTCATTCCTAAGTATATTTCTTTGTACTTTACAGAACTTCTACTTATTGATTTGGACTATTTCTTCATTTATCAAGATCATTTTCAATGACAATGTTGCCTCACATAATTACAATTGTTTCCCAGGTAGTAACATTTATATATTTTACTTCTTTGCCATTATTCAAACTGTTAGTATTGAGTTGCATCATCTTCACAGGAAAATCAAGAATGACCCCACCTAGTATGTCTCCCTAATTTTAATACAAGTTACTGATGAAAACTGTTTGGATATGGGGTTTTTTTTTGTTTTTTTTTTTCAGTCAGTGTTGCACCCAGATGAGAGTGAGACATGATGAACTAAATCTTTCAGTCTTTAATCTCATAAAACCAAAGTGAACACCAAGTATAACTTACCTCCAAAGAGTGTCACAGGGAAAAGGGCCCCAAAAAACAGGAGCATTCGATTAACAGCTGGTGGATAAACAATGTGCAGATGTTTGCGCTTACTCACTCCAGGCACAGTAAGCTCAGCCTAAATGAGGGCAATAGCTTCCAGTGTACTATACCAGAGTTAGAAAACTAGTAAGAATAGAAAACCATATTCAGGAATCGTCTCGTAAGTGGTAAGAATTTACTGTCAGTTGAGAAAATATGTAAGACATTTCAGACTTTTTCCTTGTATTCTGAAAAACTGAGGAAGTTTTTAATTATGGACTACATATACCTATAGTCTTGCTAAAAGCTGAACTAACAGAAACTCTTAGCAAAACCAGTGAGTCCAGCTATATTTCCAAGGAAAACCAAGCAGCAGACAACCAAGTTGGAGGAACAACAAGGAGTAGCTAAAGGGAGGAGCTAACAAAGTGGGACATAGCTAATGCAGAGCAGCGGAGCTTGGAACAGAACTAGAAATAGCAAAACATGGCTAGACAGACAAGGAGCATGTAGCTAAGTGAGGAATGCATAGTATAAGAGGTTGAAGGAAGCCAGTCATACCAAACATTCAGCATCTTCTTGAACTCGGCTTTGCTCTCCAGAAGTACTTAATCTGAAGTTGTAAGATGAGTGTACTTCAAGGAAAGGGAAGGAAACTAGCTGGTCTAAACATTTATTTCACTGGAAGAAAGGACAGTAAACTGGTTATAGTCCTTGTATTTTATTTAGAAATTGCATATGGTATGTCGTCATATTTCTCTACCTTATTAGTATATTTTTTCTCCCTTTAATAAAAACATGTTCTGTGAATCAAAACAATTCATACTTGTGAGTGGTGAAAATCAGCTCACTCAGTATCAGCAAGTTTAATTCAATTTTCCTATATTTTTTGGTGAGAGTTGCTTTAACTTTGAGCCTAATCCTTCCTTCTGCCAGTCAAATGCTGGCAGAATTGCTACATAATATTGCAGAAATTCCTACCTGCAGAAAGAGAAACAACAGGCAATTTTGTTAACTTTATCTTTATATTTTACTTTACTTTTCGTATCCAGAAATATAGTTGTGGTTTAGAGAGGTATCACAACTGAATACTGCACAAAGTCTTCCACTGGAAGATGAACTATATAAGTAACTAAAACTTTTCCAATTATAAAGATTTATCTGTCAGGGAAGGTAACCAGGGGTGACTCTTTGAAGTTGCAGTTGCATCAGTTTAGGAAAAAAAAAAAAAAAAAAAAAAACAGAAAAAGAAAAAGAGAGGAAAGACAGACTTAGACTATCCTAGACCAATGAAGGAACTTCATTTGCTGGTTTAGGTGTCCTCTCTTTCTGAAGGGATTTAAGCCATTGGTATCATCCCAGAGAAATTTGTTCAAACTAAATTATAAGGCACCAGGACAAGTGAAGGAAGCTGGGGGGGGGGGGGGGGGGGGGAGGAGGGGGGAGGAGGGTAGGGAGCGGGGCGTGGAATTCAGTCTCTTGCTAACATTGCCTAACTTTTACAGTTTTAGAAAAAGAGTAGAACAAGGCCTTGAACAAAGCTGTCTTACTCCAAGGTAAGTGCTAATTCAGTCATAGGCTGAATAGCTATTCTTAAGTTCCTTTATGTTATTTCAATAATTATATACATATTTTTCAGAAAGTGAGTTTATTCAGAATCAGAGGAAACTTCAAAGTAACTTAAGGCATGAGAAGCCATGACTGAAGAAAACATAGAGAAGATTGTAACAATTCTTTCAAGGATTCTGTAATTACTTTAATGAAAAGCTAAGGGAGGAAGGGTCAGAAAATTGTTACACTTTTTATGGACACAGTTCTATTTTTAACCTCTGGGTGAGTTTGTTAATTTTGGGCTTAAACATAGCAATTACTGGAACAGGAAAAGGAAGCTTCTATCACCTCAAACCCACTTCTTAAATGGATGAAAAATAGGTAATGGTCAGTCTTGTACATTAAAATGTTTATTGCAAAAATCATTATGTGTAATTTGAATTCATGCTCACAGTGTCTGTATTTAGATTGCTTTTTTTTTCCCCTGTTCTGAGTATATGCTCACAAAGGGGGCTTTTATTGTCCATAAGCAGCATGGATGTTGCAGTTACTCTCTATCAATGACTTGCAAAAGGATGAACAAAAGCAACAAGGTCTTCTGAATCTCTCTGCAAATTTCTGTCCCAAAGACTGATCATGATAATGTAATATTCACAATTTCTGTCATCAAGCATGCAGGAAGTAATATATCAAGTTGCTTTCAACCCAGGATTTGTTCCCAGATTGTAGGCTCTGATACAAACTATTCACAATTCAGGATTGCAAATTACCATTTATAATAATTTTCCAAAGTATTCACATTTCTGAAACACTGGCACTAGTGAATTCATTTACCACTGGTAGTTTACCAAATATCTCAGATAACAGATTGCTTGTGGGAATAATTCTGAGCTACCCATCAAGAATGACTTAGATAAGGTGGCAGAGTGACTCCTGCATATTATTTAGGTGCAGAATTAATCAGGGGGGCTCCAGCGTAAGTAAGTATATTCAGTACAACCAGAAGCACAAATTTAATATCTTGAGAGAGTTCAATAATGGTGACACCTGCTGCAGCCTCAAGAGCAAGACCTAAAAGTACCCAATCTTATATTTCTGCACCATCAAGCTTCTCCCATCATCTTAAAAAAAATGACAGAGCTGGGACTCTAGAAGGTTATAGAAGTTTTTATAAGAAATTTAATTATTGACAGTTTCTGATTTAGGACCTTGGCTCTTCCTTAATATGTCAGGCACATTTTTATTAGAAAAAATACCTTTCTTACTTGTCCAGCCCACCTAGATATGGGTTACGAAGGACAGCAGCACAGCCTGATAGGTTCCTTGGATGTCTTTCCTGACTTTTTCACATGTATGATCTTGGCTAGATTGTCCATTGAACAAAATACAGGCAGAAACAGTCTATCTCCCTTTTCTAAAAATACATGTCGTTCCATTTTGTATTACACTATGAGATTATTTGACACAAGTATGGTTGCAAATGTAGTTTAAGCTGAATAAATGCTGGTCACAAAATCAAAAAATGGAATGATTGAGGTTGGAAGGGACCTCTGGAGGTCATCTTGGCCACCACCCCCGCTCCGGCAGGGCCACCTATAGAACATGATGTCCAGGATCATGTCCAGATGGTTTTTGAATATCTCCAGGGATGGGGATTCCACAACTTTTCTGGACAACCTGTGCCAGTGCTCAATCACTCTCACAATAAAAAAGTGTTTCCTGATGGAACCTCCTGTGTCTTAGTTTGTGCCTTTTACCTCTTGTCTTGTCACTGGGCACCACTGAAAAGAGCCTGGCTCTGTCCTCTTTGCACCTTCCTTCAGGTATTAATATACATTGATGAGATCCCTCCTGAGCCTTCTCTTCTCCAGGCTGAAGTCACATCTACTTTTCCTCATATGAGAGATCCTCCAGTCCATTCCTCATCTTAGTGGTCCTTTGCTGGGCTCCCTCCAGTATGTCCATGTCTCCCTTGTAGTGAGGATCCCAGATCTGGCCACAGCATTCCAGATATGGCCCCACCAGTACTGAATAAAGGGGAAGGATCACCTCTCTTGACGTCTTGGCAATACTTTGCCTAACACAGCCCAGGATACCATTCACCTTTTCTTGTGGCAGGTGCACATTCAACTTGGTGTCCACTAGGACCCTCGGGTGCTTTTATGCAAAGCTGCTTTCCAGCCGGTCAGCATCCAGCATGTAGTGGTCCATCATGAAAAGTTTGTCATGTATAAATGGAAAATAATCGATGTGAGTCTGTGTACTTTCCATGAGACATATTGCTCCTGAATGACATTTCAGTGGTTTTCATATCACCTAATTTCAAGTATCCACAAACTAACACGTGAAATTCACCTTCTTTTGAGAAAAATATAGGAAGGATTGGTTATTCTGTAATACTTCTTACCCCATGAACAAGCAAGTATTTAACAAAGATGTAGGCACTTCTACATGTAAAAGCCTAAGCTCAAGAAAGTAATTTAGAAAAGCCCAATCTAGCTTTTATAGGAAATAGACATTATCCTAAGGGGGGAAAAGTAATCAAACAAACAAACAAAACCAAACAAAACCCCCACCTTTTGGGGGGCCTAACAGCTATGCGATTGGGAATACTCAATTGTCAACTGCACTCCTGTCTTTCCTAATCTTATTCCCTAGGCACTGATTTCTGCCTAACATCATTTGACATTGAGCACTTGTAGCTCCTAGGTCCAAAAGGAACTTCGATATAAATGCTCAGACTGCATCAATGAGAGTTGTGCACACTCTTTGCAGCACAGCTTAATGATCAGACCGGTCACTTATTAAGTGGGAGAACTGAGTTCTCTCTCTTAATTGCAATCCATAACTTTCCCACCCTACAAAAGTTCCTTACTGAAAGATAAAAAGCTGGTAAGTGGAAGAATAGTTTTCAATGCACTTGTTAAAGGCACTGGGTAACCAGAAATAACAACATTCTGAAGCCATAAAAATGGGAAGGTTAGGTCCTAGATACCAGGAGTTCTGCACTCTGGTCTTTTATCTTTGATTGCTGGTTTTTTTCAGTTTGTTTTCATTTGCTGGTTTTTTGTTTGTTTGTTTGTTTGTTTCCTCCAGTGATACTATTATGCCAAATATAAAAATAATCAAAAAATGAAAACCATGAAAATAAACATTCTCACACACCACGTATCCTGACCAATTCATGCCAGTGACCAGGTTTGTTCTTATCACTACTTCTCTTATCATATATTGGTTGGATTTGTATGTTTTGGTTTGTGTCTCCTTTGGCCCAATACCCTTAAAGGAGCAGACACTCTCCTTCTACATACTCTGACACTCAGCTAGTGAACATCATGACTTGCTACTCTCTCCACTTTTTTTTTTTAATTGTAAAATTAAGTTGAATAAGTAATTTTGCAGGAGAAAACTTTATAACCACTCAAGAACACATAAATCTGGGTCAGTAGCAGAGATTTAGCTCCAATTTGCTCAGTGTTTGTACATTACTTTCCAAATTGAACCTACCAGTATGTCTGGGAGGCTATATTTCATGTTTTGAGCTCTGAAAAGTGATTGATTCTCATAGATAAGGTGTAACTCTTTGGTAGATAGAAAAGGGATATTAATCTACAAATAATTCAACAATTCTTAAGAAATAACATGCAAATTATTTTGTTTGATTCCCGAATGGATGGGTGTCCTGGTTTCAGCTGGGATAGAGTTAATTTTCCTCTTGGTAGCTGCTAAGGTGCTGTGTTTTGGGTTTAGGATGAGAACAACATGAATAACACACTGATGCTTTGGTTCTTGCTAAGTAGTGCTAAGTAGTGCTAAGCTGTTGCTAAGTAGTTGCTAAGTAGTGCTTACACTAGTCAAGGACTTTTCAGCTTCCCATGCTCTGCCAGGTGCACAAGAAGCTGGGAGGGGGCACAGCCAGGGCAGCTGACCCAAACTGGCCAAAGGGCTATTGCATACCACATGACATCATGCTCAATATATAAGCTGGGGGAGTTGGCCGGGGGGCAGCGATTGCTGCTTGGGGAACGTGCTGGGCATCAGTCAGTGGGTGGTGAGCAATTGCACAGTGTATCACTTGCTTTGTATTACTATTGTATTATTATTATTTTTTTTTATTATTATTGTTATTATTACTATTACTACTGTTCTATTTTTATTTTACTTCAATTATTAAACTATTCTTATCTCAACCCACGAGTTTTCTCCCTTTTACTCTTCCGATTCTCTCCCCCATCCCCCCAGTGGGGGAGTGAGCGAGCGGCTGCATGGTGCTTGGTTGCTAGCTGGGGTTAAACCACGACAATGGGGATGGGGGATGTCACCAGTTCTACAAAGAGAACTTTATTACCAAATCTTCACTTAGATTTTCCAACAGTGCATGCTATAAATCTGACTATTGAGAACAGATGATAAACTATCAAGTACAGGTGATAACTCATATGTTGTCAGTGTTTCAAATCGAACAGAGGGCTTTGCCAGTATGTCATACATATATCAAACTTCTTGGAAACTTTTTGAGCTTAGCATATACAGTCATGGCTTTAACATCAGGAGGAGATTTAATCTGTCATTTGTAACACTGATTTTCTTGGAGGGCTTAGTATCCCATAGTAGACTGAAAAAGCTGAGTACAACAAATTAAAAAGTCAAATATATAATTAATCAGAGGTGAAACAGATAAATATGCAAAAGTAAGAGAATCTATAGTGACTGAAATTTAGATCTGCCTTCACTGTAATTGGGGTTCAGGCTACTAGAGTCTGGTTCAATTCCACTATCATCAATAAAAATTTAGAAAAAGAATTGCACTTGACACCAGGAGATCAAGTAGACATTTCAGTGAATATTATAAAATCATTCAATGGAATGACATTTAGAGACCTATGATAGGCAGCTTACTGGCACTAATTTTCTAGGAACAGAAGTAGAAACAGAACAAATTACTCAGAGGAAGTAAAAAGCAGAAAAAGTAAAAAGCAGAAAAAGTAAGAAACAGAAAAAGTGGAGCATTGACATGCTGATTTCTCTTTTCCTACAGTATTTCCTCTTCTAATAAACTACAGTGATTTCCAGATAAGAGTCCTCAAGAAAGAATGTTGTGAGAGTACCAAATATCAATCAAACAAAGAAAATTAATACTGTTATCTCGATGCAATTATGTTAGTGTAAAAGTTTCTTAACTACTGTTATTATTAAATGAGTAAATTTTTTTATAATAGTGGGGAAAAAAAACAAACAGCAGAACAAATAATAAAGATTTCAGATCACTGAGAAAGATATTAAGCCAAAACCAGTACAGATGTGAGCGTGCTTTCTGATGAAGACATAGACTGTCTCTTGGGAGTTCTCTTTTCAGTTTTGTAATTAAAACATTAGACATAAAATTTTGGTTGTAAGCATAGAAAAGATGTTTCATTGTGAAGATATGTCATCAAAGTATCTGAATATAAAATTTAATTTAATTGCTTCATAATCAGATAATAACACTGTTCTCAAATGTCTCTTGATAGGCTGAACAGGAAAACAGTATCTAATCTTAAAAACCTCTGAAACAAAAACTGCCAGGTCCATGGCTCCCTTCCTCTCCCTCCCAAAAACTCAAGAGGTTACTTTTTGTAAGTCATTTCTTTCATAAAAAAAACCAATAAAATAAAAAGGGGGCATCTCAACAACAACAACAACAAAAAGGTTTTTATTTGTTGAGTGTGAAAATGTATTTGAACACATTGAAAATGCAGTTCCAATCAAGAAAAATTCATTCCATTTGGATTTCTTATTCTCTGAGAAAAAAAATAAGACCTCACTGAAAAGCTGATTTTTTTTCTGCACTTGAATATACCGCTTGCTGGAGCATTTGTCACATTCCTGAAGGAGTAATTGTGTGTTCCATAGATGGTTTTTATAACTTGATATTTGTTTTTTGGTTACACTTAAGATACATTCAGGATTCAAATGCTCTCTTACTCGTTAACCATATGCAGAAAGAAAAAAAAAGTATTTCTTTTTCTGAAAAAGCTTTTGACCTTGTTATCTCCTTATCCACAGCCTGTTTGCTCTAGTTTTAAAACATCACCATATCAGCTACTGAGAGTGTATGATAACTTTTGCATTAGCGTATATTTGTGTATATTTAATAGACTGTAATGGTTTATGATCTCCTTTCTTTTCTGGAAATGTAGTCTCTACACTTTTGTTCCTGAAACTCTAATCACTCATTTTTTTGTCCTCCTAAAACTAAACAGGAAATGCTATGTGTTATTCCTAAGCTTTGTGATGTTACTTAGTTTTATGTGCAGCGCCATGTTCTGTGCAACTTACAGAACTTTCATCTGAACATGGCCTGCCGTCAGCAATTTAAGTGTTGGCCAGTAATCTGCAAAAAAAATGTCTTTCATAACAAGTTTTGACTCTTACAATTTTACAAATTCCATTCTCTAAATCATCTTGCATCTTGCAAGTGTTAATCTAGGAAGTGAAAATCTTCAGGCACTTACTATTTTAGTTCTTCAACTTTGAATCCCTTCAAGTGGCTTGCAAGATATATTTATTTTCTGTCCTTTAGTAATACAGTTTGCTGTAGGAAATGATGCTTGTTTCCCCCTCCATCAGTTTTAAGCACACCAATTACGTTTTCTTCTTATGGGTATCCAGACTTTGTTATTACCAACACAAATGAAATAATTTCCTACTTATATCTATGTATATACAGTAGAATTTTCTGCATTACAATTCTGATACATAGTTTAGCTAGTCACACAGAATAGGACTAGGAAGCAGTTTTAGCATAATGCACCTAGTGTGTCCAAAACAAACAAGCAATCAAATAAAAATGAGATAAATGCAGACATAGAGCATGTCATGTTATCTGCAACCCTAGTTACAACAGTAGTTGTTAACAAGTTTGAATTGATATAAGTTAATGTGAACTTTCCTACATTAATCTAATGTCTAGATTAATTTGTATTTTAGTCAGTTACTAAAAAAGTTGAATTTATCAAAATCCATATTATAAATAGGCTAACAGCTTACCCTTAATGTACGTCTAAAGCAAAAGTGAATTTGCTGACAGATGTAGTAATGTAACACACTTAAGCAAAGCAGGAAGGCATGCTACTACGTTACTGTGAACTTGCCTGAAATACTTCTCTAAGAGTAGAGCAGAGACAAGTAGAGTCTTTGATTGCCTGGCAAGTGAAACTGTCCTCACAAGATCGAGGAGAGGTGAAATTAGAAAGGTTCTGCTCATTGTACATATTCAACTGATTCCCCCTCCCATTTCTTTTATTGTAGAATAATTTCATATTTCATTAAAAGACCCAACTATATGAGGAGAGGGCAATTAAGCTATGTTCTTACAGCCTCTTCTTAGGTCTTTAAGTGTTTCTTTCCATTGTCTTCATGTATTTCTTTCCCATGCCAGGCTGAAGCTGAAAAAAGAAAAACCTTATACTCTTCTTTGGTGTGAGCTAGGAACAAAGATGAACCCTGAGTCATTGTAGAAAGGTTTTCTCTTTTGAAGCCACATGCTTCCTGAAGAATCTCAGGAATGGATTCCTATCACTGAATTACTTCAAAAACAGGTACTAAAGGGTAGACAAGTAGTTTGAAGGTACAAGAAAAATCTATATAAAACTTAACAGGGGCTAATTGTATATATTTAGAGTGAAGGAATTAATGATTAACGGATTTTGATGATATGTATAGAACTCTCAAGCAGATTTAGGCAAGATATCGGAATGACTAAACAGTAACAATTCACAGGACCAGTTCTTCAGGCTTATGTCATCTGTTTCTGCACTGCCTTTTATCCTGTCTTCTAGGAGCTTCCTCAGAAAAAAGGAACATGAAAAAATATACACATGAACTATGAAATGGGTGTTGTGCTTCTTTTTCTATTTGTTTGTTTGCTTGCTTTGTTTATCAAGTATTTCTTGTTTTCTGGCTTGATTCTGGATGACTTTACGAGTGCATAAAATATAAATATTCATTTATACTGGATCTTTTCTTTTGACCACATGGATAATGTTTTAAGGCATTGCAGTACCTGAAAAAAACAACTCATTTGATGTAGAAGATTAATTTGTCCACCACTTAACAAAGAATGTAATCAATCAGTTATGAGGTTAGTCACACAAACAAAAGTAATTGTTAAGCTAAATTATTCAATGAGTAACATGAAATATATTTAGCCACATCCACTTCTTTCATCAAGAAAATAGCATCTAGCCATTACCCTGACATCTCA
The DNA here is from genome assembly GCF_047370975.1 of Nipponia nippon. NCBI lineage: Eukaryota > Metazoa > Chordata > Aves > Pelecaniformes > Threskiornithidae > Nipponia > Nipponia nippon. The sequence continues at coordinate 77,752,389 of NW_028262336.1, forward strand.
GAAATGGAAGATGTTGTTATGCTATTCTAAGTGTGAATTATGTGGACAGTTTTCTAGTATTTTTCTGTAAATAAATTTAACATTTGGAGAACATAGGGGGTGGGGAAGGAAAATGTACTGCATTTTTTCATAAGAATTAAGTTTTTTTAACATCAAATTTGGTACCAGTAGAGTCTCTTCTCCACATACCAGTAACAATCTGTTTATAAAGATTGATTTTTATATCAAATCCTTTGAGCAATAAGTGATAAAAATAAAGAAAAGAATGGCCTTGTTAAGCATTGCTGGCTATATACTTTCAGAAAATGTTATCTTTCTCTTTTTGTTATCATAGAGTCATAGAATCATAGAATCGTCAAGGTTGGAAAAGACCCTTAAGATCATCGAGTCCAACTGTTAACCTAACACTGCCAAGTCCATCACTATACCATATCCTCGAGCACCACATCTATCCATTCTTTAAATACCTCTGGGGCTGGACACTCAACCCCTTCCCTGGGCAGCCTGTTCCAATGCTTGACCACCCTCTCGGTGAAGAAGTTTTTCCTAATGTCTAACCTAAACCTCCCCTGGCGCAGCTTGAGGCCGTTTTCTCTCGTCCTATGACTCGTTACTAGGGAGAAGAGACCGACCCCCACCTCGCTACAACCTCCTTTCAGGTAGTTGTAGAGAGCAATAAGGTCTCCCCTCAGCCTCCTCTTCTCCAGACTAAACAACCCCAGTTCCCTCAGCCATTCCTCATAAGACTTGTGCTCTAGACCCTTCACCAACTTCGTTGCCCTCCTCTGGACATGCTCCAGCACCTTGATGTCCTTCTTGTAGTGAGGGGCCCAAAACTGAACACAGGACTCGAGGTGCGGCCTCACCAGTGCCGAGTACAGGGGCACTATCACCTCCCTGGTCCTGCTGGCCACACTATTCCTGATACAAGCCAGGATGGCATTGGCCCTCTTGGCCACCTGAGCACACTGCTGGCTCATGTTCAGGCAGCTGTCAACCAACACCCCCAGGTCCTTTTCAGCCAGGCAGCTCTCCAGCCACTCTTCCCCAAGCCTGTAGCGTTGCATGGGGTTGTTGTGACTGAAGTGCAGGACTCGGCACTTAGCCTTGTTGAATCTCATACAGTTGGCCCCGGCCCAACGATCCAGCCTGTCCAGATCCCTCTGCAGGGCCTTCCTACCCTCCAGCAGACCAACACTGCCAGCCAACTTGGTGTCATCTGCAAACTTATTGAGGGTGCACTCAATCCCGTCATCCAGATCATCAGTGAAGATGTTGAACAGGACCGGCCCCAGTACTGAGCCCTGGGGAACACCACTTGTGACCGGCCGCCAACTGGATTTGACTGCATCATGTAATCTAGCAGTCACCAACATATATACAGAATTGTTTTGTTTGATTGCTTTAATTCAGTTTGATTAAAAGCTGTCAAAAGCAGCAGTATTACTGGGTTCTCATTAGTCAAATAATTACTATGAGGATTTCTTATTTAAACTATAACTTACCTTCTTTACATGTCTCCTTCAGTTCTTTCCTTGCCAAGCAGGCAATAATCTCTTTGATGAGAATCAAGCTGAACAACAGAAGGTCTGTGCTTGCTTATCAGGTAAAGGAGATGAGTATAACACTGTATGATAAATGAGTATACTATAGCTTTTAGAAATATCATTTCAACAGACAAAAATATGTATCTTTTTAAAATCTGAAAGGGTGTTGTCAGCTGACCCAATTTTAATTCCACCAGAGGACCTACTGCAAGTGTCTGAAATACAGTGTAGCATAACAGTATTTTCAACACTGAGCATGAAATCTGTAAGAGATCTTTTTTTACTTCAGAAATACTTTAACAATCCTTTTCCAGTCCAATGAAGTTTAGCCCACATTAATGTTGTACTAAATCACCTGAGTAAGCAACAAGACAAAGCACACATACTGAGACGTAAGGAAAGCTATGTTCTCAGGTACCAGATGCTCTTACTACAAAAGTTGTGGTCATTAAGATGAACAACACATATTCCTTGCTTGTGACATCCCATCACTTATGCCAGGTTTCTGATAACAGGCTATTTCCAGGCAGTGGCTCCCAGCTGTGTTGCTTCATTTCTATGCATGAGCTGAATACATGAAGTCAGACTATGCGCAGGAGCCAATGTATCTATACCCTGTGCTCTTCTTAGTTTAGGTTTTACCCTGCCAAGTCCTGTTTCTGACACAAAAGAGACATATTCTGGTGTTATTTTCCTTCTTTTTTCTTCTCTTCAGATCTGTGTTTACACTTGACACACCTAATTATTGAAGAAATACATTATTATTACAGAAAAACAATCTACAGAAAATGTTACAGTTCATGTAAGAGATCCTAAAGAAATAGAAAACCTACAACAAATTATGATATGCAGATATGCAGAATAAAAATTACAAAAAGTCTCACTACCAGCCAATTTGCTAATACTGACAGCACAATACTCGAGTTTTCAGTTTTCCCAAACCTCGACATTGTTTTTTCCCTCATCATCAATCAGTCTTGTGAAAACTGATTCTTCATATTTCGTTCTTCAATTGTTCAACAAATTTTGCTTTCACAATAAAAAAAAAGATGTGCAAACTGGATGGAAGAAACAAGCCTGTAACTTATAAATCAAAGAATCATAGAATCATTTAGGTTGGAAAAGAACTTTAAGATCATCAAGTCCAACCGTTAATCTAGCACTGCCAAGTCCACCACTAAACCATGTCCCTAAACGCCATGTGTACATGTCTTTTAAATACCTCCAGGGATGGAGACTCAACCACTTCCCTGGGCAGCCTGTTCCAATGTTTAAAAACCCTTTCTGTGTAGAATTTTTTCCTAATGTCCAATCTAAACCTCCCCTGGCACAACTTGAGGCCATTTCCTCTCATCCTATCACTTGTTACTTGGGAGAAGAGACCCCCCCCATGTCTTTCTTCTAGTGAGGGGCCCAAAACTGAACACAGTATTTGAGGTGCAGCCTCCCCAGTGCCAAATACAGGGGAACAATCACTTCCATAGTCCTGCTGGCCACGCTATTTCTGATGCAAGCCAGGATGTTATTGGCCTTCTTGGCAGCTGTCAGCCAACACCCCCAGGTCCTTTTCAGCCAGGCAGCTCTCCAGCCACTCTTCCCCAAGTCTGTAGCATTGTATGGGGTTGTTGGGACCCAAGTGCAGGACCCAGCATTTAGCCTTGTTGAACCTCATACAGTTGGCCTTGGCCGATCGATCCAGCCTGTCCAGATCCCTTTATAGGGCCTTCCTGCCCTCCAGCAGATCAAGACTCCCACCCAACTTGGTGTCATTTGCAAACCTACTAAGGGTGCACTTGATCCCCTCATCCAAATCATTGATAAAGATATTAAACAGAACTGGCCTCAATACTGAGCCCTGGGGAACACCACTTGTGACCAGCCGCCAGCTGGATTTAACTCCATTCACTACAACTCTTTGGACCTGGCCATCCAGCCAGTTTTTTACCCAGCAAACCGTATAGGTGCCCAAGCCAATAGCAGCCAGTTTCTCCAGGAGAATGCTGTGGGAAACCGTGTCAAAGGCCTTACTAAAGTCTAGGTAAGGTCTAACATCCATAGCCTTTCCCTCATCCACTAAGCGGGTCACCTTTCCATAGAAGGAGGTCAGGTTAGTCAAGCAGGACCTGCCTTTCATAAACCCATGCTGACTGGGCCTGATCCCCTGGTTGTCCCATATGTGCCGCGTGATGGCACTCTGGATGATCTGCTCCATAACCTTCCCTGGCACCGAGGCCAGGCTGACAGGCCTGTAGTTTCCCAGATCCTCCTTCTGGCCCTTCTTGTGGATGGGCATCACTTTTGCTAACCTCCAGTCCACTGGGACCTCCCCGGTTAGTCAGGACTGCTGAGAGATGATGGAAAGTGGCTTGGTGAGCACCTCCGCAAGCTCCATTACTACCCTTGGGTGGATCTCATCTGGCACTATAGACTTGTGTGTGTCTACATGGTGTAGCAGGTCACTACCATTTCCCCTTGGATCATGGGGGCTTCATTCTGCTCCCCGTCCCTGTCTTCTAGCTCAGGGGACTGGGTACCCCGAGAACAACTGATCTTACCATTAAAGACCAATGCAAAGAAGGCATTAAGTACCTCAGTCTTTTCCTTATCCTCTGTCACTATGTTTCCCCCCACATCCTATAAAGGATGGAGATTCTCCTTAGCTCTCCTTTTGTCGCTAATGTATTTGTAGAAACATTTTTTGTTGTCTTTTACAGCAGTAGCCAGATTAAGTTCCAGCTGGGCTTTGGCCCTTCTAATCCTCTCCCTGCATATCCTCATGACATCCTTGTAGTCGTCCTGAGTTGCCTGCCCCTTCTTCCAAAGGTCATAAACCCTCCTTTTTTTCCTGAGTTCCAGCCAAAGCTCTCTGTTCAGCCAGGCCAGTCTTTTCCCCCGCCAGCTTGTCTTTTGGAACATGGGGATGGCCTGCTCCTGCGCCTGTAAGATTTTCTTCTTGAAGAATGTCCAGCCTTCCTGGACTCCTTTGCTCTTCAGGACTGCCTCCCAAGGGACTCTCTCAACCAGGCTCCTAAACAGGTCAAAGTCTGCCCTCCAAAAGTCCAAGGTAGCAGTTCTGATAAACTCCCTCCTTACTTCTCTATCATTTCGTGATCACTATGCCCAAGATGGCCTCCAACCGTCACATCATCCACCAGGCCTTCTCTGTTCACAAACAGGAGGTCCAGTGGGGCGCCTTCCCTAGTTGGCTCCCTCATCAGCTGCGTCAGGAAGTTATCTTCCACACACTCCAGGAACCTCCTAGACTGTTTCGTCTCTGCTATATTGTATTTCCAGCAGACATTTGGTAAGTTGAAGTCCCCCGTGAGAACAAGGGCTAGAGATTGTGAGACTTCTCCCAGCTGCTTATGGAATAATTCGTCTGCCTCTTCATCCTGGTTGGGTGGTCTATAACAGACTCCCACCATGATGTCTCCCTTGTTGGCCTTCCCTCTGATTCTTTCCCATAAACATTCAACCCTATCGTCACCATCATTAAATTCCAGACAGTCAAAACTTTCCATAACATACAGGGCTACCCCACTGCCTCTCCTTCCTTGCCCATCCCTTCTGAAGAGTTTATAGCCATCCATTGCAGCATTCCAGTTGTGTGAGTCATCCCACCATGTTTCCATGATGGTAATTATATCATAGTTTTCGTGCTGCACCATGGCTTCCAGCTCCTTCTGTTTGTTGCCCATGCTGCGTGCATTGGCGTAAATGCACTTCAGTTGGGCTGTTGATCCTGCCACCTTTTTGGGGAAGAAGCCCTAACTCCTACGTGACCATTCTCAGGCATTTCAGTCGTTTCTAACACATCCATAGCCCTTGCATCTTTACTGCTGCACAGCTCTCTATCCTCTACCTCCACTGAGATGGCAGACCAAAGGACCTCACTAGCACACCATCCCTCAAATATTTTTGTGCCGCCCCCAGGCTTATCTCTAGCAAGCCTGGTTTTACCCCTTTCCCCCTTCCAATCTTGTTTAAAGCTCTTTGAAGGGAAGGTACTGAAAAGATTGTATCATCTCTTTCAGAAGTAAGACTGCAAAGAATCAGTTTTAATTATTGTAGTCACCCCAGAATAACCCTACAGTATTAACAGATGTACCAAAGCTCTAGAAAACAAAATCTTTGAGTTGAGCATGCATAGAATTTATCATAATCCATTAGAAAATTTGTAACCCCTTAGAAATTTCTTTTTCTTAACCATACTCTATTTTAAGCAAAGATTTTAATCTACATTTCAGTATTTATACTAGAAATATGTTCCATTCTTTTTTCCTAAATAATTTGTCATAATTTAATGGTCATAACATAATCTCCAAAAATGATTTAACATAGAGTGGCAAGGAGTTCTGCAATGGTTGTAATTGTGAACAAATAGTTTTTATTTTCAAAGTCCTACAGAAGGAAATTACTGTGCAAGGTCAACATTGGATGTTGTAACCTGCCATCTGCTTTAGAAATGTGCAAGTAGAAAACTATCATGAAGAATTATTTGAAGATAAAAGGGTGAGTCTTCCATATGACATGGTGGTTTTCTCTTCATTGCGAAAAAATCATGTACAGCAAGATAATTGAAGCACACTAGACATTTGACTTTAAAATCTGATGAGGAGAGGGCATTACATTTTTTACTGAAATATGGCTACAGGCCACACTGAATGATTATTTGATATAGTTATACCATGAGATAAATTATGTGCATTATACATTCTAGGGCTTGGCAATGAAGGACATAGCACATGCAAGTTATGTCTCTATGTATCTCTTTCACTAATGAAGAGAAAGCATCCATGTCATTTCCTGCCATTCCAAACAAGCAGTCCCTGATAATGTCTAAAAAATTAACATGAAACCAGCTTAAAATATTTTAATTTTTTTTGCTTTTGTGGGGGCTTTACTTTCTGTTTTGCTTTTTCTTGCCATTACCTTGTCTAACTTCTCCCATTTGCAAATTTATGGTTCATCATAACCATATGCCTTCTCTCATTTAGAATTATTAAACTGCTAACAGTGTGAAATGTAGTACATAAGACCTCTGCTGTTATGAACCTACCATGCTATAGCATCTCCTGACAAAACTAATATAGTTTTAAATCCTCCTAACACAAAAAGCTTTTTGAAACTTATGTCCAGTTCTTTTTTTGTTGGCTTTATAGTGTATTTTAAGTTTGATTGGTCTGTTAAGTTGTATTAGCTACCTTGCAGAATACTTGCATGACTTGATCTATGTTGCTTCTGAATGTATAGATGTATCTATAGTTAGGAAATTGGAGATCAGTATGATGGGGCTGTGTTAAAGACAGAAAATCAGACCATTTTCAAACTTCAAAACAACTGTTTACTGGATTGATATTCATTAACAATACACATTGCCAGTGGTTAGTTCTTAATCGCTATTAAACACTGCCATTACATATGCAAACAATTAGTCCTTATGAAGCATGCTAACTTTTACTGTAGCTATGATTTTAAAACACCACAGAGCTGATGATGGTTTAGTTAGCAGTAATGGCTATGGTCCTTGATGGTTCTTAGTCACAGGGGTTAAGGTCACCAGGCTTGAGAGCCTGGCAACAAGGGGATGCAGAACTAAAGGGGGCTTATCCTCTCTCTCTCTCCCCTCCCCCCCCCTTTTTCTTTGTTTCTTTCTTCCTTCCTTCCTTTCTTTCTTTCTTCTTCCTTTCTTTCTTCCTTCCTTCCTTTTTTCCTTTCTTCTTCCTTTCTTTCTTCTTTCTTTCTTTCTTCTTCCTTTCTTTCTTCCTTTCTTCCTCCTCCTTTCTTCCTCTTCCTTTCTTTTTCTTTCCTCTCTCCTTGATGTTTTATTTTTCACTGCCCACTACCCAAAAGAAAAAGAGGTGATCTCATTTGCTCTTCGTATACTATTTTAGGGACCAAAACTTGTTGATCTTTCAAATGCTTAGTTAGGGGAAAAAATGCTTTTGCTATACTTTCTTAGACACCAAAATCAATCACCCTTCAGAACCTATGTAGTGGTCAGCTCAAAAGACTATTGTGCGACGAGTTAGTGATGCACATAATGGGTAATCCAGGTCTATGGTTCTGTATGATGGACACCATGTGACCACTACTTAATCTAGGTGTGTATAATAAATATTATAATTTATCAATGTATGCATAGTTATTGCATAATTACTCAATGTACATGGAGTCAAATATGTATTTAATCATAAGTACATAGAGAGAGTATTGGCTTGTCCACTTGAAATCTTATATGCATCTGTTCAGGAACTGTAGTTTTGTTAACAAGATAATATTAGAGAGTATTGTAAAAGGCACTCTTCAAAGCTGAGTCCTCATTCCAGGCTTGGTCACTGTTGCAGATGATTCTAAACTAGGAGCAAGACCCTGTAAGAATACTAGTGAACTTAGAGCTGGATGACCTCTCCATGGATGGGATCTATGAACCAGAGGTTTGTCTAGTACTGTATCATCTCAGGGTTTTCATCATCAGAAGGGATGTAAGATTTTGTAATTTTCTATTATGTTTTCTTAGCTATTAATAAACAGTTGTTTACCTTGCAAGTGTTTGTTCCTTTCTTCTTGGAATCCGGAAGGAACAGGCACCTTTCCAGTGCATAAGACCCTACACTGTAGGGAACCAAGCATCATTAAGTTCAGTATTCACAGCTACATGTGACTGTTCAATAATCAGATAAATATTAGCAGAACCCAAAAGAACACCATATTTTGTAAACACAACCAAGATTATTTAAGTGATTACAGTAGGTTTGACTTCTCAGAGACTCCGAGTATCCTTCAGAAATACTGATAGGTGTTTGACAATGACTCTTTGAAGTTCCAGCTCCTGTCCCACTGAAGAAACTGGAGAAATTTTCTTCTGCCGCAGCTGGCATGAGATAAGATTACAGGAGACTATAATCATAATTTTATGGCTTACTTAAGTATAGAGCAGAAGTGCAGTAATTAGAAATGGGGTGAGAAAAAAGAGCCTGTCCTGGTTTTGATGGGATAGAGTTAATTTTCTTTCTAGTAGCTGGTATAGTGCTGTGTTTTGGATTTAGGATGAGAATAATGTTGATAACACACTGATGTTTAGTTGTTACTAAGCAGTCAAGGACTATTCAGTTTCTCATACTGGCCTGCCAATGAGAAGGCTGGAGGCGCACAAGAAACTGGAAGGGGACACAGCCAGGACAGCTGACCCAAACTGGCCAAAGGGATATTCCATACCGTATGACGTCATGCTCAGCATATAAACTGGGGGGGGAGTTGGCTGGGGCATAGCCACTGCTCAGCACCAGGCTGAGCATCAGTCAGTTGGTAGCAAGCAATTGTTTTTCATTTACATGACTTGTCTTTCTTGGGTTTTATTTCTCTCTCTTTTTGTCATTTTCCTTTTCATTACAATTTATCATTATTATTATTATTATTATTATTGTATTTTATTTCAACACTTAACCTGTTCTTATCTCAACCCACAAGTGTTCTCACTTTTACTCTTCCGATTCTCAGCCCCATCCCACTATGGAGGGGTGGGGGCTGGTGAGCGAGTGGCTGTGTCGTGCTTAGTTACCAGCTGGGGCTAAACCATGACAGAGCCAGAGATAAATATTTGCACTGAATAAAAAGAAAAAGGAATAAATATTGGCTAGAGATGCCTTGGAAAAGATATGAAAAGTTTTTATTAACCTGCAACCTTTCCTTTTATGGAAATCTATTAAAGATAACTCCAATTTCTATTAGTATAGTAAGAATGTTTTAAAGACAGTTTTTACTCTTAAGTCTGATTTCATAAAATATATTAGAAAAAGGTTCTTTTTAGTTGAACTACTTGCTCTTAAACATATTGGCCTTTTAGGTCACTGTTAAACCTCAACATTTCTTTCACAGAACCATACCCATTAATCATCAAATTTTAAACTGAAGGGTTTTAAGAAATATGTAGACCTCTTGTCATGGGTTTCTGCATCATCAGTTGTCCATGGAGGACAGTTTAAGAAGTACTAACCCAAATCCTTACTAATACATTAGCTATATAAGTGACATTGTAGTAGAATGTAAAAGATAAAGGTTTCATACCAGATTTGCCATAGTCTCAAAAGGAAAGTGTGTTCAGTAAAACGAACACCAAATATTGTGTCTTTTCAGAATTTTTTTTAACTAAGTAATCAATTAAAATTCTGTCTTGTCATATACTACTGTACTTTAGTGAAAATGAAATTATTTTAAAAACTTTATTTTTTTAATGGATTTTTGTGGATAAAAATTGCATATATAATTGTTGTGTTAATGTCTGAAGCGGAGACATCTTGGAAGTTTTTTATGACATTTTGAAACTATTTTTATTCATAAGAAATAAAAACCAAATATTAGGAAACACTAAGGAAAATTCAGTTTACTAGTATGCCTGAACATACCACTGAATAGTTTGCAATATACTGCTATGGTAGCAAAGCAAAATTGCTTTGTTCATTAACTTACAGTAGAAGGTGTTTGATATGTAAGGATAGATAGCACAAAGAGCATATGTGGTGTATATAGATCTCATTCATTCAAAAATTACCAAGATATTGCAGAAAAATGTAATATAACCAACACAATAGAGGCAATAATAGGGACTGATGTATGGTAGACACAACTCTCTAGTAAGCAATGATCAAAAACCTTTTGTCTAAGCCTTGATAGCTACTGATTTCTGTGAAAAGAAAATATGTCTTTATTTTACAGGAAGTTGCATTTGTCAGGCTAATTAATTCTATTTGTTGGCTCATCTTCCATTTTAATTTAAAAAAAAACAGTTGTAACTTTAACATCACAGAGAAATATTTTTTCCAGTAATAACTGGAACTTATGTTAACTTTAGCTGTTAATGTTAGCTGTCTCCTGACCTTTACTCATTATTTGCTTCAAATTTTAAACCAGCTAAATGCAAAGACAGAGTTCCATTTTTTTATGGTAAAGGCAAAATCACCAATAGTTTATATTCAAGGCACTGTCAGTTTTCACACTACCACTCAGTTCAGCAGACTATTGAACTTCAAAGAGAACAAACAAGAATTTTCCAAACTTTTGGGACTCACATTCATCTGAATGTAAAGTTAGTCACCTAGGAATCCTCTGTAGTCAGTGGAAACAAGTATTGTTTCCATAAAATGATTCTTTCTGTCCAAAGACAGATATCAGAAGTAAGCTTAAGGAATACTACAAAGAACACTTTCTTTCTTTCTTTGCATGGGAATTCTTGTTCAAGCAAGATGGGTTCAACCATCTCCAGACTATGAAGAAAATTATCACCTGTTTATTGATAGATTTTCTTCTTACAATTTTTCATGTGCTCTCTACTCGTCTTCGTTAACATATGGCATACCACATCCATTACCATTTGAAACAGAAAAGAATCAGCAATGGAGATGAAATCTTCATGCCCAGTCCTCCATGTGTCTACAATCTTTTCATTTTGTAGAGATCACTAACTTATCCTTAACTGTTATATTGCTGTTTCCCGCTCTGTCTTTTTAAATACAGTTCTCTGTTCTGCTGTCTATTTAAGAAAAAATTAGTAGTATATGTTGTTTAGGGATTCAGATTCACAAATTGCTGCAAGTAAGCTGAGTTATAATATCATCTTAATGTGTTCCTTTATTCCACTGCAAATGTGAGGTAAGTAAACATATTTTAAAGCTCACTTATAAACTTCTCTCTAAAGGTTTAATTTTGAGAGGAAGGGAAAACAACAACTCTAAGAGGGAAAAGAAAACACTGCCAAAATTATGTTTTCTTACCATTTCAGGACATACAAATATTTTATTGATATTTATAATAAGTAGCGCATAATTTCAAACCTTTCACTAATTTTTTTTTTCTCCAGTTCTATTCCCTAAATAGAGCTTTTAGAAATCCCTGCACCTGCAAGAAAAACTGTCAAACCTGAGAAAGCCAGCTGTCAGGATATTAATTCCTCAAGAAAATATTTTTATAAGGTCCTGACTTACAAATATACAACATAATCAGTAGCTCTCATTTAGTCATGGAAGTTGATATGTACCCATGATTTTTGAATGAGAAAAAAGTTCTTTTTCCTTCAGGTTTAGCAACCAATTTCACAGGGCATTTTTAAAAATTATTGGCCCGCACGTTCACATAATTTTTCAGTTGTGCTTTCCATATGATCTAATGATCCCATCTCCACATTTTTCCTACTCTTAGTCAAGCGAAATTTTCATAGTGCTACAATTTCAAACAATCTTACACTTTTTAAGTAAAAACTATATCACAAAATTTAGTAAAATATTTTCAATATTTTGAAAATTATTTTTGTAACTTTTCATGACCTGCTGTTATCATTCCAGTTTTATTAGGAAAATGTATGAAAATATAACAGATTTCCATGATGATAAGATAATAATTTTCTTTTCCAGTGAAATATATGTACAGAAAAATTATTATAATAAAATTGGTGTTAATAGCTAATTAAACTACTGAATTATCCTGTGATCAAAGTTCAATTTTAATTCCCAGAAAAAAATAATTATGAAAGGTTATTTATAATTCATGTTCTGGTAATCATAACACATTTGGTAAATATAAGAATTCATCTTTATCATCTAAATATAATGGAGAGACAAATATTCAGGTCCTGAAACTGGAGAACAGACTTATCTTTAATTGAATGCTTAATATAGCCTTCTTTTATTGTTGTTTATTGTAATTTTTACTGATTGGCTTTTTTATATTTTATAGATCTTATCTGACAGGTTACTTAAAATATATAGCTCCAGCTCGGAGAAAAAAAATTGCTAGTATATAAAGTATTACTGATAATCAAATATCACTTCAGTCAATAAAGATCTGTAAGGGTGACTGTAAGGAAGAAAGCTAAAAGCTATTCAGGAGAAAAAATATGATGCTGAAGGAATAGCAGGAAGATTGCTTGTTGTTATCTGGAAGTGCGGCCTCTTTGCACAAGCCCTGATAATCCCACTGTGTTTCATGCAACAGGAACACAGTAGGGACTTTTCACCCTTTTGTGACTAGCTGCTCCTTATGAAAAAGTGAGGTTGTTCGCAGATTGAGCTATCATCTGATGGATAGTTTAACTGCAGCATGTGGGATTTAGATTTCTGCATTTTTCCTTGGCAGACTATAATACTGTGTAAGGCAGGAAGATGAAAAGTCATGAAAATTTACTAGCCCAGGGATAAAATCTGTCCATTGTTCTTCCTTTATGGAAGCAGAGGATAATTCAAGGAAACAAAACAAATACAAAAACAAAATAAAAACTTACCTGAGGGCAGTTCATTATATATTTGATCACCAGTATGTCTAAATTACAAAAATTCTCTAGTCTTGCCTTCTTGGTTACAAGAAAATTTTCCTTTCTTCCTGCACTTATCAAACTGACTGTGTTATCTGAGGTGAAGGTAATTAATTTTCAGGTTCTTTCCTAAAGGATAGGTTTAATGACTTAGCTAAGATAAATGTATAAGCATAACACATACAGGTGAAAAATTCATTACAAATCCAAATGGATCAGTTGATTGCACACACACACACATGCACACACACACACGTTGTACATATTTTTGTTAAGTGAAATAACATACATAAGTGAAAATACATTATAGAGAATGAATTGGCCAAAATAAGATGACTAAGATAAGAAAAATGGACATGCAGCAAGAAAAGAAAGAACTATTGGTTAGGATGCTAGCCAGAGGCTTAGCACACCTGATTTTAACTCTTCTGATAGCCCCAGCCTATCTATTGTCTTGTGATAAGACTTTTAGAGCTAGACTCAAAATAATCTTTTTGGTCAGTTCTTTTAGAAAAGACCTCATTTTAGGCAATCTGGGCTTAACATAAAGCAACATTTCAGTGCATTAAGTGCAACTTGGGTGAAACGAGTACATAAAGTCAAGACACTAATATGAGAGCTGACATACTTCTTTCATCCCTCTCTTCTGAACTTTCTGATTTTCTTTTAGAGTATAAAGCCACAGGAATGTACAAGTAGCTACTTGATCCTAAGACCAATTTTCTACTTCTCTATTTGCCCCCTTTCTAATATTACAATTTAGATAACATTACTTTTATAACTTATGAATACTTTCATTAAGAAAGGAAAGATAATTAAGTATCACTGCAAGAGTCCATGGGTTAATTTACAGGTTATCTAGCATACTAATCCATTGTTAAAAAAGATGTTTTCTAAACTCTCCTCCTTGAGAGAGACAACTTTTAAGGCTCAAAAAAATTCCATTATTACTTCTGTGACTATCCTTTCAGATTTCTTCCCAGCACAGAGTCTGAAAAAATAGAATGGATTCACATTTAAAATGGAATTTTTACTTAACCTAAGTAAATTGGACATACATAAATCCATGGACCCTTATGAGAAGCACTCATGAGTGCTGAGGAAGCTGGCTGATGTCATTGCAAGGCCACTCTCAATAATCTTTGATTGGTCATGGTGACTGGGAGAAGTGCCTGAAGACAGGAGGAAAGCAAATGTCACTCGCATGTTCAAGAAGGGAAAGAAGGAGGACCCAGAGAAATACAGGTTGCTCAGCCTCACCTTGATCCCTGGGAAGCTGATGAAGCAGGTAGTCCTGGAAAACATTTCCAGGCACATGAATGACAAGAAAATTATCAGGACTAGTCATCATGTATTCACCAAGAGAAAGTCATGCTTGACCAACCTGATAAACTTCTATGATGAAATAACTGTCCTAGAAGATGAGAGCAGTGGATATCGCCTACCCAAACTTCAGCAAGGCCTTTGACACTGTCTCCTGTAAGGTTCTCACAGACAAGGTGGTGATATATGGGCTGGATGAGCAGACGATGAGGTAGATTGAAAACTGGCTGAATAGCAGGGCCCAGGGGGTGGTGATCAGCAGCGCAAAGTCTAGTTGAAGGTCAGTAACTAGCAGTGTACCCCAGAGGTCTATATTGGGTACTATCCTGTACAACTCCTTCATTAACGATCTGGATGATGGGACAGACTGCAACCTCAGCAAGTTTGCAGATGACACCAAACTGATAGGAGTAGGTGATATGCCAGAGGATTGTGCTGCCATGCCAGAGGGACCTCAACAGGCTGGAGAAATGGGCTGACAGGAACCTCATGCAGTTCAACAAAAGGAAATGCAAAGTCTTGCACCTCGGGAGGAGCAACCCCATATACCAGTATATGTTGTGGGCTACCTGGCTGGAAAACAGCTTGGCAGCAAAGGACCTGGAGGCCCTAGTGGACACCAAGTTGAACATGAGCCAGCAATGTGCCCTGGCAGTAAAGAGGGATAATGGTATCCTGGGCTGCATTAGACAAAGTATTGCCAGCAGGTCAAGGGAGGGGATCCTTCCCCTTTATTCAGCACTGGAAAGACCACATCTGGACTACTGTGTCCAGTTCCGAGCTCCCCACTCCAGCAGAGGACTGCTAAGGTGATGAAGAGATTAGAGCACCTCTCATATGAGGAAAGGCTGAGAGAGCTGGGGCTGTTCAGCGTAGAGAAGACGCGGGAGTATCACATCAATGTATATAAATGCCTGAAGGGAGGGTGCAAAGAAAATGGAAACAGTCTCTTTTCAGTGGTGTCCAGTGACAGGACCAGAGACAATGGGCACAAACTGAAACACAAAAGGTTCCCTCTGAACATCAGGAAACACTGTTTTTTACTCTGAGAGTGACTGAGCACTGGAATAGGTTGCCCAGGGAGGTTGTGGAGTTGCCATCCTTGGAGACATTTAAAAGCCATCTGGACATGGTCCTGCGCAAATGACGCTAGGTGGTCCTGCTTGAGCAGGCAGGTTGGACCAGCTGACATCCAGATGTGCCTCCCAAACTCAATCATTCTGTGATTCTGTGAACCTCAAAACAGAATTCATATTTTGAACATACATAATTCTTAAAATCATCTTAAGAGTTACAGTTCTGCCATCTTAATTCTCAGAACAGGAAGGGAACCACAAGGATCATCAAGTCCAACTCCTGTCCCTGCATAGGACAACCCCAAAATTCACACCATTTGTCTGCGGGCATTGTCCAAATGCTTCTTGAATATTGTCAGGCTTGGCGCCATGAATACCTCCCGGGGGAGCCTGTTCCAGTGCTCCACCACCTTCTGGGTGAAGAACCTTTTCTCAATTTCCAGCCTAAACCTCCCCTGGCATATCTTCCTGCCCTTCCCTCAGGTTCTATCATTGGTCAACAGGGAGAAGAGATCAGCGCCTGCTCCTCCTCCTTCCCTTGTGAGGAAGCTGTAGACCGCGATGACGTCTCCCCTCAGTCTCCTCTTCTCCATGCTGAACGGACCAAGTGACTTCAGCCGCTCCTCGTACTGCTTCCCCTCTAAACCCTTCCCCATCTTTGTGGCTCTCCTCTGGACACTCTCTAGCAGTTCTGTATCCTTTTTGTACTGTGGTGCCCAAAACTGCACACAGTACTCAAGATGAGGCTGCATCAGTGCAGAGTAGAACAGGACAATCACCTCCCTCGACCGGCTAGCAATACAGTGCTTGATGCACCCCAGAACTCGGATGGCCTTCTTGGCTGCCAGGGCGCACTGTTGGCTTATGTTCAACTTGCCATCGACCAGAACCCCCAGATCCAGCCTCTCGTCCCCCAGTCTGTATGTACATCCATGGTTGCCATGTCCCAGGTGCAAAATCTGGCACTTGCCCTTCTTAAACTTCATACGGTTTGTGATTGCTCAGCTCTCTAATTTGTCCAGACCTCTCTGCAGGGCCTCTCTGAAGGTAAATAACTAGGGAAAACATATTTAAATAATATTTTCTCTGCAGACTCTCAAAAAGTAGAACATAACTACCTGAAGGGCATAGATTAATGAATATCGGAATTTCTATGTTGTCTAGAAAATTTGTCTAATAAACAACTGTTAGTCTAGAACTAGCCTGCAACAGAATATACAAAATTGTTTTGCACACTTTTTGTGAAACCAGTGATGGAACTGTAAAGATATGTAATTTTACATGTCAGGCTAAACCCTGTTAACATTCAAATTACTAATTACTTAACTCTATTCCTATCCTATCAGTAGCATTCTATCTATATATTGAGATGATTCTACATTTCATGATTTTGTGAAAACATAGAATAGCTAAATTCTTGACAAGAGATTGCACAATATTTTCCTTGTTGAATTGAATCACAACTGAAATCTCTATCTGCAAAGCTTTATATGTAAATAATTGTATAAATATACAGCTTTTGGAAAATCATCTCAGAATATTTACTTAATTAGAATAATAAATATTGATTTCAACGTGCTCACTACAATAAGTACAGTTATAATTGATCTTCTATTTTCCATTCCTACTGTTTTCATTAGTTTTAACAATATAATATTGTATTCACTTACAGGAATATTTAAAATGTCTTAATGCTTTCTAAATTAAAAAAAAAAAAAAGAAGAGTTCTCTAGTACATTCTAGAAATTTTGTTGTTGAGTTGAGAGCTGCCACACTCTGACTAATTCTCCCAGTCTCCTTTGAAAAAGTTTAAAATCTTGATATCACATAGTGGCATAACAAAGCAATGGAATAGCAATTCACAGTTTAGGTTTATAAATCGGTAAATATTTTTAAATTTTATATCCCATAAAATTAAACAAAGATCTCATGCCATTATTTGGGGCAATCTTCCATAAGAAATTAGTTCAATATTGTGTTTTTAAATGTTTTAGCAACTTCAGTATCCTTAGAATTAAAGCCCACACAACTTAATGAAAACAAGAAGGAAAATTAAAAATATGCAAAATGTTATAGAAGTTGGTAACTTTCAACTCAATCATTTCAATAGAAATAATGTATTTTTCTCCAAACTGAGTATCTGTGACATTTAATTCCTTGACAAGAGAAAAAAATCTGACTTCCTCCCATACTAGCTGTTTGCCCAGTTCACCAGATGACAACATCACATCTAATGGACAAGTGTGTGGTTGTTCAACTGTTCATTTTCAAATAGACATCTTAACTAGCTGTTTTCAAACTGAGAAGCTGGGATGGGAGAGTGGTTAAGCCACTTAAAAAATCACCATCAAAGATATTTGCAAATAGTGATTTTAATAGAAATCTATAAAGATGTGATTTTACAGAGTTCAATGGCAAGGTTCACTCTATTACTTACTAAATGAATGGAATGTATATATATATAAAGAGAAAGAAAGAAGAAATCAAGCCGGAAGAAAATACATGGAGCAAAAGGGGAGCCCTCCCGCTGAGTCACAAGGTTCAGAATGGATCCCCTTGCTTTCTAAACTCCTTCTCAGAGGGGAGCCTAGGTGTGGCTGGATCCAATCCAAGTCTCAGACTTGGTCAATGGTTTATGTCTAAGGATTATATGTTTAGCAGCAGTTTAAGGTTCGTTTTCAGCAAGGAGAGAATCACAAAAATCTAGTAATAACTAATCATTAATTAATCTAGCATCTACAAAGTGATTAAATAAGGTTTACTACAATATTTATATCACACACACACACACCAGGCCTAAGTACTTATTATATATGCAGTTAAAGGTACCAATAAAAATTCCCCCAGGTTTAGCAAAATACTCACTTTAAATGACTGTCTCAATGGGCGACGGTTGAACCTCGAGGAGCAAGGATCACTGAAGATCAGGCGAGGGTCGAATCTCGAGGAGCAAGGAGTGCCAGAGATCAACTTGAATTCACTTCTCTGAGAGGTGTCCCACTCAGAGGGAGATGGTGGTGCAGCCCACTGTGGTCCAGGAGAGCTCAAAGGGTCTCAACTTGGCATCACTGTTTATAGGGTCATGAGATGATTGACTTTAGGCATCAGTAAATTTCCCTTCTACTTTCACAGCCCATGTTGAAGATTACTAAAGTTCTCAAAAATTCCAGTGATGCTGGTACAAAACCCTCCTGAGTAGATAAGATAGGCCCCAAGGCTGTCAGGAGGTGACTGGTACAGATGAAAAATATAGTTCCAAGGTTGTCAGGGCTGCCTCCCTAGTACAGACAGTGCTGTTCCCACCTCAGCCATGTAAGAGTTTTGATACAGTCAAGGGATATTTAACTGCAAAACTCATTACACAAAGGCCAAGTTTTGCTGGGAGTTACTGAGATTATAAAGCAGCTTCGCTTCCCATGCTTTGCTAGGTGCACCAGAAGAAAGGGAGGTGGGGAATGCACCACCACAGAAGCACTTTAGCATATATTATTGTCACTGTTGGCCAGACAGTTACCTTGAATGAAAGTTGGTAACTTATCCTGTAAGTGGACACACTGACCTATGTAGTTCAATTTTGAATTTTCCACTACATTTTGTTTAAAGAGATAGGTATAATGAAAAATCTCTGTACAGGTGGAAGTGAGCTAATAAATCAATACATTTACAACTCCAATAAATAAAACACAAACATCAAGTGAAATAAGTTCCAATGATTAATTCTGTCAGAACATAGCTGCAAGCATCTTCAATTTAAACTGTGACACCTGAGTAGAGTTTAATTTGGAAGTTATGATAATGGCTTGATGAAGTTGGGCAGACTAGTCCTGGCAGCTGGTTTACCTCATTCTAATACAAAGTTTCTGGAATTCAGTTTAAAGGGAAAAGGCTTTATCAGTACACTGCAACTTGTGAGATTAGGACTTGATGGAAAGGGCATGCTTATTTCTTGCTTTTTTTTGTTTATTCATTTTTTTCCCATAGACAATAGTGTCATTATATTTTTTTTAAAGTTCAATGCCAACTCAAATACCAGTATTTGTTACTGAAAATCCCATAAACTTTTCTTCTGAAAAATCTTTCTTTAGAAGCTTACTTTAATTAATTTTTTTTTCAGCAGATACTGCTTCACCATATGGCAGCAGGCTTTTAACTAATAAGCTGGCACTTAGAGAAGAAAGGGAAGGATATTGTTTATGGCTAACTTTAAATCACAGGTGCAGTTCCAGATAAAAGGAGTGTGTTCAAGTGCCAGCAAGGCACAGCATATTTAATTATATTACTTGCCATCTCAGTGAAACAAAGAAGGACTGATTATTCAGTTTTGACACATTTTAAACTATGTTATTTTCCCTCATGTCCATGAAATTTCTTTAGTATCAAAGTGATAAAAGCTTATCAAACTTCACTAGAAATCTCCAGGAAATGCTTTATCATGATACATCAGGGTCTGGTTGTCCCAGAGAAAGGTATTTTATCAAAGCATTTAGATGAAACTGTTTTTTAAAAGCTTGTTTGCATGAAAGTAACCTATTGTTTGCTTCAGTTGGTAATTCTGCACATGTCAGGGAATTAGAAGAGCTAGAATTACTTTGTGGATTCAAGTATTACTTCTAAATGCTACCTCAATGTGAGAAGGTCAGGCTGGCACAGAGGGTCAGGCTAAGATGAAGAGACTACCAGCCAATTTAATTTTCAGAAGTGCTCACCTGAAGCTCTACATTAATTTTCAGAGTTGGTCATATATCTAATTGTGCAAACCAAATGATGTTAGACAATTAGAATATCCTCTGGGGGTTACTTTGGATACAAGTAAATGAATAATATAAAATAATTCTGAACACACAAGGGTGGATAAGATTTGGAAAAAATAGTGAGATTGCAGAAATCAAGGGTGGAATTCAACTCCAGATTGTATATCCCTAAATTAAAGTGTCTAGATGTGGTGTCTGTTGTTTATGAGTTTCAGCTGATAGAACACTCAAAGAAAAACAAAACCACAATTCTTTGGTCTCATCATAAGGATCTCATGCCACTCGAAGCTCATTATGGTAAAACACCTGGCTGTTTTAGCTGGTGATCCAGAAAGACACTAGTCTCCCTTAAGATCTCTATCAGACTCTTCAGCCTTAGGTGAATGCTTCAGATACCTAGTCACTAGACATATTTTTAAGCAGTCGTGTTTAATGCCTATTCAATACAGTTGATGGAATCTGGAGAGCTAAATTGTCACGGTAAGTTTAATTGTTTACATTCCAATGCCTGTGATACTACGTTATTCCTTGATTTAAAAAAAAAAAAAAAAAAAAGTATATTAAATGTTTTTCATCAGTAGCAATGTTGATATGCTGCTATAAAAGCTTCACTTTAGAAACCTGAACAGGTCAATGTTGGAAATACAAATCCAAGTCATAGCCAGTGTATTACTTTATCCCTAAATTTTGTCTTTTGTCCTCACAACATGATATATTAATCATCTTCTATTTGTGGAGACATCTAATGGAAATGTTCACATCCTGCCCCTTCTGCCCTCTCCCGCCCCCAAAAAAATCTGTGGTTCATGATAACATATATAAAAGTAATTCCAGTGAAGATTTATTTGTTGAGTAATCTCTTTTCTCTCCTACAATTACTACCAGAAGACTTCAATTTTATATTTGAAATAGTGGAGTGTTTTATAGTTATTGTTTCTTTCTATTGCTATAAAAGCAAAGTTTAACACCTTTCATGTTTCACAGAAACTGAAATAAAATGTTTGTAAAGTCAAGTGTAGACAGATAGATAAATTGTAGTATTGGCTCTGAGCTGTACCATCTGTGTCATGATGTTTACAGCCACAAGTTAGGTATTTCCAGATGGAAACAATGTTGTCATTCATGAATTTTCTAAGCAAAAGAGTCTGTATGCTCTTGAAAACAAGATAACCACTTCAGTAATTGCATAAAGAAAAATCCATGGTTTGTTTAAATAAACCCAATTTGTTACCTGAAGGAAGCAAAATCAGTAGCTGCTTTGGTGTTTTTTGTAGACTGAATAATGGAGCAATGACTCATACCCAGGGTACCACACTGGTTTCAGAGACATATGTTGATATAAAAGCTAGAGTAATACAAGTGAATCAAGACTATGTTTTAAAATATATTGCAATTATCAATTTATTAGACCTTATTAACAAAGCTGAACAAAGAACTGCTTAACTTAATTTAAAGCTTATTGTCTACCTAAGTTCATAAGACATTGCTTTTTACCATAACAAGCATATCAGGGAGGGTAAATGGAAATTTATGAATATTGTTAATCTATGTTGATTTTGATTTTTCAGGCTAACCAAAAATGGATTCTCAGTGAGCATTTGGAAACATTTTTCCCTTCATCCTGCAGAGGAATTTTTCTGTTAGTTCCTGTGTTTTATTTTTCCTTGAGAAGAGGAATCTATCTGTTGCACAGATTCAGGAAGTACCATCCAGAAATAAAAATGAAAATGGCACCACTTTAATTGTTTCTGCAAAAAGAATTTTTTTTTCCCTTTTGTAACCCTTCCAATAGACTTTCCACAGAAGATTTCCAAAGACACCCATCAGAGAAAGAAAAGACAAAAAACTCCTACTTAGTCTCAAAGAAATTAATATTCAGGAAATGAACCATTTTTTTCCAGATGTGTAGTTCCAAAGGTATTGTTTCTTCCTTAATTTTCTTGGAAAGATTTACGTACACTTGCAGAAATACAAATGGTCGGTAGTGATTCTAACTGGAAGACTATTGCACATTAAGGAACTAGTGATCCACCCAACAGTTAACGTGAATACGTGCAGGCCTGTGCTGTGATGTGAATAGCACTTTGCCTTCAGGCCTGTGTTGTGCTGAACATATTCCTTGGCCGCTGGATAAACTTAGCCAGCTAATCATAACACGTGGACTTGTAGGCAGCTACCACTTGGCAATGACGTTACACCACCTGCATGTCCTTCTCTTTATGTTAAGGTAAAGTGACATGGTCTCACTTGAACATCCTTGTGCTTGACAGTAGAAATGATTAATAGAGTTGCTTTATTCTAAGAGCATGCTATCAAAACTCTAAAGACCAAAAAGCCAGGGAACCTCTTCATGGACAGGATCTGTGCCATGTGCTTTGGCCAAATTAGAGGTCCATCCAATGCAGCACAACATGTAAGGCTGTGGAAGGAATGTAAGGTTATCTATACTCTTTTTCTTTTTTCATCTTAGCTCTAATAAATGGTATTTTAATCAGTACCTTATGAAGTTTGAGTGCCTTTTTTATTGGGACTATCAGAAACACCTACACAGGTGTATTATATCATCCAATTTAGATATAGATCAACAATTTAGTAGACCATAGACCTTTATTTAGGATATTCTTATGAATAAATTTTTGGGGGATTTGCATTTGGTTCTAAATCCTTAAATTTTGGCATTAAGTATTCATTTCCAAGGTAAATATGTAGGAAAAGACTAATGACTGTGAAAGCATGCAACTTAAAATAATATAATACCAGTATTTTATTTTGTCTTTAAACACTTCTGAAAAATATATCACTACCTTCACATTCAGGCACCAGAAAGTATCTGAATAATAATCAATACTAAATGTATATGCTAATTACGTGAGAAAAACAAGTTGTTTGCTTCCGTTTTGATTTATCTGCCTGTATTTCAGAACCCTAAATGTTTAAAAACAACAAATACTGTTTATATACTTTAGATCACATTTAAAATAACATCTGAGAGTGATCTTACTTTTTGACTCTTAACTCCAGCTTGGAATCAGTAGGATTTAAGTGCATATTTAAATATTTTGTTGTGGTGCTAAAAAGCACATGGTCAAATTATTTTATTTTCATTTAAAAAAAAAAAAGATAGCCCATGAGGCAAGATCTTTGAAATTTCCCCAATCATCTTATTTATTAACATTTCTGGTTACATGCAGTTAATTTCACAACCTTGAATGTTATAGAAAATATTTTATTTATTTCATTAGAGCTAGTTCTAAATAAAGCATGAGAGACAAATATTATACTAGCATCTCAGACTTCTTTCTTTGTTGTTCGTGACTTCAGTTTACATTTTGCCTGCTACCTCTTTTCCATTGTGAGAGGTTATATAATTACAACGCATGTTTGAGTTTTTTGTCTGCAATAGCAGTGGAAAAAGATTAGGGTACTAATACAGTTGCCCTACTTAAACATTAAAACTAGTGCTGAAGATATAAATATCTGTAATCTAAGAAATTTAAGCCTCAAGTTTGCTAAATGGGAGAAAAGTCAGTTACATATTTATGTCTTTATGAAGAGAGATCTCACAATATTTTAATGTCCCTTCCATACACTTCTCTAACGGGGCATATGGTATGATTTCATGTCATATAAAAAGCAGAGCTACTGTCGCATGTGCAAGCCAGCTGTTGTTTTTTTGTCACAGCTTGCACAAAGCCTACAAAGTTGAACCTTTTTTTTTTTTTTATTTCTCCACAAAGTTGGGTTTCTAAGATTGGAGCATTTTAACAGCTGATGCAAAGACAAACAGCCATTACTATGTATTTCAGAATGTTTCATTTCAATACATCTTTTTTATTAGAAAATCATTTGGTTTGTGTCCTATAATTAAATAAGCTTAATAAATATACTGGTTCATTTATAAATTGGATTTCGTCTTGCAATCAGTCCAAAGCAAATGACCAAGATAAACATGTAGGGATTATATAAAATTAAATTACATTACACATTTTGATGATAAAAAAATCTCAGATCACGCACACAGACAAAAAGTGTGTCCTTTGAGGACAATTGTAAGTAGTGGAGATGTCACATGAATGTTCTGAAAAAGGGTGACCATATGTGAAATAGTAATAATAACAAAAAACTTAGTATTGTACCTTCTAAAGACTTACTGGTGTGCAGCTCTTGGCATGGTATGCTACAATAGAAATGTTCTTAACAGAAAAGATTGTACCTGTGTACTCTTAAGCTTGGCAGGTTAGGGACTGTACCTGCCTATGTATTTGCTGTATGTGATTTCCCAAACAGTTTTCTGGCACTGTGATCAGCTGTGTGCACTCCATTAATCTGTCTTAGCCTTCAAAACTGGGTAGTCCCATCGCACTGCTAGTTGTAAACTGTCTCTGGCCAATACTCTACCATACTATGTACAGGAGTTGTTTGGGAGGATGCTTTTTGGCATGGTCCAAAGCTGTTGCTGGGCATGATTTGAACAGATTTGCAGTATAAATAGTCAGACTCCAGCTGGTATTGATTAAAATACCATTTATTAGAACTAACATGACTTGTTCTGTTGCAATGTTTATTTTAGAAGGATGCTTTTTTCCAGATAAAAACCAATATTTGCCTTACAATAACACTCTGCTCCCACAGTCATGATCCTGTATTTCTTCACACAGTAGAAAGGGTTTATTCACTCTTTTCTCAAAGGCTTTTTGAGGAAATTGATCACATCTATTTTTTTTTAATTTTATATTGAACATATCTATACTTAGGCTTTCCTTCCAGTCAACAGGAAAAAATAGTCATGTCACTTATTTTAGAGTCTACGTTAAAGATTAAATGTGCCCACAAAATACCTATTTGTTCTCTTCTGACTCTAAATAAAGACTA
This sequence comes from Nipponia nippon, assembly GCF_047370975.1. Taxonomy (NCBI): domain Eukaryota; kingdom Metazoa; phylum Chordata; class Aves; order Pelecaniformes; family Threskiornithidae; genus Nipponia; species Nipponia nippon. Next base: position 77,777,260 of record NW_028262336.1, read on the forward strand.
GATATTGCACTGAAAGGTAGTTGTTTATATTACAGACATTTAGACTAATTCCTCTCCAGACTCTAGACACATGAAAGATTTTTGAAAAAAAAAAACAGACATCCCCCTTCCCCACCATTCCTTTAGGATTAGTAAATCTGTGTTAAATCCACTTTTTTTTTTTTTTAAGTCCCTCTTTCAGCTGCCCTAAAATGAAGATATTTCTATTAGTCAGGAATCTTGGGAAACATATTGATATTTCATTACTGTGACTATACATTTCTCTATTTTGGCACAATCTTGCCCCGTATCATGATATGAATATGCATTATACTATATATCACACTATTTACTTAGGTTCTAGTGTTTAAAATAAATTCAGTTGGAAGATTCAGTTTCTCAGAGATTATTCCTTCGGCAAGTTTGATGCACTAAGGTTATGGAAATCCCCTCAAAATGAAAATAAAGAGGAAAAAAAGACTTCACGTAGCAGACAGACAATCTTAATTTAATCTTTTTACTAATTATTAGCAACTATGTAATTTACTTCTGTAAGTTAGGATGGGCCGTGTTCACTAACTTAGTGTGAAATTTTCAATTGGATTTTATAATGTAGGATCTTAAACCCAATAGGTGTATATTTTTAAATCTCTAAACAAAAGTTAAATCATCAGAACTAGTCATGTAGTACATTGCACATACTCTAGAACAAAAATTTTCTTTGTATTTTCAAATCCATAAAAATGCATACTTGGTTGCCTTGGGGATAACGTTTTTAGCTGAATTTATTTACAAAATATGAAGGAATAGGTAATGATTTATTTTGGCCCCAAGTCAATATCTAAGATTTATTCTGGCTACTAAAACATATTGCCTTCTGTGAGTCATTTTCAGCAGATAAGAAGGCTCAGCTAACCGACGAGACAGAACTAAAACAACTAAATCTAAGCAATTCCAAGGACTTTAATTCAAAAAAGAAAGCTGAAAGGGCAAATATGGATTTCCAGGCAGCAGAGAGAAGCTGAAAAACTTTGAAAACCTTTCAATATCTGAAAAGCTCAGGTGTAAACATGATAACATTGAGGAAGGTTTTCACACATTAATAAAGGAAGAATAATAAATGCCTTAAAAATTTCTGCTAATGGTTCAAAATATTCTGATTTTTGTCAGAATTTTTCTCTCCCTATTAGTCTTACTGAGAAATTGTAGAATTGATATTAAAATGTTATTAAATTCGATTAAAAACTGAATAGAGAAGTTTAAAAAAGATTTTAGTTTTCAGTAAGTTTGTTGTTTGGAAAAGGTAGAAAAACAAACCAAAGCAAAACTAGGTTATCTTTGATTTATTTATTGACTAAGAAACTATTCCTGTTTGTTACAACTTTTCCCCAGGTACATCTTAGAGGAAGTTAGTAAAGCTAGTAGTATAGCTCCTTATGAGTAGAATAAAAATTACAAAAGAGAAAAAATCACTCTTTCATGTGTATGTCTTAGCTCTATATTTTAAAGACCAAATGGAAACTCTCTGAAATCCAAATGCACAAGGCCTACAAGTGAGTATAAAGGCATCCATTTTTGACAGGTGGTATTGTGAAACAGAGGTAGAATTGTTATTTATAGCATGAAAAAAAATCTTGAAATATATATGCAGACTTTTCCTTGGAAAATAGAAGAAGACAGCATAAACTATTTTTTTCTGCAAACAATAAAAGTATAAACTTATGAACTCCAAATTAAGTGTGGAAGGGAGATTTTACATGTATGACAACCTCTGATTTGAAAGTCAGTTTGAGCAACTGCATTGGCAGATGAACTTTTCCTGTGAGAAATTGCAATAATTAGGCTACAAAAATAACTTCTGAAGAGGCGGTGCTTATATAAATAGTATTCAACAGGATGAGAGTTACAGGAATTATGACTTTGGGTCTGTGAACGCACACAGTGGGAAATATTAAACAATCATTGTCTCAGATTTGTTGCTAGTTTCTTGAAGAAAATCTAGACTAATGACATGCAGAATGTGAAGAAATAAAAGGAAAAAATCATAAAGCATGAGTCACATTTGCATTCAACTTATTTAATATCGGATTCTAAGTAAATATATAAGATTATGGTAAGCAACAAAACATGTAAAATATATTTGGGTGTTTAAATATGCATTATCTGTCATTTTACATGAAATGCAATTAAAAGGTATAAAAATATATAAAAATGAGGAGTATGTTAACAAAAAGAAGTTTGATACTGCTTTTCACACAAACATAGCATTGTTTAGAATTTTTTTAAAATACATTCATGTCAGTCTTTAATACAGGCTAGTACTTAAAAACTTGCCATTGTTACGTTATAATGGAATAGAATTTCAATAGAATTTCTTCCAATGGAATTTCAACAACAATTTGTTGGATTTGCAGCTCATTTAGGCACACTCTTGGATTTCAACTGCATATTTAAACACTTGTACTGCTTTTCTGGTAGGTTTTGGCTTTTTTTCCCCCAAATGACATTGACATTAAGACCATCTGTCAAGTTGTGAAATGAATGATACTTTAGTTGAGAATGATATCTTTGATAATAGACGTATATACCATCTATTCAATAAAAGTAGAAAAAAAATAGATTGTATTTAAAAATAATAACTATCAATTATTTAGAAAGTTCTATGGCTTAATTTTATTTTCTGGGGATTTTTTTGTTTGTTTTTGTTGTTAGGTTGTTGGTTTTTTTAGACTATGTCTTGGAACATAAATTATCTGAAGAAACAATAACTTTAATGTTATGTGCCTTCTATATTTCACTAGCTAAATATTAATTATTAATGCTTCAGAGACGCTATACAATGAAAAAGATCTTTACTTAATGCAGATCACAGTAACTGTGTCAGCTTGAGTAAAGCACATCAAAATGAACATTTTGAGGTGTAACTCATTATCTATAAGCTGTAATTAGGTTTCTAGATAAATAAATAATTAAATAATAGCATTTGATTTTAATATTATATATCTGTGCTTCATTTATATGTCTACTAATAACTGAGCTTCTATAAAGCAAATCTGTAAAATTTCCTAAAACCTGGAACATCTAGACTACCACTTCACTGCTGTCATATAGCAGCTGCAAGAAAGGAATTACATGACACAGATACGTAAAGAACTGAGACAATTAGTTGCTAAAAGCAAATGGTAAATTATACTATTAATTCAACTGTGTTCTTTATTCAGCTATATGATCTGAACTAGTGACTTCCAGAGATGAAAAGATTTTTCTTTAAGAGACAAGTTCAATAACACATCCATACTTTTATACTAGTGCATGCTGGCTCCATCTGACTATGTTCTCAGGCTTCTTGAAAGTGAAGAAAAAAATTACAAGAAAGGCATGGAGTGAGAAGGTGGCAAGCATGTGCTTTTGGACCAGAAGGCTTGGAAACATACCCAGGTTTAGTAACACCTATAGAGAATCATACTTTAAGGAGATATATTACATGAAACAATGTTCAATATGCTTTTTCTGAATGATAGATAGAATATCAATCATGAACCGCAATTTGATTCTAAGATAAAAAACATTTATATCTCAACAATCTTCTTACTTGACTTCAGTTTGAACTTTAGAACTATACATTGGAAATGACATCTATAGTAGATCCAGATATTTTATGGCATTGGCTAAATGTTTCAAAAAAGACTTGGTGATTTTTTTGATATCTGTGCTCACAGATACATGTCAAACACAGTCAATTTTCTGCTAAGATTAGGCTGGAACTAGAGCTATAAAGATGTGCACAAACAAAAAAAAAATCTACTGATACTGTATAGCCCACTCGTCAGTATATTATATTAATGAAACATTTAAATTCTGACTCTTGCAAAATTTTAGAAGTTTCAGAACCGAGATTCTTTACTCCTGTATATATATTTTACAAATCCACACATTAGCTATTGCTTTAAAAAGGAATGGAATTTTATGAGGAATGAAATACTTGCACTTATAGAAGAATCTCATGGCGCTGTGGTTCATGGTGCAATCTCATGATCCCCTAGGCCATATGCTTTCTTCTTAGTATCATCATTCCAAGATTTATTGACTTGGTCATTTTAGAATTAAGAAAACAGATTAGTGCTCTGAACAGCAGTTTGATTTGGACTGAAAGAGCTTTATAAAAAAATCTATGAACCCGAAACCTTGCTTTCTCTATTTTCCTCAGCTCTGATTAACTGTTTAGTAGTATAAGACCAATTTTTAAAACCAAGTAGGCAATGTTATAGAAGGAATTTCAATATTAACTATTTTTTCTTCGTCCTCTTGCCACAGAATGAAGGATGCATCAGGCTTAACTTTCAGCCTTTTCTTAGATGCCCATATTTATGGGGATCAGGAACAGGTCCAGAAATCCGTTCTGAGGATTAGGATGAGGACAATTCTGAGTGGGAGGAAAGTACTGATGAGCAGAGTTTGCTTTCTTGTGTTAGGTAGTGGTACTTAGGTCTGAATGTAGAGAAACTGTGGAACTGGTATGAAAACGGGATTTGAACAGGGCCTGAGAGGAATAAGAACTAAGTCTTTTTAAAAAATAATATCTCTGTGGGATGCATGTTGAAAGTGTCTATCGTCTTCTAAGCCAGAAAACAGCACAGTGTTCAGTGTTCATAAGCCTGTCCTCAAGCATCCTATTAGTATTGAAGGGCATACTTACTAAATATAACTAATAAATTTGACTCGGAGCTGTTGGAATGCACTCAAACAAGGGTTGGGGGGGGTGGTATGTTGGGGGTGGCTGGCTTTGAACAAAAACAAAGAAACTGACTTCAACATACAAGGTAAGTGTATATGCATCCAAGTGCATCCCAAGTTACCCAAGACACCTGTAATGACAATACCTATGGAGACATTTTGGCTACTGTCATCTAAGTATATACTAAGTGAAAACATGCCAAATAAATCACATTTAAGGAGTGTGGCAAAAAGATTAAATAAAAAGGTAATAACCCACTTTTATTACAGAAGGGGAAAAAACCCTCTATTAATAGTTAAATGAATGGATAAGTCCTGCTGGGTTTAGCCACTACAGAAGTAGGGATATCTATTACAAGTGAAAAATGTAGGTTATAGCCTGGAGGAATCCAACATGTCAAGCAAGTCTAATGTCCACTTCACCATTCAGTAAGCATTCAGCTGAATGCAAAGAATGATTTCTCAACTTGAAGTTCATGAAGAAAAACCGCATATTCCCCACAGAACAGATATTTAGGATACCAAACATATGGACAATTAAGATAGCTTGGATGCACAGATCCACATCAAAACACGTAATACAGAAATAAGTGGAGAAAAAAAACTCTCAAAGCATCAAATGAAAAATTAATGATGTTTGTGCTGAATTAGTTGAATGATAGTGATAAATAAGGGATTTTTGTCAGCAAAAACCTTCCTGTTCATTTATAACTGTATAGGTTGGTGAGAGGCATAAACTTGACATCCAGCACTTTGGTATTTACACAGGCACTGTAGGTGCATATTCCATGGAAATGAACAGAAGTGATAGTTCTGCAGATGTTGACATGAATATCACAGCTGAATGAATGTATCTTCTTCCTGAAATTGCTAGCAGTTACACAGTGTGAGTTTAGATGTATTTTTTTCCCAAAGAAAATTAAGAAAATGCATTTGTGATAAACATGTATTCAATTATCCCTGAAGAGACTAATATAGTAATTCAAGCTGTATCAAGATATTTTCCTGCTCGTGAGTCCTCTTTTTATATGCCACTTACAACATTCCATGTGTTGTTTTAAAATGTTTTCCAGCATGACTACATTTACCAAAAAAACCTAGTATGTAGTGGTGTAAATTCAAATTCCCTTACTTCTGTGATCCATCCTTAAGATTCTTAAATGCCAAGTGACTTTTTTTTTCTGCTAAGGAGTGTAAAAAGTGCTGTAAGAATGCTGGTACTCCTGATGAATTGTGCTGAAGGTCCAATATTTTAAGCATTTTACATGATTCTAACCTCTGTTGGTTTTTTGCAGTATTGCATGACACTGCACCGTGACATGCATTTACGTGACTTTTTCCTGTTTCTGAGCCTCACAGAATGAAGTCCAGCTGATCCTCAGAAAAAAAAAAAGGAAAAAAAAACCACAACCCACAACACTAAAATATTATATTTACTGGCAATATTATATAAAGAGAAGGAGAAAATGTGAAGAAATAAGGGCTTTATCTCAAGAGCCATATTTGTATATAGGTCACCATAAACTAGCTCTCTACTATCTATCTAACCCCCATTTTACCATGCCCTCCTGAGATCCTTCTGCTGCCCAATATGAAATCAGAAATACCATGCACTATGGTGATTTACTTCCCTTAGCATTAAAGAATGAATCAGTAGACATGATGCTAGCAAAAGTTGTAACTTTTTGCTATCATATCATTTTGCTATCACATATCATTGCTTCCTAATCCTGCAAAACCCCATAATGACATTTTCCAGTCTCATACTGTAAAAACACTACCTAGTTAATATATATGAAGGATGGTATCAGTCAGTCTGATTTGTATGTCCCTTACACATTTGGATCACCATCCAATCAAATTTTTAGGATTTTTTTCCATTTAGATGAGAGCTGTGATGTGGCCTGAAGAGAAGCCAATTTGAATAATTGATGAGAACTCCAGAAGGCACCATAGTGGATATCGGTTTGTAGGGGCTGTTGTAGTGTTAAATGTTTTCATATGAAGTAGAGGTAAAAAGTATTTTCAAGGTCTCCAGAAGAACATGTTGTTTGTTCTGTCGGGAGTATTTCAGAGGCATCAAGCTCTGTTCACTGACTGTGAAAGGCATTTAGAAATTTAGGAAGATTGTCTCACTTGACACCTGTAGTTCAGATCCCACAAAGAAGGAAGTCTGCATCTCTTCCCAGGTGACTCAGTGTGACCAGTTCTGCACTGTGAAAGACTTCAAGACCCTTGCCACAGAGAAGTACAATAAAATTGGTAATTTCAAAAAAAATGCTGCTTCAAGCAACAGAACTAGCTTCTACCTAGAAGATCTGCTATTGTCTGTCAGATATGTTTGTTCTTACATTACCATTACATTATTGATTAAATTCTTGTCAATTTTGAAAGTAAATATTATGGGTATCTATATTTAAAGAGAATGATAAGAGTTCATATGCTTTCCCCTCAAAATTTTACTTTATTTCACAGCACAGAGAATTGTAGTGTCCTGTGCATTCTTTACTTATATGCTAAAATGCGTTTTTTCAGTCTTATAAATTTGCTGTATTACTTCCGCCAAAATTCTGTGTATACTTAGGATGAATGGCAAATCTAGGAACACTTGCTGGTGTTTTAAAAGCTAGGGATGTAACACTAAGACATATAGCTTTCATTTATCTTCAAGACCATATGCTTGATCTTATATTGACAGTTATTAACAGCTTGCTTTTTGGTAACACATAAAAAATTACCACAAAGAAGGTAATGTAATTGTTTTGTTCTAGTACATTAAACTTTGTATGCAGTTACTGTGATAGAACAGTAAATGGAAATCAAGATAATTTGACTTCCTTTATACCAGGTGTATAAGTAAAGAATGATGCCTCTTAGATTTTAAATGTCATTGTTTTTCATCAGCCACTTTCTGGGAGTTGTTGGATCCCTGGTATTCCCTGCAGTGAGATTCTGGTGTTCTAGATCTGGGCATATAACCCCAGATGTTCACCAGTCCCCTCACTATATGGGAATGAAGGAGAAAGACATCCTGCACCTCTTGAATGTTCCTCCTCAGATTATAGAGAAAAACATCTGTGTTGAGAATACTGAGAAATGTATTTTACTTTGACTAGCAGGTGTGTAAGGGTTAAAATAAGAAGATTAAGTACTTCAGAATTTATTCTATTCACACATTTTATTTAATATATACATATGTTGATGGAAATTTATCTAAAGCAGAGCCTTAATATATTATTCAAAATTTTAGTAGTCAAAGAGGGAAACAAAAAGTTGTTTCTAGAGTCTTATGGTTACAATTCTGGTATCAGAAAGTTTTGAAAACCACAAATTTTTAAGTTTTCCTTGTAGGCAAGCAGAAAATATTACTCAACTCTAATAATTAAAAGAAAATATTTCTAATTAACTGACCTGCTTTTTTATCATGTGTATACATGCTATTCTTATGTTAATATGTTATTATTTTTATTTTTAATATTTTTATTTTTATAATTTACAATTATTTCTATTATTATTTATTATTTTATTAGAGCTTTTACACTCTAATAAAAATATCCTTAAAGAGCTGCCAGCTCTCTTCAGCTTTTTTATCCCTGAGAGCAGTTTCCTAGAGGGACCCATACACCAATTCCTTAAACAACTGAAAGTTCCCTCTCCTAAAATTCAGTCTTGACTTTATTCTTCACCTGGTCTGTATCACTCAAGCTTGTGAAATCCACTAGGGCATGATCACTGCAACCCAGGTTGTCACCAATCTTCACCTCTCTAATTAGTCCATCTGTGTAGGTGAGCAACAGGCCCAGAAATCCTTCTCTTCTGGTGGTGTTCTCTATCACCTGAATTAGGAAATTATACTCTATGCACTCCAAGAGTCTGCTGGGCTGCTTACATTTTGCTGTGCTGCTTTTCCAGCAGACAGATATCGAGTGAAATACACATACTCGCTCCAAAGATTTCCTTGCCCTCTAGTGAGTGCCTTAAGCACTAGACAAGTAAGTTAGGACAAGTGGAAAATTAAAGGAAAATCTTTTCCATTAATATCTTATCCTATCTGATGCTTGGCATATAAGGCATATACCCATACAGGTTTGTATTCCCTCAGGCTGAGCTGCAACTCATTCTATGCTAGTTTAAATAAATCTGATTTTATTTTTGAAATAGATTGAAGTACTGACATGGTCAATCACCAGTCACAGATGAAAGCTATGACTAACAGCTGGAACTGCATGTGAGCAACTTTCTGTGCTGACTTCTAGTCAGCATTTTCTAGGGAAGAGTTCTAAAGTACACCCTTTATAGACACAAACCAACAATAGTACAGTCAGTCTCATGGTCTGTTTGCACATAGGACCTCCTCAACTCCATCTCTTGAGTTTTCCACATTGGCCAGTGTGTTCTCTGTGCCCTTAGGGAGTTAGACCTCATGTGTGACATCAATATTGGACTAAGGCGACTACAAGTAGGCTCTATTTCCTCTTGTGTAAATGACATTATCTACATAATGTTTAATTCCTTTTTAACAAGAATTACCTAAATAATATGTATGCATTTTTGAAATATACCAGATTAGATTGGCTAGTGACCAAAATTTATGTGTCTCACAACAATTTAATACTGCCATTTTTCTTCAACATGCTTCATGTAAATTTATACATATCTGCAGAACTCCTAAATATGTTTTGCATTTTTGCTGCCTTTGGAAAGACTTTTTCCTTCTTTCTTTAACATTCCTTTTTTTCTAAGAGAAAGCAGCTCTCAGATTTAAAAGGCTTCCTTCAATGAGCAGACAAGGGTAAGTAATCATGCCATAGGTGGAAGGAAACTCTTGGTTCCTAGAGATGTAGTACTGGATGGGATTTGTTTCATGTCTACTTATTTTATAGATTAGAACAAAGTGTAAGTTCTAATCTGTTCATCATCATGAGTTCTAATGTATAAGTGTCTAATTAATCAAATGCTAAAAAAATAGTGCTTTCTGCTCATGATCATAAAATGTTCTCAACTTTTTCTAACATTTTGATCCCACATTTTTTTCTAACTCAGTTTCTCTATTGACATAATTACTTTCTCAAATGTGATTTTATAAAATGTAATATTAATGGTGTTATAGGTCTGCAAAATGCATCAGATAAAAGCTGCTGTTTGACATCCACCTCTGATGCTATTATCTTCCAATGAATGCACAAAGACAGAACTACAGGTGTCCTTCACCCATCAGATCAACCTGTTTCAATCCACATATTTCCTATTAAGATTTTCAACTGTTTATTTGTTTAAGGTTATATTCATTTTACAATTTTAGAAATAGAGGCTGAAGTCTTGAAATTGAATCCATGCAGGTTCTACTAGAGTTGTTTCTCTTGGAAATTTGTTTTTCAGTTATCTTTTAGTACTTCACAGGAATCAGAGATTGTTTAAGCTCATATCTTTTTGAATTGCAGGGCACCCAACCTTTCCCCCTTTTTCTAATTGAAATAAAACTTTCTATATATGTTTTTCCGCTGCTGATATCTACACTGACTTTTATTTGATACGATTTATTTCTCCCAGTCCTGGAGGCTTCTAACAATGTTTGAGTCATGCTTCAGACTGTCAAAAGTGGTGGTATACTGTCTACTAATTACTGTCTCTGCTGCCATTTAATTCAGTGCCCAAAGGAATCTTCAGAATCAGTTCAGCTTCCATATAATATCCCAGAATAATCCTTTATATCCAGATATGGTCAAAAGACAAGGATTTTGTGGAAGAAACTGTCCTTTTTTATATTTAAAATGAAACTGAAAATTTATTTTTCTAGAAACATATTTGGTAGATTATGTGATTAAAAAAATCTTGTCTCCATACCGACAAAGGAACACAGAGAGACCATGGCAGATGAGAAACCCCAAAAATACTCTGCCTGGCTATTCCCAAGCCCATCACAGGGACCATCAGCCCATAAAAGGCCCATCTTCACAAGCCCAGAGGAGAACAGGGAGGCACAATGGCAAGCGGGAACCCAAATTGAAGACTCAGAGGAAGGAACACCCTGTCTGGGCCCCTCCCAGGGCTGTCCCAGGAAAGCTTCAGCCCCAATGTCCAAGCATGAAACCCACCAGGAAGAGTCAAGGGGAGAGGTTCTCCAGAACACCTTCCGGACTAATGTGGGTTGCTGCCTAGGAGAGTGGGACCCATTATAAGATGCCAGGGAAGAGTATTTGGGGATTGCACAGGACTCATTATGGGATGTTTAGGGGAGGAACCAAAGGCAGGAAAAGGGAGGGGTTTAGATGATTTGCAGAAGAACAATTGTGGGAAATAGAGGCATAAGGGAATAAAGGTTCATGTGCAAGCAGGAGCTGGTCAGTGTGCTTGTCTGGCTATGCCTTGTGCCTGATCAGCACCGTCTGTCCTGTCTTCATGTTAAATTCCTTTCTAACTCTTCCCTGGGCGATGACTTTCTGTCCTGTGTGTATGGGGGGGTGAGTCAGACCATGGACTGGAGGTGGTTTAGCCTTTTTGAGGCTAAACCTTCAGCTATTTTCCGGTAAAGGGCTCTCGTCTATGTACATGTGTGTAGGGAGTCTGTGTTGCCAGCAACCAGAGTGAGTGCAGGTGTGTGAGCGAGTGTGCAATCAGAAGTGAAGATCAAGCTGAACCAGCCAGTGAGCAGGTGAAGTGACCTGGGAGTGTGTATGTCCCTAAGGGTCACCTTTGGGTGTGAGAGCACCCGTGCATCTCTAAGGGTGAGAGCACATCAGGGCTGGCTATGGGACTGGGGACATCCTGGCCAGCTTGGGGCAGTGGGAGGAAAAGGAGTGCATGTAAGTGAGGGTATCTGTACTCAGCTGGACTGGGGCTGTGGCTTTGGCAGCAAGTGGGCAGACTGAGCCCAGTTGCTGGAGGGATCCACCTTGTACATATGTACATACATACATATAAATGCATATTCTCACCAGTAGACCACCATCCTGCTAAGCCAAAAGGAGCAGAGTGAGGCCATTAGTGCTGTCTGTGTTCAGGTGAGTGCTCTGAATGACTATCTGTGATCTGAGGCTGCTGCCCATGTGTGTATGTATGTACATATGTGGGGTATGTGTGTGCACTCTCTGTGCTTGCACCTGCTGGGAATGTTCAGCCTCGCTACGGGTTGGACCTGGGGGTATGGAGCTGCTCAGGTTGTTGGATCCTGAATGACATATTTTCCTCCAACAATATTAAGCATTCAAATTCAGATTTCAAAGTATTATTTTAACTTTTTGTCATTTTTAATACAGTATTTCATTTTCTGTATTTCATCATCTGTAAGAAATTTTTCATCTGTCCTACTACTGACATTTTATTTTATTATCTTATTCTAGACATTAAGGATTGCTGTAATTTAAACATTTGATTTTCCACTTTGATAGAATCACTGACTGCTGGCTATTCAAAATGTTTTAATAGATAAACTAAAAGAAATACAATGTGAAAGCACGTTGTTACACTTTGACAGTAACAAATAGCAAAACTGCAGAATATAATAGCAATATTGCAGTTTTGTAAAATAATGTGTAATGACATTAAAATAAATATAATTCTAAAATAAATTTTAAAATTTAAAAGGTAGAAAACAAAAAAAAAAAAATCCTGGAACTGTTTTTCATGAAACAGTATTAATTGCATTTATCCTCTAAATTTTATTTTATTCCTTGCCATTATTTCAATCTGTAAGGGTTACGTTACCACTGGTTTCTAATATTTTTAAGCACATTTTAATGTAAACTAAATATTTGCAAAATTAATCTCAATTCAGTTTTTCAGGTTTAATTCTGAATTTGTATAAGAAGTCTTACAATTTCACAAAGAGTCAATACATTTATGTTACATAGTATGAAATGGAGGAACTTGATCTGAATCCTATTCAGTTTTCTGCTAGAATAGAAGACAAGGGGCTAAATTTCTTTAAGAAAATACTATGCTAAAGTAATAACAGAAAACTATGCAGCCATTTTTTAAAAGAAAACTGTTCTAAGAGAAGTGAAACCACAGACAGTCTAAAGTCAAGAAACATACAAAAATTTTATATAGAATCTAAATCCTGTGCCTGCACAGTTTATCAGAACATGATTTCAAACTATTCCTCAAAGCATATAGGGGGAAATAAAAAAAAAAAGAAAGGGCTAAACTGCAAGCTGAAATATCAAAAAGGCCTCCAAGAGTGCTGGTCACAGACATGTTTTGCAATCTTACCAATGTTAACTGATTTATTATGTTAGATTTGCAAAATATGTTTCCACTTGTTCGGACAACTTGTGAAACATTTCCCTTGCAGTTCTGGTTAGTAGTTTTATTAGAGATGTAACACAGAATAATACAGTAAATTTCTGAAAAGGAATAACTGCACGTTGTTTTTGCTTGGTACAGTAGTTCTTCATTCACTTTGTTTTTGCTTTCACAGCTCTCCTCAAAGTGCTTGGAAGTGTGTTATTTTTATAGAATTTGATTGCAACGTTCATGTTACATTTTTCAATAAAAGATGGAGTCTTAATGCATCTTGAAAAGCATTTGAGAATCATAATTTAGCAACCAATTTACCTGTAATAATTTTACACTTCATTGTCAAGTAAGCACTTTGTAGAACCATCCTTTCAGACTTAAATGTGTTGTTATCTTATCTTATATGGGGAGAGAAACAAAGAATTCTAAAAGAGAAGAGAAAAACTGAACAATCTGTATGTTCTTAAATCTGTTGTGAAATGTTCAGGATTCACAAAGATTTAGTCAAAAAACAAGAGCTTGTTCATTATCAATCTAAATATTTCCACCTAAAATTTAATTTAGAAAATATTAAAGGATTTCATATTAAAAAAAATAAAAATTTGGTGTTGATTATGCCTTTGAATTTTTTGTATGTAATTAATGACTTTTCATTACTCTCAAAAGTGAGTAGAAATGGAAGATGAAAAAGTTAAACTTTTAAGAATATCATACTGGAAAACAACTTTTTTTCCAAACAGCTAAACATTATATTAAATAATAAACTCATTTTGAAATTATCTTAAGAAGGTCAACTGCTGCTGAATAATATTTCTAAAACACAGGAGGTCTTAAAACCTTTTAACAATGAGTAGATGTATCAAAGACTACATCACATTATCATGAGAAATAAGCATGGATTTACATTAAAATTATTTCCATTTATTTTTGTATGAAAGCACTATCATTCATTTATTACATACATTAAACAACAAAGCATTAACATATCTATGTGGTTTCCTATTCCTAAGCAAACATTTTCTGTGCGTAATTTATTTGCAATTAAAATGATTCACATAAACATCTATCTGCATGAGTATTGTATTCCTGAAAACAAGGAAAACAAGCAGTTTTCCAATCGCCATCCTAGAATACCTGAAAAAGAGAATTAGTAAATAATTACTGTCATGTCATAACCTTGAGCTATTGCTTAATGGATAGCAACTGTACTCATGAAAGTTCCATTTCTTGAACTAGAGTCACTTAGAGCATGTATTCCATTAAAAATATATGTGTTTTACTTTCAGGTGTCATCCATTAGGAAAGGGAGAGCAATACAATGAATATTTATTTATTGCTGAATTCCAAAGATCTTAAGGGAGAGTACTTTCATGCATACATATTTATCAATGAATTCAAATTATTACTAAGGGATACAAGTGTGAAGAACCACCTAATTATTATTTTTTATAAAGAGAAACTAAATACTAAGTATAGAATTCAAATCCAGATTTTTCAAATTTAAATGTCTAAATGTAAACTAGGGGTGAAATCCAGGTGCTTAAATCTTGATGTCTTAGTATCATTTGAAATGCTCAGGTGTTTCATGCTTGAACTCCACCTTCTGCTACAGATGATTATTTTATAGGTGTTTTATTTGCCATCCCAGACAGAGATCCCCTATATGCTAGGACATCTTCAATGGTACAAGACCATGCAAATTAAGGCAAATAATTCAGTTGAATATGAAATGAAGAGCTAGTCTTGTAACTACATTGACTCTTATAGGAGCTTAGGCACTTTCTTCACAAATAAGAACACCATATAAAGTAAAAGGGCAAATCTAAAACAGTCTAAGTGAGTTTAAATTAACATTAACATAACAGTGACTCAGGTGTACAATATTAAATGGAGGACAGAATGGTAAAGGTAAAAGTGCAACAATTTGTGGCTTGAGATAAAGACAGTTTAAGAAGGAAAGCAAAAGCCGTGTGCGCAAGCAAAGCAAAATAAGGAATTCATTCACTACTTCCCATCACCAAGCAGGTATTCAGCCATCTCCAGGAAAGCAGAGCTCCATCACACTTAACAGTTAATTGAGAAGACAAATGCCATAACTTTGAATGTCCCCTCTTCCTCCTTCTTCCCCCAGCTTTTGTTGCTGAGCATGACATCATAAGGTATGGAACATCCTTTTGGTGGTCAGTTGGGGTCAGCTATCCCGTCTGTGCCCCCTCCCAACTTCTTGTGCACCCCCAGCCTATTCGCTGGTGGGGCTGTGCGGGAAACAGAAAAGGCCTTGATGCTGTGTAAGCACTTCTAGCAATAGCTAAAACATCAGTGTGCTGCCAACACTGTTTTGTCACAAATCCAAACCATAGCCCCATATGAGCTACTAAGAAGAAAAGTAACCTGATTCCAGCCAAAACTAGTACATGTTGGGGTTTTTTTCCCCTAGAATTCAAAAGAAAATAGGATGTAAGGATACAAAAAAAATCACTTTACAAGGATGTGAATCATTATCATTCAAAACCCTTAATATTTCCCGTTGTAGCACAGGCTATCATACCCTGTTTTATCAGAAGCAAGGTATTACATCAAAAATAAACAACCTCCCTCCCCCTGCTATTATATAACATGTAATATTATTGAGGAAGAAACAAAAATATTTTATTCCTTTTCCTCTGTGTTGTTTTATTATTGTACTTCTTTTCAGGGAAGAAACTTTCATGAGATCAAATGTGATAGGTACTATTCTGGTTTGAAAACATCTTGCAGTGGAAGAAAAATAGCTGTGTAAATGCAAATGTGAATCAAGTCCTGTCATGCAGAAATTATTTAGTTACATAGACAATATCAATGATTTCTCTGTAGAAGATGACTTTTTCAAGAAAAACCTTGCATAATGATGGATGGAAAAATATATTGGGAACATTTCTTTCTCAACTTTTTTCCTAAAGGGATTTTGTTGTTTTGTACATAAAGATAACAACAGCATCAGTTACTGAAAAACTGCATCAATCCTCGTAAGATAGATACACATGTTGAGCTGTCTTAAATAATGCAAAAAACAAGAATCAATATTATTTGATGTAAGATCTTGAATTTAAAAATAGTTATCCGAAGAATTGCATTTTTCAGGGTTAAATTAGTTCTTTTTGTTTTGTTTTGTTTTGTTTCATTTTCATTGATGTTAAAAAAAAAAGCAAGAAGGTTGAAATATTGCTCATCTTTTTAAAAAGCTTTTGAATTATACAGGAAAAAAATGGAAAACATCCATTTGACTAAGTATGTGTGTTATAGTTGACTAAATCATCCTAGGTTACCTGTCATGGCCAGTAGAGAGAAATAGAAACTATTGGTATGAGTTTCATCTCATCCTAAGACAGTGTGGTGGATTGACCTTGACGTCAGCAAGACAGGGGGAGAAAATAAGGTGAAAAATTGGGTTTTCATCTTGTCCTTTTCCTCAGCACTTTCTAATTAATGTCTTCATTCAGCCATACACTAAATTTGCTGACTGACCACAGAGGGTTCAGCATGTTGACTGCTCTGAACTGCCACTTGGGAAGCCAAAATCCTACAATGTCATTTTGCATTCTTATCCCAAGTCTTTCTGTCTGTATTTTCAGCTAAATTCCATAAGTTTTGCTTAACTAAATGTATTCAGCCCCTATCATCTCAGAATATATTATATTTTCTGTTAAGATGTGCTTCATGTTGTTTCACATCAATCCTGTTTGGAAATAAAACTGTCAGGAAATGTACCAGGACCAGAATTTGATCTGATACTAGTACAGTATTTTCTACAAGAATAATTGGAATAATGTAAAAGATAATAGACTTTTATTAGGGCATCCTTTATTGCAGTGAGGAGAAACAATAAAATGGCTTCATTTAGGCTTCTATAATCTCTGTACATCTGTCCACATTATCAAGGGAAAAAGAAAGAGAAGATCAGAATAAAATATAGGAATAGCAGATAATATGATACCTTTACTCTTGTACATCTTCATCTCTAGGGACAACTGTAATGAATGTGTGCTTAAATACTGCCATTCAAAAAACACAAGTTATACACTTTCATGCCTTGAAGGTTAAACCATGTTTTCACTTCTGACCATTTCTTAGCTATCTAGGTAATATCGGGTAATATGTTAAGTGATAATCAGACAGGAAACAACAGCTGAAAAATATTCAGGAGGTTCATTTTAGCAAAGATGCCCTGGAGAATGAAAGAACACAAAGAATGTATTCAAGTTTTGAATTTCTGGCAATGCAAACACATGTTATGCTATCTTTAGGAGCAGTGTTTCAAGGGAAAGAGAAACCTCATCTACTTTAAGTGTATTCTTAAAAATGTCTCGGCAGAACCAACAAGCTTAAAATCTTTAGAAAGATAATACCCCATTCTAATGGAGCTTGTTAAAAGGAAAAAAAAAGGGACCATTTCTTGTGCCTTGAACCATTGCCACCTGTGTATGTTGTCAGGTTTTAACTTCATCAAAGAATTAGTTTGGATATAGAATGCACAGAGTGAGCTCTAGTTAAAATTAAAACATTAGAGCAAGCCTCTAAACTACATTGTTATTTACAGCTTTCCTAATTAAATTATTCACTACCAGTGAATGCTTCATACCATATCAAACAACACCCAATAGATTGCGTATAGCCTTTGTATGCTTTTTTCTCATTTAAATTTTGTGTTCATAGGTGAAATGTTTTATAATTCCATTTTGTGTGCTGTTGCTTCTCCTGCTCCCTCATTTGGAATATGAATGAAAATGTAGCTAGACCAGATCTGAGAATATCTGACAAACCAAAAGACTGAAAAATACAAGGCAACACCAAAACTAGTTAGGATAAAGAGTCAGGAAAACAATCCTTTGGCATCCTATGGTCTGATTGAAAGTCATAGAATCATAGAATGCTTTGGGATGGAAGGGACCTTTAAAGGTCATCTAGTCCACCCACCCTGCAATTGGCAGGGCCATCTTCAACTAGATCAGGTTGCTCAGAGCCCCATCCAGCCTGGCCTTGAATGTTTCCAAGGATGGGGCATCTACCACCTCTCTGGGCAACCTCTTCCAGTGTTTCACTACCCTCATTGTAAAAAATTTCTTCCTTATATCTAGTCTGAATCTACCCTTTTTTTACTTTAAAACCATTACCCCTTGTCCTATTGCTACTGGCCCTGCTAAAAAGTCTGTCCCCATCTTTCTTATAAGACCCCTTTAAGTATTGAAAGGTCACAATAAGGTCGCCCTGGAGCCTTCTCTTCTCCAGGCTGAACAGCCCCAGCTCTTTCAGCCTTTCCTCATAGCAGAGGTGTTCCATCCCTCTGATCATTTTTGTGGCCCTCCTCTGGACTGTCTCCAACAGGTCTATGTCCTTCTTGTACTGCAGACCCCAGAACTGGACTCAGTACTCCAGGTGGGGTCTCACCAGAGCAGAGTAGAGGGGCAGAATCACCTCCCTCAACCTGCTGGCCACACTTCTTTTGATGCAGCCCAGGATACGGTTGGCTTTCTGGGCTGCGAGCACACATTGCCAGCTCATGTCCAGCTTTTCATCTACCAGTATCCCCAAGTCCTTCTCCACAGGGCTGCTCTCAATCCATTCATCCCCAGCCTGTATTGATACCAGGGGTTGCCCCGACCCAGGTGCAGGATCCTGCACTTGTCCTTGTTGAACCTCATAAAGTTCGCACAGGCCCAATTCTCAAGCTTGTCCAAGTCCCCCTTTATGGCACCTCGTCTCTCAGGTGTGTCAACCACACCACTCAGCTTAGTGTCATCTGCAAACTTGCTGACAGTGCACTTGATCCCGCTGTGTATGTCATTGATGAAGATATTAAACAGCACTGTCCCCAGTACAGACCCCTGAGGGGCACCACTCGTCACTGATCTCTCTCTCGGGTTTCCTTTTTGCTGGTTGGAGGAGACACAGCTGTTATTTTGTTGATCACATCCATTGGGATCTGACAACGCCCATCTTGCCATTTTATTCCTAAAAACTGGATCTCCTGTGCAGGTCCATTGACCTTATTTTGGTTTATGGCAAAGCCAGCTTTCAGGAGGATTTGGACTATTTACTTCCCTCTCTCAAAAACTTCTTCTGTTGTATTGCCCCATACGATGATGTCATCAATGTATTGCAGGTATTCCAGAGCCACACCCTGTTCCAGTGCCATCTGGATCAGTCCATGGTAAATGGTGGGGCTGTGTTTCCACCCCTGGGGCATTCAGCTCCAGGTGTACTGGATGCCCCTCCAAGGGAAAGTAAACTGAGGCCTGCACTCTGCCACCAAAGGGACTGAGAAAAACGCATTAGCAATATCAATTGTAGCATACCACTTGGCTGCCTTTGACTCCAATTCACAGCAGCACTCAGCGGCGGCGTGACTTCATTTAGGCCATGATAGTCTAGTTAGTCTCCACTCTCCATTAGACTTTTGCACTGGCCATATGGGACTGTAAACGGGTGAGCAAGTCTTGCTGATCAATCCTTGGCTCTCCAGTTGATGAATCAGCTTATGGATGGGAATCAGGGATTCTTGGTTGGTGCAATAGTGTTGTTGGTGCACCGTTGTGGTACTGATTGGCACCCGTTGTTCTTTGACCCCACAATAGAAGGGTTCTTTGAGAGACCGGACAGGGTAGACAGCTGCTTAATTTCCTCCGTCTACAAGGCAGCTGTCCCGATCCAATGTCGGGGGAGGTTTCGATATGATCCCAAGGACGAGATTAAGACGCTGGAATCGGTCAGATGTCATACAACCTTTTACTTTTATTTGAGGGGAGAAGAGAATGGAGGGAGGAGGGAGGGCAAGGGAGGAGAGGGAAAGAATAGGAGGGAGAGAGAGACAGAGAAGGAGGAGCTTATCACCATCACTTCGAGTCCGATGATCTTCCGCTGCGTCTTCGGTGGCCTCATGCTTCGTCAGGGACCGAAGAGGGGGGGCCTTGAGGGTGCAGGAAAGGAAGGAGTGGTCTCGCGCGCTGCTGCCGCCCCCACTGAGGGGCATGTGTGCTCCTTATATAGGGGCTCTCACACATGCGTGGGTCACAAATGTGTACGTACGGTTCGCCATGGACGTGCTGCCCCCGCCTCTGCCCTTTTCGCGCCTTTAGTCCCTGCCTCTGCTCTTTTCGCGCCTTTAAGTCCCTGCGCAGGCGCACGAGGTGGTTTTTCTCAAAACTGTGGAGAAGAGGGTTTTCTCAAAGTGTGACGCTGGATGGTGCTACAGCGGCAATGTTGAGACAAAACCACAATTGGTACCGGTTCTTTACAGCAGCTATACCAAAAGCCAACTGGTACCATTTTGGGTCCTTGAATACCCTCTCCTGAGGTAATCTATGCCAAGGATGCACGGAGCCTCTGGGCCAGTCACAATGGGGTGTTTTTGCCAGTCATTCCTGGTTAGGCTCCCTTCAGTCTCCAATACAGTTAGCTGTTGGGATCCCCATGTCGCTCCAGATGGGTTCTGCCCCTTTATAGCTTGATGGCATTAGGGTACATTGTGCACTGGTGTCCACTACAGCCTTATACTCCTGTGGGTCTGATGTGTCAGGCCATCGAATCCACATGGTCCAAAAAAGCCGGTTGTCCCTTTCCTCCACCTGGTTGGAGGCAGGGCCCCTCTAGTCCTGGTTATAGAATTTGTTACTCACTTCATAAAATCATAGAATCATAGAATGTCCTGATTTGGAAGGGACTCACAAGGACCACCAAGTCCAACTCCTGTCCCTGCATAGGACAACCCCAAAATTTGCACCATATGTCTGAGGGTGTTGTCCAAATGCTTCTTGAATATTGTCAGGCTTGGCGCCATGAATACCTCCTGGGGGAGCCTGTTCCAGTGCTCCACCACCCTCTGGGTGAAGAACCTTTTCCTAATGTCCAGCCTAAACCTCACCTGGCGTATCTTCCTGCCATTCCCTTGGGTTCTATCATTGGTCGTCAGGGAGAAAAGATCAGCGCCTGCCCCTCCTCCTTCCCTTGTGAGGAAGCTGTATACCACGATGACGTCTCCCCTCAGTCTCCTCTTCTCCATGCTGAACAGACCAAGTGACTTCAGCTGCTCCACGTACTGCTTCCCCTCTAAACACTTCCCCATCTTTGTGGCTCTCCTCTGGACACTCTCCAGTAGCTTTGTATCCTTTTTATACTGTGGCGCCCAAAACTGCACACAGTAGTCAAGATGAGGCCACACCAGTGCAGAGTAGAGTGGGACAACCACCTCCCTCGACCGGCTAGCAATACAGTGCTTGATGCACCCCAGAACTCGGATGGCCTTCTTGGCTGCCAGGGCGCACTGTTGGCTTATGTTCAACTTGCCATCGACCAGAACCCCCAGATCCCTCTCCATGGGGCTGCTCTCCAGCCTCTCGTCCCCCAGTCTGTATGTACATCCATGGTTGCCATGTCCCAGGTGCAAAATCTGGCACTTGCCCTTCTTAAACTTCATACGGTTTGTGATTGCTCAGCTCTCTAATTTGTCCAGATCTCTCTGCAGGGCCTCTCTGCCCTCAAGAGTGTCAACAGCTCCTCCCAATTTTGTGTCATCAGCAAACTCTGGTAACAAACCTTCAAGTCCTGCATCCAAGTCATTTATGAAGATATTAAAGAGCACTGGCCTAAGATGGATCCCTGCGGAACCCTGCAAGTGACTGGTCGCCAGCCTGATGTAACCCCATTTACTATAACCCTTTGAGCCCGACCCATCAACCAATTGCTCACCCATTGCATTATGTGTTTATCCAGCTGTATGCTGGACATTTTGTCCAGGAGCATACTGTGAGAGACAGTGTCGAAAGCTTTACTGAAATCCAAAAAATGACATCCACTGGCTTCCTTTGGTCAACTAGGTGGGTAACCTTGTATAGAAAGAAATTAAGTTTGTTAAGCAGGACCTTCCCCTCATGAACCCATACTGGCTGGGACCAATGACTGTGTTGTCTTTCAGGTCTTTTTCAATGACTCCCAGAACAATCTTCTCCATGATTTTGCCAGGCACAGAGGAGAGACTGACAGGCCTGTAGTTACTGGGGTCATCCTTGTTGCCCTTCCTGAAGACTGGGACAACGTTTTCCAGCTCCCAATCAACTGGGACCTTCCCAGATTCCCAAGAGCATTGAAAAATCATTGAGAGGTCTGGCTATGACATCAGCCAGCTCTTTAGTACCCTCGGATGAATCCCATCAGGCCCCATTAACTTACAGGGATCCAGCTGGAGCAGCAAATCCTGCACAGGTTCGGGGTTGGTTGGGAGTTTGTCATTCTCACAGTCATGGTTCTCTAGCCCAGGTCTCTGGGAGCCTCAGAGCCCATCATTGGTGTTGAAGACCGAGGCAAAAAAAGCCTTAAACGTCTCTGCTTTGTCTGTGTCCCTGTTTGTGAGGTGCCCATGCTCATCAAGTAATGGGCCAATGTTAATTCTTGCCTGTCTTTTGTTATTAACATATTTTTTAAAAGCCCTTTTTACTGTCCCTTACAGTACTGGCCAGCTTCAGCTCTAACTGAGCCATGGAGATTTCCTCCCTACAGTGGCGAACAGCATCTCTGCAGTCCTCCCATGTCACCTGACCTTGCTTCCACTGTTCATAGTTTGTTTTGTTTTTTTTTTTCACTTTAGTACTAGAAGAAGATCCTTACTCAGCCAAGCTGACTTTCTACCTCACCTGCTTGACTTCCGACATTTTGGAATTGCCTGCTCCTGTGCTCTTAGGAGGTGGTACTTAAAGGGATCAGCCCTGATGGACCCCAGCACCTTCAAAAGCTTTTTCCCAGAGGACCTTCCTAAGTAGTTCCCTGAGCAGCCTGAAGGCAGCTCTCCTCATATCCAGAGCTGAGGTCTTGCTGGCAGTTTTCCTCCTGTTACCATAGATTTTAAACTTGACTGCTTTGTTGTCACTGTGGCCAAGGCAGCCACCAATCACCACTTCGCCCACGAGACCCTCTCTGTTAGTAAGCAGCAAGTCGAGGAAGGCACCCTTCCTGGTTGGTTCTTTTAGTACATGTACCAAGAAGGTATCATCCCGATGTTTTAAGAATCTTCTGGCCCTGCTTGTACCAGCTGTGTGGTATTCCCAGTTGACATCTGGCAAGTTGAAGTCCCCCATAAGGACAAGGGCAGATGACTTAGAAGCATCCCTTAGTTCCTTAAAGAATAACTCATCTGTGTCGTCATCCTGGCTGGGTGGCCTACAGTAGACTCCCACAATGACATCTGCTTTATTAGTCTGTCCCTTAATCCTTACCCAGAGGCTCTCAACTGTGCCATCAGCAACTGCTAGCTCCATGCATTCCAGCCCCTCCACTACATACAATGCCACCCCCTGCCTCGCCTGCCTTGCCTATCCCTCCTGAAGAGCCTGTAACCGTCCATCATGGCACACCAGTCACAGGACTCATCCCACCAGGTTTCACTTATACCTGTGATGTCATATCTCTGGGACTAGGCCAAAGCATCTAGGTCCTCTTGCTTGTTCCTCATGTTGTGTGCATTTGTGTAAAAACACTTCAAGTGTGGTTCATTGTGCCCATTACCTTGTGGAGAATCATAGAATCATAGAATCGTCAAGGTTGGAAAAGATCCTTAAAATCATCGAGTCCAAGCATTAACCTAACACTGCCAAGTCCATCTATACCATGTCCTCGAGAAGTCTGAGGAATCTCACTAGCACACAGCTCCTTGAACTTTGGCGTGCCATCCTGTTGCTCATCGCTGACTAGCCAGGTATTGTCCCTTTCCCCCTTCCAATCTAGGTTAAAGCTCTATCAATCAGCCCTCCTAGGTCCTGGGCAAAAACCGTTTTCCCCTTCTGAGAAAGGTGCATGCCAGCGGATGTCAGTAGACCTGGTGATGAATAAACCATCCCATGGTCAAAAAACCCAAACTACTGCTGATGACACCAGCCTCGGAGCCACGTGTTGATCAGCTGGGTCTGCCTGTTCCATTCAGTGTTCTTCCCTGATACTGGAAGGATCGAAGAAAACACCACCTGAACACCTGATCCTTCAACTAACTGCCCCAAGCCTCTGAAATCCCTTTTGATTACCTTAGGACTTCTTTTTGTTATCTTTTCGCTGCTGACATGAAGAACTATCAACGGGTAGTAGTCTGAGGACTTATCAGACTGGGGAGTTTCCTAGTGATGTTTCTTATCCTTGGCCCAGGGAGGCAGCAGACTTCCCTGTGGGTTGGGTCTGGTCAGCATATGGGACCCTCCGTTGCCCTGAGAAGGGAGTCACCTGTGATAACTACCCTTCTTTTTTTCTTGACATGGGTGGTTGTGATGTGGGGGGTAGGTAGGCTGCCTACACTTCTTGTAAATGTGAATTAGAAGTCCCTTTATTAAGATTGGAAGTAAAATCGTCCCTTCTACTCTATCTGGGGAACTGCTCACTGGAAACTGGAATAGCAGTTTTCCTGGAAGAACCGCCTTTTGTGACTGTTTTTCCTTGCAAATCACGTACCCATGCCTCTAGGGTCGAGCTAGATTTTCCATTCCACTTTCTCATGTCCACTCTGTGGTCACGCAAGTAAAACCACAGGGTGGCCCATGCTGTGTATTCACTATATCTTCTCTCTTGAGAAGAGGGACGCTTTCTCCTAATGGCCAAGATACTTTCGGAGGTTCATCTTCATCCCTTACTAAATGATCTGGTTTTCTTGTGTATTTCTTCTTGTGTATAGGGGAGACTGATACCAGCACAGGTTGGTTCTCTGGTTCAGCTGCAGTACCTGTTGCAGGGGTTGGAGTAGCGGCAGTGCCTGTCACTGGGGTGGAGTAGGTGCAGTGCTTGTCATGGGAGTTGGAGTAGCCACAGTGCCTGTTGCCGGGGCTGGAGTAGCTGCAGTGACTGCCATTTTGTCGTCAGATCCAGAGACCTTCTCTTCCCCTTGAGGCTTCTGAATAGTGTTGAATAGGGCTCAGTAGGCCTGGGCCAGGCCCCAGCACATTGCAGTGATTTGTGTCTCCCTAGAATTGCCAGGGTGACAGCATACTTTTTCCAAATGCTTTACCAGTTTTTCATGATTCTGCACTTCTTCAGGGGTGAAGTTCCAAAACATTGGAGGCGCCCACTGTCCCAGGTACTTGCCCATAGTATCCCACATACCCTGCCACTCATAACTATCCAGCCTTGGGGCAGACCTCTGGATGATACTCTTAAATTGCTTATTAACCTTAGACAAAACCAAAACAATATTCCCAAGAAACAGCAGTAGATGTATTTTAACTACCCAAGGATGTTCAAGGTACCGAAAGGTTATTGTAATGAAGGAGGCAACATCATAGAAGGAGGTAGCGAAGGTGCCATTCTGTATTTCCTCCATCAGAAACCTCTCAGAGGAAGAAGTATAATTGCTAATTTTCTCCATGAATTCGTACCCAAAGTACAGTAATGGCTTCAGTACAAAACCTAAATACCAGATAACACTGAAGGCCAGTGTTTTAATAACAAATCTCCCAGGCAAAACGTCACTAATCACTGCAGAGCACAGCAAACTGCAGAAACCAACACCAATCTTTAACATGTACAGCAAAAACAAGAGCATGGTGAGGACCAGGTAAACTAAGATTGAGAACAGAGGAATCAATATTGTGAACGGCAACTGTTAATAGATATAAATTCCTTAATATGCTGTGGCTAATCTGTTGTTATCTCAAATGCTTTGTGCCCCACGTTGGGTGCCAAAAAGGACTGTCGTGGTTTAACCCCAGCCAGCAACTAAGCACCACACAGCCGCTCACTCACCCCCCCTCCCCTGGTGGGATGGGGGATATTGGAAAGGTAAAAGTGAGAAAACTTGTGGGTTGAGATAAAGACATTTTAATAATTGAAATACAATAAAGGAAAATAGTAGTAGTAGTAGTACAAATAGCAGTAATAATAATACAATATACAAAGCAAGTGACCAAAAGATCAACAAGGTTAGGAAGTCATGATTCCATTTTATACCTGCTACACTGCCTGGTCCTGGATATCCAGTTTAAGATGTGTGTTTGAGTACATTATTTGTTCAACACAGAAGTGTTGAACTACTCACCTCTTGACGTATGTATGGAACACTTTTTTTTCTTCTACGGTGAAAAAAACATCAACAGGGATCTGAGAAAAAACCTACTTTTGACAGTTGTAGCATCAAGATTTTATCATGGAGATGTATGATTTTTCATTTACAAAATAAAGTAAAAGTTGAAGATGTTCTTAATGGTTAAGAGGTCGAGAGGAAACCTTTCAAGCGAGAAACAGTAAAAAAAAAAACAAACATCTTTTTCTTGATCTGTGAATATTACAAGGTGTCCAAGGCACAGGCCAAGATTTCAGTTTGTATTCCAGACCTGTAGTTTTCTGTTCAAAGAGAGAACTGTGAGTCCTTAATTGGAGTGACAGTTAAATTGGTGTTCATTGACAAGATAAATCAGAGAAAATGTATAGGAGGACAAGCTTTCCTTTTATAGGCTGAAGACCATTCAGCTCATATCCTATTTCAGATAGTGACCAACTGCAAGCACCTCTAGGTGCCTTGCCTTGCCTTGCCTCACCTCACCCTGCATCACCTCACCTTGTTTGAAAATATGTAGGAGATATGCAGGAAAGGGCACTAAAATGCAGATGTTATGAAAATTACAGAATACAAATGAAATATAAATATAGAAGCCAGAGGTCACCATTTTCAGAAAGCTACAATAGGTGCTGCAGGGAATGCCTAGAATGACAGAAGGATAAGAAACAGAGTAGTAAATATAGACAAAGTGGTGTAAGTAATGGTGGAAAAGCAGAACAGGAGAAGACGTGGAAGGTGAATAGCAAGGAAGACTATAACCTATATCTGTGTTATCAAATATCAGGATAAAGAGGTAAAGGGTTGTATGTAGAAGCAATAAGAGCTGAAAGGTGAGAAAGGAAAGGTAACCTAGAAGGATAAATTAAGTGAGTGGAAAAAAAAAAAAAGAGAGAATAAAACAGAAGAGTGAAAATCAAAAGCGGATAGAGTATGGGAACATTAAACTATTACAACAGTTTTATCTCTGTAAACATATACAAATGTATATGTTCAAACACTGGAACAGGCTTCCTAGAGAGGTGGTCAATGCCCCAAGCCTGTCAGTGTTTAAGAGGCATTTGGACAATGCCCTTAATAATATGCTTTAACTTGGTCAGTTGGACTAGATGATTGTTGTAGGTCCCTTCCAACTGAAATAGTCTATTCTATTCTATATACAGACAGAGCCTGGAAGGATTCTATAACAAAACTTCTTAATGTTTTCTGCCTTGGGTACAGTTTGTTTTCACCATCAATCTGATGATGTAGCACACTAATACATCATCACAGTGACAGCACTATTATGATATACTATACTAATACATCACCAGAATGACTGTGATAAGAGCTGTCACACTGGTGATACATTAGTCTGATCCATCATAAAAGAAACATGTATTCCAAATAGATGTAGTATCACTAAATTTTTGTTGCCATTGCTTATTTATTCATTCACTTCCATAGAAGACAATATCAAAAGCAGGATGCTTTTCAAATTACTTTAAGTAGAAAACAGTAAAATAATGTTAAATAAAGGAAGGAATATTTGGGTATATACAATAAATGAGGAAGTGCAAGCTCAACCAATAACTATAAAACTTAAAAATAACACATACTACCACATCTCGTTAAAATGAATCTAAAACTATCACTAATTTATTCAAGTGTTTTCACGTGCTTATCTGTAAGTAATTCCTTGATATCCAGACTCACACTTGTAATAACTTATTTCTACATGTATTAATATACACTAAAAAAACCCAATAACCCAAAGCACATATAATTGTCAATGTATTAAAATAAGGAAGGTCTCTTAAGTAAAGAATGTATCTTCATATGTATCTAGAAGTCCTGTAATATTCCAGTGATATATATTATTATCAGCACTAGTGTTTCTGAAAGGGTAAGTAATCTAAAGTATGCCTGAATTTGTGAAAATATTAATCAACAATTCTGACACTAAGTTGTCTCATCACAGTATCATTGAACCCTGTGTGAAATAGTAGGAGTGGATAATAACCTGTAGGGTTCACCATGCCTGGCAGCCTCTCAGTGATGCAAAAGCGAGCTCCTGGTAGACAGCAAATTTCTCCAGAGAAATTGTCTGAACAGCAAATGAGTGCTTCAGCAAATGAATGCTTCAGTACCTCTCAGTAAGGAATCTCCAATTACTAATACTTCATGCACTTTTGTGGTGGCACTGGTTTTAATATGAGTGAGAGGTTGGATCAACTTTGCATGCTCCAGCTTCTGCTGGATCCAGTTCATTACTCACATGCTCTTCATTCTTTACCCCCAGACCATCATAGCTGTTACATAGGAACACTTCAGAGGAAAGGGGAAGGTTCTTCCTTCTGTTCTGAGCAGGGTCAAGGGTTCAGTCTCCTTCACCTCATGAGTTATTTGTGTCAGCCAGCTCGAGGTTGAATTCAGGCTTACCTTCCCCTTATGCATCCTTAATGCTGGGCTGTCGCTCAGCTTGAGACAGTGTGCAATACCACCTATCTTTCTCCCAATCACAGTCCTGGGTACTGTGCTGCCTGTTGAGATCATTTTGTAACATAGCTGCTCCTTTGAAGAGTTCTCCTAGCTGGGCACGCTTGCAGCTATGACATCCACTGCTGCCTTCACGTGCTAGAGAGACTTCCGGGTCCTGGGTCTCCAAGCAGCCTGAGATCTGGTCAGCTATTTCAGGCTTTGGGAGGGAGATCTGAGTGGAGATGTCAGCATAGCTAGGCTGTAGAGCTTCTATTTGGGTTTCAGCCTCAGCCTTGCAATTATGGCAGGTGGACACCATTTTCTTTCAACAGGTCACAGTCACCTTGTAGTTTTATAAAATGGCAATTCTTTTGAAAGATGTCATCCTTCTAATTCTAATTACCTGGAGACCTCAAGCTTACAGATACACTTACACAGCTACCAGCTAGATAATTATACTAATATTAATTTTATTAGAGATAATTTTCTATGTATCTCGCCCCAGGTACCTACTCAGTTTTCCACAAGTGATATTCATCTGCCTTTCCCTCTCTCTGTGAAGGCTAATGGATTCATTACCTTTCCTGTTGCTGACATTCCTTTCTGCTCCCCATTTGCCAACTGTCCTTTTGCCAAATTATTTGACTGATTAACATAATTAAGTTAAACCCTGATAAACTGTATATTTAATTTGATGTTTGCAGCATTTGAAGAAGGGCCTGTGTGTTCTCCTCCCACAAAGTGTGTGTTTCTTGCCAGCAAAATCACAATTCTTGAGTTACTGAGATCATCGTAATTGTAAGATACCAGCACATGTAAAAGAAAAAATGAAGTGAAATAGCGGTAAATTCACACAGAGGATGAGAATAAAACAATAAAAAAGAAACAAACAAAAAATTCTTATATAGTAACTAAGATTCAAATCACACCCTTGAGACAAATAAAAAGGATTAATGGGTCTATTTCGTACTTAGTTTTCATATTTCCTCATTAAGTTAACATCTGAGTATCTCTTTTGGTCTTTCATTTGTACACAAAATGATTTTTTAAAATTATAATAAGAATTATTATTTTTTGTTATTATTTTTGCTGAAGCTTTATTTTTTGTTAAAAAACATGTTGCAAGAAAATACCAATGATCTTCACTAAAATTGTTAAAGATATTTATTCTTAACTTAAGGGAACTTATGATACAGTTGTATTCCAATTCCTACAAACAAGCTGTAAAAACAGATAGTTTTTATTTTATCCTGTGTTCATCACCAGGGTGTCTTAGCGTCTCCACTGTGGCATTTACAGTAATAAAAATTGCTCAGGCTTTACGAAATATTTATAAGGTGGCTCCTGTTGGGGGTTTTCTGGTATTATAAAGTGCTTTAAT
This sequence comes from Nipponia nippon, assembly GCF_047370975.1. NCBI lineage: Eukaryota > Metazoa > Chordata > Aves > Pelecaniformes > Threskiornithidae > Nipponia > Nipponia nippon. The sequence continues at coordinate 77,807,106 of NW_028262336.1, forward strand.
TTCTAGGTTAGGTAATATGATGAACAACTTGCCAGCAGTTTGCACTGCTGAAACAGCTCACAGAGGCAATTTATAAAACCAGAAAGAGAAAAGCAAAGGAACACTTATGTAATACAATAAATTTTCTTTCTTTTCCATTCAGCTAGTTGTTTCCAAATATAACTTCTGGCCTGTCCTCTTTTTTTAGAACATGTTTCAGTGTTTGTGTTATTGCTACGTACAGCACATGAATACACAAAGAGCACAAATATAAGTGTGTGTGTGTGTGTGTGTGTGTGTACAAATTAGAATTGTAGCAACGTGATGAACAATTGAAAAAGAATTCATCAAACTATGGCACTGGATATAAACTGGTAGATATCTGACGGTTAAGTTATTGTTCTTACTAACTTTTCCAAGTGTCTTAAATTATTGTCAAAGAAATCTGCTAGTGATAAACCCAACACCTTGTTTCTTTAATATTGACTAGACTTATTTGTAGTGGGGACTATTTCCAATATGCCTCATAGTTAGCCTTATAGTCCAAATGTCCTTGCAGACATTTTGGAACTCTGCAATGCACAATGTATTCACAGTATCTGCATAATACTTGAAATGTCTCCCAGAGACAACATCATATGTTAATTGAGTGAGGATTTCTAAGATCAAAAGTTTTCCATGCAGTTCAAATACGATTCCTCTTGCATGTCTGTGAGCCAGTTCAAGCATATGGCTACGGAAGTACATAAAATGCATATGACACTGTATGAATAATTGCACAATCAGATACACTGCCATCATGCTATATACCAAGGTTTTTTAATTTTGTTCAAACAAACAAGATAATTTATATATTCCACAGAAGTATTATACAGATTAAAGAATGCCTTATTACATTACTGTGACAAAAGTAGAAAAAAAGTGTGGCCAATGCTTAATGGATACATTTGTATGCTGGTTTTGTGCATTGGTATAATGAAATTTATAAATTTTTCAGTTCAACATTTTTCCTCCTTCTCCACTTCTTTTCTGCAGCTTAGAGCAAGTTGATCTAAGTGTAGTTGTGGTTTTGGGGGTGTTTGGTTGTGGTTTTTTTACTGTAGAACTATATCAAAAAGGTTCTCAAACAATTTATATCTTTATAGGTCTGATATTAGGTGATCCTAGTTTACTCAGTCATGCTTTTTGTTCTTCGTGACATTAATGTCTAACTATGCTTAAACCTCTGAAAACCAGGAGATGAAGAATTAAAGAAGCGGAGGCGTAAATTATGTCTCTGGAAACACTCTCTCTCAAGTCAGCTCAGCTCTCTACAATTCGATCTATTTCTGACTCAGTTTAATTACAGTAAATCCTTCTCATTTGACTTCACGAAGTGGAAGTTTACTTCAACACTAGATCTTATCTGGTCACATGTTACTGTGGGCAGTGTTTCTTAATTCAAGATACTTGACTTTGACCCATAAGATAGATCTTTTTAACTTGATATACATAAACAACTTCATTTTGATCTGGCTTAGAGACAATAAAAGTTTTACAAATAACCCAAGGTACAAATAGACTTACAAGCAATTGTCAGAAGCATTGACTATCTTTTTTCAGTACCAATAGTATATGCCTATCAGCCAGCCATTAATTTGCCAGGAGCTAAGGTGTAAGAAGTATTTAGTCCTTGCTATTAGAATAGCAAGGTTTTCCAAGAGGAGGTTCAATTTTTTTCAGAATCTAGCTGATTTACACTAGCTGAATAGTCACAAATGCATTATTGTTCTAAGGTTTATGAATAGTTCACTCAAAAATAATGGTCCGTTACATACATACTTCTCTATACATTCAAGTTTTTTCAACAACTTATTAATGTCTATTCAGTTACGGCAACATCACTGGCACTTTTTTTTTTCCAGGTAAGACACAAAATTCTACAGCTCTGAGTAAAAGCAGAACTTCAATCTTGTATTTGTGTCTCCTGGTGGTCTCACTGTCTTGAGGCAATTTTAATGCCTATATCTGTAATTTGTCCATAGAAAATCAGGAAGATTGCTCAGGAATTCTCTGGAAACAAACCAGGCATTCTCAGGCTTTCATTCTGATTTGGGGAGTGTTTCATGTATCTCACATGTCCATTTACCAAGCACAAAAAAGGCAACTCCATGGCAGAACAATGCATCATTAGTCAGTTTTTTGTCTTATGATATCAATTACTTCTTTCATAATGGGCCAATAACCACAGGTTTAAAGCCTATAAATCTTTGATAGCCATATAATTTGAAGTCAATTACTGTGATATGGAGAAACGAGAGTGGTTCAAAACCTTTTCTGCTAAACTTTTTCCTGCTGAAACATTTCTGTTCTGGCAAAGCTGTAACAAGCACACACATGTTGATTTTGAAGTTATTTTCACTATGAAGGTTTCTGAGACTCAGCATGAACTTTCTGATCAGTGAATTATAAAGCAAAGTAGAAATGCGGAAGAATCTGAAACCTGCCCATTTCAATTTAGAATAAATTATTTCAGTACAAGTCTATTTTGCAAAAGTTTCAATGGTTTTGTTTTGCAGTCCAGAGTAAAAATATACTTCAAAACCTCAAAACTTGCTGGAAAACTTCTGATGCTCACCCTACAAGTTCCGCCAAACCAACAGAAATTACTATAAAGAGTAGAATGAATCAAAAATCATTTTTACATTATTTCTTCCTTTTCATATTTTCAAGGAATCTGATAACAGTAAACTATTTTTTACACTTTCTAAACAGTGATACTCACACATGCTACAAAATGTTAGTATAGATCCACTTTGTTCCAAGTTCTGCAAATTAAAAGCTACAGATTTGGAAAACTAAAAATAAAGAAAATTGGAAAAGTCTCTGATTTGCAAATTTTATATAGCTTTGCTTTGTTGATTAACAGCTGCATGTACCATTGAAATAAATAAATATTTCATCATATTTATTTCCAGAGTCTAGAATTATCTTCCACCTATGATATTGGTAAGTAACACATTGCACTGAATGGTAAATAAATGACTGTGAAGACATAGCCTTTGTTTTAAAAGGGTATTGTATTAGAGCTAATGACAATAGCAAATAATTTCAGCCTTTTCAGAAGCTGCAAAATTTGTCCATTATCTGATACATGTAAACTCTATTTCAGATGCTGCTTTGGTATAAAGCTAGTTATTTAATGTCCTTCCTATCTTATCTACCATGTGGGTATAGATAGTAAGCACTGCAAGACAGAAGCTAATACTATTCATGAATGACCAGGTTCTTATAATAATAGTAATATAGATTAAGTGGTAGGGCATACATAAAATTCAATTTTAGCAGCCTGAATGAAGGATTTTCACAGGATTCTAATCATGCTCGACTCCTCCTACTGAAAACAGAGAGAGTCACCACTGTAAGGTGAGTCCTTTTTTAGGGAAGATTCTGGCATGTCTTCTGGCATCGCTCTCTCTTGCCACTGACTATGGAGGAAGACAGGTCAAAGAAGTACCTGATCCAGTTTCTTACATAAGTTTCTTAAATCCAGGGTTAGAATATTTTTCCTGAAACACAGTTGGAATCCACTATGACTCTTCATATTGCCGCAAATATTTCTACTACCAATAACATTCTTATTCTCTCTGTGTGTCTTCATTTATAATTGTTTTACATACACGTTACACAAATGTTACAAAAATATAACATTGTTTTCATTTTAATTTTTTGTTATTAAATTTTTAATCATATATAAAGATGTATTTCTTTTATATATATATATTCTCCTACGATTTTCTTAAATTCATCCATTGCTATTTTCTCTTTACCTATGGTTTCTGATAGTATAGAATTACTCCACTTTCTGGTGACTTTTGCAGTATAAATTCCAATACTATTTCTTAAACACCATTCTGATCTTCAACTTTACTAACATTTTGGTTTAGCTTCATGTTGGAAAAAAAAAAATTCTTAAAAATAGATCTTTTCTAACTCCCATAGGGAATCTGATTTATTATTTTTACTATAGCAGGTAACCAAATAATTGAAATAATAATAAATCACAAACAATTATTATTAATAATTATTAATATAGTTATTAGTTGTTAATTATTAATAATGATTAATAATAATTGCACTTTGGTCACAATAACCCCATGCAACGCTACAGGCTTGGGGAAGAGTGGCTGGAAAGCTGCCTGGCAGAAAAGGACCTGGGGGTGTTGGTTGACAGCTGCCTGAACATGAGCCAGCAGTGTGCTCAGGTGGCCAAGAAGGCCAATGGCATCCTGGCCTGTATCAGGACTAGTGTGGCCAGCAGGACCAGGGAGGTGATAGTGCCCCTGTACTTGGCACTGGTGAGGCCGCACCTCGAGTCCTGTGTTCAGTTTTGGGCCCCTCACTACAAGAAGGACATCAAGGTGCTGGAGTGTGTCCAAAGAAGGGCAACGAAGCTGATGAAGGATCTAGAGCACAAGTCTTATGAGGAATGGCTGAGAGAGCTGTGGTTGTTTAGTCTGGAGAAGAGGAGGCTGAGGGGAGACCTTATTGCTCTCTACAATTACCTGAAAGGAGGTTGTAGCGAGGTGGGGGTCGGTCTCTTCTCCCTAGTAACAAGCAATAGGACGAGAGGAAAAGGCCTCAAGCTGTGCCAGGGGAAGTTTATGTTGGATATTAGAAAAAACTTCTTCACCAAAAGGGTAGTCAGGCATTGGAAGAGGCTTCCCAGGGAAGTGGTTGAGTCTCCACCCTTGGAGGTATTTAAAAGATGGATAGACGTGGTGCTTGAGAACATGGTTTAGTGGTGGACTTGGCAGCGCTAGGTTAACGGTTGGACTTGATGATCTTGGTCTTTTCCAACCTTAACGATTCTATGATTCTATGAAAAACTGAATTGTATTAAGACACTATGAAAACATTAATTCATATGATGATTTAGAAGTCTATTCCATATTAAAAAGTGCTGGTTCATGGAGACTGGAAACAAAACCATAATATAAAGACTAAAAACTCTCTGGATTAAGCCTCATATCTCCTACAAAAGTCTCTGCAGAAAAAACTGAGCTAAAGATGGAACAAATGTACTATTGGACAAGTAAATATGAGCTGTCAACTCTTTTTACTTAAACTTTATTTCAAGTTTTATTCTTTTGCTGTAAAATCTAAGATTTATTTTTCAATTTATTGTATGTTTTTAATCTCTGTTAATTCAACTAAGTTTTGAGTACTTTCACTTATTCAATTACACTGAAAAAATCCTTAGTTAATAAAAGTTTAATACAATTTAAGCTTCCCAAGACCATTAAATCTCAAACTCATAATGCTATCAAATGCACATGTCACTGGAAGTGATTCAGAATTTAATCTTTAGGCATTCTGCAATTATAATGAATGCAAATCTCTGTAGGAATAAAAGATAATTCAGAATCAGGTACAGAATATTCTAAGTGAGAATGACCAAACTTTATCGTTATTTAGCACCTTCAGTGCTCGTAAAATATTGCAAAAAACTAAATTATAATTACATAACTTCTGGGCACTTCTTTCTAATAGTTATTGCTAGTGAATGTCCATAATTATACTACTAAACAGATATGTTAGATATGTTAAATGCTTTCTCTTAGAGTAAGGTCAGTGAATGTTTGCTGTCCATAGCACTGAGCATTCCTTCTCTAGCTGAGTTAAATTTAAGCACTATTTTGTTCCATGTAATCTGGATCTAGACTGACTCTTACTAACCTCAGTAACTGACCAGGCATCTTTAATTAGCAAGTACTTACGCAGGTTTAATAATTTAAAAGGGATTTAACAACAATAGAAGGCCTTTGGTGATTCAATCATTAATAATCAACACATTTTTTGATACCGTGGCAGTTGCATGAAGCTGATTTAATTTTTAACAGAAAGAAACACCTGCTTTCCTATAGCTTGAAGAATGTTATTGGATGCAATCATCAAAACACGAACAATGCTATTTAAAATACTTTTTACTGTACCAATTCATCTCGGTGAACTTACACAAAGTTTTGGATTCCTGGGAAGATTTTTACATAAGCTTAAATTTATAAAATGTATTGCTGTGCCTTTCTTTTTTGTATATTAAATCTGTCTAATTATATCCTCACTGCACAGTATCAATTGCCTGCTTCATTCCCTCTGATCAAAGTAGAAAGAGATGAAGCAGTTAATTAATTTAGTTACTAAATTTTCCCTGATATATAAATATATATTTCTTATATAAATAAATTATCATCACCTAAATTCCAAGACAATTAATTGTGTGACTTTAAAATGCCTTAGTTTTTTATGTCTACATATGTACAGTAACATTTCATTTGGAAGCATTGAAAAATTCAATTATCAACTGGTGATTAAGTCTGATGAGGATTTTAAATCTCATCCAGTCCCTTGAGTAACTTGACCAGCTAGGCTGAACACACATTGATGGGGTGAAACTGACCCACACAAAATACTGCATCATAGAAGTTTTGGGATTGTTTATTGAACATGTAAGTAAGGCAGAATGAAATATTTTCCTTCAACCTCAACATTTTCCTGCTGGTTTGCTTTAGCCAGATCTTTGTTTAGCATTTGGTGTGATGTCATTCTGAAATGCCTAACTTTGCCTATACTCTGCAGGTAGAGCTAAGGTATATAATAAAGAATAAAGGTTTACTTTATGGATTGGAGTTTGCCTGGTTTCTAAACACATAAGTGCTTTTCTTTTAATTTAGTCTTAAGCGACAAGCCTATGAGCTTTTTGTTATAATAATAATAATGTTATAGTATAACATAATTATATTACATAATAATTGTAAAATGTTATATACTTATGATATAATATTATATTATAGTAATGCAAAATTTAAAAATGTTATTACAGTCTGGTGAGCGTGAATTGGTGAAGCAAGAATACCAGACTATGTATGCTTGTTTTGTTTTCATATTGAATGTTTTAGCATAGGGTCCATACCCTTCAATGCTTATTTTTTGCAGCAATTAAGGAAGCTATGATGTTTCTGTGGGTGTTTTATTACTTTTTTTGGCAATCACTGCATTAAGAGATAACAGATAACTGAGTCTGATAGGTCTCTGACTTCAACTGCTTTTCAAAACTATCAGACTAAAAATGAGATTATCATAACGGATCCAGCAAAACAGCACATCTTATATTGGCTTTCTCTGTTATTGATTTTAATATATTCTATAATAAGTTGATTATACATCTCTATCAGTGTCCTGGCTTCAGCTAGGATAGAGTTAATTTTCTTCTTAGTAGCTGGTATAGTGCTGTGTTTTGGATTTACTATGAGAATAATGTTGATAACACACTGATGTTTTGGTTCTTGCTAAGTAGAGTTTACACTAGTCAAGGACTTTTCAGCTTCCCATGCTCTGCCAGGTGCATAAGAAGCTGGGAGGGAGCATGGCTGGGATGGCTGGCCCAGACTGGCCAAGGTGCTATTCTGTGCCATGTGATGTTATGCTCAGCATATAAAGCTGGGGAAAGGCGAAGGAACGGGGGGGATGTTTGGAGTGATGACGTTTGTCTTCCCCGGTAACCGTTACATGTGATGGAGACCTGCTTTCTTGGGGATGGCTGAACACCTGCCTGCCAATGGGAAGTAGTGAATGAATTCCTTGCTTGGCTTTGCTTGCGTGCGCAGCTTTTGCTTTACCTATTAAACTGTCCTTATCTCAACCCATGAGTTTTCTCACTTTTCCGATTCTCTCCCACATCCCACCAGGGGGGAATGAGCAAGCGGCTGTGTGGTGCTTAGTTGCTGGCCAGGGTTAAACCACAACAATTAACTTTTATTATAACTATGTATTTCAATATAGTTCTAGTTCAGCCTGAACTTGAGAAATTTTCCTTTAAGGAGCTGTAATTCTGAAAACAGAAGTTTTGAAGTAAAATTAATTTTCTCCCCAGATAACTCCTTTTTTATTTTGAAAAGCAAAATTTTTCTGAGAAAAAAAAATCCAAAAGAAAATTCACAGCTATTTCAGACATTTACAACTACCATTAGTATAAAATCATAATTTTTGTAAGTGATTGCAAATCTTCAAGTTGATCTAAATAAATCAAAAAATAAACTTCTCTTTTGAAGTCCTTTAAAACTGTTGTAACTATTCAAGTGAAACCAGATTATTCTTTGACTGAGGATGACTGATCAAAGCTTATTTGTCATCTTTTCAAAATACTCTTCTAGCACCTCTTATGTCCTGAATTTCACTAACTATGTAATTTTGTCACCTTCAAATAATGACATTTATCTATCCAACCTATTCTCTAGATCTTTTAAAAATGTAAGGCAGAGAATCGGACCAATTAAGGAACCTTGTGGCACTCCTAGGTTTTGAGATTTCACTGTAATGAAAATGAACTGATAGTTTTGGGGGGGTTGGGGTTACATTTTGCTTGTTTGTTTGGTGGGTTTTTTTTCATTTACATCCTTTCACATTCATTTACATCCTTTCATAGTCCTTGGTTTTATATCTTTTAGGCACTTGAGATGAATGGCTTCTTACGTCATATTCTACTTAATAGCTCCTTATAAATATATTGTGAAAAACTAAGTAAATTAGTTTAACTTACAGTGCTGTCTACCTTACAGAAATATTTGTGGAACTGTAATAGATTAGTTGTAACTGACAGAAATCATTCAGCTTACACTTTATTGTGACAGGCCTTCTAGTTGTTCAGTTTTCTATAACTGCCATGAATTTACTAGACAGAGAAACAAATATAATGCTGAACATAGCATTAAGCAAATTTAATTCTATGTATACTCTGCTTATATCTAGGCCTTATTTAAATTAATGGTGCAGTGTTAACTTCAGTGTAATTTTGCACATTTTTTCTCACACATTCAAGCGTGGATGCACACATCTCCAAAAATGTGCCTAGCTGAATATGAAATGTTTAATTGAAATATTGCCTTGAACGGTGAGTCATTTTAATTCATTTCAACATAGTTGTGAGAAAACCATGAGCAACGTTGTAAGGGTTAATGATACAGTTCTTTTTCCAGGCTAGACACATTTTAGACAGATATGTTGCATTACTTGTTTCAATAGATGCCCTACTTTGAAGAGCAGTGCTTGATAACAGCTCCGAGCATGAATCCAACTATGTTAATGGTGGCCCATTACCCTCCTTTCTGAGTTAAAGAAACTTTAGAAATAAGCATTCTTTGCATGAAATAATCTCCACTAAATATTACTCAATTATAAGCATTAGTCTGTGTAGATTTATAGGATTCTGACAGACAACTTGAAATAACAAAACAGGAAAGTTTTTTAGAATCAACAGCATACTGATAAAGTTGATTGGCTAACTGAGTAAATGTTTTTATATATATCTGCGTATACATATAATCTATGCAAATACGTATATATAAATATGTGCATGTATACACATACAAACACACAAGTATATATTGCTAAAGAATATGGGAGTTCATACTTTTGCTGTTTTCTTTCATTACTTTAATTTAAATCAAAGTATGGCCTTGAAACATGGAAGAATTTATATCTGTGGCAGACAAGAAACTTTTAGAAACTGACAAAGGAGGACATTAGCAGAAATTATTCGCCATATTTGTTACTATTCAAGACTATTTCAATTTAAATAATCCTTCAATAAGCAGAAAAAAATGTCTGTCAATATAAAATGTTGATAGCTTCATTTTTCATCTTGTATTTTTACGCAAAATTCCTGTTGAAAAGCATCAAAATTTTATGGTTGTTCCTCTGTGGAGAATGAGATATTATATTGCAAATTACATTCTAATTTTAAGCTAGTTGGCCAGATCTTCATCTTTGTTAATGTGTTGTAATAATGACTTTCACTGATAGCAGACTACACTGAATATATAGCCGACGAAATTTTATTTACAGTGAGTTTTAATTTAGTTCAGTTCAGTCTATACTAAATTTATAGCTTAAAGGTTCTGTAGGGTTTTTTTTCTTTTGAACTGAGGAAGTGACCATCACTAGCATAACTCTCCACTTGTTTGTGTGGCAGTTTGGTCAGACTTCATTGTAAACAGGATTACTCCTACCTTGCAATATATTTGCAGCTTGTACACAGCAGAATTTGGCAGATAATATAACTAAATATTTATTACTTTTATTTTATTGTGATTGATTCTCACCACAGATACTCATCAGTTTTTTTAGTTTATTTTATATTTTTTTACATGCATGTAACAGGTTGCCCAGACTCTGTGAGGGCACATAGGACTCAACTATTCCCTGCTTTTCTGTCACTTCCAACAGATATTTCTGGTTTCTTGCTAGCCACTGGAAAATACTTTTTCTCTCCCAACCGCCTGCACTACTATCTCTAAAATACTGTGCTAGCTTTCAGATACTCTGGAGCCTTGTGTTGGCAGCTTAGCACTTACCTGGGATGGCCTAGTAGGATAGCGGAAGGACAACACCCCTTTGGGAGCTATATGCCATGAAATTAAACACTTACATGGAAACCATACTTAACAAAACCCAAGGCATGGCAAGTGGCGACTCAAATATTTATATATAGCATTCCAAATCCAACAGCACAATGATAAATCTTTAAAAAATTACAGTAAAAAAACCCACAATAATTAATCTGTTTATGCTGAGATGAAACCTGAAAGGCCACTATTCCTCTCACTGCATTTAGTCCTTTTGAGAAAGATGTATATTTGGCACAACCAAAGACTCAGTGATGATTCACCTGGCCAAAACTAATTTTCTACAGTGTAGGCTTCTTGTCTAAGCTTGCCACTTGAAGTGAGCTTCATCATCAGGGAAGAGAAATAGGCACTTTTAGAATCTCATCTTAAAACAGAAATCTAAAATATTCAGATGAATTCTGTCCTTCTAATATTTCTTTTTTTCTTGTTTTCCATTGACTACAAAGGCATCCTAGAGTAATTGATTCAGATGCATGTATCCATACCGTAAGTGTTTCTGATAAATTAATTCCAAACAACAAATCTGCATGTCCAATGTCTCAGATTTATTTCACTGATCTATTTTCAGTTGAAAAGTAGTTGCTTTTATGCAGTCTCTTCTGGAGTCTTCCAGGGGTATCATTTAGATCAGTTTATTCCCTAAATCCTAAGTAATTCTAAATCTCTCAGAAGTTAGTTCTCATCTGTCTTACCATGGGCCTACCTCAGAGAAAATAAGAAAAAGAAACATAGAACAGTCTGGGTTAGAAGGGATCTCAAAGATAATCTGGTCCAAAATTTTGTGGGAAATGAAGCCTAGATGAAATTATCTAGCACTCCATCCAATTGCATCTTGAAAACCTCCAGCAATGGGGACTTTACCACCTCCCTGAGGAGGTCATTCCAGTGATGGATTGTTCTCACTGAAAAAAATTTCTCTGTTTTATAGAGATGAAACCTCTCCTGGTGCAACTTGTACCTGTTGCCCCTTGTCTTTTCCATGCGCTTCTTGCAAAGAGAGAGAACCCATCCTCTTTGTATCTGTCTTTTACATACTGAAACACTGTGATTTGGTCTCCCTGAGCCTTCCCTTCTCCAAGAAGAAAAGACATTTAGTCTTTCCTCATATGGCAGGTTATCCAGCCCTTTGACCATCTTTGTGGCCCTCCTTTGGACCCTCTCCAGACTGTCTGCATCTCTCTTAAATTGTTGGGACCAGAACTGGACACTACTCCACGTGCAGCCTGACAAGCACTGAGTAGAGTGGGATGATCACATCTGTATCTCTGCTAGTAATGCCCCTGCAGATGCAGCCCAGTATCTAATTTGCCTCTGTTGCTGCAGCAGCACATTGCTGACTCATGTTCAGCATGTTGTCTACCAGGACCCCCAGGTTCTTTTCAGCAAGGCTGCTCCCCAGCCACCAGGATCCTAGCCTGTGCTGGGCTCTTTGGTTATTCCATCCCAGGTAAAGGGACTTTTCTTCATTAAATTTCACACAGTTCTTGCTAGCCCACTCTTCCGGCCTGTCCATGTCTCTCTCTCCCTTCAAATGTGTCCACCTCATCACCCAGTTTAGTGTCATCAGCAAAGCTGGTGAAGGAGCTTTCAGTCCCATCATCCAGATCATTTATGAAGATGTTGAACAGTGTGTGGCCCAGTACCGATCTCTGAGGGACCCCATTTGTGACAGGCTGCCAATCTGAGTTAAAACCATTGATCACCACCCTCTGAGCGCAGCCTGTTAGCCAATTTCCTACTCAACTTGCAGACCACCCATCCAATCTGTATCTTGCCAGTTTGTCCAGGAGAAGGTTGTGGGAAATGGTGTCGAATGCCTTGTTGAAGTCCAAGTAAACAACATCCACTGCTCTCCCGATCTCGACAAAAAATGCCATTTTGTTGTAGATGGTGATCAGGTTACTCCAGCATGACTTGCCCTTTGATAATCCATACTGGCTTTTCCCAACCACTTGCTTCATTTGGTTTGTAATACTTTCTAGGAGGACTTGTTCCACTACTTTCCCAGGGATTAGAGTAAGACTAATGGGCCTGTAGTTTCCTGGGTCCTCTTTTGGGCCTTCCTTGTAGTTAGGTGTGACATCTGTCCTCTTCCAGTCATCAGAAATATTCCCTGATCTCCACCACTTTTCAAAGATTATAGACAGTGGCCTTCCAACAATGTCAGCCATTTCTCTTAACACCCTGGGGTGGACTCCACCCAAGCCCATAGATTTATGTTGGTTGAGCCCTTGCAAGACTTCACAGACCAGCCCTTCCTCCACTATTGGTGGGTCAACACATGTGTTGTCGTAGCTACTTGATCCTGTGATGGAGAGGCAAAGAAGGTATTGAGAACCTCTGCCTCATCAGCATTAGTAACTAGTTTCCCTGCCCTGTTTAGCAGTGGGCCTACACCTTCCCTGTGCTTCTGCTTATTGCTCACATGTCTGAAGAGCTTTCTTCTTGACATCTCTCTTGGCCAATTTCGGTTCTAGCTGAGTCTTAGCCTTCCTGACTGCATCTCTACATTCTCTAGCAAGGTTCTTGTAGTCCTTGATGCCTATTTGGCCACCTTGCAATAGCTAATATGCTTCTTTTTGCTTTTAAGCACATCAAAAAGCTCATTGTTGAGCCAGGATAGTCTTTTGTTCTGTTTTCTTCCTTTCCCTTTGGTGGGGATGGACTGTTCTTGTGCTTCCAGAAGGCTGTTCTTGAATAATTCCCAGCACTCACAAGGTCTTTTGCCCTACATGGATGCTTCCCAGGGAATCCTTCGCAGCTGGGCTCTGAGCATATTGAAGTTGGCTCTTTCAAAACCCAGGGTCTTTGTCCAATTACTGGTCTTCAGTGTGCTCAGCAGGATCTTAAACTCCACAATGTTGTGATCACTGTATCCAAGGCTACCACTGGTAGTTATGTTGTCAAGTAAGTCTTCTTAGGGGGCTTAGGGACATGGTTTAGTGGTGGACTTGGCAGTGCTAGGTTAACGGTTGGACTTGATGATCTTAAAGGTCTTTTCCAGCGTAAACGATTCTATGATTCTGTGATTCTCAGTTTGTGAGCAGTAAATCTAGCAATGATGTGCTGTTCTTAGTTGGCATGTCCAACATCTGTAGAAGGAAGCAGTCCTCAATGAATTGCAGGAACCTGATGGACAAGTTGTGCACCACTGTGTTGTTTTCCCAACAAATGTCTGGGTAATTAAAGTCACCCATGAGGACCAGGTTCTGTTGGTGCAAGACTTCCTCGAGCAGCCGAAGTAAGGTTTCATTGGCCTCATCATCCTGACTGTAACGTCAGTAACAGATACCTAACATGAGATTCCCCCTTAGTGATGATCCCTCTAATCTCAATCCAAAGGTATTCAATAGAACTTTTGTAGTGTCCGTAGCTCACCTCCATACACTCTTTTACATAAAGTGCAACTCTACCTCCTCTTCTTCCTTTCCTATCTTTCTGAAACAGTTTGTAGCCACCCATTGTGGTTTTCCAGTCATGTGAGTTTTCGCACCAGGTTTCTGTGATTCCTATGACATCATAACTCTCAGACTGGGCACGGAATTCCAGTTCCTCCTGTTTGTTACCCAGACTACCTGCATTGGTATACATGTACTTGAGGTGGCTGAACTTAGGTTTCTTGCCTAAGGGTTGGGGAGCATTTCTCACTACTCTGGTAAGTGTGCTCACCCACCCAGTTGCTTTTGAATATACAAGTGTCACAGCTTTGAACACTATCCCCGAAGTTCATCTAAAGCACAATTTACTAAGTCAGACAATCTGCTAGTGAAGATTCTCCTGCCTTTTCTAGATAGGTGGACCCCATCTCTTCCCAATAAGCTGTATTTGTCAAGAATGTCCCATGACTGTAGAAACCAAACGCCTGGTGAGGATGCCAGTCACAAAGCCAGGTATTGATCTGCATGATGCATTGACTTCTGCCTGCACACTTATGTCTGACTGGCAAGACAGACATTTAGCTGACTAGTTTCACTGGGTTAAAAAACCATAAACAAACCCAAAACCTGCTAACATAGCTAGTATTTTTAGTAAAATACCAATCATTTCCTCTGCATCATTGCATGCTATTTTATGTTATTATCTTCTTTAAACGTGTACTACTAAAATTAAATACAGTACTTCACAGAGTATCACAGATACATACTCACTGGTCCTTTGTACTAAGGCTTTAATATTTTTGTCTCAAATAGAAACAACTTGTTATCTGGGGTCACATTACTCTTCCCCTGTGTGAATAATCATATACATGCAGGTTTTTGCTTCAGTGATGTTTGCAGCTGCTGACCTCCTAGGTGATAGCAGAAATTCTGGTTTTTAGTCCCTAAATTAATGATCTTGTACTTCTACAATTATATTTTTCCCATGTGCTTTAGACAACTATTCATACAGGGTTATACAGTTCATCCTGGATAGCATTCCGGTCCTCTTCTGTTTTGGCAATATCTCAAAAATTTGCATAATCATGACATTTTGTTAGCAAGTTCTGGATTGTTTTCAGCATAATGAATTTAAATATTAACAATTGGAGGACTAGTCTACTAACAGTGTCTCCAACCTGATTCCCATTGCATCAAAACCAGTTGTCATCTTTTCCAGCTCTACTTCTAGTAGGATTTCATAATTTATAATATGTAGGCTTTATTTTCTGTAATTGTAGGCTTTATTTTCTCTAATTATGTCTGTTTAATAACATTTTATTATTAAAGTAAAAGAAAGATTCATTTGGTGTAGTACATACAAAAGTATTCTTTCTTTTTTTAGTCTCCTAATAGCCACCAACTGCATTCTTCCATGTTTGAGGGAAAAAAAGCACACAAACAAAAGGTAGTAAAAATGAAACTTTTTCATTGATCATGGACATGTATTCAGTGACTACATCATCAAGCTTTTAGAAATATTTAATATGTGTGAGTAGTCAGAAGGAGACACAATGTGCTCTTGCTTCCAGTTTAAACTAATCAAAAAAGTACTATAAAGAAATTCATGAAAGAGAAATTACCTGTGCAGAGCATCTTCCTAAGTGACTGACATGGGGAAGAAAGGTGCAAGCATATAGCACCACTAATGTTATTAATCTGAATGGCAAGTGAGAAAAGAAAAGATAACAGTAGATGCTGACAGTGCACACCATGAGCAATGAATCAATTTACCTTGACACTGACTGTTTAGAAAGGACATTAATCTGATCACATGGTTAAATACCACCATTATCTGCATACAAAAGTGGGGCAGAATAGCTTTTTCTTTTTCCTTTTTTTCATGTTAAAAGCATATTTTTGCCTCCCTCCCCTGCTTCCTTCCTTCCTTCCTTCCTTCCCTCTCTCTCTCTCTCTTTCTTTCTCTCTTTCTCTCTCCCTTTTTCTTTCTTTCTTTCTTTCTTCCTCTCTCTCTATTTTTTTCCTGTCTTTCTCTCTGTCTTTCTTTCTGTCTTCCTCTCTGTCTTTTTTTCTGTCTTTCTTTTCTCTCTCTCTTTTGATTTTGTTAATTCTTTCATTCTTTTATTTCCTTCCTTCCTTCCTTCCTTCCTTCCTTCCTTCCTTCCTTCCTTCCTTCCTTCCTTCCTTCCTTCCTTCCTTCCGTCCTTCCTTCCTCTATCCCTCCCTCCTTCTCCCTCCCTTCTTCCCCGTCCCTTTCCCCTTACCCTTCCTCTTCCCCTCCCTTTCTCTTCCCTTTCTTTTCACAGAATCACAGAACGGCTGAGGTCGTAAGGAACCTCCAGAGGTCCTCTTGGTCAACTCACCTGCTTAAAGCAGGGTCACCTAGAGCTGGTTCCTTAGCACCGTGTATTGGGTCTGGCTGAGATGGAGTTAATTTTCCCCATAGCAGCCTTCATAATGTTGTGCTTTTTATTGATAGGTGGAAGGGTGTTGAGAACATACCCGTGTTTTGGCTGCTGCTGAGCAGTACTCGCGCAGCATCAAGGCTGTCTCTTGGGAGGGGTCATAGCCAGGACATCTGATCCAGACAGACCAAAGGGATATTCCATACCATATGATGTCTGCTCAGTAATAAAAGCTAAAAGAAAGGAGGAGGAGGGGGCATTCATTGTTTTTATGGCATTTGTACTCTAGAGCAACTGCTGTGCATGCTGGGGCCCTGCTCCCCAGGGTGTGGCTTTGACATCACTGCTTATGGGAAGTAGAGGATAAAACCTTTTTGTTTTCCTTTTGCTTTTGCAGATGCAGCCTTTGCTTCTGCTTTCATTAAACTGTCCTTATCTCAACCCATGAGCCTTTTGTTATATTTCTTCTCCCCTGTCCAGCTGAGGAGGGGGAGTGATAGAGCAGCTTTGGTGAGAACCTGGCATCCAGCCAGTGACAACCCACCACACACCTCATCCAGACAGCTTTTGAAGATCTCCAAGGATGGAGACTCCACCACCTCCCTGGTAACCTGTGCCAGTGCTAGGTCACCTTCACAATAAAAAAATGCTTCCTGATGTTCAGATGGAACCTCCCATGTTTCATTTTGTGCCTATTGGTTCTGGTCCTCTCTTTCTCCACTCCCTCACCCTGTTTCCTTCCTTCTTTTTTTCTCAATCTTTCTCTTTCTTCTTTATTTGGACTTCCTGATTTATTTTTTAAGCCTTTTTTGAATAATTTCACTGTCTTTGGTTGATTACTTGTCCTGGTTTCACCTAGGATAGAGTTAATTTTCTTCTTAGTAGCTGGTATAGTGTTGTGTTTTGGATTTAGGATGAGAATAATGTTGATAACACACTGATGTTTTGGTTCTTGCTGAGCAGAGTTTACACTAGTCAAGGACTTGTTCAGCTTCCCATGCTCTGCCAGGTGCACAAGAAGCTGGGAGGGAGCATAGCTAGGACAGCTGACCCAGACTGGCCAAAGGGCTATTCCATACCATATGACATCATGCTCAGTATATAAGCTGGGGGAAGAAGAAGGAAGGGGGGGACATTGGGCGTGATGGCGTTTGTCTTCCCAAGTAACCGTTACACGTGATGGAGCCCTGCTTTCCTGAGGATGGCTGAACACCTGCCTGCCGATGGGAAGTAGTGAATGAATTCCTTGCTTTGCTTTGCTTGCACACGTGGCTTTTGCTTTACCTATTAAACTGTCTTTATCTCAACCCACGAGTTTTCTCACTTTTACTCTTCTGATTCTCTTCCCCATCCCACCAGGGGGGAGTGAGCAAGTGGCTGTGTGGTGCTTGGTTGCCGGCTGGGGTTAAACCACGACATTTCTAAAGCTTTTATTCAGTTTTGATAACTTTCTGGAAAAACATGCAATGAAAATGTACTCATGATCAGTGCCATAATCTCCATTACATCATCATCACCATGAGAGAGGGAGATTCTGAAGCATGAAAGCATTGTGTCACAAAATGTTTAGTTCACGCACTGTGATGGCCAAAATACTTTACTCAAAATTGCAAAATCACTCATTCCCCTAAAATGTAGCTTAGACCATCCTTCTGTATGGTTACTGCTTTTTACAGAACTCTCCTGGGAGAGAGAAGAGATTTATCAGTGTTCAAGAAACCAAACTTCCTGGCTCCAGAATGAGTACTGCCATCCTAAAGGTATTATTTAAAAGCTAGATGGTGGCCGAACCAACTCCTCTAGCTGTGCTTTAAAACAAGGGCAATATTTACTGCCTATAGCAGGCTCTAGGCTGCAAATCCTAATAAAACCTTAGTCAGGATTTGAGGTACTTCGTTTGCAGTGCTTTAGGTGGAAAATTTATACAGAAAATGTGTTCATCCTTGTTCCAGAAAAGCAGAAGGGTCCTGTGTTGCAGTTTCTCCCCTGTATGTGTTTATGGAAGTGTAATAAAAACCTAGGGAAACGGAAAAGTCCTTTAGATTCCAGTGTTACTAGTCAATAATACGAGGGCTTCTTGATCTATTTAATCTAAATACATTTCAGAATGTTGAGGGGTTTTTTAATTGAATACACATTTATTATATTTGCTACCAATACTACACTGTATTACATGTTTTTAATCATTTTGACTGATGAGTGAATGTTTTCTATTTTTACAGCCATTATTTCTTTTTAATAATCACTACTACTTAAGTTATTTAACCAAGCTTTAATTGTTTCACATTGTTCTTTGGGACCAGGGCATAACCTGTACTTCCTGTTATTTTTCTTTTTTATAATAGAGTATTAATATTTTTAGGCTACTTGCACATTTACATACTTTCTATTCCGTTTTTAAAGGAAATTACTGAGAGAACTCCAGTACACTCCCTCATTGCAAATATCATTCTACTTTCCCTGTGAATCAATCTTCCTTGAATAAATCAGTAACCCTTGTCTGAACTTCCTGCATTACCTAGTCTCAAAAGAATACTTGGACCTAATTCTTGTTTGTCTCTAAAATATTCATCCTGGGACCATATTTTGAGAGCGAGCTACCATGTTACATTCTTTTTTAATTATAGTCTACTTTTGAAATTAATCATAAGGAAAATAATATTTTACCAGTAGAGGGAGATGTAATACTAGCAAAATATTTTTATTTTACATGATTTATTACATGCTGGAGGAAGATTTTTTTATTAAGATTTCTTTGTGTTTATTGACCACAGCTAGAGAAATATTTCCAGGGCATAAGCATCCAAATCGCATGTTAATTGAATATTTATAGCCCAAAGTATTTCCTGAAGACTAACTGAAATTGCTCATAACAATAAAAATTTCATCAGATCTACTGGCATCAAGATTAGATCCTTTGTTGCTAATTTCCTGCACACATTAAATTAACAGGTAGTGCATATACAAGCCATGTGAAGTAGTCTATATTGTTTCAGAATATGAGCTTGGAAACCTTTTTATTCCAGTAAAATCATACCAGCCTTATTTCCACTGCACTTTAGAAAATTACATTAGACTATTTATAGTTTTTATAATCTCAGCAGAGGCTCTGCCTTTCAATAAAGTGAGATAGACATGTCCAGAAAAAAATCATCAAGCTCGTACTCCCCCAAAACTCCAGATGAGCTACCTTGCCCCCAGAGGTTTTTATGTAACCCTATTGATTAGGGAGTGAAACAGTTTCTTGACTCCTAATTTAAAGTACCATTGTAATCTAATGTTTTATGGATCTTAACATTTTTTTTCCTTTCCTCCCCCACCTTTCTTTATTTTAGCTTGTTAGTTTCTTATATCTCTGCAACAGACTCTCTCTTCTTCAATAAATGACATCACACAACCTCAGGAACAAAAAGGACACAAATGACAACCCTAATTATTGATGTAAAAATACAAACCAGCAATATATTCCTTAAATAGAAAATAGATTACATTAATGTGTTCAAGTACAATCTTACCACCTACAGTACTCAAAGGGCTACATAAATATTCTCATGGGAGAATATTTTAAAGGCTTAGATTGTGTGCTCCATGGACTGCCATATGGCTTTCAAATGAACTCTTCATGCAAATACAGTAGAACTGGCACCATTATTTATTCTCTTTCTTCTCTCCCTTCTCCCTCTCTCCCTAAAGTAGTGTATGTTATTTAAATGATATCAGAAGGGTGAAAACTTTAGAGGAATTTTATTTACAATTTTTACGGAGAACTTCTTTAAAAATTATCATAACAGCAACAGCAGTGTTACGATTACTATTCTTTCTATACTATTATTTATGAAAAAATTAACTTCCAAAAGCAGAGAAAGATAATTTACCATCTTCACTAACTTATACATGTCAGCATGTCACATATAACTTATTTGTTCTTCATGTCATCCTATTCTTGTCCAGTCTTTTCTGTTATCAGGCATTTAAATTGATCTGGCTTTAAATTCTATATATATGGCACTTTTTTTTTTCCCCCCACAATGGGAATTCTGCAATTATCTCTGCAGAATCCTTATAATATGACAGCAAAACCATCCATATGGTGGTATACAGATTAAAATAAACAGTTCACCTCTGTGAGCCTTCAACTTTAAAGGCATCATGCATTATCTGAAACAAACTTTCCTCTATTAGCTAGTAGCTGATACAAATGGTTGTTTTACAGTCTATGCTTCCTGGAATAGAGAAGCTTTCTTTTGGTAGCTGTTTTCACTTTTAAATCAACATGGAATTTCAAAAGCAGCAGAACTGATGGATCTTTCAATAATTTGGCATCTTACCCTGTCTAGTCTTCTCTGTTAGTACCACAGGGAGAAATAGAAGATAAAATTGAAAAGCGATGTACAATGTCTTATGGGATTCAGTTTTTAAAACAAAATTATTAGATAACAACAACAAAAAAAAATAATTCTGACAATGCAATTTTTTATGTGAGCTATTCTCATCTTTATATCAATATAATAGTTTTAATCATCATTTTGAGTACACTTGAGTAAATACATTCTGGTGCTTAGAGGCAAAACTAAAATATTGCCTAAATTATTCCTGCTACCAAGGATGTTCACAATAAGATAAATTACATAATCAGAGATGTATATTAGAAAAGCCCATTAACTAACTAAAATGAGACTTGCTATAATTATGCTATATAACATAAATTAACATATATTTGATTTGTTTGTACTGTTTATCTATCACTGACAAACAGATTACACAAAAATACTATTCACTTAGCAGCTGATTTGATTAAAACTGCAAATACTGCATCTAAGTGTTGCTGAAGAATAACCTTTGTTGCTTAGTAACACCACATAAAATCCAATTGGTGACATAGAAAGCTAGAATCCTGCTGACTATTAATCACTGAATTTGCTATGCTTATGAACATTTTGCTTAGTTTCGTTTGGTATATTTTACTAGTTTTAATATTTTCTCATAAAATTTGCCATCAGCATTATCACAGTCATTTTTACATTAATCTGCATATATTATTATTATATCTTGTATAACAAAGTGCAGCACATTTTTATTAATATGTGAAAAACAGCATTCTGGTATATAATGAAACTGGAAAGTAAAGAGCTTTATCTTCCTATACAGAAGATGGAAAAGAGAAATTTTTTTATCAAACACAAAGATCCATATTAGGGAGTGATGGGTAAAAAAGGTTGTGCTTCTGGTACCATGGTTTTATTTACAATCATCTGATCAACATCTGGCACTGAAAATGTAACATACTGCAATTTGTTTGACCAGTGTTGTATTCTTTATCAGAAACAGCTCAAGATACAAAGGTAAAAATCTTATAAGGGATTTTGAAATTAGGGTTCAGAAGGAATTAGAATTATTTACATGGTGACTTTAAAAACAGATCCCTCACTCGTTATCTCCTGATATTTCTTGCTAACTTATTAGGTTTTCAGCATTTACATTAGCGACCTGAGGGGCTTTGGTTTTTCATCTGACTAAGCAACCTGGGACTACATCAAAAGACCCAATTTCTTTCAGATATTGGAAATGAAAATGTAATGGAAGGCTAACTTCAGGTGGAAAATGCATCACCATTCAGTTACTCTAACTGTATGGAAAAGGTGTTCGAGAACCATAACCCTTTCCCCTTAGGAATAAATAATTATGGCATTGTGAAAGACCATAGACTTAAATTAAGATAGTGCAGTCATACACTGATACGCAACTTGAGTTCTGAATTCAATTGTAAATACTTCTTTTCTGGAGTTTCTAACTTGGTCATAAAACTTTGCTCAGGGCTAAACAGTGTTGCACAAGGTATACCTTTTCAGAATAAGTTATTGGGGTTTTGTTCAAAAAAAGGGCATGCAGAAGAACTCTCTATATATAAAGATTTCCTGATATTTTTGTCACATTGGACAATGAAAACAAATAGGAGAGCCACTGGGACTGGTAATATACAATGATGATATGCAAATCAAAAACACTGCTTCTAAAATCAAAATGTGTTTATGACAGAAGAGCAGGATAATCTCCCTTAGAGAACTCTGGAGAACCAAAAGATTAAATGCATCACACTGTATGTGAATAAGTATGAAAAGTAATTGGCAAATACTAATATTTACAAAGGGAACAAAAATTGATCTGTATTCCTCTGAACTTTTTTCTACTTAAATTACGCATGTTTTTAGAACAAATATTTATGGAAAAATTATTAAAGCCTCAAGGAATTAAATAAACATATGATGTGAGCTTACACAAGAGTACACAGTGTCAGATGACAATAGCTGTTTTGTTCTATTGAAGAGAAAATATTAGACTGTGGAGGAGTCATAATTGGAATTTATTGAGGACTGGGAGCAGTCTCAGCATCTCAATCTTCAGTTCTGACCTTGGCTCCAAAGTTGAAATGAGGTAATGAAATTAGATGATATCACAAAGTTGGCAGTCATTTTGAACAAAGGGAGCAGTGAAATATTATACATAAATAAATGAATAGCCTTAGGGAATGAAGTAATAGGATGAGGGGGAATTTATGAGAACAAAGTAAAAGTCCATTCATTTAGAGACTCAGAACAAGAATCTGTAGTGCGGTCTTGGACCTGGAAACAAGCTGGAATTTTCTCAGCTGGAAACAAGAAACAAATGGAAAAAACAGGTATTTGTATATTTATAAAGCATGCTTATAAGGATGATAGTAAATCAATAATGGAATAAAGCTTTGAAAAAGGCAACTACGGTCCTCCAAATCAGTAAGCACAATGCTTCCAGCTAGGCAGAAGTCTTAATACCTTTGTGCAATGTATCAGTGAAACCTCATTTAGAGACAGTGTACAGATTTAGTTACCCAAGGATCATGGACTACTATGTAGAATTTAAAAATAAAAAAATTAAAAAATTGTCATTTGAAAAAGAAACTAGCGAAATATGACTTAGCAAGTGAAGATTCAGAGATTGTGTCTATCCTCCCAAGTAAAACACACTAGGGGAAAAGGTCCAGCAGTTGATCCCAGACTATCCACACTGCTTAGTTCCTTGACTTTAGTTTGGACTAGTCCAATTAATGTTTTCCAAGATAAAGCCTCACCATATCTGAAGACAATTAACTCCTGTGACCACTCTTAAAAGTCAGTATGGATAACACAGAGGCAGATACCACTTCACCTGCCCTACTTGTTCTCAAAAACTCTATCAGGAGGCTTTGCACCACAACACTAGTGATATTTATGCTGTTTTATACCATAAAAAATAAAAGGCTATACTGTAGTCTCAGACTTTCTGAATAATAGTAATAAAAAATCATAGCAATACTAAATGTTTTCTAGACTCACAGCAGCAACATATCAGGCCTAATGAAAATCCAAGGACAAAGTTTGTATAGCCAGTCTGCTCTAAGGTAAGCTTGCTCTAAATTTTGTCGACATACATCTCTCTATTCTTCCTGCCCACAAGTAGAAGGGTGATGCCCTGGACCTGATGCATTTAGCAATATAGACCCAGCCAAAGGCAATACATTTGATCTCTAGAAATGCACCAGGGGACAAACATTATGAAAAGAAATATTTAACTCAAGGACAGCATAGGCACAAAAGCTTAAGTATATGCATAGTCCCAAATATATTGCAAATTAAAAACAATTGTTTAATAATGACACAAGTGAAATTCTGGAGCAGCAACCCAAGGAAAACAGTGAGCTTAAGAAAACAAATAGACTTTTGACACAACATAATGATTTTATGAAAGCCATTTTATGAGATGATTGTCTGCAATAGAAAGAGACAGGACTAAACAATGAAGGGAATTGTTCTCAGGCTTATGTTCATAAAGTGAAGCATATTTGTGATTGAATAAAAAGCTTATCGTTTATGTCATGAAGATTCATATGGTTCTGATTTTAAAGTAGCACTAAGCTTCAAAAACTAAAGATGAACTTTAGACCTGGCCTTCCCAAAAAGCTTGTTAATCTACTCAACTTTAACTATGTACATGCTGAGCAACTCCTTCAGTGTAGTTACCAAGACTTTCTTCATTGCCAATAGAGAAGAGTCCCTCCAAAACTGTTTTGGCACTTATTTCAGGTGCCTTATCTCAGAGTCACCTTCTGAAGAAACCTGTCTTTCTCTGTTGATTAAAACATGAACATAGACAGTACTGTTGCCTAAATATTTAACTTTTACGCAAATATGTAAGGTAAGGTATAACTAAAGAGTAAATGTTTTTGAAAGGTACATGTTTGAAAACGTACCAATAGCAACTTCTCATATATCATTCAGCATGAACAAAAATGTAGTCATTAATGATGGATTTTATACACTTCCTTTACTTCTTATTTGCCTTTATCTTTTTTATATGTGTGTGTGTGCAATTTTAAATTAAATTTTAAATTAACACTGCCACAGGAAAAATACCCATGACATCACTTTTCCCACCTTGAAATGATAACTGTTCTCTATGTTTTTAGTCCCCGAAATTTCAGGGCTACAATAAACTGAAATTTGGATCTCTTGAAGCAGTATTAGAGGAGAAAATGACACTAATAAAGAAGTCTCTAGAATCCCTTATTTTTAAAAATAGAAACTCTTTTTAGAGACAGGTTTGCTTTGACAGTCTGAAACTGTAAGAATATCACAGTGACTACTCATTGCATAAAACTATCCAAATCCATACCAAAGTGCAAACTGTTTGAAATACAGAGGATAGAAAATTCCTCATTGGCTACAACATCTTCCTGTTCTCCCAGGAAGAGTGACAAGAATTCTAAACTCTTGAATTTGTGTACCTATGTAACAATGTTATTTATTCTTCCTTTTTTTTAATCCCACTATCGGACATCTCTCTCATTTCTTACAAACATAAAAATACTTATATTGACCTTTCAGATGAAAGATCAGCCATGACCAGAGTTCTGTCTAGGGGGGTGAACAGCAGAAAAAACAGGAAAGATCACCGGCACAGAACAAATGTGGAACTATATTTAACAGCATTCTCTCTCAAGCTGTTGTAAATTGTGCTTCAGAGATCTAGTGAGCCAGAGGTGGTGACTTCATATTTGTAGAATATTTTTTCCTCCATTAACTTATGCAAGCACTGTCTGAATACAGATAAGTACAAGGCCTTCTATACTGTATTATATCAGGAATCCAGCTGTGTGGTATCTTGTGAGAGGACCCATGCAAACAACCCAATGACATGACATGCAAATATGACTTCCTTAATTCCTCTCCTAGACCTGACTTATTGCAGATCAGTTACCCTCAATGGATTTACTTATGTACCCAGTTACCGCATCTGGATTCCATTTCTTATTGTTAAACCTTGAGTGGATATGAACTTAAGCATCTTTGCAGTGAGTCTGAAATCTTTGATAAGCCTGAATCTTTGGTGCCGAGTTCTGTGTGTTTACTAATTTTTCTGTAAAGAATAATCTTTTAGTACTTCACTCAGATGTTCACCTTCAAGTGTTCAGGAAGTTTTAAAAGACGCCAGTATTAGGCTAATGCACTCTTAACGCATTAGGCAATGGCCTTGTGTTCCCTTAGCACTCTATTATGTATTTTGGCCTTACAGACTCTCTAGGAGCCTTTTTTCCCTTTTGTGTTTGAAGAAAATTTCAGTACTGGATTTTATCCTTTTTGATATCTGTTCTGCAAATTATTTGTGGACTTCTTCATTGTGCTTCTGCATTTAATCTGCTATAACGTTTTTTCTGTTTTCTTAAGTTGAACAGACTATCAGATTTATTTGAAGAATGTCTTGTTGTTTCTACTAAGAAATTACCATGAAAACACTTCTGGCTTCAGAGCCATGAGAAAACTATTTACTATTGCGAATAGGTTCTGTTTATATTCTGAATAAGGAGGACATACATATTTTAACATGGAATAAAATTAAAACACACTTAGAAGAATCCATTTTCACTTTACAGGATAGGTTTGTGTTCTGATACTTGTTTTTCCTGAAGAGGATTTCATTATTACCATTAGCTACTTGTAAAGACTTGATAATTGAAATGACAGGTATGTCAGAACTTTGGACAGGTGGCTAAATCTGACATTTGTAAAGCTATATATAGTTTTATTACACTGAAATGAGTATTGTTACTTCTACAAGTGTAGCAGGGTTGGATGCTAACCTGTGAGGAGAATTTTTCTGAATATTTCAAATATATAGTTTTCCATAGTGGTATTAAACCAGAGTGCCAACTGAGAAAACAACAGCCTTTCATAATTCTAAGACAATTGGGAGATGAAAGATCTCAAAATTTCTAGATTCAAGAATTTTTCAGACCTGAACCTCCTTTTGTTTCCTGTGTTAAACTGGAGGGTTTTATTAGTGTTGATGGTGATTTTTTTCTGACAACCCATTACACATTGGAGTGCCCTTAAGTAAATTGTCTTAATTACAGCCACAGTGCAACAGTGATAATTGCGGGGCCCATATCAGCCGAGAAGGGAAAATACACTGTAGATAGAAAATGAGACAAAGAAAAAAGACCATTCTAAAATTATACCATTGCTAGCATTCATGCCCATATTTTAATTTTTCTGTATTTATTTTTGTTGTGTAAATTTATTTAATCCAGTTTCACCTCTGCATAATTCATTATGCTAAACTGTATACCAATTCATCATTTTTCTTTTAGCAAACTGCATTACCATGGCTGAGTAATGTGCACAGTACATCCATACTTCCGAATAACAAGGTCTGTTACACTTTTTTGTAATCCATTATTGGTACATTGTAATACCACTTAATAGCATAACACATGTTTTAAGCCTCTTCCAGCTGGCATGGTCAGCTACTGCTAACTCCCAAGTTCCCAGATAATGTGAATTTGATGATTGTTCTCTGTTGCAGAGATACAGGAGTGCATAGCAATGGAGCTAATCACTAGTTCTGTATCTATAATGTTCCTATAAACATTTGTCACAATAACATGGATAGAGGAGGCCTGACTCTCATTTAAAATGCCAGCTCTCTATTTCTCTGAAATTTCAACCCTATTTAACACAAACCAGAGGATTCTGATGAATACTAGCAGAAAAGAAAATCAGGCCAAGATGATGTAAGAATATGGGGAAACATTCATGGACCTTAATTTTTTCTTTCTGGCAGACATAGCAATGATTTACATGTGTACATGGGTATTTATCTGCTGGCTGTCTTTCCAGACAGTCTTTACAAATTTAGAATCATAGAATGGTTTGGGTTGGAAGAAAGGTTTAAAGGTCATCTAATGCAATGATCAGGGACTTCTTCACTAGATCAGGTTACTCAGAGCCCCATCCAACCTGACTTTGAATGTTTCCAGGGATGGGGCATCTACCACCTCTCTGAGCAACCTGTTCCAGTGTTTCACTAGTGTCATCCAACTATAAGAAGACACTCATAAGGTGAACGGATTGAAAGAACCCCTAGATCAATTAAAAAGACAAGAAGCTTTTTCAAATTGACATATGTGTAAAGACTTAGAAGAAATATTAATGATGGATAATATGAAATCTCCAATGCTAGTCCAACAAAGAAAGTCAAGAATTTTCTTAGTGGAAATACTATTATGTTCCTATCTTATCTGAAAAAAACAGTAGTTTAAAAGATAAAAATGTGTCATTTGTAAATATTTTGATATCCACAAAAAAAAAAAAAAAAGAATTTGTGCATATAGGATTGCTTGTGCAAATATGGAATAATAAAGAAAAATACTGTGAAAAAAAGGTTTCAGTAAGTGCATGAAAATCTTGATTAATAGAAACGTCCTCAATATCATAGACACATTCATTATAAATGTTAGCTTTATTTTTCATTAATTATTTTTTTTTTGTGGTTCTAAATGAAGCATTCTCAGTCAACAGAAATTCTTATTAGTTGATCACATGATTGGAAAATAGCTACACTTACTCCAAAGAGGCCTCTGTTAAAGATAATATGTTATGCTGGGGCTTCATATTTGGTTTTGAGAAATCAAAATTAAAATGACATTTATAAAATGCAAACAATCAAATAAGAGATCTGGCATAAGGTTTCTGGGAGAATATTTTTATATAATATAAAGTTATTTCTAAGGCCTCAGTTTCAGCTATGTGGATATCTGCATCTTGATTAATCAACTAGATTCTCTTTATAATTCAAGGAGATACATATTACTTCCAAAACAAAGTTTCTCTAACCATTTTAGATATCCATATTATGATGAGATGAATCATGTTGTCAAAGTGCCCATTTTTATTCATGGAATAAAGCCACTAGCTGGCAAGCTCAGATGTAGATGTCTGCATCATAAAAATTTAAAGGTAGATGAGATAAATCCCACTGTATTTGTCTTATCTCAGTGGAAAAGAATATGAATTGCTACATAATTCTTACTAAGCATTTCATGTGTTGTGGAAGGAAATTACATTATCAATTGTATTAGAAATAGTGGAGCTAAAGATAACTTTTTGCTATGTATGATGACTGTAAAAGTTACATCTATTTCCTCTATTCTACAGCATCATTTTTAAAGTGAAGCAAGTGTTACAATTCTGCCTGAAGAAGCCTAAGGAGGAAGAGGGCTGCATAAATTATTCCTGCTCCATTAAATTAAAAGTGCCCTGAGCCTGTTCTCTGACTGTAGTCACATAATGACTGGTACCCACACTACTAAACATGCTGATATACACAGCATCAGTAGATACATTGATATTACATTTTGATAAAGGTCCCTGGCTCACATGAACTCCTGAACAATGCCCAGGAATTGCATGGAAAAATGCCAGCAGGAATGGACCAAGATCAGGCCAAGGTCTGTTCAACAAATTTGACTTAGATCAAGTCCCAGAGTCAGGGAATATCACCTAACAATATTTGTACCACTAGCATAGATAGTCCTTCAGATCCCATGAATACCTCTGATCCATACTTATAGAATTGGAATAATGAATGCATCATACTTTTTTATGCCATAACTTGTTTCTTGCTTGCATTTTGGGTCTAAATATAGTGGAAATGGAGAGTGCTTCATGGCTCAGTCTTGTTTATTCACCTGCCACCACTCATAATGAAATAATGACAACATACTTTTTATATTCATGAGCCCTGTCACTTCAATCTATCAGAAGAAGTGTACTTTCAGGGAGAAGGAGACAGGAAAGATTCTGATATGCTTCCCTCTGATAAGGGTTGCCAGTAGTCACTACATGAAAGAAGAAAGAAAAAAAGTACAGGTGAAAGGGACGTCAAAATTAAAATAAGAATTCAGGAAACACAGAATATTCTGGTGAAGCAGCAAGGGTATGGTTAGTGTCAGAACTTTTTGGCATACACCACTAAGTAACCTTTGTAAAACCCAAACCTTCATCTTTTTTGACAGGAGAAAATGGTCGGCCACAGAGAAGAAGGAGTTATTGGGGAATATTAAATGAGAGCTTCAATGCATGTTCAGTTAATATGTTACATCAAATTCAAGTTCTTTAGGATAAACAAGCTGGTACATATGCTTCCTAGAATATCATATGTCATATTCAAGAATAATTTTTTTCCTAGCCATAACTAAATTATATAGGATGTTCAATGGACATAAATTTTATATTTCAAAAAAATTGAGTCACTTTTACCAAATTTTTGCAATTATAAAGTGGTGACTTGTTTACCAGAATACTTTTTGGTAAGTTTTCTTTTTCACTGTTCAATATCAAACTTTTAACAGGATGTACAGAATAATATAAAAAAGCATAGAGTAAGGAAAATGGCTTCAGTTTTGTCAAATAAAATATAAGTATAAAATGTTCAACAATTTTTTTAATCTAATTAAAATGAACTTTAATTAAACTAATGGTTGGGCTTTTCTTTTTGAATATTTCTAATGCCTGTTCTTCAGCTGTTACTCAAAAATATTTTTTAAGATTTTATATTAGTATAATTTGTCTATACAGCTTTTTAGGGTTTTTAGAACTGCTCTCAATTTTTTCAAATAAAGGTGACTTGTAGTAGATACTATGCTTTAAAAGAATTTGAGCTAACTCCCCTTTTACAACTCCTTTATAACATTTTCCAGTAATTCTTTCTTAACTTCCTTTACTTATTGAGAGAAAGTTGTAATTGAAGTTATCATATAACTTAGATTACTGTAAAACATATTTTCTGAGTAGTATGCTGCAGCGTATTTCTGCTTAATTCACAACCCTTCCTTTTTTTGATCATATTATACATTTATTTTCTTGGTGATGTGGGGTCTTTTTGCTCATTTATTTGTTTGTTTGGGGTTTTTTCCTGGTATTATTTGCAATACACATTAAAAAAATTGGGTACAAACGTTACAAATGTATAGTATATACTACCCTTGAAGTGTAGCATTAATACTAAATGTATACTACAGGTTAAGGAAAATGGATACAGTAGTTAGACTCTTATTTGACACTTAGTCCAAAATTTTTAAAGAAAAAGTGGATATTTAATTTTAGTTGTAAGATGTTGTCCTACTTTTATACAAATTACATATTCTTGACTCTAGGCTACCCATGAAAGTTTTAGATCAGAACTTTGAGTTTCTTTGAGTTGAAATGTGATGTATTTATTTTTCCTAGCACAGTAAACGTAAATCTTAGGATGCTGAAACATTTTCTCAAAAACATTGAAAATTCTGTCTATCATGTCTGGGTTTGGGGGATTTTTAGCAAAAAATCCCTTAGGAATAACCACAATAAACATTTGATCCAATTGATTCTAGCCTTCTTTAAAAGCATATTTCCCAACTGATATTGTAGGACCATCTTTCAACTGATTGCAGGAGGAATCTGAATTTGGCCTTAAGTTACTAACGAATCCTTTTTACTGTAGTACTCTGTTTCACTATGGATTTACAGCCCTTTGGTGACACCACTGACACAGAAGGGGCAAAATGTTAACATTCACTTCTGACATAAATCTTTGAGAAGAGAGAGAATCTTGTCCTGCTCACTTAGTTATAGAAAACATTCCAGCCAAAGCCTGAAGAAGTGCTGGCTTTGGATCACTTGAATAAATAAATTATTTGACCACTGTTTTTGTAAGTAAATATGAATAAATTGTGTTTTTCTCAGATACTAATCTCTTGTTTGATAATAAAATTCCTTGCTTGGTGGAAAAGAAAGCATACTTCCTCAAATGAATAGCATGTCATTTTTGGAATTACATGCAGTGTCTGACTCACACACACAAATCAGTTGAAAAAGTATTATTGTTTATTTTTTATTGAATCAGACTTTTGATGTATAACCCCGAAGGTGATTTATAGTTTATAATTTTTTACATATTTTACTAATTGTTAATGATAAAATGTGTATTTGGGGAGAACAAGGGATAAAGGTAAAACTGAATAAATTTTTGTTGCAGAATTTACTTGAAATATCTTGACCTTTTTATGTCCTTAAATATGCCCCAAACCCTTTGTATAAGTTCATCTGACTTCTCTCATCAGTACAGTCCATATGCCTTTTAATATCAACAAATTAGCAAGAATAGTTATACCAAGCAGTCTGGCAAACTACTGTCTATATTTGAGGGAACAATTTATCCCTATGAATTGCAGTAACTGGCAATTTTGTCTAATTACACTGAGCATATTGAAATGTTAGCTTTTCCCTCATGGGTACTAACACCAGATTTGTAATTGTTGATGATACCGAATTTAAAATGTCCCTTCATTTGGGAATTAGAAGACCCAAGTTTGCTCTTGAATATATGACCCTTACTTGTTAAAGTCTGAAATATCTTTATTGTGTTCTTACAGATGTCTTTATGCTATCATGAAAGGAAAACAAAATTTTTTCAAAAAGAGTTTCCAAGTTTCAGTTTTAATCTGTTTTACTTGATAATCCATAAACTTTATTAATCTAGTATGGAAATAAAAAAAAAATCAAAAGTGTGAATACTTTGTAACAACTTTTTTGTCATTTTTTTAACTGGTGATTCACTGAAGAGATCATACATGAAGGTACACAGTCACCCCCATGCACACGCCTTCACCCATACAGTCCTGGAAGATAAGCTATGAGGTATTTGTTTTAGGCTAATGAAGTAACCTCCCCTCAAAAAAACCCATGTAACCTACATAGGTTTTCCCCTAATAATATCCTAAATATACTGTCTTTTTTGTAAAAATCAGGGAGAAAGAGCACACAAGGTATTTGCCCTTCCAAAACAGTACCTCCACTTATTGAGCTTTGTAGTGGTAACTGAATTTTCTAAACAAAGGAATGTTTTCTTTACATGGTGTTCATGGTAAAACTGTTCATCAGTATGATCTGAACAGTGGAATTTTAGCCAACCAAATTTTACTGAA
The DNA here is from genome assembly GCF_047370975.1 of Nipponia nippon. Classification (NCBI taxonomy): domain Eukaryota; kingdom Metazoa; phylum Chordata; class Aves; order Pelecaniformes; family Threskiornithidae; genus Nipponia; species Nipponia nippon. The sequence continues at coordinate 77,839,627 of NW_028262336.1, forward strand.
ATAACTGTTTGTCAAATATAGTTTTTTAATTTTACTTCAGAAAGTGATCCATTAATTTTATAGCAGCTGATATGTAGCTGCAAGAAATAACTAAAAAAAATAATAGCAATAGAGCTTTATTGTGCTCATCCTTTTGTGTGATAATGTGCTTATGTAATAGAGAAATCAAGCAAAAACTACAGTGGCCCACTTAAAGCTAATGATCTCTTAGTAAATAGCTCAGCAATAAAATTAATAAAGTGAACTATTTTTAAGAATAAAGGAAACTGAATATTTTTAATATTTCTGATTAATTTATCTATACATAATTTCTAGCGTAGGCTGGCATTTGTTAATTATTACAATTAAATTGCTTATTTTTCTTCTAGCTTGCTATTTAAAGCAAAACAAAATCCCCTCCTATTAAGTGAAGGGATGCTTGGAACAATTTTAAGGAGCATCAACCTTATTAAAAAGTGTTATAATTCAAAGAGACAACCATGCCCCCCTTAATCCAAGATCTAGTGATCTAGTAAGACTAGATCTTTTCTTCTTATTACACTCAAAAAAGTAGTCATCATTCTTCTACTGATAAAATCCTTAGGAGTGAATACATTTCAATAAGCCATTTTTTATATATCTTTCAAACAAATCTATAGGACTACTCTTTATTTGAAATGAAACAGAAGAGTAATAAAATCTTTACATGCCTCTAGTTAAATATGGGAAAATACCAGATGAATATCAGGAGCAATTTTACTCAAAGTTTTAAGACAGGACGAACAGTAGTTTAACATGCAGAGAAGGCTGTTGCTCAAATCATGCCCCTATTTTAATGTATGTTATATATTTCTGTATTTATCCATATACATACAAGAAAGATCATTATTTCTTGCACTGGGGACATTACACTTTCAAATGTCAACAAGTATAATCTTTGCACAACTGCACTTTCACGGACTTCCATCCAGTAGCACAAAGATTCAAAGGAAGATCAGTGATTCTAATAAGTCACAGAATAAATGTAATAACTGAGATAAGCAGAGACACAAGCTGTTGTCCAAATTCTAAATGGATTTTTTTTTTTTATGCTTAGGAAAGTTTTCCTTGTTGTTTTAATTTTTTTTTCTCCATTATTATTATCAGTAATATTTTTACTGATCCCACACTTATCTTTGACATAAGGCTTGACAGAGATAACAGATAAAAAGATTGCTATGATATCTCTCTTAAATATATGTATGTACCATTTTTGGCTGAAATATATCTGTAAAAATGGAAATATTTCTCTCTCTGTAATCAGCAGTTAAAAACCCCATCAAACTATATTAAAAAAAGCCCTATGAAAACAATGAATAAGAATGAGAAAATCTCACAAACCACACTGAGAAAGCCCAGATGGAAATATCTCTATATCAGCCATTCAAAAAAACCCACACACACCTTCTACACACACACACACACACACACACACACACACAGAAAGTGAGCTTATGAAAATGTGCTTCATGATAACCTCTGCTTCAGCTGGAAAATAAAATTGAATTTTTCCCTCTATTTACTTTTCATCTTTCTGAGTGATGTTTTAAAATTAATAGGGAGAATGTGCTAAGGCTTCCTCTAGGGCACAGGATGGTTAGTGCAAATAAAATAGATCCTTGTAGTAATTGCTGCCCTTGCTAATTCATCAGATAATTCAGGTAAGGTTTTGTGCATCAGACTGAAGAGGACATTAGAGTTACATTACATAGTGTAAGGAAGACAAGCCTCAACTGACACAGAGAACATTCTCTTGGTAAAAACGTGAAAGAAGAAGGATGATTTCCAGGATGTTTTGGGCTTCTGGTAGGTGTATGAATTAAAATGTCTGTCAGTGCACTTCTATTTCACATTCTTTATTGACTTAAATTCCCAGTGGCTTAAAATGGTATTGCACATGCAGCCCAGTCCTGCCTGTAGCAGGCAGGTTGGAATGAGAGGGAAAACAGCCATTTACTAAAGTTATACCTCACCTCTCCAGGTAATGGATGAAAGTATTTTTGGAAGAATGTGTTTATGTCCCTCTGTGTGGAAATGACAGGAATATTTAACAGAGGTTCCTGAAGACTGAAACCCCTGAGATGCCCAAGTGCTTAATTCCAAAGGATGCTGGAAGAAGTCATAGAACTCCTTCAGCACTTCTTTGAATCTTTACTGATATTAACAGTAAGGGTGAAAGAGCAAGAGTTTGAGGTTTTGCTAGTTTGTGCCACATATAGTTTTAAAGGAAGAACTATTGTTAGCAAAAGAAGTGAAGTTATAAAGGCATATACAGGAAATATCTGGGAGTCTTGAAGACACTGCAGTTATTGATCTTTTCAAAGTAAACATTTTTTCTACTGTGTTTTTTAAACCCTGGATTCTAGAAAGCAATCACTGATCTGCATGATTGCAAAAATGTAATGATAATAATGAAAATATCATTTAATGCATACTGTTCCAAATCCATACTATACACAAAACTTTAAAACTTTTTATCTGAAATATATTTCCATCTTTATTTTTATTCTTGTGTAAAGTGAACAAATATTTTCACTTATCTTCCTCTTATTTCACTACCTGACAGTAGGTCAAGCAATGCAATGTATTTTCCTCATTATAGTGCACGTCTCTCGTGAGTAGAAATTTTGTAGTCAAATCTGAGCTAAAAACAGTCATAATATTTAATACAAATACATGTCTCCACATAGGTATACTAGTATGTATACTTTGTATTTTTTTCCCATCACACCTAGAAGAAATGCTACTGCTGTTACAGCTTTGCTGATCAGTGAATCAGTTACACTAAAAGTTCTATGTTAGGCTGCTTATAAATGTTTCATGGACTGTCACATGCCAAAATAGAGCACTCTGGAAATCCTCTTCCCCCATCCCAGCTTTTTGTTGCCTATTACCCTTTTCTGAGAGCTGTATTAGCATCTTAATATTTCCTAAAGCAATTCATACTTTTACATCATCATAGGTAGCTGTCCACAGCAATCCTGGCTGTTTAGGCATTTTGCAGAGGATAACTACCAAAGAAGAAATAAACACCCTTATTTTTTCATGTTTGAGTGTATAATCTGCAGTATGTGTAGTACTGACCTGGCTTCAGCTGGAATAGAGTTAATTTTCTTCTTAGTAGCTGATATAGTGCTGTGTTTTGGGTTTCGGATGAGAATGTTGATAACACACTGATGTTTTGATTGTTGCTAAGTAGTGCTAAGCTGTTGCTAAGTAGTGCTTACACTGGTCAAGGACTTTTCAGCTTCCCATGCTCTGCCAGGTGCACAAGAAGCTGGGAGGGAGCACAGCCAGGGAGACTCACCCAAACTGGCCAAAGTATATGTATATTCCATATCATATGACGTCATGCACAGTATATAACCTGGGGGAAGAAGGAAGGGGGGGATATTGGGTATGATGGCGTTTGTCTTCCCAAGTAACCGTTACGCGTGATGGAGCCCTGCTTCCCTGGGGATGGCCAAACACCTGCCTGCCAATGGGAAGTAGGGAATTAATTCCTTGGTTTGCTTTGTTTGCATGCTCAGCTTTTTTTTTTACCTATTTAACTGTTCTGTTTTATTTTACTTCAATTATTAAACTGTTCTTATCTCAACCCATGAGTTTTCTCACTTTTACCCTTCCGATTCTCTCCCCCATCCCACCAAGGGGGGAGTGAGCAAGTGGCTGCGTGGTGCTTAGTTGCTAGCTGGGGTTAAACCACGACGAGTACTTACCTTCTCATAGCACTTAAGAGGTGGGGGGATGCTTGGCCTGGCCAAATCCTACTGAAGTTCATGGAAGGTGTCCTGTCAACATCAATAGACTTTGCAGCAAAGCCTCTGTAAATCACTCTGGCTGCTCTCTGTTCAGGAAAGCTGCTACAAGACGACAGGTTTTGTACTTAAGCAGCAGATGGGCACATCTCCTATAAGATGAGGCGATAAGAAAGCCATTGTGGTTCAGACCAAGATTGATCTTACCTGATAATAGACAGCAGGAGAAAGAACAAAAGGAATAGGGTAACCACAAAGTGGTCTTTTATCACCCAGTTGCTGGCAACCATTGTTTTTAGGACTTTCTGATAATGAATCTAATCCCTTTTTCAATACTTTTGCTTTTATGTATAAAAAGGAACCAGGTTCTGAATCTGTACTGCTAAAAGTGTACATTGGGTAGGATGGTCTTGTGAATATTTTAAGTATGCAGCAGAATTAGAGTTGAAAATAAGCTTAGCCCTAGGATTTTTTGGCTACATGGCCCTCCTGATATCCACCAAAGCAGTCTCATTGCTGAGTCATAGAATATATATCAAGAAGACATGGAGGAAAACCTCATCCTTTCTCCTACTTTTTAATGGTTTCTGTGCAAAATCTCTGACCCTTGAGTGTTAGACTTACAGAGTTTCATGTGCCAGCCTTAAAGGAACCTTAGCTTGTTTAGCAGGTAAGTCTGAAGCAGCCCATTACATTCTGTCATGGGATTTTTTAAATCACTCCCTCCTAATAATTACTTCCAGCCATCAAGATTTAGGGCTTCCGATAATCAGTATTAATTTGCATACTTTGCTTTGACTTAAGTTGGACTGCTCTTGTATCTCAATTCTCAACCTATATTAAAGTACATTGCTTTCCATATTACTTTGATAAGCAATATGTCAGAAATTATTCAGTTCAAATGCTTTAAGCCAAACTCCTGATCAAAGTGATTTATGAATTTACTAATGACAGGTCATTCACTGACAGTCATTGAACCATACATTCAGGATCAATATCGGTAATACAACATACAAACTGTAACATTAGTTTTGCACAATGTTACTAAACACTTGGATACTGTCACTCTGCTAACTGGGTGCAGGCTGCTCTCAGTGACCCATAAGGAGGCTGTGCTACCAAGCCTGGGCAGTGTTTGGGTGTCCTGGTGTCATTGCCATCAGGGACAGAACTCTGTGATGCTTCCTTTCCAAGGTATCTATCCCCATGCTAGAAATGTTCATGCTTCTTTCATACTTCTTATCAGGCTGATTCCTCCTTTGCTTCAAAAGTCGTCTGGGTATTTCCTAGTTACTGTTGAATCCAACAGATGATCGTCATTAGTTTGGGGCTGATGCTTGTCTTCCTCTTTAACAAGATGAGGTTTTGGCAAAAGCCCTCGGGGCATTTTTGTTTATTCAGGACAGACACACACACATAATGGTTGCACTCAGTCTTATCTTAAGAGGTGTTTTTATGCAGGCCAATTGGTATGGGTGGGTCATGTAGGCACCCCCACATCCTCCTTCTCAAACCCGTGTGCACACATACACACACAGACACACATGCTTTTTTAGCTATCTGGGAATATTTGAAATATTGTACTAATAGAATTGAAGTTGATGACCTAAAATAATGTCATAAATTAAAACATGTAATACCATTTAAACTTAAAATTTGGGTACTTTTACTTAGTTGTGTCTAGCCATCACCTGTGGAATCAAGAAAATTGAGTTTCATTTCATTGTGTTGCAAATGCTGCAAAATGCTTTATAAATTCGTAAAGGGGAATGGGAAAGAAATAACACAAGATCTTATTTTTCAACCATTGCTTTGCAGAATATTTCTCAAGAATGCATACAGTTCTGTAAGGGAAAAAAAAAAAAACTAAATTAATGAAATATGTAGCCAAAGGAGACCTTTTCACAAAATTTAGAGACAACAAAATATTGTCTTGTCACTTTGAATGAAAGAAAATGGATGGCATTTTTTTGTGCTCCTCTATAGGCACTGTCATGTCATGTAGCAACAGGCAGGTGAGTGTAATGGGAAGAAAGAAGGTCTTCAAGTGCGTGCTGTACCATTTAGCTCACTGATGAACACCACTAAACTTTACATGAGAGAAAAAAATAGACATCAAAGGAATACTGATAAAGATACATAGTTTTTTCCTACCAGATTGATAAATGTGTTTATGATCATATATTTAAAAAGTATCCAACAAATTTAGAGATGTGAACCACTCAAAGCAACGTTACTAAAGATTCTTTTTTTCCTTCACTTTTTCTTGTAACTGTAAAATGTAGGTAAGATTAACTGATATTTTGAAATATCATCAAATAATATTGACCTTTTAGAGTTCAAGTGTGGAAAGCTCACATTTCAATTTTGGTATATTCATACACATACACACACACATGCAATTTTGAATAGTTATTAGAATAAATGTGTACTCTTTCAAGATTATATTCATATAGCAACATGAAATGTGCATCAGTTGCTCTTTGATCAAAGCTCTTTTTCATTGGACAGTCTTCTGAAGTAAAATCTGGATATTCCTTTTAAGTGCTGGAACATACAAACTTTTCTCCAAGGACAAAATTCCAAGCAGAGACTTACAGAAAGAAGTATAAGAAATAACTGAAGTGCTCAACACACATTTTCAGGGAATTGCCAAAGGCAAGGTTTAAAAGAACAGCAGATTGGTGCTGTTTAAGTTCAATGGACACAGCATGTCACTTTGAGGCACTTTCTTATCCTGTTAGTGGATGGATCAGAACAGAGCTCTGTTCCTGGTTCTGCCATACAGGATAAATGACCTTCTCTGCCTTGTCAACCTGTCAGCGTGGCTTGACCTATAATACAGACCTAACTTTTGCTCTGAGTAACTTTTAAGATATTGATTCCTCAAAGGAGACGTAGATGTTACACAGTAGCTGGGATTGATTCTGAAAAAACACTGTCACATCATTAAGACTCAGAAGAATTTTCTGACCCCTTAGTGGGGAAACAAAAGATTTTCTTCCAGTCTATTTAGTGGGCTGCAGCTCAAGATGTTAGATGTTGGACCAAGTGTCCTCAAATTTTGATCATTGACTCAACACCTCCCACCCAGGAAACACAACACATTTCATATCACCACTGAAATATGGATGTCAGAGGACTTCGAAAAATCTGACAAAGAACAAGGTAGCCTGAACTTAACTACTGAATAGCAGAGTTTCTATTCCTTTGTAATTTTTTGTGCTCATGTATATTTTCCTATGTCTATGTACTGTCTTTTATAGCTATAGACACATTATTTCAAACTTACACAAAACCTAAATAGGTTTTATTTTGTTTAAGCACTAATTTTGCAATGCTGCCAAATTTACCTGCACATCAACAAGACTCTGTTATAATAAATATTTTAATATGTCTATAATGTATTAGAATTCGATTTTTTAAAAGCAATTAAACATGTTTAAGAAAAAAAAAAAGCTTTCCCAAACATTTCTCACCTAGTATTAAGTTGGAGTAAAACAACCAAATGAAAACTTTCTGTATATTTGGACACTTTTAAGATTAAAATGTGCAGATAAACTCTTGGTCCCTTTGTTTCTCTTAAGTGTGAACTAAAGTTTTCATGTTCTTTGTCTGAAAAAGAGTGACATGGACTTGATGTTTAATTATGATATTAAAATATTTTAAAGATGTGAATTCTAACACTGAAAAAAATCCTCCATATGAAGGACAACAGGAAATTTCAAGATGCAGAAAATGGCAAAGGCTTTGAGATTTTTTAAATAGAAAAGAGAGTTAGTAATAATATTTGGGACGCAATCCTACTTATATAGGAGTCTAGTACAGTTTTAGAAATTGGTAAAAGAAAAAAGATTTCGGTCTTACCGTAGGAACTTAATTAATGATTTTCAATTACATTGCTTTTCTTATTTTAAGAACTTTAGTCAGATGGGAAACAGCCCGGAGGAGTGTGAAGCTTGCATGAGAGTGAGTTTTGAGACTGTCAAAAAGAGGTAGAATATTGCTCACCCACTAAGGTCAACAGCACCGTATACCATATGCCTAGGATTGATAACACTGATATAATGGTCAGTGCAGGAAATATGCAATAGCAGATCAGCTTCCTGAAGGAAAGAGAATGCACCTCCTCATCTATTTTCTTTGCAGGCTGGAGAAGCTACATTACCAGAAGACAGTACAGAGAATGTTGCATCTGTTGCCATTTTTCTTATTTCAAAATTAACTTCTGTAGCAATGATGTCCTTGATGGAACAAGCTAAAACATCAACTCAATTATTTTCAAAAATTATATCCCTTTTCTCCTAAAATAAGGGAATCATTAGAAGGCAGTTACTACACAGAGATTGTTCTTATGGATGTAAAGATAGACCGGTTCCAAGGACAGAAGCAACTGAACTTAACGTCATGTGTTATTGTTCAGAAAGCTATCCTTCAAAACAAAGTACTCTTTATTTAACTGTGGTCAGAACAATGATTGTATAAATCTGTGCACTACTGTATTTTTATTATACATATTGAAGATGTGTTTGATTTGCTTTAATTTTCTTTATAATATAATAATGGTATTGATAAAACAAGGTACTACAACACTGATGAGAAGAGCAAAAATTTAAGGAAGACCTCAGCTGAGATCCTTGCAAAACAGAAATAAAAACACAAATGTGTCTTGTATTGATGTTTTTTTTTAAGCGCAAACAAGAAAGTCTATGAAAACAAACCTAAAAAGAAAACTCTATCTTGCAAAGTCTTAAAGGAAGCGGAAAAAAAGATCATTTATAAGCCATTTTTATTTCGGTTTTGTTTCATTTTGACCTATGGCTGAGAGTTACCTCTTCAAGTTTCTGTTCAAACATGATCCTGAATTTAGAAGCCTTGTGGATTTGGAGAGGGAAGAGGGAAGGGTCTGTGTGGGGAAGGTTACTTACACACTTGTCATGGTCTGGACACATCCACATCAAACTTCTCACAAACAGACAAAATTTAACCTGTGTATATATAATTTATACTGACCCATGCCACTTTCCTCATGTGCATTTTGGTCTCTATAAAGTATGAATAACACTAAATGTATGCAGTACCATGTTACATTTACCACACTGTTTGCATCTTTTCTCCACACACAGATGTGTTAATTTCCATGTAGAGTTATCCTTGCCCTATCCGTAACTGAGCGTTTCATAGTATTAATGTGTTTATTTTAACAGCAGCCATACAAGAAAAGGTGTACGTATCCACCTATTACAAATGGGAAATATGAACTCTTAGCATTTCTTTTTATAACTCTAGGGTCTGTTTGTATTATTATACTGTAATTCATGTGTTCAAAATTCTGCTCTCTTTAAATTCATTACAGCTGGCAGTACTTAACATTTTGTGAATAAAATTTGCTGGTATCAAATCCAACTCCTAAAAAGTGACAAGCACATAGTAGCTACTTTACGAACAGCTGTTAGCAGGCAGTTTGAAATCATCGTAGAGCAAAACAACAGAAATCTCCAGAAAATAACAAAATACCCTCAATTCTTCTTTTGTTTTTTTACCTTTAATTCTAAGACAAGTTCTGCAGTGTACCAGCTACAGTCCTTCCATTCATGCTAGGAAAAAAGTAATTCTGTGTATTTAACAGTGAAAGAATCCCACAGAAAATATCTCGGGGCACACACACAAAGGGACCAACCATGAATTTCTTATGTCCTCAGTTCCGAGTACTCAACTTCTAAAGCTCAACCCTAGAAAGCCTCACAAGACGGCTGCTCCATGGGGTCGGGATGTCCCCATGGGGCATCATGACAGGGCCTAGCAGCCAGAACCCCTCCCACTGCCCAGCCAGGAGCAGGGCACCTGAGGGGCACTGGGGGCAGCCCCAGACCTGGGCATCAGGCTCCTCACTGGGGATGGAGATGGACTGAGGCCAGGCCAGGACATGGGCCCACAGGTGTGCCTGGCTCAGCAAGGCCCATGGCCGGGCAAAACAAGGCTATGGGGAGCTGGAGATCAGATCTGCTACGACATCACTGGGTCAGGGGATGTAAGACATGGACATACTGGAGAGAGTCCAGCAAATGGCTACTAAGAAGACTGGAGCATCTCTCCTATGAGAAAAGGCTGAGGTAGTTGGGACTGTTCAACCTGGAGAAGAGAAAGCTCCAGGGGGATCTTATCTTTTCAATGTATACAAGCACCTGAAAGAAGGGTGCAAAGAATAGGGAGATAGGCACTTTTCATTGGTGCCCAGAGACAGGAAAGAGGCAATCGGCACAAACTGAAATACAGGAGGTGCCGTCTGAACATCAGGAAACCCTTTTTCACTGTGAGGAGGTGGCTGAGCACTGGCACAGGTTGCTCAGAGAGATTGTGGAGTCTCTCACCTGGGAGATATTCAAAAGTAATCTGGACATGGTGCTGGGTAACCAGTTCTAGGTGGCCCTGCCAGAGCAGGGGGCTTGCACTTGATAACCTTGAGGTCCCTTCCAATCTCAATTATTCTGTGATTCTGTGATTTATCCATTTTTTTTAGTTTTCTGAACTTTCAGGTTTTTTATAAAGCATTGCAAAAAAATGGGGCAAATGTTTTTTACACTCAAAAAAATGTGCAAAGTATTTTGTTAGTTCAAATCCTGTAAAATTCTGCTATTACCAAGAATAATGATAAACCCTAGAATTGGTGTTGCTTTGTACTTTTTTGAGAATTTTCATTTTAAAGCAGGTTGATTGTAAAATTAACAGAAATGAAAAGTGCATTTTTTAAACTGAACAATTATACAATGTTTTACTTGAGTCTGTCTCTCAACATCTTAGAGCTGGGGCTTCCCAGTAGAGCATAATGGAAGATTTTATACAATAATATGCTTTGAATTAATCAACAGAATCATAACATCATATGAAACTGGCTATTTTAAGAAATCTAATCACCAACATTGTGTCATCTAATTATGCTTATCATTCTCCTTTAGAAATATTATTATACCAGCTGTATTTAATACAGAGTGTCTATGACATTTGATTAAAAATCATGTTTAATGTTGACTGCATAAGACCATGGCACATATTACAATGTAAAGAAGCCACAAAATGTGTTTTGTGTTTGAAATGATAATACCATATTCACCCATTGTATGGATAATGAAGCAATTTTAAAATGGATTCTCCAGTTACTAGCATTTAATGGCATCCCAGTAGTAATTAGGTGAGGAACTTAGAAGAAAGATATGAGTGACTGACAGCCAATGAAGATGAGAAATAAATGTGTGATATTTTGTTGAAGTGTCATTAAATGCTGGACATAGGTTTATGATAAAACATACTTTTTTCCTTTTGAATAAAAAAGGAGCTGAAGATTTTCCCATCATTATGTCTGGGGAACTCTGAAAGCAAATGCAAGAGTCATCACTAAATAATGCTTGCTTCCCTGGAATGGATAAACCAGATATTTCCCGATATGATCATTAACCACTCAGTTCACTGTGGATCAGTGATAATTGCACACTGAGTGTAAGGAAATAAGTGGCACGTAATTAGCTTTTTCAAATAAAACTAATTAGAAGAAAAATAACAGCAAAGTAATACATATGAGAGTGTAGTAATTAAAAAGAGGAGGACAGATAATCATACAATAGTAATTAAATGATGTGGTAAATGATAGGTGCTGCATGCTACCTTTTTGTATTTCTTTGCTTTGTTTTGTTTTCATTTAAGATTCACTTTTTATATATTGACTCTGAATTAACCCTTGGCAAAAAGAGAAATTCCTACCAAGTGCACATGGATATTTCTTGTAGTTTTTTATTTTATTTTTCATCCAACAAAGGCAATTAGCTCACTCCTTGGGGTCTTCTTATGCGCATTTTGATTCTGATATTTTTAGACTTCTAAGAAGAGAGGAAAATAATAATATCTGGAAAATATGAATCAATTCCTTAAACATAACCATCCAACAGTCTTGAGTGTGTCTTCTGAGGTGCATAAATGCTTGACAATAATGGGGCAACTAGTGCTTATCTTTCTCACATAGTTTGTGCAAGTGTGTATCTCACACTCAGAGAATTAAGGACAATTTTACAGTTATCCTGAAAATGTTGTCAAGCTGTTCTTATTAAGTGAAATTGCATGTTTCAGAAAACATATTTTGTATTGTATATAGTATAGAGATAACAAGGATGTTTTTTATTACAATTCCCTTTTCAGGCATCTGCAACATCAAACTTTGTATGCTTGCATCCAGGGTAGCCACTCAGACAGTCCCTGGAAGCCCAGGTTCCTGAACACTCAGCAGGCAGAGGTGTTTTCCCCTCCTCCTTGGAAAGAGGGGCTACTATGCAGTAAAATGAAGAATAAAGAGTTATGGAGGGGGTAAGAAAGAGTAATGAAGAAGGAACCTACTGGAAAACAGGGTGCCCTGCAGGGGGAGACTCCTGGATAAATAAGACCCTGAGGACTTGCCTTCACATGAACTGCAGATCGGGTTCCATCTCCTTTTATTTCTTCCCAGTATCCCCTGCATTTGCCCTCTTTGCTTCAGTGAATTCTAATTTTACAAGAAATAGCTCTTTCCCTTGGCTATGCTGCAGAACATAGTTTCTTCTTTTGAAACATCTTATAGCTCAGGGTTGATGCAACTCTCCAAAACATTAAACTATTCATAGAGAATATAGGCTGAGGAGTGTCAAGGTCATTTTTTTTCATTTATTTGTTTCACTGCCTAAGTTTGTTCTTTGAAAACAAAGATTTCATGCAAATAGGGGTTGCAAACTGATACCATTTTTTAATTTAACTCACAAAACTCAGTAATTTAAAGATCACTATCAGTGAATAAAACTTTACTTGTACACACCTAATAAATTAGTTCTTCAAAAGACCTAAGAGATTTGTGGCGCCTCCTTATATCTGAGTATAGTCAATCTTACATGTTCTTTAGGACACTGCTGAGCATTGACAAAACATCCTACCTCAGCAGTACCAGAGCACTTAAGTACCTAAAATGAAGTTATGCCAGTTGGCCTAAGGGGTCTCCAAACAGTCTGACTAATATGAGGAAGATGTAAATTATTCTTTCAGATTCAGGTACTAAGACCCTCAAGATTTTAGCAAATCATTCATGAAATATTGGGATTTTTTAAAAAACCTTTTTTCTCTACAAATGACTTTAGAAAACAGAAAGTGTTTTCTCTAAAAGTATTTGTACATGTATATACTGTATACACATATATGTACATATACATACACACATATATATAGATATATATATAGATGAAATACTTCTAAAAACTTCTTGTCAGTCAACAACGAATGAGAAGTTATGTATCTTTGAAATTAGGACAGGAAAATCAAAATCTGTTCCATGTTTATTTAAATTTTCAATGTCATAATCATAAGGAAAAAAATCTCTTCCTAAGATTCATTTTACTACATGAGAATGGTTTTCCCTTCTCCTCTTCTCTTCTCTTCTCTTCTCTTCTCTTCTCTTCTCTTCTCTTCTCTTCTCTTCTCTTCTCTTCTCTTCTCTTCTCTTCTCTTCTCTTCTCTTCTCTTCTCTTCTCTTCTCTTCTCTTCTCTTCTCTTCTCTTCTCTTCTCTTCTCTTCTCTTCTCTTCTCTTCTCTTCTCTTCTCTTCTCTTCTTCTTCCCCTCCTCTTTCCCTTTCGTCTTCCTCTTTCATCTTCCCTTTCCCCTCCCCCTTCCCCTCCTCCTTCCCCTCCTCCTCCCCCTTCTATATATATAAAATCCTCCCAAGCTCTGGAAATCAAACCATGAGGTTTTACTACTGTTAAGGAAGTACATGAAGAAAGAGTCAACCTACTTACACTCTGTGTGAGTTCACAGAATCACAGAAGAGTCGAGGTGGGAAGGGACTTCTGGAAGTCATCTGGTCCAACCCTTCTGCTCAAGCAGGACCACCTCAGGCCAGTTGCCCAGCACCATGTCCTGACAGCTTTTGAATATCTCCAAGGATGGAGACTACACATCCTCTCTGGGCAACCTGTTCCCATGCTCAGTAACACTTGCAGTAAAAAAAAGTGTTTCCTGACGTCCAGAGGGAACCTTTTGTGTTTCAGTTTGTGCCCACTGCCTCTGGTCCTGTCACTGAGCTCCACTGAAAAGAACCTGGCTCCATCTTCTTTGCAGAACTTCTTTGAACTCAGTGTATTAATTTTTTTTTTTCAATAAGAGAATGTTAATCAGAGTCAGTAAAGAATATCTACATCTCTTGTGCATTCTGACATTAATAATCCAACCAAAATAAGAAAAAAGCAAGCCTACAAGTTTGCTTTTTCAACAAAATTTGATTAATTGCTTCAATAAAGGTGGGAGCTCTTGACTTTTATAATTTTGATTAAAGAAGCAGAACTGTCCTGGTTTCAGCTGGGATAGAGTTAGTTTTCTTCTTAGTAGCTGGTAGAGCACTGTGTTTTGGATTTAGGATGAGAATAATGTTCATAATGCACTGATGTTTTGGTTCTTGCTGAGCAGAGTTTACACTAGTCAAGGACTTTTCAGCTTCCTGTGCTCTGCCAGGTGCACAAGAAGCTGGGAGGGAGAACAGCCAGGACAGCTGACCCAGACTGGCCAAAGGGCTATTCCATACCATATGACATCATGCTCAGTATATAAGCTGGGGGAAGAAGAAGGAAGGGGGGGACGTTCGGAGTGATGGCGTTTGTCTTCCCAAGTAACCGTTACGCGTGATGGAGCCCTGCTTTCCTGAGGATGGCTGAACACCTGCCTGCCGATGGGAAGTAGTGAATGAATTCCTTGCTTTGCTTTGCTTGTGCGCATGGCTTTTGCTTTACCCATTAAACTGTCTTTATCTCAACCCGTGAGTTTTCTCACTTTTACTCTTCCGATTCTCTCCCCCATCCCACCGGGGGGGAGTGAGCGAGCGGCTGTGTGGTGCTTAGTTGCTGGCTGGGGTTAAACCACGACAGTCCTTTTTGGCGCCCAACGTGGGGCTTGAAGGGTTCGAGATAATGACAGATTTAATTGGAATGTGCTAGATCGAAGTTATAGCAGGTATTGCTGTTTAGGTATTAATCGGCAGGCTTCCGTACTTGCCACGGGGCTTGCTTGCCTTACTGTATATTAGAGTCTAGTGCTCGTTAGTGGCTGCTTTTTGCTTTTGCTGCTTGCTGAAGTGCTTATCATCGTACTCTGCTGTGCCTGGGAACATTTTGATAACAACAACAGCCATGCGCCTGGGCTGGCAGATGGCCAGGGCATCGCTGCTGTTTCTGTGCTGCTGTACTGGACAGGCTGGAACTCCAGTGTGAACTCGAGTCAAAGGGACTGTGACCTGTGGATGAGTCCATGCGGGAGCAGGACACCCCGAAACATCTGTGGACGTGGATAAGCCCATGCCAGAGCAGGCATGTCTCGAAGCATCTGTGGCCATGGTTATGTCTGTGCTGCAGCAGATATACCTCTTGAAGGGATTGTGGCCCAAGGATAAGTCCATGCTGGAGAAGGTACACCTCAAAGCATCTGTGGCTGTGGATAAGTCCATGCTGCAGCAGGTACACCTTGAGGCATCAGTGGCTGTGCATGAGGTCATGCTGGAGCACCTCAAAGCGTGTGGCCGTGGGTAAGGCCATGGTGGAGCAAGTTTACTTCTGAAGAGACTGTGGCTGCGGGTAAGGCCATGGTGGAGCAAGTTTACTTCTGAAGAGACTGTGGCTGCGGGCAAGGCCACGCTGGAAGAAGGCCATGCGGGAACAGGTGCACCTCTAAGTGACTGTGGCTGTGGATAAATCCATGCCGCAGCACGTATACCCCTGGAGAGACTGTGGCTCATAGACAAGGCTCCACTTGGAGCAGGTAAACCCCTAAGGGACTGCAGTCTGTGGATAAGCCCAAGCTGGAGCAGGGGCAAGGGGAGGAGTCCATTGCAGTGTTAAGCCCAATGGTCTGGTCCACAGGGGCCAGGGGTGGAGATTGTAATGGAAATACCTTTAAATTGTTGTAACCTGGGATCTGAGTTGCATCTAATGGGAATTACTGTAGCAGGAACCCCTTATTGCTAGCCAGGCTAGGAGCAAGGGGAGGAGTTCCTTCCAATGTTAATCCTGACCCAAAAGGGCCAAGGGTGGAGATTGTAATGGAAATACCTTTAAATTGTTGTAACCCATGATCTGAGTTGCACGTTATAGGAATTACCATACCAGGAACCACCTGAACCAATGGAGAAGCAGCCTTACAAGAAGCAGTGCAAGTGCAGCAGTGACCCAACCTGAGCTGGCTTCGGTGCCCAATAACTCCACGCAACACACCACCTCTCCTGTCCTGAGCGACCACCATCACAGATGGAGCCCAAAGTCATGGACTAAATGAACTCAATGGACATTTGTGGATGTTTATGGACATTTTACAGACATTTTACAGGGGTGGTCCATAAAATAAGTGGGGTGGTGGTTAATGAGGATGTATTGGATAATGTGGGACCTGAGCATGACGTAAATGGTATGGAATAAGGGGTGGATACTGTCCTGGTTTCAGCTGGGATAGAGTTAGTTTTCTTCTTAGTAGCTGGTAGAGCACTGTGTTTTGGATTTAGGATGAGAATAATGTTCATAATGCACTGATGTTTTGGTTCTTGCTGAGCAGAGTTTACACTAGTCAAGGACTTTTCAGCTTCCTGTGCTCTGCCTGGTGCATAAGAAGCTGGGAGGGAGCATAGCTAGGACAGCTGACCCAGACTGGCCAAAGGGCTATTCCATACCATATGACGTCATGCTCAGTATATAAGCTGGGGGAAGAAGAAGGAAGGGGGGGACGTTCAACGTGATGGCGTTTGTCTTCCCAAGTAACCGTTACGCGTGATGGAGCCCTGCTTTCCTGAGGATGGCTGAACACCTGCCTGCCGATTGGAAGTAGTGAATGAATTCCTTGCTTTGCTTTGCTTGTGCGCATGGCTTTTGCTTTACCCATTAAACTGTCTTTATCTCAACCCGTGAGTTTTCTCACTTTTACTCTTCCGATTCTCTCCCCCATCCCACCGGGGGGGAGTGAGCGAGCGGCTGTGTGGTGCTTAGTTGCTGGCTGGGGTTAAACGACGACAAGAACGCATCCAGATTGACAATACTGGGGTAAAAAAATTACACTAACGTTTTCCATGAATATGTCATTAAAATTAAAACGTGGCAAAATAGGACTTTCAGATAATCATATGGTTGAAATTTCCCTTTAGCAGTTCTAGTAAAATAACCCTGGCATTCATTAGCTAAATGAAATCTTATAAGTAGGATATTTAGTAACTGAATTGTCGAGTCTTCCCTTTCAATGTATCAGTTTGGTAGTTCTTAGCAGACATCACTTTCTTATTACTTGTCCATTCTAGAATTAATTTAATAAAGATCAGATTTCTTGACCTGGAGAAATGCCATAAAGATTGGTTATTCACCCAAGCTTTCAGTGGAGGCAGGCTGTGCAGGAATGACTTTCACATAGACATTTGTATGTCCCACACATTTTCTTAAAATGAAGAAATACACATTATAAAATGCACACAAAACAACACTTTAAAATATAAATTTTCTTTTAAATAAAATGTAAAATATACAATAAACATTCAGTCCTTCTTTTTAGGAGTCATTACACCATACCTCTGAGACTTGCCGGTAACAATTCGAAATTCCTAGTTTATACATACAAATTATACATATTCATGTGTTTAAATTCTATAGGTATACAGGATTAAGAATGCCTGATATTCTTTGGCATCTACAAGTAATAAAATCTGTTTCTGGCACATTACCCAATTTGTTAATTACCTGAAAAAATGGTTTGAAATAATTTATTGCCTGTTAAAACATGATAATTTTAGAGCAAGCAGTAACATAATTTGTCTGTAAACACACTTTATGCAAAGAAAGAAAAGTTATGCCAGTGTTTTGAGAAAAAATTAATAATAGAAACTGGAGTTACTGTTTGCAACATGTGATACAAGTGATGACAGTGGAATAGTCATCAAAGACTGAAATGTACTGCATTACTCCACAGAAAAGGAGTTTGGTGCATGATTAAGTATGATTAAACAACATGCAGGTAATGGAATAAACTATACTGTGTATATACTGATATATACCACATAAAGCAAAACTGGCCACTTCCTCCCCACAAAAAAAAAAAAAGAAAAGAAAGAAAAAAGAGAATTTTGAATTGCTATCCAGGTTACTCTGCACAACTTTGATATGATCTACCTGAACTTATGTTTATCTCTGAAATAGGATGTTGATTTAAGTTTGAAATATTTAAAATTGATATATTTTAAGGGCTAAATCACTGTCAATAGTATATTTCATGTTTTATATGGCAACCTGGTATTGGAGTAACTGAGAACAAGAATTAATACTTTCATAGCATCTGCATACTTCCATTAGCATAATTTTGTCAGGTGGCTGTGAAATAAGAAAAAAAAAAATCTTGTGCTCTCTTAATTGTTCCTCACACAATTATTTGTTACTCAGAATGAAATCCTACTTACAAAATTATTCACCTAATATTTTATATTAAATGTGAAAATTTCAGTCTAGCTTTTTGAACTTCTTTGATAAAGAAGTGTATAGGCTATGTGTGTTCTGCTCTGGTGGTAGATCTGAATGAAATGCAATGGCAGTAACAAAGACAGAAGGGGAAGCGGAAGCAGAAGGAGAAGCAGAAGGAAAAGGGGAAGGGGAAGGGAAAACCATTCTCATGTAGTAAAATGAGTCTTAGGAAGAGATCTTTCCCTTATGATTATGGCACTGAAAATTTAAATAAACATGTAACAGATTTTGGTTTTCCTGTCCTAATTTCAAAGAAATATAACTTCCCATTAGTTGTTAACTGACAAGAAGTTTCTAGAAGTATTTCATCTATAAAATACAAAGTATGAAGTGTCCACTTACAGGCATAGACAGATGTACAGTCTTCTAACTAGCCCTCAACATAATCTTAGTTCATGATATTAGGCATAGCTACACTGTCTTGTATTTATCCATCAACTACCTGGGAGACAAAGTCAGCCTATGCAAATAAGACTGAGAGTACAAGGTTATTTCTTAAGGAGTTTCATATATTTATCTCATTATCCCCTCCATCTTATTCTTCTTGTTTGGTCTAATAGTGTCTTGCATCTCTGAAAGTATTTCATCTATATACATGTCATGTATCTGTAAGGCATCCCACACAGTTTCAGCTTGTTTCCTTTATATCCTCTTTCAAGCAAAAGGAAAGGGACAGTAATAAATGACCAATCTATTCACATATTTAAACAAATAATAAAAATGTTTATGTGCAATTATGCCTCCCATGATATAGTTACTAGTCAACAAACTTCAAGGACATTTTCAAATTTTTTACTTTATTTTTTAATAACCTTTCCTAGATCTGCCACTTCAATTTCTGCTTTTTGCTCAGTCACAGAGCTGACATTTCTAGTAAGCAGATCAGTATAATGAGCTGCCTGATATCATTGTGTTCTCATTGAGAAAGTTCATGGCTCATAGATTCCCTGATATATCTCATTTTAATGTGCAGAAAAATATGCAACTCTCCAGTGACTATGAGAGATTGTATGTTTCTGACCAATATTATGAAAAAAAAAGCTTGCTATATTAAGTAATATTCAAATAACTTTTGATTTTGGAAGTTTCTGTTGGTAACTTTAAACTAATATAATCTCAATTTCCTTTAATCTCTTTTCATACTCTCCCAAAGAGTTACTACAGGTTAAGTTGTATTCAGTAGATACAGAGATTTAGCATCACAGACATTTGCACTCACACAGAAATGACACTATGATTTATTTTTAAATCAGTCTTTTTTTTTTTTTTTTGGTTGTCTGGAAGACATTAAATCAAATGCTTATTTCACCTCAGCAATTTACAGCAATGTGACTTCATACTGGACTGGATATTCAATCTTACAGAGTGAAAAAAAATTAATTAGAAACAACATTTTTCTAAAATTGAAGTAGTAATATTTTTTATTGGCAGAAACCTTAATTCATCCTTTTTTCTTTATTTCAGTTACCAATATTCATAATAAATAATTTTCAATCTCATTATTTAATGTGGACAATAGTGCCTAATACTCTTAAATGATGCTTAAATGTCTAGAATTTTGCTTTTTACTTTGAATTTCTTTTATTAAATTAATTTATTCAAGTTCAGATATTACTGAGAAAAAAGCAATGGGAAAATTTCTCCAAATTTGTCCAATTTCTTCAAAAAACAGATTCCTTCAGTTCTTCAGCTTACTTTGCAGAGAATCTTAAATTTTGAATGCCACAGACACACAGGATTTTAGAGCAAGTTTGTTCTGAAGTCTTTTATTGTTTTGGAATAGTACATTGTCATGGTTTAACCCCAGCTAGCAACTAAGTACCACACAGCCACTTGCTCACTCCCCCCTGGTGGGATGGGGGAGAGAACTGGAAGAGTAAAAGTGAGAAAACTCATGGGTTGAGATAAAGACAGTTTAATGGGTAAAGCAAAAGCCATGCACACAAGCAAAGTCAAGCAAGGAATTCATTCACTACTTCCCATCGGCAGGCAGGTGTTCAGCCATCCCCAAGAAAGCAGGGCTCCATCACGCGTAATGGTTACTTGGGAAGACAACTACCATCACTCCGAATGTCCCCCCCCTTCCTTCTTCTTCCCCCAGCTTATATACTGAGCATGATGTCATAAGGTAAGGAATAGCCCTTTGGCCAGTCTGGGTCAGCTGTCCTGGCTGTGCTCCCTC
This sequence comes from Nipponia nippon, assembly GCF_047370975.1. NCBI lineage: Eukaryota > Metazoa > Chordata > Aves > Pelecaniformes > Threskiornithidae > Nipponia > Nipponia nippon. Next base: position 77,860,120 of record NW_028262336.1, read on the forward strand.
CCAGCTTCTTGTGCACCTAGCAGAGCATGGGAAGCTGAAAAGTCCTTGACTAGTGTAAACTCTACTTAGCAAGAACCAAAACATCAGTGTGTTATCAACATTATTCTCATCCTAAATCCAAAACACAGCGCTCTACCAGCTACTAAGAAGAAAATTAACTCTATCCCAGCTGAAACCAGGACAAGGCAAAAATGCCAGGAGGCCTGCATGGATGAACAAGTAGCTCTTGGACAAACTCAAACACAAAAAGGAAACCTACAGAGGGTGGAAGCAAGGACAGATAGCCTGGGAGGAATACAGAGAAATTCTCTGAGCAGCCAGTGATCAGGTTAGGAAAGCTAAAGCCCTGATAGAATTAAATCTGGCCAGGGACATCAAAGGCAACAAGAAAAACCTCTATAGGTACGTTGGTAATAAAAGAAAGACTAGTGAAAATGTGGGTCCTTTCCAGAAGGAAACGGGAGACCTGGTTACCTGGGACATGGAGAAGGCTGAGGTACTCAATGACTTTTTTGCCTCGATCTTTACAGGAAAGTGCTCAAGCCACACTGTCCAAGGCGCAGAAGGCAAAGGCAGGGACCGGGAGAATAAAGAACCACCCGCTGTAGGAGAAAATCAGTTTCGAGACCATCTAAGGAATGTCAAGGTGCATAAGTCCATGGGACCTGATGAAATGCATCTGCAGGTCCTGAGAGAACTGGCGGATGAAGTTGCTAAGCCACTAACTGCCATATTTGAGAAGTCATGGCAGTCCGGTGAAGTTCCCACTGACTGGAAAAGGGGAAATATAACCCCCATTTTTAAAAAGGGAAAAAAAGAAGACATGGGGATCTACAGGCCAGTCAGTCTCACCTCTGTGCCCGACAAGATCATGGAGCTGATTCTCCTGGAAACTATGCTAAGGCACATGGAAAATAAGGAGGTGATTGGTGACAGCCAACATGGCTTCACTAAGGGCAAATTGTGCCTGACGAATTTGGTGGCCTTCTATGATGGGGTTACAGCATTGGTGGATAAGGGAAGAGCAACTGGTGTCATCTACCTGGACTTGTCCAAAGCACTGGACACTGTCCCACACGACATCCTTGTCTCTGAATTGGAGAGACATGGATTTGACAGATGGGCCACTTGGTGGATAAGGAATTGACTGGATGGTCACACTCAAAGAGTTGCGGTCAACAGCTCAATGTCCAAGTGGGGACCAGTGATGAGTAGCGTTCCTCAGAGGTCCGTATTGGGATCAGCGCTGCTTAACATCTTTGCCAGTGACATGGACAGTGGGATTGAGCACATCCTCAACAAGTTTGCTGACACCAAGCTGTGTGGTGTGGTTGACATGCTGGAGGGAAGGGATGCCATCCAGAGAGACCTTGACAGGTTGGATAGGTGGGCATGTGGGAACTTCATGAAGTTCAACAAGGCCAAGTGCAAGGTCCTGCACATGGGTCAAGGTAATCTCAAGCACAAATACAGGCTGGGGGATGAAGGGATTGAGAGCAGCCCTGAGGAGAAGGACTTAGAGGTGCTTATTAATGAGAAGCTCAGCGTGACCCTTGCAGCCCAGAAAGCGAACCATATCCTGGGCTGCATCAAAAGAAGCATGACCAGCAGGTTGAGCGATATGATTCTTACCCTCTACTCCACTCTTGTGAGACCCCACCTGAGTACTGCATTCAGCTCTAGGGCCCCCAACATAAGAAGGACATGGATCTGTTGGAGCAAGTTCAGAGGAGGGCCATGAAGAAGATCGGGGGCTGAAGCACATCTCCTATGAAGACAGGCTGAAAGAGTTGGGGTTTTTCAGCCTGGAGAAGAGAAGGCTCTGGGGAGACCATATAACAGCCTTCCAGTACCTGAAGGGAGCCTACAAGAAAGCTGGAGAAGGACTTTTTACAAGGGCAGGTAGTGATAGGACAAGGGGTAATGGCTTTAAACTGAAAGAGGGTAGATTTAGGTTAGATATACGGGAGAAATTTTTTACAATGAGGGTGGTGAGGCACTGGAACAGGTTGCCCAGAGAAACTGTGGATGCCCCGTCCCTGGAAGTGTTCAAGGCTGGGTCAGATGGGGCTTTGAGCAACCTGGTCTAGTGGAAGGTGTCCCTGCCCATGGCAGGGACAGGTGGTTGGTACTTTCAGTTCTTAATGGATTTTATTTTGTAATCTCTCCCTGAGTCTTACAGTACATTTGCCTGAAAGATTTCCTTGTCACTACCTACAATCAACCTCTTCAAACAGTAATTCTAAAAATATATATTGTATGCAAGTTGTTGATAACATTTCATGTTTTAAATACGATGGACCAGATCCTACTGAAGCTAAAGAACATACAGTGCAAACAAGAGAATTTTTACACTAAAGAAGAGGAAAGACATTTTTGGTTTCAATTCCTTAGTAAACAGGATGCCTTTCTTAAAGACAGACATTCTAAGTCTATGGTGAGAATCATCCCTCTGAAAAACATAGACTTCACCACTCAAATGAATATGACTATGACAGGATATGTTTAATTTAAAGGATTAAAAAATGAGTACGGCCAAAAATATAATTTCTAATCCACATTAAAGTAAAAACAGCCCTCCAAAATTGAATTTCTTTGTCTGCCCCTCTGACCTGAGAGGATATCATAATTTAATGTGTGATTTCTTCATCCTGGGTTATTCAGATTTTGTATTTGCCAATGCATAGTAGTATTATTCCACAGCTATTTTATTCTAGTCAGATCAAGATGGTATCAGGTTCTCTGGATTTAAAGCATCTGTTTCTTGAAGAATGGACTCAATTATATTGAGGATGTTTTACAAGATTATTCACTGTGAAAATGGAATGCATTTTTAAAAAAAGACAATTTCTAAAGATAGGCTAATTAATTTCCTTCATCTCTAGCTAGATTTCTAGCTGTTCTATTAATTCCTTTGCAGTGATTGAAGGTTGCAGAACATAGCTAATCTTCTACATGGTGACTGAATGTTTTGCCAAAGGAGTTCATTAGTGTGTTTAGCAACACCACAGTGAAAACACTGTTAGTCTTGTCATTATAAGTCTAGACTTACATAGTTTTTATATTTCTGCACTGGGTTTACATCGCACGGTTTTTATAGCGGGGGTGGAGGGGCTGCAGACGTGGCTTCTGTGAGAAAAGATCACTGTTGGCATGAGATAGAATGGAATAGAATAGAACAGTTACAGTTGGAAAGGACCTACAACGATCATCTAGTCCAACTGCCTGACCACTTCAGGGCTGACCAAAACTTAAAGCATATTATTAAGGGCATTGTTCAAATGCCTCTTAAACACTGACAGGCATGGGGCATCGACCACCTCTCTAGGAAGTCTGTTCCAGTGTTTGACTACCCTCTTGGTAAAGCAATGCTTCCTAATGTCCAGTCTAAACCTCCCCTGGTGCAGCTTTAAAACATTACCACGCGTCCTGTCACTGGATACTGAGGAGAACAGATCAGCACCTCCCTCTCCACGTCCCCTCCTCAGGAAGCTGTAGAGAGCAATGAGGTTGCCCCTCAGCCTCCTTTTCTTCAAACTAGACAAGCCCAAAGTCCTTAGCCACTCCTTATAGGACATTCCTTCCAGCCCTTTCACTGGCTTTGTTGCCCTCGTCTGGATGCATTCGAGTCCCTCAGCACCCTTCTTAAATTGTGGGGTCCAGATCTGCACACAGTACTCAAGGTGAGGCCACACCAACACTAAATACAGTGGGATAATCACCCTTTTGACTGGCTAGTTGTACTGTGTTTGGCGCACCCCGGGATGTGGTTTCCCCTCTTGGCTGCCAGGGCACAGAGCTGACTCACATTGAGCCTGCTGTCGACCAGCACCTCCAGATCCCTTTCTGCAGAGCTGCTCTCCAGCCGCTCCTCTCCCAGTTTCTACTTCTGGACAGATGGACAGAGGCAGCTCCAGCCAGCTCCAAAACAAACCAGCTGCAGGACACAGGTGAACCCATCAGCCATGACGGTGGTGCCTCTGTGGTAACATATTAAGAAAGGGTGAAAAATCCTGCATAACAGATGTGAGAGAGAAGTGTGAAAAAATATGTGATGCAGACACAAAAAATGTGCTGCAGACACCAACGTGAGAGAATAAAGAGGGAGGCGATGCTCCAGGTGCAAAGATTTCCCTGTAACCCATGGAGAAGACCATCATGAAGCAGTTTGTCCCCTTGCAGCCTGTGGAAATGACCCTGCTAAAGCAGATATACACACTGCAGCCCATAGAGGTCCCCAACGTCACAGCAGGTGGATGTGTCCTGAAGGAGGCTGCGACCTGTGGAGAGCCCACACAGGAGCAGGTTCTCCGACAGGAACTGTGGCCTGTCAGGGGCCCATGCTGGTGCAATTTGTTCCTGAAGGACTGCAGTCCATGGGAAGGACCCATGCTGGAGGAGGGGAAAAGTGTGAGGAGCAAGGAATGGCAGACAGGAACTGTTATGTACTGACCACAGCCCCCCATTCCTCATCCTCCTCGTGCTGTTTTGTGGGGTATCAGTGTCAGGAAAGAAGGAGTGAAGTTGAGCTTGGGAAGAAGGTGGGGTGGGGGAAGGTGTTTTGAGCTTTCTCTTCAGTCCAGTCTGAAGGTCTGAGGGCAATCATGACTCTGTATCTGATACAGATACACTGTGTAAGAGAGACAGCTGAACACGATACTAATATTTCCCTTTTCTCCACCAATTGATCCCATTTTTAAGTAAAACAGATAGGAAGTGTAAGGCACAAGAGGAAATAACATGTGTTTTATCTTCATTTTATGCATTGAATAACGTAAATGCTTCTTTGCCTGAATTGATTCTTTTTCAAATGGTGTAATCCCCTAGAATTATTAATTCTTTTTCTTTTGTGAGGATTTCACAGGACAAGACAAATATCCAATATGTATATCTGATTTGTTTAATTTTGATCCAATTATGCATTTTATAATCTGACAAACAGAAATTATATTTACTAGGAAATAGGACAGAGATGAAAAATATCCCTAGGGTTGGGAGGTCTCTAACTCTAGTCCATATTGCAATATTTAATGTTTGAATTTATTTTCATTGCTTACACAAAATGGTATTTAGCTAAGAAACTAAGAACACTAGCTCTTTGTGTATCTAGTGAAATCAAACTCAGCAGACTGACAAGATGAGATGAGAATGCCATCAAAACCTACAGTGAGAAAAAGCTACCCTAAATAATTATAAAGATGAAATTACAGGCTGAATTTTTTGGCAAAGTTTTTGCATAGCCCCAGCTGAACAAATCTGATCCTATGAAAAATTGGAGGACTATCCTTATGCAGAAGAATGAATTGGTGGCTCTAAACCTAATCTGAGCTTCCTAGGCCCTCAGTAAGCACCTTGCTGACAATTTGCATAGGAAAAGAGCATGGTTAAAAGAATCTTTTCTTTCCACATGAATCCCCAGCTGCTGGCCTAATCTCTAAACACTGTCAGCTGCAGGTGTAAATCAGAGGGTCCTGTTGGCATAGGAAAAATTGTTCTGCATTCCTTGGCCACTGAGTGCAGGTTTTAAATTGCTTTGCACAACGTTTTAGCAGGTATCTAATCTAGCTGTCATTGATAAGCAAGCATGACATTTCATTTTCTAAAATATGAATGCATGTATGTATATGAATGTATGAAAGAGAGAGCACTGAAATCATCCTGTCTGAGCCCTTTTGCAACACATGTAAGTCTTTCATGAATAAAATATGTCCAGGCTGCCTATTAAAAGATAATCATGAACATCTACTAATTAAAAAAGAACATTGGAATTGTTATTTTAAAAATAACATTAGACACTTTCAATGGATTTCTTAGGCTTTATTAAAAATAGTGGGATTGCATTAATTAAAGTGGACTATTTGAATCACTGTTAAAATGGAATTAATAATTTGAGCTGTCTCGTCAGAACTGTTAAATGATAACTAGTGAATGACACATGGACTCAAGACGACAGCAGTACATGAACTGAAAGGTATGAGAACAATAAAATCTATAAACTTAAAGAGGGGAGAGAGTAATTTAAATTTGTGTCCAGCTATTATATCCTTGTCTTGTTTATTTCTAATATCTGTCACAATCACAGCTATACATTGCTATGTTTTTTAAAAGAATTGCAAGAAGTAATTTCCCAGTAATGATAATATTGTATTGTTCTGCCTTTTGCTCCAGAAGGCAATACTAACTGGTGGTCTGTATTTTTATCATTTATAATGTGTTACCAGATGAGCTACTGTACGCATGCAAAATATTTTAATGAAAGTTCTTTATGATCAGAATAAATTAAAAGAGGAATTACTCTTTCCTGGAACTTGTTCTAAAAATATGTTCAAATAAATGTTAATGTTACTTCATGCATAACTGACTCTTAAGAATATGAATTCTCAAATTCTAATTATTTAAAAGAAATGTCTTGCCTGAAATAGATTTGCAATACACTGTTCCTACTTAACTTTATGGTTGTCAGTTATTGTGTAAGCATATACTTACCTCAATACCAAGAAAGCGTGAGATCTGTCTGGTTGAGTTCCTGAGTAATTATGTTGAATACTTCCAGGTCATGGTAATTATTATCATTGCCAACAATTTGTATCTTTTTTTCATATCTGACTCTGCTGCTTGCTGTAATGTGTGGCTTGCAATAGAAATTAACTACAATATTAAAAAAAAAATAGCCCTTTTTCATCAACAATCTATTAATATGTGTTATGCTGTGAATAGGGTGATCCAGCAAGCGTGTCTTTAATAAAAAAATCTCATTTATGGTGATGATGGGTATGCAAGGTTCCTGAAAGTTACAAGCATAATTAAAAGTGTTTTTATTTAACAATAATTGAAACAAATGAAACCCTAACCTAAAGGCTAGATCGAATACGTGTAGAGGAGATGATACAGAAGGATTTTGTCTGATATATCCCTCTGATCAGCTCTGTACCACATTTTGCTCTCATAGATATATCATCCAGTAGCTGTAAAAGGAAAAAGAAAAAAAAAATTTCAATGTGTGCTACATTTGCTCAGCTATAGAGAAACAGAATCTTATGGAGTAAAACCAAACCCACCAAACAACCTAAAAAACAAAGGAATTTTTTTTTTTAAATTAAAAAGTCATATGAACACAACCTGAAACCTGAGCACTAAAAATCTGAAATTTATCTTTTAAAATGTTAGGATATTTGAAAAACAAATCTAAGCAAATGAATCTTTAAGCAAATGCTAGCAGGAATTGCGGACTTAGAGTTGCAAGCAAAGAATCTGACTGATTCAGTTTTCCTAACTTAAAAACGCAGTCTTTTGTGTGTGGTCTTTATGTACCAAATAAGAGAAATTGTCACTTCCTCTTGCCAGTAATTTCTAGTGCTAACCACAAAGCCTTGAATATTGGTTAATCATGTGGACCAACAGAAGCACAAATGTATTCTGTTTATATGTCTTTTATACCATATATAAAGTGTCTGATTCAGATATATTTTGTAACATTTTTGTTGGTAATGTACCAAATAATGAAGCTGGGTATTTAAAATCTATTAATGTAGTTATACATAAAACCTTCTTATAAAGCCTTAACTAATATGATCATATGGGTCCCAGAATAACTAAACTCTATTGTATGAAGTAATAATAAAAGCATGCAAAAATCCAAATCTTCTACCATATTCTTAAGATTGTTATCCCTCTAATTTTTTTAATCCTGTTAATTTTCTGAATAGCTTGTGAGAGAGACACATTTTTTTTATTTTTCAGCCTATAAAGGCAAGTAGTCATTTCTGATGCCGTGATTTTGGTCTAAACCTAGATTAAAAATCTTACACTCATTCATTTAATAATATATTTCATGTGTTGTAATTTTTACCAAACCTTTTATTATATAGGAGATGCCTTTTCATAAAAGACACAGGTTTACCCGGAAAAAAAGTTTTTTCTGTTTTTTTTTTTTCCTCTCTTTTAATAATGGCACAAGGAAACATCATTTTTTCCTTCCTGCTTTCTATCAGTCCAAATCAAGTTCATGACTAAGTCTAAAAGACTCAATGGCATACAATGTTCAAGGCATTCCAGTATTGGTAAGAAAGACATGTAAATAAATGTTGCTCGAATCACTATTACTTTGGTTTTTTCCCATCAACCTCATGACATCATCATCCTCACTCATCCAATATTACTTGAGTAAGGACATTTTTTTTATGAGTCCAAATTGAGGCTTGTAGTCAAATCTCTTTATCCAGATCAAAACGCCCTAACTTCTTATTTACTGCAGTTTTATCAACATATTTTTAATAAATTGCTTTTTGGTTCTTAATTAAATTACAGATATTTGAATATATGAATGAATGTAATGCTTTTGCTAGGTCAAAATTACTAGATTTTCTGAGATCTATTTCAAAGAAATATAACTTTATTTCACTGAAAAAAGCAAAAAGGATATATGTTGTGTTGTCAGATTCCAATACTGAAGCTTTAGGTCTAATGATTTTTCACTTTCTCACATGAGAAAACTTCTTACACTTGTCAAGTTAAATTCCCAAGACAAAATTGAATGGAAGTCAATAAAAAAGCACCCTTTTATGCCAACAAGGATTTTCTTGTATTGCATTTTTTCTGAAAAAAAAAAAAAAAAGAAAATCCAATGTAAAACTGCATAGCTGATATTCAAAATAATTCATAATTATCAGTGTTTTTTTTTCTTTTTACGTTCTCACTTTCCCAATTCTCACTTCATTTCAGAATTATTATTTTATGTGTAATCCCTGATAATTGAAAAGTACTATAGTATTACATTTCCACAGGTTTGTGATAGGCTGCAATTTAACTTTTTACAGTTGCTTTTTAAACTGTTCAGTTATTCAGTTTTATTACTAATTAGTAGGTGTAACATGTTATTTTTATTGCTCTGATTTCTTAATGAAATACTAAACAGGACCAAATGAAATGCCTTTCAGAAATTAAATATAGTGTTCCAAATGATTTAATTTTTATCAAGTAAACCTGTAGTCTCATCAAAAGAAAATATCATGTTGTCTTGACATATATACTTGTCATAAATATCTATTAAGTTCCTGGAATAACTGGCATTATTTATGTTAATTTCAATAATATTTTATTCATTCAATGCCATATGAATTGTTCCATATTTTGCCTGAGATTTTGCAAGATTAAGAATGTTGTGATTACAGAGATTATCCTATTAACTCTTAACATATTAGCAAAAAATTCACTCTACATCATGTTTGCATCCTAAAAGAAATAGAAAATAAGTATTAATGGCCCATACACCTTCCAGGATAAAAACACTTTTTGAGAAGGTTTAAAATATTCTGATATTAAAGCATATATGACTAAAATTTGTTTAGAATCTGTGTGAGTTTTTTATTGAAAGAATACAGTGGTATTAACACATCAATCATCTTTCCCCCAAAGTCAGAAATCAGTACTGTCTGAAAACAAATAATTTTTCTGTTAAACTTGATAGCTCTACTATTTCTATCTGTAAATGGACTTCCTACTTTCTTTACTTCTGCTTGGTTTATATCTCAGTTTGCATCTTCCTCATTTATCTAATTTTTCTTTAGAAAGTCTGTGTTTTATATTTCTTCTCTCTTTTATTTCTTTGCTATACAGTAAAATACCTTCACTCCCTCTGTAATCTATGGTACATTTTTAAGTTAGTATGCCTTTTCCTTGATTATGGACTTTGGAAGTCATTCTTTACATCATTTATTCATGATCTCACTCAGTATATGTATACAAACAGTGCAATAAATCAATGATCACTTAAACCTAAGCTAAAATTCATTCTTAGTTCTATGATCAGTTCCTCGTTATCTGTCAAGGTTAAGTATGGTATAGCTTTATCCTATGACAGACAACAATGATTATGTTAGGAAAGAGCCATCTATAATAAAAAAATCTCAATTTAGCTCTATGAGCATAAGAAATCCAAGGCGTGCCATTCAAATAGAAGTCATTCTGTTCTCAGATGTGATTTATTAGGTTTTAGGAGGTATCACATATTGCCTCAGGTGTTCTCTGTCTAGTGAGACTGGTCCACGCTAAAATAAAGATACTTTCATGTTACCACTGTCACAAACAGTGATACTTCTGTTCTTTTCTCCGTAGGGCATCACTTTTTCTCCCTTTTGCTTTTTCAGTCCTGTCCAAAGTACTCAAACTAATTTTCCACAATTCTAATTGTTCGACCTTAAAATAGTTCCTTAATCTCTGTCTTCTTTCCAAAGTCTCCCACTTACTGGCTTCCATTGCTTGTGGGACAGAAATAATTTTAGAGCACTATTCTCTTAGCTCACTGAAACTGTCTGTAATCCCTGAAGTATCATATTATCCGGTATCCTTAGTCCTGAAAGAAAAAGTCAATACTTTTGTGGCAGGATCACTACTTCATTCTTGCCCACTGACCTAAGAAATACATTCAGTTTATCCTTTGTAGAACATTATTTCTATTCTTTTTAATGAATAAATCTTCCTGTAGGTTTGATTGATTGAGCTTTTTCCACCTTAGGTACTTAAAGATCTCTTCTGGACAAACAGGACTTATGACTAGAATATATCTGGAGCTGAATAACCATCTACAGCTATACCTTATAGTTCCTTCTATTCCGTTGAACTAGTTGTATTTTTAGAGTTCTCACTTGGATTTCCACAATGAGAATGTGGTAAGGAGTTCTTGTTATGTGAAATCGCTCTTATATCTTTTCCTTTGGTGGACAAGTCTGCATATACTTACCTACCTCTCATTATTTAGAATTTTATCCAACACTTTTGCCCCTGGTGGGTAGTTTTCTATCAATTTTCTTTTCTTTTTCACCTGCTGGAGGAAAGTACCTTCTCTTTGAGTCTAGGAAACCTAAGTTTGACTGTCCAACAATGCTATTATTACCTTTCTAAATCTATGCAGCTCTTGTACTCTAAGAATACACATTTCAAGCAAGGAATTATGCTTTCTAAATAAGCTGCCACCTGAGGGCATGGAACCCATGTAGTCCTACAGTCCTGTAAATATAGTACTGCCATGGCTAGCAACAGGTGACAGACTGTGTACTAAGTTAACAACATAGGAGTCAGATTGACAGACTTTCTTTGTCTGAAGTTGTCTTGGCATGCTTAGAGGTCTATTTTAGCTTGTTTAGCTGTAAAATCTATTGTCAAATGACCAGGTGCCTATTACCTAATTTTAGTGTTCCTTAGTTTCGTATAATTATAAGGTGTAATGTCTCTCATTAATATATTTTAAATAGATAGTTAGCAGTTATTTTGTGTACAATGAACTATCTATAACTCTATAATAATAATTCAACATAAAGGAGTACAGGCTTAGTGGAAGATTATTTCTTCAGTTGAAGATTATTTCATCATTTCATCAACTACACTAAAAACCACACAAGCAATTGATAAATATGAAACACAAGTACAGCTACACTGGACTCCTTCAGTTAGTATCTAAATCTGGAGTTAAATCCCAAGCTTTTTAAATGAATGGTACTAGTTATATGCCTAGTACATGAAAAAAGGTGATTGGGAACAGTCAGCATTTACCGAGGGTAAATAATTCTTCATGAACCTGATTGCTGCCTTCTCTGATAAAATAACTAAATTTGTGAGTGGTGGGAAAAAAGTACAGGTCATTTACCTCAACTTTAGGAAGGCTTTTGACATTGTCTTCCGCAATAAGGGAGGATGTTACTGTCTGGATGGTCTGAACAAACAGATGGCTAAAAAAACCTAGTTGGATTCTCAGGCTCAGAGGGTAGTCATTAATAGGTTGTACTTTACTTGAATACTTGTGACAAGAGTAGTACTGCAGGGGTCCATCCTGGGCACTATCTTGTTTAAGGTTTTTATCAATTACACGGAAAAGGCAATGGAGTACTTGATCATAAAATTTACAGATTACGCCAAACTTGGTGGGGTGGGGGCACGCAAGGTACCTAGCCAGGCTGGAGGAATAGACTGACAGGAATCTCATGAAATTAAAAAAACATAATGCAAAGCCCTGGCCTAAGGAAGGAAGACACTAACAAATCAAGAACTGGTCTAGCTTGTTGCTTAAGATGTTTAATCTAGTTAAAGATGTGTTCATTTTATTTATATTAATGCTATGTCCTATTATAATACTTTAAACAGTTTATCAGCACTGAAGTTAATAAGATATTTCAAAACAGACTCTGGATTCACTTATCTATTTAATCTTTAAAGCATTCATGTCTAATATGCCAAATACATTACATTATTATTATGGTTTTATTATTTACTGAATTTCCATTTCTGTAACCAACCATTTCATAAGCTTTTGAACAACTTTAGGCATTTGTAAAAGGACAGGTGAATTTTTAGAAATGTAACCATATTCTGTGAATATTAGTGAAAATGTAGAGCTAAATTTTGAGAGGTACACATTATTCTCAGAGCAAAAGTAAATTCTGTGTTCACAGTGCCTACTCATTTCTTAGTGGATTTGTTTTCTGCTGTTTCATATAATTTTTGCTGAAACAAAATGAAGTTGATTATTCTGTATGAATATGAAATAGAACATAGCATCTATAATAAACTTATCTTGAATAATCAAACTAAACAGATTACCTAATTTATATAACTTTTAACCAAGCAAAGCACAAAGTATATAAGTGTTAATATATAAGTAAAATCACTAAAAATACTGAAAATGTTCAAATACTTATAATTCAGAAAGTGCTGAAGTTCTTTGCTTGGCTATAGCTTACATGGCCTAAAAAGAAATACTTTTGAAAGAAAAGAGAATTTGAAGCAGAAATCTGTGTAGCCTGGAAAGAGAAGCACGCAGTTCAGAAGGTATTTCATCTGGTAGGAAGATAAGTATCTGAAAAGGTGCAAAGACTCACTCTCAGAGGCGCCAACATTTCTTCAATGGTTGCAGGGAAGGATGGAATGACTAACTTATACTAGAACCCCAGCTCTTAGATGACTTAAGTTATGTGAAACGAACCTCATCCATTCAGTATTTCAGACAGTGACTATTCTCCAACCTTATTCCAATTGTCTACAATTGCTCTGAAGAGAGGAGGGTGGAGGGAATAAAAAGAAAAACAACCAAAAAAGCAAAGAAGGGTGTGAGAAAATAGTAACTATCATCCTTCTCACTATCTCTGATTTAATTTGCCTTCAGGCTGGCCCATATTTGCTAGACAAGTGGACTAATGTATAATATATTCTTTTTTTTTCCATTGAGAAATTCAGAAATCAAAACACAGAAGAATACTGTTAGAGAACAGTGCAGGCATAGCAGAAGTCAACCTGAGACATAATTAATTGCAGCATAACTTGAACCAGAGGAGTTATTTTAGCATTGAGGACAGAATAGTAATTTATTTAAGAATTAGTGTCAAAACCAAACCAGAAAAATCCTGTAATGTGTATCTCAAGTGCTTTATGCTGATTATTATCATTACAGTCAATGAAGGGCATGTCTTAGCCTACAGGTGCTTCAGCATTTCAGTTTCTACTGAAACAGTTTTCTCTTGTGTTTTTCCTGGATTTTGTAAATTTAACGTGTTATTCTTACATGGACTTCGCTATGTGTTTGCATTGTGCTTGGTTTTGTTAGCCAGTGCATTACTGGAATTGATGCTGTCGGCAGCGGCAGCCTAAGAGCCTAAAAGCAGCCTAAGAACCTAAACCAAGAGTCTAAAAGGATCAAAACATTAAAAAGCAACACTTTTTTTTTCATTCATGTTTGAATGAAGTGTTGATAAATACTTTCAAGATATCTAGCTTCTATGCTTCTAAGATAGAGGTGTGCAGTATATGAATACACTAAAGATGATAACTTCAAACTGAAAGAGGGTAGATTTAGATTAGATACAAGGAAGAAATTCTTCACTATGGGGGTGTTGAGGCACTGGAACAGGTTGCCCAGAGAAGCTGTGGATGCCCTGTCCCTAGAAGTGTTCAAGGCCAGATTAGATGGGGCTTTGAGCAGCCTGGTCTAGTGGAAGATGTCTCTGCCCATGGCAGGGGGGTTGGAACCAGATGATCTTTAAGGTCCCTTCCAATCCAATCCACTCTATGATTCTATGATTCTGTGGTAGCTGAGTCAGATACCAATAGTTCAAATCTAATTAAACTTGAATCAATAAATGGCAATAGCAGTAAGATTCAAATCAGATATTTGTTTTCCAAAACTCAGACAAAAGTTTGTTTTCCTTTTAATGTTGAACTTCCAATCTTACACAGATTAGAATTTTATTCTAAATATATTCTTAGATCTATTTCTAGAATATTCCTGGAATTCATATTGCAGTGCAATATACAATGCAAACTGATAAAAGACATATCATTAAATTCAGTGGTAAATAAAAAAACCACCAGCTTATTATTACACCTGTATATTGTCACACAGTTCATTCCTATCTGAAGCCATGCCTAAAGATGCTAGATATAAACCAGCTAATAGGAAATTTAACTTCCAGGAAATTTAACTTCCAGAAAATATAACTATTTTATTGTTGCATATTCACATTAGATGCAACCATATTTTTCTGACAAAGTTAAATCCCTATTTAGTTCTGTTTGGAAAAAAGCTTTATCACTTTGTACATTATAGACTTCATCATCACTGAGGGGACATGCAGAAGTTGCAGTGTTAGGGAATACTCAAACAGGCAGTTCTCTGTATCTGGCTCTGTGATTTCTTGAGGTAGATTGAATAAGAAAATAGAATTAACATGCTGATGTCTAGAAATAGGTTGGCAGCTCCTATTTAACACATTTTCAAGAAAAGTATTTCAGGCCTTTTTCCTTTGAACTAGAAGCTAAAATGTCAACATAAAGCGTATAGCAGAGATGAATCTTTATTCATTATTATATCAAAGAGAAACTAAGTTCAAGCAATTTTAACATTCCAGTTAAGGTAATTTAAATTGCAAAAAGACACTTTAAGATTGTACTATACAAATATAATCTTGTCACATGATGTTACTTATCTAAATCTTGCTATGGTATGTTTTTTACAATTCCACTAATAAATATGCAGGATTGTGGTGCAGGTAGCTGTTTTGCACTTTTTGGAATTACATTTGCATATCAGAGCTATTTAGTTTGAAAATAATCAAGTATTTAGCATAAAAGCCCTTTTCTGAATTCCCTGTTCAGGAAATCAAAAGTCATTCTATTAACGTAGTGAGCAATTAATTTATCTAAAAAAAAAAACCTTTGTAAACTCAGAATTTAATGACTCTCAATATAACATACAGTAATGACACCTCAAATTTTTGACCAGTAATTTTTGGTAATTATATGTATTTTAGGGTTTATGTGTGAATATACATTTTTTTCAGTCCCAGTAATTCCCTGCGTGTCTATAATTGCCTCTATAAAATAGTAGTCTACTGTGAAAAGGGCTAAAAATTGTTTACGAAAGAAAGAAATATTTTTATTGTGGCAAAGAATCATGGACTACATTAACAGCTTTTCTGCTTTTTTCTATTCTATTTTAGATATGCCTGCAGTTGTGTTGTGGAAGGAACAAAAGGAATATTGTAGAATGTGTTTTCTACTTTTTTGATTGCATGAAACTTCTACTTTCTTTTCTGCTTCAACAGTGAAAAATATGTATTTAATAGCACAATTTGCAACCTTAGAAAGGTGTACACAAGTGAAAATCACATCCAAAGTAAATAGTAATCTGATTTAGAGCAACTAGAGTAATTTTTCAACTGAAAATGTAGCTTATAGAGTTGTTTGTGTTTGGTTTTTTTCATTATTTTGCCAAAAGTTTACAAATTACTCAAGTAAAAGAAATATTTCATTTGCAATAGTTCAACATGTAATTAAATAATTAAGTTTTTCCCAGTTGACCCAACATGTTTCAAACATTTTTAACATGAGACTAACTTCTCTTTCTCTCCCCACCCCTTTTCGCTTTTTAAAGTATACCCATGGAAATTTTGTTTCATAAGCCTCCAAGATCTAACAGGGCCACAGGACTACTTTCCATGTTTGCTCTCTTGCAATCCATACGTGGTGTATACTAGCACTAGGTGATTGGGTGGTAAGCCCTCTCATCAAAGAGAACAGGGTAACAGGTAAGAACTGTAACATTTCTGAGCCAATGCTCTACAATACTGAAATGCAGTTTAGATTTGTACTGACTTAAAATGAAATGGGTACAGACTAATTTGAACCACTTGAAACATTAACTTAATTGTAAATAGTACCATAATGTACCGTCTTCTCTGAATGAGCCAATGTGTACTATACAAAAACAGGAAATCATATACCCATCAAATTTTAATCCAGTTTGGAACAAAAAACATTTTGCAAGGAATGAAAACTCTGATTTTTGTTTAACTTGGTTGAAGCGAAGCATGATTATAAATATATGTGTAAATGTTGCTTTACTATTAAGAACATAAATCTGTCATTAGGTTTGTTGAAGATAAATTTTGTGTGCACTCTTGGTAATACACAACCAGAAAAATAGGTGAAATGAAGTACAATTATTTGCTGTGTATACTCTGCAACTGTAAGACTTTATCCAGGATAGGTGAATAAAATTATACACTTTTAAGAACAGGATTTGGCGAAGTGGGTGATCCCAGTATGCTTTATAAAATTTTATTGATTACTTAAATGCCTTAAATAATACCTGAGTATTTGAAAAGGCCACTGTTAAAAATCATAACCTTCAAGCTCGTGACCTTAGAAACTTTTGTTTTCATATTTGTATTCAAAAAAATGAAACTGAACCTCATATAGTTTAAATGTTCATATAAATGGGGAAAAGACAAACAAACAAACAACTCCCCCACACATTTTATTTACAAGAATGAGAGACAGAGGTTAGCAAGTAAGGATTCATGAAGATTTATTTCCTGTAAATTATTATGTCCATTACTTTCTTGGAGAGTATATCTTACCCTTCCATCCATCTAGAACACTGCTTGATACAGGTACTTAGAAACTACAAAAAAGTCAAAGAATACTAGTTTCTCCATTATTTGAAGTTTAAATCCAGACTCAATTTTTGACTGAGATAGGTGCTTTATCTCAAACAAAAGCTATGTACTTAATGGTGAATTTCATGAGGTTCTGAGGACTGTATTAAACACATGATCAAAATAGATAGGTACTATTTTGGGTGTAGGTGTCAAGGTGTTGGCAATGGAGGGACTGCAGGGGTGGCCTCTGTGAGAAGAGACCAGGGGCTGTCCCATGCTGGACACAGCTGGTTCCAGCTGGCTCCAAAAGAGACCCACCGCAGGGCACAGCTGAGCCCATCAGCCACTATGGTGGCACCTCTTTGATAACATATTTAAGAAAGGGTAAAAAGCATTGTGCAACAGTTGTGTGAGAGTAGTGAGAAAAAGTGTATGAGAAAAAATGCCCTGCAGACACCAAGGTGAGAGAAGAAGGGGGAGGAGGTTCTCCAGGTGCTGGACCAGAAGTTCCCCTGCAGCCCATGGAGAAGACCACCATGAAGCAGGTTGTCCCACTGTAGCCTGTGGAAGACCACAGATGAGCAGATATCCACAATGCAGCATGTAGAGGTCCCCACACCACAGCAGGTAAATGTGCCCTGAAGGAAGCTGTAGCCCATGGAGAGCCCAAGCCAGAGTAGGCTCCTGGCAGGAACTGTGGTCTGTGGGTAACCCACACTGGAGCAATGTATTCCTGAAGGACTGTACCCCATGGAAAGGACCCACACTAGAGCAGTTCTTGAAGAATTGCAGCCTGTGGGAAGGACCCACATTGGAGCAGCTTGTGAAGGGCTGTGTCCTTTGAGAGGCACTGCATGCTGGAGCCAGGAAAGAGTGTGAGGATGTAGGAGCAGAAGAGACAAAGTGTTATGAACTGACTGTAACCCCCATTCCCTGTCACCCCTGGGTGGCTCAGGTCCCCTACTCACTGGCAAGTCCAGCTCGAAGTTTACTAGTGAATACACAGGCACACCTCATGCACACTGGGTTTGGGGAAGATACAGACGCTGACACCCCACCATCAGCTGGGACTAGGCACACCAGCTGTGACCTACGGTCCCTCCCCGCTCCTCCCACTAGCTGGTTTTCAGGACACACAATATTCCTGCCCCAGTGGCTGGAGATTAAGGACCCCCACTGGCTCCAGTAGCTGACACCACAAGCCAGTGGCACCCACAGCCCTGGTCTGACTCCAGCAGCTGGCACCAAATTTCACTCACACACATACAGGGCTCACCAGTAGCTGTCACTGAGTCCTCGCAGCACACACACACAGGATGGAGAGTGAGGTTGTGCAGAGAGAGTTAAGAAAAGATTTAGTAAGAAGATATAAGATGATAGGATGGACTGCAGTGATCAAGTACAGGGCTCAGCCAGACAAACATACTGACAGGTGACCTTTACATGTGACCAGCCCCTTTGTACCTTTTTCTGTCTACCCCCTCTTTGTTTCTTCCCGCTTCCCCTTTCCCTTTATGTCCCCTCATGGGTTTGTACCCCTTCCAGTCCAGAGTCCCCCTGGTTTATGACCTTATTAGTTACAAAGTCCAGATTGTTCTTCTTGGAAGTGGCACCTGTAGTTTCTTGATAGCCCATCAATTAGTGTGAGTGGTGAGGTTTATTTCTTGTCATTGTGTTTGTTTTGTCAGGTCTCTGTCTCAGTATATTTTTTCTGTTTTCCCCCATTTCCCTTGGTTTGCCAATTTAGAAGATCCCCAAACAGATATCTTGCTGGAATAAACATTCTCTCACTCTCATATGCCCTCACCAGTTAGTAAGGCTGACCAGGTTTGGGTCTTATCATTGCCTCCCTTATCATTTGTTGGTCAGGTTTGTGCTCCTGTATATTTTTATGTATAGATTCCTCCTTTACTTATTATCCCTTGTTGCACTGAAAAAGGTCCTTGACCTTGGTCTGTCATTCTTGAGCTTACCACCACTCTTCCTCCTTTGTTTCTGTTCAAAATTCTTACTAATATTTTTAAATTTAAATGTTGTTGTCTAATTTAATTTTGCTTCATTTTTTACTGGAATCTGACTCATTTTCAGTTTACTTGCTAATGATTCATGCAGGTTGTCATAATTTTTAATTTCTAAATATTGTAGTATTCTCCATACTGATCTTGCCAATATCCATGTAGTCATCTTTTATTCTGTATATTTTGCAGGGTTTTTTTGAGGTTTTGATCTTTATAGTTACTTTGACTATGAAATACCACTTCAAGTTTTTCTATTGATTTGAGTGTATTGCAAATTTGTCATGATGTTTTTTGTTAAAAAAACTGTTTTATCTTCACCCCCTAAGTGCATTGTTCACATCATAGTGTTATCATTTCTCCCATTGTTGAGCTAAATCCTTCACTGTCCTGTAAATTACAAGGTATTAAGTTGTTCTTCCACATTTGTTCGGCTTGGAGAAAAGAAGGCTGAGGGGTGACCTCATCACAGTCTACAGCTTCCTCAAGGGGGGCAGCAGAGGGGGAGGTGCTGATCTCCCCTATCTGGTGACCAGTGATAGGACACGAGGAAATGGAATGAAGCTGCATCAGGGGAAGTTCAGATTGGACATTAGGAAAAGGTTCTTCACTAAGAGGGTGGTCGGTCACTGGAACAGGCTCTGCGGGGAAGTGGTCACGGCACCAAGCCTGTCAGAGTTCAAGGAGAGTTTGGATGATGCTCTTAGTCATATGGTTCAGTTTTAGGTAGCCCTGTGAGGAGCAGGGAGTTGGACTCGATGATCCTTATGGGTTCCCTCCAACTTGAGATATTCTATGATTCTCTGATTTCCCAGTAAGTATGAAATGCTAGTTCAATTGGACAGCTGACCTCATTGAAAGGACTTATTTATTATATATAACTGTACTTCTGGAAGAGTTGGGTTAAGGACATTAAATATGATTTCAGGCATTATTCTGGCAGAAAGAAAAGTGCTAAAAGGTTAAATGTAAAGAGAAGTCTTGTGGCAAATTTGACATTCTATCATTTGTTCCATCTTCTCACAGTCTCATCTTGTCTCTTTCACAAGTGTGCTTGTCAGGACAGATGTCTTATTTTGTGTTTTGAAGCTATTGACATGATATATTATTCATCCTTTGGAAAAACAATAACATAATAGTAATAGATTTTCTGCAGTGAAATAATAGTATTTTCTTTACCGTATTAGTTGAAGATTAGTCAAAAGCATCTTAACAGGTTCTAAAATAAAGTTTTCAAGACTGAAATTATCATATGAGAAAAACTGAGTTGGAGCTTGCAATCATCCTATTTATTTCCTACAGAATCTCTGCAGCTCAATGTGAATTTTTGTTGTGAGGACCTAATTGCAGGAAAACATCCATTATTTTCCAGATAATGTCATGCAGTGGGCATACTGACATGCCATGTTATTGCTTATTGTTCCACTAGGCATGCAGACTGCCCACCATTAATAAAATTAAGAACTTACAGCATGTAATGGGATTCTTTTAAAATTCCCCTTAGATTCAGATTGCCTGTTCCGGTTCCTGCGCCTTCATGATGTTATTTATTTGTGTAAAAGTTTTATGTTGCTTTTCATCAAGGTGTGTAAACTGCAATTTAGCTACACGTTCTGTGTAACAAGTTTCTGGAATATCAGTACCTTTTTCCTATATTTGTTTCTTTTGCCTGTGTTCCCTTGTACCAAAGTTCTTAATACATACTGTAGATTATTTCAGAAAGTGAAGACAATTTCTGACTGTCCTTCTGTAAAGGTAAAAGAGGTAAAAGTTATGTGAACTATTTGTAAGTTGATTTACTTGATAATTTAAAATTTAAAACCAGGGGGAAGCAACAAAAAAACAAACAAACAAACAAACAATAAAACACCCCAAACCAAACAAATAAACAAAAAGAAGATACGAGATACATTTGACATGTCATGGGAGTGAGTATTCAAGTAGGCACTTGTGAACTCCCATTCTGCAGAGGTCAATGCTACACTAGATTTTAGGATCACATATCCGTGAAAATGAAATGTAAGCCTTCAACTAAACAGCTACACATTTTAAGCAGTTGGACCCACATGCAAAAAAGACTTACTTATGATGATACCCAACACTGACTGCAGAACTCACCAGAGCCTAGTATATTAAGAGTTTTAGATTTGAAGATGATAGTTAACCAAGTGAGAACAGTATTTGCAATTGAGATGTCCGGGCCAGACAGTAAGAACTGTTGAACAGGAGGAAATAAGAATGGGTGGGGGTGGCTGAAATCCTCCTGCTTTACTGTGCAATCCTAGAAGATAAAAGTCTCTGAAGCTGTGATTCGAAACCTAAAAATATTTATTAGACCAAAGGTTTTAAAAAAGACTTTTGAATATACACAATGAACTCTCCGGACTTCCTTGTAAAGGACAAAAATGTATGCATTTAATAATCTAGTAATCAAAGCACTCATCCAGGTAGTGGGAAAACTGGATTCAAAGTATTCCTGTCAGAGTGTATTCATATCCTTTTTTGCTCTTAGCAAAGAAGTCCATGCTGGCAGAAAGAGTGTTTCGTATTCAGACTGTGTTACTGAATATTAAAAAAAGATTGCAAATTCAATGGAAAGAGAGCAAGAACAATCATGAGTACAGCCTGGAACACGTAGTTATAAGGCAGAGGCACTGGCTAAGGCAGTGATACACCTTGTTTCTGCAGTGAGAGCATATCTTACATTTAATAGAAGACCCTTAATACTCTAAGAGCAAGAAGCTGATAACACATCTGAACCTTTCCCGTCTCTCAGTTTAAGTAGCAGCTGAGTTTGAGTTGATGGCATCACAAGTTTAAATCTGGTTGCCTTAAACCTTCCAGTCCACTTTCTTAGGTGTTTAAGTTATTTATATAGAACAAAGTTTCTCATCAATAATGAAAACTGCAGAAAAGGGATAACATTCCTTCACTATTGCTGCACATTAGTTTTAAAATATCTGTGGTCTTTTTGTAGATTAATAAAAATTTAAAGAAATACTATTAAAAGCCTGTTAACTCAACCCTGTATGTTTGTGATCTATCAACTTACTTACTAGGTAGGTAAGCAACCTGCCTTACTAGGCAAGCAATTACAAGTTACAAAAGGATCTAGGTAGGTCCTTTCGTCTGGTACTGGAAACATGTACAGGTGTAGTTTACTGCAATTTAAGGCATGAACAATAACAGTCTGGCTTACTCAGTGACTCATGAATAACACACTTATAGCTGTCATCTGCGAGACTTAAAAAAAACCCCGAAATCACATCACATTGATGTAGGTGTTTCCTCAAGTGACAAAATGTGAATATAGACTCATAGAATCATAGAATGCTTTAGTTTGGAAGGGACCTTTAAAGGTCATCTAGTCCAACTCCCCTTCAATAAGCAGGGACATCTTCAACTAGATCGGGTTGCTCAGAGCCCCATCTAGACTGTCCTTGAATATTTCCAAGGATGGGGCATCTGCCACCTCTCTGGGCAACCTGTTCCAGTGTTTCACCACCCTCACCATGAAAAATTTTTTCCTTGTGTTCAGTCTAAATCCACTCTCCTTTAGTTTAAAACCATTAAGCCTTGCCCTGTCACATCAGGCCTTGCTAAAAAGACTATCCCCATCTTTCTTCTTATAAGCCCCCTTTAAGTATTGAAAGGCTGCAATAAGGTCACCCCACAGCCTTCTCTTCTGCAGGCTGAACAACCCCCTCTTTCAGCCTTTCCTCATAGCAGAGGTGTTCCAGCCATCTGATCATTTTTGTGGCCCTCCTCTGGACCCGCTCCAATAAGTCCATGTCTTTCCTGTGCTGAGGACTCCAGAGCTGGACACAGTGCTCCAGGTGGGGTCTCACCAGACCAGAGTAGAGGGGCAGAATCATTTCCCTCGACTTGCTGGCCATGCTTCTTTTGATGCAGCCCAGGATACGGTTGGCTTTCTGGGCTGCAAGAGCACATTGCTGGCTCATGTCCAGCTTTTCATCTACCAGTGCCCCCAAGTCCTTCTCTTCAGGGCTGCTCTCAATAAATATATATGTATATATTTATGGATCAATGCAGTCATGTTATTTGTAATTTTCCATGTGTCTCACATTGTTTCCTAACTAGAATTATATACATCGAAAAATAATACCAGATCCTTTTCTCCTATTTATGAATAATTTTGCCTACAGACTTTATAGCCAAAAAAAAAAAAAAGCCAACACAAAAAAACCCCAACACTTGCAATAAAAAATGTGCTCATCGCATTTTGTTTCACAATATTTAATATATTTTCTTGCTTGTTCAGCAGTATGTTGCAGAACAGAAAAGAAATTCTTGCCTTTTTGTTTTCTTGCTTACTTTTTCCCCTTTGGCGAAATTTTGTATTTATGACAGCCACCTGTCTGACAGCTCTGGAAGATGTGGGCAGGTCATTTAAGCTCCTTCACACTGCCCTGTACAGTCTAGATGATTTAAATCTACCAAAAATAATGAGAAATGTTCAGTCTATATTTTTTTTAAATCATGGAATTTTCACTGAAATAGACTGAAGTATTTATGGAGCCTGGGACACTCTTATTTTATGTAGGCAACTGTAAGTCTTTTTAGTAAATGTGTCTGGATTCCAGCTGATAGACTGAAAGTCAGAGGCCTTCAGATGCTTATATCACCAGGCATAAAAATAAAAGTATTATGACTAGCATCGTTAATAACTTTCCCAGAAACACCCCCATAATCTCACTGTCTAGGTCTAAACGTTTCCTTTCTTAACAGAAAGGATCAAATCTGCTTAGACATAAATATCAAATAGCATTGGAAAATATGACTGGATAATATGATGTTTCCCATTACTAGTAAAAGGCTTTGCACTGACTTAGAGCACTGGGTCTCAGAAGACACCCAGGCTCGCCTTGGCCTGATTGGGTTCCTGCTTGTTCAATGGTGGTAGCATCTTGGATGACTCAACTATCAAGTCACTAATTGTATTAACAATGAATTCTTAGCTCCGTATTTGCTCATAATCAAATATCTGTATTTGCACATAACCAAATTTTGAGTCTAAAAAAAGGAAAAAAACCCTTCATTCTGAAACCTGTGGCATATGAATTTTACTTTCCATAAAATGTCATTCACATCTGATAGAAAACAAAAACTTATTTTTTTACTCCCTCACATTGCTCTATAAATTATATTATAGTACAAGTCAAGGTATGACATCTTTTTACTGTGTCAGAGGTAGCTTTGCAGCCCTTATGTCCCTTTGGTCCAGCTGGCCATCATATGTCCTCTGTTAACAAAATTTTCACTCTGATATTATAGCCAGGATTTTTAGTATGTTTTTCTTTATCCCACTAATGTAAAAATGTTCTTATATATGTGGAAGCAATTTGTTTCATAAAAACCCTAGTGTGAACAAAGCAATGTACCTTTTATTAAAAGGTATTTAGTAGTTTAGTTGCCCAAGATCTGCAGATAATGTTTTAGGGAGGGTGAAAATATAAGTAAACAAGTAGGAACATGGTTTCATCTGTGTAAAATCTAGTTATTTAATCTTATCTCCCAATTCTGTCTTCTGTTACTTACTTGAGTAACTTTTAATATAGAATTTGGATGCCCAGAGTAGTCTTGACTGAACTACCAGTTCAGTAGCTGGCAGTTATGCAGAATGTTTTACTCAACTTGAATAAAGATCTACAGTTACAGTAGATCTGTATTTACCTATGTTATAAGATTTACAGTTATAAATTCTTTAATAGCTCCTGCCATCATTAAGTTTACAACAAATGTTTAGAAAGCAAACTATCAAAAAAATCTTTTCAAATGAAGAGATAATCATATGCAATCAGAACATTCTCTCTCTCTTTTCATTTTCTTGGGAAATTGAAGATATTAGGAATAAAACATTTCTTAGAGATTTTGCTTTTATGTCTGATTAAGAGAACTACTTTGTATCAGAACAGTAAGAGAAACTGAAATAACACTGTCTTTAACAGTGTGCTTTCAAGTGAAAAAGAAGAATATGTAATGTGGACATGTAGACTAACAGTAGTTACATACAATTAAGTGGGTATAAACCTACCTTTTTCTTACTGGAGCAAAAAAGTGGATTAAATACAAAGCCAAATTTGTTTTTAGAACTTAGCTCAGGACAATTATTTAAATTTAAAGCATAAACAAAACCCAGAAAATATGTTGCTATTGCTGCATAGTCTTATTTTGTGGGTACAGATTATCAATGGATCTACTGAAGAGCAGGATCCTGTGACCAAGCCCAAACCAAGATATCTCTAACCATATCAGTTTAAAATGTCTGCGAAGTGGAACAACTTTATTTTTAGAATTACCTTACCTTTGATTCATTCTGTACTATAACCCTGCTCAGAAACAAACAAACAAACAAACAAAATAAACCCAAACAGGAAATAGTTAACTTTAGATAGTGGAAACAAAAAGATCACTCCAGAAGCTGGTTTAGCCCATCTTAACGTAGATTCTTTCTTTTCACTTAGTCACAAGAAATCTTAGGTAATTCTCTAAATCTTAAAATATTACCTGTTAGACTGCTGAAGTTCAGGGAAATTAATCTAACAATAAGTACTTGTGTTTATAAACAGCCAGTACTGAATTTCTTAATCTTAATTTATATAATTTGTTTCTTAGTTCAACAGGGTGATAGAAGCATTTACTTCTTAAGTGAACTTTTATTCATACACAAATATAGACCAGAATCAAGTATGCCTGGACAACCATTGATTTTTGTTTTGTTTTATTTCTAAACAACAGTGAAATACTCTGTGAAACATGAAAACATCAATGAAATATAAGTTCTTAGTCCTTAGCCTATCCCAATATTTTAATTGCGTCTATAATTGGGAAAGTGGGGAATAAGAGTTCTCACACATTAATCTTCTGTGCTGCATATTAAGTGATTTTTGTGTTAGTTTCCAGTAGACAGAAAAGATTGACTCTTTTCTTCTTTATGATAATCTTTTCACAAGATGGAATTTCTTCACCTCTTGATCCTTTAGTTTTGAGTCTTCCAGACCTAAGAAAATCATATAGAACAATTTTCCCTCTTATTCTCTTTGTACTTATCCAATTCTTTTTTAAAAAGTGGTCTCTCAGAATAAACACAGATAAATAATTCTCTTGTGTTTCAAATTAAACACTCCTGTTATTTAATTCCTGAATTAATTAAATCTGTCATTTATTATTTTTTCAGTACCATTACATTAAGTTCCACTTAGTTTGAACTAAACACCTTTTCCTGTAGTCCTATATGAACCTCAGTAGTTCCTCTCATCCTGAGTTATTTTGTAATTCTGTATTTCCTTTCATGTCTTGCCAGGTGTAATTGTCTTTCTTTTATAATTTTATCATTGCCTAGTTTTGCTGATACTTTTTCAGCTAACCCTTGTTTCAGGATACAAATGAGAATGTTGTCTTAGTAAGCACGATAATGTTCTCCATTATACAAGGGTAAGTTGGATGTATCAATACTTGCAGATCTTCCAAAGGACATAGCAGTTGTGCATGCCAAATTGATCCAAGTTAAAAAAAATATAAAATATCACCATTATAGCTGGTGTTTATATGTCCTTTTTAACTGCTATCCACCAACACATCATCCCTTGACTAAAGAATGAAAAGGTTTAAAATAGCAACATGAATAAAAGCACCAAGAGCTTTGAAAACTTTACAGTAGAAATAGCAAGATTTTGACAGAATGTCTTGTATCTGGGAAAGATGATCAACTGTGCTCTGGAATGGCAGTATCTTTTTAATGGAAAGTATATCTCTTTTTCTTACTGGCCATTATAAGTAAATTTACACTTCTCAAGCATTTGTATTGACTGCGCTATGTGCAATAAAAAAGATACATCTTTTATTCTGTAAAGAAGTGTAAGATTTTTTTCTAATATTCCTCAAGTCTTTTCTAACGAGTAGAGCTTGCTTTTAAACTTCTTCCAACCAGGCAGGGTGAAGACATTAAGACTCAGTTTGATAGTGCTTAAGGCATAGATGACAGCAAAATGGAGATGGGATTTGCACATACAATAGACGGATTATCTGTCTATCTATCATCTACCTGCCTATCTATTGATCTATTTGAAAGTCAGAAGAAAACAGAAAGATGCATTGGTACAGGCTTTAGCTTATGTTAACAATCAGAGCATGGATTCAAGATATCTAGAGACATTTTACTTTGGAAGCTTCCATCTGCTGGAGTCCTTATCTATACACAGTGTGCTAGCCCATACTCTAATCATCCTCCTATGAGGAAAGCCTGAAAGAGCTGGGGTTGTTCAGCCTGGAGAAGAGGAGGCTCTGGGGAGACCTTATTGCAGCCTTTCAATACTTAAAGGGGGCTTATAAGAAGAAAGATGGGGACAGACTTTTTAATAAGGCCTGTTCCTATAGGAGAAGGGGTAATGGTTTTAAACTAAAAAGGGTAGGTTCAGACTAGATATAAGAAAGAAATTTTTTATGATGAGGGCGGGCAAATACTGGAATAGGTTGCCCAGAGAGGTGGTAGATGCTCCATCCTTGGAAACACTCAAGGTCAGGTTGGACGGGGCTCTGAGCAACCTGATCTAGTTGAAGGTGCAGGGGGGTTGGACTAGATGACCTTTAAAGGTCCCTTCCAACCCAAACCATTCTATGGTTCTATGATTCTATGATCCTTTATTTGTTCTCTGGGCATACTTTTTGTGATACATGGGAAAGCATGTTTCTGTCTAAATTTGGAGTACCTTATGGAACACAGAGGTGTTAATTAGGAAGTTATACTCAAAATGTAGTCAATGCTAGGTGCATAAAATTGTGTCTATAACAAGTTTATACAGAGCAGCAAGAGTTGCTCTCTTTGCTGATTAATAATCAGATTCACAATGTTATCTGGAGTTAAAGTCAGCAAACCTTTCCTATAAAAGCTAGTAAAAGAATGGTCTCTCTCTTTCAGTTTTGTAATTAAGTTATGATTGGTTTGCCCAGATGAGGTAATTGTCCGCTAAATTTTTGGCATAGAGCATAACAATATTCTAAGGTTCTCAAATTCACCATACCGTAAACAGGGAGACCTGAAAAGCCTCCGAAGGTTCCTTATTTTAGATATATGAGCTTGGTGAATTGCATCTTCATTAATAATAATAACAACAACAACAACAACAACAACAACAACAACAACAATAATAATAATATGGTCTATCTTCTTTTGAATGTATTAGGTATTTTATTGAGTATTGGGGTACTTGACTGCATTGGCCATTTTAATGAGGATAAATTCCTCTGTAGTAATATATAAGGCAGATTTGACCCTACCTCTAAATTTGGAGAACATTCTGGATGCTTAATTCAGTCCTTTATCTGACAGAATTAGTAACTCCAATAAAAATCTGTAAGTACAAAATATGTTGGAATGGGGACTTTGCAGTTCATCTTATTCTACTTCAATTAGTACAATTACATTATTTGTTACCTCAGAAAGAAAACCAATTCCAATGATTCTCTTCTCTAGAAAGTAAAGGATTTACCTAACAGTGATGAAATTTGGGTTGCAGGCTGTAAGCACTTGTGTTATGTTTCCTTTCTTGAGAAATTATATTCTGCAACAACTAAGGCTGCCAGATGTAACATTTAAGGAAGAGCAACGAGTCAATGTGCAGCATACTTATTATATCCAGACCACTAATAGTGAAACTTGAAAACCAAGTTAGATATGTCAGAAAGTATGCTTTGTTCAGCACTAGAACAAAAATACCTGCTGTATTTGCTAGGTGACTGGAATGTGAGGTCTGAAAAGAGCAAAGAATCAGAGGTTGAACATCAGGGGGTTGTTACTTATGTTCAAATAAAGATTTTACAGTTATAAAGGAAATTGTAGTGCTGTAAAGACTGAGTCTGTGAACTGTGACTGATGGAGGAGAAGAGAGTACACCACAGGAAGTATGACAACAAAATGGTATATAAGAATTTCAGTTATTTCTATGGTCTTATTTACCTAGTTATCTAAGCAGTAACATTAATTAGAAGCTGCATATTTTCAGATTAACTGATTAAATGAGATCTGCATGTCTTTACTAGGAGATTATTAATGATATCACATCATGTAAAATGTTCTTTTCGTGTCTGCCTGAATTTGTCAGGTGTGTTTTAAAAAAACAGTTCATGTAATTTTGTTTTGTCTAATAAATCAGAGGAATTAATTTAGCCATACTATTTCAAGTTCTGAATAACCTTTTAATTTTATGAATTCAAGGTTTAGTTTCTTCTATAAATGTTTGAATGGTGTGTACCACTTGCACATGTACACTTGATTTCCTTTCTCTTCAATAGAAGTGGACAGATTCTTCCAGAGGTTTTATAGGACCAGCCATTCTGGGTCCTCTTCTGTTTCTCTTCAGTGGTCTTTAGTGGCCGTGGGGCTGGGGTAAGGCCCTATGGAGTGTAATCAATACTGAAAGCTAAGATTAGCTTTTCTAAATACACTATTAGCTAGCACTGAACACTGTTCCAGTATAGGTTTGCAATTAGATAGAGAGTACTTTCTTGTGTGATATAAAATTTTTTTACAATATTTTGATATATCGGGTTTACATGGCAAGGTTTTGGTAGCTGGGGAGAGCTGCAGGGGTGGGTTCTGTGAGAGAAGGCCAGGGGCTGCCCCATGCCAGACATAGCTGGTTCCAGCCAACTCCAACAGACCCACCGCAGGACACAGCTGAGCTCCTCAGCCAAGACGGTGGCACTTCTGTGATAATGTATTTAAGAAAAGGAAAAATGCTGCCTGGCAGTGTGAGGAGTGAGGGAAAAAAAAAGTATGAGAAACAGCCTTGTGAACACCAAGGTGAGAGAAGAAGGAGGGAAAAGAGGTGCTCCAGGCACTGGAGTAGATATTCCCCAGCAGCCCATGGAGAGGATGAAAGTGGAATAGGTATTTTTATGCAGCACATGGAGAAGACCACACTGGAAAGAATATTCACACTGCAGCCTGTGAAGGGCCCACTCTGGAGCAGACTTCTCCTGACAGGAACTGCCATCCATGCAGAGGACCCATGCTGGAGCAGGCTTATCTTGAAGGACTGCAGCCTGTGGGAAGGACCCACACTGGAGCAGGGGAAAAATGTGAGGAGGAAGGAGTGGCAGAGAGGAACTGTTACAAACTTGACCATAACCCACCATCCCACATCCTCCCTGTGGTGCTTGGGAAGTGGGGGGAGGAGACAGGGGGCTTGGGAGTGAAGGAGTGAAATTAAGCCTGGGAAAAAGTGGTGGGAGTGGCAGGAAGGTGTTTTAGTGTTTGTCTGTTTCTCATTACCCAACTCTACTTTAAATGACAATAAATTATGGTTTTTTTCCCCAAATCAAGTCTGTCTTACCTGTGATGGTAATTGGCAAGTGATCTCCCTGCCTTTATCTCACCCCATGAACTTTTTCATCTATTTCTCCCACGCTATTGAGGAGGAGGAGTGAGACAGCAGCTGTATGCGGGGGTCTGACAGACGGCCAAGGTTAATCCACCACATCAGGGAAAAAGACCGCAACAGAGAATGGAAGGAATAAAAGACTTCTAACTTTTGGGAAAATGCTTGTATTTCTTCAGAAGATATTTGGTTTCAGCTGAAATAAGTGAAACCCTCTGATGTGTTTCCTTGGTGGTGACAAATTTTCTTCAGAACTTGTTATTGTTTATGTGGGAGGGAGAGAAAGAGGATGAATAAGCCTTTTTTAGACTTACTATATAACTGAGTTTGCAAAATAAAAGATTGCGTAGATGACTTGAAAGACCTTTTCCAGTTCCAGAATGGACCTAGAATTAACTGCTCTTACTGTGACAAAAATGTTCTGATTGTCCCAGATTCAGGTCTTGTACAAGACTGTGATAAGACACAGGCATTTCATAATGCCTTAGAGGTTGCCTGATCTCTTTTGACACTTTTAGAAAGTGCCAGATAAGTATGACTAATAATTTTCTTTAGAAAAAAGCTCATACGTCATTCTTAACTTTAAACACATATTACAAGAAATAGCGGGACTTTTTCCCATAAGTATTTAGGTTCCAAATTAAGTACCTCACTGTGTTGAAGCTTGTGTGGCTTTCTCTACCAGCTTCTAAAAACTGACATGAAGATAAACAGAGACTGAATGTTCATAAATTACAAATTGGCACAAATTATTTTAGAAAGAAAAATACCCCAACCAACCAAACAAAAATGAAACAAAACCCTAAATTGTTTTGAGTAAAAAATTTTAAAGATTAATTTTATTCTTAGTATTAATTTTATTCATTATATTTCAGTGATACTTTCAGTGAAGATGCCATATTTTGCTACTGAAGGAAACTTCTTATTAGAGAAAGGAAGACATGTGAAGTCATCAGTAATTTCCTACTTAGAGCATTGGTCTGAAGAATTTCAGCACAAGGCCTTGAATCTGTGCCTCAGTAACTAGACTAATTCTCATGCAAAATTATTGGAAAGGTCTTCATTTTGTATGGTATGAAACAGGTTAAAAAAAAGCTGGACAGAAAAAGAATTCCTATCCAGCCTTTAGGTAAGCAGTATTTAAATCAAATGGGGTGGGGGAAAATCTTTGATGGGTTTTAAAAATTACATACTGCTTGCAAGAAATCACGTACGACAGCTGGCGTATCGGCCTGTGCCTGCTACTTCATATTTTCATTGCCTTGCATTGACAAGAGAATAATTTAGTTATGTTTATTCACTTCTCTTCTTTCTCATCTCTTCAGGAGTGTTTTTTTTCTCTGCTATACTAATTCAACAGTGCCAAATGTTAACAAAAATAAACCTAGTAAAATGTTTAGTGTATTTCTATCAAGGTAAAAAAGCTAAACAAACTAGAAACACTTCTTTGAGCTATGAAGAAAGGAAGGATTTTGATTTAGTTCTCTATGGTAGCTATTTAATTTAAATATTTTTATTGATCTTAATGAATTAAAAATATCAGATATGGAAGAATGCCAAGTTACATTAAGAAGGAGAATGAGAGGAATGTGTTCTGTCTAGTCAACCCAATGAAAAACTTTCATGCTATTCATCTGACTACCTATAAACCTCAGTGGCCCCAGGGGGAAATAATGACATTCCCAGAAGCCATGAAGTGAAAGACTATACTATGTATTAAGTTCAGAGTACTTATTTTAAACGGCTTGCATAAAGTGGTTCATTAAAATGGGCTTCAACTGGAGATACAGAAATTTATGATTGATAGACACTGGGGGATGAAAAATCTAAATGTGAAGACTGCTAAATAATGCAATAAATTGTTTAGAGAGTTTCTATTCCTTGTGATCTTTGAAAAGAATTTTGATAAATACTTACGAGATATGGCAAACTATATATAATTCTTTGGATGATGAAATGAAGAAAGTCAGGTTTTTTCTTCTTCCCCGCCCCTAAATTTTTTATTGAAAAATCACCTGACTATTTGTGAGTAAAAAACCTGTGGTCTTTCCTGTTCCTTCTTTTTTTTTTTTTTTTTTTTTTCCCAGAGAGTAGAGGCAATTAATAACTTACTTATTTAACATTTAATTAAGAATTTTGTTCTTTCAGAAGGATAACTTTATTGTTATAATTAAAATATTTTTAAATAAAATGATAGTAATAAACCCAAATTGACCTGCTTCCTGACAGCATCTCTTTGGCAGACACTGTCAGATACTTGCGAATAATGTGTAAATCTAAGTGCATCTGGAAAGACAGATTTCACAAAAAGGTTTTTGTACCGGGTATTTCAGGTTATTAACTAAAATGAGTTAAATAAGCCTCTGGAAGTACTTGTCTCTCCCATCTGACTATGGAAGGAATTTACATAGCTAATTTAGGCAATATGCCTAACTCTAAGACAGCTGAAATTACAATAAATGAATAGTATTCTACTTGTGCATCATCTACAATGAACTATAAATTTTTTTCTTTTTTTTTTTTTTTCTTTTTTTTTTTTTTTTTCCTCTGTGGAGTTTCAATAAAGCTGAACATAACTGGTGCATGACAAATTTGATTTTGACTCTGTAGAGTGTACACATAAGTGAAAAGATACATACAGGAATTAAATCAGAATCCTGATCAAGGATTCTGACAAGAACTAATTATGTACTGCAAAAGGAATGGAAATAAACTACACATGACTCCCGCGGTACGCTTAAGAAATTTCAACACCATCTGTGGTTTAATATTATTGTCAAAACCAACAAATCAAAGAGATTCCTTTTACAGGTTTTCCTTTACTAGAAAACAGAATGTGAATGAGTTTTGATTCAGACTTTATGTGCACATTTAATTACTTTCTTTAAAATTAATTATTTTTCCAGAAAGGTTGCATAACAAGATACATCTCCCTTGGCTGACTTTAATCTCTGTATCACTTTATATGTCGTGAACAAAATACATTTGCAAAGAAGTAGACCAAACATTGATGAGAAGGAAGATACTAGATATTCAGTAGTTTTTAAATACACTGCTTTCTTGTATTTCAGTACTAATTTCCAAATCTACCTGCATATATTATTTTGAGACCAATTGCAAAGTTGTAAATGTAACAAAGTTATTTGTGATGAAAAAAGATAAGAAATTTGTACCCAGAAGAATTAGTAATGAAACAGAGAAAGAGTACACTGCTTTGAATTAAAATTAGGCAAGAGCTTTAGTTATTTACCACCTTACAGCTACTAGGAAAAAACCAAACAAACAAATATAGCAAAATTTACCAGAGATTTATATTTGGAAAAACAATAATGCAATTTCAGCCTTGTGGCTTCAGTAACAGCTGTGAAGCACAGCTAAAAGCCATAATGATTATATTTTGAAAAGAGACTCCTTAATGAAGCATATTGATAAATGATGTGCTCAAGAGCACATGCAGATATTCTGTTCTGATACTACGGTTGTAATAAAGTGGGGGGCAGTAGAGTCAGTAATGCATTTATTGCTCAACTGTCAAATGGTCCTCCACATACATTCCTGTAATTATTAATTAATTGCCAACAATGATCAAAAAGCACAAAGTAATATTTTGGTCTCTCACATATATTTTCTTATACTGAAAAAAGAGCTTTGTAATGAGGATAGAATTTAATTTACAAAAGATATTTTAGTGTAAGGGGAGGGGGAAAGAATTTATTAGTCCTAACACTAGCCACATGCTAAGGTAGTTAATCTTTGGTAGAATTCTTGGATTGATCAAGTCAGTAAATATTCTCAAATGCCTCTCTTTGCGTTGGGTGGATCACCTGGGTAGCTTGAGTAGTTGAAAATAGATGCCTAAAATTTTAATTGCTCAAGTTGGATCAATCCTACTTTAAAGGCAAAACAAGTATAATGATTAAATATCTTCCTATATATCTTGGATATTTAAGGATTCAAACACTATACCTTTGTCTATTACTTCTTGGTAGTCAGCTAAAAATGAAAACTGTTGGTGCAGAACATTTCCTGAAAGAACTACTGACCATAAATTTATAGTCATTAACATATTGAGTGCCTGTAGTGGGTGGGCATGGCCAGGTTTTGATGGGGGAGGGGGTACTGCAGGAGTGGGTTCTGTGAGAAGAGGCCAGGGACTGCCTCATGCCAGACACAGTCGGTTTCAGCCAGCTCTGCAATAGACCCACAGCAGGCCATAACTGAACCTGTCAGACAAACTGGTGGTGCCTCTGAGAAAAGACACTCAAGAAAGGGCAAAAATGCTGGACAGAGAGGAGGGGAAAAAGGAGTGAGATGACAATGAAAACAGATTGAGAAGTTCTTGCTTAGAGAAGACAATTTCAGTGCTGCTTTATCAAGTTAACACTTTTAGTGGTCTTAACGTATATATTTTTATGGGCCACTTAACCAAATCATTGAGTTAGTTCAGGTTAATGGTAAACCTATTTTTGTAAAAATTAGGTTTTGCCCATATCATAAAATCATAGAATCATAGAATCACAGAATCATAGAATCATAGAACCATAGAATGGTTTGGATTGGAAAGGACCCTAAATATCATCTAATTCCAACCCCCCTGCCATGGGTAGGGACACCTTCCACTAGATCAGATTGCTCAAAGCTTCATCCAACCTGCCTTGAACACTTCTAGGGATGGGGCATCCACAGCTTCTCTGGGCAACTTGTTCATATCATTTTAGTATTCTACTTTACTTCATGATGCTACTAGTATGTTTACTGGCAGTTATGGAAGAGCAAATTGTGTCACTGAGACAAAAAAGGGTGCTGGAGATGGGAGGAAGAGCAGAAATGTCTGCCAGTTCTCTTGCTGAAAGAGTGTCTTACAACATGATGATCTGTAATTTCAGCAGGTGCTTTAGCTTAAACTTGGGAGTATCTTGATATGCAATATCACAAACTTAGTATGAGATCCAGTTACAGTATCTCGTCTTTAACAGTTATGTGTATTGTCATGCTGGTCCAACTGAACACATTCATTCCTTCTTTTAGACAGGTTGTGATCAATGATATACAGGAATGAAGAATCCTTAAAAAAATCCATTTATTCAGTAAACAGTGTTGGAGAAAAAATATTTAGCTCTAATCTTACTGGCATGATTAGGCTCATGGCCATTCATAAAACCGCTTACACTAGGCTGAAAACAAGGTTAGATGCATCTTCCACTTGAATTACAGATACATTTAACCTTTTGGTAATCTGGAGGTATCTTCCAAATGGCACATGATTTAGCTGATATAATTCTATTTTAGAAACTTGTATTTCCCCTTTTTGCCTTTTCTCTTCCATACCTAACATATATTTAATATATAATAATATATATATATTTCTTGTGAGAAAACAATTTCCATATAATTCAACCATTTTGATTCTTTTGTAGGATTTGGGTATAAAATATTTCTTTTAATCTATATTATAAACTTGTTTATGAATGTGCAGCTGTCCTGGTTTCAGCTGGGATAGAGTTAATTTTCTTCCTAGTAGCTGGTATAGTGCTGTGTTTTGGATTTAGCATGAAAGTAATGTTGATAACACACTAATGTTTTGGTTGTTGCTAAGTAGTGCTTACACTAGTCAAGGACTTGTTCAGCTTCCCATGCTCTGCCAGGTGCACAAGAAGCTGGGAGGGGACACAGCCAGGACAGCTGACCCAGACTGGCCAAAGGTCTATTCCATACCACATGATGTCATGCTCAGTATATAAGCTGGGGAGAGTTGGCCAGGGTAGCAGTGATTGCTGCTCAGGTACAGGCTGGGCATTGGTCAGTAGGTGGTGAGCAGTTGCATCACTTGTTTTTCCTGGGTTTTGTTTCTCTGTCTTTCTTGTTGTTTTCCTTTTTTTCCTTTTCCTTACTGTTACTATTACTAAATTATATTACTTCAATTATTAAACTGTTCTTGTCTCAACCCACAAGTTTTCTTACTTTTGCTTTTCCATTTCTCTCCCCCATCCCACCAGGGGTGGGGCGATGGGGAGAGGGAGGGTGAGCAAGCAGCTGTGTGGTGCTTGGTTGCCAACTGGGGTTAAACCACAACAGCAGCTTGTTTGGGGACTTGGTCTTTTTTCTTTCTTTCTTCTTTTTCTTTTTTCTTTTTTTCTTTTTTTTCTTCTTCCTTTTTCTTCTTCCTTTTTTTCCTTTCCACAATTTCATGAATTGTGGCACAAGCCCATGCATGAAGGGTTTAGCATATCATTTCTAGTTCAAGCCTATTTCTAAGTAAAATTTATCAAGAAATATCTCAATGAGCTGAAAAAAGGCAAAAGCTCTCAATGGAATTTACATTTAGCTTAGGCACCAAATGCGCGTTATCATGATTTTTCTTTTTTACATGAGTGAAATGTTTCACATGAATCCAATTCTCAGATGACTGCAATGTTTCCACACACCCTTAACAAGGAGAAATGAGAATTAAAATTTCATAATGCATTTACCAGTCTTGCTGAATACTTCATTTTTCTTAAAAAAAAAATATCTTTTAGTAGAGCAGAGAATTATGTTCTTGTCTCACTAAGCAGACCTGGTAATCTTCTCCTTAATATTTCATATTTCTATCTCTAAAAAAACAGTAGAAAACACTTTGGTTTCCCTCCTCTTCCATGTAGAAAACAAGTTGGTTTTTGTTTTCTTTTTTTTTTAATAAAATATACGAAATGAATAATGAAGGTATTTAATCTCTTGTTGTCTTCCTGAAGTTTTTGGTTATACATTTGAAACAGAGAGGCCTTTTTCTGACACTTTATGTCCAACAATTATTTTTTATCATGTGGTTTCTTCTGCTACACTGTGAAATTCAGACATATAACATGAATCTAGGTAATAAGTATGACATGACCTTGGTGGAATGAAGGTGTTATGCCTCTTGCAGAACTGTGAATAAAAAAGACCTTATCAGATACTTGCAATTAGTTGCAAATCTCATATTTGAACTGATTGTGAAAGAAAATATTTAACAGTACTATTTATAATCATACTTGATATTTTTCTCTGCAAAATAACTTTTTTCCCTAAGAGAAAAATCACAAATTCTTTCAAAAAATATATTTACTCTACATAATGAGTAAAAAAGTGTCCCTTGTCCTTTTGTCTCTTGTCTACTTACACATGAGAGAGGAAACTGTTATTCACTGGTTCAGTTTTTGTTGACATCACAGGAAAAACTGTTTTATTTCACTGATATTTCAGTGAAAACTTGAAAGAAGTAAGGAGCAAGAAGGTTAGCCACTTATTAATCAAACAACTTTATTTCATAGAATCATAGAATCATAGAACATCCTGAGTTGGAAGGGACCCACAAGGACCATCAAAGTCCAACTCCTGTCCCTGCATAGGACAACCCCCAAAATCATACCGTATGTCTGAGGGCATTGTCCAATTGCTTCTTGAATGTTGTCAGGCTTGGTGCCATGAATACCTCCCAGGGGAGCTTATTCCAGTGCTCCACTACCCTTTGGGTGAAGAACCTTTTCCTAATGTCCAACCTAAACCTCCCCTGGCATATCTTCCTGCCCTTCCCTTGGGTTCTATCATTGGTCATCAGGGAGAAAAGATCAGCGCCTGCCCCTCCTCCTTCCCTTGTGAGGAAGCTGTAGCCCACGATGAGGTCTATCCTAAGTCTCCTCTTCTCCAGGCTGAACAGACCAAGTGACTTCAGCCGCTCCTCATACAGCTTCCCCTCTCAACCTTTCGCCATCTTTGTGGCTCTCCTCTGGACACTCTCTAGCAGCTTTGTATCCTTTTTGTACTGTGGTGCCCGAAACTGCACACAGTAGTCAAGATGAGGCTGAACCAGTGCAGAGTAGAGTGGGACAACTGCCTCGCTCGACTGGCTAGCAATACAGTGCTTGATGCACCCCAGAACTCGGATGGCCCTCCTGGCTGCCAGGGCACACTGTTGACTCATGTTCAACTTGCCATCGACCAGAACCCCCAGATCCCTCTCCATGGGGCTGCCTTCCAGCCTCTCATTCCCTAGTCTGTACATACATCCAGAGTTGCCATGTCCCAGGTGCAATACCTGTCACATGCCCTTCTTAAACTTCATACGGTTTGTGATTGCTCATCTCTCTTATTTGTCCAGATCTCTCTGCAGGGCCTCTCTGTCCTCAAGAGTGTCAACAGCTCCTCCCAGTTTTGTGTCATCAGCAAACTTTGATAACAATCCTTCAAGTCCTGCATCCAAGTCATTTATGAAGATATTAAAGAGCACTGGCCTAAGATGAGTCCCTGCAGAACTCTGCTAGTGACTTGTCGCCAGCCTGATGTAACCCCATTTATTATAACCCTTTGAGCTCGACCCATCAGCCAATTGCTCACCCATTGCATTATGTGTTTATCCAGCTGTACGCTGGACATTTTGTCCAGGAGCATACTGTGAGAGACAGTGTTGAAGGCTTTACTGAAATCCAAAAAATGACATCCACTGGCTTCCTTTGGTCAACTAGGTGGGTAACCTTGTGTAGAAAGAAATTAAGTTAGTTAAGCAGGACTTTCCCCTCATGAACCCATGCTGGCTGGGACCAATGACTGTGTTGTCTTTCAGGTCTTTTTCAATGACTCCCAGAACAATCTTCTCCATGATTTTGCCAGGCACAGAGGAGAGACTGACAGGCCTGTAGTTACTGGGGTCATCCTTGTTGCCCTTCCTGAAGACTGGGACAACGTTTTCCAGCTCCCAATCAACTGGGACCTTCCCAGATTCCCAAGAGCATTGAAAAATCATTGAGAGGTCTGGCTATGACGTCAGCCAGCTCTTTAGTACCCTCGGATGAATCCCATCAGGCCCCATTAACTTACAGGGATCCAGCTGGAGCAGCAAATCCTGCACAGGTTCGGGGTTGATTGGGAGTTTGTCATTCTCACAGTCATGGTTCTCTAGCCCAGGTCTCTGGGGGGCTCCAGAGCCCATCATCGGTGTTGAAGACCGAGGCAAAGAAAGCATTAAACGTCTCTGCTTTGTCTGTGTCCTTGTTTGTGAGGTGACCATGCTCATCGAGTAATGGGCCAATGTTATTTCTTGCCTGCCTTTTGCTATTAACATATTTAAAAAAGCCCTTTTTATTGTCCTTCACAGTACTGGCCAGCTTCAGCTCTATTTGAGCTTGGGCCGAGCTAATTTCCTCCCTACAGTGGCGAACACCATCTCTGTAGTCCTTCCAAGTCGCCTGACCTTGCTTCCACTGGTCACATATTTTCTTTTTTTGTCTTAGTTCTAGTATAATATCCCTACTCAGCCAAGCCAGCCTTCTACCTCGCCTGCTTGACTTCTAACTTTTTGGAATTGCCTGCTCCTGTGCTCTTAGGAGGTGGTACTTAAAAAGTAACCAGCCCTGATGGACCCCAGCACCTTCAAAAGCTTTTTCCCAGAGGACCTTCCTAAGTAGTTCCCTGAGCAGCCTGAAGGCAGCTCTCCTCATATCCAGAGTTGAGGTCCTGCTGGCAGTTTTCCTTCCTATTTACAAAAGCAATACATGTTAAGGGATCTTCAGAGACCAGAAAGAAATCTCTGCTGCTGCATTGTGTGCCACATCCTCTCTGACTCCCTACAAACGTTCTTGTAAGATCCTGCAATGTTTATTGTTCTAGACACCTTTCTCAAATTTACATGCTTTTAGATAGTTAAATTTCTTTGAAACAGCTTTTATCCTTACGTGCCTAAATTCAGAAAGGAAGAACGGGAACTAATAGTTTTCTCTATCCAAAAGAGATAGTAAGGAATGGTGAAAAAATACTGAAATGTAAGTATCAGCTACTGCAGTTCATATTTGCAATGTACAATGGGGATGCCAGCTGCCAAGAAGTTTCTGCTTCCCTATAAGCATAGCTAATATGTGTTGTTCGTAACAAGTGCAAACTGTTATCTGCTGCACTCCAAGATTTTTATTTTTTGCTGTTATTAATTTCTAAGTACATTTCTTCCCCTCTGTTTTTAGGTAATACTGTTCAGAATTGTTTGCTGACCCTTTTCATAAGGTGTTAATTTCAGACACACTTAGTTCACAGTACTGTGTTATCCATGCTGCTTTATGTTTGCTACAATTTCTTTGTTGTATCATAGTACTATTTATTGCTTGCTGAGCATTTAAGCATTTATTTTCAGAAAATCTTTAAGCTTAGTAACAGGATCCTCTTCATAATGTATTCAGTTACCATAGATAGGGACAACATTAGAATCTCATTAGAATAAGTAAAATAAAACCATTGCAAGAGAGAGTCTGGAGTGTTTCAAAGTAATTGTATGAATGTTAACAATGACTTTAAAAGGACAGCAATAAAGAAAGAAAGAAAGAAGTGGAAGTAGTTACATACTTAACAAAGGAGATTATAAAAAATAGAATATTCTCTTTCATAAATGGGACATAAAACCTGGCAAGGAAAATATAAAGCTGTAAGACTGTACAAAAAACATTTTTCATGAGCACCTTACTATAGGCATTAAAACTAAAAACTTCTTCCAGCACATCAGAAATAGAAAATTTTCCAGAGAGCTGACAGGGGTGATAGATTATCATCTCAAAAATGGAACACTAAAGGAAAGATAAAACATAATAGAAAAGCTAAATGAATTATTTGTATTAGCATTCACAGCAAAGGAGTTTACGGTGATTCATATTCTACCTTCTGTCTTTATAGGGGAGAATCTAAGAAAATACCACACACACACATGTTAATAGTATACTTCTAAAGCAAATCAATAAAAAGCATAGAACTAAGTTATTTCAATCAAAAGTTCTAAAAGAAATCGAATATATATTCTAAAAGAATCGAATATACCAAACAGTTAACTGGTATGTTAACTATCATTTAAATTGGCTTTTTTTTTCAGGTGATAAGAAGGAAGCAAGCAAGGAAATGATTTTCAGAAAAGGCTTCAGTGTGGATGCGTGGAACAGAC
This sequence comes from Nipponia nippon, assembly GCF_047370975.1. Taxonomy (NCBI): domain Eukaryota; kingdom Metazoa; phylum Chordata; class Aves; order Pelecaniformes; family Threskiornithidae; genus Nipponia; species Nipponia nippon. Next base: position 77,901,389 of record NW_028262336.1, read on the forward strand.
TGGTGGGGAAAACAAGAAAAATTGTTTTAAAGAGTAATACAAAACAAAATTTGTATATAAATGGAGAAATAGAATATATGGGAAGAATCAACACTGATTTTTATATCAAGAAGTTATTTTTTAATAATCTTTCAGAGTACTCTGAAGAAGTCAATAGGCATTCAGATAAGCTTGATATTACTGATAGAATGAACTTGGATTTTCAAAAAGCTTTTGACTTTGAAAGTTATTCTCCTAAGACACTTTAGGGAATTAAACTATTGTAAAATTTATTAGATGTAAAATTTATTGCCTTCTCACAGATTAGTAACTCTATTGCAGGAAACAAAGGGAAAGAATGGAAAAGTTTTGCAATAGAGAGAAGCATTAGTGGTGGTCTGTACTGAAAATTGTGCTATTCATCATACCTGTAAAATGATGTAAAAAACGAAATGAATAGCAAGGATAGTGCTAATATTACAACAGTGAGTTCTGATATTACAGCATTTTCAAAGTAATCAAAACTAAAGTAAACTATGATAAAATGAGCTGATGAGAAGAAAATGCCATGAATTCAAATGATGGATATATGGAGAAAAGCCTTTCTAACTTCACCTACCTTAGTGATAGACTTTAAAACTGCATTTGTACAGTTAAAGCTGTATTGATGTAGATTAAATGAATGAAGTGCTAGAACCCTGACTGTTAACTTATTCACAATTTTTGTTTTGGACCTTTTAAAGAAAAAAAAAAAAGAGGAAAAAAAAAGCTACTTCTAAGCGTTGTGAATGTGGTGGTTTAGATATTATTTATCTTTGGAGCTAGGGATTTGAACGTTGCTCTACTTCATTTAACAATATAGACATGTCAAAATCAGTTAATGTTCCTCAGAAAGATATCTTACAGATACCCTAGGTAGTTCTATGAAAGCATATGCTTAGTATGCTACAAAAAGAACATAAGAATCAGGAGTTACCAGATAATTAATAGATAAATAGCTATGCCACTATGTATTTTCATGTGTCATCCTTTAATTCCATATTTCATTCAAGGCAACTCATCTCAAAAGTAATGTAATAAAACTGAAGATATTAAGTGGAGGCAAAAAGGATATTTGGATGTATATTATGGCTTCCATACGATATGACTTTAGAATGTATTATGGCTTCCATACGATATGACTTTAGAATGAGATTCTGAAAATCAATTTTCAATACTTTTCCAACTATAATGTCGTGAATTAATAAAATGGTTATGCTTGTTTAAAAGACTTCACATTACAAGGCTTAGAAGGCTTTAGTACAGACTGAGAACTGCAGAAAGTTTAAAATAGAAGACTTCTCATTTAACAGCATGTGATTTTTCTTTAACTTCAGAATTTGTATGTGACTTTCATATGTGAACTTCCAGTGTAATTCCCAGTTCTCGGTTCACCTGCATTTAATGCAGACCATCTCCCCTACATTTTGAGCTGACTATACTTAAAGCTGCTGCTTCTGAAATCCCAATAATAGGTCCGTGTACAGGCCACAGCTCAAAACTTTGTCAAACGCAATAGACTTGAACAGGGGAGGGAGCTGCTGGGAGGAAACTGTTAAGCCACCCTATTATTTACAAAAAAGAAAGCTAATATTATATGTCTAGATCTGCTGCTTCTATCACCAATGCCTTAACAATGATCTGCATTATTGTTTCCCCTCCATGTCTCATCTGAAATCTCTTCCTCTGTCCTGCTAAGTAACTATTCTCTTGCCTTCCTTAAAATTGTGCTCCTTAAAGAGGCTGGGAAGAGATTGGAACAAAGTAGAGAGATATAGTGATGGCCTGAAAAGCAGTTCCTGTTCACCATATTGTAGCCCAACAATTCCTGCCCATTGGAACATGATTTTACAGTCAAAGCAGTAAGACAATGAACCTCCTTTGGTCCCAGGTGTAGGAACACTGTGTAAGGCAGGGCAACTGAGACTTTTGACATAGTCTGTTTTCTGACTCATTCAGGAAAGTTAGAACAGTAATGTATAGTATTTTCAATAACACAAATGACTTTTCACTTGGCTTCACCAAAGTCCACAGATAATAGCAACATCTCTACTTCTTGCTTAGGGCCTCATCGGTTTCCCTGTGATGAGCTGTAGCACTTGAGACTTGGATTTCGAATGGTATTTTTTGAGTGAGCTGTACTCACTCTGCTTAAAAGATTAATCACTGTAACTACAAAGTATGATTGGTTTTATATTGTGCTTTGAGAACTGTAAAATAGAAAAATAATTAAAAGAAACAACAAAAATATCAATGAATTAAAGATTAAGAGAACAGTGAAAGTGAAGGAGAAATATTTAAACAGATTCTCTCCTCTCAGATTAAAAAAACAAACAAAAAACAAACGACCTCACCCTGCCCCCAACCATTAAACAAAAACAAACCATTAAAAAAATTTCAGTTCATTAACTGTTAGGTTGACATCTCTTGACACTTGATACACTTAGTGTTCAATAGACCAGCTAGCCTTTTTTGAATCATGAATATATTGTAATGAACTGTAACCTATTTTTTGTCAGATTTTTATTAGGATTCTTAATTGTTTTTGTAGAGGATCAGCAGCTAATAAAAGCTTTATTCAATGGGTCTACCGTGTTGTTATGTTGTGCCTGTATTTTGTGCCTGTATGTGAAGTATGTTGCACATCTTATAGTGTAGAAAAATTCTTAAAAATATGTTTCTTCATGCCCAATGTGTGTTGCAGGACTACCTGTGTCTCTGAATTCCAAATAGGAAGACAAGCAAGTTCTCTGGCTTCACTGCCTATGCTACATAATTCACAAATTAATCTTCATATGGTTAAAATCTGATTTGGGGGGATAACCTGAGAGAGCTTTTAGGCTTAGGACTCTGTGTTGTGTTACATTTTCTCTAGATGGACTGAATGCTTTAGTCTTTAATTAAATATCTTTGAAGTATCTTGGTCTCTGATATTTCTCAGATTTTCATTCTCTCTCCCCTGCCCTCCCCCCCCCCCCCAGCCGTTCACAATGAAGACTCACAATTAAAAGCTCTGGCTTACTATCACATGCATTTTGTTTCACATGCCTTTCTATTTTCTAGCAAGAATAAGTTATTTTGGCTGTTTGAATGTGATGCTAGTATAACAGCGGAGAAGACATCTGCACCACCTCTGATGCCCCTGCTTATCAATTCCTTCCTCAACAGCTTAGTGTTGAAGACATTAAACCCAAGCTGTACAAGGGCAATTTTTTAAGTTCCTGTTTCATTCAGTTTGGAACAGGAGTCTCCCATAAGCTACAAAAGTACTTTACTGACAGTGGTAGTTATATATCTTTCTCCCATTTCTATCCTGAATGTGAAAAAGAGACTGATGTTTTCCTTGACATCAATATGGTTCTTTGAAATGTTTTGGATTGTTGAGCCATCACTCTTTGGAAAAAAAAAAAAAAAAAGTCAAATTTCCAATAGATTTTCTGACTAAATCCATCAGAAAGTATCCTTTCCTCACTGCTGTACTTAGATTAACACTCACAGGGCTTAGAAGTTTCTCTCATGCTTCTAATTTCACAAGATCACATTTTGTTGGGTTTTACCCCTTCAAATGAAGGGTTTACTTATAAAGGAAATCAAGGAAATTACTTGATGTTTCACCACCTACAGAATGAGAAAGCAGAGAAGAAAAAATGTTGCACATAGTGACCTGTCCTTTCTAACTGCATCCTGACCACATGCATGCAAGTTTGTAACTACAGCCACCACCTCCATTGTCATATCGTCACTCACCCATCACTGTAGAACTTCTTTCCAACAGTAGTAGCTGTGACCTATGGAGCACCCATTTGAAACAATTAGAGCAACTGTGCCGTGTTGTATCACTCACCTCTTCCTACTCTCCCATGGCACTGAAAATCATTTGTAGTAGAAATGAAGCATGATGAATCAGCTGCTTCTTTGTTCATGCATGTCTTCTACCCCTCCACCTGTTTAGCAAGGCATACATTGCTGGATATTATTGCATCAGCAGATGGAACTCTTTATACTAACTTGGTGAGCCATAAATACTCAAATTTTTGAGCAAGAGGTCCCACTGGAGCACCAAGCCCCACAAGGCTAAAGTCTTAAATGGAGCTTTGCTACTTCCAGTTGGGATAGACCAGAATTCATGAATCTTTGTCTATCTGACATATAAAATAGGTGAATTTACCATTAAAAAATAGCATTGCACCATTGCTTGTTTGAGACTATTAATTTGATTAAGGTGTTCCCTTGGACCATATGAGATAATCAGACTTTGATTGTAACTGTGTAAGTGTGCCGATTTATTTCCTTCTGGGAAAAGACTAATGGATAACATAATTGTAATAAACTGCTATGTAGTAACATTTACTATCCTTCTAGATACTCACAAAGACAAGGAATTCTCCAGAGAAGAATCATAGCTCAGTCACAAAAACCTCACAGTCAGACTACCCTGAAGATGCTGCATGTCTATTCCTATTCTGTTACATAAAACAAGGAGAAATAACTAGGAGATCTGTATGATGGTGAATTTGGGAGTGCGAGCACTCCATATTAAAAAATTACCAGATGAGGATATATTTACCTATTTACAAATATCTAAGTCTCCTATTTAACATAATGATACCAAAACTTAGATATATGGTGCATCTTCAAAAAGAAAACAGAATTTGTAGACATGATTATGTAAAAAAAAATTCTCCTGGTTCACATCTATTATATTTCACTTTGACATAAAGATCAATGACAATCAAGAGTGCATTTTGCAGTGCCAATTAATGTAGATATAAGAACAGATTTTGGTTCCTATTCCCAAGGCTACTTTAGACTGAACATACCAAGAATGTAAAATCCTCAAAAGGAAAGTAAGTTTCCTGTCTGTACCAAGAGAACTAGTGCATACAGTAGCATTGCTTGTGCCAATGAAATCGACTTGGCTGCATTTCTTGCTGAAGGCAACCATATCTGCCAGCATATTAAATATCAAAATACAATACATAAAATTAATTGAGAAAAATATCACTCTATAAAAAGGATTCATCCATGAAGCTCATCATTTAAGCTGGATGATCTGGATGCTTAGGCATGACTGGTCCCACTATCAACATTTTCAGAGCTATATAGAGTGACTGAAGAAACAGAAACAAAATTAAAATAGTTTGTTTTTTTCAGCACTGTTCCCCTTCCCTTATGCTTTTTTTGACAGTTGAAATTGAAAACATGCTGTAGCTCCTCTGCAGCTGATGTACAGTGGGTACTATGTTAAGACGTGTGGCAGCTGTGAGGGGTTGTGCAATTGCTGTGGGTGGAGTGGAAGGGAGCAGGAGCAGCTGTCACTGCAGCATTTGTCTCTCATCAGGAATTCAGAGCAAACTGTATAAAACAATGTTAAAGATTGCTCTTTTGGCCTGTTTAATTCTGGATGCTGTAAAACTCGTTATCCACACGGTTTACACAATCCCTGCCCAGAACATCAACTGCGCAACAATCTTCACTCTACTTCTCAGACTGTAACAAAGGCATACTAGAGGTATTATTCCCATTGAGTTTACAGGAGTATTTCATTCCCATTGGGATACTCATCTGTCATACGGAGTTTAGGATCAGAGTTTTCATGACTATCATATTCAAATGTGAAGGGTAGTACTTTTATGGTATTCAAAGATTTAACAAAAAAACCCCAAAAGCAGTTATAACAGAAATAACCTTAAACAAGAAGACAAAAATATTCAAAGAATAGATTGATTGGTAAAAATGATTTTGCATCACTCTCTCTCTATGAAAGCTTTATTAACATTTATTTGGTTCTGGTTTTTGTGTTGGTTTTTTTTTTAATTTTAATTTTCTTTGTCTATATACTCTGCCAACGTTGCAACCATATTGACTTGAAATGATTTTTTCAAATTTATCCTGAAACTACTGTATGTTTTAGGGTCAAAAATGCTAACATATCTCTGTTTTTATTAGGAGCAGAGACTAAAATCTAGTCTAAAGTTTAAGCATTGAAACATTTCATTAATAGATAAAACTCCTACTTCAGTCTTGAATCTCTTACTTATTGCCATTTTTTGCTGACCAAACAAAAGCAGCACTCTCCAAAATACCAGAAAGAGCAGTCAGCCTTTGTAATTTGTGTTTTAGCTCTAGATACCCCAAGTCCATAATCTAGTGAGGACCAAGACGATTGTCATTTCTGTAGCTTGATTCTCACTGTTAGACTGTGTTAGAAAAATTGAAACACAGGGGCAATGATAATGCTTTAAATTTCCTCAACAAGGAGTTTCTTCCAGCAACCAAGCATCTTGTAATTTTGTAAACCATTTTGCAAATGGTGCATGTATGCCATATCCTTACAAACAATCCTGAGGTAATTTTCAATGTCTCTCTCTTTGCAAATTTATTCAAAAATTTAAGAGATCACTGTATTAGAAGGAACTGTTACCTAAAACTACCACTACTTCAACCTACACCACACCTTTACATGTCAAAATAATATAAGTATTTTTCTTCAGTCAGACTCACAGTAAGGTGAACTTGGTCTCAGCTTTTTTTTCAGATAGGAATGATTCTGGTGTGGGAATTAATGAGATAGTGTTTTACTTTGACGAGATGCAGCTGTGGCCTTGAGGCTTGTTACAAACACGTTTGCAGGAATGCAGCTGTGGCCTTGAGGCTTGTTACAAACAAGTTTGTGAAACTTACAGGCAGAAAAATAAGGATGAGATTGGATACATCCCTGAAAGAGGAATTCGCATGCACCAACTTGAAGAACCAATGGGTAATGCTGAGGGGACGCGTGGATGCAAGACAGTAGCGAATGAGATGGGTTTTGCTTGCTCGTGAACACTAGATCATATTATAAAAGGGATAGATTGTAAAAACAAAGTGTCGTCTTTGCTTGTCTTCGCTTGTCTTCACCTAAACTCATACGCAGAGTCCATGATTAATTGCCACATTCTGGTGCAATGTCAATGGGAAAACTCTTAAGTTTTTTTAATTCTGAAAAAACCAACCAAACAAATCCCAACAAGTTGGAAGGATGTCTATTATACAGTTTACTATGTAAGTTTCAGAATTAATTTGGTTTTAAATATTGTATAATACACACAAAGAATAGTGGTTAAGATAACACATCTTCTTTAATATAAGCTTTCTGCCTTGGCATATGGCCACTGTCTGTATTCAGTTAAATATCTAAATGCACTTACCTATTAATATCCACTCCCAAAATATCTGACGTGCATTTAGTTGTCTACAGGCATTTCAAGTTTTTCCCTTTTAATTCACATGCACATTAGTCTTAGTTCAGCCTCTTCAGTTCACAGTTTAGTATAAATTTTGAAGGAAATAACATTTTAATATGTCATCCCATAAGTATTGTAGAAAAAAGATGGAAAATAGGGAAGAAAATAGCTATTTTACGTTGCATCTGGGGTATACTGATTTCTTTCTATACCAGATTTTATGGCATCCAGCAGTGTCTCTTCACATCTACTTTACAGAGGTCTACTCAGGATATATGGGATATTGATAGTGAATGTTGAATTATAGGAGATACTTAAATTGTAACTATGTGTAAATAGAGGTAAATGTCATGTGTAAGTATAAGTGAGTGACACGGAGTCCCATCTTATCCTCAGTTTCCTCAAGTTGGAGACCAGTAACTCTTCCCATGATAAATTTATCTGGGGGTCTCCTACTAACAGTTTTGGTAAATATGTAAATGCCTGTGGGTACTTTCCACTGATTGAAGGAAGACAGAGATTATGGAAGCTATCTCTTGAAATTATCTTTAAAAATATATTAATCTGGATTTAAAATATTCTACCTGTGACTTGTGTGTGTAGAACAGCTCTCATGGTTTAAGCCTGATATAGGTAGCTCAGCCCCACACAACTGCTCGATCACTCTCCACCAGTGGGATGGGGGAGAGAATCGGAAGGGTAAAAGTGAGAAAACTCATGGGTTGAGATAAAGACAGTTTAATAGGGAAAGCAAATGCTGCACATGGAAGCAAAGAAAAATAATAAATTCATTCACTACTTCCCATTGGCAGGCAGGTGTTCAGCCATCCCCAGGAAAACAGGGCTGCATCACACATAACAGTTATTTGGGAAGACAAATGCCGTAACTCTGAACGTGTGTCGTCCCTGCTTCCTCCTTCTTCCCCCAGCTTTTATTGCTGAGCGTGATGTCATATGGTATGGGATATCCCTTTGGTCAGTTGGGGTCAGATGTCCATGGTTGTGTCCCCTCTCAGCTTCTTGTGCGTCTCCAGCCTACTCACTGGTGGGGTGGGGTGAGAAGCAGAAAAGGCCTTGACTCTATGTAAGCACTGCTCAGCAATAACAAAAACATCTCTGTATTATCAACACTGTTTTCATCACAAATCCAAAACAGAGCACCATACCAGGTACTATGAAGAAAATCAACTCTATCCCAGCCAAAACCAGTACAAACTATGAGTTTATAATAAAATAACATCTGCGTTTCTTTATAGTTTTTATGAACAAAATAGGTAATTATACAATTACAGACAATTTGACTTCCTATGCTTGTACTAAAATTTTTATTCTGCATATGCTCTCTTAATAAAAAGAGAAATCTAAAAGGAGGGAAACATTTAAACTTCTGCTTAGTTTGACATAATGGAACTTCACTGAGCCACATCTGGGACTACTATCCATTCATCCAGTACAACCCAGAACAACAATAAAAATCTTTAGTATTACACAAAGACTGCCTCTTTACGGATATGTTGCCAAAATTTGATTTATTCTTGGGGAAACAAAAAACCCAAACCAAACCCCTGCAATTCAGGAGTTGATACCCAAAGGGGTTCCTCTGTTACAAATGCAATGAAGAGAAAAACTATAATAAAGGGAACATTTCTATGAAGAGGGCATCAGAAAGGTGTAGCTTCTTTGATACGGAAAAATGAAGACTGAAAATGTTTGTATATAAATAAATCAGGGGAATAAACACACAGACAAGAGATACTTCAGTTAGAGGACAATTTTTTCACAAGAAAAAGTAATATGAACTCTCTGCAAGTAACATTAAGCTGGAAATTTTAAGAAAGCTTCTGAACAGAGCAGAGAGCATCTGGAATGGCTTTCCAGTTTGCATGCTCTCCAGATAGAAAGTTTGTAAAATAGATTATATTACATGCTACTACTTATGTATTCTACTTGGAAAAAAACCCACAAAACCCAAACAAACAAGCACAGGATGTATTATTATTATTTTGCTTGCTTTGATTTTTATGAGGTAGACATTACTATTCAAAAAACACAAAATGCAGAAAGACCCAGCCAACAAATTTTTCTTTTTTTTTTTTTTATTTTATTAGTGTAGAAAAGGAATGATTAGCAAGTTTTTAGATGGATTTTGGTCTTGGAATGTCGGTAATTGGAAGTAGATACTTTATGCTACTGTTTTAAGGATAGCCTTTATTCTGGATATGCCATTAATAAGCTTCTACACAAATAATGCAGAATGCCCTTAGTGTAAATGAGAATCTGTGACTTTCACTTAATCACATAGGATTAGCCATTAGGTAGGAATTTTAAAGGCATCAGTGGCATCAGTCCTTAAGTTCAAAACAGATATTATTGTTAGGTGAGAAGTCTCCTTCATGTTTTATTTATGGCATTTATACTTTCACTTATATATCACTCTTGGAAAAATCATATTTAATTCACTCAACATTAGTTATATCCAAACTTTATGGTTTCACTTTGGGACTGTTTAAAAGTGTGTGTGTGTATATATATATTATATTTAACATTCATTCTTGTAAGATGAGAAAAATAAATGTCATTTTTCTACAGGAAGTATCTGCACAATGATAATAAATGAACATTGAAAAATTGAGACAACTTTCTTAGAGGAATGGTTTTGGTAAGTTTTATCTTATTAATGCTATAAATGCACTGTTAGTTTTCAACTATTCCTAATTAATTCACAGTTTAATAGTTTATAACTTAAATATCTCAACACTTGAAGGAAATCTGTAAAATTATTTTGTTTTCTTTTATTAGCTACACTTCTGTGAAAAAAATTCGAAGAGTCTAGATACTTCTGAAAACAAACAAACATACAAAGTTTGTTGTAATAGCCTGATATTATTTCCTCTCCTGTCAGCTTTCTATTTATTTTGTCTCAAGGCTTTGTTTTTTTAATAATAGATGTTTTACATGAAAAAGCTGACTTGTGGAGCTGCAATCAAGGCAGAAGATGAGGCTTTTCTAATATATGAGCTCTTTAGAAACTGAACTGTCAAAAAAGTTAAAATTCAAGGTCCACAAGTAAGATGTCTGTCAACTGTTCAGTATGTATTTGCTCAATCTTAGACAGGATTTGTTTTTAAGATTGAAATTGTTTAACAAAAAGGAATAGTAACTGAGCAGAAGCTATTGCATTAATCTGTGACTTTTTATATATATATTTATATATATACACACTTATATAAAATAACTCACATTAAACTAGTCGCATCACATGACAATAGACCATAATGTATCATTAAGAATGCATGCCTTTTCATGGGTAGTTCTGCAGTTATTTATTGAAAAATTTTGCTCATCTTCATTCTGTGGCTAAAACCTGATAAAATTCTGTGAAGAATTATCAAAAACATGAGAAGATGAGAAGACATGTTGCTGTTGTGCACATAAAGGAGTGTTCAAACCTGGGCTCAGAGAAAGGAGCTAAAGGCAACTACTCAGACAGATGAGTCTTTAAAATAAACAAAGATATATTTGTTCAAGCACGAATCTTCTAAGTGTCCACACTTCTAATGGCTAATGTAAACCTTTGAGTGGATTTCAAAGCATCACACTGAAGTACAGGGGACCACAGGTGGCATTTCATTTGAGTTCATTACAACCAAAAGCAATTCACTAGAGTTTAGAAAAGAAAGTGCACTCTCAATTTGTTAGTGTCATGATTTCCGAAATCTTCTCATATCAAAGCGCATATTAATCTAAGGTCAATAAAACTTTGCCTTTGTGCTGTTTTTTCCTTTTCCTACTTTCCCTCTTTTTTCTCCCTCTCTTTCTCCCTTTCTTGATTCCTTCTCTTTCCACAGTAGTCTTCTCCTCTCACTTTTGCAATGTTGTCAGTGATATACTTTCAAAAGGTCATGCTAACTCCTGTTTTCTTCTAGTTTGGGCTGTTGGTTTCAGTGGCACCATTTGACAGTGAATGTCTGAATTATTCACATCTAACTGTACAGACATCTATTGGAGATGCCGAGTTGAGCAATACGGTCCCTGTATGTCTCAATTCTGAAAAGCAGAAATAATTAGGCAATTCCAGAGAGTATTTCTCAGCTTTAATGACCTAGAACATTTTTGTCAGGCCTCTGCAGGCCTTACTGGCCCTGCCTCCTCTGGGGCCTTCCACCACCCTGCCCACAGCCCCAGAACCCATTTCAGCTTAGTCCAGAACCCTCAGTCCCTGCCCCAGTGACACCACAGCAGTGCCAGTCTCCTGCTGCTCACAGCCCTGCCCTGCCTGGCCATGGGCCCTGCTGAGCCCATGTTATCACCACATTGTACTGAACTCATTATTTCTGTGCATTACAAAAGTGTAGCAATACTTTTCAGGATGTGCTTTCTGCTTTGTCTAAAATTTTTAAGTAGCAATCTTGCTTTGCAAGTATTATAATTAACTATATAGTAAACGATATATCTTAGGGGAAAAAAAAAAACCACACTAAAGATATGTCTCAAACAGTTTCATTCTACACATTACTTCCTCCCTTTCCAAATTTTCCCACTGTTTGTCTTCTGCTTCTAAGTAAGTGTCTATTTCTTTTATTTAGTACAAACTTTAAAAAATAGGACACCCTTCTGAGTTCCCAAGCATTTGGATATTAAAGAAATTATACTAAGGGTATTACCTTAACTAACTGACCACTGTTTTCATCTCCACGGTATAACTAATTTGATGAAATCCTCACATATAAATCAGAACACAGGAATAGTCCTTAAATAGATCAGAAATGTCTCTGTATTAGCTACAAAGGGCACAGTGATTAATAACCTCAGATTACATAAGAAGAATGTCACCTTGAATGCCTATAAATTATATCAAATAAACTCGAGTTATGGATGTATTGAAAACATCTCTTAAGCAGGCTTTTTAGTTCTGATGTAACATCCACAGACTGCTGTGAATGAGTATGCTCCCATTAACTGTTTCAAATGTTATTTGAAGTTCAGCCCTCAAAGTGTACTGTTAAAACTGAACCTGATATGAATTACAAAAATATTGGTAATAATCAGTTTTCCCTATGGTTCTTTATACCCTAAAACCTAGTGTAATTTGTTTGAAACAAATTTGTCTTTAGGGAATTACTGTTTCCTGCACTGCATTTAAGTTATAGGTAGGATATATAAATCCTTAGCCTTGCAATCTCTCTGTGTCTATTTCTGCATGTCTCTGTTCATTTCTGTCATGGCTAACACAATAATTTATTAGTAGTAATAAAGTACAGTGAAGTGGTCAGTAGAATGTAGCTATTTATTATGGTAGGCTGCAAGCTTAATTTTTTTATGTTTTTTATGTCTAAACTAAAACTGTAAAAAATTATTCTATAAGACTTGGGGGCTCAATGTTTGTTATTTTTAAAGTGCTAGAGTGCACCTTTAAAATACTTTCAGCTAGTTTCATTAAAAAAACACAAAATATATAAACCTACTCTTTCCTAGTAGGGTGTTTAAGTACAAATCTGAAAGTCTAAAAAAACCATAATGCACTTCAGTATTTGTGTTGCTCTAGGGGCATGTGAAATCCATAGATGCCTTATTAAACCTCAGCTGGCAACTAGAGAACTGTACCTATCCAGAGCACATCAGTCCTGAGAACACGGTATAACTTGAATCTGACTCTACAAAGTATTTAGAAGATGATTATGTTGTCCTTTAAATATCAGCTGGTTCAGGAAAGAGGAAATGGGGCAAAGCAGGGACCGTTAACAAACAGACAGGACCAGAAGTGGAAACCCAGGAAAAAAATACCTCCCAGCATATAGATTCTGAATCAGATTGAGCTAAATCAGGAAAAAAAACATCTAGGAACAGTATGGGGATGAAGAACATTCCTCCTCTTTCCTTCTTTTCTGGGTACGCACCTCTAATCAAGTAACTGCTGTATGCATCTTATCCTGTACAACCTGTTCTATGATACACAATATGTAAAAGCCAGGATCAGATTTATAAGATTTCAATTTTAAATGTTTTGTAAATCCTAAGCACAACGAGGCAGGAGTTCACAGGTGTAAGTAAAAGAGAAATTAGAGGAGCCACCTTATGAACTAAGAATGTTTTGTGTCTTCTGAAAAGGAACAAGACAATCAGGAAAACTAAGCAAGACAAAAACAATCTTTTAAACCAATGATTCAGAAAGTGGTGTAGGATTTATTTCAAGAATTAGACAGCTACATTTAGGTGTCCAGAAGGAGAGTTGTTTTTTGGTCTTGTATAATGTTGGCCATCCCCCAGAAAAGATGTCTTTGGTATTCTGTGGCATCTAAAATGGCACTAAATGGCTGTGCTGGTTTTGGCTGGGATAGAGTTACTTTTCTTCATAGTAACTAGTATGAAGCTATGTTTTAGATTTGTGATGAAAAAAGTGTTGATAATACAGAGATGTTTTTGTTATTGCTGAGCAGCACGTACACAGAGTCAAGGTCTTTTCTACTTCTCACACTACCCCACCAGCAAGTAGTCTGTGGGTGCACAAGAAGTTGGGAGGGGACACAGCTGGGACAGCTGACCCCAACTGACCAAAGGGTTATTCCATACCATATGATGTCATGCTCAGCTTATAAAGCTGGGGAAAAAAGAAGGAAGGGGGGCATGTTCGGAGTTATGGCGTTTTGTCTTCCCAAGTAACCGTTATCCGTGATGTAGCCCTGCTTTCCTGGAGATGGTTCAACACCTGCCTGCCGAGGGGAAGTAGTGAATGAATTCCTTGTTTTGCTTTGCTAGTGCATGTGGCTTTTGCTTTACTTATCAAACTGTCTTTATCTCAGCCCATGAGTTTTCTCACTTTTACTCTTCTTATTCAGTCCTCCATCCCAGTGGGTGTAGTGAGTGAGCAGATGTGTGATACTTAGTTGCTGTCTGGGGTTAAACCACAACAATGGCTAATAACGAAATCTCTACTAATTACAAACAGAATTCTCATGTCTAACACTATTTCTGGATAAGAGCATGGCAGAGGTAGCACCTGAAACCTAGTTTCTGTATCTACACATAAAAAATGAAATTTAACTGTATCAATCTCAGTCTGAATCCTTCCTTAAACTTTTTTGTTTGGTTTTGGTTTTTTATTTATTTTACTAACAGCTAATTACAAGATAAAATATGATGGTCCTTAAGAAATTAGTTGCTACTGAATTCAAGACTTCTCTCTTGCTGTATCAATACATTAAATATTACTTCTCCTCTGTTTTTGAATGGTTTTGATTTAATTAACCTGCTTGCCTATGTCTAAACAAATTAGAGTGCACAGAATGTAAAACCAAATAATGTGTTTTATCCTTCCTTTTACTCCCAAATTCTATAGCTAGGGTACTATACTCAAGAAATAAGAAGTGTTTCCTTCCTGAGTGACTGTAGCTTGAAAATCTCTGAGGCTGTACTACAATAAGTGCAAGTGTAAAATTCAGGCATGAAAATATTTGACCTAAATCTTGGCCTAAATAATTGACACTTGGGCATTTGCAAAAACAGAACTTCAGTAGTAACTTTCCATGTGTAAATAAGTAGCTGACTGATTTTTACAAGTACTGAGCATCTTCACTGCTTACCTGTTTTTTTCCTACTAAAAAGATGTATGATTCATCTGCCTTAAATAACATACCTTCAAGTTGGATCTCAAAGTCTGAGCTAGTCACTCAAAATTCTTATGATAATCTGTGGAGAGAAATAAGCACATTCAAAAGGAAATTCATTCAAATCTTATGACAAGCAATACTAGATGGATCAGATTAATTATACCTATAGTAGCTATTTCTCTCTTTTGCAATAAAAGCATCCTTAAATAACTTTATCACATTCAGAAGTCAGCCTTTTAGATAGATAAATCTAGGGTCACTGTTAAATCTAAAGCTAGAGCTGATTCCTACGGAAGACCACAAAATGAAAAATCACATGCTATAAATATTTGATTTTTTGTGTTGTAAACCTTCCATAATTCAAGGATGATATTTTTAATGACATCTTAACTGTGTTCATAATAATTAATATTCATCTGTTAATACTGCTGCTCTGAAGCAACTTAAAACAAGAAGCTCTATACCATATTTATCTAACTCAATGAAAATCCCAAGCTGATGTTCTTTTTACTCAGGTTTTTACTGAGAATTTTAGAAATCTTTGCACTGAACTGATCTTAAAACTTATTACAATTTTTTAATAAATAATTATCATTTATGAACTGCAAACCACAAAGGCAAGGAAAGGGAATACTTGATTCTTCAGTACTGAAAAGTGGGAAGAAAATCAAATTGTAACATAGAGTCTTGCTGCAGGACTTAAAACCTTGTTGGACAAGTCAAGAGATTTCAAAAGATTGTTACAGAAGACAATAATAACAGATGAAGGAAATATTTCCGTAAGCAGCTAGTATACAAAAGTTCGTATCAGTGGAATTATACATGCAACATTGACAGAACCTGTGTGGCTATGTAACCACCATACCGTTGGATAACATTGGGAGACTGTCTTCGTTTTTTAAGATTAACTCTTTATTTTCTTTTTTTCTTTTGTAAATAGAACAGAGAGCACTCTGTACAAGAATGTGTGTGGGAATGACTGAAGATGTGAAAACAGTGCTGTACACTTTGCTAATTGGAGAAGGAGAACAGTAAAAGAAAATCCACACTGGAATATGGAGGTACAAGCTATTTTACTTTTTGGCACAAGTAGATTACTGCCTGTCAATGAAATGGTATTCTCTGTTTTATATTTCAGTGAAGAAAAAAAAAATATTGTGCATTGTTCATTCCATTTTTAAAAGAAATTTGATTGGATAGCTGAATGAAAAGTCAGACCTGCTCATGTAATTCTCAGTCTTTCAGCCAAGTCATGTCCACATAATGCTTTTTTATTACTTTTCAGAGATTTCTTAATCATTTTTGCTACTAGTGAACTTTCTCTCCTTCCTCTACAATCACACTTTTGTGTCAGTAGTAGGATGATTAGAATCAAATGCAGTATTTTGGATATTGAACATTCTTCTGCATATATATCGTATTGAATTTAGTGATGTTCCTTGCAGTATAACATCCTATACGAAAATCAAAACAAGCTCTTTAGTACTTCCAGGCAATTTATGAAAATGGCTAATAAAATTGTACCTAAAACTGTAGCACTTCATCACACATCTTCTAGTTACCTTTTATCTAATACATTGTTTATGGGTAGTTTTCCCTTGAATTCAGATTTTGTTTTTCAATAGTATAAATAAATATTTTTTCAGAATTACAAAACTGCAAAATACATATACTGAAATACTTCCTCATCATAATGTCTTAGTATCTGTAATAACAGCACCAGCAGATAAAAATGAAACGTTACTATTTTATGGGTATCCTAGCTTCTTTTATAGTTAGAAACAAAGATAATAGACATTGTAGCTTTACATCCAAGCTTTCTTAAAATTGAAAATGGGATGCATACTCTCACAAGACAAATGAAAATGAAATTCAATTAGAATGATGGGTGTGGAATGAGTATAGAATTGATTATCAAGAAAATTATTGTATAGGCTGATTACTCATATGTTGCATTGAGTGTGAAAATACACTTGGAAGGGTATATATGAACATATGAATGCATTTACTATTCAAGTGTGAGAATAAAATAATTCTGAAATAATTTTGAAATATTAAAAAGTCAGACAGTCCAAACCCATTGATTACCACTTTGTTCAGTAACTAGGAGAAAACTAGATATGGGTTGCTATAAATCATGCACTAAAAGTAGGACAGGGAATCAAAGTATGCTAGCAACTGGCCTATTTTTCTTGGATTATTTATAGGTTCCAAAAAATTAACAGGTCTTAAGAAATGGCTAGGTATGATGGAAGTCATACAGAGTTCTTTTTATGGTACTTTGCTTCACAGAGTAGTTTCAGCCTGAGAGAATAAAACATGCTTTTATGTCTGAATAATATTATGAAGAAAATAAAAAACTGATTCTGTGTTATCTGTCTCAAATAAAACAACATATTTGATAAAGCTGGCCACTTAAATGCTATGAACCTTATATTTACAGATTTTCAAGTCTATTGTTTAAAAAGAATCATTTGTGATAGAGGCTGTTTTATTTTAGCATGCCTTTATATTATGCTGTTATATTTCCATCAAGTTATATTATACCTCAAGACAGGCTGTTCTAAATTCTTTTGGAACTAACTCTGGGCAACTTAATAGACATTACTTTTTACTGATATTTTTTGTTTGTAGATTGCATTTGTGTAGCATCAACAATTTGAAAAACATGGTCATATTCACTTGCATACAGGAAAAAGTAATCCAAAGAAGCTATCTATCACATTTAACTTTGGCATTTATAAAGTTTTCAAGACTTTCTGAAAATTTTATTAGAAATATAAGGGATTGGTTTTGTCATAGGAAAAATGTGTCTGGTTCAGTTTACAGCATAATAAGATATATCTATTATAAACCAGATCACAGCATATGTTAAATTTGATCTTGAAATCATTCTGAGTGATTCAAGTTTATTTTAGGAGTCCACTCAGCTGTGACAATACTCAATGCAAAAGATAATAAAACTGTCATAATGAAATAAAAATACTATAAGAGAGTGTAAGTCAAACAAATACATACTGGTTTCCTGTATAGTTTCTGATTCAGAGAACCATTAACTTTTTATTTTAAATGACAGCTAACTTAAAATAAATCTCAAAGTCCCATGTAAAAAAAAAATAAAACCAAACCTGTAAAATATGTTTACATAAATTCTAGTAATCTCTTTTGTTACTCTTTAGGAAAGAAGGAAGAAAGAAGGAATGAAGTCAGGAAGGAAGGAGCATACAGGCAAGCATGCATATGTGCATATGTACAGAAATACAAGGTTTGCAGTCTTCTGGAGGCTTTTTTCATGCGTGTGTAGTAAGAAGCCATGCAGGTATAAAAGTTTTATTTTTGTAAGCATATATATTTTTCTCCATAGTGGCTGAATTGTTTAAATTCAAGACGGCAGAATGCAAAGCCCATGAGAGCACGAATGAAAAAAAAAAATAAAAAAGAAAAGGAAATAAAAGACTGCAACAAGGTAGATTATTTTAAGGTTAAAAAGTAGTAATAGCTGAATGTGAGGACAGAAGGAAGAGAACAGAACTTTGTAGATGAGGACAAAACATTCAATCTTTCTGCCAAAAAGTATGACCTCCTTTTGAAACATCTGCTTACAGAAAGAGAATTAAATGTTCTGAGCAGTCTGACATTTTGAAAGTGCATATTTACTATTAATAAACAGACAGATCAGAGAGAATACTTTACTGGAGGAAGAAAGGAATCAGAAAAACTAGTAAGCAAGAGTTAATGACTATAGACCAAAAACTAGTTTCAGGCTTGCATTGGTGTACTGGACACTACAATATAACAGAAGAATGATGAGGAGGAGCAGGTCATGTTGACCAATGCACTCAGTTCTCTAGTGAAATGTTCACAGCTGGATGTTCCACTGCTTGAGGGCTTGGCAAACATACAAACAAAAGATAGATAACATTGCTATGCAGAGATATATGGAAGAAGTATAAAACAGCCCATATCTAGTGCCTATATTTGGTACATACATGAATCACTTCACTGACAAGTCATTGTATGCTTATGCCAGAGATGTCATAATCCCTCTTTAGGAAAACACCTTAGAAATTTGCAGCCACTGATGTTTCAACCACAGGCAGATGATCTGCCAGGACTGGGTCTTCCTTGTTGCCTCCTGGCAGGATGCCTTCCTGGGGCTCCCCCCTGCTGTGGGATTTGTGAGTATACAGAATAAAAGAACATTAATCTCAGCAGTCTTGTTGTTCATTTCTGAATGCAAATCCATTCCTGATATTTCACAAAACAATTGGTGAGAATGGAGAATAAAAACCACAGCAATTCAGCCGCTACAGGAAGTAAAATGCCAAGATTTCAGAGTGTTTATTTTGAAGAATGCAAAGAGGTAAAGAAAAAGTTAATATCGATTTTTTCTTAATGAATCATAGGGTGAATTCTCAGACTGTATGTGACATACCTGATAAGAACTTGGGTTACCTACCTGGGGAAGCTGAAGAACATTCATGTGGAGATGCTACCAAATCTGAAAAGTATGAAAATGTAAAAAGGAAGCAAGCTGAATGAGGAGGAAAACACTTGGTGGAATCATCTATAGGGATATATAAGTGAAGTGGATGCCACATGATGGTGCTGAAGAAGCAGAAAAGAAAATCTGCAGGGAATACTAACAAGAAGGAAGAAGAAACATAAGGGAAAGCACTCAAAGGATCACTGAAAAAATACAAAAGACAGGAAATGTCAGTTACAAGGTTTCCCAGAGAAGAAAAAGCATCAGCAAGATTAGTTGCACAAGAATTTTAATTGGGCAAGAAGGTTGTAGTGGCTAGACTAGGGATCAGTTTCAATGAAACGAAAACCTGCTTATGTGGGAGACAATCTGGTGCTACAGGCGGTCTTCCAGTGTTGCTCAAAAGAGTGCAGCAGATATAACTCTGGGAAGGAGGCAAGAAGATACTAGCACTTATAGAAAATAATTTAAATGTTTTAATAAACAGTAATAATTTTGCAGTGATTACACTGGATCAATTTTTATTGTCTACTGGAAAGCAGGTAAGATGCACTGTTTATGTAATGTACATACTTTATAAAAATGAAGAAGACATATCTAACAAAATGAAACAAAGAAGATGGTAAGTGGAGCACAAAAATTAGAGTTGCAATACATTTTCCTTAATTAAACAGCAGACTCATTACAAAGGCAGCTTTAGAAATATTTTGAAAAGTTTTGAACTAAATTTTATGTGAACAATTATGTAATTAAATGTATTTCATCATGCACTTCAGAAGTAGTATTTTGTAATGTAACTGATACTGCTTTTATGTCCAAAATAAAAAATTCTGAACTGTCTTGTTTTATAGCAGACACCTTAGATCAGTAGCTTGTCATTTGCTACTATGTCGTACTGATAACAGCTATATTGCCTCCATAGTTTGGAACATTTTACCCTTTTGATTTCTTATTTAGCAAATACAATTTTCCAATTTCAAATGAAAATTCTGATGGTATATTTCTGAGTTCATCCATATTTAATGTGATTTCAGTGTGATAAAAATTTCCTTTTAATGATTTCATAATTTGTGGCAAATTCCATTCAGATAAGGGATATGCAGTGTAAAACCTCAGATTCACCAGAATAAAATACTAGTAAACAATAGCTGTGCATTTCACTAATGAATTATACATCAAGAGGAATTTTTAAAATATGCTTACATTTTATACTTTTGTATACTTATTTTTACATGTATCTCTCTATATAAGTTATATGCTTGCTGTGGAATAAATCTATGATTAATATTTTTACCTGACTTTTAATACTAATTTGTTCCTGACAGATATACTTAGAACTCTTTGAAGCACTAGTAGCTCCACCAGTGGAAATAGTTGGTAAGTATCTGAAAATTAAATTGTTTTGTTGGGTTTTTTTTGTTAAAAGATATATTGAATTGCCTTAAAGAATTATTGCTCATCATTTTAAGGTAATGGAGATTCTGACATACGAGAAAAGGCAGAGAGAGCTGGAATTTTTCTGAATGGGGAAGAGAAGGCTTGGGGGAACTTAACAGTATGTGTAAATACCTGATGGGGAGAAGTTAAGAAGACAGAGCCAGACTCTTCTCATTGGTGTCCAGAGAAAAGACAGGAGGCAAAGGGCACAAACTAAAATACAAGAAATTGTGTTTAAAAGTTAAAAAAAAGCTTTTTCATTGTGAGAGTGGTGAAGCACTGGGGCAGCTTTCCCACAGAGGATGTGAATCTTCCATCCTTGGAAATACTCAGAACCTGACTGGATATGGTGCTTGGCACCCTGCTGTAGCTGACCCTTCTTTGAGCTGGGGGATTGGACAAGCCAATCTTCAGAGGACACTTCCAATCTCAAATGTTCTGTGATTGTGTGTTTTGGGTTTGTTGGGTTTGTTTTGTTTTCTTTTTTTAATTCTTTTTAGTATTATACACAAAATGGCTTAACTAAGCACAAAATATTTATTTTGAACTTATACTTTTGTCCATATATAAATATAGGCAATAGGGATCTGATCTAAGTCTACCAAGTTAAACAAGAGGATGTCCACTGACATAAAAGAGTTCTTAATTAAGCTTTCACTAAATATTTTGACGCCATCCTACATACAGAACAGAATCATAACAAATGATTATTAAGAAAATATTCTGGAAATAAATTAACAATCTCTCTCTACCAATGTATTAGAGCTTCATAAATATTTACTTTTTGTAATTGTTTTCACAAAAAACATAAAATACTTTTGTCACAGATGAGCCTGTATTGTTAAAAGAAAACATGGGAATTTTTACTAGATTTGTTCTGTTGCTCTATGGAGAAGATATAGATTTGTAGTCACAGCTTGTGCAACACGGTTTTGTTCACAGTTACTGTGATTAGATTGAACTAGTTTTAATTAATGACTGTTGTGCTGAATAATATATTATTTCAACTGAACAAAGAATTAAAGCAGAGGTGAGTGTAGTTTTCTTGGATAGCAATGTGCTGCTCACTAGAAGAAAACAGAGCTTCAGTGACTTCAGTGCCCAAAAATGGATGTTTTGAATAAGATTAAGTAGCCTTTATTCATTCTAGAACTTATCAATGTAAACAATTCCCTTGAATTAAATTAAGCAGCTAGAGATTTCCAGCCTTTCCTTAGGAGTGTTTCCCTCAGGGAAACAATTGCAGAACCACCCTGTCATGACACATCGCTGCAGAACAGATGATTTACCATAGCTAATAACCAAATGGAGAGAAATCGGAACAAAACTGTTTTCTCATTTCACTTTTTCTCTAACTGATCTGAAAGGTTTTGTAAAACATGAGAGAAAATGAGAGACAGAAAAAATGCTTCACTCGTGGTTTAACTATTTCACAGAGGAATTAATTACAACTGCCAAGAGGTTTATATCACGTACCTTTTGATGACTATAAATAAATGTTAGATTTTGAATTTGTCACACTAGGCTCTTTTTCTAGGCAATATGCTTTTTGCCACAGCATACTAGACTTCTTATCCATAGATGCACCAACCCTGGTTACCGAAGCTGTGAAGCTAGCAATAATAATTCATAGAATCA
Organism: Nipponia nippon; assembly: GCF_047370975.1. Classification (NCBI taxonomy): domain Eukaryota; kingdom Metazoa; phylum Chordata; class Aves; order Pelecaniformes; family Threskiornithidae; genus Nipponia; species Nipponia nippon. Next base: position 77,923,801 of record NW_028262336.1, read on the forward strand.
CAGAATCATAGAATAGTTTGGGTTGGAAGGGACCTTTAAAGGCCATCTTCAACTAGATCTGGTTACTCAGAGCCCCGTCCAGCCTGTCCTTGAACGTTTCCAGGGATGAAGCATCTACCACCTCCCTAGGCAACCTGTTCCAGTGTTTCACTACCCTCATTGTAAAAAATTTCTTCCTTAAATCTAATCTAAATCTACCCTCTTTTAGTTTAAAACCATTGTCCTTAGTCGTATTACTACAGGCCCTACTAAAAAGTCTGTCCCCATCTTTCTTCTAAGGCTCCTTTAAGTATTGAAAGGTCGCAATAAGGTCTCCCTGGAGCCTTCTCTTCTCCAGGCTGAATAAACCCAACAACTCTTTCAAACTTTCTTCATAAAAGAGGTGTTCCATCCCTCTGATCATTTTTGTGGCCTTCCTCTGGACCTGCTCCAACAGGTCCTTGTCTTTCCTGTGCTGAGGACTCCAGAGCTGGATGCAATACACCAGGTGGGGTCTCACCAGAGCAGAGTAGAGGGGCAGAATCACGTCCCTGCTGGCCACACTTCTTTTGATGCAGCCCAGGATACGGTTGGCTTTCTGGGCTGCGAGCACACATTGTCGGCTCATGTCCAGCTTTTCATCTACCAGTATCCCCAAGTCCTTCTCCGCAAGGTTGCTCTCAATCCCTTCATCCTCCAGCCTGTATACTGAGGGTTGCCCCGACCCAAGTGCAGGACCTTGCACTTGTCCTTGTTGAACCTCATGATGTTCACGCAGGCCCACTTCTCAAGCTTGTCCAGGTCCCTCTGGATAGCATTCTGTCTCTCAGGCATGTCAGCTGCACCATTCAGCTTAGTGTCATCTGCAAACTTGCTGAGGGTGCACTCGATCCCATTATGTCATTGATGAAGATATTGAACAGCACTGGCCCCAGGGACACCACTTGTCACTGTTCTCCATCCGGACATTGAGCCATTGACCACTACCCTCTGGATGCAACCATCCAGCCAATTCCTCATCCACTGAACAGTTGACCCATCAAATCCGTCTCTCTCCAATTTAGAGAGAGGAGTGTTGTGGGGGACCATGTCAAAGGCCTTGCAGAAGTCCAGATAGATGACATCAGTAGCACTTCCCTTGTCCACTGATGTAGTCACTCCATCACAGAAGGCCACTAGGTTGTTCAGGTAGGACTTGCCCTTGGTGAAGCCATGCTGGCTGTCTCAAATCACCTCCCTGTCCTCCATGTGCCTTAGTGTAGCTTCTAGGAGGATCTGTTCCATGATCTTCCCAGGCACAGAGGTAAGGCTGACAGGTCAGTAGTTCCCAGGGTCCTCCTTTCTAGCCTTTTTAAAAATGGGTGCCAAGTTTTCCTTTTTCCAGTCCCCAGGGATTTCACCTGACTGCCATGACTTTTCAAATATCATGGAGAGTGGCTTAGCGACTACATCAGCCAATTCCCTCAGGACTCTGGGATGCATGTCATCAGGTCCCATAGACTTAGGTATGTTCAGGTTCCTCTGGTGGTCACAAACCTGATCTTCTACAGTGGGAGGGACTTTGCTCCTCCAGTCCCCATCTTGCAGTCCCTCCACTCAAGAGGTGTGGGAGGAGAGGCTGCCAGTGAAGAATTAGGCAAAAAAGTTGTTGAAATGTGGAGAAGTTGTCAGCCTTCTCCTCATCCATTGTTACCAGTTTGCCAGTCTTTCTCATCAAGGGGGGTACACTTTCTTTGTCCTTCCTTTTCTGACTGACATACTTGTTGAAGCTCTTCTTATTATTCTTTGCATCCCTTGCCAAGTTCAGCTCCAGCCTCGCCTTGGCCTTTCTGACCCAATCCCTACACAACCAGGCAGCATCCCTATACTCTTCCCAGGATAACTGTCCCTGCTTCCACTGCCTGTGCATTTCCTTCTTGCCCTTTAGTTTGACCTTCAGGTCTTGACTCAGCCATGCCGGTCTCTTGCCTTCCTTTCCTGATTTCTTACACCTGGGGACTAAGAGCTCTTGCATTCTGTGGAAAGCATCCTTAAAGATCTGCCAACTCTGTTCTGCTTTTTTGTTACTGATGGCAGTTTTCCAGGGGGTTCTGTTGACTAACTCCTTGAACAGCTGAAAGTTTGTTTTCCTAAAATTCAGGGTCCTGACTTTACTCTTCGCCTGACCCTTATCTCTCAGGACTGCGAACTCCACCAGTGTGATCACTGCAGCCCAGGCTGCCTCCAATCTTGACATCACCAATTAGCCTACTTGCATTGGTGACCAACAGGTCCAGTATCACATTCCCTCTGATAGGGCTGTCTGTTACCTGGCTTAAGAAGTTATTACCTACAGGTTGCTGTGTTACTTTTCCAGCAGATGTCAGGGTGGTTGAAGTCTCCCAGCAGGAGGCAAGTCTGAGAGCACAATGCTTTTTGTAGCTGGAGTAAGAAGGCTTTATCAATAGGCTCCCCTTGATCGAGTGGCCTGTAGTAGACACCAGCCACAAGATTCCCTTTGTTGCCTTGGTCTCTGATTCTTACCCGTAAACTTTCAACCTGCTCATAGCTATTCTTCAGAGACAGCTCTTCACACTCTAACCATTTCTTGATGTAGAGGGCAATGACTCCACCTCTCCTTCCTCGCCTGTCCCTTCTGAACAGCCTGTAGCCATCAAGAGCTGCACTCCAGTCATGGGATTTGTCCCACCAAATTTCAGTAATGGCAACTAGGTTGTAGCTTTCTAGCAGCATGGTGGCTTCCAGCTCCTCCTGTTTGTTACCCATGCTGTGCGCATTGGTGTAGAGGTGCTTCAGCTGGGCTGTCAGCCATGTCACCTTCTTAGAGGAACACCCGTTAATTCTTTTGAGGTATTTCACTGGTGTTTCCCTGTTGGGTCCTATTACCTCAGGAGCCCCAGGCTTACCTCTGTAAGACTTCAAGCGTTCTGAAGTGTAGATGGCACATCTCAGAGAAACAGGCTGAGGGTCCTCGATAGCACCGTGTCCCTCTAACTGTGAGAAAACCCACTGTGGCCATCCCACTGTGAGAAAACCCAAAATTGTGGCAGTGACACCAGCCACGGAGCCATGTATTAATAGACTGGACCCATCTGTTTCTTCCAATGTCTGTTTCTTCCAGTGCCCGCAACTGGAAGGAGAGAAGAAAAAATAACCTGTGTTCCAGATTCCCTTACCAGTCATCCCAAGGCCCTGAAGTCTCTTTTGGTCGCCCTTGGACTACGTATTGTGGTTTCATCACCACTCATGTGGAAGAGCAGTAATGGGTAATAGTTCTAGGGCTGTACCCTTATAACTTGATATTTATTCTCCATTTTTATGGCATACTGTACTTCCTGTTGGACAAGCAAGAAACATCAGAACTTCCTTTTGCCAACACACTTAAGATATGCAAGGTCTGTGCTGTTTCAGATTGATCAAGCAGGAAATATAGACTACTCCCATGAGTGGGAACTGTGTATTCCTTCTGATACTGCAAGTTGTTTACCCTCTGCAGCTCTGCTGAAGATTTCAACATCTTTTCTAGTACAGATTAAGTAACTACTGAGTGTGTAGAACTGTTGCAGCTTTTAAATACTTAATGTCAGTCTATAGCGCTAAAGCTAATATTCAGAGAAGACCTAAGACAAAGTGAAACATGATAAATTCAGAAGATCTGCTGACTTTAAGAGATTACCATAAGAAAAAAATCCTGACCTCCTCATCTGCATAAATAAGTACACATAAACAATGCATTTCTGACACATATTCATGTAAAGAAATATTTATTTAGGTGAAAAATCTAAAAACTTGTTCCTTGATCAGTAGGTAGCTAGCTACTCCCTTATTTCCTTCTTAGTTCTAGTTACTCATTTCATTAAAAGATAGATAAAATTGCCTTAGATTTTTATTTTTAATATTCATACTGTTTTTTCCACCTAAGCATTACTTTTGTTTCTGTCAGATGCAATGAGATCACCAGTGACAGAGCAGTTATTCATGAGACAATTTTTGTAATTAAGTATACGGTCTTCTACATTAAAAGGTTGCAGGTTTGTGGTACAGCATCTTTACTTTTAGATTTCTGAGTAGCAGTCTATAAAAAATTGAGTTTGGGATGATCTTCTTAAGAAGATAAAAAGAGACCGTGCCTGAATTGTATCTTGTACCATATGCAGTCACTTAAAGAGAGAATTGATGGCATAGTTAGTATAAAACATTAACATTCTGATTTAGTAGACTTTCAAATCCATTTTGCACTGAAAGAAATTACTATATGCAGTACTGAGCAAAAGAAAATCAAAGCCACTTATCTTTAATTTAAATATAGACATATTGGGGATGAAATTACTTTTTTTTTAAGAAAACATTTCTGAGATAGCTTGTCTTATAAGCAAAAAAAAAAAAAAAATACATTCATAACATGAATGAAGAACAAAAATCACCAAAGTAAAATTTTAGGTTTTGATAAAGTTTTTCTTTCTCCTAAGAATATGTGTTCCTAAAAAAAAAAGGAAAAAAACCCAAACACCACCCAAAAAACCCGCAAAAAACTAAAAATCACCCCCCAAAACCCAAACCTAACAAAAAAAACAAAAACAAAAAAAATTGGAACCCAAAGAATGAACTTTGATTTAATGTGATATTTCTGTTAACAGATTTGGCATTAAAAACAATCATTTCTTGGTCATAAAGGATATAGAGGATCACTGTTATGTAGGATGACCAGGCTATCTTACAAGAACAACTAGTTGTCTTGGCAATCGGAGTCATAGAAATGAGGTGAAATTCCAAATGATTAGCAAAAAGCTATGAATTAAAAATAAATGCATAAATAATAGAACGTTCTGTTCCAAAGTAGAAGGCCATTTGATTGAAAATGTCACCAAATGAATTAGTTATTTGCTCATCATAAAAATATATATTTTTATAGTAATATGCTAGTCAATAGTAAAAGTTGGGAATATTGATTACTATGTAGCTGTAACTCATTCAGAAAGGAATATGGTTTTGATCACCAGTTTTCAGAAAAGATGGATTTGAACAGATGCAAGAGAGCTATTAGTGTGTTTAGGACACAACACAGTGTTAATATGTTTAACCAAGGAAACTGATGTCAGAGAGAAATAATAAACTCTTTCTATCTATAGAAAGCCTTTGGAAAGTCTCTGGAAAAACTTTTTTGGTTAAGGAAAAGTTTTTTAAATTAAAAGGAAATGCTTCTTAGGAAAAAATAATATATTCTAGCCATTAATAAATTTGACTTGAAAATGATACATCTCTAAACAGAAGAATTCTATCCTAGAGAAGTTTCAGTAAGACTACTTGTGTTTTAAAATAAAAGTCAGCAAATTTATGAAAATTATTTTGTGATGTGCACATAATTAAAACATTCCTCATCTTATTTTCTTCCCATCTAAGTTCTTATGCAGATTTTCTGGCTCCTTTCCCTTTCCTCTTTCCACTGACACTGTTGAGATGTAAGAAATAGAGCACACACTTGGTATGAAAAAAATTCCAAGGCAGGGAATTAGTTATCTTGGAATGGCAAAGCTGAAACAAGCTAAAGCTGAAGAGAAAAAACCCATATATTTCAATCACTAATTATTACACAGAGTCATAATAATTGAATAAAACTTATATCTGATCTCTCCATTAATATGCTGTTATTTATCCATAAATTTACCACTCGGTCTTTACTATTTGGCTCATTCAAACTAAATGCTACTTACTATGAGCAAACTGACCTGTGTCTTGTAGAGGCTACATATCCACTGTGTCTCCATGCAACGAACCAATCCTCATAAAGTATTTTAAGAAATGAAAATAGACACAAAACTCTCAAACTAGCTACCAAGTTGAGTGTATGAAAATATAGGGAATGAAAGAACACAAGGACAAGGTATTTAATATTTTAATATTTAAAGGATGCTTTTAAAGAACAAAGAACTTTTCAAATGCATTTTTTCCACAATTAATTCAGCCAATTTGAAACAAGTACCCTTAGCATGGATCTGTCTCTTTCCTCCATTTAGTTCTTTTCCAAAAGAACCTCCCATTGTCCTTGACTGCTGCCCATTAATCCTACTCTCTCTAAATCTTAATTGCACACAGCAGTGCACCACTTACTCACAGTCTCCAAAAAACTGCTTAACTCTTTAGGCACTGTTACATAATATTTGTACCAAGTCCTTCACACAATGGGAGGGAAATATAAATAGGGATGGGAAGACAGTTATTAAAGGGAGAAATATTTGTGTATATTTACATTTGCATATTATTATTTTGTGAGGGTAATATTCTAAAATGCTTTGGCTTAAATCTTGGCTTGGTTCTACTGAGCATCATGCACATAACTGATGTCAGAACACATACTGACAATTGAAAGGACTGAAGTGATTCGCCTACAGTAACTACTATGAAAGTTGTCACATTTATGTATGCCTAATAAAGAAGAGTACACAGGCCTCTCAGCTCTCATGGCCCTTCACTAAGCTGTTTCCTCTTTGAATACTGTACAAAGAATTATGATTATTTTAGTCTATAGACAAGAATGCATGCACAATATTGTCACTAAATGATCACACAGTTTTTATTTCATATCATGTCTTTCTTGCCCTGAAATTCACACTTACTATATCCTTCTTCTGTGTGTGGAAGAATGCTACTTTCGTAAGTGTAAAATACATACACTGTCATTGCCATAGTGCTTATCCCAATGAATCAAATACACTCAGCAAAAGCTGTGTCTTTGGCATGTGAAAACAATTTTTCCAAGACATCTCCAAAAATATGCTATGGATAGCTACATTTTTCAGGGAAGTTATGCAGCCCATAGATGCTATATGTATAAAGTAAAAAAAAAAATAAAATTTGAAAATAAAATACTGCTAAGGCAAAGAAAAGGAATAACATATTTTCTAAACTACTTCCATTTGCCTGGAGGAATCTTCTTAATACAACATTGTGGAACACAAACTAAATTATTTAATCCCATATTGTGTTTCGTACATAGTTAACATTCATATTTTTTTCTATGTAGTTCTTTCTAAGCACATGGAAGCAAGAACTTTCTCTCTACCCTGGAAACAGTCGTAAAGCACCAAACGCAATAGAGCTCAAACTCATTTAAGTTCTGTGGAGACTATTGCAATTCTATCTACAGTCAGTATTGATAAACCCTAAACAGCATTTCCAGTTCATCTGACAGCTCTCTAATAGATTAAGACTGCATCTTATACAACACCTACGTATACTATTCAGCATGAACGCCCGACAGGTTATGTATACCAAACAACTTTCTGAACATCCTACTGCTCACTTGTGCTTGTGTCAATAGACACTTAATGAAACAAACCTGAAAGTCACAAAGCTATCCCGAATGACTTCTTCAACCTCCTTCAATCTTATACATACCACATAGCAAAGCAAAACCTAAAATCTACATAGAATTTATGCAGAGACATACCAAATCTGCAGGGTGCTGAAATTGCCTCCTTAAGTCCTGTCTGCTCCTTTCACAATAAGAAAAAAGCTGAGAATACATAAAAAGACTATTGTACATCTGCAGTCCACAGGCAGCATAGCTAGGCTGAGCAGAACTGTCCACTGGATGCTACTATTGTAGAAAAGTAGAGGTAAACTCATTAAACTGTCTGCTGATCCTATAATTCATGAAGACAGGCCTAAAGAGTTGTGGTGAATGGAGTTAAATCCAGTTGGTAGCCAGTCACAAGTGGTGTTCGAGAGGACTCAGTATTGGGGCTGGTTCTGGTTAATATCTTTATCAACAATCTGGACGAGGGAATTTAGTGCATCCTCAGTAAGACTGGAGACGACACCAAGTTGGGTAGAAATGTCGATCTGCTTGAGGGTAGAAAAGCCCTGCAGAGGGATCTGGACAGGCTGGATCAATGGGCCAAGGCCAATTATATGAGGTTGTCGTGGTTTAACCCCAGCCAGCAACTAAGCACCACACAGCCGCTCGCTCACTCCCCCCCGGTGGGATGGGGGAGAGAATCGGAAGAGTAAAAGTGAGAAAACTCACGGGTTGAGATAAAGACAGTTTAATGGGTAAAGCAAAAGCCATGCGCACAAGCAAAGCAAAGCAAGGAATTCATTCACTACTTCCCATCGGCAGGCAGGTGTTCAGCCATCCTCAGGAAAGCAGGGCTCCATCACGCGTAACGGTTACTTGGGAAGACAAACGCCATCGCACCCAATGTCCCCCCCTTCCTTCTTCTTCCCCCAGCTTATGTACTGAGCATGACGTCATATGGTATGGAATAGCCCTTTGGCCAGTCTGAGTCAGCTGTCCTAGCTATGCTCCCTCCCAGTTTCTTGTGCACCTGGCAGAGCACAAGAAGCTGAAAAGTCCTTGACTAGTGTAAACTCTGCTCAGCAAGAACCAAAACATCAGTGCGTTATCAACAGTATTCTCATCCTAAATCCAAAACACAGCGCTCTACCAGCTACTAAGAAGAAAACTAACTCTATCCCAGCTGAAACCAGGACAGAGGTTCAACAAGGCTAAGCGCCAGGTCCTGCATTTGTGTCACAACAACCCCATGCAACGCTACAGGCTTGGGGAAGAGTGGAGAGCTGCCTGGCAGAAAAGGACCTGGAGTGCTGGTCAACAGCTGGCTCAATATGAGCAGGCAGTGTGCCCAGGTAGCCAAGAAGGCCAATAGCATCCTGACTTGCATTAGAAATAGCATGGCCAGTAGGGCTAGGGAAGTGATCATCCCCCTGTACTAAATCTGTGCCCCCATCTCCAGGAAAGCAGGGCTACGTCATGCATAACGGTTACTTGGGAAGACAAAACGCCGTAATTCCGAACATGCCCCCCTTCCTTCTTTTTTCCCCAGCTTTATAAGCTGAGCATGACATCATATGGTATGGAATAACCCTTTGGTCAGTTGGGGTCAGCTGTCCCAGCTGTGTCCCCTCCCAGCTTCTTGTGCACCCCCAACCTGCTTGCTGGTGGGATGGTGTGAGAAGCAGAAAAGACCTTGACTCTGTGTAAGCACTGCTCAGCAATAACAAAAACATCTCTGTATTATCAACACTGTTTTCATCACAAATCCAAAACATAGCCCCATACTAGCTACTATGAAGAAAATTGACTCTATCCCAACAAAAACCAGCACATTGAGGAAGGTGATATTTGTTCCTTAAGGTACACACACAAAAAAAGGAAAAAACCCACAACTTTTTTTTTTTTTTTTAAATCAGGCATGTCTCATATTCATGAAAAAAAAAAAATAAAAATTTTAAATAATTACATTAAATTTAAATTACATTAATTTAAATTAAAATTAAATTAAATTTAAAATAAAATTAAATTAAATTTAAAATAAAATTAAAATAAATTAAATAATTTAAAATTTTTAAATTTAAAATTTTAAAATCTGTTTTTTTATGCCCCTATTTCCCTTATTTCTACCATAAATTTCTACCAAAATAACCTAATTAAGGATCCTAATTCTATCACACCAAGGTTGGAACAGTTCAAATATCTTAGATAAAAAATCTATATTTCAGTTACAGAAAAAGGAAGATTCTTTAGACATGATACAAAACCATAGATCATATATATAAAAAACTTAATACTCCTATTAGTACATTCTGAAAAACAGAGAAGGATAGTTCTGCCTAGAAAAAAGTACATAAGGTGGCACCTTAAGTTTTTTTTTTTTTTCCGATGAACACTGGGGAACTGGACTGCTGCTTCATACATTTCCTTCTTTTCTACAAGTGTCTAACATTTTTCAGTTAATAGTCAAATGGGTTAAACACCTACAAACGCAATCCTTCAACAGCTCTTCACTCCAAGTCTGGTCCCACCACCAAATCAAATTTGGTCAGTATAAGGTCACTGCCCTTACCTGGACTGTCCCTTTTTGTCATAGGTAACAAACATCTTTTCTCCTTGTTGCACTAAAATTAAATGAAAAACAGTCAAGTCAAGCAGCGTCTTTGTCAAACATATCATAAGAAAGAAAAAGGGCATTTTTTGCAGAGAAAGAATACATTGACCAAACTGAAATTGGTGCAGTAGAAATGTAGGAACGGTAAATTTACTGTAAAAGTCTCCCTTCCCCCTCTTAACTGTACAAAGGATAACAAGGCTAACAATCTGTTTCAGTTCATTAGTAAATGCAACAATTTTTTAACCTCATATCTCATGATTGATGGAGCTTTAATGGTATTTTAAGTAGCATTCAATCTAGAATAAGCTGTGATTGATGAGAAGTCAATCAATCAATCAAATCTTGGTTGGAGACAAAGCACAAAAGAAAGGAAATGGACAGTTAAGATATTCATTTCCAATGAAGATAAGAACCTTATTAGGTTTCATGGGAACTGAAAAATTCTAAGAAAAGAAACTCCCACACAGAGGTTTCTGGGTTTGGGGTGGCTTGTTTGTTACGTTGTCCATTGCATTGTGCAAGCATAGCACTAAAGAAGATGGAACTATAGGCCTGAATACTGTCTTTTCTCTGTTCTGGTTTGGGCAATACATTATTACAATACAATACAATAAATAATTAATACAATATTACTGAGAGGACTGGAAAAGCAATAGATGTCTTAGGGGATTAAGGAGATGGTGCTTTCTCTCTCTTTGTTTCTTCTCTTCTCTTCTCTCTCTGTCTCTCTCAGTAATAGAACCTGAAGTACCGGAGAGTTACACTTCTGTCTCAGAACAAGTGTTAAGCAGGAACAAGAAAACTCTGTCAAGGAGTAGAGGAAAGCAACAGATCTCTTGAAATATGTCTACTTATTAGAAAAGGTTACTCCTAAAGAAATTTATTTTAAAGATAAAGGAGAGAGATAAAGGTAAAAGCTTAGGAAAGGCAGGGAGTAAAGAATTCCTGGCATCTGCTCTCACTTTCTCATTACTAATACATTAATCTCAGTTTTACTTGAACAACAACAAAATAATAATATATAAAAAGAAAACAAAAAAAACCCCAGCTATTGAGTAACATAACCCTGAAAGAAAAATCACATATTTTTTGTGAACCTTATCCATGTACAAAGTTAGTTTGGGAAGAAACTGTTACCACTTTGCTTCTAAATCTATAATAACTGTTTCTCAGGTAAAGAAACACTACGCACAGAAATCTGAATATGGGACACAGGCTATCCATGCCAACCTTAGGCTAAGTGGATTACGCATTCCTTTTCAAATCCTATCAGCCAGGAAGCTGTGAAAATTAACAATATGATTACCAGTACCTGGATTTAAAAACTACTGCATAACTGTCAGTTAGGTTTGATCTATTAACACTTTTGATTCAAGCACACTTCCCATGTTTTTAACCCTGGCCATCCTGTTGTGGTTTAACCCTAGCCAGCAACTAAGTACCACACAGTCTCTTGCTCACTCCCCCCCCAGTGGGATGGGGGAGAGAATAGGAAGAGTAAAAGTGAGAAAACTTGCGGGTTGAGATAATTATGAAATAAAATGAAGTATAATAATAATAGTAATAGTAATAATAATAATATAGAAAGGAAGTGATATACAATGCAATTGCTCACGACCTGCTGATTGATGTCCAGCACAGTCCAGCTCCCCCCAGTTTATATACTGAGCATGACATCATATGGTATGGAATAGTCCTTTGGCCAGTCTGGGTCAGCTGTCCTGGCTCTGCCCCCTCCCAGCTTCTTGTGCACCTGGCAGAGCATGGGAAGCTGAAAAGTCCTTGACTAGTCTGAACACTACTTATCAACAACTAAAACATCAGTGTGTTATCAACACTATTTTCATGCTAAATCCAAAACACAGAACTATACCAGCTACTAGGAAGAAAATTAACTTTATACCAGCCAAAACCAGGACAGTATTCCGCCCCCCCCCCCCCCCCCCCATCCATTCTATACCATAAACGTCATGCCCAGGTCTTAAAATTTCCAATACATCCCAATTAATCACCACCACTTTCCTTGTCTTTTGATATATAGACACAGATATCATTCCCTTAGTCTATGGGCCATCCCTCTAAAATGTCCATTGAGTTCATTTAGTCCATGACTTTGGGCTTCATCTGTCATGACAGTCTTTCAGGGCAGGAGAGATGGTGTGTGGTGTTGTATTGTTGCATGCTGAAGCTAGTGCTGGTTCCATCACCTCTGCACTTCGCTTGGTTTCCTCAAAGTTCATTCTTCATTAATCTGGGTGATTCTTACTGTAATACTGTTGATATGGCATATAGCCACCATAGAGGTGATGACATACAGTATTATATAGCAAGTAACATCATACAATTCAGTTCACTGGTTATTTTCACCCAAAATCAAATACCCTTGAGGTACACATGGGAATTCCCCATCCTTTGGCATTATCCACCAAGTGCACCCAGGTCCCTGAGCAAAAGCAAACCCATGAATGGGTTTGTCTTTGCCTGAGGCAGGAGTAACCCAGACTGTCTTCCCCATCATATTTTTTATGTGCACTACAAGGACTTTATCCCCCTCTACAGTACATAAAAGTCTTGACTGGGCAGGGCCAGCTCCATTGGCAAATCCTCTAGTGTTGACTAACCAGGTGGCCTTTGCTAAATATGTATCCCAGTGTTTGAATGTCCCACCACCCATTGCTTTCAGTGTAGTCTTTAACAGTTCATTGTATCGTTTGATTTTCCCAGAGGCTGGTACATGATAGGGGATGTGGTATACCCACTCAATGCTATGCTCTTTGGCCCAGGTGTCCATGAGGTTGTTTCGGAAATGAGTCCTGTTGTCTGACTCAGTTCTTTCTGGGGTGCCATGTCACCATAGGACTTGCTTTTCAAGACTCAGGGTAGTGTTCAGGTCTGTGGCATGGGGCACGGGACATGATTCCAGCCATCCAGTGGTTACTTCCACCATTGTAAGCACATGGCACCTGCCTTGGTGGTTTTGTGGGAGTGTGATATAATCAATCTGCCAGGCCTCCCTGTATTTATATTTCAGCCATCATCCTCCATACCAGAGAGGCTTTAAACGCTTGGTTTTTTTAATTGCAGCACGTTTCGCATTCATGGATAACCTGTGCAACCGTGTCCATGGTCAAGCCCATCCCTTGATTACGAACCCATCTATATGTTGCATCTCTTCCTTGATGGCCTGAGGTGTCATGGGCCCACTGAGTTAGAAATAATTCACCCTTATGTTGCCAGTCCAGATCTGCCTAAGCCACTTCAATCTTAGCAGCCTGATCCACCTGCTGGTTGTTTTGACGGTTTTCAGTGGCCTGATGGGCTCTGCCCCTTTGTAGCTTGATGTCATTAGGGTACATTGTGCACTGGTGTTCACTACAGTCTTACACTCCTGTGCGTCTGATGTGCCAGGCCATCAAATCCACACAGTCCAGTAAACCCAGTTGTCCCTTTCCTCCACCTGGCTGGAAGCAGGGCCCCTCTAATTGCAATATGACCTAGTTGTGGTATAATATGAGTATTCATTACTCACTTCTTATAAATGTAAATCAAAAGTCCCTTTATTAAGATCGGAAGTAAAATCATCCCTTCTACTCTGTCTGGGGAAATGTTCACTGGAAACTGGAATAGCAGTTTTCCTGGAAGAACCACCTTTTGTGATTGCTTTTCCTTGCAACTCACGTACCTGTGCCTCTAGGGTCAAGGCAGATTTTCCATCCCACTTCCTCATGTCCTCACCATGGTCACACAGGTAAAACCACAGGGTGGCCTGTGGTGTGTATCCACTATATCCTGTCTCTTGGGAAGAGGGACGCTTACTCCTAATGGCTGAGATACTGGTCCATATAGGTGGGGAGTAGGACATATCCTTTGAGTTGCTGGAACTCCCGGGACAGTTTTTTGGACAGTTTTTCCACAGCCAAGATGCAGACCCGTAGGGAGGAAGAGCGACTTTCTTTGTATCATCAGAATTGGCCAGCCAATTCATCCACCGTCTGTTCCTCTCCATCTTTCCATGTCATTACTGCCAAAGAGTTTGCATGTGGCGCCGGTGCGCTCTGTACTAACTTCTGCCACATGGGTTGTGTGCACTGGACTTCATCTGGATCTTTGGATAACTGCTCATTGTCTATAAATCACCTCCAGCATGGCTAATTCCCTCAGGTACTGGATACCTCTCTCCATGGTGGTCCATTTGCCTGGGTGACATATAACATTTTCCTTGAAGGAATACCTTTCCTTCATGCCTGACAGGAGTTGCCTCCAGAGGCTGAAGCCTCGTGCCCCTTTTCCAATCTCTTTGTCAATGCCCCCTTCCCTAGAAAGGGATCCCAGCTGCTTGGCTTCCCTACCCTCTAATTCCAGGCTACTGGCCCCGTTATCCCAGCATTGGAGCAGCCAGGTGACAATGTCCTTGCCTGGACGATGACGGAAATCTTTTTGCATATCTCACAGCTCACTCAGGGGTAGGGATTGGGTGGTTACCATCTCATTTATGGGTTCTGCCTCTTCCTCCTCCCGTTCTCGTGGTGGCCCTGGTTCATCGTTATCCCTTACTAAATGATCTGATTTTCTTGTGTATTTCTTCTTGTGTATAGGGGAGACTGATACCAGCACAGGTTGGTTCTCTGGTTCAGCCACTATGTCTGTTGTGTGGGTTGGAATATTCGCAGTGCCTGTCTCTGGGGTTGGAGTAGCTGCAATGCCTGTTGCCAGAGTTGAAGCAACTGCACTGCCTGTTGTCACATTGGAGTAACTGCAGTGGCTGTCGCAGGGATTGAAATAGCCGCAGCACTTGTTGCAGGGGTTGGAGTAGCAGCAGTGCCTGTCGCTGGGGTTGGAGTAGGTGCAGTGCTTGTCATGGGAGTTGGAGTAGCCACAGTGCCTGTTGCCGGGGCTGGAGTAGCTGCAGCGACCGCCATTTTGTCATCAGATCCAGAGACCTTCTCTTCCCCTTGAGGCTTCTTGAATAGGGCTCAGTAGGCCTGGGCCAGGCCCCAGCACATTGCAGTGATTTGTGTCTCCCTAGAATTGCCAGGGTGACAGCATACTTTTTCCAAATGCTTTACTAGTTTTTCATGATTCTGCACTTCTTCAGGGGTGAAGTTCCAAAACATTGGAGGCGCCCACTGTCCCAGGTACTTGCCCATAGTATCCCACATACCCTGCCACTCATAACTATCCAGCCTTGGGGCAGACCTCTGGATGATACTCTTAAATTGCTTATTAACCTTAGACAAAACCAAAACAATATTCCCAAGAAACAGCAGTAGATGTATTTTAACTACCCAAGGATGTTCAAGGTACCGAAAGGTTATTGTAATGAAGGAGGCAACATCATAGAAGGAGGTAGCGAAGGTGCCATTCTGTATTTCCTCCATCAGAAACCTCTCAGAGGAAGAAGTATAATTGCTAATTTTCTCCATGAATTCGTACCCAAAGTACAGTAATGGCTTCAGTACAAAACCTAAATACCAGATAACACTGAAGGCCAGTGTTTTAATAACAAATCTCCCAGGCAAAACGTCACTAATCACTGCAGAGCACAGCAAACTGCAGAAACCAACACCAATCTTTAACATGTACAGCAAAAACAAGAGCATGGTGAGGACCAGGTAAACTAAGATTGAGAACAGAGGAATCAATATTGTGAACGGCAACTGTTAATAGATATAAATTCCTTAATATGCTGTGGCTAATCTGTTGTTATCTCAAATGCTTTGTGCCCCACGTTGGGTGCCAAAAAGGACTGTCGTGGTTTAACCCCAGCCAGCAGCTAAGCACCACACAGCTGCTCGCTCACTTGGCCCCTGGTGGGATGAGGGAGAGAATCGGAAGAGTGAAAGTAAGAAACTCTTGGGTTGAGATAAAGACATTTTAATAATTGAAATACAATAAAGTAAAATAGTAGTATTAGTAGTAATAATAAAAATAAAAATTGTAAAGAAAAGGAAAACAACGAGAGAGAGAGAGAATTACAACCCAGCTAAAACAAGTGCTGCAACCACTCACTACCTGCTGACTGACTCCCAGCCAGTCCCTGAGCAGTGGTCACTGCCCCTCGGCCAACTCCCCCCTGCTTATATATTGAGCATGACATCATATGATATGGAATAGCCCTTTGGCCAGTTTGGGTCTGCTGTGCCCCCTCCCAGCTTCTTATGCACCGGGCAGAGCATGGGAAGCTGAAAAGTCCTTGACCAGTATAAACTGTATTCAGCCAGAACCAAAATATCAGTGTGTTATCAACATTATTCTCACCCTAAATCCAAAACACAACACTATGCCATCTACTAGGAAGAAAATATACTAACCTAGTCGGAACGAGGACACTGCCTTAAAAAGAGCATCCAAAGATTTTAACACTTCATTGCCATAGAATCACAGAATCGTTTAGGTTGGAAAAGACCTTTAAAATCATCAAGTCCAACCATACTGCAGATTCATTTATAATGAGAATTCTGTAACTGGATTCATGTATTCTGTTGCATTATCATCACTGATGGGAGAAACTGGCTAGTCTTTTAGCTTCTTTTTCTGTGGTGAAAGATGATGCTGTTCTTGTTTGATAAATGCTTTCAACTAGATCAAGATTTTACTTCCTGGGCTTTTGCAGCAACATGAGAGAAAAAATATTACTTGACTTTCCATGTATGTGTCTGTCTTTTCCTTTAACATGTCTGAGAAGCTTTTGAAATTTAAATAGCATGTAGACTTTAATATCAAATTCATAACATGTTAACGCTCTTTCATGTTATTTAGTTTGAATTAAGATTTTTTTACTTAGATTATGCCATTGTTCAGAAAAGTGTATGGAAGGAAGATGGGAAATTTTGAGAATATTTTTAAATTAATTTAAGATTATTTTTATCCTGTCTTCATAATTAAAGAAGTAATAAGCGTAATAAGAGTAATAAAAGTTAAAGAGAAGTTTGGAAGTATTTTCATGGATAGCATTAATGCCGAAGACATTCAACTGCTCTGAAAGATTAAGGAAGAAAATAATTTAAGGCAGCTTTAAGGAAATTATGTGAAAAGTTCCAGACATAATCTGAAACAGCAATTACAGGTAGCAATTGTTCTATTATTTGACAGTGGAATGAGCTTCTTATTCATTCATGTTGAATCATTATTAAAGTGTTTATTTCCCAAGGACTTAGAGACCAATCTTCATTCCTGGAGAGAAAAGGTTGAAATGGGAGATTGTACAATAACAAACAACCCACATCTCTGACAAACAGAAAAAAGGAACTTGAACTTAGCTGAAATCAGAATAATACCATTTTAAAAATTCCCTTAGTGGTCATCTCCCAATTTTAGAATAACAGGAATGTTATTCCATGCAATTGCTAAAGTAGTGAGATAGTTAAAGAGGGGATAACATCTACTTTTAAAATCTTTTTTCACTGGTGGTTAGTGGAAAGAAATAACACCTGATTTAGAGTTACTTGATTAATAAATTTCTTATAATAACTATACTTGGTTTTTGAAACAATCCCAAATTTTTCATGCTTAAATAAAGACGTTAATAGAGCAAAGAATAGACTTTAAACAGCTTCAAGTTCCTTGTCAGAACTCAGTAATAACATATTTCTGCGAGAAGGCTTTAGATTACAATTGCTTATTCTTAGCTTTCACCACATGTAATATCTATCCTTGTAATATTATTGATAAAACTAAGCAGACATGAAATTCTTTTGAAGATAAGACATGTTTTTGCTTGGGAGTTGATAGAAGTGAATTCTGGATTTCTTTTTCATGTATGCTTAAGAAAGGAAAGTAAAAACTACAGCTGTATTGGTCAAAGGATGACCAAGAAATCAAATTTTAAAAACTTTTTTCTCCGTGGAACAACTATGTAGCTTCTTTCACCTGCAGTCTGTGCTGTCTTCTAATTAAACCCAATTCCCAGTTATTTTCCTGAGTGATGGGGCTTTATACTCTGTGCACATATGTGTGAAAGTCTCAGTGCCAGCAACTGGAGGAAGGGCTGTGGGTCACAAGAGCCCATAGGTCTGGGTACCAGCAATTGCATAGACAAGACCGTGTATATGTTTCCCTTGGGAATGCAAGTCCTGTGTGTATGCAAGTATGTATGAGCAATTCACTAGCAAACTTTAATTCAGAGCAGTTGGAAAGTAACTGGTGAGTAGGATAAGGGGTCTAGGAGGTAGCTTCCAGAGAGTGCTGGAAAGACCGGGGGTGTGAGAATTAGCTACAGGGGAGACCACAGGTCTGGGCCAGCTACAGGAGACATGGGGGGACAGAGTGGTGTTCATGTAAGGGGGGACAGTGGATGTAGGTTTGAGTACCAAAACTTGGGGGACTCATTTGTCCTGGTGTCAGCAAATAGGGAGACCATTGCAATTTCATTACAATTGTATTCTGCCATGATAATCAACCTGTCCATTTTTTAAGATATTGTTTTTTCTCTACGGATCCTGGCCACTAGAATACTAGAAAAAAAATAGTCAGAAACATTATAAATTCCTCCTACCGCTAGTTTAATTTTTTCCAATAGATAGAATATAGTGCATGAAAAAAATGTTTGATTTTAAAGCCAGCTGCTGCTCTCCAGTATGCTTGCCTTTCCTCTTCACGTGAACATCCTCATCAGCCTTACTAGGATAATGTTCCAAAGCACAAGGCAATAGAGGTGCCTGGATCAGGGCACAGGCTTTTCTTCCCATTAATGTTAGTATTCCCTTTGGGATAAAGTTCATAGAAGTGTTCCAGATTCAAGCTGAGAAGGAAAACCAGAAAGAAACTAGTGATTTGGATTGTCAGATAACAAAGGATGGCCTTCACTGCTGCTTCTTCCTCTATGGGTAAGAAATTCATATCCCAGCTTCTTTCTTTCTGGGTAAGCACCTTAACAGAATGTACTTATTTTGATAGTAAAACAGAGAACAATACTAGCTGGGTAGCTACTATCCCACAGTAAACAGAACTCCAAAAATTGACTTTGACTCAACTCATTTGTCTTAGTATGGATATCTGGTTTTATATGAGACATTAAGACATTTTCATGGAGCAATTGCATATAGCACAGGTCACAGAAGAGAGCTGGACTGATAGTTGGAGGCCAGGCAAATGGCAGTAGACATGTATGTTCAGTAAAACAAAAGAAGCCCTCAGTAGATAATAAATTGAATCCCTCTCTAGTTTGTTTATTATCTTGATTAAATCTCTGTTAACTATAACAGGAGTTTAGAGGCCTAATTTGCACGTAGATACCTAAACCTAGGATTCTTAGATATAAGATTGAATCCTAGCTGAGCGAGCTCTAACATAAACATTTACATTTGGGGTAATTGTCTAGACTTATAACGAGTGAAGAGAAATAGGCACTCCTGGTGACCGATTCCTATCCTTCTCAAGCAGACATCTAAAATAGTTCAGAAGAATTATCCCTCTAAAATGTACATTACTTTCTGGTGGCTATCAAAATAGAACAGGGGTCAGGATGCTTCTTAAGCTTTGGAGTCCATTGCCAGTACAGATGCATGGGACACCTGAAATGCCTTCATGGGGGTGGCAGGTATGGCTCAAAGATGAGATCAGCTGAAGTCATGATAGAAGCCAGGGGAAATATTGCAGAGGGTTAAAAATGACATTAAATATTTATGTTCAAGCAATTGAATCCTGCCCAGAGAGGCTAGCTTAGATATAGATATCTCATTTTAAGTGAGCTGAGTCCCATTCCTTCTGTCCTGAATGATCAAGTTGCGTGTTGTATTTTTTTTAATTTCTCTTGTTAAAGAACTACTCAATTTAGACATTGTCTCAATTAAGTATTTATTCTGGTCAAATAGACAATGGCTCTGGGGGAATTACTTCTGAGTTTTTTTCTTAGTTCATTATTTCTATCCTTATTGTTAAAAATAAAAAAATCTATAGAGAACTAAAAAATTGTTTAAAAATTTATTTTGTTTTCTCAATAATATGTGTGAGGACACATCAGAATTCCTGGAAGATTTCTATTCTGTAAGAAGAAAGAATTATTTGTAGCTTTCATTTTTTTTCCTTTTTACAAATGTCAGTATTGGTATCAATGTGAAGTATCTGAACTTCAGTATGGTAGAAGCAGAAGCAAAAAATACCATTCATCCAAAGCTATGTTTCTATAGCTCTTCTCTGAGATAAGTGACAATATGGTCTGAATAAAAACCAAAAATAAAATAAAAGCTGTATAAACATATATTCTTTGAAATATTCAAGTCCTAATGTAATGGTGTAAGCATTACCTGCATTAGCTGCCACAAGATGTCAATGTATCCACGATTAAAGTATAAAATGTACATGCTTTCTGCAGAATCTTAAAACACATATAGCTATGTTTATAGGTAGTTCTGCAAAAGCTCTACCAAAGGTATGACTACAATAATAATGTGAAAAAGAACCTTCATCAAAGCCTAATGGCTTAGTGCAAAACTGAGTGAGAAAACCTTTGTTCATATTGACATCAGTTTGGAAAGATAAAATAGATTCCAGAACTATAACTTGAATTCCTCAAACTATCACTGAGCTATAGCTATAATATCTTCATTGAACTATAGCATCTTTGCTAAAGACTTGTCCTGGAAGCATCAGGATCTTACTTGGTAAGAAAGATATACCACAATATCAGTGTGAACTGATTTGGTTCACAGCCTGTGCCAACACCTGGATATAAACTCACAGAGTCATAGAGACTGAGGGAACATTGTCACAGAGCCATCCAACAGGGAAGCAGAGGTCTTGAAGAGTCAGTGCCAAGCCCTGCCCAGATCTTGACACAGACACTGGAGGGAGTGGGTGTGGTATTTCTCCAGGCTGGGCCGTGCTGCCTTACTGGTGTGGTTACTGGTGCAGGTCTCCATTAACTGGAATGTATTATGCATGTGTGCACATGTGCGCGCGTGTGTATGACAGTGCATGTGCAAAGCTTTTTTGACACAGAACCTCTCCCACTTGTCCCACTTCATAAATCAATCTTAACAGTGTCACATTGTTTGATGTTCCTTCCCCCACAGTGACAAGGGGTAAACAAGACTATTTCTGAATGTTTGTTGACGTTATCTTGTACAAAGAAGAATATGCAATCTGGAATTTCAACAAAACTAAAATTACAAAAGAAAAAATTAAACATATTTCTTAGAGATAACAATATTACTTTGTGCTAACTCAATAAGCAAAATGAGAGAAAATGGAAAGAAATTAAAGTACCTTTTGGTTTTTTCCCCTTATCTGAGAAAGAAAAGGACACTTAAAAATATTAGATATCAGACATGCAGAGTCCCATATATGAAAAGGCAAATATAGTTTAACTTAGAGAAGAAAGAAGACCTCATAGACACAAAGACGCTCTTATTCAATTATCATATAAACAAGTTACTCTGTGAATAGTGGGACAGGTAAAACCTGAATAATGGCAGCAATAAAACCTAATTTCTTATGAAACCTTTGTCACATATGTCTTATTTCTTTCTTCTGTATTCAGTGTCCCTTCCCTTTTGTTACGAAATATTTCTTTTTTGTTCATATATCTTTTATATGTTTCTATGACGAAATAGCAGCACATGCTGTGGCTTGCTCATTTTTGCAGAAAAATATTAGCTTTTTTCAGTGACATTCATTTGTAACTGTTTTATATTGGCCACCAATTTCATGAAACCTTTTGTCTTTGCAAATTCTGCTACTTAGCTGTAACTGACCAAGGGGTTGAAGAGTTATTTAGGAGGCATAATAGGCAAACAGAATGATTACATCTGATTTGTAATTCATTCCTGAAATTAAACAGGTTATGGGGCCTTGCACATAGCAATCCATTTGTTCGTCTTAAGAAGTTCATCCTATCATTCATTCCTTCAGACTATTACCCCATGTTGCCAATGAGGCCCAGCAAACTTTAAGACATGTGATTTTCATCTGTAGTGTTAAAGTATTTCAAAATATTATCTTGGTTTTCTTATTCATGATTGGCTTGGTTTTCTCTTTGCTTTCTTTACACATAAACTCAATAATATATTTTGCTGGCCTACTCATTTCCTCAGATTTCCGGATCCTGGGTCATGTATGCAAATTAGCACAGCTGCACAATAAAGAAGATGTATTATAAGGATTATTAGTATTTATATTTCAAGGGGTAAACTGTTCTCTTATTGAAGTCAGAAAGAAATTTTGCCCTATTATGCCTATGAATATTTCACATTTGCTGAAGCTTTCCTTATACAACAGGCTTCAAGAACAGCTCTTATGTAGATGGATAGAGAATTAAAATGACTAGTTTCTTAAAGTTTTGTAATGTCTTTTCTAACATTTTTTTTATTTGAACGTATTTTTGCAAATTTAATTATACCTTGCATTTACATATGTGATATTCCACTAATATTGCATATGCCCAATATGTAATGAACTATAAAGAGGTATCCTGGGCTGTAGAAGTCAACATTATTCATATCAATATCTGTATCTTGGGCAAATTTGTCAAAACCGATCTGAGAAGATGTGGAATGGTATGTAGTGCATATACATAGCAACCAGAAAATAATCACTAGATCTTTGACATTTACAGTGAAAGCAGACAGACTCTTGACTTCCAAGGTAAAAAAAAAAAAGGGGAAGTCATACGACATCACATTGTCCCATAAACCATGACAGCGCAAGGATTTTTACATTGAAGAGTTTTTAACAGAACTCAATCATCTGTAATGGTTATCTTTTTATTAATTTTATTCTTAAACTGTTTAAGTAGTAAAGTATTGTGGATTAAAGGTGCAGTCTTAAATATGAATAGTTTGTGAAGGATTCAAACTGCTAAAATATCCTCAGAGTAGAGTAGTATACTTTTCAATGTCTATAATTAAACATTCACACATACAAATTTGCAGTAGGTCAAAAAATTGTGGGGGTAATTTCATAATTATTCCTCTTCTACATATGCAAATACTAATTAACCAAAGACACCTCTAGGAAGGTACCTTACTGCTTTTCTGATAATCTGGATTGCTCAGTGAATCCTACTTCAGCCTCTTCGTTAGTCCATATGACTGCTAATGATAACCACAGGCAATGAAACAACCTTCACCTGGAAACATTAATTTCTCTTGCTTTGCATTTGACCTACTGTCTTTACTAATACTTCAATGGTGTCATCATTATCTAGATCTATAATAATTTTTAACCTTAATGGTGCTGAGAATCAATAGAAAAATCTTGTATCGGAGTTGTATGTGGTTTTGAGACCATAACATAATTGCAACATTGGTGAACACACAGATGTGGAGGTTTTGAGGGCTGGAATCGTCTCATCCAACTCTATTTTTCTGGAATTTAGCCATGGCATTTCAGTTAGTCACAGTTAGTTAACAGGGGCAGGGTAATGAAAGAAGCTGGGAGAATAACTCACCTTGTGGTGTGATTGTTGCCACAGATTATAAAAGGAGCCTATACGATTAATTTATGTGAGATATTCAACCTCTATATAGCTAAAGTTAAGCGAGATTAATTCCATCTTCACTCTTGACAAGACATAAGGTGAGCTAAATTGCCGTGAAATAGGCCACTAGTCTTCTTACATCAGCATGGCAAGAAAACGTCTTAGTCACATTTTGTCCTATGTGCTTAAACAAGACAGCTTTTTTCTCACTTTTTCCACCACTCCCCCTAACAAGCTTGCTACGTTCTTAGTATATAAGAATGTATTCCCTTTTTTAATAACTTCAAAACATGTACAACACTGCTGACATAATTTTATATACTTATTGTTTTCCTGATGAACAGAAGGCTCGCTGTCTTATCATTACTGAAAAATTCAGACATTTTAGCCTTAATGTTAATTATTTCTTGTAAATAACATAGTAGTAGATAAGAATTATTAAATTCGAATGTTCAGCCTTCTGCTTAAGAAATCAGCTATGTATTGAAGAAATTTGCAATTATCATTATTGTTTTTACTTTTGGAGAGATAATGGAATACATTCCAACCACATTTGCAATCAGTTGTAATCAAAGGTTCTGTGTAGGTTAACACTTTTCAAGTTTATGGAATTCAAATTGATTGGAATTTATATTGGCTATATCTTAACCCACCTCATACAGGCTAGTTACAGCACACTAGATTTAAAAAAAAAAAAAAGTTTTAAAAGGGGGCATATTATCTCATAGAATCTGTAACAGACACTGCATATTTTGTTTGTTGTTATGTTAAAGAGAAGTCATATGGACTAGATGAGAGGCACAGTGTGTGCTGGAAGCCTATAATTCGTGGAGAGGGAAAGACAGAAAAAGGCTGTGGAGAAGAGCAGAGTGCCAGCTTGTCACAGTCCAGTACACTCTGACCAGGTTCTTTCAGATGTTCCACACGTGGACTGTTTAATGCATAATACAAAATTTACTTGTTTGAAGTTCTTTGAGGTTACATGAGATTTTGATTTAACAGAGAAATGTAGCAGTGTTATAAGCTACTCTTAGCAGATTGCAGCAATAGCCATATATAGTTGAATCACAATACAAACATGATACTCACTGCTTGTCTGTATAATGGGCATTGTCACAGCACTAGCTGTCCCCATTTGCCAGGAAGGCAGGTGTGGGTTCAATCCAGCTCAAGCCCATTGCTCCCCTCAGAATTTCTTTGGTTGGTTGTTCAGTTCTCATACTCTGTGTTGGGATTACTCACATATACACTGCCCCCTCACATGTTGGTCTGGCTGACTCAGGAAGACATTTTCACTTTTTTGATTAACTCAGAGAAAAGCAATTACACAGTTGCTTTATTCACTCAGCCAATATAACTGGTTGATTTGCTCAACTGATCTAGCCAACAGATTTACTCAATTGCTATAGCTGTTTAGGCAGACCAAAGGCCACCCTCCAGTCCCCTTTGTGGCAAGTTCAGCTTTCTCTGCAGCAGCTATGGTCAGGTGTTTCCTACATCCTTCCCTGAGCTTCATGAGCACATTGCCCTTGCCCATCTCCTTAGGGCCCCCTTCAACTGCTCATTGATTCGTCCCACAGCATCAAGCAGCCAGGATGGAGAGCACTCCCAAATAAACCTCAGGGACCACATGGCACCACAGAGAATTTATTGAAAAGCAGAAAACTCCTGAACTGCCTGGCAGCAACAACCTGTTTGTAAGGACAGTGGGAGATTTGTTTATAAATACATCCTGGTTCCACCCAGTTTTATCCATATTCTTTGAATTTTGATTTAAAAAGTGAAATAGATTTGTTTATATTCTAATAGACACCTCCCATCTGCACACCATCACCAGGTTTAAAAACCTTTAGTCTTCTTTGAGGAGATGAACATAAAGAAACTATTTAGTCTGATCCCATGAAAATTCTGATTTATTATGACCTCTAGAGAAATCTGTGCTTGACAAGAATATAGGATGTACTGCACTTTCAGTATTTAGTGAGGTTTGTTTAACTATGTGAAATTAATTGGGAATTTGGATCAGTTTCTTCCCATCCATCTAAACCTGCAAATTTTTATTCAAAATATAGATATATCCTTTCCCCACCAGCTCCTTTGAATGCATATATATAGTCATATACATATATATATTAATATACATAACATGTATAATTAATAACTATTTTCACCTTCATAAATAGTGGAGCTGATGAATAATCAATTTAAAATAGTTAAAACATGCCATAACATCCTATTTTCATAACATATAGCAAAATGGAACGGCATAGTACTTACACATTATACAACTTGGTAATGTCTTGGCTTTGCTTATAAAATTACTGTGAAGCTTTTTATTTGCTTTTGCAGTTCAAGTATTAGAATTGCAATATGATCTAAAAATACTTTCTTTAGTCTAGCATTTGATTTCTTTATCCAATAGCTTCAGGGACAATCCAAGAACATTTTATTGATAAACACTTTAAGACCATCTTGCCCATTAGTTCCTGTTCTTTTTGTTATAGATAAGTCAGGAAAAAAATCCTTACCTAAGTAAAATCAAATGAAAATCACTTAACTTGGTTATATGTAATCTTAATTATATTGAGATATGAAGCTGCTAGTAATACGGGCCCAAAAGTTTTCATAACATCAGCATTTTTTCTATCTGACTTACCTTTTTGCAGTTGCCTTTACTGTCTGTTTCCAAACAGAGGAAAATGAGGTTAAATTGCCTCATTATTAACCTAGAATTTCTAAATAAGAATATAGGAAGTTTCAGTTAAGAGTCTAGTAAATTTGCATTGATGGAATAAATTTAAATTGCTAAAACTACTTACATTTTATAAAGGAAGACTAAAATGTAAAATTAAATGAGGTGAAATGTTAAATTCTGGACTGTACAGAAAAGAAAAAAAAAACAAAAACCAAACAAAACTATTATACCTCTTTGCTTGGGATGATGAACCAAATGCCATAGAAAAGCTTTGTGGAACTAACAGAACTTTTTCTTCATAAATTTTAAAGAAATGTTCTGAACCAATTCTAATTCTAAGACATTATACAAAATTTTAGGGAAATTTTAGCAAGATATAACCCAAAAGTGAGGGAACTATTTATAGCTGTGATACCCTTCTGCCTAACAAAACTGTGGTTCA
Organism: Nipponia nippon; assembly: GCF_047370975.1. NCBI lineage: Eukaryota > Metazoa > Chordata > Aves > Pelecaniformes > Threskiornithidae > Nipponia > Nipponia nippon. The sequence goes on from NW_028262336.1 coordinate 77,950,245, forward strand.
CATAATCATATAGGTATACCGAAGCTATTTGTATGCATTCATTTGTCATGGAAAAGAGTTGTCTTAGGTCTCACTTGCAATAATAAAAGCTAGCTTTCAATGCCATAGTGTGATTGTGCTATCTTTATTATCTCAGTGAGTGGCTACCATGTTTTCTCACATATATTTTTCTGGATTACTTTTATCACTGAAACTTTAAAGATATTTTTAAATGTATTAATTAAGTTTCCCTCTTATTTAAGTTTTTAGTCAATGTAATTTGAGATATAATAGATTTTCCACCCATAAATACTGGTAATTCAGTTTTTGGGCATAAGAAGCAAGATCAAAAAAAACCAATCTGGGTATCTGGAAAGCCATTAGGCAAAGTTTAGGTTCCTCAATGTAAAAGAAGTGGCATATGAAACCTCAGTAACTCCAGATGTTTATATTCCTTACTTACTTTTTCTTTGCTGTTTTGTTTTTCAGGGTTTTGTTTGTTTGTTTTTTAATGTCAGAAAAGTATATTAGCTGCCTGAAGTTCATTAGTCTCTTTTGTATACCACCAGTTGTAGACCACCATTTTAGGTGCTAAGGTGGCCATTTCATATCTATGCCCATTTGGATTTAATAAATGAGGAAGATCCACATACAAGTTTGTTGTGGTATATCACTGACAAAGCTAGAGACAGACATTCCATACAAGCCTTATTTACCTAGCTGCATTCCTTGAAGTGAAAAGCTATGAACATTTTGTTCCTTTAATCATATTTTTAATATCTCATATTTGTAGTAACTTTCTTCTACGTCCAGCTGCAGGGCATGTAGAAATGGATCATTGTAATTGCCAAGTGACATAGAAAAGGATCATTTATCACTGTTGGTTTGTTTGTTTTTTTTTTTTTTTTGAGGAGGAGAACTTTTGAGAGTATTTATTCAACACATTGATGGCATCAGTTGTATTTTCACACTTAACAGAGAAAATTATAAAGAAGTTACATCATTGCCCACAAAGGTAAATCAACGCATTAAGCAAAGTGAAGTTTTTAACACATGCCCACTGCATGCCAAACTGGTAATCTCTAAACAAACACACACACACAGACACACACATTTTCAGAACATCTTTGAAGAATTTTGATTTATTATGTTGAAAACCAAGTAAAAATATTTTTATTTGCTTGGTTAGTATTCCATCACACAGTAAATTTCTCTACCACTGACAATATTTCCCATTTTTGCTGAAATCCAACATCTTCCAAATATTTTCTGTTTTGTTTAGTATAAAAAGCTATTAAATCAAGCCCTAAGATTTCTGGAATTTATAGTGCACAGAACTACAAAGCCATAAGGACCGCCAAAAAAACCCCCACTTTTTAAAATTTGCAAGTCTTAATGAGAACCCTGGTGGAACCAGTGATCTTTCAGGGGTTTAGAAGATCTATGATGACTCAAATTAGAGTGCTTTAGGTGCAAGCTGACTACAAAAAAAAAATAAAATTGAAGAGCATGTTTTTCCTGAATGTCATCTGCACAACTATTGATGAGAAAGAATGAGAATACTGATTCTACAAAGTCGAAGTCTTGCAAAGCTGCGTGAGTTTCTTTATTTCCTAGATGCTGAGGTTGTCAGGAACACAAAGGTACTAGTATATAAATTCTGTCAAAGTTAAGTCTATAAACAATCCCAGCAAAACTTGCCAAACTGTCAGGCTACTTCTATATTTTTTGCACTTTTTGTCAGGCAAGACATGAACAAAAGCCCTGCTGATACTAAACGACAAAAAGTGCTCTAGCTAATAGCATCTTTATGGACCTCCTCAAAAGCCAAAAAGGGAAAAGAAGACTGTTATTAGAAAGCTTTTAATGGATACTCAAAATATAAAGCTCATAAAGAGTGGACTTAAGTCATAGTGGCCCCTAGGCCTGAGGAAGACAGTTAACTGGACGGTACACTTGCTTAGAGATTTTTGAAAGAATTTAGAACATCTTTTAAGAAGTATTCCCAGTGGGAAAAAAATTAGACCTTTTTATATCTTCTCACAGTTCCTGTAAACAGGTTCTACCATTGACTATGTATATAGAAGCTAACAAGCAGAAGTAAGTGAGGAGTTATTTACTGAAGTTTTATCCAAGCATAAACTGTCTGGTGGAAAAGCATTTTGCTTGACATCTCAAATAACGTGAATTTTCCCTTGCTTTGACAGTATAATTCTCAGTAATAGTGCAGCTGGAGTAGGTATCTTGGCAACAAAACCAACTCTTTGACAAACTCAGTGATGGTTTTCCTGAAGGCTTTGTTCATGTGGCAGTACTTTTCAGTATTTAAAGCATCAGTATCTTGTTCATTGTCTGTCATATATATTTATATCTGACACCTAGTTTGAGAAAACAGCAGACAGAGAGACAACTCACAGTAAATTCATGTGCTATGAGATTCAAACATATATTAATTTATTAATCACCATCAGACCACACTAGAGAGGACTCTTGAGTATTCCCAGAATTTGAACAATATCCCTGTAAGACCAAAGTCTGAGTAAAGCTAGCTAATACTAGCTGAAAAAAGCAATCTTGAATTCATAAGTTTGCAAAAAGCACGCATGTTCTGTTTGCATTGCATTTTTGATCATTTGGTTGCTGTAACAGCTACCAAACTAAAATAATAAAAACTAGAAGTATTTTGAAGTTGAACACTACTGCAGATCTGGCTTCCAGTATTTGTAATCATTCTATCAGCAAATATTGTACAAACAGCTGCAGTTACAGAAATTCTGTAAAATAACCAGTATCAAAGTTCAAACACTTTGTAGTGACTTAGAATCAGGATGCAACTAGGAAACCCTTTCAGGTACTGTCCTCAAATTTTTTCTCAAGATACAAAGAGCAAACATGTGTTAGGATGTTATGTGTCATTCCACAGTGTGAAACATGGACAACCTTTGATACTCCAAATAAAAAAAAAAATATTGTTGACTTTGTGGAAACCCTTCCAAGACTTATTTTATTTTGGCAGCACTGGACTAGGATCAAATGCTGAACCAGTCAATGAAGGAAGGAGGAAATACTCATTCTAAATAGAAACATGATGAATCTCAGTAATGTGAACATAGGAAACTGCAACTTCTGCAATTACAACTTCTACTGACAAGAGTCACACTGTACACACTTATGAATAAGACATAAAAGGCATTCATCAGACCTTTCCAAATCCTGATGAAGAGTTATAAAGTTATAAGTGTAAATTTATAATTTTTCATTGTCTTCCAATGGTATATGGTATATGGTATATGGTATATGGTATATGGTATATGGTATATGGTATATGGTATTCCAGTCCCTTGAGAATCTGAGCAACTAGGCAGGTCCAGAGCAGACCTCTTTGATTTCAATGTATTGTTGAAGATGTGCTTCTATTGAGCTCTCAGTTCTTGCATTTTAGATCCAAAAGAAAACAGAAGGAAAAATCCTGCTCAAGTTATTCTGCTATCTTGTGGTTCAGGAATAAAGGAAAATGATGAGTTATTCCTCCCTTCTTTCTATAATATATCTGAGCGTTATAAATTGACAGCTTCAAATAACATATGAAATATCTTGAGAGAAAAAGATCTGGAAGTTGCATGGGGATGGAAAGCAGTTAGTGTGGGAAATAATGTTGAGACAAAAAGGTTTGAATGAAAAAAAATGTAGAAGGATTAGCTGATTATTGTTTCTAATTATTAAATTTATTTCGAATAGAAGGGTATGGTTTCAGCTAATTTTTAAAAGACCTGGGCATATAAAAATCAGAAGTGACTATGAGATTTTATACATCATACACAGAAAAAATACAGAAACTTGTCATACATAGAAGACAATATTTTGAAGATTTATAGAGTGCATGTGCCATTATAAGAGAGAACTAAGTTCCTATTTGTCAGCATATCGTTTACTACTCTTTAAAACATGTTGGCATTAATTATTGTTTAATATGCATGACCACAGTGGTTTTCATACATAGAACAAGCTTTTGAAGGGTGCTAGGAAATTACATCTCAGTAAATATTTAGAGTACATAACCCTTACCAAAATGAAGCTCAAATAATACAGATTGGATTTTGTCAAGGTTTTCACAGGACTAAATTTTCCTTGAGAAATCAAGATTGGATTGTTCCTTTTGTTATATATATATATATTTTAGACAGTATATTTCTAAGTGATCCTTAAATACTGCCTAGTTCAATAAGAACTGGTTGAGCTGGTTCAAGAACATTGACAAGAGCTGATGTTTTCTTTCATAGATTATTTCATTATATACATAGGTAACTCTTGGTCTTGGCTCACTCAGAACTTTATATGAACAAAAGAAAAACAGAACTATGTGCCATCAGTTAATGACTCTACTGGGTTTCAGCTAATCATATATGTGCATTTAATTCCAAAATAGATTTGGGCACTATCTGTAAACATATTTACAGTTAAGCCAGAAGTCTGGACATGCTGAAATCTGTTATTTTTCCACTTCAACAAGAGGAAAGCAAGTCAATGGACTTGCAATGATTGCTCACAGGTACACATACTTCCAAAAGTCTTGTCAAGAAAATTACCAGGACCAGGAGGATTGTTGATGATTTGGTGGTGCTAAGACCATCTGCTACTTACAGCTGATGATGATCCCCAAGAAGCCCTTACTAAGCACAGCCTAAGTAGGTTACAGTGATTTTCTGATAACCTAGTATGAATAATATGACATAAGTCTGGAGCCCTGAGAAGTTCTTATTGACTCATGTAAGGACTGAAAAAAGTATGTTATGAATATAAATGGGTCATTTTAGTGTATGAGACATAGAACAGCTGTTTCAGCTGAAACTAAGACATATCTAAGAATTATAACTCAGAAGAGGGAAGCCTTTTCAGGTACTGGTAAATGTTGTTAGCTTGCTCATATACAGTGAAAGACAGTGAAGTGGGAATGTTTATGACTCAAATGGTTGCATTTCTTAAGAGATTTCTACTTAAAAACTCTTGGACTTTCAAAAGTAGATTTATTCTACAGAGGTTTTGAGGGTTTTTTTTTCACATTTTTCCTGAATGTTAAATGACTTCATGCTTCTTACGTTTAAATGTTTTCCAGTATCATTTTTCTTTAAGAGTGGATGGTATTGGTTATGGACGAAATTTGTTAGTCTACCTTTGCACTGGTGGAGAGAAATTCTGACAAGGTCTATATGCACTCCATCCACTTGTGACATTTGTGTTGTATCAGCATCCAACAGGTAGTTTCCTTTAAATGTTTAAATGTGTACTTATTGCTAAATTCTTCATATACATGCATGACAACTTTGTCAGCTAAACCTCTGTGAAGACCAATCACAGTTCAGCAACAAATTTCTGCCATCTGCATCCTGCTGTTTGCAACTGCTGTCATTGTTTTTTGTCTTGCATTCACCATTAGTATCCCACCTGAACCTCTCTGAAGTGAAGGTCCTAAGATGAGATTTGAGTTCCGATATTTGCAGAAATACACAAAATATTTTTATTTTAGCCTTTGAGTTAAAAATGGTGACAGGGAAAAGAAACAGAAAAGAAAACAGTAACAGACTTTTATATAAACTTTAGAGAAGCGCAGAATAGGAGCATGGTAAAGCAGATGGGAATGCTGAGAGGTAACAACAAAACCTAACCAAAATTTTAGAATTGTGACAAGAAAGGGGAAATATGCATTAGCGACTGTGCTGTCTTCTTGGTATTGATTATGAAAACGGAGCTTGGGGAAAAGGTATTCACAACTCAGCAGTTCTTGGCTTGACATTCATTGGGATGTAGAGGTGCCTTGGCTTCCAAATTTCATTAGTAATGTCATGTAAACCCTTTTGTCACAAGGGTGTCTAGATATGCAAATGAGACATGAAGAAAACACATCACAAAGATGAAGTGCATAGAGCTCTGAAGTGTACATTGTTGTGTATAAGGAGAAATTAGCCATCTGGGACATCTGCATAATGACCAAACCTTGTACTCCAAGCACCACATTGGAGAGGGTATCTGAAGTCACTTTGAGCATCTATGATGAATCCTGAATGACAGATTGAGATATTTACTCTAGAAACTGTATCACTGTCCTGAATATCCTCAACATTTTAATTGTAGGTGGGACGTCAATCTGTGCAGTAAAATATCTCAATATACGTATGTCCTGGCTTCAGCTGGGATAGAGTTAATTTTCTTCCTAGTAGCTGGTATGGTGCTGTGTTTTGGGTTTAGCATGAGAATAATGTTAATAACATACTGATATTTTAGTTGTTGCTAAGCAGTGCTTATACTAAGTCAAGGACTTTTCAACTTCCCATACTCTGCCAGCAAGAAGGTGCACAAGAAGCTGGGAGGGAGCAAAGCCAGGACAGCTGACCCAGACTGGCCAAAGGGATATTCCATACCATACAATGTCGTGCTCAGTATATAAACTGGGGCGAGTTGGCCGGGAGGCAGTGACTGCTGCTTGGGGACTGGCTGGGTGTTAGTCAGCAGGTGGTGAGCAGTTACATCACTTGTTTTCATAGAATCATAGAATCATATAATCATAGAATTGTTAAGATTGGAAAGGACCTGCGTTTTCCCGGGTTTTGAGTCTCTCTCTCTCTGTCTTGTTATTTTCCTTTTCATTACGATTTATTATTATTATTTTTATTTTTATTTTATTTTATTTTATTTCAGTTATTAAACTGTTCTTATCTCAACCCACGAATTTCCTTACTTTTGCTCTTCAGATTCTCTCCCTCATCCCACCGGGGGCGGGGAGGGTGAGCAACCACCTGTGTGGCGCTTGGCTGCTGACTGGGGTTAAACCACGGCAATGTAGAATTAAATTGATTCAGGCGAGTGGGTCATGTGTTTGTACCTTAAATTTGGAGCATCCTCTGCTGAAACAAAGTAGTGTATTCATGTGCCTGTATTCTGCTCTATACATTGTAAATGTTAGACTGCATGGAATTCTATTATGGTTCTGGTTAATTTAAAAAAAAGTCTGTTTCATAAACCTTTTTTTTGGCTGAAAAAACTGACTGAGATTACAATGGAAAAACCCCTTGGGATTTGTTTTTGGAAATGTGCCATGTACTAAAATTTTACTTGAAAAAATTACAAGATTGTTGTATTTTAGTAGCATAAAATAGTAGTTTTAGTTATGATACCATAGACAACTTGTAATAAAGACAGGTTATCCTCTATGCATTTATATTTTTTGTTTTACTGCTTATGAGTGTTTTGAACTTTTTGAAACCTTTACTACACACCCTCAGTGTGGGAGGACATAACAGATTTCCACCTCCTGCTGAGATTTAATTTTCATCTTAAAGAAACAATCAATACAATGTCCAAAATTAGGTTTCTCATTATATTAATTTTTTGAGAACTTTTTAATGTACTAGCAGTCTGATTACCTTGCTAGATGTCAAATAAGATTTACGAATCCTAAACCAAGCTCCCTAATAAGACCACTATTGAGAAGATTTACTATTTACTATGAGGAGTATTGACAAGTTGTGGAGAATACCCTTTTTGTAACAATTCAGGCAATTGATTCATACAATGCATTATTATGACAGCTGCCATCTTGTTCAGAAACAAAAAAATCTCTGTGGCTTGAAGTTGGTGTTTGTAACAGATAAACATCTCTGCCCTGCACAGAGGAAACAGTTTGTGAGCTACCTAGAGAGTTACACAATAGTTACATGTGCAACTTCTTCCTTTACCCTTTGTATCTGAAAATCTGAAACCTCAGAAATATTTAAAACCCTCAGATGTTGAGAGTCTCTAAAGAAGCTAATATCCTCTTAGCCATAAGAAGACTGTTAAAAGTTTGTCATGTGTAGTAACTCAGAGTCTTGTGTAGCAAGGCTTTTGAAAAGATTTAATTTGATTTAATATTTAAGAGAAATTATTTTACCTTGGTGAGATAACAAACTTATGAAGAGCACCATATAAAAATGTAATACATTGAAAAAATAACCAGTAGTATCCTAGCTGTGTATAGTAAAATATAAAGACAGAAACATTTTTTGTACAATAGTGTACCATTACACTATGAAAATAATGGCAAGATTTTAAAATGGTAGCTTTCATTAGGCCTTTACATTATTTGGAAATGAGATTAAAATTTTACTATAATTAATCATTTTTATCATCTAGGGACCCTTGTTATTCACCAAGACTTCTTTGGCTTTGCAACTGTACTAACATGGAACAAAAGAAAACATCAAAATAAACAGTGTACAATAGTAGCAATTTGGAGGTGGCAGTGCTGCTGTGGAATCATAGCATATAATGAACCATGGACTTGACCTAATATTTTCAGAATATTTTTTACATATAAACCCAGATCTTGCTACTACTGAAATTATTAAAAAAATCAGACTCTATAAGGCATTTTTGTATTGATTCCTCTCTGCATTCAAAAACAATAGTTTTATCCAAATGAGACATCTTGACTGCTTCAAGCTTGATTTTTGCTTCCAGCATATTTCTTGAATATTCAATTTCTGACCAGTAAAAAAATTCTATTAAAAATCAATACTCTCATAGTCTGGGTAGCTTTGTTACAGTGTTTTTTGCATTTTAGTCCGATTTTCCTTTGTGTATTCCCATAAAACTGAAGAAAAATTTAAATTAATGAACTGATAAAGATGTGACAAACATGGAAAACTCATGTCAATGGGCTATTTGCTAACTCTAGCACTAAAATAATTTTCACAAATGTTTAATTCACTACTATTTGCCATGACTTTCTTGCGAAGAAAGTTACTAGGTGGATTGATGGTGACTCTCATAAGGGAAAATACTTTTTTTTTCATGTTATGTTGTCACAAAAGATAAGGCAAACACTCTGCCATAAAGTCATCATCACATATTAATCACTTATGTTTAGGTCAAAGTTCCAACTAATTTAGAGATGACTTTCCAAGCTCATAAGGAAGAAATTTTTTTACAGTGAGGGTGGTGAAACACTGGAACAGGTTGCCCATAGAGGTGGTAGATGCCCCTTCACTGGAAGCATTCAAGGCCAGGTTGGACAGGGCTCTGAGCAACCTGATCTTGTTGAAGATATCCCTGCTCGTTGCAGGGGGGTGGACTGGATGATCTTTAAAGGTCCCTTCCAACCCAAACTATTCCATGATTCTATGATTCTATTATAATATAATAAGCAAAAGCCTTATTAAAGTCCTAAGTAACTTATGCCCCCTGCCCCCCAACCATAGGCACTTAATGTGCCTACCCAAACTATCTATAAGTATATGTTTATTTCACCCTGTTTTCTTCGATAAATTGAAGACATTCTTCATCAGTTCATTGGGACTCAGAAAAAAGTAAAAGAAACAAAAGAAGAATTCCTTCCAAACAAAGGGCAATCGGAAAAAAAATCTTTTAACTTGGTACAACCACCAATCACTCTACTGGAATTTTCAAAGGTAATTAAAAAGACGAAAATGCAATCAATTATTAGTTTACATGTGTGTGTGCCATGAAAAATGTTCATATATGTCCAAGGAAATCCAACATGGTCTGTTTTCTGGCCTTTCTGGTTTTGGGCTTTTTTTTTTTCAGATGTGCCAACCTGATAAAATATGTAATTAAGATGTAACACAGAGGAGTGAAAGCTGGAAAAAATGCCTTGCTTCTCACTTTCACTACTGTGATTTTTCAGTTCCATTTTCAGAAACCAGAATTTCTTATTGTATTTTTCCACATTATTTGTATTTTGTCAACACAGTACTGATATGTACTCTAAGCTTTTCAGTTTAGATCCTGTTTATATTCAGTAGAGAGAAATAAATTTGTTAAATGAGTTTTATCTACTTTTAAATCTGTCTCATGATCAGATAAACTGTGGTTCTGTTTCTTCTGTAGTATCTACAAAGGAAGCTGGAGTGAAAAGTTCAAATATGCATGTGTATTTTTGGTCAGAGTAATCCCATTTTGGGTCATATGAAAAAGCTCTGTAATTTGCTTTTTGCTTATGGATCACCAACAAGAATGAGACTCTGGACACATCTCAGCATGGGAAAAAAAAAAAGTTAAAGAGCAAAGGGCTACATACCAAGACAAAAACAAAGAAGAAAGCTTAATAGGTTTGGAAATTTTGTATTTAAGGAATACTGTGATCCTTCCAAATATCCCAAAGATATTAAAAAAGCTTCAAAATGCACAGTAAACACAACACTGCATAAAAAGGCGTGATATAAACTCATACAAGAATCCTCGTCAAGAGGTGGTGAGTAATGAATATGATTTTTTTAAGATAGTGGCTAAGGACAGCAGCTATAAAACCATCAGATGATTTCCTTATTGCAGTTTTTTTAGAAAAGTTTTCTAAATAAACTGCTTTTGATACTACAGTCTGATAAACGTTTTCAACACTGACGGTTGGAGAAAATGCAGCCTGTAGGCTGTGGTTAAAATGTAGCTTCAGTGTTGGCATGAGACGCATACAGAAAAAGAGTAACAAGCAAACAAGCAAAACGAACTTTGCATGTGCATTTATATCTCACTATATGCATTTATACTACCCATATAATCACATTAGTGTTAATAAACTGTAGGACTACAAAGATGACCCAATGACAGAAACTGAAAAAGAGAAATTTCCGTGAGATTCCCTTTTGATGACTATATCAATCAATGGAAATGACAAATCTAAGTGATCTACTGATACATAAAAAAATTTTCAAAGATTTTGGGACAGTGATTCAGGTGCCTAAACAGGTGTGTTTTACATGTCCTTGGCTATCCTACCTGACATTCAGGGGCTGTCCCAGAATGGGGTGTGTGTGCTGTTATTTTTGTGACTTACCAGCCATCCCTGTGGAGATGTTTTCTTTGAAAAGACTTAGACTTTGGTAAGTCAGTCCTCTGAGAAGGACATAGTGTAAGTCAGGTTCTCAGTATTGTTTCACTCATAGAATCATAGAATCATAGAATCATTTAGGTTGGAAAGAATCCTTAAGATCATCCAGTACAATAGTTAACACGGCCAAGTCCACAACTAAACCATGTCCCTAACCACCACATCTACCTGTCTTTTAAATACCTCCAGGGATGGAGACTCAACCGCTTCCTTGGACAGTCTGTTCCAATGCTTGACTACCCTTTCAGTAAAGAATTTTTTCCTAATATCCAACCTAAACTTCCCCTAGCACAACGTGAGGCCACTTCTTCTCGTCCTATCACTTGTTACTAGGGAGAAGAGACCAACACCTACCTCACTACAACCTCCTTTCAGGTAGTTGTAGAGAGCAATAAGGTCTCCCCTCAGCCTCCTCTTCTCCAGGCTAAACAACCACAGCTCCCTCAGATGCTCCTCATAAGACTTGTGCTCTAGACCCTTCACCAGCTTCGTTGCCCTTCTTTGGACGCGCTCTAGTACCTCAATGTCCTTCTTGTAGTGAGGGGCCCAAAACTGAGCACTGTACTCGAGGTGCGGCCTCACCAGTGCCAAGTACAGGGGCACTATCACCTCCCTGGTCCTGTTGGCCACACTATTCCTGATACAAGCCAGGATGCCATTGGCCCTCTTGGCCACCTGAGCACACTGCTGGCTCATGTTCAGGCGGCTGTCAACCAACACCCCCAGGTCCTTTTCTGCCAGGCAGCTTTCCAGCCACTCTTCCCCAAGCCTGTAGTATTGCATGAGGTTGTTGCGACCCAAGGGCAGGACCCAGCACACCCTTGCTGAACTTCATACAGTTGGCCTCAGCCCATGAACCCAGCCTGTCCAGATCCCTCTGTAGAGCCTTTCTACCCTCCAACAGATCAATACTCCTGTCCAACTTGGCGGTGTCTGCAAACTTACTGAGGGTGCACTCAGTTCCCTTGTCCAGATCATTGATAAAGATATTAAACAGAACTGGTCCCAATACTAAACCCTGGGGAACACCACTTGTGACCAGCCACCAACTGGATTTGACTCCATTCACCACAACTCTTTGGGCCCAGCTGAATCTAAATTCTGTGTGAATGCTTGCCAGCTCATAAGAAAATCACTTTTTACTGTGTTACTTTGTGTCAAGCAAAAAGGGAATGATTTCAAACTCAGTCTTTCATGGCAAGAACAATACTATTGCCTATACATTTCAGAGAGGTTTCCTCTAATTAGATGGGGAAAAGTGGAAAATTTTTACTTTATATTTCTGTTTTAAAACAAAGAATTGTTCTTAAGCTCAAAAATAATCCATCTATCGCTCCTCATGATTTGGTACAATTACACTGAACTTTCAGATGTCAACCATTATCAAAATAATAATAATAAAAATTTTTATTACAGATATACTTAAATATTTACAGTTTAAACTTTCTATGTTGTGTTGTATAAATGTAGATATATGCTTATGTTGCTTCGTTACATATATTGCAGTTGTTTAAACAATAGAGTGTACTAAAAAAAACCCTAAATTCTTTCAGGTTCAATAAACATCAAAATTTTTCATTTTAGGATTAAGTCAGAATTTTCTGTTTAGCAAATAAAGTGTTTAAATAAATTTGACTGAGTTAGTAATCATATAAAGAGAATATAGTCTGATATAATACATTTGGATTTGAACATTCCTGTTTTGTACCAGATGGTGTAGCCTAAGTACTATGATGGTAATTATGACAGCTTTTTCTAACATTATGTGTAATCAAAGAACTCTTCAACGTCATTAGTAATATATTCCTTACATAAAGGAAACAGTATTAATGACCAGCTATTATTCAAAGACATAACAATAACAGTTCAGATTCAAAGAATAAAATATACAAATACAAGAGCCATCAGTATTTTGGATTGTATGTTTTTAAGGACAGTCATATTTTAATAAATTTAAAACATTCTAAAGTGGGGAGTGTCTTATCCTCATTTGAACCAAATGTGAAGGTTTTCATAACACTGGTAATGGAAGTAAGAACATAGACCTGAATCACAGTTTGGATCTGAGCCTTCCAGGGCTTCTGTATTTGTACTTGACATCTGAGAAGAGAAATGGAAAGAAGTGGAGAAGTTTGGTTTGGATACTTCTGAGAGACAAGCAGCAAATCCTGATCTTAAATCAGACTTCCCTTTCCTCATTTCCCCTCTTCCTAAGATATGAGTAAATGATATTTCAGAAACCCAGTAACACGATTAACCAGGATACTAAAAATTCCTTTGCCTGTTTTTTTGGTTTTTTTTTTTTTTTTAATGTTAATAGAATTTGAAGGAGGAAATGCAACGCAAATTCTTTTTAAAGAATCACCAGAACTTTTTCCCACATTTTTGGTTTTATTTCTTTGCTTTTGTGTTTATATTTTCCAAACATTGACATTTACAGATGAACAAACTTCTGAAAAAATTGAGAATTAATAAAGTCTCAACATAAACTCTATGGGTTCATAATAACAAAAGATTTATTCATTTTGGGATGGTAGATTTGGCTCAGAAATATAGTAATAGAAGAAAGGAAAGACAATTTATTAATTTTTGTATTTCTGCAAGTCTGCTGTGGTACAAAGCTAAAACAGGTGTTAAAAAAACAGATTCAATGTTTCTGTTATTTCTTATCCCCTTCTATCTATTTCTTCCTTTGCTCTTCCACCTCACTGTACTTGAATAATGACTCTGAGTTAAAATGTTGATTGAAATGGACATAACTAATGAAAAAACCCCATGCTGTTCATAGACCCACATATTTCAAAGTTATAATGAGCAACAAAAGAACACCAGAATAAAGAAAATTCATTAGGGGAAAAAAAAACTAGATGAGGGGGGAATTGTTTTTATGAATTGATACTGCCATTTCAATAAACTGCTCTGGCATAAGGTCACAATCATTTAACAAAGAAAAAAATTAGTATCATACAAAAGTTTTTATTCTTAGGAATACAGCCTCACCAGTGCTGAGTACAGGGGCACTATCACCTCCCTGGTCCTGCTGACCACACTATTCCTGATACAAGCCAGGATGCTATTGGCCCTCTTGGCCACCTGAGCACACTGCTGGCTCATGTTCAGGCGGCTGTCAACCAACACCTCCAGGTCCTTTTCTGCCAAGCAGCTTTTCAGCCACTCCTCCCCAAGCCTGTAGTGTTGCATGGGGTTGTTGTGACCCAAGTGCAGCACCCAGCACTTAGCCTTCTTGAATCTCATACAGTTGGCCCCGGCCCAACGATCCAGCCTGTCCAGGTCCTTCTATAGGGCCTTCCTACCCTCCAGCAGATCAACACTTCCATTCAACTTGGTGTCATCTGCAAACTTACTGAGGGTGCACTCAATCCCCTCATCCGGATCATCAATGAAGATATTGAACAGGACCGGCCCCAACACCAGCCTTAGGGAACACCACTCGTGACCATCCGCCAATTGGATTTGTCTCCATTCACCACCACTCTCTGGGCTTGGCCGTCCAGCCGGTTTTGAACTCAGCGCAGAGTGCACTTATTCAAGCTGTGATAGGATTGTTTAGCATCAAGGATGCTTCTGATTAACAGGCCTAGTTCCCAGGCTAACAGTTCCAAGGCTGGCAGGCACTTTGTCTGTCAGTATTTCAGCAGACATTTTCTTCTGTTCAGTAATTTTCCCCTTATAACCTGGTCGCCTTTATGGTTGCTCACATCAGGCCTATATACATGTTTATGTAGGCACACCAAGGTACCTACAATGACACTTAAATTAGTGAGTCAAAATAGTCCAGCTGTGTAGCCATGCTCCAGGGATTCAGATGTCAAAGACACGAATCTTTGGAATAATCTTTGACACTTTATCAAATCATAGTCAATCTTCCTAAAGAATATTAAAAAGGAGACATGAATAATTTCAGCATGAACTACATGTGCCTTGTGAGCAAATGTTAAATCTCATAGTAGAAAGCATATGTTAGACAGGAAAATGAGAAACAATACAGAAATAACATCTGTTTAATTAAAAATAATATTGCTGTTTAATTAAAAATAATATTGTGTTAACTGACACATCCCAAAATCTAATTAAAGCATCAGTGTTCTACAAACTATTGTAAATGAATCTGAACTGACAAGAGGGGAAAAAAAGTTTCAAATATTACTATAGGACCCTGTAATTCAGTACTTGACAGTCTTAAATTCTGAAAAAATGCTGGTAAGGAATGGAATTGCATTTGAGAACAGATGTAAGAACTTGTTACTGTCAGTAAAAGAATGTACATTTAACAAAATATTTTCTTGAAAAAAATACGCTGAGCATACTCACATTATCCACCTTATAAGTCTGCAATAACAGCTTGACTATGGAACATGACATAAATAAATGAATGCAAAGCCTTTCTGTAGACCTGAAGATACAGCTTAGAAAAGATGTTAATATGTACAGATATGTGTGGGCTTTCACACAGATCTTAGAAACAGGTCCTGGATATGAAAATACATGACAAGTGGGAAGCTAGGATTCTTGAAAACTTCAAGGTGTCTGCCATATCCACTTTGATGGATCAGTATAAGAAACACTAAAACATACACTCTTGCCAAATCACAGCAAGGCTGTGAAAAAATGTTCTAAAAGCTAGTATTATTTTCAGTTATTACTTCCAAGAAGCCCTTGATATAAAACAGTAAAAAAAATCATTTTTAAAAAAACTGTGGATAGTGGAAGGGAGGTTAGCTGACTGAAGAAACGCCCAGAAGATGACAAAAGAGAAAAAGGGTGAACAGTGACATGAAAAAACATAAGAAGTAGTCTTGTAGAGATAGGAAAAAGTTTCAGAAAAAAGCATCTGCTTGTTGCAAGTTAAAATCCTGTAGCTTTTTGAGACCTTGTAAAGTTGGCTCATCTGCAAGACCAGTAGGGATACAGTGCGTATTTTGCTAAACAGTATTTCTGATTCTTTTTATCTCCAGGATGGTGTCATGTCTTGGCAGTACTGATTATCACTTCAAAAAGTGTCTTCTCTCTTGGTCTAATATGACACCACTGAGGCACTCAGTGTGGGAGAAGGGGGTCTGAGAAATACAACTGGGGACTGAAAATCATTAATCTAGTGTTTTATTCCTAGGTTTACTCCTCATTCCCTCTCAACCTGCACAATGTCATTTCCTTATCTTTGTTTCTCCTTGTTCTTTCACGCTATGAAAATCACAAACATGTGTGAAGCAGTCTTTCAAAGCTTAGCCAAATGTTGTTAATTCATCAGATAACAGCCATTCTAAAGTGCAAATATTAACAATGATTTAAAAAAGCAGATTATTCAGTACTGACTGAACACTTCAAGTTGTCACGGTTTAACGCTAGCCAGCAACTAAGCACCACCCAGCCACACAGTCAGTCCCCCTGGGTGGGACGGGGGAGAGAATCAGAAGAGTAAAAGTGAGAAAAACTCATGGGTTGAGATAAAGACAGTTTAATAAGTAAAGCAAAAGCTGTGCATGCAAGCAAAGCAAAACAAGGAATTCATTCACTACTTCCCCTCGGCAGGCAGGTGTTCAGCCATCTCCAGGAAAGCAGAGCTCCATCATGAGTAACAGTTACTTGGGAAGACAAATGCATGAACCCCAGCTTCCCCCCCTTCCTTCTTCTTCCCCCAGCTTTTATTGTTGAGCACAATGTCATGTGGTGTGGAATATCCCTTTGGTCAGTAGGGGTCAGCTGTCGCAGCTGTGTACCCTCCCACCTTCTTGTGCACCCCCAGCCTACTCACTGGTGGTGTGGTGTGAGAAGCAGAAAAGACCTTGACACTGTGTAAGCACTGCTCAGCAATAACTAAAACATCCCTGTGTTATCAACATTGTTTCAGCACAAATCCAAAACATAGCCCCATACTAGCTCCTATGAAGAAAATAATTAACTCTATCCCAGCCAAAACCAGCACACAAGTGATGTTGCTTCTGGAAGAAGCAGCACCTCTGGGAATAATAATGTAATGACCAAACACTTCATCCTGCCAAGAAAGCTTGGCTAGCTGTTTGATATTTGAGTGGAATGTCCATCAGCTCAGAGGAAAAACCCTTATAGTTTTAAAGAAGTAAGTGGATTCAGGGGTACAGAATTATTTAAAATTGGCAGTGTGTTCAGGGCAGCTGAAATGTGAAATTACCATTGTCTTGTTGACGCAGCAGACAAAATTTAGTGTTTATTTATACCTCTTTGAAATCACAAATATTTAATATGCTGTAAAGCCCCATGAAATCAATTGAGGACATGGTTTAGTAGTGGACTTGGTAGTGATAGTTTAACGGTTGGACTCGATGATCTTAAGGGTCTTTTCCAGCCTTAATGATTCTATGATTCTATGATTCTATGATTCTATGATAATCGTAAAATTTCTATTAACTTGAACAAACATAGACTGGTAGGCATATAGCCTATGACTGTAGGTTAACAACATTAGAATATTATCAGCAATATTACTGCAATACCAAGCTGAGCCAAACTCCGGCATTTAAATACACAAATTAATTTTAAGTGCTACTTAATAATTGTCTTATTTTTTGGTCGAAGAAACACATACTTTTTTTTACTAGTCTTCTGATTTTAGGTCTGTATAGTTTCCTCAAATTTCAGTAATTTCACTTTTTGCCCACAACTGTCAAAGCTAGAAATCATGTATGAATTTTATGCTGCCTTTCAGCAACCATTAACGTTCAGCATTTTTTCATAGTTAGAAAAAATGCTGGTATTGTGTTGCAACTACCAAGCAAATCTTTTCAAATCAAATAACCCGCACCCAGGAATTTAGTCATCTGAGGAACTACCATACACATTTACCTTACCTTTCAATGACTCAGAAAGTAGAGATAGTTGATCTTCTCCCATCACATGAATATTCCCTACCATGTGTCCCAGTAGTATCGTGGCATATCCAAACCCTCATAATTTTGTTTAAAAAGAAGTAAAAAGAGAGCTATAGAATGAATAAGTGAGTCACACTTAAATTCAATTGGGCCTTAGTTTAAAATTCATTTTGTCCTCAGGCTTCTGACTGGTTCCACTGGAGCAGTAAAAAGCTGTTATGAAAACAAGGAAAAGAAATGTGCTTTCTACTCATTCTGCAATGCCAATAGTAGGATGAGAACAATACTGACTTTGTTTCTGTAGCATCCCAAATTGATAACCTGCTTTATTGAGTAGAGGAAATACAGAACAGTCCTAGTGACTCTATATCAAATTACATTGAGATTGGATTAAAATAGCCCAAAAGTTCTTGAGACAGATATGTAACTCATATTTCTCCACCTATCAGGTAAGAGTCCTGACTAAAAGTAATTGTATTCCTGTTTTATTCTTTATATATAAAAACTACAACAAAAGGAAAGCATTGCCATTTTATTTGGCTATGGTACAATTTTCTTTCAAGTATTTTGCCTGGTTTTTGTGCGTTTAAGAAGGATTCAGAAAAAAAGCCACTAGAATAGTATTGAAAAGGAAAACAGACCGTTAGTGACGGATACAAGAAGGTACCTTCACTTAACTTTTGAAAAAAAAGTCTTACTACAGTTTGTAAGTGTGCAGAGAGTAGAAATTTGACTACAGTTTAGTTTCTGTTAGCAGTGAAAGCAAGAAAAGAAATCTACAAAATTTGAAGTTACAAGAAAGACCAGTTTATTCAGTAATATAATTTACCAGGGATTGTGGTAGACTCCTAATACTTGAAAAATTAAAGCAACTTCCCCCCCCCCCCCGCCCCCCAACTGTTTTATGCAAAAAATCAATGAATCAGGCAATAATTTACATTGATAGAAATGTCTGCAGGTCATCTGGCACAACACACTGATACTCTGATCAAAGCAAGGGTGGCTTTGAAGTTATACCATGTTGATTAATGTAAAATTTGAAGTATTTACATGGAAAGAATTTCAACGGAAAGAATTTCAACAGAAAGAATTTCCACAGCTTTCCTGGGCAATATCTGACCACCCTTTTTGTGATAATTTTCCCCTGCTATCTAATTACAATTTTCTTTATTGCAAATATCGCTCTCTACAACTACCTGAAAGGAGGTTGTAGCGAGGTGGGGGTCGGTCTCGTCTCCCAAGTAACAAGTGATGGGACAAGAGGAAATGGCCTCAAGTTGCACCAGGGGAGGTTAAGGTTAGATATTAGGAGAAACTTCTTCACTGAAAGAGTAGTCAGGCACTGGAACAGGCTTCTCAGGGAAGTGGTTGAGTCTCCATCCCTAGAGGTATTTAAAAAATGGGTAGACGTGGTGCTTAGGGACATGGTTTAGTGGTGGACTTGGCAGTGTTAGGTTAACAGTTGGACTTGATCTTAAGGGTCTTTTCCAACCTTAATGATTCTATGATTCTATGATTCAAATTGAGTTTGTTGCTTCTAGTCCATTCTCTGTGCACCTCCAGGGAGAGTATCTCCCATCAGGTAGCTGAAGACAGTAGTAAGGTCTTCCCTTAAATCAAAGGAAACTTGACTTCCTCAACTGGGCTTCCTTGGCTCCACCCCCAGCTAGCTTAGTGACTTCCTGCTACACTGGTTCTAATTTGTCAATCTTTCTCTTGTAATAGGTGCTCCACATGCAACATCATGAAGGGTAATCTCAGGGAAGGATCACTTCTCTGGACCTGCTGGCGATAGTCTTCCTAATGTAGCCTAGAAGGCTGTTGCCCTTCTTTACATGAGAGTGCATTGCTGGCTCATATTCAATTTGTTGTCCACCAGAATCCCTATGTCCTCTTCTGCAAAGCTGTTTTGTAGCCAATAAACCCTCAGTCTCTGCTGATGCCTAGGGTTATTTCTCCCCATGTATAGGAATTCCTTGAACTCCATGAGGTACCTGTCAGACCATTTCTCTAGCCTGTCAAGGTCCATTAAATAGCAGCCCTTCCCTCCAGCATATTTTCTACCCCCTGCCTAAACCCTGACACAAAGGCAACCCAGTAAATACACAGACAAAGAGGAATAACTATTTAACCTGGAGCCCTGAGACATCCCTGATAAGATCCTTGATGAGCTGTAGGTGTCAGGACAAAGAAACCTTGGTCAGCACAGAACAAAGAAATCACGATAACAAACCGACCTTCCAGGAAAGCAGGAATCTAACAACTGTTCTGAGAACTGGTGTCCTGTGCCCACTTACACATCTACACCAAAAAGGTATAAAAAAGTTGCTCACTATCTACCCAAAATGAGTTTCTCTGCAGGAGCTTCTCTGCACAAGATCTCCCAGACAGACCAGACCCTTGCTGGGGACACCTGGCTGACTCCAGACTCCATAACACAGATCATCTATGAAGACAGACTTTTTCTGCTGTCAAGTAGTTCTGCTCCTGGGAGTGGTTTAACGAGTGTTGCACCATTGACACCTCACATAATACATATAGGCATGCTTATAGGTGAATGATCATAAGTATATACTTACTTTACTGGTGGTAATTCTGTAATAACTTGTTATATATATATATATATATATACTTACCTTACTAGTGGTCATTTTGTAGTAACCTGCTTTATATACATATATATATACACACTTGCTTAACTAACAGTAATATGTAATAAGTTCACAGAAATGCAGCTTCCAAGTCCTTGTGTATTATGGAATCCTGCAAACCCCACAGTTGTGACTTTTACACACTTACAGATTCGGTAACCCTCATATGTCATGACCGTGACAGATAGAACCCTCACACCCTGTAGCATGATCCATCAATTTGCTGGGAGTGCACTCCATTCTATTATCCAGGTCATGAATAAAAATGTTAAACAGTGTTGGCTCCAGCATCAGCCCCTGAGGATGATTAAAAACTGGCCATCAGTAGGATTCTATACCACTAATAATGCTATGAGCCCAGCAGTTCAGCCAATTCCACACTCAGTTAACATTCCATCTGTCCAAGCCATATCTCTTCAGTGTGCCTCCAGGGATAACACAAGGATGGGTGTTCATCCCAAAATCCTTGCTAAAGTCAAAGTAGACAATATCCACTTTTTTATCTTTCTCCACTGAACCACTCATTTCATCATAGAAGGCAATCAGGTTTGTCTGGCAATCCATGTTGGCTTCTCCCAAACACCTTTTTGTCCTTGAAGTGTCTGGACATAGTTTCCAGAATAATTTGTTAATTTAAGTTAAACTGACCAACCTGTAGTTTTCCAAATCTTCCTTCTTCCCCTTCTTGAAAATTATTGTGATGTCCCCCTTTCTCATTGCCAAACATCTTCCCAGATCACCAGTAACTCCAATGATTGACATGAATACAGTTTATCCACAGTTGTTGGGTGTGAAACTGGTATTAATTAAGGGAAATCTCATGGCCTAATTCATACAGTAGGTCAGAGTATCTGACCAAAAGTGCCCTGTTGATCCTCCCATGTGTAAACCTATATTCTTCTTACTCATGAAGATTTGAGGACTTACAACATTGACCTGAGGGTGATCAGGTCCAATAGTCTGCTCCATTTACATCTGTTATTAAAAACAGAGGACATCTGTGGGAGATGTCTGTTAATTCTTAATTTTCTCTGATTGGCAGAGCAAAGCAATGTCTACACAAAGGGAGGTTACTTTCTTAGCTGTACTGGAATGATATTGATAGCAATGGAAGATACAGCATACTTCAAACTATCCAGAATAACCCAGGAATTTGTATAACTCATATTTATATGGCAGGTATAAAACTGTCTCTAAGCCTTAGATGAAATCGATAATAGGGCAACATTTCATTAGGAGTCCTAGTTTGATATTAAATTAACTGAAGTGCTGTCTTATTTATCAGAGTAGCGTGCATTAATTCCCAGAAGCTGAAGACCGAGCAGTAGGACTAGGAGTAATAGGTTATGCTGTCATGGGCCAAAAAGGAACATCAAATAATGTGATACTACTAAACTCAATTTATGAAGTGGACCAAGCAAGTGAGAAGCTGTGTTAAGTAAAATTTTACAAACACATGCACATGCACATCCACATGCACAGTTATAGTTAGCTGAGACCTGTCCCAGTCACCACACCAGTGACTTGAAACAACCCAGTCTGAGGACTCCCACCAGGGTCTGTGTCAAGCTCTGGGCAGGGCTCAGCTCTGATACCTAGAGTCACCTGCTTCTATGCATATTGGACAGTGGCTTGACGGTATTCCCCAGGTCTCTATGATTGGGTGGGTTTTATAGCCATATATCAGCACAGATTGCCAACCAAATAGGTTGATATCCTGCTATACCTCTCCAGCAATTGCAGATATTGTTCTCCTGTCACCTGTTGATCCATCACCCATTCCAAGGCTCATCACTTGGGTTTTGTCTGCACTGTCATGTTTGGCCATAGCCCACTGCACCTGTTCAGGTTGTAGTTGGCTCTTGGACAAGGTGGCTGCGGTATGCCCATATCAGATGCCCTGAGAATCTTGTCCTGCTTTCAAGATCTGATGATTGGGATTCTCATCTTTTCTTGAATGGACAAATTTCTGAATATTTATTGCTAGAAGAGTACTATTTTTCTGTGTGGGAAATTAGTTATACAATCGCACCATGGAAAGGGGGAATGTTATCAGATATATATTCCTTACCTTGGTAGTAAACTATCAAATTAGCTAGAGGTAGTATTTGTCTTTAACGATCACTCTGCTAAAATTGTTGATGGGAACTTTCAAGTTGCTGATGAGCAAGGGTGTCTTGAGAATAGCTTATCTCTGGGTGATTTGGGTAGAAAAAAAACATTAACATTGTATGAGCACATAAAGAATTTTTCTATTTAGTTCTGTAATAAAACCATTTTCATTTTATTACAATAGCCTCCCAGTTTTCATGGCATATTTTATTCAGTACAAAATCTCTGAGTCTAAATTCTTGGAGCTGAAGAGGAGCATATAAGCAGAAAATTTCTTTCCTGCAATAAATTGTTGCAGTATAGTAAGTTTAGAGATTTTGAGTATTCTAAAAATGGGAATTCTTAAACTGCAGCTTTTAATACCGAAGTAGATCAGCATTATTAATATTATTTCTGGTAAGTTTACCAGTGATCAAAGTCACAGCTAATCACTTTGAAAAACTTGTAAGGAATACATGGAGTATAAAAGTAGTGTGGCATTTCTAAATCTCTTTTATCTCCCCTGTTACATTTCTTCTTTCATTCAGAGGATGCTTTAGCCACAAAGTACTTATAAACCACAAATTTTACTCACAGCTGGAAGGCTCCTACATTATGACCAAATGAAGAGGTTTCCAAAAGATCATAATAGGATGAACACTGAACACTGAAAAATGTGCTTCTGTCACAAATGGCTTGGAATACTGGTTACGTTTTCGTGGCATTTCTGGCAATTTAAGAATGTACGAATGATTGCCCTGCATCTAGGTTGACTGATAACCTATTTTGAAGAGCAACTGGCAGTACAATGCAAATGAAGGAAATTAAAATGAGGCACATAATATTTTCCCAACATATAATCTTCTAAGTTCTCCCAACTTCCTGAAGACATAGAGACTTTTTTTTTTTAATTGAGCTCGTTATTGTAAATTTGTGTTCAATAACTCTTTATGAATTTTTCCATTAATTAGTGCAATCACACTGAACCTATTTAGCCTTTAAGTTTCTGTGATTTTTACTGTTCACTGAAAGATATTCACTTGAAGACAGGCATCTTTGTGCATTGGAAATAAAGTGAGGATCTACAGCATCTTTAGAAACAGATATTTTTCTTTCTGTTACTGCCACTAAATGAAGCATTTGACATGCACCCAGATGTCACCCTGCTCTTTTTTCTTGGACTGTATGGTATGAGTTAAAAAAATTGAAAGAAGGAAAAAAACAAGGAAATGGAGAGAGAGAGAGAATATAGAATTGGAAGAAATCTGGAATAGTCAACAGGAAAAGAAGAAGAGATGAAGTAAGAATTCACAAAGGAGAAGAAAATATATAAGAATATCAAGAAAGGTTTATTAACATTTAATCACAAAAGAAATAATAGCATGTCAAGCAAGGAGGGATATTCTGACAATTGACACATATTGCTTGATCTGCAATTCCAGTCTTTTCGTCAAGTTAAGCTAACAAAAAACCTATTAGAAGTATACAAGAAAGAAATTAATGTTGAGATTACAACAAATACAGAATATTTTTAAATTTTTTTTATTACATTAATACATGTATAAATTATGGACACCATTCATGATGTTGCCTTGTATTATCACAGATACAGGTTAATCTGTATTATACTGCATTATAATGTAATAAAGATGAGTAAAGATGCAATAAGTTTTTGCAACATTTACTGAGATGTTACCTGTATATAAGTGCAGCTAATAGAGGCAGCCCCCAGGTGTAGCATTTTACACAGCAGTTTGCAGAGTGTGGCACACAGAAGGGGGCCAGCAACTCTGCTGAGGGCAGTGCACATGTTCAGCAATGGTGGTGATGCACTGCAAGGACTGTCCCCAGCTGAAGCAACAATTCCTGTAACATCAGAGGCCTCAGCTCAGACACAAGAAGGGTGCAGCTGTCCAGGTCGTGGGCTGCTGGAACACCTGGAACCACCTGTTGAGGCTGGAACAGCAGGAGGTATGTTCCTTGCCTAGAAGAGGTGGGCAGGGGTGGAGGGTCTCTGTCACCAAGTGAAGGAATGGCAGGAGGATGTCAGCAGTTTGTGCAACAGCAGAGGTCACCAGAAAGAGATAACCAGATCTTCTCCAAGACCCTGCAGCTTCAAGAGCCCAAACAAAAGGAAACACAGGCAGTCTGTGCCTGTCAGGGTGGGAAGTGGAAAATCCTGCAAAGGCTGGAAGATTGTGGCTTCTGGCACTAGGAGGGAAGCTCTTCATCCACCTGCAGGTCTGCAACTACTGAAGAGATTTAGTGCCCTGACAGCAGGTGAGGAGTTGGGAGCTGTGTTCAATGAAGCATCTGAGCTGGCTGAGTCTGAGCATTGCAGCAGCAACCAGGAGGAAGTGGCAAGTGATAGCAGTGGGTGACCCCCTGCTGTGGGAAAAGGTCTCCATCTGCTGACCTGACCTGCTGTCTAGGGAGATTTTTTGCATGCTCAGATGCTCAGATCCAGTGTGCTATGGAAAGACTGGTGAGGTTTCTCTGGCCCTCAGACTATTAAACCAAGCTGCTCTACCATGTGCACAGCAGTGATACTGCCAGGAGAGACCTGAAAAGAATCACACATGACTAAATGTGTTTGGGGGCAACCGTCAAGACCCTGGTGGACTAGATGTTTTTCTCTTCAATCCTGCCAGTGAGATGAAAGGCCTTAAGGAGAAGGATCCTGTGGGTCAACAACTGTTTGTGCAGCTGGTGTCAGCAGTAAGGTTGCAGTTTCTGTGATCAGGGGACCGTCTTTGAGGATCGAGGACCCCTTGGAAGAGATTGGATCCACCTGACTAAGGGGAGCAAAAGCATCTTTGCCAGCAAGCTGACCAATCTGGTGAGGAGGACTTTAAACTGAGAATGACACGGGAGGAAGAGGATGACAAAAAATGAAATGAGAAAGTGGTGGACCAGGTTGGCAAGCAAAAGGGATATCAAAATTAGCAAGACAGGGGTCACCTCAAGTATATGCATCATGGTGGGGAGATTAACCTCAAGACCTGTTACAGAAGTAAAATTTTGGGGCATCATTTGCCAAAGCAATACCTTGACAGAACCAGACAGCAAGGGTTCAGTTAAAACTGCATGTAAATATTTGTACTGAATCACAGACACACCCCGCGAAGAAATTAATCTTTGCTGAGGTCCTGGACAAGGTGAAAAACAGCCAGTCACTAATGGTGTATGTTGGGGACAATTTTATTTAACATCTTTCTTAATGACTTGGATGGTGGGGTAGAGTGCACTATCAGCAAGTTTGCAAATGATACAGAACTGGGAGAAGTGTTTGATACACCAGATGGCTGAGAGGGACCTCAACAGGCTGGAGAAATAGGAAGAGAAAAAAACTGATGAAGTCCAACTAAGGAAAAAGGAAAGTCATATCCCTGGGAAGGAGTAACTGCAGGCACCAGAACAGGCTCTGGAAACCAGCTGGAAAGCAGTTTTGCAGAAAAAAACCCTGTGGGTCCTAGTGAACAACAGGTTCACCATAAGCCAGCAATGTGCCCTTATGGCAAAGAAGGCCATCAGCTTCCTGGGCTGTGATAGAAAGAGCATCAGCAGCAGGTTGAAGAAAGTCATCCTTCCCCTTTACTCAGCACTGGTGAGGCCACATCTGGAGTGCTGGATCAAGGTCTGGGCTCCCCAGTACAAGAAAGACATTGAGCTACTGAAACAATTCCAGTGAAGGGCCGTTAAGATGATTAAGGGCATCTTAAATTCAAAGAGGCTGAGTGACTTGGAACTGTTTAGCCTGGAGAAGAGAAGGATCAGCAAGGATCTGTGTGTGTAAATACCTGGTGGAAGGGAGGAAAGAAGATGCAGCCAGACTCTCCTGAGTGGTGTCCAGTGACAGGACGCAGGGCAATGGACACAAACTGAAATACAAGAAATTACGTTTAAATATAAGAAAAACTTTTTTCCTGTAATGGTGATGGAAAACTGGAACAGATAACTGCCCTGAGATCTGATGGAGCCTCCTTCTGTGGAAATATTCAAAACCTGACTGGACACAGCCTTGGGCAAGTGCTCTAGGTAATTATGCTTTGAGCAGGGCATTTGGACTCAATGACCTCAAGTCTCTTCCAACTTCAACTTTTCTGTATTCATTGATTCCTTTTATAAAGGATTAGTTTTTAGAAGCTCTGACTTTTTATATTATGATTTTTCATCAGAATACAGCTTTCTTTCCTTGTAACTTGATTTTCCATTCTTTCCTATTCCAATTTATAAAAATAATAATTTCAACTTGAACTTGTCTTTTTTTCTGGAACATACTGGCTTTTCCTCACCTTCTGAATAATATTTCTATTTCTTTTTCTACACAAAGTATTCCCTTCCCACCCTGCTGACCCTTTTTTTTTTTTTTTTGCTGGCTCTTACAAAACAGAGTCATCAATGATTTCCTATTTGTGTGTGTTCTGTTTCCATGAAATAGGACAACTGACATAAACAAGAATTAATGATTTATAGTGAAAATCACCTAACATGTTTGTGTTAGGAAAATATTTGTAAAGGGAAGAATAGTAAAGAAAGTGATTCTTACTTACAATTAGTATTACAATTGCATAACCTTTAGCACCTGTTTAGATATGTAATTCTATACTTGTACAGAATTATTCCTAGGTAGCATTTCTGAAATCCAAAAGCTGAAATTTATCAAAGTTATCAAATCAATCTATAAAACTTGTGATGTGCATGAAGAAGTTTCTCTTTTCATAATTCCAGGTATATTTGCATGTATTCCATACTTTAGGTGCCATTTACTTTCCAATATCCAAAACTGTAATTTGATACAGGAGCAAATATTTACACAAGCCTAAGCCCAAAGCTATTTGATTAGACTAGAAGTTGCTGCTTTTGTAGATGTTAGTGCATGCTTGTATATATTGTCTATATATGTACACATACATAATATACATGCAAATATAATGTATGCACGCATTGTGTTTTTATATATGTATGCATATTATACACACACCCCTGTATAAAGATATGCACACATATATCAGGACAATAAACATAAAACAAGGGCAAAGAAAGAATTTTATATTGTTTCTCCGTATAAAATAACATTTCTTTTATCATAATGTTAGAAGGGTCAAAATTTAATTTTCTTCAGAATATCTATTTTATTGCCATTACTAATTTACTGTGACCACAATGAAAAAGTATAATAACTAAAAATTCCCACAGGTCTTGGAATCACCCTGAGTGCTCAGTAAGAAATCTCAAAGATAGGCCCATTTCTGAAGTCAGCAGAAAATGTACTTAATAGTTTAACTCAAGATTTACATCTCTCATCACTTTAAATTTTAACAAATCAGCTGTAAATATTTATTCTAAGGGGACAAGAAAGATGTCTCCCATGATAGAGGAAACTGTGTCATTCTGACACCTAATTCTACAATCCTAACTCCTCTCTAGGTCACCATTCTTTGTCAAAGGATTGGAAAATGACATCGGTTTCAGACAACAAGGTCCCATTAGATCACTTAAATTTTCTTCCACATTCTTCCAACATCCATGATGATATGTTATATATATTACGCGTATATTCCATGATGTTTTCTAAATTAACTAAAAGAAATAAATTTCACTTTTAATAAAAGGTAGATTATTGTTTACTGAATGAATGAGAAACAAATGTACAAAGAATATCTTAGTCTTGAGCTGTAAATGATTGTTAAATTGAGAACAGTTGTAAAGCTTATTAAAATAGATTACAGAAGCTTCTATCATATAGCGAAAAACGCAAAGAAATATACACACAACAATGCTGAAAAGCCATTTGTTAAATTCCACTACATTTTGAGAACTGAGGATGAAAGGTTTTTTTAAATGTCTGTTTATTTACATTTCTATGTATATAACATAAACCAAAACAAAAAAAAAACCTCCAAAAAAACCCAGACAAAAAAACCCCAAAACTAAAATGTGGAACTCTTCACTTTTTAGCAAGCTGGAAGGAAAAATAATAAGGCATTTACAGAAAAGACCTACATGATCATGACACCTCTGCTTTACTAGTGAATGTTTTGAGAACTATGTATTTTAAAATTTGGCGTGCATCTTTCTGTTTAGAAGTACCTTTTTTCAAAGATATATATGTTAAATATTTCTTGTTCAGTAACCAGATAAAATGCATTTTAAACACTTAGTCTGTCATACATCCTTCTGTCTTCAGCGACATTCAAGTGTGAAGTCAGAGGCTGGTAGAGCAATGCGTGGAAGAACTGTATAGAAAGGCAGGTGTTTGTATCCAGATATCCTTACTCTTTTACCAACTCTACTTAAGTAAGATAGAGATGACACAGCATGTAGCTCAGAAGTAATTCACATATAAAGACAACAGAAGCAAATCTGACCTTTGATTTTTAGTTTTAATGCAAATAAACACTGCTTTCTAAGTGTGGGACTCAAAAGCTTTCTAGTTCCTAAGACCTACATCTTAATGGAAAAATAGGATGAGAACCAGTTGTACAACATCCTTTCTTTCTTCCTCTCATTTCTTGCTCTTTTCTTTGAACTTTAATTTCCAAAAGAAACTTTGATAGATTCAGGCAAATTTCTTCATCTGAAGGACTGGAGTTACACAGCAGAGAACATTTCATTTCCCATAGGTATGCATTTTAAGATAGAATAACTCTTCAGAGATGTTTGTTTCCCTCCATTCTATCAGGTCCCATACAGAGGCCCTAAATGACTAACTTCTTCTAAATATCTTCCTTTCAGTTAACTATATGTAAGTGCTGTGAGATATGAAATCCTGTCAAAACAATTAGAAACTGATCTCACCATTGGTTGTCAAAGTTGTGTTAAAATGTAAGACATTTTAATGAAAATTATTATGGATTTAATTTAAGAGATGCAGAAGAAATTAATTAGTTTTTTCTATTTCTTTTTCTTTAAAGTTATGGATCTGACATTTATTATCTAATTCATGTTAGTGTACTGTGAGGGAAATTTAAGGCATCCTTTCTATTATCCACCTTTTTTTTTTTTAATTTGGATTAATTTTGTTTAAATAGCATATATGAGAATATTTCAAAAACTCTCTGCCAGCTGTCAGAAAGTTTCTTCCCAACAGGCTACAATCAAATACACTTAACTTTCTGGTTTAAATTTTTTACAATGATTTTATAATTTTAAGTCATTTATTCATATCATTTATGTATATGAGACTTGTGAGGACTTTCATTTTCTTTCTTGTAGAGACTTCTTTGATAGATGAAGAGACATTGTCAGTTTATTTCACATAGAGATGTTATTAGGCAGATAAAGGTATTCATGAATGAAATAAGGCTGGAAATAACTAATAAATTTCTGTCATTCAATGATAATAGATGTCTTGCATGAAAAAGATGGTCAATATATAGTGAGACTAACAGTTTTAACCAATTTCTAGAAGCTTATTAGTTAAATTTTAGGGATTTGAGGTAGTCACACTGAAGAATAGTTATCAACTATCTGTAGTTTATCAGTTATATAAAAAGCTTTCTTACACAGCAGCAAAGATCCAAAGAAATCTAATATTTTTGATCATAAAAAGATCTATCCTCTGCAAACCAATGGTGATATCACCCTATAGACACATTTATTTATGATACACAATATGTCTGTGATCATCCAAATGTGATGGAAAACATTGAATAATTGTGGTCCATTTTAACTACTTTTAATTGAAAGCTGTAGGTCAACAAGACTATTCTAAGAGATGGAGCACCTCAGTTACTGGTTTAAGAACTTTTTGTAAAATTGCACATTTTATGTGGATTTACTTATTTGTGTTTTGAAAGGCTTTTCAATGTTATCCTAAGAAAAGTGAAATATTGAAAAGAATAAACTCTTTGTAAAAATACCTGTTACAACTTTCTTGCCATAGTTTTAGAATGAAATAATTTTCCATAATAATCCATGTCTACAACCTAAAATATGTTTGCAGAATTTGATGATCAAGGTTCCAAGCAACTGAGATAAAAAGACCTGTAAGTTCATTTGTCTGACAATACAGTATTTTTCCCTATGAAAGGTATAATTCTTCAAAAAAAAGAGCCTATTTTCTGTAGAATCCTTTCGGACTCTTCCTTGATGAATAGACACAGATAATCCCTGATTGCTTTTAACCACTGTTCCATTTTTCTGGAAATACTGTTACATTATCTTCTCTTTCTTCACATTTTATTATGTATATATTGTCAATAAATATAGAGAAAAATTAAATACACAATTACTGACTATCTCTGTTTGTCTTTTTTATAGCTCCCACATTTTGCTAACTTGTGAGTATGCCAAAAATGGCATATTAATACTTGCCATTCCTATGCTGTACCTTTTGATTTATTGTTCCCTTATTGCTCTTCTCTAAACGTGTTTAAAAGTTCATAATTTCTGAACACCACAGTGGCTTTTTTTTCAACTGAGTAAGAATAAATATGACTTCTAGAAAAAAAGAAAAAAATATTTTAAAATGGGAGGAAGTGAGGCAGATGAGGTTTAAATATCATAAAAAGAAAAACAAAAATTAAAAAAAACCAACTGAACAGTTTAGACAAATTAGCTCCTGCAAGAACACTAGCACAGTATAAAAACTGAACAGAACAGAATAGGCTTAGTAATTTAGCTTCAGTCTTGTATTGAGTCTGGCTGAGATGAAGTGAATTTTCCCCATAGCAGCCCTCATA
This sequence comes from Nipponia nippon, assembly GCF_047370975.1. Classification (NCBI taxonomy): domain Eukaryota; kingdom Metazoa; phylum Chordata; class Aves; order Pelecaniformes; family Threskiornithidae; genus Nipponia; species Nipponia nippon. The sequence continues at coordinate 77,981,398 of NW_028262336.1, forward strand.
ATGCTGTGCTTTGTATAGATAACTGGAAGGGTGTTGAGAACACACCAGTGTTGCGGCTGCTGCTGAGCAGTGCTTGTGCAGCATCAAGGCTATCATCTCTTGCGAGGGGACATAGCGAGGACAGCTGATCCTGACTGACCAAAGGGATAGTCCATACCATATGACGTCCGCTTAGTATTAAAAGCTAGGAGGAAGGGCGGGGGGGGGGGGGGGGGGCGGGGCGTGGCGTGGCATTTGTTGTTTTATGGCGCTTGTCCTCCGGAGCAATTGCTATGTGTGCTTCCCAGGGGGTGGCTGGACATTGCTGCTTATGGGAAGTAGAGAATAAAATATTTTTGTTTTCCTTTTGCTTTTCTGCACATGGCCTTTGCTTTTGCTTTCACTAAACTGTCCTTATCTTGACTGACAACTCTTCTGTTATATTTCTTCTCCCCTGTCCAGCTGAGGAGGGGGAGAGATAGAGCAGCTTTTGTGGGCACCTGGTGTCCAGTCAGGGTCAACCCACCACAAGTCTATATTTAAACATTTTGATGAGTTAACTGTATAACAATATGAAAAATAAAGTGAATAGCCCACATGAGTTTGGCAATCATGATATACCCAAGATGTGGAGACAATAGTAAAAATCCCTTTAACCTGATTTGTCTCTTTTGGAAAGAGAATCAAGCGAGGATTTGTGGATTCTGTCAATATATATTCTGCCATTTTTCTGAAAGCCAGTTTGAATACAAATATAATAGCAAAGCTTTTTTTGCTTATATAATGTATAATAGCAAAACAAAACAGAGCCAAAAAGTCTGAACATATTTGCAAGTTTTCAAAACAGATGATAGAAAGGATTTTACAAAGGATTTTTCTCTTTTTCTGGAGCTTGTCCTCATTACTCCAACTAATGAGGTGAGCTTAAGTCTTTGATCGTGAAGGATTTTCTTTACTTTTCTGTGAAAGCTGAGTATTCTTTATCCATAAGCTTGTGAGAACTGTAAGTCTAAGATGAAGCAAACAATTTTTTTTAATTAATCTTCTGTCTAGTAATTAGATGTTGTTTTGTAGAATTTTTCTATAGTGTAGGTGCATCAGTTCTCTGTGGACTTTCAGAACAGGTTATAAAGAGAAAAAAATTGGAGGATTGTGATATAAAGAAGGTTCACAGAGTCTCCTGTTTCTGAATGTTCTGGAATTCTGACTAGAAGTGCCAGACTTGAAACTTGATTAAGCCACAGCAAGTATTTATCTCAACAGCTATACAACAGACTTCTTTCTTATTTATATAAATTATTTATATTTATATAAAATTTGTTCTTTATAGAATGAGCTATATATAATTAAATTGTTTTATTTCTCTTCTAATCTATAAATGTTTCCTTAATATTTGTTCTTATTTCTTTGTAAGATGCATCAGATTCTTGCCTTTAATTCTTAATGCTGTTTTGATTTGCTTGACTTGAAAGCACTGATTTTGTAATTGTAGATAAATTGTTCCTCTGCTTCATCATTATCTTCAGATTTTAATTTTACTTTTTTGAAATTCAGATATGGGGGTTCAATTATATATGTTTATTTTTTTATTCACTTGTTCTTACTTCAAATTAAATTAGAAATAGAGTTTTTATTTGTAAGTCATGCTTTAATTAGAGTACAGTACTTTTAATAACAGGTAAATGAGAATAGGTACTCTAACGTTCAGAATAATTGATTTTACACATCATGGTGACATGAAACAGATGAAGAAGCAAGTAAAAAAATCTTATTTATTTTTATGAATGTTTTATTTAATAATAAGATATTACTTTTAGCATCTCTCTCTTCTTACACTACTGCTTCTTTCTGTCCTTCTCCTTCTAATATATGCATGCATGCAGAGGAAATACATCAAGACATAAAGTTATGCCTTTGAAAGGAAATGGTATTCCAAGGTAAAGGAAATAATTCTGTCATATTTATTTATTTTACTGAGTGAAGATTAGCAGTGTGTCTTTCAGTGCACTCACACTTATTTTTCTCTGTGCTTTTTACAAGTTATACAGTTAGCACAGCTGGTATTACCAGGAAAATCAAACAATCTCTAATGATCTTAAACTAATTTCTTTGCTATTTCTATGTCACTGGTGTTCTAATAAAGGCTGAAATTCTGAAGGTTCTACAGACAAAGAAATACTATTTCTGGATCAGGAAAACGCACTCTACAGTTTTAATGAGGTTGTTAATGGTACTACATAAGTGTGTCTACGAACCTCTTTTAAGGAAGCATCTAGATGGTTAATAGTTGTCTTCAACACTGATGCCTAAGTACCTGTTAGCTCTTTTGTCTGTTACCACCTGCAAAAAAGATATATTTGGGTAGACATACTTCATACTTTTACTTATATATTTTTATCTTCAGTTATTCAATTAAAGAAAACAGTTACTCAGTTACTCAGATGTTTCATAAAGCTTGTTTCTGGAAATACCTGTGATTTTTAGCCACATTCCTGCAATAAATACATGTTCTTGATGTATTTTACTCTAAAATACTGAAATGCGTGCATGATCATGTTGACCAGGAAATGAATTGATTACTAATAATTTGAAAACAATTTTGACCCATTCATTATTATTATGAGGTGTTATGTTACAGCTTTGCTAATGTCCTTGTTAAAAAATAGATCTTCAAAACATTTCAGCTGTTCCAAAAGTGAAACACCTAAGAATAAGTATATGATTATATACTAATCATTTAACAAGCTGTACAGTATGACTATAATTTGCTGCTCAGAATTTAACAAATTGCCTCCTCAAATCAAACACCTGCGACTGTAAATGACAGTGATTACCAAAAGGGGATATTAAGCATCTTAGCCCATAAAAACATCAAAGGATCTTGATATACTGCGATGGAGAAAGTATGAGGTTTTTTAATTTTATTTTTAACACCTGGAAAAAATACATATGTTTCTGAATCTTAATAATATTGCTCTGAGTTTCTTATTTTAAGATTCTATTCTCAGTTGGTTGGGTCATAAGTTTGTTGGAATTTATCTATGATCCTATCCAGATAAAGGTATTAATATATATTTTTTAATTATTGTCATTTTCTACAAAACTATTTAGACTTTTCTGACACTGGTGTTGAATGGAATGGGTTTTCTTCTTTTTTCCTCTTTATTCTGATATCCCCATGTTACAATTACTTTAGTTACCACATGTTGTAAAGAAAAGGACTTGACATTTAACAAGGACAATTTTTATGTTAAAAATAAACCTTTTCCTTCTCCTACCAAAGTCTACTCAAATCCAGTGGGATTATGACTTTTGAGATACTTTTCATGTCATAGACACAATGAATAAACTGTTTTTGTAAAAATAAGTCAAGGACAAATGGTCACCAAATCAAGCAGTTCAGATTGGTTAGCATCCTTGTAGTCAGCACATCAGAGGTCCTGAGCCAAACTGTGCTCTGCTCCAGGTCAGGCTTCTTCATCAAGAAAACTGCTGTTCTCATTCCAGGTTTGAGTTCAGGAATGAAGAAATATATAACCTATTGTGCATGGGTTTATAATTCATTAAACATGGGTTTTGTTTTGTTTTTTTATTGCTGGTACAAGAAGGTAGGCTTCATATTGATTTTACCAGGACAGGTCTCAGAACTAGTCAAAGCTTGTTTTGGTCAAGGTGTATTTTACCTTGCTGTAACAACTATATACCACTGAGGTAACTGTTTCCTGCCCTGCTTCAGCTTCAGTTCTGTGAATACCACATACAATAAAGGTCTGACCAAACAAAATGGTCATAGTGCAGCAAGCGATAGCCTTGATGTCAGCTGAGGCTGAGGGATGCTACTGGGCAACTTTTGATCTTTACCTGGATACTAATGACAAAGAAGCAGGCTGAAGTAAGAAAATGTATAAAAATAGTCCCAATCAGACTCAAAAATTGAGGATGAAGGGACCCTCATCTCCAACATCAAACTCCTCCTAGTGTAGACTTGGGATGCTGATAACACACAGAACCCATCACCTTTCTGCTTGAGGAAGCTGACACCATCAGCCTTGTGATCCAGAGAACACTGGAAGGGTGACAATAAGACTGAAGTAAAGGTGTAGATATTAGTACATTTTCTTGTGTATGAATTTTAAACATATTATTAATGTGACTTTTCCATATTAATTAGGAGTAAACTGTTAGTGTAACTGGAGCAATAATAAATTATATTTTGCTTAGATTGCTAGTATTTTATTTAGGATACCAACAAATCCTTGATTTCATTGAAGTGGTGTTCTCTCTTTTGGCTGTAACAATATTGTGAATATAACGTGGACAATGGTTCTGAAAAAAATATGAGCAAAACAAGTCGACCTTACAGACAAACTTTCTATGAAGTTATTTTGTTGTACCAATTTATACCTTCCATGAAAGACTGAATTGTTTATGAACTGTGTTTATGGGTGACTAATCACATTACTGTCCTGAGTGGCAAGGTGAATTTTCCTTAAATCCTGGTTTCTGGCTGATATGAGACAGGAAAAGATAAGTATCAGAACTGAAGACAGTAGGACTATCTATTTCTATGAAAATATTTTCATCACATTTCATAAACAAGAAATCACTCTACCTCTCTGATATAATAGAAGTCAACTCTGATCAAAAAACTTACCATATATGTGGGGAGTTATCTTAGATAAATCACAAGCACTGCGACATTTGCAGAAGGTGTCTTTTTCAATTTGAGAGTTCAGTTTGCAGTATTCACTTTATACTTTAGGAACTGTCTGCCAATCTGTTTCAGGCTTTCCCTAAGAGGCAATTAAGTAAGTAATGAATATGTTAATTTGTTGAATTTTTATAAATATTTTGTTAATACCAGATAAGACTAAAAGAGATCCTAGGTTACCTTACATTGATGTCTGGACATTTGGTTAGTTACAGCTTGGTCTGTATTCTTTCAGGGATGAAAGACAGAGGTACATAAATTCTGAGGTTATCTCAGAACTTGGTATAGCTTGTTAACATGAAATTGGCTCAAAGCACGGCAGCCATGATGATTTTCATTCAAATAGGTGGTCAAAAGTGAAGTTCAGTGCCTCCGATCTTTTTCAGAAAACATTGTGTGAATTTAAGTGCTCATCTGTATGTGTTGCAGACAGGTTCAGTACTGTCTTCTGCATAAGAAGATTCAGAAACAAAACTGTATTTCAAGATAGTGAAAAATACCAAAGTACAGGTAAACTGCAGAAATACTTGCCTTTGCACAGACATGACACTGTAAGAGTTTGAAGACAAACAAAGCAAAGTGAGGGAGAACTAGAAGAATACTGCATTTGTAATTTGCAGTGCAGGATTAGAAGGGGACAACCTTCTATAGTGTTTTTTTCTCAAAGAGCTCTTCATTTTTCAGTCCACTATTTTTTAATGTAAAATGAATTAGGTGTCCAAGATTTCAGCACTCCTGGCATACAGCTTCCTCTGGATTAATTCTTTATTCCCCTCTTCCATTTTATTTCAGCTGTTTCATAATCTAGCTGTTAAGGTTCTCTCCTACAAAGTACACTCTGGATTTCCTCATAATGAAACAGAACTTAAATTCAAGTTTCCTATTTCCTTGATATGTGTCATCAGCACTACATTATACTGCAAGGAGTGTATGGGACTGTTGCTTTTTCTAGGCATGTTTTTAAGATAGTAAATTCTGTTCAGTTAGGCACTTGAATTTAAGAGAAGACAAATGCTTAGGTTCATGAGTGAATGAAAACATCTTCAATGAGTTTCAGCTCAGCACAATGTTGGGTCAGGTGTATAACAGTAGAAGCCTATCATCTCCATTTTAAGTGTCTCCGTATATCCCTGCTCAACTATTCATCATAAAAGTCCAGACTATCCTCTTTGAATTAGCTCATATGTCAGAGGACTCAAGGGAGGCTCACAACTTTTTGGAGCAGCAGTGAAGTTTGAAAAAGGGGAACAAATATACAGCCCACTAAATGTGTTGAGCAGGTCTTCACTGTCTATAAGAAGAGCTTAAACAGACAGAGCTCAATTGTCACGCATAAGTGTCTAGCAGTATTTAAAACCTCTTAGGATATGTAAGACATATATATGGGATTAAAAGATAAGACACAGCACCTAAAGAAGACACATACTCATCTGTAGCATCTGCCAGAGGTCAGGGTGGATATGCTATGACACTTCAAAAGGCACTAAATATCTATATGTGAAAATTGAACCTCATCTAGTATGTATACACTGCTATTTAAGTACTTAAAATGAATCATTTGGACACTATAACTGAATCCTATTCCTTCTGTGTATAGAGTTACACTTCAGAGTTAGATACACTAACATAGCCTCATGCTCAGTATTTGTTACTGCGTAGCTTTTGGTAGGTCTTGACAACGCATGAGCTTTCTGGTGTACGTTTTAGCAGCATGTATCACTCTATAGTGACCATACAGAGGACTTTGGGAGTAAATTCAACAACTGAGTATTCCACAGGGACACAGTGAATAATTTTTATATTCTTTTATTTTGTTCTAAATTATTTTTTTGAGTTGCATAAACACTATACCCAGAATTTATATCTACAACTTCTACATCTGCTAGGACATAGAACATTTGTATCAACACAGAAATTTTATTACTTCAGATTTGTTTTCCAGCTTGGATGAGTTCAGTCTGGCTTTTCTTGTTGATTTTCAACATGTGAAGTAATCCTTTCAGACTTCCCCTGAGTGTGGATAAACATTTGTTTCCTCAACAGTCTAGGAACTGGCTGGGAGAAACTGTTCTGGTTACAGTTGATACTGTTGTATTTATCCAAGCAGCTGAAGGCACAGCTGACTTTAGAACCATTGGTCTTCAGCCCTGCTGACATCATTGTGACTAGAGCTAAAATCAAAATCAAACCCGATACTTATTAAAAATATTGTTATTGGAAATAATCTTTACTCCATACATTTGGACAAAAATTGAAGATTATTGTTTTGCAAGAAGGGGAACATCCCTTGTGGAATAACTGTTCAGTTTCTTGAATAGGAAATTTGCAAATGCAGTTTCACTTTCTGCCTGAGGGAGAAGCATCAAACTGATACTTGCTATGAAGGTGAAGGCAATGGAGAAGTGTCACTTTGGCACTCCTAGGAGAATTTGGGGAATATTATAAATATTTTAATTACTTTCAAATCTCAAGATATAGAATAATATTTATTCTGGTGGGTTTTTTTTGGGTTTTTTTTGTTGTTTTTTTTTTTTTTTTTTAATCTGATGACCTACACAAGTTATCCATTTGATTAAAGGGACATCTGCTTTGGAAACCTTTTGTAATGGAAGATTTCTGAGCCTGCCTAGTTCTACACATGCAATTTTGGAAAGTAGCATCAATTGACATTAAGCACTGTAATTTTGACTAAAGCATTTCCAGTCTTTGTGTAGGATATAATTTTGCAACAGTGTAGCAAAGCACAATGTAAGAGGTATAAGACGGGAAGATGATTTTGTTTCAGAATGTTCATACACAGTCTCATACATACCCACACACCTACTAATACCAAGACATGTTGATTCAGGTGGTTTGCCCAGCTTGCAGACATGAGGACATTTACATCCATGCACCCTTGTTCAGGATTTTTTGCATTGATACTGTGGGTAGCAGCCACCAATCTGGTGACCATAAACAGATTGTGAATATGCCTTTTTATAGCTTTCAGGAGCTGACAGTAATTAGTCTCTCCACACTGATTCACCTTTGTGAGCCATCAAGATTTACTTACTGTCCTTTACCATTCAGTCTGTGTGTCACGAGAAGCTGCATATGTATATGTGCTGCAATCTGGATGACCTATTAGACAAGGAATCATGTCACATCCTACTTCCATAGTCCTTCTGCCCGTTTATTTTTTTTTACCTTTTTGATGTTTCTACACACATAGGCTGCCACTCACTATCCATTCATAACAACCTTCGCATTTCTAGTCCAATTTCCCACATTTGGAGGCTGCAGTACAGCTAGATGCCATTGTGGACTTCTGGCCTAAAAGGGATGTGAAATAGTGCTCTTGATAAATTTTCATTTCTATATAAATATGAAGTGCTCTTTCTGTCCCAGCAGCAAGCAATAACATTCAAATGAATATATAAACCAGTAACAAATCCACTGCTCCAGAATATACATTTTCTGAAATATGGAATGTGTTTTAAAGATTTTTAAGATAGAGAATTACTTGTGTTTCCCTAAGATGATGTAGGCAAGAGTGAAAGTGCTGAAGGATGAACTCTTAGGGAGGAAAATGAGGAAAGTTAAGGTTGATTTACGAATTTTGGTAAAGGTGAATTGTTAATAATTTTTTTTAAGAAGTAGTCAGAAGGGTGTATGTAGATCAGAGAGGAAGGACTGAAGACAAGGGGAAAACAGTAAATGTGGTGCTCATTTTAGACAATTTTAAGTACTAAGCCAGGTACTGGGTCTGGCTGGGATGGAGTTCATTTTCTTCATAGCAGCCTATATCAGGCTGTGTTTTGGATTTGTGCCTAAATAGCATTGATAGCACACTAATGTTTCACCTATTGCTGAACAGTGCTTGCACAGTGTCAAGACTTTCTCTTTTTTCCCACTCTGTTCCCTACATTGAGTAGGCTGGGGGTGGGCAAGAGGCTGGGAGAGGACACAACAGGGACAGCTGACTCTAACTGACCAAAAGGATATTTCACATCATACAACATCATGCTCAGCAATAAAAGCTGGAATAAAGGAAGAAGTGGGGAAGGTGAATTGTCTTCCAAGATAGATAGACATTGTTTGGACAGAGGTTGGGCATTGATCTGTCTGTGGGAGGGGATGAGGGATTTCTTTTGCTTTGCTGGTTTGTCTTTCCTTCATCTATTGAACTATCTTTATCTGAACCCATGAGTTTTCTCACTCTTTTTGCTTCCTATTTTGTCCCCCCAGATTCTTGGCATGTGGCAGGGAGGGAGGGAGGGAGTGCCTGTATGCATGTTTGGCTGCTGGCCGGCGTCAACCCACCACAAGCAGAAACACATTTCTTCAATCTTTTCCCATCAATTTCCCTACTTTCCAGTAAAATCCCCAAAGAACTGGAACCATCACACTTGCCATTCTGTTAATTTTAACAGGAAACAATCAGTGCTAAAAAGAACAGAGCTTTCATTTTTATTAATTTAGTTTTTATTGCCCTACATTCTTATTAGAATAGTCATCTGTCTACTTCTTTAAAGCAAAAAGCCAGCAAAACAAAAGTCAGCTTGGAGTGCAAATTCACAAAGAAATAAATTACTTTTAGTATAATGATTTCAGGGTTTTTACTTTCATTTTGGAATGGTAACAGTTTACGAAGAAGGAGATGAACACCAATATTAAAAAGACACATTCTGTTTTAGCACCTGTTACTACAAACAGCATAATAGTGACATTTCCTTAGACAGAATTTCACATTCTCCCAGGTTTCTTTCTTCTGCTCTGAAATGATATGAACTAGCTGGAGCTTTTGGATTTCTGCAAAGAAAAAAAACAAGAGAAAACATTGCAAGTGACATTCAGCAACATTATATTGTTACAAATATGTGATATGCAGGAGCAGTTTTGGTCAGATGTTGTGCAACCATTATGGAGAGTTGTTAGCAGGGTATGTTAGAGAGGTAGCTGTACCATTTTTTGAGAAAGCAGCTCCTCTGAGTATAAGTTGTGATTTCTAAATGACTTTTTTGTGCTTAGACTGAGTAGGTCCCAGAGCAAATTTACAGGTGTTATTCTTGTAGTGGCTAGGTGACAAATTACCAGAACTGAAAACTGGAGCTTTCCCTTAGGAAAATAAATCAGTGTGTTAACAAATTGCAGATAACCTCTTGAGAAAATTAGTTACGCTATCAAAGAGAAATTGCATTGATTTCAGGAGATTTTGAAGCTCTTTCTGTGATTCTCACACAATAATATTTTGTTTAGGCTCTGTAATTGTAGTCACAAAAAGATGTAACAAAGGAAATTAGTAATTCTAGCTGTATTAATAGAAAAAAGGTTTAAAGATGATTCATACAATTTCGTGGTTTTTGTTGTTTATTAATGACTTCAGTGTGTTGGGTTTTTTTGTTTGGGTGTTTTCAAGGGGTATTGTTTGTTTGTTTCTTTGTTTTTAACATCAGCAAGGGTGGAATTCAGCACCAGGTCTCAGATACCCAAATAAAGGTGTAAAAGTAGGTTCACATATATGAACCAGGTTTCTAAATTCCCATCATGATCAATGGAAATCTTCATGTCATGTTGCACATGCCTGCATTAAGATATCTGAGATACCTTAATACATAAATTGGCACTGGAGCCCACTCTTTAGGAAACTACACTAAGGCCATTTTAACAAACGATGGGATTTCACTGCTAAACATAAAGCTCTTGATAAACTTTAGGCTGTACAATACCTCTGGGTGAATCTGGCAGGTATAACACTGGACTTTCTAAAGACCTGTAGTTTTATGGGAAAAACAGAAAAAAAACCCAAACAACCAAACAAACAATTCCCCCCCCCCCCCCCAAAGAAAAAAAAACAACAGATGACATCCAAACAGGATACTCCACAATATCTAAAGTGGCATTAGACACCTATACTTAGCGGCAGAATCCTGCCCATTGGCCTTCACAATCAGCAAAATTTTCTTTACTACACATATAAAAAATACTAGGCTCATCTCATCAGATTTTAAGCACTGAAAAATTACGTAATCTCTTTAACCTAATACAGTTGTCAACAGAAATAGGCACTGCAGAGGACAATCGACCCCATACAACAATAAATGAGATGGGTAGAACGAATCATTCACGGGACTAATTTAGAGCTATTCTGAAAAAGCCTAGTAATATAATCTAAAAATAGACCGATCTCTCCTTCTGACTTCTAATATTCAGTGAGAATGTCCTGTCACCATGACTCATTTTTTTCAAAATCAGGTAACTTCAGCGTCTACAGAAAAGCATCATATTTAGATGACTTTAAAGTCTTATAGCCTCAACTAATTAATACAGTCACTACTGATTTCTAAGGACTAGTCCTTCTTTACCCAGCAGATTTAGAAAATGTTCCTAATGTAAATAATGAGTATTTTCTGGTTGGTTGGAACATTTATCAGAAACAGAGCAATAAGGAAACAGAAGCTATTAGGCAATCGAATTCCATTGCAAATGTTGCAAATACGTTTGGCCAGAAGGAAGAAATAATTTTAAAAAGTCAAAACATTTCATTCTGACAACTTAACAAAGAAACATTACATTTTGAAAATGCCAAAATGCTTTGTTTCAACATTCTTCTAAATGAAATTTTCCTCGCAGCATGTCAAAGCACTTTTTAGGTTTTTTTTTTTAAAAAAAAGACAATTGTTTCCACTCCAAAAGTAAATGAAACATTTCATTTCCTGTACACTCTAGTTTCATCTAAAAAACACTTTTTTTTTCCTTTCCATGTAAAAATATTTGTTTCAGGTTACAAGGTCTTGAACTTTTAAAAAATGTGATTTGTTTTAGTGTGATCCAAGCTCCAGCCCTGACAACTGGATCACAAAAAGGAAAAGAAAAAAATAGCATAAAATCTGAAGGGATTTACTGAATTCTGGTCTCAAAATGAAAGCATTAGTACAGATATTCTGTTTTTCCTTTCCTTGCTCAGGTATACTGTCTCCACTTTTTTTAGTTAAATCTGCATAGCCACTGGATAAACCCTAGTGTGCCAGTCAGTGTAAAGAAAAATTCCAGTAGATTTTTCTGCTATCAGAATAGAAAAACAGATTTCCATAACATTTTTAATAGTTCATCAGTCAGGAAATTGTGGTAAAGAATAGTTTATACCTACTTAACAGTGTCTTCATAGAAGATACGTGTTTTCCAGTTTCACTCTCTGGGAGCACTGTGCATCAGTGTGAAGTTAATCTATGGAGTTCCCAATTGGCTTACTCCTGGGTAAGTCCACAAGACCTGTTAACAGCACTTATAGATAGTGGTAACCAGCACGGCTAAGAAATCTTGTAATTACGCTGACCCCTTAAACAGCTCTGAAATCCACAATAAGATTTAATATTCTTCTAACTGCCTTAAAATCTGAGCTGAAGGCTTTAAGTTTTCCTCTCTGGAAATATTAGGCTGCTGTTTAAGTACAGAATTTTTGTATTTCATAGAATCTTAGATCATCTAGGTTGGAAAAGACCTTTAAGATCATCAGGTACAACCGTTTACCTGGCGCTGCCAAGTCCACCACTAAACCATGTCCCTAAGCACCACGTCTACCCATCTTTTAAATACCTCCAGGGATGGAGACTCAACCACTTCCCTGGGCAGCCTCTTCCAGTGCCTGACCACCCTTTCGGTGAAGAATTATTTCCTAATATCCATCCTCAGCCTCCCCTGGTGCAACTTGAGGCCATTTCTTCTCATCCTATTGCTTGTTACTTGGCAAAGGAGCCTGACTCCCATCTTGCTACAACCTCCTTTCAGGGAGTTGGAGAGAGCAATAAGGTCTCCCCTCAGCCTCCTCTTCTCCAGGCTAAACAACCACAGCTCCCTCAGCTGCTCCTCATAAGACTTGTGCTCCAGATCCTTCACCAGCTTCGTTGCCCTTCTTTGGACGCGCTCTAGTACCTCAATGTCCTTCTTGTAGTGAGGGGCCCAAAACTGAACACTGTACTCGAGGTGCAGCCTCACCAGTGCCAAGTACAAGGGGCAATCACTTCCCTAGTCCTGCTGGCCACACTATTTCTCATACAAACCAGGATGCTATTGGCCTTCTTGGCCACCTGGGCACACTGTCTGTGAGCCAGCTGTCAACCAACACCCCCAGGTCCTTTTCTGCCAGGCAGCTTTCCAGCCACTCTTCCCCAAGCCTGTATCATTGCATGGGGTTGTTGTGACCCAAGGGCAGGACCTGGCACTTCGCCTTGTTGAACCTCATATAATTGGCCTTGGCCCATGAATCCAGCCTGTCCAGATCCCTTTGTGGAGCCTTCCTACCCTCCAGCAGGTCAGCACTCCTGCCCAAGTTGGTGTGGTCTGCAAACTTACTGAGGGTGCACTCAATCCCCTCATCCAGATCATCAGTGAAGATATTAAACAGAACTGGTCCCAATACTGAGCCCTGGGGAACACCACTTGTGACTGGCTGCCACCTGGATTTAACTCCATTCAGCATAAGTCTTTGAGCCCTGCCATTCAGCCATTTTTTTACCCAGCGAAGAGTATACTCGTCCAAGCCATGATATTATGTGGATCTCTGTGAAAAGCTCCTGTGAGTAAAGTTCTGAGCAGGCACATTGCTTTTTCAGGATGTGTTCATGCTCTTATTCACACAGTTCTCATCTGGAGTCAGTCCCTGGAGCCTCACTTATATAAATGAATAAAGTTATCAAACTCTATTCACTTTGCTCAACTTTTTTAGTAATTCTTACTTCAAACATTACCTTCTTACAGAATGCTGTTGGTATTTTAGGTGCTAGTCTATGGAGTTTTCTTTGTCTTTAAAACTGTGGTTTTTTCCTTGGTATCATATCTTAATGTTAAAATTCAAAAGCTGTTTGCTCCCAAAGTGTTGTGGATAGAGATAACTGAGCAGATTTATATTGCTAAATAAAGCAGCAGTGAGTTTGAGTACAGGATCCCTATTTGAGTACAGATCATCCCTATTCCTTAATTGGTAGGTTTATTTTCAGCCATTCTACACAGCTCCCTTCAAGAAAGTCTGGTTGCCAAAAGCCCATACAGACAGGAGTGTAACAGATTTGTCTCCCTACATTCTACATAATCCTTCATCGCTATCCCAGTAGGCCCTGAAGTCTCAAAAACTGCAACAAGCCCTCAGGAAATGTATTGGAGAATAAAACAGAAAACTGTGTTTTCACACTTTAAAAACACTGCTTCAGTATAGCCCTCATAATATTTCTGAACCTTTGGTTTTGAATAAAATAATGTTCCTATCTGAGGCATCTCACATGCAGCCCTGGGAAAAATGAGGGTCAGTATTATGCCTTTTAGACATACCTCTCAGGTGGTGGGGGTGCAAGCTGTGCCACTTGGGCAGGAGCAGCAGGGAGGCCTTTGACAACAAACAGTATCTCTTACTCAGTTCTCATTACGCTGGTGTATAAAACATCTGAGAATGATCCCAGGAAGCTTCCCAGGATGCCTGCTGAAATCAAAATGTGGTTTTGACAGTGTGATGTGCACCCCCAGTGGCCTTTAACAAAGTCTTGCATCTAACAGATGCAAAAAGAAGTAAGAGGAAAGGATGTATTTTATGCAAAACTTAGTGAAAGTTCCCTCAACATTACCTCCTTGAAGTATTATAGAATTGTGACAAAGTACCATAGTCCTTGCAACTTCTTACTGCTTCTCACTGGAAGCAGTGCTGATTAATCACCATTAGGATAACACTACGCGTGTTTAGTTGATCCAACATTGTAGGCACCAGAAAAAAACCTCACTACATAGTGGGTTGCTGACACAATAAGCCATGTGGGATACTTGAATTTTTTACTTGCCTGAAAACTGAGTAAGATCAGAAGATGTATACCTTGTCCTCTGTCAAATAAATCAGCAAGGATTATTTATGTGCATTTGTATTGTGCTTATGCAACTGGGTTTTGTCAGTGGAAGGCTTCAGGAGTGGCCTCTGTGAAAAGAGGCCAGGGCTGCCCCATGCCAGACAAAGCCGGTTCCAATTGGCTCCAACGGACCCACCGCAGGGCACAGCTGAGCCCCTCAGCCAAGATGATGGCGCCTCTGTCATAACATATTTAAGAAAGGGAAAAACACTACCCGAGGGTGAGGAGTAAGAAAACATGCGAGAGAAACAGCCCTGCAGACATCACAGTGAGAGAAGGAGAAGGAGGAGCTGCTCCAGGTGCCAGAGCAGAGATTCTCCTGCAGCCCCTGGAGAAGACCACAATGGAGCAGGTATTTCCCTGCAGCCTGTGGAAAAGAGCACACTGGAGCAGATATCCACACTGCAGCCCACAGAGGACCTCATGCCACAGCAGCAACATATTTCTGAAGGAAACTGCGGCCTGTGGAGAGCCAACACAGGAGCAGGCTTATCCTGAAGGACTGTAGCCCATGAAAGGACCCACACTGGAGCAAAGGAAAAGTTTGAGGAGGAAGGAGCAGCAGAAACAGTTACAGACTGACTGTAAAAGTTCTACAGGCTTGTTTTATATCACAAATGTAATATAACAGGAAGACAACTAAACAAACAAACAAAAAAAACCCAAAGAAATAAATATGCTGCTTCTTAGCCTGCAAGGACTAGGTTACACTTGGGATGGACTGTTCAAAACTGAATGTGAGTGTTTGATGCTTACTTTATTTTGAATATTGCCTCACACGGTGAAGCTTTTGACTACTATTGAAATCAAACACCCTGGAAGGACACAGCTGTGGGTTACACAGATTTGGATAATCGAGCTTTTACACCTAACAATCAGGATCTCAATAACCTTTTTCTTTCATCCTTTCTTTGTGCTTTTATATATTCTGTCTATATTAACTGTTTGGGGTTTTTTTCTTAATAAGGAAACTTGTGGGCCTATATATAGAATTGTATCGCATGACACAGTTTTCTGAAATAGTTACTTCATAACAGAAGGAATTTGACAATAATGAAAAAATGCTATTGGTGTCTCTATAACTGTTGCCACAAACAACCAAAGAAAGCTTGAAACCTCCAGTGTTCCTTAGCACTTTTTAAAACTCATAGCTATAAATAATGCCTACTGAAATTTTACATTTTTTTCCATATTTGACTTTTCTCTGGTGCAACAGGTAATCACAGCACACAGAACATAAAGCATAACCCAATATCAAATTACTTTGCTAATTTAATTTCATCTTCAACCTTCTGAAGAACTACCTTGACTGATATATGTAACCTTTAGTTTAGCTAAGCAAAATGTCTCTGCTGTTTTTTTTTTTTTTCCTCTCATCAAAATTACCAAAGGATTTGTCTTGTAACAGATGGTCTTGTTCATACTCTTCCACTCTGGCAAAAGAAAGCATAAAAAAAAGAAACAACAGCAACAAACCCCTCCAAAACCCAAATCTGTTTTGACTTCTCTTTATGCTCCACCACAGTATGTTTAACTAAAGTCCTAACAATAAGAATTTTGACTTGATTCCAGCTCTCCTTGAAAGCAGTTGCAAAACTGCAATCTACTTTATCAAAAGATTAGTTTTATTGAAAAGTTACCTGAAATGTGTATAGCTCATGCACCATTTTCTACAAAAAAAACCCATTATTTTTTCTCTAAGTCTAAACTATAGTTCTCAACAAAATAATATCTTCTGAAATAATAGTTACAGAATATTTGTAATGTTTGAATTTATGCTCTGCACTTAAATCTTATATCATTGTGTACTTGTATTCAGAGAGAACTGGAGACATTTTATAGAAAATCTTTTTTACTCTGAAATTGTATGACAGCTACAGATGTATAATGGATTAGGAAACTGAATTTAAATTGAGGCTGCATTTATTCTAAGGCATATGTCTAGTCATCCTTCTCAGATAAAAATCACACAATGTATATGCACAGAAAAATATTTATAGGAATACAGCAAATGTAATTATCAAAGGAGATAAAGACATAATACTTCATTAAAATATTTTGTAGTGAGAAAAGCAATCATTTTGCACATTTTGAAGTAAATCTGATTCAATAATAACATCAGAAAAAGAATGAAGTTTAAAAGATTAAGAAAAAAATAAGGTCTGAAGTGTTAACCACCACAGTTTTTTCATAAGCCTAGCTAATGCATTTAATTACAGAGACATTCTTTCTGCTACTTTCTGCCACATGCACACACACACACATGCATACACATGTATCCAACACAAGCAGCAGTGGTCTAGAACTCAATTTAATTACTCCCACATAAACATTTATTAGCATTTGTGGTGTTCTAAGACATTGTGTCAGACATACAGCCTTTAGTCCAGAAGGCAAAAGTCTCCCACATGTCCTTTGTGTGATCTTCTAGCCCTCTTCACTGACACTTGGTCACCTCAAATGGCAATAGGCTTTCTGCAGGCAAGCTGAACACAGCCTTTAGTCAACAGAGACAACTATTCATTTTACTATAAAGTAGATGTATTTTTGGACAGTAGTATAGTAGTCAGCAGTGCAGTTCTCTAGAACTTAGTTGTTAATGAGAAAGATGGGATAGATGTATGGCGTTGGAGGTGTATGCAGGAAGTTAGCAAAGAGGTATCAAGAAAAGAGAGTGAATAACATTTATGACAGTTCCAAGACCTTAGCTGAAAAGAAATGGACTAGAGTCTGCCATATATTCTTTCCAACATTTTGTTTGTTTGTTTGTTTTTTACCTTAGATATGCTGTTCTTAGCAGCCGGTCAGCAGACATGGTTAGGTACATGTGTGATTTCAGAGACTGAAAGCCTGTCTCAACTTAGATACAATGAAACTTTAGATACAATGAAACTTTAGATACAATGAAGCAGAAATTTAACAAGAGCTGTACCAGATTCTCCACCTAGGATGGAGTAATCCTGGTTATACATACAAACTGGCGGACAAGAGGCTGAAGAGCAGCCCTGCAGAAAGAGATCCGGGGGCTTGGGCTGATGGCAAGTTGGATATGAGTCAACAGGGTGTCTTGGCAGCCAAAAGGGCCAACCGTGTCCTGGCGTGCATCAAGCACAGCATAGCTAGCCTGTCAAGGGAGGTGATTGTCCCACTCTACACTGCACTAGTGCAGCCTCACCTCGAGTACTGTGTGCAGTTTTGGGCACCTCAATATAAGAAGGACATCAAACTATTAGAGTGTGTCCAGAGGAGGGTGACCAAGATGGTGAAAGGTCTCGAGGGTAAAACTTATGAGGAATGGATGAGGTCACTCAGTTTGTTCAGCTTGGAGAAGAGAAGGCTGAGGGGTGACCTCATCACAGTCTACAACTTCCTCAAGAGTGTCAGTGAAGGGGAAGATGCTGATCTCTCTCTGGTGACTAGCGATAGGACATGAGGAAATGGAATGAAGGTGCTTGAGGGGAAGTTCATACTGGACATTAGGAAAAGATTCTTCACTGAGAGGGTGATCAGTCACTGGAACAGGCTCCCCAGGGAAGTGCTTACAGCAGCAAGCCTGTCAGAGTTCAAGGAGCATCTGGATGATGCCCTTAGTCATATGGCTCAGTTTTAGGTAGTCCTGCGAGGAACAGGGAGTTGGACTTGATGATCCTTATGGGTCCCTTCCTACTTGAGATATTCTATGATTCTATGAAATTTAATGTCTATGCCTACACACACACAACTTTGTTATTTCTGTTAGCCTCGCTTAGGCATCCTAGCATGCTTCATATGTAAAGCCCAGTTCTGAGAGACTATTCTCTTCCCACTTTATATGTGGGAATATATATATATTATATATATGATTTATTATAATATATATTATATAATATATTATATATATAAAATATATTATATATTCTTATATAATATATTATATATATGATTCAGCTCCTGAGAAGAAGTCCTTTGTTTGCTATTAAAATTCACAAACTTTCTATAAATACCAAATGCACCAGCAACTGTAAAAGGTAAAATTGACAATAAAATATATCATTTATACTACATTGCTTAGTGCGGGTTTTGCAGCTGAAATAAGAAATTCAGCTACTTAAGCTTAACATTCACTTTACTCAAGTTTTTGCACCTGTTTTTAATCACACATTATTGGGGTTTAATAATTCGTTTTCTTTCATTTACAATGGAACTGTAACAAAAAGGTTACTGTATTTATTGAATGGAGGATATACTCTGGTTACATTTTCTCTAACATTCTTTTTCTCCAAAATTTTCTTACTCTGATAAGCTGACATGGAAAAATTCTTATTTACATAGGTGATGTGAATAAATTTTTATTGTTTCCTCTTCCATTGTTGTTCCATTGCTCACTGTCGCCTGACCCTTATGGTCCATAAGGCTTGCACAACTACTTTTAGCAATTAACAAACATTTTTTGTATGTTTTAATTGGATTGAATCTTCTTTCTGCGTCATGGCATATCACAAGTAGTAATGCCAACACATCATATGAGTACTCCATGCATGGCACAGAAGTTGGAACAGGTGGTGAAAGGTGAGAAATGTCAAAAATAATCATGGAGGGAGAAGACAGCCAGTGATGAGCAACAGGAGGATGGCTGAGTAAGAAAAATTTGTTAGCCAGGAGAGGATAGATAATCACACACATATATGAACTGATATTCACTTTCAATTTGTGCGACAATTGAATAGCCTTATTCAGGTTAAGAAAAACAAACAAAAAAGAACAATCTTTCTAAAATTCATTATATTAATAAGTCTTGAATCCTGACTTGTTTCAGAAGGTCTCAGTCTGATACAAAGCTTGTGGCTGAAAATATAATGAATATCTGGCTAAAACATTTTTTTCAGTTTGGTGCATCTTGAACATACCATATTTAGCTGTTTACCTCAGTATTAACAAGATTATAGAATGTTTGAGCACATTTTTCAGTTGTCAGGCCATCTTCAAAATATAATTCTCATATGAGAATGAGATATAAATACCATTAATGAATCACAAGTAATGCAGGGGCGCAGTTATCAGAAAATCAAGGGTAAAGTGTGAAATTATCATCAGTCTTTTGATTAGCAAGTAAAAGAATTTTCCACATTTGCCAAAAGAGTAATGAAGGACAAAGCAGAAAGAAAAAGAGTTAGCGACAGCAGTGCAATATGCCACCTAAGGTCTTTTTGGCTCCATACAATGCAACAAGTTCCTTATTCATATTGTATTTCCTGACTATTTAATTCTCTGATTCATTTCCTCCCCCCTTGATTCAGGTAACCGAAAGGAATAACATTAACACGTATCAGGAATAACAAATTAGTATATCCCAGTCATAACTCTCTTGATTGATTGTTTCATGCTCTGTACTGCAATTAAATAATAGCCTATGTGTTTATTTTCTCAATAGAACAAAATAAAAGTGGATTATACAGTTCCAGGGATGCATTTTTTACCATTTTAATAAATAAAAGCTGTTTAAAATATCATTTTCAATCAAAATAAGTTTAGGATTAAGAAGGACAGTGCCAGTTACAATAACTGGCATCTGTGAAGCTTGGTTGGAGTTCTCTAGTGAGTGATTTTTAATACAAAATAGCATTTTATTGAAAGTGAAACAGATTTTGAGAAAATCACCATTCAAGAAGAAATTAAAATTAAAGAGCAATAATAATTCCAAGATCACTAGTGTTGACAACAAACAAAAGGTCTGATTATCTATCCCACTTCTTAAAATGATAAGAATAACTCTATCAAAATCCATGGTCTCGTACGTATGAAGCTCAAGAAAGTAAAAAGGCAATCAGGTTTTACATTTCTTAAAAAATAATTAGTAAGTACATAGAGAAGTTAATGATGGTATTTGGGTTAGTAAAGGTATATTTCAGCTGGTTTAGCAACAAATAAGAAGCTAATTGTGTGTATAACAGTTAAGACAAACCAAAAGACAGAAACCTGTGAGATGTGATTTGAAGGAGGATGTCATCCACATATGTGATGATCAGTGTTGAAATTTTTAGTAAAATATCTTAGAGGAAGAAAGATGAGGGCAAGAGAGGGATGAGAACAAAGCCTTAGGTGTATCCTAATATTAAGATTAAAGAGAGAAATGACATCATTGGCAAGAAATGCATTATATATATAAATATAGAGAGAGACATATATATCGGGAAATTTTTATCAGTGCTGCCATTGTCTTTTAATGATTTTAGCAATCTTAGTACTGTACATGCACTCATAGTACAAAGAACCCCACGATGTTCTAATGAATGTTAGAAGAGCTGCAGGCTCCTATCTTTCATACATATTGTGTTATAAACTCAGTTCATCACCAAGAATCTCAGGAATTATATCTAATTCTTAATATTATTTCATATTAAAGATCCATGATATGTCATAGTTCATGTTTCTGAAATTCAGACAGACTGAGAATTTTCATCTAGATGCATTATTACCTGGAACAAATAGAAATCTGTATTTACAATATCCCTAATTCTTGATATAGTTCATTCACTTCTGAAATGTAAAATGTGGTGCAGGCGAATGTTTCTGAAGCATAAAAAAGCTTATGACATCATAATTATTCTGTCAGAAGTGACGCATTGTTAGCTGTAAAAGTCAGGGAGTTGGTCATTTTTTATTCCCCAAAGGGTATGCGTATCAATGTCAAACATATTTTATCTCAAGGTCTTTCTTTTTTATTGGAAGCAACAAAGTACAGAAGATTAGAGTTTGTATAAATTATATCATAATTTATTATATTAATAGTTCTATCTCTTCCAAGTTCCTATTCTAAATGTTCTTCTTATATCATCATGAAGATGCTGTATTTTTTCCAGACCTTCATACTGCATGCTATACTAATGCAGACATCGCTGAGGCGGTTAGGTAATAAATGCTACCTTGTGATTTCAATTTTTCTGAAATTGTAGATCGTTAATGGGATTCTTTATTCCAGAGAAAATTATTCTCTTACAAGTGTCTTCAAAAAGTAAAAAAGACTGTGACTAAACGTAGTCAGAACTCTTTAACGCGATACCCAAGGACTAGTGAAAATTGGTACTCCAAGACAAGTGATCTTTAGAAGCTGAAAAAAGTATAATGAAAATTTCAGAAGTGATTCTTCTATAAGCACTTTTGATTTTTAGAGCCAATTGTAAAGGCTAAAAGCAAAACACAGACAAGTAATTGGTTATTACATTACACTAAATACTACGAAAAATGTGGCCTATGTGTTTTATACCCAGATGACAATAACTTTTACCTAGATACTATGAATTTCTAGATTTTGAGCCAGCTTGCAAAGATTCATATAACTAAAAATATTATTTGTGGCATGTGTTAAAAATATTATTTGTCATATGTGTTAAAATGTTATTTGTGATATCTGTTGGAGGGACAACACAGCATGGCACAAGGAATCCAGGAGGTTCCTGGAGTGCATTGGTGATAACTTCTTCCAAGTGATAGACAGGCCAACGAGAAGAGGTGCCTTGCTGGACTCACCAACAAGGAGGGGCTCATTGGGGATGTGAAGATCAAAGGCAGCCTTGGAGGCACTGACCATGAGATGGTGTTCATGATCCCAAGGGCAGGGAGAAGCGTGAAAAGCATGCTCAGAACACTGGACTTCAGAGAGCAGTCCTTGGCCTCTTCAAAGATCTGCTTGGAAAAGTCCCATGGGATAAGGCCCTAAAGAGATGAGGGGCCTGCAAAAGCTAGTAAATGTTCAAGGATAACCCCCTCCAAGCTCAGGAAAGCTCCATCCCAACAAAAAAGAAGTCAGGTAGAAAAGCCAGGAGGCCTGCGAGCAAGAACGAAGACCTCCTGGCCAAACTCAAATGCAAAAAGGAAGTGTACAGAGGGTGGAAATAAACATGGGTAACCTGGGAGGAATACAGAAACATTTTGTTGCTTATTAACAGAGAGGGTCTCGTGGACAAAGTGGCGATTGGTGGCTGCCTTGGCCACAGCGACCACGAAGCATTCAAGTTTAAGATCTATGGTAACAAGACGAAAACTGCCAGCAAGACCTCAGCTCTGGATATGAGGAGAGCTGACTTCAGGCTGCTCAGGGAACTAGTTAGAAAGGTCCCCTGGGAAAAAGCTTTTGAAGGTGCCGGGGTCCATCAGGGCTGATCCCTTTAAGTACCACCTCCTAAGAGCACAGGAGCAGGCAATTCCAAAATGTTGGAAGTCAAGCAGGTGAGGTAGAAAGGATCTTATGCTAGAACAAAGATGAAAAAAGAAAATGTATGAGCAGTAGAAGCAAGATCAAGTGACATGGGAGGACTGCAGAGATGCTGTTCGCCACTGTAGGGAGGAAATTAGCTCGGCCCAAGCTCAAATAGAGCTGAAGCTGGCCAGTACTGTGAAGGACAATAAAAAGGGCTTTTTGAAATATATTAATAGCAAAAGACAGGCGAGAAATAACATTGGCCTGTTACTTGATGAGCATGGTCACCTCACAAACATGGACATAGACAAAGCAGAGACGTTTAAGGCTTTTTTTGCCTCGGTCTTCAACACCGATGATGGGCTCTGGGGCCCCCCAGAGACCTGGGCTAGAGAACCATGACTGTGAGAATGACAAACTCCCAACCAACCCCGAACCTGTGCAGGATTTGCTGCTCCAGCTGGATCCCTGTGAGTTAATGGGGCCTGATGGGATTCATCCGAGGGTACTTAAAGAGCTGGCTGATGTCATAGCCAGACCTCTCTCAATGATTTTTCAATGCTCTTGGGAATCTGCAGAGGTGCCAGTTGACTGGAATCTTGCAAACGTTGTCCCAGTCTTCAGGAAGGGCAACAGGGACGACCCCAGTAACTACAGGCCTGTCAGTCTCTCCTCTGTGCCTGGCAAAATCATGGAGAAGATTGTTCTGGGAGTCATTGAAAAAGACCTGAAAGACAACACAGTCATTGGTCCCAGCCAGCATGGGTTCATGAGGGGAAAGTCCTGCTTAACTAACTTAATTTCTTTCTACACAAGGTTACCCACCTAGTTGACCAAGGGAAGCCAGTCAATGTAATCTTTTTGGATTTCAGTAAAGCCTTCAACACTGTCTCTCACAGTATGCTCCTGGACAAAATGTCCAGCATACAGCTGGATAAACACATAATGCAGTGGGTGAGCAATTGGTTGATGGGTCGGGCTCAAAGGGTTATAGTAAATGGGGTTACATCAGGCTGGCGACCAGTCACTTGCAGGGTTCCGCAGGGATCCATCTTAGGGCCAGTGCTCTTCAATATCTTCATAAATGACTTGGATGCAGGACTTGAAGGTTTGTTACCAGAGTTTGCTGATGACACAAAATTGGGAGGAGCTGTTGACACTCTTGAGGGCAGAGAGATCTGGACAAATTAGAGAGCTGAGCAATCACAAACCGTATGAAGTTTAAGAACGGCAAGTGTCAGATTTTGCACCTGGGACATGGCAACCCTGGATGTACATACAGACTGGGGAACAAGAGGCTGGAGAGCAGTCCAGTGGAGAGGGATCTAGAGGTTGTGGTCGATGGCAAGTTGAACATGAGCCACCCATGGGCCCTTGCTGCAAAAAAGGCTAATGGTATCCAGAGCTGCATAAGGATAAAGTGTTGCCAGCAGGTTGATGGAGGTGATCCTTCCCCTCTGCTCAGCACAGGTGAGGCCACACCATACTGGAGAGAGTTCAATGAAGGGCCAGAAAGATGATGAAGGGATTGGAACATCTCTCCTATGAGGAAAGGCTGAGAGAGCTGGGACTGTTTAGCCTAGAGAAGACAAGGCTCAGGAGGGATCTTTTCAATGTATATAAATACCTGAAGGGAAGGTACAAAGAGGATGGAGCCAGGCTCTTTTTAGTGGTGCCAAGTGTCAGGACAAGAGGCAAGGGACACAAACTGAAACACAGGAGGTTCCTTCTGAACATCAGAAAACACATTTTTTACTGTGTGGTTGACTGAGCACAGGAATAGGTTGCCCGGAGAGATTGTGGAGTCTCTATCCCTGGAGATACTCAAAAGGTGTCTGGACATAGTCCTGGGCAACTGGCCCTAGGTGGCCGTGCTTGAGCAGGGTGATTGGACTGGATGACCTTCAGAGATCCCGTCCAACCTCAACCATTCTGTGTTTCTGTGAGTCTGTGATTCTGTGACTATATGTAAAAACTAAAAGCACTGAAATTGTATTATACTATATATTTATAAATTATCATAACACTGTGCTGGTTTTGGCTGGAATAGAGTTAATTTTATTCATAGTAGCTAGTGTGGGGCTATGTTTTGGATTTGTGATGAAAACAGTGTTGATAATAGAGATGTTTTCGTTATTGCTGAGCAGTGTTTACACAGAATTAAGGCCTTTTCTACATCTCACACCACCCCCCGAGCAAGTGGGCTGCGGGTACACAAGAGGCTGGGAGGGGACACAGCTGGGACAGCTGACCTCAACTGATGAAAGGGATATTCCTTACCATATGATGTCATGCTCAGTATATAAAGCTGGGGGAAGAAGAAGGAAGGGAGGGATGTTCAGAGTGATGGTGTTTGTCTTCCCTAGTAACCGTTACATGTGATGGAGCCCTGCTGTCTTGAGAATGGCTGAAAACCTGCCTGCTGATGGGAAGTAGTGAATGACTTCCTTGTTTTGCTTTGTTTGTGTGTGTGGCTTTTGCTTTACCTATTAAACTGTCTTTATCTCAACCCATGAGTTTTCTCACTTTAACCCTTCCAATTCTCTCCCCCATCCCACCAGGGGGGAGTGAGCGAGCAGCTGTGTCATGCTTAGTTGCAGGCTGGAAGTAATCCACGGCTCCTTTTTGGTGCCCAACGTGGGGCTCAAAGGGTTTGAGATAACAACAGATTTGATTTGAATGTGATAGATCAAATTTATAGCTGTTATTGCTGTTTAGCTGTTAATCGGCAAGCTCCTGTGCTTGCCATGGGTCTTACTTGCCTTACAGTATGTTAGAGTCTAGTGCTCATTAGTGGCTGCTTTTTGCTTCCTTTGCTGTTTGCTGTATTGCCTGTCATCTTACTCTGCTGTGCCTGGGAACATTTTGGTAGCAGCAGTGGCCGTGCGCCTGGGCTGCCAGATGGCCAGGGCATCTCTGCTGTTTCTATGTTGCAGTACTAGACAGGCTGGAACTCCAGTATGAACTCGAGTCAAAGGGACTGTGACCTGTGGATGAGTCCACATGGGAGCAGGACACCCCAAAGCATCTGTGGCCGTGGATAAGCCCTTGCCAGAGCAGGTACATCTCAAAGTGTCTGTGGTTGTGGTTATGTCTGTGCCATAGCAGGCACAGACTTCACCTCTGAAGGAACTGTGGCCAAAGGATAAGTCCACGCAAGAGAAGGTATTCCTCAAAGCATCTGTGGCTGTGGATAAGTCCATGCCACAGCACGTACACCTTGAAGCATCAGTGAATGTGCATGAAGTCATGTTGGAGCACCTCAAAGTGTGTGGCCATGGATAAGCCCACGATAGAGCAAGCACTCCCCTTGGAGGGACTGCAACCATGGGTAAGGCCATGTTGGAGCAGGTTTACTTCTGAAGAGACTGTGGCTATGGGTAAGGCCATGCTGGAGCAGGTATATCTCTGAAGGCATTGCGAGATGCCTTCTCCATGGAGAAGGAACATGTATACCTCAAAGTGACTGTGGCTGTGGATACATCCATGCCACAGCAGGTATATCTCTGGAGAGACTGTGGATCATAGATAAGGCTCCACTTGGAGCAGGTAAGCCCCTAAGGGACTGCAGTCTGTGGGTAAGTCCAAGCCGGAGCAGGGGCAAGGGGAGGAGTCCATTGCAGTGTTAAGCCCAATGGTCTGGTCCAAAGGGGCCAGGGGTGGAGATTGTAATGGAAATACCTTCAAATTGTTGTAACCCATGAAAAAATTACAAAATGTAGCTCCTTGTAACACCAGGCAATTTAATGACCTAGGGCGTCCTTTCTAATCCTACGTTCCCTTTAATTAACTAGGGTACATGGTGAGAGAACATCAGGCATTGGTATGGATTTAATGGCCACCTAAACATTCATGGTGGGAAAAAGCATAACCAGTTCATAACCTTTCACATATCAATCACTTAACTGGGGCAAGTGAAATGTTACATATTTTACACAATATACAGAATAACTAAGGATAACAGTTTCTCCTAACTCTAGAGAATGTTCCTGTCAGGACCAACTAAGTCTTTTAGAAATTTTACTTTGTTCTTTTCATTAAACAAGTGCTTCATGCCTTGACTTGTATAATATACATCTCAAACACTGGCAACCTAAATTCATCATCTGAAAAGCGTGTGCTAGGCAAGTCTTCTAAAAGTAACCACAAGTACTTTTGATTTAAAGAATGAAAATATCTTATTTCTAGTGTAGTGAGGAATGTAGATTACAGACCTAATTCTTATTACTATTGAAAACCAAATGCCTTTGAATATGACATCTGTTAACAATCCATTCATTTTGTCCAGTCAAATTAGTTTTCGATATGCACTCCATAGAGCAAGCTCCCTCTGGTCAATGCACATCAAGAAGGGTCTATGAAAAGTAAGCTTCCTGGTATCTATCTCAAATCAATTTGAGTAGTTTTTTTTATGATCGACCAATTCTTCACTTGCAGAAATCCATAATTCCTCATTCTCTCACACATTAAAGCTAAACCTTTCTAAGTTATTTTGCTTGAAATTACAGGCTGGATTTTGGTGTAGATGTATTTTGCTCAAGGACATACCAGGAACATAACGGACTGAATCTTGTCCTGCTCTTTACCTGGCATACTCCTTAGCCTGGCTGTCATGCATTCTTATGAAAGTATGAGGTCTTGCTGTTCAGTGAAGCATGGCTAAGCTATTAGTATGTCAACTTGATCTGAGATTGATTATTAAATGAATAGGAAATCTACATTATTTGGATTGTCTATGAATCATGAATCATCTCATCAGAAGACATAAACTTAAGTGAAGTCATAATTGCACCATCCTGTTCTTGTCTTTATAAATATAAAACCAGCATCACTTAGGACATGTTGTTCTGCTTCAGTTTGATTATATTAAAATAATAAATTTGTATGAATATTGAAAACATATACTGCACATGTTCTTCAAATGACTGTCAATATTTTTTTTTCTAGGGTTAAGAAACAGAGAAGCATTTCAGTTAATCAAAAAAAAAAGAATTGTTCTATTATTGTTTTGCCTAGTTTCAGCTGAGAGCTAATAATGAGCTATAGAATGTTACCCTTTTTAGATGTTTATATCAAGAATTTTGTTAAAATAGGCTCAATGTTAGAAACATTTCTTACTGAAACATGGCAATTGGTCAGAAAAGGAGAAAGGAGGTCAGTTGTACTGCTTCTTGGTAAGGAGCTATTTGCTAGCCAAGCTACTATAGGAGATTGACATCTTGTTTGAAAATATATTTATGCACGAAAATAAGAGACATGATGCTTAACTAACAATGATTCAATTGTCTCTTAAATAAGGAGAGGAAACACAAGTTCCTGAATGAAAACTGAAATGTGTCTGGACACTACCAAAGACTTCAGAAGGTAAATTGATCAGGAGAACTAACATCACTCAGGTGGAGCTAAGGGTGTCCTTGAAGATATATGCTTAAAAATTTTCTTTAAAGAAAGCTTTCTAAGGTAAGCCCTCTCTAATTGAGGCTCTCAAATAGGCTCTTTAGAATAATTATAAACTGATGCATAAGTGATGAAAAAAAGAAAACCTGTCAGCCATCTTACTAAAAAGGACAGAAAGTTAACTGAATAAAGCAGAGAGATATTTCTGATTTTTACTCTTCGTAGGTTTTTCTTTTCATGCTTTACCTATGCAGTTGTTTACTATCCTCTCTGAATTATCTATTTTGACTACATATTTTTATTCATATTTTATCTTAATCTAGCCTGGACTAAGTATGGTTTTTAAAGTAAGTACATAAATAAAATGTAGGACAGTAGCTGACTCAGCTTCCCAGTCTATCCTCCAATGCCTCTGGAAGGTACCAGACAAGGCCTCCTTTTCAGATGCATTGTCCAGATGGAGAGATGACTGGAGAGGTAGAAAAGATCTGACAATAACCATGAAAGCTTTCTAGTAGATACTAAAATAGATAGTGTGTACTGGAAACCTTTTTAGCTCCTGGAGAAGCTGGCTGCTCATGGCTTGGATAAGTGCACTCTGTGCTGCGTTAAAAACTGGCTGGATGGCCAAGCCCAGAGAGTGGTGGTGAATGGAGACAAATCCAATTGGCGGATGGTCACGAGTGGTGTTCCCCAGGGCTCAGTGTTGGGGCCGTTCTGTTCAATATCTTCATTAATGATCCGGATGAGGGGATTGAGTGCACCCTCAGTAAGTTTGCAGATGACACCAAGTTGAATGGAAGTGTTGATCTGCTGGAGGGTAGGAAGGCCCTACAGAGGGACCTGGACAGGCTGGATCATTGGGCCGGGGCCAACTGTATGAGATTCAACATGGCTAAGTTCCGGGTCCCGCACTTGGGTCACAACAACCTCATGCAACGCTACAGGCTGGGGGAGGAGTGGCTGGAAAGCTGCCTGGCAGAAAAGGACCTGGGGGTGTTGGTTGACAGCCGCCTGAACATGAGCCAGCAGTGTGCTCAGGTGGCCAAGAGGGCCAATGGCATCTTGGCTTGTATCAGGAACAGTGTGGTCAGCAGGACCAGGGAGGTGATAGTGCCCCTGTACTCGGCACTGGTGAGGCTGCACCTCAAATACTGTGTTCAGTTTCGGGCCCCTCACTACAAGAAGGACATTGAGGTACTAGAGTGCATCCAAAGAAGGGCAATGAAGCTGGTGAAGGGTCTAGAGCACAAGTCTTACAAGGAGCATCTGAGGGAGCTGTGGTTGTTTAGCCTGGAAAAGAGGAGGCTGAGGGGAGACCTTATTGCTCTCTACAACTACATGAAAGGACGTTGTAGCAACGTGGGGGTCGGTCTCTTCTCCCAAGTAACAAGGGACAGGACGAGAGGAAATAGCCTAAAGCTGCACCAGGGGAGGTTTAGGTTGGATATTAGGAAAAACTTCACCGAAAGGGTGGTCAGGCACTGGAAGAGGCTGCCCAGGGAAGTGGTTGAGTCTCCATCCCTGGAGGTATTTAAAAGATGGGTAGATGTGGTGCTTGAGGACATGGTTTAGTGGTGAACTTGGCAGTGATAGGTTAACGGTTGGACCTGATGATCTTAAGGGTCTTTTCCAACCTTAACGATTCTATGATTCTATGATTTGTACTAAAGTGAAACTCATGCCTCCAAATTTCAACTATACAAATTTAGTTCTCTGGTAAATTTCTGAAGTGTGCAAGAGATTTGGAGTAGGTGATAAACATATTGACAACTCTTCCTAATCTTCACAAAGATCGGTATCTTCATATAAATAAATATGGGACAATCTCTATTTTCTTTTACTAACTCTTTATGTTTTGAAAGTCTGCAAATATCAGAACATACTATCAGAATTGGTTTAAAAACTATGCAGTTATTAAGAAAAATCCAGTATAGTAGTCTTACTGATAATCAATAGATTGTGTCATGAGAATTTGTTCAATTCTTCTGGCCATTTATTTCAGTATATTTACTTTTTGAAAAAGCTGTCTATTTCAGTAACACAAATAGATCAGGATAATTCTGTTCATTACTCATTTTGTGATCACTAACTTAATAGAAACTACAACTTGATTTCTGGCTGTTTTTTGCTTTTTGCACAGATCTATTTACACTTGCAGTTACTAGGAAATTAGTGTAAGATTTACTATAGTTTAAATAATAGAATGGTGAGTTCACTGAATTATTAACTTGAAACTGTTTCTCATAAGATTAATTTTTGCCTTTCTTATTAATAACAGGCATTTCTGACAGTGTTAGTCTTAGCAAAGGTAGAATAAAAAAATGAATTGCCCTACTATTCCTCCATGATTATTTATTTATTCTATTATTTTATCATTGAATTACAAAAAATGGAAATTTTTAACCCATTAGTACTAAAATTCAGCCCCAAAGTAAAATGTATCTCTTGACTTTGAGAATATTATCAAAATCTTTTCCTTTACAAGGAATGGCTATTTTTTATAGTATACCTTTTCAAAATAAAGTTCCTACATATTTTATCAATTTTTTTCCATTTTAAAATATTTTAATTGTATGAATGCTGCTTAAAGATTTTTCTGAAGGTGTCTCTGAAAGAGATGCACAACAACCAGATGAGAATCAATGCACATAAGTGGCAGATCGACAAAACTTCCAGTTAGATACTAGGAGAAAAAAGTCACAATGAAGGCAGTCAAATACTGAAACAAGTTTCCCAAAAAGACTGGGATATCCATTACCGGAGATACTGAAAACTTGATTAAGTGTAATTGATTAATCTGATTGAGCTTTGAAGTTGGATCTAACTTTGAAATTGGCCCTACTTTGAGCTGAGAATTGGACTGGATGACCTAGAATTGTTCCCCTGTAACATAAATTATTTTGTTTCTCTTGTCCATTTATGTGTAGAAATAATTATACCTATTTCAGAAGAATGCCTGTAAAACATTGTAAAACAACAGTAGCCTTAACCAGTTTGAAAAGGGATGTAACCACTGAGTGCAATTCCTTTTAAAGATCTACTAGAAACACTTGGTTATATCAGGCAAAATTTGGAGGGAAAGATTGTAATTTTATTAAATCAACAAATGTATTTGGGGAAACAAACAAACAAACTTACTTTTATTTGTGTCAGGTCTAAAACAGAAGCAACAAACATGACATAAGTATTGCTGCGGAACAACATTTTCCATTTGCTTTTACTCTGTCCAGTTTGAAGTCTCCTCATTGCCAGTGAAGTGTTGATCAACTTGGACGAGTCCAGAGGAGGCCATGATGATGGTCTGGATAGGAGGATTTGCCCTGTGAGAGAGGCTTAAGGACCGGAGTTTCTTCAGCCTTAAGAAGAGACAGCTGTGAGGGAAGAGCAGCCTCCCTTGTACCTGTGGGGAGGTCATCAAGGAGATGAAACCAGGGTTTTTACTGTGGGACATAGTGGTAGAGGGAAATTCAAATTGTAACTGCTCAGCAGTGGTAATGTGTGACCAAAGAATGATTTAATGTGGAGGGCAAGAAAACTCAACTGCAGAAGAAGTTAAACTGGCTGGAAGCAGGAATGCCAGAGACAGAATGACTCTCTGTAAAGGAGTGAAGTGTCCCTTGGTCATGAGATAAGAAACATCCTCAATCTTGTCTTGTAGCAATCCTGGAATGATATGAGCACTCAGGGGCCACCTTTGAGCAGTGGAGCTGGTGCTGGGGGATGGACCCAATGCTGGGCTGAAGTGCCCCATGCTAACACTCACATGATTGGTGCTGGTGAAAGTGTACGTAAGAAATCAGCTTCTGATGCATTATTGCTAACTCCTTGTAGAACCACAGTAGGAGGCTGTCTAATGCCAAGGTTAACCCATACAGCATTGTTTTTTGTTTTTTTTTTTTAAATATATCTGAGAACAAATGTGTATTTAATTCACCTCAAGGAGTAAAATGAAAAATCCCAAACAGTGGGAAGATGAGAGACAATAGGTGTAAGTAGAAATAAGAGAGGTTCAGACTAGAAATGAGGAGAAACCTCTTCCCCATGAAGATGGTCAGGCAGTGGAGGAGGTTGCCCAGAGAGGCTAGAGTCTCTGTCCTTAGAGGTTTTTCAGATCCAACTGGACATGGCCCTGAACATCTTGGTCTGACCTCAGAAAGGACCCTGCTTTGAGCAGGAAGTTGGGCTACAGATGTCCTGATGTCACTTCCCACCTGAATTGTCCTGTGATCCTATGGGCTAAATTTGTTAGTCAGTTACCCGGTTAAATTATTAATAGTTTTAGGAATGATGAATTAATAAGGAAAACTTACACCTTACCTATAATAATAGGAGTCTGGATGTTCTACACCAAAACAAATTTCATTCTTACTTACAGTTGCACAATCTACATATGTATTCTCCAAATACTTGTTTGTAATTTTTACACATCAGGTAGGAAATTCATGTCAACTATTCTTCTAACTTCCAGAGTCTTTCAGTTGTAGCCTTTACAATGAGTCATGGATTGACCAAAGACCCTGGATGATTTAAAAATGGTCTACCATATATCTCGAATATCACAAATATAAGGAGAAAGTAAAGGAAAACTGAGTTTATCATTCTGTGCATGAGAGAAAGGGAGGACATTTTACTCAAATGTACTATACAAAAAAAGTAGCATTCCTGGATATTTCAGGCATTTCATTGCTTGAGTTATATCATGTTGCAGTTGTCATAGTCTACTGTCTGAACTGGTATGAAAGAAGAATGTAACATAGTACAATACCATGTGAAGTTTTTCTCTAGAAAAGCAGTTTTTTCTAAAAAAAAAATAGAAAAGTAAAAGATTCTAACAGAACTTTATATACCATTAAGTTTCAGTTCATCTAGAACTTTAGAAGGGTCCAGTACATAGCAGATATATTGTCCCGTATTCACAATTCTCATTTGTTTATGTAGCAGGTTTAGTCCTGTAAAGGTTCTTAAATTCAGATAAATTATTCTTTGTTATACACTGTATTTCAAATAAAATATCGCATGAATTTAAATGGTGTACTAAATCTGATATTGAATAAACTCTAAAATTAGCTATTTTTTGGACTCAAAATATGATTTTTTGAAAGTATGGCTTATTTCTTTATTCACTTCATATTTCTGAATCAGCCTTGAGTGTTGACACAAAATTCATCGACATGAATTTTTATATAGTCTTCCTCATCACAAGAATGCAGATGACATTAGAACTGTGCAAAGATTCTTACTTGGTTTATAATTGCCCCTTTGTAAAGATAGAAAATCAATTAAGCAACTTGACACAACAAATGCTATTATTGAATATAGACATTTTTTGTACAAGGAAGGTGACAATTTCTCTTTCTATAACTGTGACAGGCATAGTACACTTAACTGATCAACTGGAATGAGATCTCATTTTCAAATTTAATCTCAAATCTCTTTAGAGGTTGTTCTATACATTTTAACCTTGCTATAACTGCCTTTAAAGAATACTTTTTTCCCCCTGTTTCTTTCAAATAAAGACACATGTAACCCTTTTTAGAATTGCCCATTTTCTCATTTTTCTTCTTGCTCTTCATTATTTTCTGAGTTTCAGTGCAATTTCTTCTTCTACTTCTCCCTTGCTGTTTCTTGCAGATCAGCCTACTTCTGGATTATATAGTGGGACTTTCAAAGGCTGCATTCACTGTTACGTCTCTTCCTTGCCCTGAGCAATTTGAGGCATAAAAGGTACATCTTTTTGAAGAAAATAAAAGGAAGTTATTATGCATGTTGTGAAGCAGTTTTAACGTGATGTTAAAAATAGAATTGTGCAGTTTATTTACATGATAGCTTGAAAAGGGATAAAACTCAAATGAGGTAGCAAACAATAACTGAAAAGTGAAAGAAATCATATATAGAGCATATAGAAGCTTTGACACTAAATGTATTCAGTACTCATTATATGTCACTAATTTGACCTACTCGTGAGTTGGTTATGTTGTGCCAGACAGCTGGGCAGCCGATTGACTTTATATTTTACTCCCTCAGGACCCAAGGCCCAGAAATTTCTGGAAATCCACCTTCAGCTGTTTTCTCTTTTATTAGTTCATTTGTCTTTTAAACTTTGCAAAGACCAGGTCAGTCATATTTAATACTTGAGCTTTGCTTAAGATGACATATAACTAATCATGGAAGAATATCGTCCTATAATACCAGTAGTATTGATTTTTACAGCTATGGTAGAGTATTCTGATATAATCAGCTCACTTCTACTTAATGTTTTTCTCCCAGAAACTGAAGTTTTTCAAAGAATGTATCAATTCATAATTGGTTGGACACTGTTGTTCCCTAAAAAAATTTTTTTTTTTTTTTTGTAATGAAAGTAGATATTTAGCTTAAAGAAGAATGTTTATACAAGCTTAAGATAGCCTTTAGCACCCCACTCTGGGAATTCTGTATTATTCTAGCCTTGAGAGTAACAGGCTTTATAAAATAGCCAATATTTACACCTAAGTTAGTTTGTTCTCTATTGGACCCACCAGAAACTCTCCTGAAAGTCTACCAAAAAACTGTTACGTGAATTTTTTAAAATATAACTTATACATTAGCTTTTTTGTCTTTTTACTGGAATTTGTTTTTCAAAAATAACATACATATATTTTTATTATAACCTACTGTTATCACATTATGACACTTTGGTGATTCTTATAATCTTTAGTTTTGACACAAAAAACTACAAATGTCACAGTTCTTTTCTAAGATAAGATTTATAAGCTTTCTAAACCTAGTCCTCTCTGTATGGAAGAACTGAATTTTCTCTGCTTTTCACCATATGTTAAAAAAGTCTTGTGAACATCATGTATAAATGTAATAAGAAATTTATAGATTACTCTGCAGATAAGAGGCAGGCAAATATATGCTTTTTGAGGTTCTAGTATAAAACATATTTCATTTTCCTTTACATGCCTCTACAGGTTTTGTTAGTGTTTATTTACATTTTTCTTTTACATTTATGGTTTTACTTGGGAACTGGAGAGGTCTGGAGCTTCCTCATTAGAATTCCTGATATAATCACATCATACTATAATGCTCTCACAGCCCCCTTATGTATAATTTGACCTTATCAGTATCAAATATTACACAATTTTCAACATTAATAACATTAATTTATAGCAAAAATAACTGCTTAAATAAATATCTATTATTTAACACAAATTAGACAAGTATAGCTTTAAATCAGTCCATCCTTTTTTGCAATACGACTTAGAATCATAGAATCATAGAACGTCCTGAGTTGGAAGGGACCCACAAGGATCGTCAAGTCCAACTCCTGTCCCTGCATAAGACAACCCCAAAATTCACACCATATGTCTGAGGGCATTGTCCAAATGTTTCTTGAATATTGTCAGGCTTGGCGCCATGACTGCCTCCCTGGGGAACCTGTTCCAGTGCTCCACCACCCTCTGGAAGAAGAATCTTTTCCTAATATCCAACCTAAACCTCCCCTGGCATATCTTCCTGCCATTCCCTTGGGTTTTGTCATTGGTTGCCAGGGAGAAGAGATCAGCGCCTGCCCCTCCTCTCTCCCTTGTGAGGAAGCTGTATACTGTGATGACGTCTCCCCTCAGTCTCCTCTTCTCCAGGCTGAACAGACCAAGTGACTTCAGCCGCTCCTTGTACAGCTTCCCCTCTCAACCCTTCGCCATCTTTGTGGCTCTCCTCTGGAGACTCTCAACTTGCAGTGATTCAGAAAATTTGGTAAATAAGATGTTAATTCGCACTTCAATACTTATTTTGTAACATTACTAACTAAAAGATATCCTTCCCTCATTTGAATACAGCTCTGATATGCATGTAAGTATGGCACATATAATTAGTAACAACATCATGGAGTCCTTTTGAGCCACATAAAACACATCTATTGCCTGAGACATATAAAATAATTTATACAGAGCCAGTGTTCAAATTGAAAGACATGTATAAATATATAAAATGTTGGAAATTAAATGTCATAAATTATTGTGTAGTTATTACACAATAATTATTGTGTAGTTATTACACAATAAGAAGAACAAAAAATGTGACAAAAAACCATGAATATAAAAGGAAATTTAAGACCTTTAGGAGGAAAAAAACCAAAGCTTGATTCTGATATAACAATATGATAATGCAACAAAATTCACCAGATAAAATCCAGAATGCTGTGAAAAATAAATGTGGAATATCTCTTTCTTCACTTGAGAAGCTAAGCTTCACAATGGGGCAGTGCAATGATATCTCAGGGTAATTTCATTATCACAAGTTTGTGTTGAACCACTTAATTCTGCAGAGCAATATTTTTCTGGTTCCAGAGATTAGTTTGGTTGGCACTACGCCAGATGCCCAAAGCAATGGTTTTATGCTTCTTATTTCTTAAATAAGGAGAGTGCAGGTATGCAAGAAAGGAGAGGTGAGCAACCACTGAAGCCATATGGCTAAAAAAAGTATGCAGAATCCAAGATGGATCCCTGGCCCAAACACCATCTGGCAATGGCTGGATCATGTCTCCTCTATCTAGGGCTCATTCTGTCTATTATAATTTATCCTTGGACAGCTATCTGGAGAAGATGAAGTAAATCAAGGCAGCTTAAGGGATAACCACAGTTTCTCAATGTGGACACTCTGGAGTAGAGTTCTTGAGCTTACTCCATAGTTCCCTTTTATAGATGTACCCCTAAAGACATGCATGGAAGAAGGTATCCAACTAAGTCAACCAATAACAGCATTTTGTCTTACATCTTAAGCTTCTTGTAGGGTTTAGCTACCTAAAGGAAGGTGTGGGGAAGAATTGCCTCTCTCGTCCTACTAGTCTCGCACACTATTTTTTTTTCAACCACTAATTCTGCCTGTTGCAGCTTTAAGTTTTATTTCCAAAAGCTGAGTAATCATGTGGGTCTAACACAGATTGAAAGGAACACATGTTTTTTATCAAAAGGTAATTGATTGCAGATATATATTTGGGGTAGAGATTAGATCCCACCTTTTGCCATCGAGTGTTCTATATTTAGAACTATCTATGTGAGAATTACTTGTACACAGTATATCATATACCGTATAATAAATATACTGTGCATACTTTTCTGTTACATATACTACACGTGATACACATTAGTCTTTCTTTTCCAGTTTGGACTAATGTTTCTTTAATTATCTTATGCCAAGCACAACAGTATCAAAGGAAAGGAATCGAGAGCACTTTCAACTGAAGTGGTAGAATCATGGAATCACAAATGCTTGGGTTGGCAGGCACGTCTAGAGGTCATGTTGTCTACCCTCCCTGCTCAATCAAGGTCAGCTAAAGCAGGCTGCCCAGGACCATGTCCACGCCACTTTTGAATATCTCCAAGGATGGAGACTCCACAACTTCTCTGGGCAACCTATGCCAGCACTCAGTCACCCTCACAGTACAAAAGCATTTCCTGATGTTGAGAGTGAGCCTCCTGTGATTCAGTTTGTGCCCATTGCCTCTGGTCCTGTCAGTGGGGACCACTGAAAAGAGCCTTGCTCTTATATACATTGATGAAATCCCTCCTGAGCTTTCTCTTCTCCAGGTTAAACAGTGCCAGCTCTCAGCCTCTCTTAATATGAAAGATGTTCCAATCATTTCGTCATCTTCATGGTCCTTTGCTGGACTTGCCCCAGTAAGCCCATGTTTCTCTTGTACTGGGGAGCCCAGACCTTGACCCAGCACTCAAGATGTGGCCTCACAAGTGCTGAGATGAGAGGAAGGATTACCTCCCTCAACCTGCTTGCAACACTCTTCCTAATGCAACCCAGTAGTCTGTTGATCTTCTTGGCTGCAAGGGCACGCTGCCGTCTCATGGTCAGTTTCTTGTCCACCAGGACCCTCAGGTCTTTCCCTGCAAAGCTGCTTTCCAGCCAGTTGACCACCAGCCTGTCCTGGTGCCTGGAGTTACTCCTTCCTAGGGGCAGGGCTTTACATTTCCTTTTTCTAAACTTCATGGGATTCCTGCCAGCCCATTTCTCCAGATCTTCAAGGTCTCTCTGAATGGCATCACAACCATTTGGTATATCAGCCCAGTTTTGTATCATCTGCAAATTTGCTGAGGGTGTGCTGCCACTGGTAGTACACTACAGGTGTTGTTTATAACTTGCTGGTGGAACATTTGCATATGACTCCCTCCAAGCAATGAAGGAGAGCAGTTAGGAAGTCAGTGATGCTCTCTTGTAGCCTGAGTAATTGATCATGCCTCTCTTGGAGAGAAAGAAAAAAAAGAGAACATACTGCACTTTAAATATTAACCAATATGATCCAATCTTTTTAAACATTGTGGACACAACAAGTTGAGCATCTCCTGAAGAACTTTCAGTTTTATTTAATGATTATTTGAGTCAAAGGAGGAGAGAAAACCAAAAACTTTTCTTTGCTAGACTAGTAGGTAAGCTGCTTTCTTGAAAGCAGAAAAGCCAGGTCCAGCTTTCTCTGACAGTTAATGATTAATTTTTCAGATAGGGTAGTGCTGCATCAGAAATTTGCAAAGTGCTCAGTTTGACTTTTGCAGTGTGGCATGATTAGTGCAGTCCTCTGGGAGATTAAAGCAATGACAACAAAAACTTAAAAGACTAGCTAGGAAGACTTTATGACCTTTTAGTGCAAACAATCTAATTCATAAATGAGATATAAGGTGAGCCTCAAACCCTCACAAGTTGCAACTAAGAGGTTCACAAAGTAGTTAGATCTTGCTAGTGAAACCATGTGAATGACAAGTTAAAAAATGGACTAAGTCTGTATGTTGTAAATGTATGTAAGATGTAAATTTATGGTGTTAAAAGAAGTACAACTTTTTCTTTAGCAGAAAGCAAATAGATGAAAAAACTTTGCAGTAAAATTAAATGAAATTGTTGGTAAATATAAATGTCTCCATAGAGTTATTGGGGTATAACCAACCTTCCTTCCTTCCTTCCTTCCTTCCTTCCTTCCTTCCTTCCTTCCTTCCTTCCTTCCTTCCTTCCTCCCTCCCTCCCTCCCTCCCTCCCTCCCTCCCTCCCTCCCTCTTTGTTCTTGCCGAAGCCAAAGCTACATGCTACCTCAAGAAACTGATATGGTTGAAGAGGTTAAGTAGCACATAAGTCACTGATTTGATTGATATGACACCATCATAAACAATGAACTGCAGTGCAAAAGAGATGGGAAAAACAAATCAGACAAAACATAGAAGTCCACATAAGTCTACATCAAAATTAATAATTTGGGTAGAAATAGAAACAGAATAATAAGAAGGGCAGTAGTACTAATCTTATGTCCAGAGCAAGCTAAGTAACTGGGCAACTAATCATCTTGCAAATTGTGCCATTATAAGGGTAAAAAATGCAGAACGGTGCAGCCAAAACATGATCTGGAAGTATATGAAAGGAATAAATAGAATAAGATAGTAATGCAGTTCACAAGGTAAAAAAATTATTTATTGCAGTTCTGACAAAATAAACACTGAAAATAATAGAGAACACAGACTGAGACATGTTCATTAATAATTAAAAAAATGTTGAAGTGATCAAAAAAGAGAGGAACAGAATCAAACATTACAGGTTTCCATACTTAAAAAAAAAAAGGATTATAAGAATTATAAAGTGAATCAGTAATGCAGAAATGCATGGCTTTTTAGTAAAAAAGACAATATCTCTCTACTGACTTTGAAGTCATGGACCTGAATGTTTCTATCTAGGATCCCCTCACATTGCATGTGCAAAAGAGAAGTCCAATCATGGGATTTGAAGGTAATGTACCTGACATACTCTGTGAATATGGAGATGTTTTTCATACACTAAACTACATTAAAAAAGTAAACATCACCTCTATATAGACCTTTACAGTTCTCCAGTGGCAAATATACAAAGGAAAGTGCCCCAAGTATATAAACAGTGATGTGATATGAGATCTGACTTAGAAGAACTACAGGTGATGTGCAGTTCTGTGTCCCACAATTTAAAAAGGATGTTTAGGTACTTGAATGCATCCAGAAAAGGGCAACAAAGCTTGTGGAAGGCTTGGAAAGCATATCCTATGAGGACAAGCTGAGGATTCTGTTTGTCTAGTTTGGAAGAAAGGCGGCTGAGGAGCAACCTCATTGCTCTCTACAGCTTCCTGAAGATCTCTTCTCCTGGTATCCAGTGATAGGATGCATGGGAATGGTTCAAAGCTGCATCAGGGGAGGTTCAGACTGGACATTAGGAAGCATTGCTTTACCGAGAGGGTGGTCAAACACTGGAACAGGCTTCCTAGAGAGGTGGTCGATGTCCCATGCCTGTCAGTGTTTTAGAGGCATTTGGACAATGCCCTTAATAATATGCTTTAAGTTTTGGTCAGCCCTGAAGTGGTCAGGCAGTTGGACTAGATGATCATTGTAGGTCCCTTCCAGTTGGAACTACTCTATATTATTCTAAAACAGAGAATGGCTTTGCAAAATTGTGCTTTTGGTGTGAGGAAAACATGTCATGCTAAATAAACCAAAATACAAAAGTAGGCAAATGTGCACAGCTATATTCAGTAGTTTAAGTTATCTCAGGCCTTATTCAGGAATCATTTCACAGAAAGAAACAGCAGCAGGTGAAGAAGAACCTTTAAGAATCATGGGTGTGACTCTGTTTCCATAGGAATGGTAACAGTGTAAACTGCACTTGCTCTAAACCTAGGAAAGAAATAATACCTGTAAAGACTTTAAAGGAACTTGGAAATGGGAACTAAAAAATTGGAATAAGCATGTATTTCAAAGGTGTATGATATGGATATTTTACTTTCCTTTTTTTTTTTTTTTTATCATCTTTTACATATGGTCATTCTTGTAAACTGGCATATTCCTCTTCAAAAATAGAAACTGGACTTTCAGTTTTAAAGTCAGATCATGAATAAGAATGACTTAGACCATAAGAGAAGATATAGGAGTCTAAAGTTCAACACGAAAAAATTATCAGTGACTGTGGAATTTTCTCAATGAACGTCACTGACATAAAGCTTCTTCAATGAAGTGAAAAACTGAATGTCTAACTGAGAATACTCTGCAAAAAGGGGTATGTTTAGACTGCCTAAGACTTTACCCTTTGTGACTAGTACTGACCCCAGAAAACAAGCTCTAATTTGCCTAAAGGTTTGAAAGAATGTCTTCAAAAGGTGTGGCAAAAGTATAAACAGAAGAGACAGTGTTTCAAGTATTTTAAAAATTGGTCAGCTCTAATGTGCTAGCAGCCAGAAAGAGAAGACAGATAAAGGTCTATCAGGTTCAACTGTACTAGCATCTCAGCAATAAGATTCTCAAGTATTCATGCAGTGGTATTCATGCATTGATATGTGCGATATAAATCTGAATTAACTAATTGTATTTACATGCACTGTCAGCAAAAGGACTTGTCATCATTTTTTGTTATTTGCATCATTTGACCTACAGAATCTCTACAGATATTTCTTTGATGTATCATCAAAGGCAGCTTAATAGACCACAGTGGAAACTGCATTTTTATATTTCTTCACTGCTTGTAGAGCGCTTATGAATTAATTGATACTGCATGTTCCTCTCTGTCGTTGAGTTTTTCCTTCCTGGCAGTATGTTATAGGAACCCAGTCAGAAGGAAAGGACAGCTCTGTGGTAGATCTGGGGACAGACAGGAAAATGATGTCAGCTTAACTGCGAAGTAGGCTCCAGTACTATCAAGACTTGGATGCTTATGGGCATCTCCAAAACCAGACATTTAAGCATACAAATGAAGTTTATCTCATCTAACTTTAAGAATCAACTATTTTAGTATTTATGTCAAAACTATTCATGCTACATCCCTTGTAAAGCCAATTAAAAAGAAACAAATAAATGTTCAGGGAAAATATTTCATCTTACTGTAGACTTCTTAATTAGCTAATCATTTTCCAGATTCCGCTGATCTGTTTTACTTGCTAATTTTAGGATGAGACATTTAAATTCTGGAAATACCTATTCTTTCCATCATTTATAAAGGAATCTAGAATGACTGGCTCAACCATAAACCAACAGCAAAGTTGGTAAGCACCATGTAGTTGGCAAAAAATTTCTGTGACAAGAAAAGTAGAGAATTAAGGTAAGAATTAAGTAGAGAATAAAGGTTCTTTTCTTGGGCAACAGTTGAAAAAGGACTTTAAGGAATTAAGAGCACAAAGAGTTGGGCATAGAAATTCAGGTAAAGTCCCTTGTGGATTACTTTTACTGTCTTTTGAAAGTCAAACCCCCTTTTAATAACCTCTTAGATATGCTCCTTTTGATTTCAACAGTTTTTTCCATCTCACTACAGTCTACATATTCCTATATTTCACTCTACTTCTCCTTCCATTCATATAGCTCCTTCTTTTTCTTTTTTTTTTAAAACCATATTCTCTTTACATTAAAAGACTGTTCTAAGATAACAGACAATTATTTTTAAAATAAATAAACAAGGAAATCAATAAATAAGAATGAACTAAATTTACCCTTAATATAGTACATAATATGAGTTTTAATTATATTTGCCTAATTTTAAGTACAAAGGAATTAGTCATTTTAAGGATAAGAAAAAGATTTTAAGGAACAGTTCTTTCCATCTTAATTTAGATGTCTAAAACTGGTAGCTGAATCACACTCAAAACCACCTGTAGTTCTTTATTTAGCAACAAGATATCTTAAAGGGAAACTCTGATGTTGATGACATGTCCAGTGAGCAATAAGCAAAAATCAAGATATAGAATATGTCAAAGAAAACCTTGAACTTTTAGCTTTGATTTTTGATCTATACTCATCTCAAAATAGCTTCAGGAGAATTATTACGACATACATGCCAAACCGCACGCTGATAAAGCAGAAAGACATTCAAACTGAATTTGAATTAAAACTTAACGGAGCTGAATTAAATAGGCTTCTTTTTTATAAGGTTAAAATAAATCTTTATAAATTAGTAAGACTTTTATTCAATATTTTCATTATGGGTTTCTTCTATCAGACACAGTTTGTCTTATTGCTCTTATCTAAGAAATGCATTATTGGGCTTTGGTTCATTATCTACATACCAATTAATTCCTTTTTTTGCTTCATTTATCCTTTTTTCCTCTTGACTTCTGCCCCAGTAAATTATCTCTTCCATGGAGAATAGGTGAGCAGAGAGTGAAAAAGACTTATTCTTGGTAACTAATGAAATTGTAAGGCTAAGTTGCCTGAAATTCTATAAAGCATTGCAGATGGCACCTTCCCTTTTAAAGTAAAACTTACTATTTTATCTGCATAGCCAACATCCACACAATAAAGGTCAAAGATCATTAGACTGTTTTGATGTTAAGTCTCAAATGGGTAGAATAATATGCTTCATCTATGCCACTGGCATCCAATCGTACTTAAATTAAACTGTTTCTAACTTATAAATCTTACATATGTTCCTGCTTTTGATTACTTAATATATGATGACATGCTATAATTATTCATTACTGAAGCACACGATATGCCAATAATGTCTAAGATACATAATTTCCCAAGTGTTTTGGGTTTTCTAAAATTATTTTTAGATACGAGTGAATGTATCAACTAAGTTCATATAACGTTTAACTAAATGGATTTGGGAATGAATATTTAAATGTTTTTTTATGATTTCATAAAAGCCATCTAAATCAAGTGCTTTTAGTAAAAAATCAAAATCCTGACAAAATTAGCATTATTGTTATTATTTTTATATCACAAGCTAATGTTCATAACAAAACAGCCAGATCTTTTTTTGACTTGAGGATTATTTAATAGCATCAGATAGAAATAGACCAGATGGTCCAATATCTTACTTTTTCACGTAATATTTCTACCATTTTTTCTCAGCAGTTCCTCTAGATTTAACTCATCTGCTTTTTTTAAAATATTCCTGAAAAGATTCTTTCACAGAATTTAAGAAAAACTGTTGAGTGGTCCTTAGTACTATCCTAAACGGGATGGCTTGCTTTCTGTGGATAGCACATTTCTCTCAGCTGACTTTTAATAGACCTATGGTACTTAATCTAAATAAAGTTCCCTAGTTAGGTGAAAGTAATTTAGAAGTTAATTAGATGTTAATTTATATACCCCACTATCAGCAAGAAACAAGCTAGTGAGCTTTTTCAAATGGTGAAAGCAAAGGTATTAGTCTACAAGTAGAACCTGTAAAGTACCTAAATTCATTGTTTTTCATCAACAGATTTATCTTGTTCAGTAATTGGATCAATCACTTCCATCCATTGACTTCAAGTTTAAAAAGTATCCTCATGCTTTATTGAGCCATAAGCCATCAAAACAATGGAAGCCTACCGTGTTTCCTAGGAATATTTTTCATTTGAGTCATGCTGAGAAGAGCCCAAAATTATCTAGCTTTGAATGCAATTAAAAAGAAAAAACAAAACCAACAAAACCTCAGATGAGATTTGAAGCGGTTGTTTATATTTAACTCCATATAGTTTAGCTCTAAAATTAGCTGGAAGTCATTACATTTCTTCAAATTTGACTTTTATATTTTTAGTTTTATTTACAGATTTTCTTCTGTTCAAATTAACATATTTTGGAGAACACTGTAAAGATGCAGGAGAGTAATGGTGTTTCATTCCTAGAAACAGTATATTTGCATGTGCTAAATTGTAGAACTGTTTACTAATATTCAATACAAAAGAAGCATCTAAAAATACTTATAGTTCAGC
Organism: Nipponia nippon; assembly: GCF_047370975.1. Lineage (NCBI taxonomy): Eukaryota > Metazoa > Chordata > Aves > Pelecaniformes > Threskiornithidae > Nipponia > Nipponia nippon. The sequence continues at coordinate 78,026,199 of NW_028262336.1, forward strand.
CTAAGTGGCAAGCTAGGTAATTAGGGAAAACGAGATAAGCCCTGTACAGCCTCCAGCTATGGCAGCTAGTTATATTATTGCTGTAACATTTTCATAAATATTCTCCATAATAACACCTTCCAGATATAACAAGTAAAAAAGTGAAAAGAAAATTTGTTCTTCTTTACTAGACAAAATAAATAGACATGCAAAGCATCAGCCCCATAATACTTTCAGTCATATTCAATCCAATACTATGTCAGATTATAATACTGGAGTCCCATACAAAGTTGAGTTGAAATAATGGTCCTCTTAATTCTGTCAAACATAAATCTTCTACAGTGTTAAAATGTTAATTTCCTCTCTCAGACAATACTATTCTTTCTAATCTGACCACCTTTTTAATCTCTTAGGGCCTTTTAACAGACCAATTCTCTCTTCCTTCCATGACTCTCAAAACTTCAGTGTTTTTACAAAAAAATAGTGAATTAAGTTGCATTAGTGCACTCAAAATATGTTGAAAGTTATCACTATACTTATTCGAGGCTTTTAGTTTATCACAGAAGGTGAAGGGAAAGTGGTCTCAAAGCAATGAATCTGACAATACATTTCCTATCTAGCTACTTCACAAAAGACAAACACAATTGTGTTCATGCTCTCAAGGGATCTGCATGAGCCTGTTTCTTGATTAGCAAAGGACATAAGCATATGTATTATTTCAGACTCCCCAAGTCATGTACAATATCTCAAGGCAGTGAAGAACTTTGTTTTTCTCCATTGCTGAATAACAATAAAACAAATAATAAATCTAGAATTGAAAATTTCTCTGTGTGTCTCAAAACAAAAATTTGTATTTTTGATATATTCTGGAGGCAGGAAGGAAAGGAAATAATGATGAAGATTATGTGCATGAAAAATGTCAAATATCTGTGCTGTTAATTTTCACCTTGCTTCATTGCAAAAAAAAATCTTCAGTACTGCATCCTCGATTCAAGTTACAGACATTGGATCTCTCCAACACTGTTAATAGCTAGTTAATAAAGGAGGAATTGGAAGTATTGCTGGAATTCTTCTTTCAAAATTATTTCCCATAAAATCAAATACCGAAAAGGGAAGAAATTTCATGCATGCAAAAGTATTTTGCAGAGAATCAGATTAAAAATGTGGGCAGAATTTCTGGGTAGTTTCATTCGTTCACAGGCTTACACATGAGCTTAATTTAAACTCATTGGGAGAAGTGAAATGTTTATGACTGTAAGTCTAAGTCTTTTTGCAGTAATGACTATAATATCATATTCCAGTGAGAGATAATTGCCCAAACTCAATATTTAAAGGATGAGCTTGTATAACATATTAATGTTCGTCTATCTATTAAAACAAACATGCATTTAAGTATTTACATATGTATGAATACATAAGGAATCTTATTTCAAAATTTAGTACAACCTCAGAAAGAAAATTGTGTATAGTACTCCATTTGTACAGCTGAATAGTGAAAAATGTAAGATGGAAAAACAGAAATGGTGAAAAGGAGCATCAGCGTTCTCTAAGACAATAAGAAAGTCTGAAGACGTTATTCATAACCTTCTTGCAGTTGGGGTTGATTTTGATATGTGTTGAAGTGATTCCCTAAAGTATTTTATCATCTGCCTAGATTGTCAAGAGAATGACCTGGGACATTGAAAAAATGTAGGTTAGATGCATACCATGATATGCAGAGAGCCTGGGCCCACAGTCATCCAGACAGGACTATAGTTTTAGTACAGGATTTTTCCTTTTGCATCACCCACCCAGATTTCCCAGAACACTAGGGATAGGACAAACTGATTTCTGCTCCATCTAAATCCAGCATGAAGTTAAAACATAGCTGGGACTTATGTCCAAATCCAAAAAGTGAGTAATGCTCTGAGGTTCTGTAGTTATATTTCAGTGTCTTGGAAACGAATTTCCCTGTTATCATCTATAAGCAGGGAATCTTATACTATATAGCTAGTTTATAGGTAGCTGACAGAAAACCTAAACATACTAAGAATGCCCTCATTTCTCGTGAATGCAGAGCTCCCGACTTTAGCTGTACACCAACTATATCTGTCCAGTGGGATTTAAAATTTGTAGTCTGCTTCTTAAAGGTGATGTTTAAATGAGGGTGGCTCACTTTTTAAGACACAGATAGCTTCGATTGACTTTTGCATACAAGTTTGAGGCTAAAGCACTCATCCAGAAAACTGGCTTCAGCTTTCATGCTTCTCTGAAGGGATTTGGATTCATGCAGCCCATTTTCTACAAAATTGCATAAACCATTAAGAGGGGAAAGGTTTGCCATTTGCTTTGAGGCAGCTCTCAGTGCTGCCAATATGAGATTTACAGGAATAAGAGAAAAAGAAGCTACAAAAGATTAACCCTACAATTTCACTGTTAGGACCGCAGTCATAAGCTTGGTATACTACTCTCATGACTGCTAATGTGTTATATACTAGATGGTCATTGAAGAAAATCAGAAAGACCATTGAGAATACTGTAGCAGCAAAATGTCTCTTCCAAATTACAAAGCCATGAGGCCACAGTTGCAAGTTTGTACATGCTGGGTTTTTTTTTTCTACGTAAATATTGCTCATTTCCTAGTTGCACAGTGATCCATTTTCAAGACCAGGGAGATCATCACTTTCTGATCCTTCCTTACCTTTGCCCTTCTTTCTTATTGTTTAGTATCTTAGCAGTTATATCAAGTTTCTGAGAAATGCTTTACCTACGATCTCTTACTGAAAAAGTGCGTGACAACATAATCTCCCTTGTTTTTAAATAGAAATGACTGCAGGTGGTATTTAGGGATGAGCAAAATGAGGTGAAAGTGGATAGGATTCAGATATCTACCATGCTGCTTGTGACCCAAGTCTTCTTTATAAGCAGCATGAATAAACAGGCACCTCTACAACATGGTTTGTCTCATTCTGCAGCTGATTTTTAAATTAGCCAGCACCAGAAAGACTACATTAAGAGTGTTGCTTCCAGTTCTGGGCTCCCCACTGCAAGAAAGACATGGGCATACAGGGAGAAGTCCAGGGAAGGGCCCTGAATGTGATTAAAGTGTTGGAACATCTGACATAAGGGAAGATGCTAAGTGAGCTGGGACTGTTCAGCCTGGAGAAGAGAAGCTCAGGTGGGATCTTATCCATGTGTATAAATAGCTGCGAGGAGGTGGGGGGAGATGGGAGGGGATGAAGAAGATGGAGACAGACTTTTCTCAGTGGTGCCCAATGACAGGACAAGAAGCAATAGGCATGAACTGAAACACAAGAAATTCTGCCTGCATGCAAGAAAAAACTTTTACTGTGAGGCTGGTCAAATACAGGAACAGGATCCCCAGAGGAGTTACTAAGTCTCTTTCCTTGGAGATATTTAAAACCTGACTGGAGATGGTCCAGAGCGACCTACTCTAGCTGACCCTGCTTCAGCAGGAGGATTGGACTGGATGATCTCCAGAGATACCTTCCAACGTCAACCATCCTGTGATTCCATGATTTTCTGTGATTTGAAGTGTCCATTATTCTCTGATGAATCTAAAAGAACTTGAGGGTCACTATTTCAGATGTAGATTTACACCACACAGTTACATTGTATCATACATAACCACTTTTTTGGACAGTATTCCTGCCCATCTTTTGGGCCAATTAGTTTGGGTATTTTTAGCCAAGCACAGACATATGCAAGAAAGTAGGATATACACAATTTACAAATACAAGGCAGTCATTCATTGGCTACCACACACAAAAGACAACAAAAATTTTGTGAGCTCTCAGGCTGAGGACAGGTGTGCTCACCACTCCAGTGAGGTGCCTTTGCTGACTGGCAGGTGACAGCCAGGAGGGGATGGAGTGGCCCCCATGCTCCATCCAGTAGGTCCTCAGCATTGCCTAGCTGCCATATGCCCCAGCTTCATTGGCACTGTAGATGCCAATGGCACAGCGTGACCCAGTGATCCCTGATCAGTCCTGGATTGGACCAACCCTGCTGCCTGGCCTCCCCGGCTTTGGTCTTTTAGTCTTTTATACCTTTCCTTTCGACATTTTTTCCTCATGAATACCTGAGCTACTAAGGGTCTTGTGTCACCAGTCCCACCACCACCTGTTCCTGTGACTTCCTCATCTCCATGAACACTGTCTACCTCTCTCTCAGCAGCCTGAGCCCCAGTTACACAGCAGAGCTGAATGGGAGCTGGGCCGTGTGGCCCTTGTGCACAGGCAGCTAAACCTTGGCATAGGGGAGCTTACAGTAGGGCCTATAGAGAAAAAAAGGATTATGACTGTGTCTAAGATTTTGTCCTAATTCTTTTGATAGAGTCCAGGCACCTCTCTGCATCATCTGAATCACAGTGATAATTCAGCAGGAAAAATGTATCTGCATGCCCAGATTGGGATTCTGCTGAGAAATCCTGGCTATCATTACCTGAGACATTTAGGACCAAAATATAGGCTCTGACTGAAATTTGGGTTAAGAGCTACAGCAAGGAGGCATTTGTTAGTAATTGCTGAGACGTGAGTATCTAATGTCTGCTCCCGTCAGATTTCTTAGTCATCTAAACCAGGACATCAGCAGAGGTTAGGTGCTGAAATCCAGAACTATGTTGTATATAACTCTGCTTAGCAACCACCTAATCTTTCCACAGCTGACCTACATTTTATTCTGAATGTTCCCTTAGCACTCTTTGTATGTGAGAGGTACTAAACTTTGTCCAGTTAAACGGTCAGCTCCTTTCACTGCTCCATCTGTAAAGAAGGGTGACTTTGTCTCCTGATGATCTCTGAGTAATATGTACTCTTCACACACTGAAGTTCTGCTACCTCTGAAAAAGCAGTTATTTGTTTAGAACACAGTTGTTACAGTTAGTGTCCGTCTTTAGCACGTCACCAATTTGTTGCACAGTTACACAACAACAAATTCTCCATCAGTTTGTTACAGTGCAACAATGCATTTTATCTGGTTCAAAGGAACACAACTTATATGGAAAGCTAAGAATTATGTTTAGTCTGACTAAGTCTTAACAGTCTAATCATGTGTTATTATTAGTCCAGTTACAATGACACTAATGTTTATAGTTCAAATTTCATACAGTTAATATGATATATACACCAACCTCGAAGTAGTGACTCCTGCCCTCTAGGCCCTGAGATCATTGGCTTCAGGTCAGGGAATCATCAGCATCCCTAGTACTTTGCTGGGAGGAACACTGGGGTGGGGGCAGCTGATTTCTTCCTCTTTGTTCTAGGATTCGCTTAGGATTATTTTCATGCATTTGCCATAATTCCACATTACATCCAAGCTTACTATATATGGTTTATTTTACAGTAACTCAGATATTTATTCTTTGTTTTCTTTGTTAGCCCTAAAACTGGTTTTATGTAGCTCTTAAGACTAAATTCCTTCAAGGACCAGTAACCAAACACTGATGAAGTGCTTATATCCTTGGAGCCTCCAGTACGGTCCTGTGCTCATATTTTCACAGCTTCTGCTGTCATCCCATGCCTGTACTACTTTATGTTGTATTTTACTCTAAGGTCCTAGATAGTTCATGCCACTATGAATAATTGATTGTTACTACTAACTGTTAGTTACAAATACAAATATATATATGTGTGTGTGTGTATAACATTGTTACACCACTTCATTGTACAAAGCTAAGCAAAAGCTAAAACAAGTAGGTAATAGTCACCTGGTTATTAGATAACTGCTGTTACAGTTCAAGAAGCCTAATGAAGCTCAGATAAAGCTTGTAAATCTTGAGGCCTCTGTGGTTACCTTAGCACACAGCCTGTTACAAGCAATAGCAGCACTGTATTTCCTAGACTACAGGGCTATACAGTTACACTCACTTAGAAGGAACAGGTATATGGCCTTATTAATTTTATCCTAAGTGGATCAAACAGATGAATCTGGGTGGCATGCTGTCTTGGAGCATCTTATGGATCCCGTTCATCCTTGATTTCTTTTGATTAAGGTTAAGGGTAATGCCTTTGCTTGAGGCTGCTGGGAAAAGTTACTCCATGGGTCTTTACCTGTCTTGTGTTCAGAAGATGATGGTGGTGTCCTTGTGGACCCTAGAACTGAAAAATATCATGAGTCCGCTAATACAGTTATAATTTCTTTATTACCTGAATTTTACTAGATACCAAATAATGAGTGCTGTTTTAGTACTTTTACCTCAGGAAAGATTTAGTAGAACTTTAAAAGACTCAGAAAAAGGAAATAAGTCAGGAGGCAAAATAAGGGAAAAGTAACTGAGGTCTACAAAAATCATTATTGTCATAAAAGTTAATTTTTTGCTGTCTTTTCAAATGTTAGAACAATTAAAAAACACCAGCTGAAAGAAGTAGGAAGGAGGTTACAAGCCAAAAAAATGAAATGATTCCTCAAATAACATGTAAAGATAAGCTCTGGAGCTCTTTGTCCTGTTGTGGCTGCTGAGGTTTAGTCAGGGTAAAACTGGGGCAGATCATGGAAGAGAAATACACCAAGGTCTTCAAAATACGTTAAATAAAAAAAAATGCAGGTCTTGCTATTGAAGTTTATTCTCTTCCCTAGGCATCAATTTTTATAATAGTTAGAGACAGGATACTGAATGAGATTGGCTTTTCCTCTGACCAAGTAAGACAAACTTTGTATGTAGGGTTTTTTTTCCCAGTATTTCTAGTAGCTTGCTCTAGGTGGTGTCCTGCTCATCATCATAAGAGTTGTTATGAGACAGAAGCACCTGGGCAACACATTCTTAGTTTTTGGAATTTTCTGAAAGTCAGACGCCTGTAAGCATTGTTACATCAAAGCTGTATTTACCTAAAACTTCAAAAGACCATCACAATAATGGATAGTTTCTGGCCAGCTGTGAATGTACTAATAAAATAGCTATTTATTTTTTCATTCATTTCAATAAGACATTTAAATGATTTCAATTTCATACCAAAAAGGAGGGGAGCAGTTATAAAGTAAGCATGAAATAAGATGGGAAAAAAATGGCAAATATCTGTGCACTGACAGGTGCAAATGAAAAAAGTTTTGACAGATTTCAATAACTACCTCAAGAGAGTGTTTACTATAACTGTGTGTCTAGAGGTTAGCAGTAAAAATGTTGCTATTTAACTTTCAGGTGCTCAGCTGCATATTCATTCATTTCATATACAGAACTTTTAGCAGTGATACCAGTGGGCATTTTACACACAGCATAAAACTGCATATGATGTAGAGCTTCACATTGTGCATAACACATCTATCACACATAGCAGAAAAAAAGCAAGTGGCCCAGGTTTGCACACATAAAAATCATAATGTGCTTATTTGTATGCCAAGATCCAAAAAAACTCTGTTCCAAGCTGACAGTTACTTCCTTACAGTCCTGACGGGCATCCAGGCCTAGGCGGTAACTAAACAGACATATCTATGATTATGATCTTTTAGTGTTAAAAATTTCCAGTAAGAACATCTCTGAAGTAAAGAACTACTTCCCTCATGTGCCTGAGGGAATTCTTGTCAATTTAGATGTATTTTTATTTTCCTTCCCCACACCTTCCACTTCTTTCCCTTTTTCTCTGTCCCTTCTCTCCTCCCACCCTCTCTGTCTCCTGAGCAAAAAGTTTCCTTGGTTTGGTTTGGTTTTTTTTTTTTTGTTTTTTTGTTTATTTTTTAATAAATATGGGTAAGAAGCTCTTACAGAAGAAAAAAAAAAAAACTTGACCTACATGGAAGCTACTACTTTTTTTTTTTTTTAAAACTACATAAAAATATTTTTTAAAGGAAACAGTAAAATATGTACTGTTATAGGAAAAGGGATTTTCATTTTTTAGAAATACTTATCTCATTTTATCAGTCTTACATTCCAGAACAGTCTAAATCTATGTGAATATTATTATGATATTATTTTGCTAAATGTATTTATAGAATTGAGGAAAGAAATTTATAATTTATTTTAATAGTATTGAGATAAAAATATGGAGTGAGTCTAAATATCAAGCTTGATCTTGTAATTCAAAGGTCTATCATTCAAAGCAGGTATCTGTGATATTTGCATATGATTTTCCATGCTTTCATTTCCTGATTTATTTCTTTTTAAAGGTAGAAGGATATTTTTGTCTTTTACTTTATTGGAAAATTGAGAAGGAGAGTACAAAGGGTAAAAAGTATTTCTAGCCCTCTATGCTTTTGAAGATGTTCTGGGAAATATATAAGTGACTTTTGCACTTTTTTCCTCCTGTTCAATTCATAGAATCATAGAATCGTAGTATCGTTTAGGTTGGAAAAGACCTTTAAGATCATCAAGTCCAACCGTTAACTTAGCACTGCCAAGTCCACCACTAAACCATGTCCCTAAGCATTACATCTACATGTCTTTTAAATATCTCTAAAGTTACAACAGATTACAACAACTTATTTCACAATCCTGCTTTTCTATGTATATACTTCACTATAATGCACCATAGAAATACGCATGTCAAATATTCTAGTCTGGTGCACTATTACCTTTTAGCTTTTTTTCTGTTATTTGAAGAGTGCTGAATCTTCACACATTAAAAGGTAAATCAGCAATTGCAAGTTTAATAACTGCTAAGTGCAAACTTATATAAAATGCAATTACTAGAGTTCAAAGTCTGCTCTTCCTGCTTCCAGTGAATCATAAGTTATTCATGGTCTATCTTGTGACACATTGTTATTCATGCTAGTCATGTTGAGAAGGTAATATGCTTTTGTTCATAGAATTTTCAACTGGATTTTTGTTCTCACTTTGAGCCAGTCCTTTGAAGTCAAAGGAACATTTCTGTTAAACTTAATTGTCATTGGATCAGGGCTTCTGTGGGGAAAAATCGGGTAGAATAGTACAAAGGAAATTATACTGGCATTGAGGGTTTTTTTACTAGTGTTTAAGAAACTCACACAACAGAAAAGATTAGCTAAATGCACATGATCTCTTCTGCCATGGAAATAACTCTCTAGTATTAGAGTAAATAATCATCTTAATTACATGTTGATCACTGGGTGTATTCTGTCTTCATTACTTTCAGATTTCAAAGGTTATTTGTATAAAGCAAAATAAGAATCAATCTTTAATACCCTAAGTTCAATTCTGTTAATTTACTAAATCAAATAGCCAGATAAAATGTACAAAGCACCTTGATCTTCCCATGCAAATTAAAACATTAATCTTGATTCATTGAGATAAAAGTGTTGCCACGTTTCCCTGACTGCAGAGGCATCAGAACAACAGAAGGTGATCCACATTTCATGTAGGCTAGATGTACATTTTTCCTTTTCATTACGGAGAGATCCCAGGACACCTAAACTTCTGACTTATGTTCCCCAAATAAGGGATTCATTTACACGGCCTGAATGAAGCCTTGGGGGTTAGCTTTACAACTGGGACTGAAACAAGCAAAAGAGTCAAAGTGATGGCAAGTTACTGAAACCAGTCAACACTGAAACATATGTTAACAATGGTCTACAACAGTGGTACCTGGAGAAGAGGTACAGATGTGAGACAGGGTGTACGGAAGGTATTAGGAAATCCCAATATGGTAGGGGATCCATAGGTGAAGAGATATAAGGCATTTTAGAAGGAACAAGTAAGTCTTCTGGAAGGGGCACCAGAAAAGAAGGTGATGGAAATACTGGCAGATATTGAAAGAATAGGGGGATGATATAAATTAGTATGATAAGTCTCCCATCAATACCATTATGACAAGGTTAACAGTTAAGAGTCAATGGGAAGTGAGGACAAACTGTGCAGTATCTGCTTTGTGACTCCTGTAACATGTCTTCCAAAAAGCTTTGGAAGAAAATGAGAGCCACATACAAGAGAGTATCTGACCACTAGCCTACAACTTCTAAGACAAGATGTTCATCTGCATACATTTAGCAAACACTATTTTATATTAAAATATGAATTTTAGCTGTTTGTTATAAAGAAAAGAACAAATACATACAAAAATATTACAAGACGGATACACAGTTGCTTAAAAATATAAGCTTATATATTCAATAAAATAAGTAAATAAAAATGCAGTTAATCAGACCCTTAATATCACCAGAATCTACTGTGGAGGAATATTTTCCAACCAAGATGTCTAACTAAGGTAATTTTTGCTATTTATTGCCTTCCATAAGAAGCACAGAAAAATCAAAATCCATTACGGTCTGCGTACTCTTAAAAATTCCTACTGTTTGGTCGTCTTCATCTGTTTTTGTTTTTATTAGCCACTCCTGTAGCCTCCCCACTACCAAAACGTTGCCACACAAACCCAATACAACTTCTCTACAGAGTTTATTATATTTTTCTTGCTGAAGTCTGCAATTGGAAAGTATGCAATAAACCACATGTGTTCTTTCAGTAGTTTTGGTCACATGCATTTTTGTTATGCATTTTTAAGAAATCTCATTTTCACATAGAGATGGAACAAACCAGACAACTATTTCTCCAGAGTTTTTCTAAGTTCTCTATAAATTATACCTTGAAGGATTTTATCATGCTTTCTGTTTAGTCCATAAACAATTGTTTCCTGGCAATCTATCTTAAATTTACATTTGTTTTGCATTAATCATATTTTGCTATGATTGTCACTTGTAATTTGAAAATTGGTTGTATGACCTTTTTGTGTCTTCCTGAAATCACATACCTTGATTAAGCAATTTAACACTTAAAATTATAAAAGCACAATTACAAAATATTTGTATTGCTAAGGTTACCTTTAACCTGATATTCTGCTTCATGCTTAGAGTAAATCTTTGGTTGCATTATATTTTATCATATTACCCATTTGTTCTCTTGGAATTCTCATTAATCTTTCATTGAATTTGTTATTAAATCAACACAAACCACAGCAATTTAGTTTCTTAAAATAACTGTATTGATAACACTATCAGTGGTTAAAAAATATTATCATCTCAGGTAAAATCACCAAATTAGAGCTGAATGAACTGTAGACTTCTTTGTTTTGTGTTTACAATCAAACCATCTTCCTGTCATCCCATCACTCTGTGCATTAGTATCAGTTAGGGTAACTGAATTTTATTTATTTTACCCACTGTTTCTCTCTCTTTACACATGCTTTAGAAAGAAAAAAATCAAGAAAAATATATTTTTTTAAAAGTTATCCTATTCATGGTTTGATTTATATTTTCAAGAGCAGGTTTTCCCTGAAATTCCATTTCTTCTTGCTTTTACGACTTTAATGAAAAGTTCACATTACTTTGGAATTCATATATCATAGAATCATAGAATCATTTAGGTTGGAAATGATCCTTAAGATCATCGAGTCCAAGCATGAACCTAGCTCTGCTAAGTCCACCACTGAACCATGTCCCTAACCACCATATCTACATGTCTTTTAAATACATCCAGGGATGGGGACTTAAACACTTCCCTGAGCAGCCTGTTCCAATAATTAATGACCCTTTCAGTGAAGAACTTTTTCCTAATATCCTATCTAAACCTCCTCTGGTGCAACTTGAGGCCATTTCCTCTCGTCCTATCACTTGTTACTTGGGAGAAGGGACTGACACTCACCTTGCTACAACCTCCTTTAGTTGTAGAGAGCGATAAGGTCTCCCCTGAGTCTCCTTTTCTCCAGACTTAACAACCTCACTTCCTTCAGCCTCTCCTCATACGAAGGAATTCTTCCTTTTTGAGGAAAATTGTACCACACCAACCATTTATGGAAATGTAAGCATGCATAACTTCAATAATATTGCTTCCTTTTCATTTCCTTTACCCCTCCCCTCCCTACCCTTCCCCTTCTCATCTATGATAAAACACATGAATAATCTAATCAAATTTCAAATATTACCTTTTGCTTCATCTGTTATCTTCAGCCTCATTAAATGTGAGAACTGTATGTTCAAACCTATTTGGTCTAGAGGGTCTTGGCCTCACTTTACTACTTGCTCAGATGTACTCTTACTCTTATAATTCAAGGGAGAGGGGGAAGAGAAAAAGGAGAAGTAGGGAGTGAGGCGGGGGAGAATGAGGAGAATGGGGAGGAGCAGGGAGAGAGAGAGAGGGAGAAGGAGAAGGAAAGGGAGAAGGAAGGAACAAGTAGAACTGCATTATCATAGCTGAAGTATTCTACCAATACTCTGCAACTACTTTCTTTTTTTTTTTTCCTTCAAATTTTCTTCCTTTTCCTTACATACATACATATGTATGGTCTAAACATGCTATAAAATCAGAATCTTCAGAGGACTTTTGAAGATCCTAGACAAAGGGAGATGAGTGACGAGCATTCTCATGGTCAGTTTAACAAATCACTATCTCTTCATGGCATATTAAAACCCATAGTTTTAGCCCCCCTGGGATATGTTTGTGCCTGAAATGTTAGGCACCTGAGTTGCACCAGCTAACTATGCTAACTGAATGGAATTGTTGTCTGTGATTCTCTTGAATTTAGTTTACTATTTCCAGTAGCACATGAGCCTCTGAGGTACTTTATTGAATAGCTGCCCTGTCCTCACTTGTAACTCAGCTAGAGAGATTAAAGATGACTGCTACGTCTGCATATGCTGCTCCAGACATGCCTCCACATTTTGGCAAGCAAATCCCTGGTGTAAGGATCTACTTCTAAAAGGATATATCAACCCCCTCGTTTTTATTATTCGGATCATCCATTAAGTATTTAAGGTATCATATGTTCTATGAATGGTACATGCCAATGCTAGTAGTACACAGGATTTTAGAAGACGAAAGCAAAAACACTAAGCAGAGAACAGAGTGATGAAGAATGATAATGTACCTTAATGACTGCATTTCTAGGCTAACATAAGCCTCTCCTGGGCTAACTTGTTATGCAGATATTTCCCCTTTGGCTGACAGTGTACATCTGTTTTTATTAGTCTCCTTGTTGTGCACAACATATGTTACAAACCAAGCAATTAGAAAGGAGAATTTTGTCTTGATGTGCTGATGCTGTGCCGACTTGCTATTGGAATAAGATATTTTGCAATCAATAGTTTATTCTAAAATTATATCCAAGAAAAACAAACACATATTCCTTCTCTGAATGTAATTAGTATGAGACTTCTATCTTTTCAGCAGGGAAAAGAAAGACCTCCCCACACACACACATTCTAATTATAAATTAATCCAGTAGCTAAGAAAAATTTAAGTATGCAAAATTAAGTCACTCTTGATAATAAGGTTATTTTTCTTGAAGCTGATATTTGTAAACCCATTTTTGTTTAGGGGTTTTGTAGTGACTGTGTCAAAGAATGATTGTTTTCATCTCTGCTTGTTAAAGACTGTATAAACTTGTAATTCAGAAACAGACCTCACTTCATTTATTCCTGCCTTTACCACTGCAATTAGGTTCCTGTAATTTAGTCTGTTTGGGGCTACTCTGTATCACCATTTGAAAACTGAAGATAGTCTAGAAGTCAGCATCCTTTTTATACAGCAATCAAGTAACAATTTCATGACCTGTCCTACTGGTATCTGTCCTACTGGTGGAGCTGGTAGGATTTTGATTTGAGGGAAAATTCTTATTCTTGACTTTTTAAAGTCTCAAATGGTTCAGATTTACTCACTTAACTCTACCTTTTACATTTTGGTAAAGGGTTTTGTAGCCTAAGGGAAAAAAAAATCAATTTTGAATAATTTCTATTGTAATATCTGGTTTTTTTCAGGTAAGTGATCAGACAACAAAGTGGCTATTTCAACAATTGTGGACTTGATCCCACTACACTGCAAGATATGATATGTGCTAACTGTCTTTGAGTGCAACATGAAATTATTTGGTCATGGAAAGAACTGGAAATAGTTTTTAGAGACAGATTTCATTTGTATATACTGAAATAATTTGTATATATCAAAACTTCTTTTATGGTCATTGGAAGAAAATTCTTCATAGTATGATTCCTTTTCATTGTGAGAGAGCCTTTTATACGAGTGAGGTGAATCTGTTTGCCTACTTCTGTTTGTTGACTGTAGTGTCTAGAAACCTAACCAAGAGGGTTATTAACAGTTACATGACATGTCATTCTAGGTGGCTAACATGTAATATTTCACTAATATAAACATAGCTGATGTACAGAATAAGAAATATTCAAAATAATAATTACTCGTGAAATGTATACAATTGTCAAAATTGTAACTGTTCCTGGACATTACATGAGAAATATTGTATTTATCAATCTAAATATTTGGTTAAAAAATGAAGGTTCACCTCTCAGATTGTGTATAAAACTGGTTAGGATGGAATAAGACAATTATAAGGAATAACAGAAAAAAAGTAATGATCTTTGTTAAGATAGTTCAGATTTATTACTGCTGTCTACTATGCTAATTTGCCACATCTGCTGATGTATGTACCATTAAATTTGTTATCAAAGTGGAGTAGCTGGAGGCAGGCAGCCAGTCTGCAAACTCATCTAATAGTGAAGTATACTTTATAAATGCAAAGGACAGTAGTGTTTCTCCAACATACTACAAATACTTCATAAATAATCGTCAAAGGTATAAACCTGCTTAAGCAAGATGTCTACTTTTCTGACATAAAAGCTTTCTTTATTCAGATTTATGCTAAGTGTATATATAAATTTGCATTTGGATTTGAGTATAAGATGTTGTCTCTTACTGACTTAGAGACACATATATGCATACACAGAAGAATCATTATTCAATTGAAGTTGCCAGGTTTTTTGTCTTTGCAAATGTTAGTTTTACATTGTAAAGTTCCTTCAGTGCAAACATGCATTCTAAAGTTGAATAACGTATTAAAGGACAAAAAGGACAAATGAAAAAAAAAATATTTGAGAAGATTATTCAGGTGCTAGATTACTGGAATATGCACACTGGGCAAAATGTTGCCATAAGGTTATCGGAAATCTTGCAATGGATTTCATCGTGATTTATTGGACATATTGAAGACAGCTGTATAGGAAATGAATTCTACAGTGTTTGTCCAATATATTTCTCCTTGTTGACTAAAACAGCTGCATAGCATCTTAGAGTCACTACTGGCGTGTAAATATCTGCATTAGATCATGTGAATCCCAGTGTATAAGTCTTTGTGTTTTTCTTATAAGAATTTGAACTATTTGTCCAATTTTAGCCGAATTGGACAGAGGGTATGAGGGCTCAAACTGTAACAATTATAACATTGATATAACTTATTATTATTGCCATCCAGAGGGGCCTGGACAAGCTTGAGAAGTGCACCCATATGAATCTCATGAAATTCAACAAGGCCAAGTGCAAGGTCCTGCACCTGGGTCGGTGCAACTCACTGTGTCAATACAGGCTGGGGAATGAAGGGATTGAGAGTAGCCCTGAGGAGAAGGACTCCAGTCTTTGACCCCATCTCCGGCCCTATTTCTGGCCCTGTCTCTGATTGCTCCTGTTAGGACTTCCCAGACCAGGTCCCAGCCCTGGTCCAGAAGTTTCAGGAGCTCAACAGCACCCCACACCCTGGCACCCTCATGGGGCAGCCCTGCCGCTGCTGACAGGAGACGATATGTAACCAAGGTATGGACAGAAGAGGAGGGAACATCATGGAGCGGTAAATATTGAAACTAGAATAATGGAAAAGTAGAGGACTTACTTTCAGAAAGCAATATGCTCCATGGGAGTCTTGAACAGAATTTTTTAGTGGGTGAGACAGCTTTGCAAACATTTTGGGGAAAAAATGTCTGAAAATAAGCTTTTATAATGTGTTCATTACCATACTGACTGGAAGAAAGATAAATCATAGCCTTGTCAAGGAATAAAATAAGAGTTCCTCTAGGATTAAGCATTTACTTTCCATCTGGATTAAAAAAAAATCTGTAGATACTAAGGAATACATGAAGAGAGAGATACTGTTGCTCTTAATGGGAGGAAACATGAAAATATTTTTAATAGTATTAATAGAGAAGAGCATAACCACCACCAAAAAAGAGTAGTAACATAAAAATATTATACTGAAGAGTTAGGCAGAGCTGAAGAGAAAATAGAACAATATCAGATACTAGGATTTGTCTTCATTGAGATATTGCAAGAAGCATATCATTATAATATCACATCAAGCAGTCTGCAAATGCTCATCTCCTAACAACCCAAATGATGAAAGCGAATGTTTTAACTCCTGTTGCTCAGAGTGGATTATAGTAATTTGAGATCATATTCTTATTTGGAAATACTAAGAGTTGTCTTCAACATATATTTCTGACAAATATAAAAATTAAGCAATTCTTGTTCAATTAGAAGTGTCTTATAGCATGTTTGTATCTAAAGCATTGCAGAAAAAATATGCTGATAACGCAATGACTTTGTATTTCCTTGAGAGAAAAAGATTGCCCTAACAAAGATTCTGTAATAAATATGAGACAGCAAATTGTTTCTACACTACAGTGTCATTATTATGGAGATTAGTGATCTCTGTGATTAAGGTTGCCTACAAGTTTCCTGATAAAGCTTTTCCTTAATGTCTTTAAGACTTCACCCTTTAAAATTTCTTTGTCTTGGTAACAGCAAGCTATAATCTAATAGCAAAGGAGAATGTTTTTTAAGGTTTGAAGAAAAAATGGAAAATTCATATGCTTTACCTTTTCATTGTAAAATAACAATTTGAAATGTTGCTTCAAAATAATATATCTTAATTTTATCATAGGTAAATTAGCTTCTTACAAGCCCTTTGTTAATTTTTTTGTACACATCTCTCCTTGCATACTTATGTGGAATCTATTTGTTCCACAGTTATACCATGGTTCTTTTTTCTCAATAGAAAAAAATGAATACAAAGTAAAGAATACATCAAAAAGATCTGATTTTAGTGGTATTTGCCATTCTACTTAGAAATCAAGAAATCAAGAAATCTGAAAGCTTCATATTGGAATTGCCTGGCATGTTTCATTGTAAGTCTGGTTATATTTTATTGAAAACATATAGGAAAGCTTTAAAAATATATTTTTAATTAAAAAAAAAGTAATTTAACAAAGAATATTATTCTTATATTGAACAGCTTGGGATCTTATCTTATTGCTCTGATGTTGAGTAAAAAATGTCCAGACTTCTTCACAGAAACATAATTAATTAAAGGTGTTTTTTTCCTGGACTAATAAGTGCAAAATCTTATAAAACATACATGTTCTCCATATTTTACATGCACACACAAACCTAAGGGACTTATATGTGAACTGCTCAGGAGCACAGATATCTCACACAGGCCAAAGCATTGTGAGCGATCTTTCTCTCTGCAACATTTTAAATCAAGGATCCTGCTGAATAAGATCCATTAAGCATCCATACACTTGGTATGTAATCAATGAAGTGAAACTAAAACTCTGACATTCCTCCTCTCCAAGGAAATCCAAAGGCGAAGGAGCCCCATGAGAGTATCCTGTTAACATTAAGTGGAAAGAAGGGGAAACAAATAAAAAATAATGATACTGATGTTCTACTATGTATGAGAGGCAATTCTACTAAAAGATAGTCATGTTATAAACTGAAAAAGTTCTAATTTACCATCGCTTTTGGACTTGAAAACTATAAGTAACCATCCCTGGGGTCAGTACTTACTCTAAAGTAAGGCTGAAACTTCCAGGATTAGCTCAAATTACAGCCTAGAAAGGAAAGGAAGAGAGCAGTAGACTTTGTGTAAGGAATGAGATAAAAGAAGCTGTTTAAGAATTTTTTACCAATTGGGAGACAGGAGGAGCTGTTTGAGAATCCCCCCTCCACTGTAGGTAGGGGTCAACTGTCAGTACTAGAGACAACCTCACTTGTAGGTGACATACTGGACCTTAGTAGTGCTCTTGTGTTTAACCACAAGAGAGAGTGGTGAGCTGTTTGTGTGAGTGGAGAGCAGAGCATGGGGCAGTCAACAGAAACAGCAAGAGGCAGAACAAAAAGTTGCAAAGAACATGGCAAAGCTTGAAAGGATGACCATCAAAAGGAGCAGAAACAACCAACTTGTGGTACCATTCAGTAGAATCAATTGATCCTGCAAGGTCATTTGTTTGCTTAGATTAATCTTTGATATTGTCGTGGTTTAACCCCAGCCGGCAACTAAGCACCACACAGCTGCTCGCTCACTCCCCCCGGTGGGATGGGGAACAGAATTGGAAGAGTAAAAGTGAGAAAATTCATGGGATGAGATACAGACAGTTCAATAGGTAAAGCAAAAGCTGTGCGCACAAGTAAAGCAAAGCAAAGCAAGGAATTCATTCACTACTTCTCATTGGCAGGCAGGTGTTCAGCCCTTCCCAGGAAAGCAGGGCTCCATCACGCACAACGATCACTTGGGAAGACAACTACCATCACTCCGAACGTGTCCCCCCCCTTCCTTCTTCTTCCCCCAGCTTATATACTGAGTATGATGTCATACGGTATGGAATAGCCCTTTGGCCAGTCTGGGTCAGCTGTCCTGGCTATGCTCCCTCCCAGCTTCTTATGCACCTGGCAGAGCACAAGAAGCTGAAAAGTCCTTGACTAGTGTAAACTCTACTTAGCAAGAACCAAAACTAAATTTTAGAGGATTCAATTGCAATATCAACGTACAAGTTGAAGGGCTTCATATGTGCATCACATTAAAAAAGGGAACTTGCTATCTTAGGTTCTGTCAATGGCAGGCCTATGGTACACTCCATAACTCCCCTTAGTACTCAGAAGTAAACCTGAGTACTCAAAAGTAAACCTGAGCTTGATTTAACTCATATACCCAAAAGTAAACCTGAGCTTGATTTAAGTCTCCCCATAAAAAAATACTCAGCTAAAATGCTGACTTACGTGTGACATGAAGACTTTTTCTGTCATTTGAGGGTGTTGTGCAACACTTCCTGTTTTGAAGAAAATTCTGCTAGTATATTTTAATGTTTTTTGGTTGGTTTGTTTTCCAAATTTGAATAGAATGCACGAAAACTTATGTTTTCTTGGGAAATCAAATTATGTTAAAAAAATTCATGTCAAATTAACTTCAGTTTTTGTTTTTTAAAAAAGTTCCTCATAGTATTGCTCCAACACGAATAATATCTAATGAGAATAATATAATGTAGAGAGCATGAGACAGACATACTTCATTGGAAATACTGCTCAGGTCTCTTCTCAACTAAATGCTTAATACAGTCATATACTTCGGAAAGGCACCGTAGAACATGAATTGAGAACTGCACTTCCTTTTGCATCTCTGAACTAAACTTCAAAGAATTCTTGCTTTAGTGAATGCTTCTCCATTTTACCTACTAGCTCTCTCTGGCTTTATGGGTAGGGTTTTTTTTTCTCCTTTGTTTATTGTTTTTTAATCAACCTTCTCATGTCTCTAGCTCTCCCGTAGGCACCTTCCCTTTAATTTGGAATTATACTTTGCAGCTACCGTATTAGCACACTCTTCAGCATCCAACTTGTTGAACCTAACCCTTTAATTTTATTGAAAAATGGGATTTCTTTTCAAAAAGAAAGTACTAAGCTCAAAAGATACTGTGCTTGAACACACGAAATATGACGTAGTGGAAATTTTTCTAAATAATTAAGTCTTAGACTACCTCACATCAGTTGCTACAAAATAACCTTAGACACAATATGCTTCCATTCTGTACCAAGGTGAGAATATGATCTTTTGCACCATCTCCCTTTCCCTTCCAGACTCCTTACTGGATAGTTGTGAAGATAAATTGTTTGTGAAGTGCTCATATACATTAGTGGGGATCGCTATAAGAAAGTCCATAACAAAATCAATAACTCTGCCTTCAGAGTAGGGCTTAAATAGCATGCAATAGTTTGGCTTGAGGCCATCCTTGAGCAATGAGAATAAAACAAAAATATTGAGTATCTGCACATTAAGTGAGAACCATCTATCCTGTGCAGTGAATGAGAAAGGGCCAGGAACAGAACATCCCAACCTTCTGTTTTGAAATGACATTTTCTTTTACTTTAAAAAGAGTGTGTTGTATAACATATAAGGTAAGGAATATAGACAGGAAAAAACAAAGTAGAATTATGCAAATATATGGCATGCATATGCAAAAAGGGATTAAAGTTATCAGCGGTTTTGCTTCTCATTTTTTTCCTAGCTTTTTATTCTTCATTTGTGTTTTCTATAACCTGATTCATTTGTATTCTTTCCAAGATTACTTGAAGCAATGATTCCCTTTTTGTTTCCATTGAACTTAAATCTAAGTGCATAGAATGTGATTGTCAACAAATTCCCTAAACTGGACACCTAGGGAATCAGAACTGGAGGGCTCATGATGACAAACACCTGTACTGTCTTTGAGACCATGCTATAGAATGCCAAGCCACAATCTGCCGAAGGCTGGCCAGCTCCGTGCAGGCCTTAACCTGCCTTCTGGACCATGTTTTACTCAGCAGTATGGGTTTATTTTAATGATGACGTATTTGGTATCTGAAGTCGATTCCTTCTCTGATTCTTCCCCTGGGGAAAATACAGTTGTTTAGTAATTTATGCTATTTATTTTCAAGTCTACATTAACAGTGTATTTGAATAAAAGTAGGCAAGAAACTGCAGGAGAATTGGTGAATTTTATGATAATTCTTTCTTGGATTACCAGTTTGTTCCATAGTCTTTATCTAGAGCAGTGTTGACCTTATTTTAGACATCTAACTCTGAATTAATTAATTAACTAATTCCTTTTATAGTCAATAGAGGAAATACAGTAGCTCTAGAGGATAATTAGTCTCATTCTGAAGTAGGCCAGATAAATCACTCTATGCTTGCTGTTATATCTTTATAGTTGCTTTGAAAGAAGAGTGTGGTGACTAAGTCAAAGCTAGACGTCTACCTGTAAAATGTATTAAATTTCTCAAGATGATTCCCACCTTGGTCTCTATGAATTGACTCCACATGTTATTTGACAAAGAAACTACATATTGAGCTGTCTGGTTCAGATTTTATAATAGCATGAATTTATATTTGAGAGAATAAGTTTTTAATTAAAACACCAGTACTTTCCTTTCGAGTATTAAAATCTTATATTTTTTTTTGTTGATACAATTCCTTGGTTTCTGCTCGAAAATATGTTCCGTACCATGGTTAGTTAGGGAATAGGCAAGTGGTTTCAACTCTAGTCCAACAGTTTTGTATTATGCCCCTTTTAATGCACAGGGTATGCCTACCTTCATTGTTAAGGGAATAAAAAATATCAGGTGTATTCTTAAATTTGTGGCAATTAAACACTGCTTTTTAGTTCCTTAAATTGAACATCTGTAAAATAAACAAGAAGTTGATATTCAGGAGAATTCTAGTAAAGCACAGAATGATATTTCTGAATAAGACCAGGAGCTTTTCTCAGGACAGTGAAGGTAAATGAGGCCTTTGGGTACAGGTTAACCTTATTCTATTAATTCTACCATTTTCAATAGTAAGCTAATGCCAGAAAAAAACCACACTTTGCATAGAAATTGCTTCACTTGTCTGTAAGCCTTCCACTGAAAAGGAAGAGGAATAAATTGCCATGCTTTGTATTTTTAAATTATATAAAAAGTTAATCCTTTAGAAGGTAGATAATCACCACCATAATAAACTAATACCTCTAGAAAGAATGAAGATTTCAAGTGGAATGAGATTTTTTGTATCACTTTAGGAACTGAAGGACTTTCATCTAAGACTTAGGCTGAGAGGACTAATATATGAAAGATTAAAAGAACAAAATATGCAGATCTCAATTAAAAAATGGTTAGGATGTGTCACGACAATTGTCAAGAAATAGAGCCAACTGAATTATTCATTATAAATACTATTAATTACAAATTTTGTCCTTTTTTTCTATCTGTGAATTGCTTGCAAACTGATGCTGAGTCTGTGAATGTATTCGTTATTCATACATATTTGCCTATGGCCTGTTCACAGCTGCTCACATTGACTAGTCATTATTTGTTATTTTTAGTGTATGATTGCTCACTTATATGGTATTGTTTTTGCTCCCAGATTGGCTCACACTGCACTATACTAAATAGGATAACAAAGAATAAGAAATAATGCTGAATTATGACTGCCATCCTATGAACAAATTTTAGACAAATAATTATTCGTATGAACTTCAAAAAGATATCCAGGATTCACAGACTTTTTTGGATGGCTAGTTGCAATCTGTGTAATCAGGAACAATAGACAATAATGGCTCACACAGAACAATAAACTCACTGCTGTGTATTAGTAAGGATATTTCTGTATTATGATCTACATTATTTGACCAGCTGTTCCTACTCTGTTCATATGTGATCACAATGGCTCCCATAATCACCTATGCAGTATTAGTTACTTGGTTTTTAAAAGCTGTATTTTGCAGACAAAGAAGGTTGGTATAATAATAGGAAGTGCTCATTGTAACATGCTGACAGCGGGAACTGGATGATAAATAAAGCAAAGATATTCCAAGTTAAGAAAATATTCTGAACATTAGCAGTTCTTCCAGAAATGATTACCATAAAACACCATGGACTCATACTCTTCAGTCACACCAGAAGGGGGAGGAAAAAGATTGAATAGGCAAGAAAAAACAGTCACCCTTTCAGTTCAAGGGATGTGTTATAGTTGTCACAACTGTCTGCAAATCCTTTCATCACTACCAACCATATTGCACCTAACCTCTGAATGAGTTAAGATTGTTTCATATCTGTAGAACTGCAGGGTTGAATTTCAGCTGTCCTACTTCTATCTGTCGTAAAAGTAGATAGCAAGTGTATGTTAGTCATTCTATACTTAAAGGCAAGACAGATAAGCATCTTATTCAGACATTTCATGCTCAGCCAAGATAAAAGTTTTAGACAATGTCCTCTGGAGATGCCTGTCTCTGTTCACTAGCTATTGCAAGGTATTTGAACTGGCTGCATCATTTTTCATAGAATCATAGAATTGTTTAGGTTGGAAAGGACCTCTGAGATCATCAAGTCCAACCTGTTAACCTAAATGCCTGGTCCACCTCTAAACCATGTCCCTAAGCACCACATCCATATGTTTTTTGAACACTTCCAGAGACTGTGATTGCACCACTTCCCTGGGCAGTCTGTTCCAATGCCTCATCACTCTCTCCGTGAAGAAATTTTTCCTAGTATATAACCTAAATCTTCCCTGGCATAACTTGAGCCCATTTCCTCTCATCCTATCCCTTGTTACTTGGGAGAAGAGACCGACCCCCACCTCACTACAACCTCCTTTCAGGTAGTTGTAAAGAGCCATAAGGTCTCCCCTCAGCCTCCTCTTCTCCAAACTAAGCAACCCCAGCTCCCTCAGCCCCTCCTCATAAGACTTATGCTCCAGACCCTTCACCAGCTTCGTTGCCCTTCTCTGGACACTCTTCATCCCCTCACTACAAGAAAGACATCGAGGTATTAGAGCGTGTCCAAAGAAGGGCAACGAAGCTGGCGAAGGGTCTAGAGCACAAGTCTTAGAAAGGAGCGGCTGAGGGAACTGGGGTTGTTTAGCCTGGAGAAGAGGAGGCTGAGGGGAGACCTTATCAGTCTCTACAACTACCTGAAAGGAGGTTGTAGCAAGGTGGGGGTCGGTCTCTTCTCCCAAGTAACAAGTGATAGGATGAGAGGAAACGGCCTCAAGCTGTGCCAGAGGAGGTTTAGGTTGGATATTAGGAAAAACTTCTTCACCGAAAGGGTGGTCAGGCACTGGAAGAGGCTGCCCAGGGAAGTGGTTGAGTCTCCATCCCTGGAGGTATTTAAAAGACGGGTAGACGTGGTGCTTGAGGACATGGTTTAGTGGTGGACTTGGCAGTGCTAGGTTAACAGTTGGACTCGATGATCTTGAGGGTCTTTTCCAACCTTAACGATTGCCTGATTCTATGAATGTCCTTCTTGTAGTGAGGGGCCCGAAACTGAACACAGTATTTGAGGTGCAGCCTCACCAGTGCCGAGTACAGGGGCACTATCACCTCCCTGGTCCTGCTGACCACACTGTTCCTGATACAAGCCAAGATGCCATTGGCCCTCTTGGCCACCTGGGCACACTGCTGGCTCATGTTCAGCCAGTTGTCAACCAACACCCCCAGGTCCTTTTCCGCCAGGCACCTTTCCAGCCACTCTTCCCCAAGCCTGTAGTGTTGCATGGGCTTGTTGTGACCCAAGTGCAGGACCCGGCAACTTAGCCTTGAACCTATATAGCTAAAATTAGTTTGGATTAATTGCAGCATAGCCACCGAAACTTCAGAGAAGAACAAGATTCTCCTTCTTCCCAGGCTATATTCTAAGATGGTGATTCTTTATGCCATTCTCTGGAGTGAAAAAGCATTGGAAGCAAATTTTCTCAGGCTGAGAATGCTTAAGCACCAGAATTTTGCTTCTTTTGTGTGCACAGATTATGAAGTAACAAACCTTTGGTATTAAGACTAATTTGAGTCTGAAATCCCAGAAATGTTAGAAAGTGGGTTTTTTTGCTTGCCTTTCTTAATGTAGGTATCAAAATTACACCTAAAACTCACTTGAGGATTCTAAATATTTTGCTTAATATGACTCACGATGTTTTTTTAGTGATGAAAATAACATCGCAGTTAGTTCATAAAATAATTTTCTTTTTCTAACCATTGTTTGTATTCACCTTACAACAGATGTTCTTTCCCAGGAACTGATTTTATATGATTATTTTGGAAATTTAGCTATAGTGATCATTGCAGAGGCTGGAATTAGAATTACAGTTGAATGTTGACAGGATGTGGGGAGAAAATACGATGGAAAAGCTCATGGAAAAGCTCATCTTAAACGTCTTTTCCAACCTAAATGATTCTATGATTCTGTGGGTCAAGATAAAAGACAGGAAGATCAGTTCCTAATTACCATCCCAGACAAAACAGACTCAGCTAGAACAGTGATTTAATTTATTGCCAATTAAAGTAGAGTAGGATGGTGAGAAACAAAGACAAAAATATTAAAACAACATCTTCCGCCCCCCAGCTCCTCAGGCTGAATATCACTCCTTTATTCTCCACTCCTCTACCTCCTCCCCCAGCCTTCCAAGTGGCATGGGGGATGGGGAATTGGGGATTATGGTCAGTTCATAATAATTCCTCTCTGCCATTCCTTCCTCCTCATGCCTTTCCCCTGCTCCAGCATGAGCCCTCTGCAACGGCTGCAGTCCTTCAGGATAAGTCTGAAGCATGGGTCCCCCATGGGCTATAGTTCCTGTCAGGAGACTCTTACAGCTTGGTGTGTTCACAGGCTGCAGCTTCCTACAGGCCGTATCTACCTGCTGCAGGAAATACCTCTCCACAGGCTACAGGGAAATACCTGCTCCAGTGGGGTCTCATCCACGGGCTGCAGGGGAATCATTGCTCCTGCACCTGGAGCACCGCCTCCCCTTCCTTCTTCATTGACCTTGGTGTCTGTAGGGCTGTTTCTCACAGTTTTTTCCCCCTCATTGTGCTGCAAAGCATTTCACCCTTTCTTAAATATGTTTTCCCTGAGGCACCACCATCTTGGTTGAGGGGTTGAGCTGAGCTGTGTCCTGTGGTGTGTCTGTTTTGCAGGTGTCTGGAACTGGCTGTGACTGGCATGGGGCAGCACCTGGCCTCTCCTCACAGAGACTGCCACTGTAGCTCCTCTCCACTGCCAGCACCTTGACACCTATGCCCAATACAATAATACACTGATATGAAAACAAATTTTGGAATAAAGTTAATTCTTATTGGAGACTGACAGTTAGTATCTCTTGAATTTACTTATTTATTTTTAAGCATTGGAAGTTAGAGAAGTTGCTCAGGAAGAGAGGAGTGACATTAGTGCAAAAAGAATGAGAATGCAGAAACAGTCTTCCTCTGAGGAAGCTCCATTGGTAACACTCCTTAAATACTGACCTCCTTCTCTGCCTCTGCTCCTTTCCCTAAAATTGTCATTCTCTTAAAATAAGGAGATGTCATCCAAATGTCTACTCTTTCTTTGACAATGTGCTGTGTTCTCTTGTGAAAGTTTATAATGTTTTGTTTGGGTTTTTTTTCTGTGTCTAGACTTGTTTACAAATAACAATTGAGTTGGTGCTGAAAATAGTTTACCCTATTGGGTAATGGATCCTCTCTTCTGAGAAAAAGCTGCTAGTTGTTGATGGGGTTTTTGCTTGTTAAGTTTTAAAAAAAACTACAGTTATATATATCTCCATTCTTTTAATATAAATATATGTAATTAATAACTTCTTACTAAACAGCGTTGATAGTATATCCTAAGGCATGAATTTGAATGTGCTAATCTGAAGGATCAGTGGAAGATATGTAATACTAGCTATTCATACTTAAGACCTGAGATGAAAATGAGTTATAAATTGTAACTTAGTCGATATTGGACATATATTCATACAAGAATAGCTACATATTCTGTACTAGGGAAAGAAATAGCAGAGGATGGAGTAATGGGGGAAGGGACTCAACAAGCTGAAGTTCACAGAACAGTCCACTAATGCAATAATTTCCTTTTTTCCCCCATTTATTTTTCTTATAGAAAAATTTTACGATTTTCTCCAAGATTCATTTTCTTTTGAATCTCCTGGAGAAACCTGTAATTCTTAAGCATTAGTATCTCATCTCTTACATGCTATTTGATTAGCATGTATCTTCCATAATCAAATAGAACAATAAATTTTCTATAATTAAATAGAACAATAAAAAGGTTAACACTGTTTTTAACTGACATCAAGAAAATAACAAATAACAGCCTGCTTAATCAATAAATTGCACTATACAAAGTAGACAAAATTCTCTGCTCTAAACTGGACTAATTATATTATTTGCAGAAATCAGAAAATCACGTGACTTATGTAATAGTCAATAAAAAACCCTTCTTTATTTTAAAAAATAAAATTAGAACATGAAAAATAAGGATTTTTTTGCTACCACTCATTGTACAGAGACAGCTTCTAATTTATGACAAATAATCAATAAAACTCCTAAGCAATTCACTGATGTTAAATTGAGACCTCCACCTGCTGTCTGATTGTTAAAATACATTACAAAAGACTTTCCCTGATATAAAGCAAATGTACATTTAATTTAGAAAAGGAGAGTTCCTTTAATGTATTGTTTTCATGGTTTTGTAAGGAATAAATTATATTTCTAGATGACAATTAATTTTGTCTTAAAATAATGAGGTGAGAGATAAGAAGTGTTATCCTCTGGAGGTGCCTATTTCTGTCCATAGATTATACAGGAAACCTACAATAGCTGGCTTGCACTACCACATTTAATTTTTAAAATTAAAAAATATGATTGTGACATTATGTAATATTAAACAGTACACAAGCTTCATGATTTTAAACGTAAAAATTTAATGACAATCTTAGAGGAGTATTGTTCAATGAAGAAATAAAGAATTTCACAAACTGAAACAAGACCAGTTCAGGAAAAAAGGTGTTCATAGCAAGAGTGATCAAACAGTTTGACATGTTACCCTTAGAAACCATTAACAATGCATTCTTGAAGTATCTTGACAAGACAAAGCTCTGATCAGTCTGATCAAATTTCAAAGTTGCCCTGCTTTGACTGGGGTTTTGGACTAGATGACTTCCAAAGGTTCTTTCCAGTGTAAGCACTTACATATTCAGAAGCACTTACATTTACTTTAGCTTACCATTCATCTTCACTATAATATATAGAAACTTTAATTATTTGTAATAGTTATCTCTGGTTTATATCTTTTTATGCAATTCATGGTGTTAAATAATTATTTTATCCCATTCTAGATGAATGAAAAATAATATGGAAGCATAAAGGCAGCCATATACATATTTACTGCCAAATGCCAAAAGCTTCACTTCATAGACTTGATACACATATGAACACAGTGAGATCATGTTCATAATACTCTCACATAATGCACTGTTAATGTCTGCATTTTTAAAGAGTGAGGATCCTGGTAACCTTTTAGATGTGTAATGTGTTTTCCATCTCTCCTC
Source organism: Nipponia nippon (assembly GCF_047370975.1). Lineage (NCBI taxonomy): Eukaryota > Metazoa > Chordata > Aves > Pelecaniformes > Threskiornithidae > Nipponia > Nipponia nippon. The sequence continues at coordinate 78,054,014 of NW_028262336.1, forward strand.
AACTTTCTGAAAAGATCAGAAACTTCTCCATTAAGTGAATGATGTAGTTTAACTGCCTTTCCATCCAAATGTAATGAACTTTTTAATAAGAACATTATAATGAAGCAGTGATGAAATTGTACCTTAGCTAAAGGAAACGTGAAGCAATTCTGTCAAGATAATATAGTGAGTAAACAGCAACAATTCATCTGACCGAACATAAACCTCTGCCTCTAAGTTATTCACTCTACACGTCCATTATAGTCAATAGTGAGAAAGAGACACTTCCAATAAGCACTCAATCTTGTTTTATATTGGGTGTATAAAATAGATCAAATGAATAGCACTCTTGCGATTGACTACAAAGGAGCCTAGGAGTACTACTCAGATGTAAATGAATCACACTGCAGTTCCTGACTCCCACTTAACAGCCATTAGACTAGATCTGAACAGAATTTGGAATGATGGTTTCAAAGGGAATTTCAAATGATAACTATGCTTTTATTCCAAACTTAAAAATATACTTTTTTTCTTCTCAGAAAATAAACTTTATTTTACTAATTTCGATTCAGAATAATAATTTAGAAAATTATTTACTGTCCAAATAAACTTTAATAACTTTGAGGGCTGTTCTTGGCTTATTTTAAAATTAAATTTGGTATATTCATATTATTGCATGAATCTCAGTAAGAGCAGTGCAAAGTACTTAATAGATCTTCATAATATATCTTAAAATTACTTTTTTACAGGTGTCAGGCAATTTAATAATATTCAGCTGAAAGAAGAAATAAAGCAAATATGTATTTGGCTTAGAAGAAAATGCAATTTGCAATATAAAGTATTTTGAGTAATATTTTTCAACCAGTTCCACAGGAGACTACATTGTAGTGTCTTCCTTAGTTTTAACCATATACTGATTCCTGTGGTTAATCATGAAAACCGATACATCTGACACATCTCACATTTCTGAGAAGGAAAATCAGCTGCTATGTATGAAGACAAGTTTATTATGTAGGTCAGTGAATGATTCACAGTAAATTATTTATCAAGGGAATGCAGACTCTCTCATAGTGAGTTGTCTCAGAGCAAATAACCAATTTCATTTTTAATACATCTATGAAAAACTGTGTAAATATTCTTGTTCTCTGGATTGCTCATGTGTATGATGAGATTGCTGTATGACATTGAGCTCTTTAGCTGGGGCAGAGCTATCAATAGTTTGAAGCTCCATCAGGAATGCCACCCTTATGAAGGCCAGGAGACAACCTGTGAAGATCAAGGAGTCAATAATAGTCTGGACACAGTTGTGTTCCTGGATCAAATTATGTACAGCATTCACAAAAGGAAAGCAATATGTGTAAGGTCTCAAAGTTGATGCATTTAAGAAAACAGGCAAATATTAATAGATCTTTTAAAATTAGGAATTCATAGAAGACATAGAATGCTAAGAACTGCAATTCCTAATTCTATGTTCTTCACTTTAACATTTCTTTGGCATCTGCCTTTACAGTTGCTTGGGAATGCTGTATCATTTTAAAGAACACTAGTGTTTTCAGCCAGTGCATACTAGTGTTTCTATGCTACTTTGGTTTTTTTCATTTCTTCAAATTACATAAACGTTACTTACAGCAGCTGATGCTTGGTTCTTGTTAACCAGCACTATCAACTCCGTATAAGATCCCAAACTCTTAAAAGGCTGCTTACAAAAAAAAGCCCACAACCAAAAATCATACTGTGGGGAAAAACTATTTAGCAGCTTAGTTTAACACACAGATGTTTTCAGAAAAGACAAATTGACCCTTGATGAGGTCATTTTTCCTTTCCCTGCATCACTGTTTGACTACCCATTCCTATTCTCCAGGATCTGAGGAAAGGACATTGGAGAGTTTCTGAGGATGCTGAGACTGGCCACTCAGTACCTTCTATAAAAAGTTCTTGTTTATTTTCACAGCCACAAGACTGAGATGGAAGTTCAGCCTAATTTTTTAAATCCTTAGCTTCTGGACAGTTCTACTGTCACTGTCTACCTCTCCAAGCCTGTTAAGAAAACAAAACAAAAGAAAACCAGTAAAAGAGATGCTACAGTCTTTCATCCTACATCCTTTCCACTCCCACTTATATTATCCTTTTGTGAGTTAGCTGCACAATGTGTTCAAAGCTTTCTAGTTTCAGACTGATACAAGTCTGTAAATGCCTACAATTGTTAAATTCTGCTTTCATAGAATCACAGGACCATAGATAATTCAGTCTAGAAGGAACCTAGCATGTCTGTAATCCAAACTTCTGCTCAAATTAGGGCCAGCTCTTAGGTGAGACTAGGTTGCTCAGGGCTTGATCAAGTCCTTTAAAACCTACAAGAATGGAGCCTGCAGAATTTCTTGGGACACATGGCTTGAGTGCTATCATGGACAAAAGTTTTTCCTTATGTCCAATATGAACCTCTTTCATCTCAATTTATGCTTGTTGTTTCTTACCCTCCCACTTTGCACCACTGTTCACCCTGCAGGTAGCAGGGGGCTGTTGTTAGAGGCTCCTGCAACTGTCTCTTCTGCAGGCTGAACCAGCCCCAGTTCCTCAGCCCCTATTCAAATGGCAAGTGCTCCAGCCTTGACAATCCTGGCGGACCTCCCTAAGGCTTGCCCCAGTTTATCAATATGTTTCTTGTTTTGGGAGAAGCAGGGAGAACAAAACTAGATGCAAGATCTAGAAAAGAAGAGGGCAACCTCCTCATCGTCTTTCCTGCTATCTTTCTTGAAGAGCCTGGATCCTTTTGTCACGGCTCTTGAGTCATGCAAGCTATCCCACCTCAGTTATTCCAACAGTGCTGCATTCTTTGACCACATGCAGCACCCTGGATTCTCCTGTTTGTTTTCTAGGCTGTGAGCATTGCTCTGTGTTGTGGTGGGTTGATCTTGACTGGACAGCAGGTGCCCACCAAATCATTCTATCACTGCCCTTCCTAAGCTGGACAGGGGAGAGAAAATATAACAAAATGCTCATGGGTCAACATAAGGACAGGGAGAAATCATTCACCAATTACCATCATGGGCAAAACAGACTTAATTTGGGGAAATTAATTTAAGTTTATTACCAATCATATCAGAATAGGGTAATAAGAAATAAACCCACAAATCTTAAAACACCTTCCCCCACCCCTCCCTTCTTCCCAGGCTCAACCTCACTCCTGATTCTCTCTACCTCCTCTCCCCAAGTGGCGCAGGGGGACAGAGAATGGGTGTTACGGTCAGTTCATCACACATTGTTTCTGCTGCTCCTTCCTCCTCACAATCCTTCCCTGCTCCAGCGTGGGGTCCCTCCCACAGGAGACAGTCCTCCATGAAATTCTGCAATGTGATCCTTCCCATGGGCTGCAGTCCTTCAGCTATGGACTGCTTCAGCATGGATGCCTCTTTCCACAGATCAACAGGTCCTGCCAGGAGCCTGCTCCTGCGTGGGCTTCCCACGGGGTCATAGCCTCCCTCAGGCATCCACCTGCTCCAGTGTGGGGTCTTCCATGGGCTCTAGGTGGATATCTGCTCCACAGTTAACCTCCATGGACTGCAGGGGGACAGCCTGCCTCACCACAGTCTTCACCATAGGCTACAGGGGAATCTCTGCTATGGCACCTGGAGCACCTCCTTCCCCCCCTTCTTCTCTGACCTTGGTGTCTGCAGAGCTGTTTCTCTCACATATTCTCACTCCTCTCTTCTGGCTGCTGTTGTGCAGCAGTTTATTCCACTTCTTAAATATGTTATCCCAGAGACGCTATCCCTGTTGCTGATTGGCTCAGCTTTGGTCAGCGATGGGTCCATCTTGGAGCCAGCTGGCATTGGCTCTATCGGACATAGAGGAAGCTTCTAGCAGCTTCTTACAGAAGCCACCCCTGTAGCACCACCGCTACCAAAACCTTGCCATGCAAACCCAATACGTGTGTACACTTGAAGAGGTCCTCCTTTTGTCCTGTTTTTCCAGTCCTGAAGTCTGTCCTTTTCCTGTAACCCTGCACTCTTTGTTCTCCACCTGTCCTCAACTTCTTATGTATATATTGCAAATATTTAGAAATAAATAAATTACAAAGTGCATTATTTTAATGCATAAAATATTTCCTCTTCCAAGAAAAATATAAGTACAGTAAATATGATTTTTTCTTAATATTTTACACTAGGATTTCTGAAACTATAGCCCACACATCATGTTCCAGTGAACAGCTGGCTAGTCATGTTGTGCTGATTTGGGTTACTTTTGTTTATTTCCAGCTGCTGAACTTATGTTAAAAGATAACTTAAATACTTTAAGCACTTAATTTTTGTGTGAAATGTTACTGTTTCAATACAGTGATGTTATGCTTTAGTGAATCATGATCCATGCTGTTAAAAATTGAGATGTCATAATACAGAATTGTAATTCCATAAGAAAGAATGCCTATAAATGGGGGCATATTAGGACCATAATAAATAGAATCACAAATAATGACTGAAAGCCTGTAACCAGAATTAAATTATTCCTTAAAATTCAGCTGCTAGCTTTCACTTCCCATTTACCTGTTGTTTGGTTTTTTTTCCCACCAGAAATTAAAACTCAATGTATTTCAATTACAGAAAGTTTAAAAAAAACCTTATTTTGATTACTACATCTCAAATTGGCAATAACTAGCTGGGAAAGAGTGGGAGTTCTCCATTACTAGCAAAATTAGCTCCTGGCTTCCCACAGGCAAGCACAAGAACTAAACAACAACAACAAAAAAAACCATAAATAAAACCAAAACGCTACATAATACCAGATATCTTTGATTTCCAAAGTCCTGATGAATCAAGCCAGAGAAATAAGGTAGCATCATGTATGAGGTCAGGAACACAAACTCTGAATAAAGAAGAAAATTATTCGGAAGTCATTCACAGCATGTTTGTATCTCTCTTCTCCTCTTTCAGTTGTATATTTTAAGTAGTTCTGGTTATTTTGACTCATCATACTTTACATTTCTGTTCCCCAGGTTTGATGCTGTAAGGCTACACTTACCTTGCAAAATTCATCCTTTATTATAACCTTTCTATTAAAATTATCCAATTACAACTATTAGAGCAAATGGGTCTAAAAAACATTTTCAGAAGTACTGTAGTCCATTCCTCTGTCACAAGGTAAAATATTCATACATAAACCCTTCTTGACAGTTGTTTGTCTAAGGTGTTATTAAAAACTGAATAAATAATGGAGATACCACAGCATTTCTTACAAATTATGGTACTGCCCCTGGGCACAATTTTAGGGCCAGTTCTCTTCGATGTTTTTATCAATGACGTGGACACAGGAGTTGAGTTCACACTAAGTAAGTTTGTCAATGATACTAAATTAAGAAGAGCCATTCATTCCCTCAAGGGTACAGAGGCCTTAGAGAGATCTTGATAGATTAGAGTGCTCGACAATCACCAACCATATGAAATTTAACAAGGACAAATGCCAGATTCTGAACCTGAGATGGTGTAATCCTGGATGTATGTATAGGCCGGGGGACAAGTGAATGGACTGCAGCCCTGCAGAAAGGGATTCGGGGATTTTACTTGATGGTAAGCTGAATATGAGTCAACAATGTGCCCTGGCATCCAAAAGGCCAACCATGTCCTGGGGTGCATTAAGCACAGTATAGCTAGCCGGTCCAAAGAAGTGTACTCTGTACTCAGCATTGATGTGGCCTCCCCTGAAGTACTGTGTGCAGTATTGAGCTTCAGAATGTAAGAAGGATTTAAAAATATTAGAATTTGTCCAAAGGAGAGCAACAAAGATGGTGAAAGGACAAGAGGGTATGACTTAGGAGCAGCTGAGAATACTAGGTTTGTTCAGCTTCAAGAAGAGGAGACCAATGGGTGACCTCATTGCTGTCTACAACTGCCTGATGAAGGGGCGTGGGGAGGGAGGTGGTGATCTCTTCTTTCTAGTGTCTGGAGATAGGACACCAGGGAATGGCTTACAGCTGCATCAGGGGAAGTTCAGATTGGATATTGAACTCACTCCAATCACCTGGTTCAGTTTTGGTGCCCCAAACCAGATTCAGTTCTCCAAGTGAGGCTTTGTAAAGTGGAAGGATTTCTTCACATTTTACTTATGATACTAATTATTATACACATCTGTTTTCTGTTAGCTTTTGTAATAAATATCCATGGAAGTTACACTACAATTAATTTCACCCGTTAAAAGTCCTTGTTTAATGAAGAGAAAGCAGCAGTGAAAAACTACTTGTCATCCATTTTCAAGTAGGTAGAAGATGCATAAAATAAATAGATACACATACATAACATAGAGCATGATGTGTAGTAATATATATGTATATATAACAAAATTATATACTTCTTCATAGTATCTCACAGTTGTATTCCAGGCTTTTTTCTGATGACATTCTGGTACTGTGAAATTATTTCCATTTCACTAAATCTATGGGACTCTCAAACGTCCAATTATATATGGTGTTTCTGAGTGTTTTGTGAGGATATGGCTAATACCAACATTATTTCATTCTGCATTTCTGCAACCTGCACAGTTTTTCTTCTTCAGCTGATGGATAAGTGGTTCAACTTGAATGAATGCTTACTTCACAGGACTGATTTGTTTGGAAGAAATCTGGATAGGCTAGAAGATATCAGAGCAGTGTTTTTCCTGCATGGATTCACAAGAGCAAGAAGAGAAACATTGTCCTCTGTGATATAGTTGTGCAAGAGTTCTTCAAACCTTCCTACTTTTTGGTCAGAGCAAAGAATATACATGGTTATGCATGCAGTAGTAAACCATCTGTGTGAGTTGCTGAAATGGAGGTTTACTTTTAATGGAATAAATGGCAACTACATTCACTTGAGCAATTTTTAAAAACGCAAAATATCGCCAACTGCTTTTCTGACTACCTAGCTATCTGCAACATACTCATTCCTTAATGTTTATGGTTTATATATAAATATATTGCCTCTTATTCCCACCTCACATAAAAAGCTCCAGCTAGGAATAATTTATTTTACTCGGGTAATTTAGACACTGGTCTAGCTCTGAATTTGGATTCTTTCTTTGACTGAATATCTAATGTTATAGAGTTCTCTCCAGATAGTCTGAAAAGATACTGGAGTATGTTGGAGACAACCTTTTACTCTAGATGAGAAACAGAATAACTGGTTGCGAGTGGTTTAAAATCCCCATAATAGGGGATAACAGACTGAGAATCTGAAGGAAAAAAATACTGTGGATGAAAGTGATCAAAAAGAATGAGACTCAGGTTCTCTAGTAATTATCTTCCTTATCTTAGCTAGTTATCCAATCTCTCTCTTTGGTCATCCTTTTATAAGTGTCTGTCTATATAGACCATTATCTATTGTTGTCAATAAAGAAAGATTTAATTAGTTTAGGCTAGACACCTAACTTTAAAAAATGTAAAATTACCTGAGAAGAATACTATTTTGTACATAAAATCATAGAATCATATTCTTTGGGATGGAAGGGACCTTTAAAGGTCATCTAGTCCATTCCCCCTGCAATTGGCAGGGACACCTTGAACAAGATCAGGTTGCTCAGAGCCCCATCCAGCCTGTCCTGGAGTGTTTCCAAGGATGGGGCATCTACCACCTCTCTGGGCAACCTCTTCCAGTGTTTCACTACCCTCATTGTAAAAAATTTCTTCCTTAAAGATTTTCCTTACATGGAAAAATCACATTATGAATCCAATTTTGGAAAAGTCTGGTGTCCAAATAACTCATTAAGATAACAAAATCTATTGATTTACAGACAATATTAAAAAATATTAGGCACATTAAGTCATTTAAAACGTTTGAAAAAAATCACACCACGAATTTCGTGTACTTCTATAGCAATTACTCTATAATTACGGTAAATTATTTGAGAATGGGATAAGCTGGATGCATATGCACACACATTTGGGGAGCTGTATAGCAACATAGTGTATGGGACTGCACCATGCCTACAGTGCGTGGTGGGGGAAAGAGGCAAACCAAAGTTCCTGGGTTCTCATGGATAGTCCCATTTGGATTTCACTTCCTTCTTGTAGGAATCCACTCCTGTATGGATAACCCTATAGAAGTTAATTAAATTTTCTAATATATCTCAAACTTACAGTAAGTTTGTGGTTGGTACAAAGTATTCTCGCCTTGGTCGCTCAGGCAAGCAGCTCTAGTGCCGGCACAATCCACAGCGGAGTGCTCTAGCAGGGTGCACAGTGGGGTTTCCTGAACCAGGGAAACCTCAGAGGAGCAGAAAGACACACCAGGAGCCTGCAGCTCGCGAGGCAACGGCTGAGGAGATCTGGGCAGGGCCAGGAGCAACGGCAGGCAAGCCCCCCTCTCCCCACCTATAAAAGAAACCCCTAGGGAGCGCTAGAGACCAGAAGTGCCACGAACAGGGAGTGGTGCATCAGCAAGGGCGTGGTGCATCAGTTTGCACTGCAGTTCACATGGAAGGGCGCACAGGAAGGGCGCTGAAGCTCTGCCAGCTCAACCAAGTCCATGTCCTCTCAAAACTCTGCACCTGCCATGACTGACATAGCTTCCTAGACAGAGCTCCGGTGCCAACACGCTGCCACCCAGGTGTCAGGCTGCAAGGTGTGCCCTACTCTTATGCCAGTATTGGACAGCAGCAGTAAGCACACCTGTGTGAGGTGCGCCCAGGTAGAGGAACTCCTATGCTTAGTGACAGAGCTCTGGGAGGAGGTGAGTAGGTTGAGGAGCATCAGGGAGAGCAAGAGAGAGATAGACTACTGGAATTGCACCTTACCTTCCCTGGGACAGGCCCAACAGGCAGACAGGATGCATGATACAGAGGTTTTCCTATCCTCTCTCCACCCAGAAGAATGTGTTGACTTAAGGGATAAGGAGGAATGGTGACAATTTCCTGTCCGGCACAGAAGGCGTGTCTCCTCTGTGACTACCTCACCTTCCCAGGTGCCCTTGCATAATAGGTACTAAGCTCTGCAAGTGGAACTGAACAGTGACAAGGATGATGGTTCATCTAGGTTGGAGGTGTCACCAAGGTTAAGCTGGCCTACTCCCTGCATCAAAGCCACTTCCATAATGAAAAAAAAAGACGAGTTATTGTCATAGGAGACTTTCTTCTGAGGGGAACAGAAGGTACAATATGCAGACTGGACCAGCTTCTTAAGGAAGTCTGCTGTCTCCCTGGGGCCCAGGTTAAAGATGTGAAGAGGAAACTTCCTATCCTATACAGCCCTCAGATTATTATCCATTATTGCTTTTTCAGGTAGGTAGTGATGAAGTTGCAGTAAGAAGTCCCAGGGCAATAAAGAGAGACTTCAGGGCCTTGGAATGACTGGGTAAGGGATCAGGAGCACAGGCAGTGTTCTCCTCTATCCTCCAGTTGCAGGGAATGATGAGGGAAGAAACAGGAAAAGCCAGCAGACCAATACCTGGCTCTGAGCCCCGTGGCACCAGCAGAATTTTTGGGTTTTTGCTCATGGGTTGGTCTACACAACACCAGGCCTGCTGGCGACAGATGGAGTACACCTGTCTCAAAGGGGGAAAAGGATCTTTGCACAGGAGTTAGCAGGGCTCATTGAAAGAGCTTTAAACTAGATTTGAAGGGGGAAAGGCATAAACCCAGGCTCTCTAGAGATAAGCATAGTAGTAATAGGGGTAAACCACAAATACCAAGATTTAAATTACCTACATGTTGTAGAATAATGACCTGAATAAAGTAAATTTATTTGGATTAAAATGAATTTGATAGAATTAATACTACAGAGTGATTAAAAATACAAGAACGCTCATTGTTGTAGCAATAGCAAATGTGCTATTAATTACTTCATAATAATATGGAAAAGATTTGTGTGCCCCATTTATTCATTCTATATCGTGTAAGATTATTCTAAATTGCTTGACAGTAAAATATCCTCTTGACACAAAGTAATTATAATACATGAATGGATTTTAAAATCATAATAATTTGAGATACATTATTTCAGATAAACAAATAAATTGCCGTAGTCTTTAAATGAGCTTCTCATTACAACTCTCTAGAATTCAAAATTGTCCTATAATATACTTTTTATTTATTTATATATTTATTTTAAAGTAATTAATCAGTCAAGGAATCTCTGATGACTAGAAATGAAGACAGCAAAGGGCATATAAAATGCACTGCATTATTTAAAATTAAATGAACTGAAAAAGATTGATGAATATGAAAAAAAAAATATCTAAGAGACCACATTCAAAATTTACAAGATATTTTCTAAAAAATGGTTAGTTTTATTTGACAACAGAGACAAACAAGGTTAGTGGTAACACAGTGGTCTTTTAAAATAAGAAATAACTATGAAAACCAGGTGGGGAGGTGCCAGAAAGAGAAATAGAATCAGATGTAATTCACACAAGCAATGACATCACTGCAAATTTTAGCTGTCCAAGCCTTCAGAGTCGGTCAATATCAGTGTTTCAATTTCATCAAGAGTGCTCTTCTGAAGCAAAATTCCCAGTTGGCACCAACTATGCATCTTTCTTGTGCTGTGGGTTACATAATGTTCTTTAACTATGTACTTCACATTCCTTCAAAATTTAACTAAGCTGAGATATGCACCTATGTAGGCCATGTATAAACTTTAGCCATTAATGGACATTTAGTCCATGAAACTAGATCAGAGGCAGTCTGAAGCAAATCCTTGTGAATGCATATAACGTATATGTTGGGTTTTCAACATTCTGCTCTGTAGTTCTCCTTATATTGAACCACACTATTTGCTAATGTAGTCACTGCCTAAATTGTTGTAAAGCAATTTTGACAATGAACCAGTGATACTGCCTCATGTAATAGATATTAATAAGCATTTACTAAAGCATATTATCAGCATCTGTATGTATCCATAGATGCATGCATCTTCTAATGAATTGTTGTTGTTCTAAGGTGAACTACTCAAAACTATTAGAACAGCGACTTAAGCATGTCCAGGCGGCACTAATAAAACATTAAGGGTTTTTTTAGGAAACCACAGCCTGAAGGCCATTGAAAAGAAATGGGATGTTAACAAGGGTCCCCAAAAGAACGAGTACAAGATGACAGAAGCCTTGAAAGTACATGCACAAGGTGATAGTGGAGGTTTGAAAGCTTTAAGCAAAACCTCCAAATGATCAGTCTCTGTTAAATGATCAGTCTCTGTTCATTAAAGGAATACAGCTTTTGGAATCTGGCTAAACCTGTTTCAAGGACAGCAAGTTGACTGTGTTAAAAAACATAAAAAATAATTCTAAATGGACCCAAGAGTAAAAAAGAACAGCATCTGCTCAGACTTTTTGGAGCAAAGACTTCAAGACACTGGTGACTTCCTGCAGTCCCCACCCCCTTCTTATTGAAGAGGTCCATTGACCTTAGAATCCAGAAGAGCCTGGAAAGAGTGAGCAAAACAGGAAAGAAAGATATAGATTGTAGACAATGTGTGCATGGCCGTTCTATGTGTATTATTTTGGAACAAGCTCTAACAATTGCATAATTTGGACTTAGTGTAACATATCTTGATTGAATTGCTAAAACATAATAAGATTATCAATTAATACTTGGCTCCACGTGTATTTCCAAGTGTATTTCTTTAGCACACATAAACTGAACATGATGATTTCTTTAGCACACATAAACTGAACATGATGTTCGGTCTTGTGTCTTGCCTTTGAGGCTTCACTGAAATTGGGATGCAATGAAATGTCCATCCTAAGTTAGTCCTCAAGGCTGCATTTTAAGCTGATGCTTCTATTTGTCCTGGCAGAAATAAGTTCAGCTGTCCTACAGAAACTCTTTATGTTCTTTCACAGTCATTTATACGACAAGTTCAGATTAAATTCCTGTGTTTTAAATGGTTAATATTAGGTGGGATAACTCTCATTTGCAGTGCCCAGAACACCTCCCTTTCAATGTATAAATCTGAACATACACCTTATTTGGAGTCTTTTGCTACTGATCCAGCAAAATAGTAGGTAAGAAATGGCTTATCATCAGGATTTAAATCACAGTAGTCTGGAAACTCTTTAGAACTGTAAAAGGTCTGCAGTGAAATTACAGGATTAGGGCAGGATGCTCTCTACTCTGTTAATTGTCTGTGTCACTTTATACTATTTATCTTAATGAATCATAAATGACATAAACCGTAAGTATAACTTCTCAGTGTTATTTTTTTATCCTGATACTGTTACTGCTTGATATCTCTTTAAAATACTAAAGCACTGATTCTTCTGTAAGATGAGACAGTGCCGAGGAACAGCAGTCTGAACTTCAGTATAATTTAACAGCTGCATTGGACCAAAACTTTTATGATGGTCCCCTTCCCCACTGTGCACAGAAAGAGGATATACATTTTGGAGAAATGTTGTTTAGTAAGGGATGAGTCATGGTTTTGCAGATATTGGAGTTTGTTACTAATTAAGAAGGGTATTGTAATGAAAAAAATAATGCAACCACCTGTTTAATTTGAATGGATTTAATGTGTTTGGTTTTTGTATCGAAATGATAAAAAAAAAAAGAAGATTGTTTTGATTAGTGATTTTGAAGTAATTGTGATCCAGGAGGCCTTTATTAATTGTGAATGCAAATATCTAGACATTGTTGAAAGTTTATATTCTAATCATATATAAAAATAAATTTGAGGAAATAAGTATTCAAATCAAAATTCAGCATAACTGCTGAAGAAGATATCGTTAAAAAGAATTATTCTAATAATTCCAATTATTCTTTTTCTCATTTATAAAAAGAGATTAGGCATAAGACAAATAGGTAATAAATTCCTGTAGACTGATGTGGTGGGTTGAACCTGGTTGGATGCCAGGTGCCCACCAAAGCCGCTTTATCACTCCCCCTCCTAAGCTGGATAGGGGACAGAAAATATAATGAAAGGGTCATGGGTCGATATAAGGACAGGGAGAGATCATTCACCAACTACTGTGAGAAAACTTAATAATTTTTTTCACCTCAATGCCTGGAATGTAGAGCTTCAGTTACAGTAATATGAATTATTTAATTCTATTCATTTTTCAACGAGCTGAAATGTTGGGATATTTCTTAATTGTGAGGCTCCAGTTCTGCATCATGAAGTGCTGTAAGATGGTGGATTTGTGGAAGGCTCATTCTGACTTGTAAATGGAAGCACTGAATATCACAGGCTAAATCCTGAAGTTTTAGCTGTTCAAAACTCCCCCGACTTCCTTGCTGAGGACAAAACTAAATGCAAGCTTCAGCATAAATAACGAACCCCTGATCCATCAGTCCTGTTTAACTGAAACACACATTTGTTTTCTTTTGGAATGAAAATATTTATATTTCCTGCTGATAACTGAGGGGGGTTCTTTGTTGGTTTTTTTTTTTTATTGTGTGATTTTTTTTTTCATTACAACTTCTGCTGCAGGAAAATAGTTGTAGAAAGGAGAGTTTTATTTGCATTTTTTTAAATTAAAAAAAAAGAAAAAAAGAAAAAAATCCCATTATTCACCGTCTTTATTTCATCTGAATTCCTTCATATGCCACTGAGAGTATGTCCTCTCTGATGCACTTAAATTAAGCAACTTAGTTCTTCCTCTCACTATATTTCCATCTTTTTGGAGCAACAACTGTTCCTTTCCACCAACGATCCTGAAGCTGGAAAAGCAAATTATTTTTCCTCCTGCTGACATTGCATCTCACAAACTTCAGTGGGTTTCTGATTATGTGCTCAAGCTCAAGCAGTTTTCTTCCATTTTCAATTTTTTTCTTCCATTTCTTCCATTTTCAATTTTTTTAAGACCTGTTTCTGTATTGCACATGCACTTTCTCATCTAAGAATTCAAATCACCTATGTCCAACAGTGTTTGATGCCTGGGCCTCACTATACCTCCTGTGGTTCAGTACAAAATTGCTTTTTCATCTTTAAAATAGAATGAGAATGTAAGCTCTGTCTTTGTGGTAGCCTCAACACTAAAAGATATGATTACAGAGCTGGAGGAGATTTTATCTTGAGCTAGTGTCAAAATGAACTTTCATGGTCTACTGATTCAAGAAAATCAAAATGTCATTGAAGGAAAGTGATATTTCAGTGTATGCAACCCATCACTTTATTTTAATATACCTCTCTGCATTTGACTCTACATGGGCTGAACTGTAAAGTGTTTGGCCTTATGCAGAAACAAAAGAAAGGTAATTACTTGAAAAAGCCTAGAAAATTACAAAAACTAAAAATTTAATTTAATGAGAAAATAAATATGCAATTCTAATGGAAGTCATTTTACAGGCACTTTTACAAAGGAGTGTTAAATATTGCTTGAATTACTTTTTCAATTGCACCATTTATGGTTGTTAAGAAAACATATTACAGCTAAGAGATTTTCCCTTATGATTCATGAGTTCATCCAAATAGTCTCAAACCCCCAAATATTTAAGATGTGGAGTGTAGCACTCACTTTTCTATGGCCTCTTTGTGCAGATAGTGTTAATTACCCAGTCAGATTTTACATTATCTCATCTAATAAAAGAACATCTTCCTTATTGTGTTAATGGTATTTCAATTCCTATGCATTTTACTTTCATTTACATACTAAAACTTTTGGTATTATATAAAATTATATTGGTGGAGTGGTTGATGTGTTATTATAAGCATGTCTGTAAAGTATGTAAGCAAATAAACTAGCATGTGAAACATGGGACTGGAAGTAAAAAGGGGAGGGGAATGGAAATACATAGAGAAAATAAAATATTAATTTTGAAAATTCTGAATGTCTTATTAATGATTGAAAGTAAAAAAAAATAAATACACATTTAAGTAGTTAAATAACTTGACTTTTAGAGTTATTAAGATACTCCTATTGGATTCAGTGAATATTATGTCTGATTAATATTTTGGAAGGCCCAAAACCCTTTGGATTCAGCTCAGTATTTTTATAGGCTTCAGTTTTTTGTAGTCTAGATCCTTAGTTAAGTACCTAATCAAGATATAGGGAACTAAATCTAAATATGAGAGTTTGAAAATACTGGCATGTTTTCTTATATTTATTTAATTATTTTCTGTGCTGAAGTTCCACGAATATTTGATAAATTTCTGGAGCTTTAGAATTCCACTCCATGGCTGTGGCATTACCTGCTCTATAGGATACATTTCACTATGTCTCTGCTTGTGTAGAAAAAAAAAAAAGACAATTTACTTTCATAGGCCAGGAAGAATTGTAATGTTACAGGTATTTATTAATCAATGCTTAAATATTGTTATTGCATTGAAATTACATCTGAAGTGAACTTACTTCACCACATTTTGCCATATAAAATAGATTCATTTGAAATACTTGTCAGGATTTTAGTCTTTACTTGTCATCTTCTAGTACAAAAGATGTTATTCTACAATATACCTTGTTTTCTATAACTTGCCGTAAGTTCTACCATAGGCACAGATGGAAGTTGTAACTGGACTAAAGCTTCTCTTTCTCATTTTGCTATCTCAGTTGTTCACTAGTCTATCTAGATGTTCTTTATTTGTGTCTCCAGCACCAGGTCAAATATGGTTGATTTATAGGAGGAAAAAAGAAGGAAGATTTTATCTCGTGTCAATTTTTCAGGAATTCTGACAGAACATAGCTTCATAAATCATTTGGAGTATGTCTCTGTACATCTACAAATGCACAGAAGCATAGCCTTCTGCTTGAGATCAGTAGTTTGGTGTTCAAGCTTTTTCCTTGGCCTTTTTTATCTAGTGTTTTACACATAGTCATTGGTTTTAAGGGCATGCTGAAGGACAGCTCTTACCTCAGGGACAATGGTGTCCATTTGCACCAGAACTTCATAACCATCAGTAATTTTTTTAGTTTTATCACCCTCTGTGCCAGGAACAGATGATGCATGTATTTATTACCAAACGCAATACCATAAAAAAACAAACCAAACCAAACCCGAACAGAAAGTGTACACTGGAACAGGACTCTTTATTTGCATGGTAGCTCTCAGTGGGGAATGACTTTCCCAAGCTCTCAGAGAAAAGTATGTGGCACCTTGGGATGAATGTGGAAAAAATGGCATAGAAGAAAGCTGCAAGGTCCTTTACAGGATAAAGCCTTTTTTTTTAATTATTGTGTAATTAAATAGCCCTGTCCTCTTAGTATTATCTTGATCACAAATAGCACGCTGTTCATTTTTTGCTTGTCCTTTTAAACTTTTGTTGTATTATATGCCTGTGAACATATGCACACACAAGTAGAGGCACACCTAATTGTATGAGAAGTGTATTATGAGCTGATTCCATATTAAACAATGTAGGTAAAGCCTTTTTATGCCTATGTACTCTGGAAATGCAGGTTTTATTTAAAACAGCTAAAAGTCTTGTATTGATATTTCTAGCAATTAACAAAGAAATATCAAAATTCGTTCCTATAAAAATGTCTAATATGGCAGAAAATTGATATCTTCAAGGGGTGAGTATCAGCCAGAAATGAATCTCAGTCTAAAGTTGTCTATCTCTATTGATTTTTCCAAGTATTTAAATAGTAACATTAAGGTATTTGCCTAACTTCAGAGTTACTGAGAGATGTTAACAGTTCCTGAAGTAAACTGGGTAAGAAAAGGCTCATTAAAAATCAGATGGCATAAGTGAAGGCAAATATTCTTAAAAGTTCTAGCGTCACATCACAAATTACTAGCATTGTTGAGTGAGTCAGTGGGAAGCATTATCATTCAGATAACACTGAAGGTTTTCATCACCACCAAAATAAAAACAAAAAAATATCTGGCCAGATAAATTGACAAAGGAGGGACAGATGAATAGATGACCCTGTATCAAAGAATCTGTTCTTTATATTGAGCATAATTTACTGATTAAAAAACTAGATTGAGACAGTTCTGAGACCATATTAAGTTGGAAAGAATGTGAAGTGAAAGTGATGACTGCATACAAGATGCAAGTTCTTACATTTTATAAAGAATTTATAAAATCTAACAGTTTATAAGGAATTACTAATGAGGTGAAAGAGTGGCTAGAAGAAAAGAATAGAAAAGAAGGTTCCTTGCCTAACATCATCAAGAAACAAGAATGAGATACAAAACAACTCCAAAACCAGCACCTTGCTGCAGTGGCATGGAGCTCTTCATCAACATCAGCTCTTGATCAACACTTGCATGATTTTAACTTAGCTTATTTTCACTAGACACACAGTTAAAATAACATATCCTCTGTTTGCCAATAAAAAAGTCACAATATAAGTGATAGAGTCTCTCATTCTAATTGTTCTTTACAGTGATATTGGTAAATTAGGCTATCTATTCACCTTCACTCTTGCCATCACTTTTAGGATCAGCTATGGAGTGGATGAAAATATTTCCTCAATCAGCTGGCCTGATTGGCATGTATCAGTATTCTTTGGTGTGCAACAGAGGTATAACCCTTTTTACAATGGTAGTCCTCTGTTCAAGTAATGAGTTACTCATTTTCACCTAATACATTTGTTTTCTATAATAGTTGTCATTAAGAGTTTAGGAGGTTGCAATTTTACTTTAATTAGTGTCACCCAATGAAATTATCTTTTTGGAATTAATATTCATCCTAAATTCTCCTTAATCCTGAACTAATCCATATCATTAAAGTCTGCCCTAATTTAGTGTTATTTAAATAGTGTTTTGCTGTCTCCAGTTTTAAACATTCTGGTCTAGTCCCACCTAAACAAATTTTTTGCTGATGACAATTTTAAGTAGTCTCATTCTAACTGATCTGCACAAATTTGTCACAAACAGTAACAGAAGGTAATGAATGGTGAACAGAACTGGTTATCCCACTTACTACTTAAAAATCTAGGGTTTTTATTGATCTTTTGAACTCCATCTGAGGTTTGTATTGGATGCTGTATTTAATACAGACTTTTTTCCTCCCTGTGTCACTAACACAACTACTTCATTATATTAATTTTTATAAAGAGTTATAAAAAGTTACATAAAAAGTTGTGATGTGGTTTTGCAAGTTAAATTGAGAGTCACAGATACTATTAGCAAGGTGTTCATTTTCCAACATTCTAGGAAGAAGCATAGCCTCTATAGAAAGGTATGAACGTAATTAAAATAGATATCAGCTTGCACTCTGCTAGGTCAACAGTTGCCTGAATAGCAGGACTCTGTTGTAGGTCAGTCTTGCTGCTACAAGTTAGAGCCAGTCTGGGAAATGCAATGAAAAGTGAGGCAGAAACCAAGCTTGAACACAGAAGTGAAACCTCTGATACATCTGAACGTGCTGTCCATATGTTCTCTGCTAGAGTATGTGATACCTTAGTTGCAAATCACTTGAGTTTGTTGTTGATCATTACAATTTATGTAAAAAAGAAGTACACCCATCAAAATGAAGAAAAACATTGTATAACATTCAGATAAAGCATACTACTTAATCATCTTTAACAGAAACTCATACAGAACATTAAAGAAAAGAATGATGATTAAGTTTATCAGAAGGATCAGCTTCCAGGTTAGGCAGTTTACATCTTAACACTTGAGCATCTCCTTTTTATTTGAACTGCTATTAGAAAGATATTCAACCTGAAGATGAAAAAAATGTGATGTTAAAATAGTGAATACCTGACTTTACCATGTTTTTGCTTTCCTTCTCCATTATTTACATGCATATTTAAATGTATGGTCATTCAAGCAGCGCTGTCATCCTCAAATGTATCTGCTAAGCATCTGTTGCAATGTTCATGCTATACAAACAATACATAGCAACAAGAAAACTTGGGTAAACAGAACAGTAAAAATAATGATGATACAGACAGAAGAATTAATCTGAAATAACAAGCAAAATGGTAATAACGTCAGTATTGTGGATGACAAAGCTGGACTTCTAAGGACCTTTCATTTTTTGTTAATTGGGACTGAACTTAAGATTAAAATTCCACAGCATTAATTGTAAGAGCTTAGTGCTATATAGATGGAAGAATTAATGCTGATTCCATTAGTTGCCAGTTACCCGAATTCCTCAGTTTGTGATTCAGCCTAATGATGAATGCCTCTTTTTTGAAACTGAGCAACAGTACCAGTGAAAGCAAGGTGAATCTGTATCATACTCCTTTACTTCACAGACAATTCTTTAACCACAGTAGCAGAACATCCTGAATGTTTTATTGTCTCTAGTAACTGTAATTATCTGTTTTTCCTCCACCCCCTTCACTGAGTATTCTGAATGCTTGCCAGGTGCTTGGTGTAGATAAATGCACATCTGCAGATAGTTCACTTTTGGAACAACGTGAATCGTTTAATGTTTACTTTATATCAAAGAAACTTATGGAAAGCAGTGGGATACATCTTTGAATTAGGATATGATCTTTGAATTAGGAAGCAAAAGATAATTTCAGTGAAGAAAACTAACTTTTATCATGACAGCACAATAAAAGTTGCATTGAATTTGTTCTTCTGCCTTAAAGAACTGTCTGAAAACCCTCATGTTATGCGTATTGCTTTCTTGTCATTAATGTCTCCATGGGTCCCTGTAAACTGATAAGAATTCACAGATAAAGAATCTGAACTGCATGATCTAAAAAGAGTTGTTCAAAGGCTAAGTAATTCTGTCTTCATTCAGGAAAGTGATGGAAACCTTAAAAGGCTGGTTTGCTTTACAGTGATAGCGTCTCTCTTTATAGACGAAAAAAACTAAGCTTGGATTACTAGCCTAAGCTGCTTCTACATTTCTTTGCTGAAGCTCCTTTGGGAGAACACGAACCTAAATCAGCCCAGTATGTCAGGTGTGCCACAACCAGGGACTACAAGACTTCAGGTCTTTCAAACAAAGCTCTATTCCATTTTGAGGCCAGCTGAAAATTTTGTAGATTCTTTCAAATCATGATGAAGTCCTTAATCAAGTTGTCAAAATCCTTCAATAAAATGTAATTTTTCTGAATGGATCTAGGAAAAAAGTCTGATAATTTCATTCTTTCAGTCACTTCCATTAGCTTCTACAATTCTCTGACTACTTTCTGAACCTCTGGTTTTCTCTTTCACTATTGCCAGCTTTATGAATCTTCCCCATTTCCTCTGTGACAGTCTGGCAGGTTTATAAGTTAGGGTTTTTGTTGTTTGCTCATGTCAAATTAAGCAGCCCAAGGGTCCCTTCAAAACAGATGTGTATCAGCTGGCTCTGTTCACTGTCTAAATAACATGCAAGCTGGGGAAAAACTCCAAGGTTATGCAATTGGCATATCTGATGGTATATTAGTTTTCTTTAGTTAAAAATCAGTAGTTTCTATGACCAACGGGACTCAATGGAGTTAGTATGGCTATATATTAACCTTACAGCTAACATCAAATTTAACTTATATACCCATTTAGAGACAAACTTTGAGATGAGTCTCTTGTGAAGTTGAGGATCTTTAGGAAGTTATCTTACCTGTTCTATCAAATCACTTGTACATATGATTATCTTCACTTATGGGTAAGAAACTTAATAGAAAAGGTCTGGAAGAGCCCATTTTACTCTTAAAGCCCTGATAAAGCACCCTCAGTAAATGCCTATCCACACAGACCAGAGACTGAGTCAGAATGACAGGTCCTTGTGGAGGGTGGGATTCTGCTGCCTTGGATGCAACAGATGTTGCCCACAAGATTAAGTGACGTCCTAAGTGTGTGATGGTATCTTACCTGTCCTTCAGCACCTGCTGCAGAAGACAGTGGTCTCCTGCAGACTCTCTATTCCAACTGCCTGCTCCAAGTGCATACCAGGGAGCAGGGAGGGCAGAGGCTTCTTGGGCTCCTGGTGCCAAGAGTGATGGGGTTTCCCTGGGGTGGCAGGGCAGGACCTGACATCCAGGGCCCATCCCACTGCCCCACCCAGGAGCAGGGAAGCCAGGGGGCACTGGGGCAGCCTCAGCCCCAGGCACTGGGCACCTCCCTGGGGACAGGGAAGGGCCAAAGCTGGGCTTGGACATGGGCCCGTGAGTGGGCCTGGCTTGGCAGGGCCCATGGCTGGGCAGGGCAGGGCTGTGGGGAGCTGGAGACTGGCCCTGCTGCTGGGGCAGAGACTGACAGCCCCAGGGGCTGAAATGGGGTCCTTGGCCTTGGAGAGGGTGGGGGGAATCCAGAGAGGCCTGATGAGGCCCTCAGGGCCCTGTCAGAGGGGCCAGTTAGTTAGATCACCTAACATATCACAGCTTGCACTTATCTGCTATCCATGGGCAGCTAAATAGAACTATATATTTTTACATGACAGCTAGATATTTAAACTTGTATTTAGTCAGTGGCAACCTAATCACTACAGTCAAGGTACCAAAAGAGTACAGACCAGATACAACCATGTAGTCTGATATAAGATGCCTAGGTCTTCAGGCCCCCATTTACTATCTCTGTAGTTTAGATAGCTCTGTAAGAGCTAGATCTCTTACAAGCACCTACACTGTAAATAACAGAATCTAGATGTCTGAATCTGCAGCTTAACCTCACCCTCAGTGGTTAGCTCAGTTGCCTGCTGAGTGGTGTTTGGTGCCATATGAGATGCCCGAGTCTACCTTGAATGGCTTCCACTGCTGTGCCACAGGGCCTGGGTCTTCTACAGTTTCTTTGTCACTATTCCCAGTTTTATAAAAGTGTTTCTGATACCCTAGAGCATCTTAAATGGCAGTAGAGGTATTTCTCTCAGCAATGGAACTGAGCCCTAAATTTGAAGTTCTCAGTGTCTGAAACACAATTAAACATCTTCCTCATTCCAACTATGTAGCATATTCCAGCATTACTTTCTCTAAAAGAATAGATCTTTCCTATGGATTCATCCCATTTTTTCCCGTCTGCCTCTAGGCAACTTTAGTCATGGTTTGCAGTTCTTGAAAACTGTGTACAGTTTTGACCCCTTCATATCAGAAAGAATCTGTTAGAACTAGGACTACACGGGGCTGTCATGAATCACACAGGTCTTAAAAGAGACCTGCAGTCATCTGTAGTAGCAGCTGAAGACCAGAAATCTACCTGACAGTGCCTCAAATGCAATGGGGTGACTACATTTAGGCAAATAATACCAGCGCCTAGTTTAAACTAGCTTTATAGGCTGTATCTATCATTAATTGGGAAAGATATGCAACCCCAGATACTTTTTTTGCAATCCTCATCTATACAGATACTTAATCTAAATAATTTGCATCATTTGAATCCTAGACTCAGAGGAAGACTGAAGTAGCAGACTATCTGTCTCATTCTTTTTGGAAGAATAATGATCTACACTGACTGGTAATATATATCTCATTTCTTTTTAATAGTGAGGACAGGAAATATCTGACAAAGACAGTGAAATTATTTTTGTAAGAAGTTGCCCATGTAATATTTCCGTATTGAAATAGAATCATAGAATCATAGAAACATTAAGGTTGAAAAAGACCCTTAAGATCATCGAGTCCAACTATTAACCTAACTGCCAGGTCCACCTCTAAACCATGTCCCTAAGCACCACATTGACATGTTTTTTGAACAATTCCAGAGACTGTGATTGCACCACTTCCCTGGGCAGTCTGTTCCAATGCCTAACCACTCCCTCCATGAAGACATTTTTCCTAATATCTAATCTAAATCTCCCCTGGCACAACTTGAGACCATTTCCTCTCGTCCTATCAGTTTTTACTTGGGAGAAGAGACCGACTCCCACCTCACTACAACCTCCTTTCAGGTAGTTCTAAAGAGCAATAGGGTCTCCCCTCAGCCTCCTCTTCTCCAAACTAAACAACCCCAGCTCTCTCAGACACTCCTCAGAAGACTTGTTCTCTAGACATTTCACCAGCCTCGTTGCCATTCTTTGGACACTCTCCAGCACCTCAATGTCTTTCTTGTAGTGAGGGACCCAAAACTGAACACTGTACTCGAGGTGCAGCCTCACCAGTGCCAAGTACAAGGGCACAATCACTTCCCTAGTCCTGCTGGCCACAGTATTCCTGATACAAGCCAGGATGCCATTGGCTCTCGTGGCCACCTGAGCACACTGCTGACTCGTATTCAGCCAGCTGTCGACCAACACCCCCAGGTCCTTTTCTGCCAAGCATCTCTCCAGCCACTCCTCCCCAAGCCTGTAGCGTTGCATGGGGTTGTTGTGACCCAAGTGCAGGACCCGGCACTTAGCCTGGTTGAATCTCATACAGTTGGCCCCGGCCCAATGATCCAGCCTGTCCAGATCCCTCTGTAGAGCCTTCCTACCCTCCAGCAGATCGACACTTCCACCCAACTTGGTGTCATCTGCAAACTTACTGAGGGTGCCCTTGATTACCTCATCCACATCATTGATAAAGATATTAAACAGAACCGGCCCCAACACTGAGCCCTGGGGAACACCACTCATGACTGGTTGCCATTCACCACCAGTCTCTGGACTTGGCCATTCAGCCAGTCTTTTACTCAGTGAAGAGTGTGCTTATCCAAGCCATGAGCAGTCAGTTTCTCCAGGAGAATGCAGTGTCAAAGGCCTTACTAAAGCCCAGGCAGACAACATCCACAGCCTTTCCCTCATCCACCAAATGCGTCACCTTGTCACAGAAGGAGATCAGGTTGGTCAAGCAGGAGCTTCCCTTCATGAACCCATGCTGGCTGGGCTTGATACCCTGATTGTCCCGTATGTGCTGCGTGATGGCATTCAGGATGATCTGCTCCATGACCTACCCTGGCACCGAGGTCAGGCTGACTGGCCTGTAGTTCCCTGGATCCTCCTTCCGACCCTTCTTGTAGATGGTCATCACGTTAGCTAACTTCCAGTCATCTGGGACCTCCCCGGTTAACGAGGACTGCTGATAAATGATGGAAAGTGGCTTGAAGAGCTCCTCTGCCAGCTCCCTCAGTATCCTTGGGTGGATCCCATCTGGCCCCATAGGCTTGTGGGCATCTAGGTGGAGTAGCAGGTCACTAACTCTTACCTCTTGGATTATTGGGGCTTTATTCTGCTTTCCATCTCTGCCTCCCAGCTCAGGGGCCTGAATACCCTGATGATAACTAGTCTGACTATTAAAGAGTGAGGCAAAGAAGGCATTAAGTACCTCAGTGTTCTCCTCATCCTTCGTGGCAAAATTTCCCTCCACATCCAATAAAGGATGGAGATTCTCCTTGGCCCTCCTTTTGTTGCTGATATATTTGTAAATACATTTTTTGTTATCTTTAACTGCAGTGGCTAGTTCTAGCTGCGCTTTTGCCTTTCTAATTTTCTCCCTGCATAACCTAACAATATCCTTGTGGTCTTCCTGAATTGCCTGCCCCTTCTTCCAAAGGTGGTAAACTCTCCTTTTTTTCCTGAGTCCCAGTAAAAGCTCCCTGTTCAGCCAGGCTGGTTGTCTTCCCCGCCTGCTTGTCTTTCGGCACATGGGGACAGCCTGCTCCTGTGCCTTTAAGACTTCCTTCTTGAAAAACATCCAGCCTTCCTGTACTCCTTTGCCCTTTAGGAGTGCCTCCCAAGGGACTCTGTCAACCAGGCTCCTGAACAAGCCAAAGTCTGCCTTTCTAAAGTCCAGGGCAGTGGTTTTGCTGACCCCCTCCTTACTTCTCCAAGAATCGAAAACTATCATTTCATGGTCGCTGAGCCCAAGGCAGCCTCTGACCACCACATCACCCACCAGGCCTTCTCTGTTCATAAAGAGCAGGTCCAGCGGGGCACCTCCCCTGGTTGGCTCATTTACCAGCTGCATTAGGAAGTTATCTTCCACACACTCCAGGAACCTCCTAGACTTTTTCCTCTCTGCTGTGTTGTATTTCCAGCCGAGATCTGGTAAGTTGAAGTCTCCCACAAGAACAAGGGCTAGAGATTGTGAGACTTCAGCCAGCTGCTTGTAGAATGCTACATCTGTTTCTTCATTTTGGTTGGGTGGTCTGTAACAGACTCCCACCATGATATCTGCCTTGTTGGCCTTCCCCCCGATCTTTACCTATAAGAACTTGACCTTATCATTACCATCATTGAGCTCTAGACAATCAAAACACTCTCTAACATATAGAGCTACCGCACCACCTCTCCTTCCTTGCCCGACCCTTCTGAAGAGCTTATAGCTATCCATTGTGGCACTCCAGTCATGAGAGTTATCCCATCATGTTTCCGTGATGGTGACTATGTCATAGTTTTCCTGCCACACAATGGCTTCCAGCTCCTCATGTTTATTGCCCATGCTGCGTGCATTGGTGCACTTCAGTTGGGCTATTGATCCCATCTCCAACACAGGCGTGCCACCCCTAGGCTCATCCCTAGCAAGCCTGGTTTTATCCCCTTCCCCCTTCAAATCTAGTTTAAAGCTTTCTCAATGAGGCCTGCTAACTCCTGAGCTAGAATCCTTTTCCCCTTTTGAGACAGGTGAACCCCATCTGTCTCCAGCAGGCCTGGTGCCATGTAAACTGCCCCATGATTGAAAAACCCAAAATTCCACCGCTGGCACCAGCCTCTGAGCCACATGTTAATGAGATGGGTCTTTCTGTTCCTTTCCATATGCCTCCCTGATACGGAAAGGATGGAGGAAAACACTACCTCTACTCCTGATCCTTCAAGCAGTCGCCCCAGTTCTCTGAAATCCCTTTTGATCATCTTTGGTCTTCTCTCGGCTGCCTCATCGCTGCTGACCTGAACAACCAATAGCGGGTAATAATCAGATGGTTGTACCAGGCTAGGGAGCTTCCTAGTAATGTCTCCGACCCAGGCCCCAGGGAGGCAGCAGACTTCCCTATGGGATGCGTCTGGTTGGCATATCAGGCCCTCTGTTCCCCTCAGAAGGGAGTCGCCTATGACAATTACCCTTCTTTTTTTTCTTACCAGCAGTAGTTGTAATTGGAAACAATAATGATGTTCATGGTGACAGTAACAGTGAAGGAATATTTCTAAATATTGTCTTTCCTCTCAAGTATCAGAAATGACAGAAATAAGGAACACAATCCTCTAAATTTCATCCAAGGGAACTGACCACATTGTATGGGGTGATAACTTTACAGTAGTAAAAACCAGCAAACATCTTCCTGTCTTAATGGAAGATACTCAAAAAGAGAAAATAGTAGTATGTAGTCAAACTTGTCTGATATGTTATGCATCTTTTTTAAAGATTATCTCAAAAGCTATTTCTTGGCCCATCTATCTTAGAAAAACAGATAGGTATGGTTCACAGATTCTGTTATTGGAGATTGATAGATAGAGCTTTGTTTATTGATGAAACATGTATGTTTTAAGCTATATTTCTGTCTTTTATTGTGAGGATCAAAATTCTTAAATTCTGGTTTCCAGAATAAGGAGTTATGCTTATGTGAGTGTCACGGATGAGCGGTTAGGCCACTTAAAAACCACCATCAAAGATATTTGCAAATAGTGATTTTAACAGAAATTTATAAAAATGTGATTTAACAGAGTTCGATGGCAAGGTTCACTCTATTATTTATTAAATGAATGGAATATATATATAAGGAGAAAGAAAGAGGTAATCGAGCCCAAAGAAAATTCATGGAGGGAAAGGGGAGACCCCCTGTTGAGTCACAAGGTTCAGAATGTACACCCTTGCTTTTTAAACTGCTTCTCAGAGAGCAGCCTAGGTGCAGCTGGATCCAATCGTAGTCTCAGATTTTGTCAACGGTTTATGTCTAAGGATTATATGTTTAGAAGCAGTTTAAGGTTTGTTTGCAGCAAGGAATCACAAAAATTTAGTAGTAACTAACCATTAATGAATCTAGCATTTACAAAGTGATTAAATGAGGTTTACTATAACATTTGAATCGATTCACACACACACACAATAGGCCTAAATACTCATTATATGCACAAAGGTACCTATTGAAATATGTGCAGTTAAAGGCACCAATAAAAATTCCCCACCAGGTTTAGTGAAATAGTCACTGTAAATCACTGTCTTGACAGGTGAAAGTCAAACCTCGTGGATCAAAGAGCGCCAGAGATTGGTCGAAAGGCGAACCTTGAGGTCCAAGGAGCGCCAGAGATGAGCTCATGCAAACTTAAGAGTTCACAGGTCTGAGAGGCGTCCCACTCAGAGGGAGAGTCTGGCGCAGCCCACTGCGGTCCAGGAGAGCTCAAAGGGTCTCACTTATTACTGCTATTTATAGAGTTACGAGATGATTGACTTTAGGCACCAGTAAATTTCCCTTCTACTTTCACAGCCCGTGTTGAAGATTACTAAAGTTCTCAAAAATTCCAGTGATGCTGGTACAGATCCTGCCGAGTTACAGCCTAGATAAGATAGGCCCCAAGGCTGCCAGGTGGCAACTAGTACAGATGAAAAATATATTCCAAGATTGTCAGGGTTGCCTCCCTGGTAGAGACAGGGCTGCTCCCACCTCAGCCATGGGGCGCTTACCCACCAAACTCGTTACACAAAGGCCAAGTTTTGCTGGGAGTTACTGAGATTGTAAAGCAGCTTCGCTTCTCATGCTCTGCCAGGTGCACAAGAAGAAGCCAGGGGGCGGAATGCACCACCACAATGAGCAAATTCAGATTCCTTAGGCCAATCTCTTGAAAAATGTCTGTTTCCGTGAATATTCCTGCCCATTAAATAATAATAATAATAATAATAATAATAATAATAATAATAATAATAATAATAATAATAATTCATTGCATACTTTGGGAAAGCAAAGGTAGATCATCTTAAATTCAGTTGCAGTGAAAATGGATATTCATAACAATCTTTTATTTTTTGTTGTTCCAGTATTTATCCAGCTCTATCTCTCAGTTACAGTTTTTTTGTTTTGCATCATTTTCATAAAATAACTTAAGTAATTTTAAACTATATTTTTATTGCAATTCCTCTTCAGTCGTGAAGGATTTATTTCACATTTTACAAATTAGAACCTAACTAAAGTATTCATGGTGCATATTATTTCTAAAGTATTCATCCTCTTTAACAATGTCTTGTCCCAAAATTATGTAGAAACTTACCAACAAAATGACATAAAAAAGGAGGAAACAGAAGCACAAATTTCCTTCTTACTTTAAAGCCTTTTGCAGTATCAGCATCAAACAAATACTTATTCTTAGCAATTCTTTACTCTATTAGAAGATGGAAATTCAAAGTGCTGCTGTAAAAGAGTGAAAATAAACAGAAAATATATCTACATCACTGCATATGTGATATGGAATCCACTTCAAAGGTTGTTAGCATTCTAATCATCTACAGGATGCTGAGTATATGCATGTAACAGAAATTAATGGAAGTGTTAATTTTTAATGAATACTTGGGTATGCACAGCAGTAGAATTAAAATTTCCTGAAATAATTTGTTTTATTATATGAATTATAGAAGTTATATTATAGAAATTAAGAAAAGGGTATTGATAATTGGAAAGTATGATAGGTACTTTTTCAAGACTAAATTAAAATCAGAATCAGTGAATGAGCTAGGTTTTTTCCTTATGCTCCCATAATCATATTTCAAATACCAATATTGTTTTGCAAATGTTTAAGTGGGAAGTGCAGCATTCTTAACATAAGGGTTTCAGTTTTATATTCCCTTCTTTCATTATCTATAATGAAAGTAACCTCTATAAAAAGATCATCACTTTCCACTGTCCCTTTCTTCCACTTTCAGCCGTTAAACATTTTTTTTTTTTTCATATATGATGTCTGGTATAATATCCGTTTAACAGTATCTTCTTATCATGTTCCAAGAATGAATAAAGCAACAAGTCATAGTTATCAGATAGTGAGGAAATTGGATAAAAAAGGATGACTATTTTAATAATACAGATTCAGATTTCTCTTTTTAATTCACAGTAGAATGCAACTTGATGAGCTTTCTTTGGCAACTCACACTGTGCTGAAGATATGACAAAATATGAATGAAAATGTTACAAGTTATGTTATAGTATTTTATAATAAGCTGTTGGATATTTAAGAATTTGTGATGACTATGACAAGGAAAATTTTCAGGAAACTTTTCAAGAATGTTTCATCAAGTAATAAATTTTACTTTTAAAATTCTGATTTAATTTGCCTATGCTCTACTTATGTATACACACATGCACGTATTAGAACTGAATTATTAGAACTGAATGCCTTCTATTTTTAGTTACTAAACTAGCAATTCAAAATCGGATACCTTTGCATAAGATAAAGAATTTATGTTAAGGAGCTGCCAAATTCCTGTGAAATTCAGAACACAGGTTTTTTTCCTTCCTAGTCTGGTTAAGCCAAATCCGGTGCACCTAGTACTGAGGAGGATGTGGCTGCTGTTGGGTCTGTTTGCAGGTCTGACAAGCAGCAAGGTGGAGCCCACATTGCAGAGGCAGATACTCAAGCACATGCACATGCACACAGAGGACATTAACACGGCTTGTCAGAGAACATTGGTTTAACAGCACCCACATAAACACCAATGGCTCTCACATGAGCACAGGTAGCACAGGGCTGTTCCTCTTTTCAGCGGATCAGGATCAAGGTTCACTGGTGGATGTATGCTTCCCTTCAACCCAAACTATCTAGATTTACAAGCACACCACAATCACAGATCCCTTAAATATTAGCATGACATTATTTAAGTCTGCTCAATGTCCATGCCCAGATCCCAGATCACTTATACAGTCATTGGCTCAAGGGCTGTTTTTTTCCAGATGTGCGTCTCCTGCTCATTGGCTGGTCCAGCTTGACATTTGCTAACAAATTATACGTACACACAGCAGCTGGCTCTAAACAACCAGTATCTGCAACTGGCAGCACCTAAACCTCTCATCACACATGCACACAGAGTACAGAGTAAGATCACACAAAAAAACAGTTTGGAATATGATTTAATAAGAAGATAGGATAGATTGCAGTGATTGGGGGCAAGGCTTAATCAGACAAATGTACTTGCTTATGACTGACCAGTCATTCTTACTCTCTCTTCTCTCTGTTTTCCCATTCTTGTTCTTCCCCCATATACCTTAAGCCTTGGCCTTTCTTACCCTTGCTACCTCCCAAATAAACAATCTGCCAAAAAATTACATTTTCTCCACTTGTCCCAGTTTTCCTGTATCCATACTCAGATTTTGTATTTCTGATACCATTACCAAAGCGATTTCAGTCTTTCATGGCATTACCAATGGAGTTACCTGAGATTCTCCTCCCAAATCCAAGCCAGTGCTCCCTTTGAAACTTGGTCGTCTCTTGAATACCTCCACATGAATCGCCTGTGTGATTTGGCCATCCTTCACGGAGCTATCTGTAACATCTATCAGCTTCTCACTCTGTTATTCATCACGTGCAGCCTTTTCTCAGGTCAGGTTCAGCAGTTTCTCATGGCCTGTTCTCTTAACTACACCGCAGGCCAGCATCTAGTCATTTGCCTGCATATCCTCACAATTAGTACATAAAAATACTGCATTTTTAAAAGAGGTAAGTATAAATAGATGACCCTGGCATCACACTGATGTGCTTTGATAACCCTTTTTTATCTTCTACTTCATGTAGTAAGTATGTTAATACTACAAGGTATAATCTTACACAAGAATTGATATTATATGGCAGGAGAAGAACTGAAGTTTCACCTTTCATTTGATTAATGAGATATCACCAGAAGCAAAGCACTTACTCCAAATAAACTAGTTTTAAATTCCAATTACCTCTGTTAATTTCAGTTTCTTTTTTGAGGTGCATCTGAGAAAGTTGTATCTCTATCCTGAATGTTTCACAAGGACAGAATTTTCAATGTGTTTAGACTCATCTTAATAAATCTGTGCAATATGTCCTATACTTGAACTTTTTTCCTCTCTAAAATGATATTCTTAAAGAAGTATACTGCAATTAAGATATAATTATATTGCAATTTCAGAGAAGTTACCTGGAGATTTTCAGGAATCATTTGTCAGTAATTAATATATTTTTTTTTCCTGATAATTTATTAATACAGTCTGGGAATAAGAATCAGTTATGCTAACCTTTCTTAGATGAACATTATACATCTAGTCAAAGCCACTCACAAGAAGCTTCACTTGAGGCAATACAGTGTTAATAGATGGCTTTCATTACTTCACATGCACACATTTATTATTGTATCATGATAGTAAATACAAATAACCAAAAGCCCCACATTGGCATGATAAGCCACAGATCAAAAACCACAGTTGTATAAAATACCTTTCTTTTTTTTTTTTTTTTCTATTGTGCTGTTGTTACCTGAAAATTAATGAATTTAAAATAATCATTAGCAATTAATAGATTTTTTTTGGTGTTAGGATTTTGTTTTTGTTTGGTCAGTGTTGTTGGAGTTTTTGTTATTATTTGAACTGTTCCTCTTATCCACAAATACTTAAAAAAAAAAAAAAAAACAAAAAAGAAGAACATTATAAGACTCTCTCTTTTTTCCTATATGCAGCCTGGAAGTAGCATGTACATGAAACACATTTTTCCATTTCAGTACACTAATAGGACAATTTCATAAAGCAAGAGTTTATCGATGATAGTTTTTATGTATTACTGTAATGAATTGCCTGTGGAAATACATTTCAATAGAACAGAATAGAATATCGAATAAAAAAGCAAGGACCAATATAAAATATAGATTAAAAATATAAGAAGATAAATAAAACCTTTTCATATATTGTGTCAAGGTTTTTAATCACAAAATTCATCATACACAGATCATTAGTTTGAAAAGAGATTATTTAACTATATGTCAATCAAAGTTACTCTTCAAATGACATCTTTGTTAGAATAAGTTCATTTTGATTACATGAAGCTTTATAGTTTCTTAATAAAATGAGTACAAATTGCTTTTTGAGAATCGTAAAGATGTATCAAAATAAAACTGAGTCCATTTGAAATCCTATTCTTTTAGATATCTCAGTGAGGGGGGAAAAAAAAAAGTTCTTTTTCTCCCCCTGTGTTTGGACAGTTTTTGTCTTCTAGTTCCAGAAACAGTGAGGAGGAAACTTTTGATATGCATGATGAACCCCCCTAGGCAAATGTCACCAATTCTAATAGACCCTGAATTAAAGTGTTTCTGACTAAGACACAAAAAATTCCTTTAAACTTAATTTCATTATTTTAAAAGGCTCCTTTCTTCCAGCATGGTTAAATGCATTACATATGTTACATATTGAATGCATTTGCTTCTAACTTACCAATGGATAGGTAGTACCTCTTTATTTACATTTTGTGCCATGGTGAGATTAGCTGACTTACTCATCTTGTCTTCCCAAAGACATGAAAAACATTACTGTGTTTTAGTAGCCAAACAGAAATATGATCTGAGAGTTTAGCACCCTACACATGGATATAATAAACTGTATTGGGTTTACTTGGCAAGGTTTTGGTAGTGGGGGGGGCTGCAGGGTTGGCTTCTGTGGGAAAACACCAGGAGCTGTACCCATGTCTGACAGAGCCAATTTCAGCTGGCTTCAAGAGGTACCCGCTGCTGGCCAAAGCTGAGACAATCAACAACGTTGGAAGATCCTCTGTGATAACATATTTAAGAAAGGGTAAAAAACGCTGTGCAGCAGATGTGAGAAAGCAGAGAACAATGTGGGAGAAACAGCCCTGCAGACAAGGTCAGTGAAGAAGGAGGGTGAAACGGTGCTCCAGGCACCAGAGCAGATTCCCCTGCAGCCCACGGAGAAGACAGTGGCAAAGCAGGTTGTGCCCCTGCAGTCCATGGAGGACAACGGTGGAGCAGATATCCACACTCCAGCCCATGGAGGACCCCACACTGGAGCAGGCTCCAGGCAGGAGTTGCAACCCGTGGAGAGAAGACCATGCTGGAGTAGGTCTTCTGGAAGGACCTGTGGCCTGTGAGGGACCCACACTGGAGCAGTCTGTTCCTGAAAGACTGCACCCCGTGGAAGGGACCCATGCTGGAGCAGTTCTTGAAGAACTGCAGCCCATGGAAGGTACCCACGTTGGAGAAGTTCATGAGGACTGTATCCTGTGGGAGGGACCCCACACTGGAGCAGAGGAACAGAGAAGGAAGGAGTGACAGTGCTACAAAGTGACCACAACTATATCCTACCCTATTTTAAACTAGCAATAAATTAAATTAATCTTCCCCAAGTTGAGTCTCTTTTGCTCATGACAGTAATTGGTGAGCAATCTCCCTGCTCTTATTGTCACCCACAAGCTCCCCCTGTCCTGTTGAGGATGGGGAGTGAGAGAGTAGCTGGGGGGGGGCGGGGGGCGTGTCTGAATGCCAGCCAGGGTTAACCCACCACAATGGCATTCATTTAATGTGGTAATATGTGTGTACTATACACCATGTAATTATTTTCTCCGTCATTATGTATTAAGTTGATTTTAGTTGTGAGCTCTCTGATATAGTCATATTGTAAACACACACAGTGCCTACACTGTTCAGATGTATTATCATAATAATGACATGAATTACTTTGAGGATTTAAATAAATAATTATTTAGGTTTATGGATTTCTAGACAATTGAAACATGTAGTACTTTAAACTTTCCAATGGTGTTCTAAAAATATTAATACTTGTTTGTTTCTTTCTTTACATACATTCATAGTCTTAATTGTCTTTCATGGTGACTCAGAGGTAAATTTAAAATCATTGACTACACATATAGAATTATTGCTGTATTACAGAAAAATGAAAACCCATAACACAACCATTATTCTCATTAAACACAATAAACTTAAAATTTTATTTTCTTACAGAAACATAGAGGTATTTCAGTCTGTAGCTTCAGAGGAAAAATAGTGATTTTATTAACTAACTATGCATTTACAACATTCTGGATGTTGTGTAAAACATGTTGGGCAATAAACATATAATTAACTGTAAACAGTTAAAAGTTTTCATATGTACATAGTTTTTGTTGATGAGTGCATGATAAACAAGTTTTTGGACTGTGAAGTATGTGGTAATTGTGAGTTGATTATATTCATTAAAATGAATAAAATTATTAGTATTTCAAATGAGATTATGGAGTTAAATGGTTCATGTAAGAAAAGGAAAAATTATCTGTCCAAATTAATCTTTAATAAGATGATTAAAAATGAAAAACACATAGCTGAACATAATATTTTATTTTGTTCTGTCTTTATGTTTTTTTTTTTTGACACTTTCAATTTAAGAAAATTCTAAGTATGCATAACTTAAATATGCCTGCATATCATATAGTATATTTAGTTAGCATGAACCACTTATTTTTCAGCACTTTTTTCTTCTGGTTGATTACGTGAACTTCTAGATGATTCATGCAATCTGATTTTGGATAGTCTTTCCAAGGTTAATCCTGAGAAAGACAGGGTGATTCTGGCCTTATCCAACCAATGCATATATTTACATTTGGAGTATTCCTTAAGCCATTCTGAAGGATTATTTCCTCAATAACATTTTGAGAAATGAAAACTTCACATATTTGTGAATGAATTGAACTGAAATACACAGGTTTCTCTCTCTTGCCATAAACAGATTTGGATAAGGTTCCAAACATCTACTTATGAATCAGGTGAAGCTATTAAAATAAGTAATTTGCAACAATGTAAACTGGTATAGTAAATGTCTGCTCTAAAGCTGAAAAGTCTATGTAGAACATAGGTCACCTGCCATTACAGAAGTACTAGGGCATAGGCGGGCTTCTCTGTCCAGTCTCAAGAATTCTGCTATGGATCTTTGTTCTTCATTATACTTCCTTTTTCAAATATGTGGTGAGTTACAGCTACTTGCAAAAATCTGTTTACTTTTGCTGAATATAAAAGGGTACACAAATGCAATGCAGGTCTGTCTTATTATGCATTTCAAACTGGAAGCAATTACTTTGATCAACAAATCCCCAAAGCTCTGTGTCTGATTTTGGCCTTCACTTAATGTGTCACAACAGCATACAGAAAATTATATACAGCCTTTTTAAGCTAATTCTGAAATCTGCATGAGAAATCTGGATTTTACCATACCATTTTGCAATTTGGAATGTTTAATATTTAATTATGTGCTTGAAATGTAAACCAGATTGCTTCAAAGATTCCTTGGGCATGTGTCTAAAAAGAAGTTTGACAAATTTTGCTGAAAAGGCACCTGATAAAACTGTAAAATAATAATAATAGAAATAATGCTTTGAATTTACATTCTGCTTTGCATTTCAGTAGCAGTGCATGGACATTACCTAATTAACTTTCCTAACATAGCTTTCTAACAAACATTAGTGTTCTCTTTTTACATAATGTATCCAGGATTATAAAGCAGTTTATCACAGATGCATATACAGAAAGTTTTACCTTCTAGTCTTTGGCTTTTCTTTTTAGAAAAAAGAAAACGTACCCCCCCCCCCCCCCCACACACACACTTATTTAAGAATAAAAATAATAAGAAATAAAAAAATAAAAATAATAAGAAATAAAATAATAAAATAATAAGAAATAAAATAATAAAAAATTTAATAAGAATTATTTTGAAATCACAATTAAGTTTTGTACATACCTCCAAAAATTTTTAGTTTTCCAATGAATTGGTAGGCATTTAATGAGGATAAAAAAGACTGAGTTCACAATATGCGCAAATGGTCTTTTATGGATGTAGGTTAAAAGCTTCCTTTCTCATAACAAAATGTGTGCTTTCTCTATTCGGGTGAAATGAAATCTATGGTAAGAAGTATTTAAACTAATCTAAGCTTTTTTGGTAGATCTAGTACAATGACATTATGTTGACAGATTTGAGAGTGTGGTAAGCTCTGACTGGGGTAAGGACTCTAAAGAAAGTAGCCAGAACAACACCTCTGAGGTACTGGGATGTTTACACTGTTCAAAAATCTCTCTTGTTTTTGTGACTAACCCAAACTCTTTTATTTGAGCTATAGCTTGTTTGGTTTTTTGACTGACAGATGGAGAGAGACTTTTTCCCAAGGCCTGTAGTGATAGGACAAGGGGCAAGAGTTTTAAACTGAAAGAAGGTAGCTTTAGATTGGATATAAGGAAGAAATTCTTTACAATGAGGGTGGTGAGACACTGGAACAGGTTGCCCACAGAAGTTGTGGATGCCCCATCATTGGAAGTGTTCAAAGTCAGG
Organism: Nipponia nippon; assembly: GCF_047370975.1. Lineage (NCBI taxonomy): Eukaryota > Metazoa > Chordata > Aves > Pelecaniformes > Threskiornithidae > Nipponia > Nipponia nippon. The sequence goes on from NW_028262336.1 coordinate 78,089,870, forward strand.
TTGGATGGGGCTTTGAGCAACCTGATCTAGTGAAAGATGTCCCTGCCCACAGTGGACGGGTTGAACTAGATGATGTTTAACGGTCCCTTCCAACCCAAGCCATTCTGTGATTCTATGAGTCTATTTCTAAGAAACATTTTACTTCTACAATATCATATTGGTTTACTTAATAAAGTGAAATGTCTCCCTCCTTGTGTGAGCTACTACATAAAACATAACAGAGCCAGTATATGACTACATAAATATTTATAGAAATAGGGGTATGTAAGTAAACTTTTTGCCTTAGGTGGTCCCTGTGGCACACAGCACTAGTATCCAATTTGAGTGAATGTGATGTTAATATACATATACACTGTCCATCTGTGTAAGCTCCAGGCATTGACAGTAACACTCATCAAGATTTAGTAGCATCTGTTTTCTGTTATTAGGATATGCATTACAAGACATTAATTTAGTTAGTCAGTTCTTAATTACAACTACTTGAATTTCTTTCTGAAACTTGTAGAATCAGGACATGATTGTTGAAGGGACATTTTAGTGTTCTTTTATCCAATGAAACCTGAAAGTTACATATATAATTTCTGACCTACTGCACATATTTGTTTGTGTAGTGTGTATCTTCCAGTATCAACACGATTTTTTTAAAAACAGAACTGCTGCTACTATGCATGGGTAATTTTCAAAACATTACTTATAGCTATCTTGAACAATGTCAAATGTTTCTTGTGTACTCACCTCTTACAAAGAAGAATTTCTGTTGTAAGGAAGAGGGCAGTTCCACAGGATCTCTCAACAAAATACAAGTATCAGCTTCATAACATTCCTAAATGAGTAAGTGAACAAAATCCAAACCAGTATCATATCCTGTGGAATCTCTGCACTCCTCACTGTAACAGGAAAGACAGGTTTGGCGGGGATGGAAACCAGAAAGAAAAAAACTAAAACAAAAAAAAAATCAAGGATTTTCCTTACTGCTGAAGGATGAGAAAAGGTAACACCAACTTAGCTCCATATACTGTTGTTAGAGACTGTTTGACTCGTTTCTTTTTTACTTGTCTGTATTTATTTAATGATCTCTTCACAAAGATTCAGTGTTATAGGTTATTGCTTTTCAGCTGACATTTCAGGATACCCAGAAAGCTTGAAGGTCAGGTGATTTAGTCTGGTGCATAAACAGATTTTAGATGTGAACTTTGCAAATTTCTGGTGTGGAATCTTACTTTTTGAAAATGTTAGATAATGAAAAATATTAATATTTGGCCATTTCTTAATAAATAGCAACATAAAAGACTGATTTCTGATTAATAATATTATTAGACTAACAAATGATTCAGCTCAATGTGTGCAATACTTTATTAAGAGATTCTAAACATTAGTTGTGTTTGACTTGACTTAAATTTCATGACAGGAAAAAAAAAGAATAATTTTGATATGTTCCATCCAATTTATTCAGAAAAGAGGTATTGATATTTAGTTCAAGTTTGTATTCACATAGTTTTGTTTCCTTAAAAAGGAAAACAATAACCAACACAAATACTGTTTTATATGTCTTAATATGTTACACATTTTAAGAAGAGTTTTGATTTATAAGTTGGTTGAGAGTGGGGGTTTTGCCCTAAATTTAATTCTTAAGGAAACAAATTAAAATGGAAAATTTAGCAGTAGTAAAAATATTCACCTACATTAGTTTCCAATAACAATAAAGGTAATACATTCTAAAAGCATGTGTTTTATCCCTCACACTAGTATCATGATGGTCAGCAGGTTCAGTTCTGATTGTATTCTGGCAACCCAGCTTGCATGTGAAAGCAATACAACTGTAATTTATATTAAGAAAGAAATGCTGTGTTGATCTGATCTGGCCTTTGTTTTACAAGTCGCATCATTTTATGGGTGAATCCTGCACCAAGTACTTAATTTTTGTTTATATCTAAAATATGTCCCAGAAAAACCTCCAATAATGATTAAAGGTTTCATGTGATTCGTATTCCAGTGGTTAATTTCACTAAAATTTAAGAAAAAATATAGGGACATAGAATGTCAGACTAGAGGTGAATGCCCTATTATGTAGTTTACCTCCTAGCTACTGCAAACAATTACTTCATATTATCAGTGTAATGGCTGTGAGGACGCCCTCCATCCATAGCCGTAATACCATAAACCAAGTGAGTAAGTCACATGTTGGTGCTCACATACCTTTTGTGAAATCTGCATACCTGATGCATGAAAAGATGTGAAAGCAATGCTTTTCTCCTTTGATAAAGATTTAGCCTGACGTTTATCTTTTTGTCTTATTGTTCATTTCCCTGTGTATCTTGATTAATTAAACAGAAACTTGAGATTGTAAGGACATAGAGACCAGTAAACTGAGTTTCCTGCTCTTGCAGAAAATTAGGATGCTTGCCTTCCCTAAAGTTATTGAAAGGCTATTGGTGAATGTCACTTTTCTGAGGATTAGAAAATTATTTCCAAATGTGATTTTACTTCATAACCAGCTTTGAACTGTTTGTTCTTTAGTTAGAATTGGTTTTGTTTGCTTGTTCTTTTAAGAAGCTCTTCTTTCCCTATTTTTTACTCCCCTAGTTTATTTACAGACAGCAATCATATAATTCTCATCTTTTCTTTCTTTTTTCCCTTAGGCTAAGCCTGCCACTTGCTGGCATCTGGACATATGAGCCCCCAAGGCCACAGACCCACTCCAGTATAGACCCTCCTACAAACACACACACCTACGCACATGCAGACTTGGCCATGATTCCACTGGCACCTCCGATAGCCAGCTCCTCCCCATGGTCTTGTCCTTCAAAACACACACCCCTGTATTCCAGGACACTTCACCTACCTGCCAGCTACTCGACCCTGATCTTTGCTAGCAATCACATGCTCAGTTGTACTCCCGCACGCACACCAGTCACCGGCAGCATGGACACATGGGCCCCCATGATCCTGATCCCATCTGAGTGGCTGGCACTTGGTCTAACTCACTCCGGTCTCTCCAGTCGCTGGCACATGGGCCATGGACCCAGTCTGGCAGCTGGCACCCAGACACTCACTCGCTCCAGGGCCTGCATCATGGACACCCTGTGACCTGAAGTCCCACGTCAGCTGCTGCACTCAGACCCCCATACACACACACACACAGAGAACAGAGATTCCCTCACCCAGGCAAAGAGTTAGAAACAGGCAGAAAGACTGCTGATCAGGAACAGGGTAGACAAGTGTACTGGCTTTTTTGTGTGTGACCAGCCCTTTTTATCACCTTATTCCTCCATTTTCCCATGCTTGTTCCTCCCCAAATCACCTAAATTATGCCCTTTTCCCACCTTTGTTTCCTTCCCTAAGAATCCCACAATAAGTCCTGGGCAATCCTGAGATGGTCCTCTTTTGCATCCCATATCCCCAGGCAGCAACCTGCCTCAGTCCTACAGGTGCTCTAGGTTGAATTATCTTGATGGGTTTCACACCTGGACACAGGCTGAGGCTCTTCTGGGACGTCCCTGGGAAGGGCCTATACACGGTGTCCCTTCCTCTGAGTCTTTAATTTGGATTTCCCCTGCCGTTGCACCCCTGTGCTCCTCTGGGCTTGTGAGGCTGATAGTTCTTCTGTGATGGGCCTGGAAATAGCCAGGGCAGGGCATTGTTTGGGTTTCCCCATATACCATTGTCTCCTTGGGTTCATTTGTTGGTGGGCAGACAAACTTTTATCATAAAACCCAATAATGTAAGTGTAAAAATATATATATATATATATATATACAGTCAATGGAAATCTAGTCATTATGGTCAGTGAAGTCAGCAGAGCTATTCAGCTTACCAAATCACAGTGTCATCTACCTAGACTTCCCTAATTGTATTTACTGTATGAGCAAGGGCTTGGCTCATTTCCTTAAAATTTGAATTTAGTTGCATTTGCGAGGCCATAGGATATCAGTCATTCACAAGAGACTGGCAGATGTGATATGGGACTTCTGGGACACCTGTGCTCTTGAAAAGCAGTAACTGTCAGTGAGGCGGGATACCTTTTAGCTTTTTAAGTTAAAATTTTAACTGGTTCAAATAATGAAAGTAGTGATATTATTTTCATTTCTATTATATGAAGAACACTTTTAACAGACAACAGAAAAAAAATTGGTGATTTTCTTTTTTTATAGTTTTGTTGGTGGCTGCTAAAAATAGGTTTCTCTGAAGAATTACATGGATAGACAAGTGTAGTGAGTCAGCAGTGCATTAAACTAGGGCAATGAAGCACAAGGATTGTTTTCTTCAAATAAGCTTCCAAATGTAATTTAGATTTTGTTAGCTAGTAAATAGTTCCGGCAGAACTGATACAGCTAAACCAATATCTAAGATCAGTTCACTGCAGTGTCGCTGTCCTCTGGGGCTGCAAATGTCAACATATCAAAGCATTTTATGAGCAAGAGGAAGTGAACTGCATTCATCTATATTCTGGACAGTTACATCAGGCACCATAATTTTGTCTGCCTATGTCCTTAATAGGTGTATTTCCTTCACATCTGCACTTCATGGTACATTTTCCAGGGTAAGAAGCCTGGGACCTATTTCAATTTGCACACACTGCTCTTGTAATTGCTAATTAGCAGCACAGTTTCCACGTAGTTGGACTCCTCCTTTTCTCAACTTACCTCCTATTTCCTAATGGTTGTACTGCTACATATTTTGCAGAACAGAAAATTTCAAAAGAGTGTTGAACAAAAAAAGCTAAAAGGTAAATAATGATTTCAATGAAAATAATAGCAAAATGATCTAAAATTTTTGCTCACACAATTCGGTCTTTTTGATCAACAGAAGTTTATCATTTCACCTTCCTAAAAGGACAGAGTCCATCAGTCTTTCTTAAAGAGAAGAATAAGAGCTTTTAAATATGAGTAGGAAAAACATTAATTTTGAAGTTCTAAAACCAAATATGTTGCCACTAACTAGAACTCTTTTTTTTTTTTTTTTTTTTTTTTATATAGGAACAGATTTAGTTAAACTGCCCATGTTAGATCTTATTTAAGCAATAAGTAAAACAAGAAATTCAGGTACTGGATCCTGGTCATAATAAAGCTAATGTTCAATTTCTAGCATAGTGAATTAGAGGTCTTTACATGGGCTGATATAAAAATGAACTGAAAAGAAAAACCTTTTAACAAAAATGTGTTGAACTGTGAATAACAGGAGTATTTGCAAAGAGGGGTATATCTTTTCTTTTTTCTTTTTTTCTACAGAGTAGTGACTAAGTCAAGTCATACAGGCATTTTAATTCTTATAATAGGCATTTGTTTATAAAGAAAAGGGTTAAAGAGCATAATATTTTCTGTTCAAACCAATTAACACATTACAAGACATTTTGGAAAGAAACCCTAAACAATCAAACAACCTGCTCCCACATCTTCAACTTCATTTGAGATTTCCCTCACTGCAGAGCAAGGATGGGAGAAAGGAATGGGAGAAAAGGAGAGAGAGAGAAAAGAAAAAGGTAAAGAAAGGTTAATAATAGCTATTTTTCAGGACACTGACTTCTGATACATATAGTTGCAAAAAAGGAATAAAAAAGAAATATTTGCCCAATTTTATCAAAATAGAGAGCACTATTTAAATTGGTGAGGGAGTGGTTGTATAGTCTGCTTTCCCCCCTATAGTGTCATTGTCTCATTCTTGTGATCTCTGCCTCTTACAAGATTGTCCTTTTCCCATAATCTCATTTCCCATAACCTCATACTCTAAACTGAACCCAAATCTCAGTATCCCTTTTCCCTTCACTATTTTTTTACATGGAGGTTGGAATCATCTTGTACAAGGAATCTAATCCCTCTCCTTTACTTCACCCACTCACCACAAGGACATACACGTCTCTTGAAACCCTTGATACCTATTTTTGCTCATTTACTGACACGCCACATCTCAGCATTATCCTTTCTGTGGTCTTTGTCCATTACCAGAATTCTAGCTCCACACCTTCAAATTCACCAGAATGTTGTCTTAGGGTACATGTTGTGCAGGCCTTAGATAAAATATTTATTCTGTTTCTAAAGAAAAATTTTATGTCTGTTTTAATCTCTGTAGCATGCAGATCTGGTTTAATCTATAACTCATTTTACAGAAGTCTTCTAGACTCTCACTGGTCTAAGTCTTCCTGTCTGTTACTCTTTTCACACAATGAAAAAAAGATATTTTTAACATCTATATATATCCCTCGTATCTGAGATTGTACTTGGAAGTAAAATGATTTATTCTATCACAGTGTTTTATCTATGTAACCAAACATGCAAGAATTCCTTGATTCAGAAACAGTGTGCAAGAGGTAAAGGCTCTTGTATCAGGAAAAATGAATCTAGAAGATTGCCCCATAGTCCCTGAGCAGTTCACACATTATAGTTTAAAAATATGCAATTTCAAAGAAATAAAAAATAAAAAAAACCCCAAAACAGTCTATCAGTTTTATACTCCACCAAGTTCAATTCTATTTAATATATTGATTTAGCTCTCTGAATGTCTAGTCACTTGTATTTGTCAAAACTATCACTTAATGCTCACTGAATTTAAATTCCTGGAAAAAAAAAATTACTTGGGGAATAGATAGAAATTATTTGCTTCAACTACATATAAACTTGTCAGAAATATATGTACATAAATATGCAACATGAGCACTCTATTGTGTTCACATGGCAAGGTTTTGGTAGAAGACTGGGGACTGCAGGGGTTGCTTCTGTCAGAAGACACCTATATAGGACAGAGACAGTTCCAGCTGGCTCCAAGACAGACCCGCCACTGGCCAAAGCTGAGACAGTCTGTGACACTGGAAGGTCTTTTATGATGACATACTTAAGTGTAAAAAACGTTGTGAAGCAACTGTGGGAAAGGAGTGAGAGCAATGCAAAACAGCCCTGCAGACACCAAGACCAGAGAAGAAGGAGGAGAATTTGCTCCGGGCACCAGAGCAGGAATTCTACTGCAGTCCATGGTGAAGACCATGGTGGGTGAAGCAGATGATTGTTGCTCTACAGCCCATGGGGGACCATGGTGGAGCAGACATGCACCCTGCAGCCCATGGAGGACCCCATGTTGGAGCAGGTGGATATGCCCTGAGGGAAGCTGTAGCTCATGGGGAGGATCCCATGCTGGAGCAGGTATTCTGGCAGGTCCTGTGGCCCACGAGGGACCCCTCCTGGAGCAGTCTGTTCCTGAAAGACTGCACGCTGTGGGAAGGACATATGGTGGAGCAGCTCTTGAAGAACTGCAGTCCATGGGAAGGACTCACAATGGAGAAGGTCGTGTAGAACTGTATCCTGTGGGAGGGACCCACTCTGGAGCAGAGGAACAGCATGAGGAGGAAGGAGTGGAGGAGGAGGGAGTCGCTGAGACAAAGTGTTACAAAGTGACCATAACTCCCATTCTCCATTTCCATCTACCTGCCACTCAGGGGGAGGAGGTAGAAGAGTCAGAAGTGAAGCTGAGCCTAGGAAGAAGGAGAGGGTGGGAGGAAGGTGTTTTTAGTTTTGTTTCTGTTTCTCACTATCCTACTCTGTTATTAACTGGCAATAAATTAAATTAATTTCCCCAAGTGAAGTCTATTCTGCTCACGATTGTAATTATTAAGTGATCTTGCTGTCCTTACCTCAACCCATGAGCTTTTCCATCATATTTTTTTCCCTTTGTGCTGTTGATGGAGGGGGAGTGACAGAGGAGCTTGGTGGGCACCGTGTAGCTGGCCAAGGTCAACCCACCACTAGCACTCAGCTAAAATTTATATACAATTATATTCTAGTAAGTACTTAATACCTGTCTGACAAGAGATGGTGCAGAATTAGAACTTCTCTGCTATTCCAATAAGCAAAAAGTTTCTGCAATGACAATATAAAAAATCGTCCTAGCTTCTTTTTTAAGAATACAGGATGCATAGTAGACAGGCAACTTGCTGTAGATACCTAAATCTCACAAAACTGGTGTAAAGAAACATTTACTAAGCAATTGAATGTTTTTTGAATATTTTCAGTAAAATTTAATAAAATTGCTATGACATAAAGATCAAGGAAATGGGTTCTTGGTTCCAACTCTTGGTATTCCATATTTTGCAAACTGAATTAATTTATACATTTTTTCTACCTATCTATTAGTGCTGATCGGAAATTTCCCTTTGATTTATTTTTCGTCAGAAAATCTAACTTCTACAAATATCAAATTTTCCCATTGTCACAGGAGAGTGGTTAAGCCGCTTAAAAAAATCACAATCAAAGATATTTGCAAATAGTGATTTTAATAGAAATCTATAAAGGTGTGATTTTACAGAGTTCAATGGCAAGGTTCACTCTATTACTTATTAAATGAATGGAATATGTATATATATATATACACACATACATATATACATATATGTATACATATATATATATAAAGAGAAAGAAAGGGGAAATCGAGCCTGAAGAAAATACATGGAGGAAAAGGGGAACCCTCCCATTGAGTCATGAAGTTCAGAATGGACACCCTTGCTTTCTAAACTCCTTCTCAGAGAGGAGCCTAGGTGTGGTTGGATCTAATCCCAGTCTCAGACTTGGTCAACGGTTTATGTCTAAAGATTATATGTTTAGATAAGGTTTGTTTGCAGCAAGGAGACAATCACAAAAATTTAGTAATAACTAATCATTAATTAATCTAGCATCTACAAAGTGATTAAATGAGGTTTACTACAATGTTTATATCACACACACACTCATAGGCCTAAGTACTCATTTTATGTGCAAAGGTACCAATAAAAATTCCCCACCGGGTTTAGTGAAATACTCACTTTAAATGACTGTCTCAACGGGCAAGGGTCGAACCTCGTGGATCAGCTTGAGTTCGCAGGTCCGAGAGGCATCCCACTCAGAGGGAGATTCTAGTGCAGCCCACTGCGGTCCAGGAGAGCTCAAAGGGTCTCAACTTGGCACCACTGTTTATAGGGTCATGAGATGATTGACTTTAGGCATCAGTAAATTTCCCTTCTACTTTCACAGCCCATGTTGAAGATTACTAAAGTTCTCAAAAATTCCAGTGATGCTGGTACAAAACCCTCCTGAGTAGATAAGATAGGCCCCAAGGCTGTCAGGAGGTGACTGGTACAGATGAAAAATATAGTTCCAAGGTTGTCAGGGCTGCCTCCCTAGTACAACAGACAGTGCTGTTCCCACCTCAGCCATCTAGGAGTTTTGATACAGTCAAGGTATGCTTAACTGCCAAACTCATTACACAAAGACCAAGTTTTGCTGGGAGTTACTGAGATTGTAAAGCAGCTTCACTTCCCATGTTCTGTCAGGTGCACCAGAAGAAAGGGGGGTCGGGAGGAATGCACCACCATGCCCAGGGAAACGGATTATGTTGAAATCAGAAAAATATATAAATTAATTACTTTGGACTTTAATAACTTTGAACCAAGTAAAAATATTGAGTATTGTTGAAATGATTCTATCTTTCTATTTTCATGCAGTTTCATTATGAACTATAACCTGCTATTAAATCCATTGGGTTCACATGACATGGAAAAGGCTGAGGTACTGAATGTCATCTGTGTCTCAGTCTCTACTTGCAAGACTGACCTTCAGAAATCCGAGGCCCCACAGACCGGGGGAAAAGTCTGGAGCAAGGAAGATGTATCCTTGGTGGAAGAGGATCAGGTTAGGGAATACTTAAGACATTTATAAGTCATGGACGTTCATCTTTGATCATCTTTGATCATCTTTGAACAATCTTGGCAGTTGAGGGAGGTGTTGAGGACTGGAGGAAAGCAAATGTCGTTCCTATCTTCATATGAGAGAGCTGACAGTTTTCATTTAGTTCAGTTTGTTCTAATCTTTAATTTCCCATACCTGTTTAAAACTGATTAGGAACATGTCCAAGTAATTTTATTACTTTTTTTTAAGTAAAAAAAAAATCCAGAGTAATTGTTTTATGTTTTTTTGTTATTTAGTTTTGATAATACTTTTAGGATAATAGAGTTTCTTATCTTTAAAAAATGAGCTCATGTCCTTGGAAAGGCACGGTTAAAACATTAGGCAATAGACTCAGGTGAAGATAGGGATTTAGAAATAAAATATGGCTATATATGGATATAGTTAAAGAAACAAGAACTCAGTGTCAAGTACATTTTATACAAATATTAATACTGAAAAACCTGCTGTGCAACTTGAAGTGAATTGTTTTGAATTCTAAGGCCTAATCTATAAAAAATATATTTACTATTGAAAGAGATTTTTGAAGAACTTTATTCCTAGGTGGTATGTACATATTCTGAGAGGAGTACCATAAGGATTTTCCCAGGTTTCAATTTTTTTTTCAACTGTAAAGCTTTTAATGTGTCTAGAATACATATTCTATTAAAAAAAAAGCAATTAGATAGAAAAACTGAAAATAAATAAGAGTAGGATGATAATGTCAAACATAAATATATTGTCATTGCAAATTGAAAATGGTTAACTAAATCTATAAGGTTTTCAAATTGCTTTATTTTGTCAATATTTTTGTAATAGAGATAGTTGTCTAGGATATTCACTAAAAGAATGCCAAGTAATAACAGCAAAATTCTAAACCAATAGCCATGCTCCTTTCTATCAGAAATTCAATTCTAAGAATTACATGCGTACAAACAGGAGTCAAACAGTACAAGATGGCTGAGAGTAACAAGAAGTGTCTTAGGCTTTATATTAAAAACCTAAATTCTACACTTAGGAAACACTATTTTTTTTATTCCCTGCACAAATACTTTAATTCCAGATTTGGAAAAATTACTTATGGGCGATTTACAGAGAAAGGTGATCTTTGATGACTGTATTAGTCATGACCTCATATTATAAGAAAAAAATTTCTTCTTATATGTATGAAGACATCACAAGTCAGACTGGTTTTGGGGGGACCTGAACCTGGCATATAGTTTTTGCTGCTGCTGCTGCTGCTGCTACTACTACTACTACTACTACTACTTTTTTCTTTTTTGTTTTTTTTTTCTTTTCTTCATTATAATCACTGAACACAGGAAGTTCATCCTTACTCTTCTTAATAAGATCTGTTAAAAATCATTTGCAGTAGTTAGTTATTTCTGGTGATGTTTCATGTTGCATTTCCATAAAATAAAATAACATAATTATATTTTAATATAGTCTAAAGCCATTGCATATGTTCATATTGATGCAAAGTTAGAAAAAACTGTATCCAGTTATTCCATTTCATATGTTCATAAAATATTTTCAGTTGTTTACTGATAGCTGCTTTAAAACACATAAGTTTTCATGGTTGAGACATTCCTTCTGTTTAGTACACAATTACAAGCTTAGTGTACAATGGCTCAGAAAGTTTGCAACAACACATTAGGCATTAGGCATGTATAAGCTGAAGAATTTTTTCTGGTTTATGGATTTTGGTGATTCCAAGTAGGTGATGTATTATTTAGTCTTTCCCAAAGTCTGCTGAACTAAGAATTCAAAAAGAATGCGAAGGAAACTTAATCTTAAGACTTCTCTGTGAAAGGAGACAAATGCTCTTTAAATGTTGCTAACGCAACATACAGTTTGAATGCATGATAAAGGGACTTTCAGTCTTCTTCTGTAGAATCTTCTACATTACCCAGAATATGTTTCCCTCTATTAAATAATTTCTATTTGTGTATTCCAATTGGAAATGGAAAATTGCAATAAAAATTCTTACTTAGGTGTCTATTTTAATCAATTTTAAAAAATTAAAATGGTGAGGTTTTATGACTAGTGTATTTTTTCTCTGAAATTATAGCAATGTAGCAAATATTAGACATGTGATTCAAAATATCTAGGACATTTTACATATTGCATTTAGCTGTACAATTTAGGAGTGTACAGACACATAAATCAGACCTACAAGTCTGACTTTGTACAAACAAAAATGATAATAGGTCATCAGGGTTTCAGAAAGCAAACGGGGAACATTTCTTTCTAAGAAGTTTGCTAGACACAAACAAATATCCTTAAAGGTATAGAACATACAGATGTTTGGCCATTATACAAATTGGTTATGAGAATTGTACTTTAGTGATCTAAGAATGCTTTAGGCATTTTCAGGTATTATCTTTGGTTAGTAAGCTCAAGATTCAGTTGTTTATTCATCTACACAGAGAAGTATGTTAGCAGACACTGATGTTCAATTAGATAAACAAAGGCTTATTTAGCCAAAACCCTCACTTCATTCTCTCATTCCTGTTTTTCCTCCTTCTCTCCTTACTCCTTCTTTCCTTCCTTTCCTTCTTCCTTTTTCTTCCTTTTCCTTCCTTCCTTCCCTCCATCTATCTCTCCTTCCTTCCCTTCCTCTTGATCCTCTGCTCATTCATTCTCTATTTGTCTCTCTTTGAGTATCCTGTACTCAAGTCTGTGGCTGCACTAGCAGCAAGCTCAGCTTTTGTGGCCCATGGGAGAAAGGCAGTGGATTAAAAGTGGGCTTGATTTTGTGTGGTGTTACCTGGCTGTGTGCAGGCTCTGCCTGTGCTATCAACTGCCTGGGAAAGTGCCTGCAATGGCAAAACTGACAGGGCAGCATTTCTTTCACTCCACTTTTGATTGGTTCTCATGGCTTGCTATGAATTGCAAGTGAGTAGGAAGTGTAGTCGAAATGTTTATTGCTTGGGGCAGGAAAATAATTAGAACTTGTTCTGGCTGAGTGCCTTGGCACATCAACAACAGTGACCATAGTTAAGAGGATGTTTGGCAAGGCTTTTGCTGTTAGACTATTGAAATACACAAAAAAAAGCCTTCATGGCTGATAAGCCAGAAAAGACTAGTAAGCTATGAACATGAAACAACCCCCAGATTTTCCATAAAACAGTACAAGAAAAAGAATTAATTTAGGTGACTGTAATTCAAGCTAAGGTATGCTATTACTCTAAAACTATTTTTTTCACTGAAAAAAATATTCTTATAAAGAAATATTGTAATGCTTCCACAGTGATAGGTTAAATATATACAATCTTCTTCTTCTTCTTCTGTACATAGCTGTCACCTCACTTACACTTGATTACAGTCTAAATTTAAATATACCTAAAATAATATACCTAAACTTGAAAAAAAAAATACATTCAGTCTAAACTAGTCAGCTACAGTCAATGAAGAAAACACAAATTATTCCACTTGTTTTAGGCATCTGGATGCCTTTAGACATAACTATTTTGATCTATGTCATTGATGACACAGTCTTAATGGGTCATATCATGTTACCATATCAGCACCATGATTCTGTATCACATAGTAACAGACATAAGATTTAGTACCATCACTACCAGAATACCAACTGAAACATTTTTTGCCATGCCATGTACTGAATGCAGTGCTAAATGCTCTCAGAGTCTTTCTACAAATAGGTTAGCTGTCTATTCTTTTTCTATGTTCATCACCATTTCACTTACCAGGACTACAGTCTTTGCTTCAACAGCACGAATGAAGTAGAAACAGGCTTTTATTCCCTGTCTTTGGTATCATTCCCTTTCTAAAATGTCAAAAAGCAGCATTGTCACATATGCAGAGTCAGTAACAGTCTGCTGAGGCATAGGTAATTAGTGAGTGGGTGCAGTCAAGTCTTTCAATTCCAGAAACTGAACAGAAACCTTCACTGAAAGGTCACTGACATCACAACATTTGGTCATATCAGATTCTTTTGTTTGGCATCCTTTATCATGAATGATTGATATCATATTGTCCATGTGAAGACTGTGAAGAAAGTATTATGATGTATTTAAACTATGCACTTCCAGGTAGCTAAAAATAATTGCAGACCACCTGTTGTGGTCAACAGCAGACAGAATTTATTAGAAGCCAAAGTATTTCTGAATCTTCTCCTAGAATATCTGGTAAGAAGCTCCAATAGCTCCAACAGCTCCAACAGAGCTTTAAAACCTGTCCTTGATAAAAGTGAAGCCCTTCTAGTAAATTGGTTCTTTTTTTAATTATCTCACCCACCATCTGTGTCATTATTCACTGAGTGCCAAATAAGCATGAATTATATTTTTCCAGTACCCTTTGATATATATTTTTCAGTTGTATAAATACCTACTAGTCATGTTTTAAGGGAACATTAAAATCAGTGCAGTGGAAAGATGACTATGCAAAGCGATTATTGCTGACACAGCATGTATTCTGAAAACTCTTTTTCTAGGTTTTATAGATCTCTCACTAAAATTCTATCTTGTCTTGAAAATTCTATATGTTGTCCTAAAAATATACAAATTATACGTTTTTTATTAATTATCCTGTTTTTACAGGATTTTCTCAGAAGCTAGATATTTTTGGTTTTATTTCTTTCTCTAACACGTATTCATAAAAACCACTGTTCACCTCAGGAGAGCCAAAAAGTTAAAGAACCAACAAACTGTCTCAGCCATTTTTGTTTCTCTCAGTAATGCATCATGCTTCATAGTGTGTAGCTGTAACCAGTGTCAATGTGGGGAACACACTTGTGTATATGCCACTAAAGGACTAAAGTGTTCTCAGAAACAACAGTCTTCAGTATAACACCTAAAAATAATCAATCCTGTTAGAAAAAAGCTGGGGAAAAAAAATTCCTAGATTTAAATTAAAATGTTTTCCAAGCCTTCTGAGCATGTATGTGCACTATATGAAAACCATAGCCTTGTTAACCCACCGACCCTATAATTAGCACATGAAAAACTCAGTTTTCAGCAGACAGAGAAAAACACAGCTTTATGAGAAAGATTTGAACTATCGAGATTTCATTATATTTTTGGGCTCAGATTGATTCTTGACAGTTGTATTGTATAAGTCTCCTAAATAATTTAGCTAACTTGTGTCACATTAATTAACAATGAACATTATGTGATGCTTTAGTATTTCCTCTTTCCTTTTTTTTTTCAGGGGGAGGAGGTGTTTCTCATTTACACGATAATTTCAACATAAAGATAAATAAATTTGAAGAAGAAAGTTCCTCTCTGAGATTTTTTAAATAATACTTGTCTTATATGCATTCCTTCAAGTCATGTCCAGGATTAATTTTTCCCATACTCAGTGTTTGCATCACCTGTATTGAAGCTCATGTGGTAATTTTGATAGGGACCTGATTAAAAAAGTTAAGCACTTTGTTTTATTTTGACTATTTATTCATGCTTTCCAATGGAGAACTTGATTGGATGCTTTTCTAACTCATGTCATTGTCTGCTACATGATATTTTAAAGGCAGTTGCTGGTATCCAGGTACTAAATTTTCTCTGTCTTTAAGGTAGACTCTGCATTTACAGCTACAGCCCTCTTGACAGGCTAAATTTTGATGCTAACCCGAAGATATAGTTCCCACATCACCCCTACCTTCTTACTTTCATGTGGTTGACAGAGGAGAAAATTAACTACAAAACAGCTCCTGCAGTGACTAACACATGTGACAGATTTGCCTTAATTGAAACCACAAAAGTCAGAGAATACACAGTTTAGATCATTAATTGTTAGAGGGCTACATCATGTTGGTAACACTGAATAATGACCCACCTGACATGTTCTAGGCAGGTCAGTGGATACCCCCTTCCCTCTGCTGTCGGAGTAGCAAAGGCCAGCATGATAATTCATGTCTATGTAGAACAATAAAGTTGTGTAGTCGCGAAGAGCATCCATCCTTTGAGGACTCTGTTGCTTCCAAGTGGGGAATCAGTGAAAGAAGTGAGGGTTCCATAGGAATATTTGTGCTGGAAAGCACACTAGCAGTAAGCAGTAAAGTTTATAGAGTTTAGGGAAAAAAAAAGAAATCTGAGTGAACTTGTGGTAACTGAGAGGCTGGAGTAATGTTAATGAATGAGATTCCATAGGGAAGGGGTCAAATATGGTTCAGTTAACTTCCTCCACTATGAAGTGACATTATTTTAGTTTTTATGGTAAGTTATAAGAGTTTATATAAAAGGTCTGACTTAGTTAATAAAAAGGACATTATACCAGATTCTATTCTGTTCTTGTAAAACTGCTGGGAAGATAGAGCAAAAAGATTTTGTTTGGTTTGGTTTGATTTGGTTTTGGTTACTGGATTTTTTATTTTCCTGTTGTTTTCTCTAAAACAATTGTTTGTCTCTATCCAAACTAGGAAGGCACAATCTTTAATTTAAGGCAGAGAGAAATTCATTGCGCTTACACCCAAAATGGATTATTTCAAAGATACATTTAAATTATTATATTTTAGGTCATGAACTTTGGTTAGCTAATGCTCAAGCAGTATTTAACACACTATGGTTCTCTCCCCCTTAATAATATAAAGAATATTAATGGTATGAATAAAAATAAACTTGCAATGGCCATGTTCTTCACTCCACTTCCAAGCAATATTAAAAAATAGGTCTAAGGTTCTCTTCTCAAATACAGTTACTCTAAGTCAGCTAACATGTGTCTCCAAGAACCTAAACATAACCTTGAGTGCTTTGCTCACCTGTAGTGTCTTTAAGCATTTATTGGATGTTCAGTCCACTAGAAAGAAAACTACAGCATAAATTTATACTTGCTCTTATATATGACTTTATACAAATATAGAGCAATAAGGCTTCTGTAATACTTAGAGCTGAGCATAATCATAAGTAAATGGGGTAAAAGAATACAGTTTTCAAATGGTAAGAGTATGTTTCATATACTTCCCCTCTAAGCTATATGGCCTTAAAATAATCTAGACTCTGGCTGTGATCTAAGCAAGCAGATTTACATCCATTAAAGATCTGTGGTTCAATCTTTATAAGGTTCCCTGATGCATGTTTAGTTTGTCTAGCTATCAATCTTTCCTTTTTGACTTCTCAGAGTAAGAGAACGAGTGGAAAGGCACCTTTTCAGAAATACCCCGCTGACTTTATACTTACTCTTATTTCCTTCATGTGTTAAGCAGATGCAGATGCTTTGGAGATTGAGGATGATAATTTCAGTGAGAAGGAAGTGTTTTGCTTAGGTATGAAACCCTGAATAGTCTCTCTACTTCAAAAAATGTTCATGTCCCTGAAAGTGTAAGGAAAGAGTTCTTTGGGTCAAAACTATAGTTCTGGCACTCTCCTAGAAGAATCAGACATTTTCAGAGAGAGTTATTTTAACACAAACAGAACGTACCATTGTGGTGTTTGAATAATCAGTGGTTTTGTTCTCCGTAAACCAAACTGAAATTCCACTCAGGAAAAATGCATCCGTTTCAGGCTGAAAAGGTTAGTCCTAGATTCTGTCGTTGATAGATTTGTTAAGATCTTGTTGCATAATAGCCTACCTGAGAAAAAAGAAATGTCTCAGTTAAGAAGATTCTTGTCTATTATCTTAAGTATCAGAGTCTTATCCTGTAACAAATGGTTGAGTGTGTTTGTGCAGTACAATTGAAAATGCCCCCAAAATCAGTTAAAGCCAGAAGGTTAATATTTGTCCTGAAGACAGCAACTGCAATGCATTCTTTCCCACATAACTTATTATAAAATCTTCAGCTAGAATCAATGATAAGAAGAAAATAAAACAGAAAGGGGAAGCAAAGAATTTCTCTTCACTGCAAAGATAGAACTGGATAATGGGATCACAGGAAACACAAAAAAGTTCAAATGAGCATCAGAGCTTTCCTAAGAGGCAGAAAAAATCATGCTGCTTTGACTTCTCCAGATAGCAATAAAATATAGCAGAAAACACCCTAAAAACAGTATTTTAAATGTAAATCAGCATCATGTTTCACACAGGCAGGGACTGAGTAAGTGTTAAAAAAAAAACAGAACAAGTCCAGTTATGACTGCATGCATGATCTGTTGTTATTAGTTGTCTTAAAATATGTACAAAACATATTCTGTCTTAATTGCATACAAAAGGCTTCCTTACACTACAATTCTTCATCGTCAAGAACAGTTCCTACTTACTGTTTAAAATTAGGTATGTACAGTTGGACCAACTGTACAGCAGAAACCGCCAGGGGAGTCTCTGGGATGACCAGGTTTTCCAGAGATTTTCTGGGATATTAAACAACACTGTTAATCATTGTCAAGGACTGTTACGGAACCAGAATTGTCTCGACATTGCTGTTCTACCGCCGTCTTCCGGCTTTGACATCCAGCCCCCGACGAAACCACCACAGGACCCCCGTGCAAAGACCAGGACACGAAAGGCGGGACCATGAACTGCACGCACTCCTGCGCAGAGACCAGGGCACGAAAGGCAGAGGCCAGGATGCGAAAGGTGGGGCCATGGACTGCATGTATGCCTGCGCAGACACCAGGGTGCGAAAAGTGGAGGCAAGGACGTGGAAGGCGGGGCCATGAACTGCATGCACGCCTGCACAGACACCAGGGCGCGTAAAGCAGAAGCACAAACTGCATGTACGCAGACCTGTTCTGCGCATGTGCATGGCCCTATAAAAGGACCGCGTGTGCCTTTTGAGGCGCTCTCTCTCTCTTTCTCTCTGCTCTCTTTCACTTCTCATGCTACCCTATGCACCTCCTTGGAAGCTGCTCCTGCGGACACAGAGACTGGACCGATTGGACCTTTGATCGATGGGACAACGCTGGACTCGGAGTGGCGGTAGCTAGTTCCCCTACATGGCTCACTTCTCACCCGCCTGAGCACCCTCTTTCTTTCTCTCTTTTTTCTCTCCTTTTCTCTCTTTCTTTCCCCCCCCCCTCGTCTTCCTACCCGGTTCTCACCCCTTCGTTCACCTAAATAAAGTCAAAAGGTTGTACAGCATTTGACCTCATTTGTGTCTTAATCTCGTCCTTGGGATCGTATCGAAACCTCCCCCGACTTTGGATCGGGACAATCATACAAGTAGTAATTACCAGTTGATCCATTCACAGAAGGAAGGATCGTGGGGACTGTCCAAATATCAACCTGAAGAGCTCATGTAGCAACTAGTCAAATGGTTCATTGTGAAGCCTGCTAGGAATTCAGTCAAGAAGTTAAGTCAGTGCATCGTCTCATCTAGGCAGAAACTAGAAAGGGAGTTTTTGGATCACTCAGCAAATTGATGGCTAAGTGCACTGGTTGTAAAAATAGGCACAGCCCTAGTATCCAGCTACATCACAAACTCTAGTTATATAACAATTATGACTTGATTCCTTAGATTTTTCACACATTAATAAAATGCAAATGTTATATTTTGCAAAAGTTTATGGGTTTTGAGTTTACTAGATGCTAAATAATAGGTTCCTAAGGAATATTTACATTTTTTTCAGGAAATAAGACACAAGAGTAACAGTAAGGCATGGATAGAGATTCTTGAAACTGAGAAATCAGACCTTTACTGACTTGCAATTTTACACTTTTAACAGTGAGAGTTCATTTGCAATTTTTTTGGTTTTTCATAAGAAAATGAGTGCAACAATACTAGATCAGACAAATTGCCCTTATATTTTAGTCTCCTGTTTATGACAGTTGCCAGTAACAGAGGCATTCAGAAAACTATAAGAGACAGGTTACACAGCAGTTCTTGCCTAATATATCTTCTCAGTTTCATGGAAATCTCTATTAGAAATGGCAGAGATGAAGTCTGCATCCAGATCATCCAAACAACTGATGCATCCATCATCCTTTAATTTGTCTAATGTCTTTCTTAATGTTTGGCCTTCACAGCATTCTGAGGCAAAGAGATTTACAACTGTGAAATGAGTGTGGGGGTGGGTGGGAAAGCAAGCCAACTCTACTGCCTAGAAATTTCATAGTGGCCTGTAGTTCTGTAGTAAAAAATAAATAAATAACAAAAACAGCACTACATGACAATTCTGTTTGCCTTCCTTATGCCATCTATGATTCTAGAGTCATCCACTGTATTTCACCCTCAGCTATCACTTTTTCTGACAGTGAGAGGTAAAAAGCATATTCAGTCTTTTCTCACATAGAGACCATTCAGTATTCACGATCATCCCTGAAATTATGGTCAGTTGCTTTTTTAAAAAATTTTTTAAAATTCTAATATGACCTATAGATATTACCTGATCAGAACTACAAGGAGTGACCATGGTGTCATGAATTTATGTAATGCTTTAATCAGTTATGCTTATATTTTTTTTATTTTTTAAATGTTTTATAGCTGAAGATTGCTCTCACCTTTTCAAAGAAATAGCTGTATGAGTCCAGGATGTTTTTATTGAGCACTAAAAGATAATTTGTAACAATCCTTGTTTAGATATTCATCATATTTTCACCATGTACATTATTTTGAATTTTCTACATTAAAATTCATAAATTGTGAAATCCTATACAATGTAAAACTACATGTGAGATTCATCCCATTGAGCTTTCAGCATCTGTGGTGTAAACGTTTGCACTGTAGTCTCTATTCATAGGAGATGGAGACAAACAGGCATTTTGAGATGAATGGTTCATTTGTTTTTGTTTCCTGCAAGGTAAAATGAATTGCGCAGCAGAAGCACTTATCTCTCTCAACCAAACATAACAACATTCTAGATTGCTATCTCAGATGTAGCCATCGATATTGTAGACAGAGTTAGATG
This sequence comes from Nipponia nippon, assembly GCF_047370975.1. Taxonomy (NCBI): domain Eukaryota; kingdom Metazoa; phylum Chordata; class Aves; order Pelecaniformes; family Threskiornithidae; genus Nipponia; species Nipponia nippon. Next base: position 78,110,292 of record NW_028262336.1, read on the forward strand.
AACTGAACTTCATTTCTCATCCAAGGTCTTTCTAAGACATCTAAGATGGAAAGACTTCTTCAGAGATATACCAAATCTTTACTTAGCATGCTAGTTAATAGGCTATCCATCCGCTCTGAATAATGACTTAAGTGGTTTTATGACATATAAAATGTTTTGGAATAAATTTTGCCTTCATTCAGAGACAAACCACATTCTTAATTCTTACTACTGGACTGGTTGTTGGGGTTTTTTGTTTGTTTGTTTCAGGTTTTTTAAGTTCATATGTATAATAATCAGGGAGAAACATAAAACAATGTAAATGTCTGTCATGAAACAGGATTAGTTAGTGACTATCCATTGCCAATATTCTAAAAATAAATACTGCTTTCTGTATAGTTGCACCTGCAAGATCAGTCCCTAAATCAACAAAGGAAAATATTTTTTCTTATAGTGAACAAGCACTTTTTTGTGTTATGAAGAAAAATAAATTTGAATTCTAACTTAAGGATCAGATATAATCTTCCACTCAGCTCCTGTAAGAAATTTTAATATCTATTTGAAGAATTGACAACCTTTACAAAATTTCTCTACAGGAAATAGATTAAAATTTATGAAAGCAAGGCTTTCCGTACTAGAAAACAATTTATGGTCTCATAAAAGGAAGGGAAGCCTGTGAGTATGACAGCTGACACACTCCACAAGGGATTCATCTTTATAAATACTTGTTTTCTGCTGGGGTTTGTGAAGTGTATAAGGAGAATTAAAAAGAGAGTAAAAATGGTATCACAAAATCCTAGCTACTTAATTAAAGCTTACTGCAAGTATGGATTTTTTGCTGGGATGAGGGAAGTTGGTGGATTTTGTTTTACAGTAATATCCAGATAAGATTTCTGGGGAAGTCACACAGATATACAGTACAAATTCACAATGAAATTAATTCTACACTTTCTATCTTTCTCAGTCTCAGCTAATACTGTGGCTGCTACACAAACCTTTCATGTAGACATGCTAATTTTCATAATTTACATTTTCCACTGGCTCAATTGATCACATTTTTAGCCAAAGTATAGTTAAATGATATCATCTACTTTAAACTGTTTCCAAGAGGGTTATTGCACACTATTCCACCATAGCTACAAAAAGTAATGACAGCATGGCAACAAGTGAACAATCAAATAACAGAGATATTATAGCCTTATTTTACAAATAGGTGTTGTCAGATATATCAGGCAGATATACTGGGAGATTGTCTCATCTGTATCATTTTCAGTAATGAACTAAAAAGTTTTACGAAATGAGATATTAAAAGTATTACTAGTAAGTAATATAATGATACCAAGTGTTTGAAAATTATTGAGGTGATGATACTAAGGTCTTTCAGGTGCTAAAGCACTTTAAATAATTGTTCCAGCCACACTGTTATCTGGAATTACAGACTTGTCTAAAATTTAATTATATAAATGAAAAAAATGCTCCCCACAACAATCCCTAAAATAAAAACAAAGTTGGAATGACTAGTGTATAAACCCCAAGTTAAATAAAACATTTAAACAAGTGCACTACACTTAGGACGAATATAGAAGCAAAGTCCAATAAGATAATTCAGAAAAATCCTTTCTAGGTTTCTTAGATGATTACGACTTTGGTATTTCCTTCTCTACTTAAAATTATATCACTAGAATTCTTATTAGAACAATTAACTTTGCTGAGATGCCTACTTAAGTATCTATATCTATCCTGAAGTAATTTCAGATCTGGAAATTAGATACTCACATTTTTAAATCTCCTGGAGGACATTGTGTATTAGGCTTCTTCAAATGAAGTGTAACTGACTCTACTAGCACAGAATTCAATTAGAAACGCAGCTGGAGCATGAATTGCCAATCATTTACATAACAGTCCCAGTCAAAGAAGGCTTCAAAACATGACTTCCGCAACCCATAGTGAACAACTGAATCTTCAGGCTCACAAGTTCATAGGTAGGGAAAAGAGATAGTATTGTGCGTTGACCTTGGCTGGTCATTGGGTCCCCACCAAACCATTCTCTCACTCCCCCTCCTTAGCAGGACAGAAGGGTGAAAATACAATGCAAGAGCTTGTGGGTTGAGATAAGGACATTGAGATTACTCACCCATTACTGTCACGGGAAAAATTGACTCAACTTGGGGAAGATCAATTTAATTTATTGCCAATTAATAACAGAGTAGGATAATGAGAAATAAAAACAAAACTAAAAACATCTTCCCCCCTCCCCACCCCCCCTTCTTCCCAGGCTTGACTTTAGTATTGAGTCTTCTACCTCCTCCCCCTGAGCAGTGCAGGGGGATGGGGAATGGGGGTTGTGGTCAGCTCATAATATTTCATCTCTGTCGCTCCTTCTCCTCACACTGTTCCCCTGCCCCAGTGTGGGGTCCCTCCCACAGGAGTCAGTCCTTCATGAACTTCTCCAACATGGGTCCTTCCCACACCTGCAGTTCTTCAACAACTGCTCCAGCATGGAACCCTTCCACTGGGTACAGGCCTTTAGGAATGGACGGTTCCAGCATGGTTCTCCCACAGGCCACAGTTCCTGCCAGAAGATCTGCTCCTGCATGGGCTCCTCTCCATGGGCTACAGAGCCTGCCAGGAGCTTGCTCCTGCGTGGGCTCTCCATGGCCTGCAGCTTCCTTCAGGGCATATCCACCTGGTCTGGCATGGGGTCCTCCATGGGCTGCTGTTTCTCTCACATTTTTTTCACTCCTCTCTCACAGAGCTCCTGCCAGCATTTTTTACCCTTTCTTAAATATGTTATCACAGAGGCATCACCAGTGTCTCTTATTGTCTTAGCTTTGGCCATCAACAGGTCCATCTTGGAGCCAGCTTAAACTGGCTCTGTCTGACATGAGAGCAGCTCCTGGTGTCTTCTCTGTCTGACATGGGTGCAGCTCCTGCTGTCTTCTCACAGAAGGTACTCCTGCAGCCCCCCTGCTACCAAAATCTTGCCACATAAACCCAATAAAGACAGTCTCTAATGACCAAAGCTCCAAAATGTTGACATTACAAACAGAAGAAGAAGGGAAAAGTTCTGGTTATTTTCCTAATAAAGCAGAAACAACTAATAAATATTTAATAAAGTATTCTTATATGTAAATAACTCCCATCCTTCCTTCACAGGAGGCCTAACCTGCAGGTTACAATATTGTATAATATTGTTCTCTCCAGCCCTCTGATTGTTACTTTCCTGGCTTTCCATTGGTCCCAAACAGCAGAATATGTCTTCCCAGAATGTTACTGGCTCATTACAAAATTTTCTTGGAATTTTAAACTACCTCAAACTTCCACAATACTTTGATAGAAGTCTCCTACTTCCTGTATCCATGTTTTAACCCATAGGATATTGTTCAAAACACAGTGTTATGTGACATCTGTGCCTGCTTCACCCGAAGTGTGTTTTAAGAGAAATTGCTAATTTAGGAAATCTTACTCAGGAAAGTTCTTTCAGAATATGAGTCACAACTCTGCAGAAGTGCCCTGTTGCAGTTCTGAGAGAAGCAAGGGTTCATGCTTATGCTAGATGCAGAGGTCCAGCCTCACCTTTCTGATTTAATACAAGTTTCTCAACTTGATGGCTATTTTGCTTTTGGTCTAGGACTTCATCTATCAACATAAACTGAACTAACCTTCAGCATGGCTGAAGTTTCTACTAAATTTAAAATACTACAGTGTTAAGTAATGTGATATTTCCATCATTACTCTATTTTGGGACCAAAAGCAGATTCCTCTCTTTTTTTTGGCCCATGTGCAGATTTAATTCTTGTTCAGAGATCTTGAATGGTTGTGTGGCACATCTTAGGAAGTCAAATCGTGTTTCAGAGGTAGCAAGGTCTGGCTTCATCTCTCAACAACCTCATATTTTTAATTCTTTTTATCCCATTTCCATTTTTTTAGCACAGAAAATATGATTTTTGCCAATGCTAATAAATGTCACAGGCATTATGTTGATGTGACTGCAGGGCATGTGGGCTTGTCTTGCCTTGAACTGAGGGAAGTTTCTGAGAGTGAACGAAGACCTAAGTTTTTTGTAAAGACAGTCTATTGACCATACATGAGTTTAGGTGGCTGCGTTGGATAGAGAATGTGTAAATGTCAGAAGGGAGCATGAATTATACAGCTAATAGCATATGATTTAGAAGCATTTCCTTAGCTAACTTAAATTTTGGTCATTCAGTTAGTATATTTAAAAAATTATTGGAGAAAGCTGATGAAATTGTTTGGCTTTGTAGAGACCAAAAATTGACCAAATAGGAGAGAAACTATTTATATTGTCACAAGTCTCTTACAATTCTCAGAGATTTCAATGGTGTTTGCAAAACCATTTTCTCTCATTTTTGGTTATCCATGCAGCTAAAACTCTTCAGACCTTTGTTATGACTGATGCTACAGTTTTGTTATTATTATTAGTGTTATTGAAACTAAATATCTAATGTATTCACATGCAAAATCTGTTTATCAGAATCAAGACATGCAATTAAAAATATTCTACTTAGGGATGTCTATTCATAACTATTCATAACTTGAGATGCTTTTATTTCTAGCCTAGGCCATGTATGCTAAGTGTAGCTATCATTCTACTGGTGCCTGGTATCAGGCTACCTTATTTTTAGCATTATACTGGACTCACAAGTCTTAATTACTCTTAGAATCAGCAGTATTATCTTAAGAACCCATTGCAGATCAATCATTGTTAAGTGGCACGCTTCCAAATTGGTCCTGATCATACAGCGCTTTTTGGTACTTCTGCACTTTCTATGACTTGAAATAAAATTACAGCATGTTATATATGATTGAATACCATTAATATTGACTATTGCTCTGCTTATCTCCCAAACTGGCAATGACAGACTGTGAGGGAGATGAGTGTGAAGCAGTTAAATATTCCACATAATATATGTCTAATAAATACACTGTTTTCATTAATCATTCTGCAGAGATTTTCCACTTCATTCCAACAGTTTTCAATTAAAGTTGTAAGAATTACAATTACTTTAAAATAGTAAACTTCATTCTACACCAAGCATTAGTTATGCCAGCATTAGTTATGTCTAATTCTTAGAAAAAATGAGCTATGGCAGATTTATGTTTTTTTTTTTTTTAATTTTATTTCCTCACACATTTCAGTACGAATTGAGAAGTGAGGATATTATTTAATGACTAGGCATTAAGTAGCCATAATGTGTGTGTACAGAGAAAGATGCTTACTTGCTAACTTGCAGGCAGCAGGAACTGTGGCAAATTCAGTAAATTAATTTGTAAGAGAAGGAACTCTATGTAAAGGAAATCTTTACAATGTGACGGAAGAAATGGTTTAATTTTGAACACTGAAATATGCTCAATTCATAGCAACTGTGGCTTTATTAGATTTGGGCTCTGATGTGTTTCCCTTTTTTTTTTTACTTTGAAATACCACGTGAATCAAAATCAGACTATGTCAGACAAATATCATATGCATTAGAATATGACATTGTTGACATTCAGGTGAATTCTTAATCAGAATATACAGTTAAGCAACATACTATTTTTATTATATGGTTACCATAATTATGCTCATAGGTTACCATAATTATGCTCATATTTCGTCATAATTCATCTGTTTTAGGCTATTACCACCAATTCAGGTATATATGCAACACGCTTCCCTTATTTACTCTTTTTTTTCTTTGAAAACTGATTGAGTAATATATAGGGGGAAAAAAGTAAACATATACTGAATAAAAAAAAAATGCTTTGTCATGTGTGTTCCCATTCTTCTATATTTTCTCTCACATTTTTATTTTAAAAAATTTTATATTCCCTCATATAAAATTACTCAATTCCTTACATGGGCTACAAGAAGCTTCTTTTATGTCCTTATCTACATGATTTTTTTCTGTTTTTAAATGAAAGTTTCTTAAAATGTTTTCTTTATTTTTTTTTTTCCCCCGTCCCCTTGGATAACAGGAGCCCTTGATCTGTAATTATGATGATTTACTGCAAATATCAGCAAATATATAGTTTCTTAATTTATTCAAGTAAGCAAAAGCCTTCACTTTTGAATATAATACTAATTAACTAAATGCTTAGAATCATAGAATCATAGAATTTCCTGAGTTGGAAGGGACCCACAAGGACCATCGAGTCCAACTCCTGTCCCTGCATAGGACAACCCCCAAGATTCACACCATATGTCTGAGGGCATTGTCCAAATGCTTCATGAGTATTGTCAGGCTTGACACTGTGACTACCTCCCAGAGGAGCCTGTTCCAGTGCTCCACCACCCTTTGGGTGAAGAACCTTTTCCTAATATCCAACCTAAACCTCTCCTGGCATATCTTCCTGCCCTTCCCTCAGGTTCTATCATTGGTCATCAGGGAGAAGAGATCAGTGTCTGCTCCTCCCCTTCCCTTTGTGAGGAAGCTGTAGACGGCAATGAGGTCTCCCCTCAGTCTCCTCTTCTCTAGACTGAACAGACCAAGTGACTTCAGCTGCTCCTCATACAGCTTCCCCTCTAAACCCTTCCCCATCTTCGTGGCTCTCCTCTGGACACTCTCTAGTAGCTTCGTATCCTTTTTGTACTGTGGCACCCAAAACTGCACACAGGACTCAAGATGAGGCTGCACCAGTGCAGAGTAGAGAGGGATAATCACCTCCCTTGACTGGCTAGCAATACAGTGCTTGATGCACCCCAGAACTCGGATGGCCCTCTTGGATGTCAGGGCACACTGTTGGCTCATGTTCAACTTGCCATCAAACAGAACCCCCAGATCCCTCTCTGCAGGGCTGTTCTCCAGCCTCTCGTCCCCCAGTCTGTATGTACATCCATGGTTGCCATGTCCCAGGTGCAAAATCTGGCACTTGCCCTTCTTAAACTTCATATGGTTTGTGATTGCTCAGCTCTCTAATTTGTCCAGATCTCTCTGCAGGGCCTCTCTGCCCTCAAGAGTGTCAACAGCTCCTCCCAATTTTGTGTCATCAGCAAACTCTGGTAACAAACCTTCAAGTCCTGCATCCAAGTCATTTATGAAGATATTGAAGAGCACTGGCCCTAAGATGGATCCCTGCGGAACCCTGCTAGTGACTTGTTGCCAGCCCAATGTAACCCCATTTACTATAACCCTTTGAGCCCGACCCATCAGCCAGTTGCTCACCCATTGCATTATGTGTTTATCCAGCTGTACGCTGGACATTTTGTCCAGGAGCATACTGTGAGAGACAGTGTTGAAGGCTTTACTGAAATCCAAAAAGATTACATTGACTGGCTTCCCTTGGTCAACTAGGTGGGTAACCTTGTGTAGAAAGAAATTAAGTTAGTTAAGCAGGACTTTCCCCTCATGAACCCATGCTGGCTGGGACCAATGACTGTGTTGTCTTTCAGGTCTTTTTCAATGACTCCCAGAACAATCTTCTCCATGATTTTGCCAGGCACAGAGGAGAGACTGACAGGCCTGTAGTTACTGGGGTCGTCCCTGTTGCCCTTCCTGAAGACTGGGACAACGTTTGCGAGATTCCAGTCAACTGGCACCTCTGCAGATTCCCAAGAGCATTGAAAAATCATTGAGAGAGGTCTGGCTATGACATCAGCCAGCTCTTTAAGTACCCTCGGATGAATCCCATTGGGCCCCATTGACTTATAGGGCACCAGCTGGAGCAGCAAATCCTGCACAGGTTCGGGGTTGGTTGGGAGTTTGTCATTCTCACAGTCATGGTTCTCTAGCCCAGGTCTCTGGGGGGCCCCAGAGCCCATCATCGGTGTTGAAGACCGAGGCAAAAAAAGCCTTAAACGTCTCTGCTTTGTCTATGTCCTTGTTTGTGAGGTGACCATGCTCATCAAGTAACAGGCCAATGTTATTTTTCACCTGCCTTTTGCTATTAACATATTTTTAAAAAGCCCTTTTTATTGTCCTTCACAGTACTGGCCAGCTTCAGCTCTATTTGAGCTTGGGCCGAGCTAATTTCCTCCCTACAGTGGCGAACAGCATCTCTGTAGTCCTCCCATGTCGCCTGATCTTGCTTCTACTGCTCATACATTTTTTTTTTCACTTTAGTACTAGAAGAAGATCCTTACTCAGCCAAGCTGACTTTCTACCTCTCCTGCTTGACTTCCGACATTTTGAAATTGCCTGCTCCTGTGCTCTTAGGAGGTGGTACTTAAAAAGTAACCAGCCCTGATGGACCCCAGCACCTTCAAAAGCTTTTTCCCAGGGGACCTTCCTAAGTAGTTCCCTGAGCAGCCTGAAGGCAGCTCTCCTCATATCCAGAGCTGAGGTCTTGCTGGCAGTTTTCCTCCTGTTACCATAGATTTTAAACTTGACTGCTTTGTTGTCACTGTGGCCAGGGCAGCCACCAATCACCACTTCGCCCACGAGACCCTCTCTGTTAGTAAGCAGCAAGTCAAGGAAGGCACCCTTCCTGGTTGGTTCTCTTAGTAATTGTACCAAGAAGGTATCATCCCGATGTTTTAAGAATCTTCTGGCCCTGCTTGTACCAGCTGTGTGGTATTCCCAGTTGACATCTGGCAAGTTGAAGTCCCCCATAAGGACAAGGGCAGATGACTTAGAAGCATCCCTTAGTTCCTTAAAGAATAACTCATCCGTGTCGTCATCCTGGCTGGGTGGCCTATAGTAGACTCCCACAACGACATCTGCTTTATTTGTCTGTCCCTTAATCCTTACCCAGAGGCTCTCAACTGTGTCATCGCCAACTGCTAGCTCCGTGCATTCCAGCCCCTCCACTAGATACAATGCCACCCCCCAGCCTCGCCTGCCTTGCCTATCCTTCCTGAAGAGCCTGTAACCATTCATCATGTCTAAATACTTGCTATTTACCAGCCTTTAGAATTGCATACTACCACAACTCAGAACTTAAATCTTTATAGTTTGTGCCAGTAACTCTTAGGATAGTCAGGCAGATGCCACAGGTTGCCCAGAAAAGTTGTGCAAACTCTGTCCTTCAAGGTTTTCAAGACCTGAAAGATCAGAGCAACATGGTCTGATCTCTGAGCTGACTCTGATTTGAGCAGGAGTCAGACCTCCAGAGGTCACTCCTAATCTGAATTATTCTATGTTTATATGATTTGAAGTTTAGATGTCTCCATTTTGTTATCAATAGAACAACCTAAGGAAAAAAATTGCTAAAAATACAATCAAATAATTTAGGACGTGGTGGTGGTGGTGATGAGAGAGTGCAGGAAGTTTTGGGGTTTTTTGGTGTTGTTGGGTTTTTTGTGGGTTGTTTTTTTTTTTCTATTGCCTTTTTAAAATCATTTTTTTTCAATAGACTCTGCTTTTGTTGTCCAACCCATTTTCATTATAGCCTTTGTTCTATATATGTTGTGATGTTTATTTTATACACAAGAGACAGAATTAATGTCACCTAAATTTGGCAATCTGAAATACCTTATGGAGTCCAATCTAATTTTTTATTCTGTCTCAGTAGTTAACAGAAAGAAAATAGCATCTCTTGAGAATGGCTAATATAATCAAAAAATAGATATTTAAAATGGGAGGCATTAATTTTTGATTAATTAATTAATTTTTGAAACCTCTTGTCTTCTTTACTGAAGATTCCAGATGATTAGCAAGGAATTGATGTGACATCTAGACAGTCAAAGTAAGGATAAAGTAATGACATCTACTAATATTAGTTTGGTTAGCATAGTTTCCAGATGGTATTTTGTGTATAATTATGTTCAGATATGATCAAAGATTTGTATTCTTGTGGTCCGTTTGCACTGGCTGATCAAGACTTACCACTGATACACCCTGCAAGTGAGTTTATAAACTGAGGATTTTTCCCCATCTTAATATGGCTTATTTGGATTTGTTACCAGATTAGTTGACATGGGATTTAGATTTACAAGTACATCAGGCATAATACTTACAAGATGTGTATCTTTGGCCACTACACTTGCCTGATTTAAAAGTTATCTCCACATTTCTCGTCTCATTCTTTTCAACAACTTCAAATCTATCTCTAAATTTGAAAATTTACGAATCTGAAATGCAAGGAATCCAATGCATAATTAGAATTTTCTAATCATAGAATCATAGAATGGTTTGGGTTAGAAGGGACCTTAAAGACTGTCTAGTTCCAACCCCCCCCCTGCCATGGGCAGGGACACCTTCCACTAGACCAGGTTGCTCAAAGCCCCATCCAGCCTGGCCTTGAACACTTCCAGGGATGGGGCATCCACAACTTCTCTGGGCAACCTGTTCCAGTGTCTCACCACCCTCATTGTAAAAAATTTCTCCCGTATATCTAACCTAAATCTACCATGTTTCAGTTTAAAGCCATTACCCCTTGTCCTATCGCTACATGCCCTTGTAAAAAGTCCTTCTCCAGCTTTCTTGTAGGCCCCCTTCAGGTACTGGAAGGTTGCTATAAAGTCTCCCCGCAGTCTTCTCTTCTCCAAGCTGAACAACCCCAACTCTCTCAGTCTGTCTTCATAGGAGAGGTGCTCCAGTCCTCTGATCATCTTCGTGGCCCTCCTCTGGACTTGCTCTAACAGGTCCATGTCCTTCTTATGTTGGGGCCCCAGAGCTGGATGCAGTACTCCAGGTGGGGTCTCACAAGAGCAGAGTAGAGGGGCAGAATCACCTCCCTCGACCTGCTGGCCATGCTTCTTTTGATGCAGCCCAGGATACGGTTGGCTTTCTGGGCTGCAAGTGTACATTGTCAGTTCATGTTGAGTTTCTCTTCCACCAGTACCCCCAAGTTCTTCCCTGCAGGGCTGCTCTCAATCCCTTCATCCCCCAGCCTGTATTTCTACTTGGGATTGCCCTGACCCATGTGCAGGACCTTGCACTTGGCCTCGTTGAACCTCATCAGATTCGCACAGGCCCGCCTCCCAGGCCTGTCAAGGTCCCTCTGGATGGCATCCCTACCCTCCAGTGTGTCGACCGCACCACTCAGCTTGGTGTCATCTGCAAACTTGCTGAGGGTGCACTCAATCCCACTGTCCATGTCACTGACATAGATGTTAAACAGCACCAGTTTCAATACTGACCCCTGCGGAAAGCCACTTGTCACTGGTCTCCACTTGGACATTGAGCCATTGACCACAACTCTCTGAGTGAGACCATCCAGCCAATACCTTATCCACCGAGTGGTCCATCTGTCAAATTCATGTCTCTCCAATTTAGAGACAAGGATGTCGTGTGGGACATTGCCAAATGCTTTTTACAATTCCAGGCAGATAACATCAGTTGCTCTTCCTTTACCCACCAACACTGTAACCCAGTCGTAGAAGGCCACCAAATTTGTCAGGCAAGATTTGCCCTTAGTGAAGCCATGTTGGCTGTCACCAGTCACCTCCTTATTTTCCATGTGTCTCAGCATAGTTTCCAGGAGAATATTCTACAAATATTTCCTGTATTTTCCATGCACAAAATAAACTATGCATGTTATTTTTATAATGCTAGATAAGAACTGTTACATTATGCAAGCATGAGAAGATAAGGGTTAATTAAGTCTTTGGTTAAGATGCACAAATAAGCTATTAATTCATTATGTCAATCAGGTTCACATATGGAATAGGCATTTTGGTAAATATGAGTCATCATATACAAACTCAGAAGCAGGAAATATTTTTGTCATAATAGCAATAAGAACTAATTTCCATTGCTGAGTTAGTGAGCACCCCTAAATGTGATTATTTGTTATTGTAGAAGTAGAAAGGTTTGCTCCTGACTGGGAGAAATGAGACTACTAAATCCTCAGGGATACATCACTCTTGTATTTGCTTCTTTTGTGCAAAGGCTCTTGCATCACTCATACGACTTTCAGGAAAGCTTCTTTTCTACAGACAATTCAAATCTAAAAGAATTTTGACTTGATGCCTAGAAAGCAATTTAGCAAGCAATTTAGTTTTTGAAGGGAATACTAAAGCTATCCCATAGCTTTTGTTCTCAAGAACAGAAACAACCCAAGTGGAAGACTGTCAAATTCAGTTTTGAAAGAGCGCTCTTCAAGACTCTGAAAGGAAAAAAGCCTAGCAGTGATCTGAAGGAGAAAAGAGTTAAAGACCTTCCCCTCTTTTCCGTCTCTATAATTTTTTGAAGCATAAGCTTCATTATTGTATTGTTGATCGGATGTTACAGAAAGACGTTTCTTTAAGCTGCTAAGCTGCTAAACCTCCAAAAGAGAAAATGGCCAGAAAGAAGAGAAATACATCTGATACCTGAACAAAGAGAGATTTCAAATGGAAAATAATACCATAATAATTTAAAAGATAATTCTCTGGACAGGAACAAAGAGATTTTAAGGATAATTGGATTTTTTTTTTCTTATTCTGTGACAAAGCAATCTGATACCATTTTAAGTCCCCTAAATGTCAGGTGTGTTACAGTTGCCAGAAACAAGTCTGAGGCACGGAGACTTGATCCCATTATATGAAGAACCTAATTGAACAGGTGATTTTTAGTTTTGAGGGTTTAGTTGTAATCATCTAGCTTTTGAGTCACTGAATAATATCTTAAGGTAAAATCTAAATTTATCATCAGATCTCAAACACCTGAGAAGAATTATTTTGAGAAGAAATAATTTGTATAAAGTAGGAATAAAAATATTCTACAGAATTAATAATTTTAATTATGGGAATTTTACTAACTGTAAAGACAGGGACAAATTCTCCAAATAACAACAGCTTCACAAAACTATTTACTAATGCTGCTCATATGTAAACACAGAACTTGGGTAGGTCTTAGTAGGTATTTTTATGGAAAAGCCTCGCTGCTGTTGGATATATTGCCAAATCTAGAAGTAGCAGGAACTACTAATCACCCTTCAGCATCGATATACAGAACCAGACTATAAATATAGTGTTGGAATCTGCTAGTTCAAAGTAGTTGTCTGAGGTATACTCTGTTTTACTAAATAATGATGAGGCTTTCTTTGCTAGCAAGAGACTTGATCAATGGCACAATGTCCCCAAGTCCTAAACTTCCTGTTGCTGTCCTAAGAAACTTTTTAGAATAAATCTTCAACATTAGGAGGTTATGTAGGTGAGCCAGAGGGTTTTTTAGGTTACCCCTCCCCCCGTTTTTAAAAGATTCTTTTTACTCATCAGTTAACTGGGAATAAAAAAGAAGAAAAGAAAGTGGTAGAAGTTAATAATAAAGAGCACAGGAACTTTGCAAGATACTAATTCATTGAATGAAATGTTAATAGCTATACACAAATCACTTCTTAATAAATCAAGAAAATAGTGCTCAAGGAAATGTCAAGAGGCTTTCTGTCCATCCATTAAAATTGCACCCTTTCATTAAATCAATAAACCAGAAGGTAACATTATCTTCTACAGACTTGAATGTGTTCTTCACAAGTAAAATGGAAGAATTGCATCCACTTATACACAAATGCTATTGCATTAGAAATTATTACCTTTCTTTTAAAGAACTGGTCATGCTGTTTATTGAAAGAAATAAATCAACTTTATTTTCGTTACTGGGTATTTAAAGATTGTTGAAATCGTAATATCTGAGGAGTCATAAACCAGATTGAAGAACACTGCAGCTTGTCTCACTTTTCAGTCTGAATGAATGGTCGTTTCACGTCCTGACTCCTTTTCAAGACATGCCAGTTGTTCAATGGATTTATTCTTCCTCCAGTCCCTGTGTGGTTAGTCAGCGGGGGGAGAGGGGAGGCAGGACTGTATTTTGCAACTTTTAAACACTATCAGGGAATCAAGAGAAAGGAATCAAGATGTCACAGAATACATAAAGATAGCACCTAGCAAACCCAGGACTGAGGAGGAAGAAATCCTCACCATTTGCATAATTTCACATATGACCTCAGGATGATGATGACTTCTTGAAAATCTACCTTCTCCTTTCAGTTCTTTAAAGGTCCAGTGGAAGGTTGAGCATGACATAGAGAAATAGGAGTAAATACTTGAAGGTTATGCATGACAATTATAATTGTTCTATTAATGAGACGTTTCTGCATTAGTTAGATCATATGGACTGTTAAATCATTAATCTGTCTAATTTGTGGGTCTGTGTATAGGGTGCGTTTCCTTTTCCCCAGAACAATAATCTGAATGTAACATAACTGAAACCATGGAATGGTGGAGTGGAAAATTCAACCACTGTTTTAAGATTGAATAACAGTACGACTACAGTGAATCCTTACACCAGAACATGCTCAAAACAAAATAACACAAATTAGATAAGTGATCAAGTATGTTACACAAAATATTCCTGGGTGACAGCCCAGATTTCAAATGAATAAGATAATCATTGTATTTTTGGTAGTTTTCCATTTGCATTTCTGTTCTGCTTATGAAAAAAATCTCAAGAAAATTGTTTTTATCTCATAAAAAACAAGTGGTTTTAATTATTATTTTTTATTTTAAAATTTATTGAAGTAGGGAAAAGCACTCTTTTCCTTGCTGCCAGCTCTGGCTATCAAATATAAGCAACAAGAATCTAGCAAGCTATCCAATAATTTGTATATACTAAAGCTGGAAACACTACTGATTTATGAAGAAAATGGGTGAGACTATCTTACAATTTTGGTTCATACCACGAGTACACTTTTAAAGGGAATCTCCAAATTGCCACATTCACTGAGGACTTTTAGTTTGATACAGGCAGTAGTTTTCAACATGAGTGGATTAACTGGATGATGAACTCCAAGAATTCCTCTGATGCCTCCACTTGTTGATGAATATTCCATCTAGGACAAAGATTTTAATTTTTTTCTTAACTAAAACTCCAGAAATGCATATGGTGTGGATACTGAGTCCTCAAAATCCTGTTTGTCTATACAACCACTTTTATTGTGCCACAATGTATGCTAATGTAGATCTACCAATGTTGCACAAGATGTTATTGCAAAAATATGTCCACTAAACATGACTAAGAGCAAGTTCTTTTCCTAAGCTTTTAAATAGTTATACTCATATTTTTGCAAAATCCAGAGCTCATCTGCTATCTATGTTTTGACTGTACAAAAAAATAGCATAACATTGAACTTTTAGTCCTTGTCTGCATGAAGATTTCCTACGTAATCATATTCTGGGCCATCTGAGGTACATCTGTACCTTTCACATATTTAAGTTTCACTGAAACATGAGAATATGCTTATCCATTTCCTGAAAGGATTCATGTGTTTTAGGAGAGTTAGATGATTGACAGAAACACTGATGGTCAGCTACAATGTGCTACAATTTACAAAAAATATTTTCCTAATATTAATACCCACAATAATAACTGTAAAGCAGCAGCCTTGAGTTGGCATAGGTTGTCATTTTTGGGGGGGCTTCATACCATTTGTCATAAGAAAAGTAAACAAAATTATTGTATTGATTTCAATTTTATTTAAGGTAGGAGAATAATCTTTCATTTCCAGTACTTATTACCATGAGTCTCATTTTATTTAGAATCTCAAAATATAATAGCCTGAGCTATAAAACATAACAAATTTCACTGAATTCCCTATCCTCAGACTCTAAAGAATGGGTTGCCTGAAAGAATATAACTCAAGTTTAATATTCTTAGAACTCTCCCTTTCAACTCTGTAAGTATAGTAATTAGCTATTTTTTTTTCTTATCTAAAGCAAGACTGTAAAAAGGTCATATGCATAAAAATAGTGAAAAATGTATCCTCCATGAATACACTTCAGCTTTAAGTCATGTGTGTCCAGAGGTTTTAGTGGAAACTACAACCACACATAGCATGATGGAAGGATAATCTAAAAACCCCAAGTAAAATCCCATTAGCTGTCTAAACCTAGCCCATAAGAAAAAAATAAGCATGGGGGTATTTCTGATCTGTTGGCAATTTTTTGGAGTAGACATGCATAGACTGTAGAACTGCTCTGGACCTATTGCTCAAAGATGAGAGTGAATGCCTGCAAATATTATTTAAAAAGGTATGCAATTTCTGTCTTTTCTTTCTTCTTCTTTTCAAATATAGACCTATTTTCTTTGAGATCTAATATCCCAGTTGTAAGATCAATTGCTTCAGGAGTATGAAAAAAATCAAATTTCATTTTGGCTTTGTGACTTTCAAATCCAAAATTCCAATTTTCCTGTTCCCATGTGGATTTCTCAATATCAACATATAGTCTATGAGAGAGCATGCATCATAGCTTCTGCTGTGGCTGATTCATGGTAAAGCAAAGAACATAAATAATAGATCACGGTCCATAGCAGCTGGCTGAGACTCTGGTTCCTGCTATAGAGCAATTCATGCTTATTTAATTGTGCCAGGTCATAGAACAGATCCAGAAATAATTAACAGTGAAAAAGTCTTTTTCTTTTAGCCCTGAAGGTTAATGCATTCCATAACTTCAGGCTGATGCAGAATAAACACTTTTCTGGAAAAGCGGGAGCAAGGTAAAAAGATAATTTTTATATGATGGTTTGTCTTAAATGTTGATCCTGTCTTGCCCATGCAGAATTCTAGAATCTCATTTGTTTTATCCCACTCCAACCTAGAAGGTCTTTCATGGCCAAGACCTTGAGCATGGGGACACCGTGCCTATACTTGTCATCTTCCACGTTATTATCATGTAGATAACCCAAGGATAAGTTATGGTCAGAGTGTTTTATATTCAGTTGAGTATGTTGGCTTTGTCCCTGTGGAGCTGGCAAACAAAGGGGGAAGTATGAGCAGTCTCTCTGAGGAATATTGCCAGACAAACTGGAAATTAAGACCTTCTAATAAAGTCACATTAGTTGAAATACAGAAAAAGTTTGGGCACTACCTTACTGTTAAACAGTGTTGACATAGGCACGTAAGTCAGAAAACAGTCGTGTCAGGCCCAGAGCCACCATCACTGAAGCTTTTACATTGCTATAAACATATCAATGCATGTTGGATTATGCTGGGTTTTCATTTCATTCCAGATTTCAAATCAGATTAGTAAATAGCTTTAAAGACAAATAAACAAAATCTTTCCTAAAGTTACTTGCCCATGTAGTAAGCTATAGCAAGTAACCCAAATACAAGTAGGTGGTCTGTATGGTTTTCAGTAGGAGGAGGTGAGCCACGTTATGAAAACAGTTAAGATTTGTTGGAAAATACATGTTACATGTTATCGTGACAAGGAATTTCTGAAGTGAGCAAAGAGAAGAAAATTGTAATCAATGCCATTGTAACACTGGTGATTTACATTGACTGATATGCCAAAACAAGTTCTCAACAGAATAATGAGTTGTATTCATGTCAACCATTTTTTCTTTCTTTCCTTGATTGTAATTCCTCAACTGCACAAGCAAACTTCATTACAACAACCAAAGATATTCCAGTTCCAAATAATCCGTCTACTTATGCAATACAGAATAGAGGTGAATGAATGAACCATCAACTGACTGCTGAAGAAGAAATTATAGTCAGGGTTAAATTTTACTTTAAATTTGTGCATCTTACTTTAAATCATGTGCATCTGATTTAAGCTTATCATCCTTTTAACACAATTCAGTAGGCAGAAACAAATTTTAATTTTTCAAAATTAATTGAACTACATTATTGAACCACAATACTGAATATTGTTACAGTGGAAATACAGCAGCCTATGAATCAAAGTGAAAAGAAACAGGTCATCTCAAAGTCTTCAGCTGTCAGATGAGTTCTAAGTGACTGGTAAAAAGTAAATAGACAAAATATAAGTTATGAGGGGTGCTTGGAGAAACAATGGGTGCTATGAAAAATTTCCAGGTAAAGCTTTGGCAGTTTGAAATGTTGTTATGAAGAGAAAAAGAAACACATAAAATTTGACAATGTTTATATTCCATTTTGTAGCTTAGTTTTCTGCTGAAAACCAAGATATAGCAAATGCTACAATGCCTGGCTGAAAACTCTAGTTAGTATTGCAATAAACCCCAATGTGTCCCATTTCTATACTTGAAGAAACAAGAATTTTGGGTACAGTGAAACATAGAATTGTAATTTAATTTTGTTTTCCTTCTCAGTGTGTGTGCTTGACTCTCAATAGTGACTCCAGCTGTGCACAGGAAATAACATAAAATCTTTAGGCCTAGATTTTCAAACATAGATGAAAAGGTCAAGAACATTTTATGCAGAAAACAAATGTCAAGAAACATGAATTTCAAAATGGTCCTCTTGTTCTACTTGTCCATCTGTTTTTAAAAATGTTTTTGAATGGATACTATCTTAACATTATAAATGTACTAGTTGAGCATTTCCTAGATCTAGCACTGACAGTATATTTTCACAGTGCTACCCCTGTATAAAGTAAATACTGTAAAATCGGGTGTAAAATATATGAGGATGGGAAAGACCAGGGTTTTTTTCATTGTTTTAGTCCCCCTCTACCCTGACAGCTATATCTGTCAGTCACTTACCACAGAGACATCACTCTGTTTCTGAGGATTCTCTTTCTGAGGCGTGTTTCTGAAGACTGGGCTGTACTGAAAGGTAAGGATAACAATTTGTGTAGGGGAAACTTCCAAGCTGATGCTCCCTGGAATGATGGGTGTGGATGGGATTTATGTGTGTGTAGCAAAAGCCTAAAAAGGGTCTCTGAGGAGACAGACGTAAGTAGTGGGCAGAAGCTACTCTTCTGAAGGACTTGCTCAATTTAGGATAAAATTGTGGAATTCTGGGTGATCATGACTTACAGCAAACAGTGGGGAATACAATGAGAGGACTCCAAGCACAAGGCAAACAAACTGGGACCCACTAAGTCACAGTGACTATAGTCCAAAAGGTCTGTGATGGAGAACTATTTTCTAGCCCATCAAGGAAGTTTTCCCTACATTTGGAGGTAGGGATTGTGCTGCAGTCTTCATGATGGCCATGGGGTCTTGGTCATTCCAAAGATCTTTTTGGTAGTGAAGTGTAATACTTTGTCCAGCAGCTCAGATGTATCTCAGAAAAGGTCTTACAGATTGATGGTAAAGATCTGCTTGTTGTAATGGAGCACTCAACAATGCAGTAAAGGAGAAATACGTAGGCTCCATGTAAGACTGCTACAGGTATTTAGGTAGTAGGTGTGGATCTCGCTGCAGATACAAATGAGGCCCTGCCTCATCAGACATGTTATCATGCTCAGGTCTTGTCTCCCTTTCCATGAGGGAGCATCCAGCTCTTGATGCTCCTGGCGGTTACCTCAACCTATGTCAGGCCCTGAGGTGAGCATGATGAAGCCTGGCCCTTAGGCTATGCAGAACCTGCCCACAAAACTGTCCCTGTCCAGACTTCCAAGGACCCTGAACCTAGATTGCCCTAGGCCCTTAAGTTGGTAACATTCAGGCTCCAAAGTAATACCCACTTTGGCTCCAGGGACCAACAGTATCTACTCCCCACAGTGGCAACTCTTGACAGCCCAGGGCTCCAGGGTTCCTCCAAATACTGGTCCTGGGATCCACAGCACAAAACTCTCCTTACCCCAAGGAAAATGAGCCCTGCTCAGTCCCCAGTAGCATCTTACAGGAAAGATAGTATTTCTTTATCAAGGCACCATGGTTCTCAGGGTCAAACTGTTTAAAAGGATGATGGCTACATACTGACCCCCTAGGGTCATCATACTGAGTCATCAATCAGGGACTTATACCACAAAAATGTGACTAGAAATTTAAGGTTAGGGACAAATCCTGAAGTTCCACTTGAAGTGAGGTATAAAAGGGGTTGCCCAAGGAAGGGACTGGCTGCCACAGTCCTCCGACAGTAGAAAGCTTTTGGCAGCCCACCCCTTCCTTAGCCAGCCCCGTTGCAGCTCTCCTCCAACTGGATGCTCTATAACATGTCTCTGCCACAACCGTAACCGCGTGCTTGGGGCTTAGTCTCCTTGGCTCAGGCTTACTCCAAGACCTCCAACCATTGCTCTGTTGAGTAAGATTACAAATAAAAAATCTTTTGGCAGCCCAGCTTTTCTTTGGGTGGCCTTTCTGCATCCCCATTCTAACTAGCACCCCAGGCTTTATGAGTTCTTTCTGTCCAAACCTTATCCGACATGAATGAGGAATTAGCTGGATGGCTGTGTCCAAAGAGTTAGAGTCAACGGCTCAATGTCCAAGTGGAAAACAGTAATGAGTAATGTCCCTCAAGGGTCCGTACTGGGACCAGTACTATTAAATATCTTCATCAAAGACACAGACAGTGGGAATACGTGCACCCTCAGCAAGTTTGCAGACTACACCAAGCTGAGTGGTACAGTTAATATGTCTGAGGGAATGGATGCCATCCAGAGAGACCTTGACAGGCGAGAGAAGTAAGCCCATGCAAGCCTCATGAAGTTCAACAAGGACGAGTGGAACGAATATCCTATAAGGAGTGGCTAAGGACTTTGGGCTTGTCTAGTTGGGAGATAAAGAGGCTGAGAAGTGACCTCATTGCTCTCTGCAGCTTCCTGAGGAGGGGACATGGAGAGGGGCGTGCTGATCTCTTCTCCCTGGTATCCAGTGATAGGACATGTGGGAATGGTTCAAAGCTGCACCAGGGGAGGTTTAGACTGGACATTAGGAAGCATTGCTTTACCAAGAGGGTAGTCAAACACTGGAACAGACTTCCTAGAGAGGTGGTCGATGCCCCATGCCTGTCAGTGTTTTAGAGGCATTTGGACAATGCCCTTAACAACATGCTTTAAGTTTTGGTCAGCCCAGAACTGGTCAGGCAGTTGGACTAGTTGATTGTCGTAGGTCCCTTCCAACGAAAATACTCTATTCTATGCTATGCTATGCTATGCTATGCTATGCTATGCTATGCTATGCTATGCTATGCTATGCTATTCTGTTCTAAGTGCAAGGTCCTACACCTGGGTCAGAGCAATCCTAAACATGGATACAGGCTGCAGGACAAGTGGATTGAGAGCAGCCCTGCAGAGAAGGACTTGGGGGTACTGGTGGATGAAAAATTGGACGTAAGCCATCAATAAGTGCTTACAGCCGAGAAAGCCAATCATGTTCTGAGATGCATCAAAAGCAGCATGGCCAGCATGTCAAGGGAGATGATTCTTCCCCTCTACTCTGCTCTTGTGAGACCCCACCTGGAGTAGTGCATCCAGCTCTGGGGCCCCCAGTACAAGAAAGACATGGACCTATTAGACTGGATCCAGAGGAGGGCCATGAAAACGGTCAGAGGGCTGGAACACCTCTCCTATGGAGAAAGGCCAAGAGAGTTGGGGTTGTTCAGTCTAGAGAAGGGAAGGCTCTGGCAAGACATTATTGTAGCCTTTCAGTACTTAAAGGAGGGTTTCTAAGAAATGCAGAGAGAGACTTTTTACCAAGGCCCATAGTGACAGGACAAGGGGTAATGGTTTTAAACTGAAAGAGGGTAGGTTTAGATTGAACATAAGGAAGAAATTTTTTACGATGAAGGTGGTGAGGCACTGGAACAGGTTGTCCAGAGAAGTTGTGGATGCCCCATCATTAGAAGTATTCAAAGTCAGGCTGGATAGGGCTTTGAGTAATCTTTGAGTGAAAGATGTCCCTGCCCATGGCAGAGGCATTGGACTAGATGATCTTTAAAAGTCCCTTCCAACCCAAACCATTCCATGATTCTATGATTCTATGATTTTA
Organism: Nipponia nippon; assembly: GCF_047370975.1. Lineage (NCBI taxonomy): Eukaryota > Metazoa > Chordata > Aves > Pelecaniformes > Threskiornithidae > Nipponia > Nipponia nippon. The sequence continues at coordinate 78,131,774 of NW_028262336.1, forward strand.
TGATTCTATGATTCTATGATACTATGATCTTGACTGGCTGCCAGATGCTCACCAAGTCACTTTCTCACTCCCCCTCCTCAACAGGATGGGGGCAGGGGGAATAAGATGAAAAAGATTTTTGCTTCAGATAAAGACAGGTAGATCACTTACTAATTAGTGTCACAGGCAAAAGAGACTCAACTTGGGGAAATTAATTTCATTTTTTTCCATTAAAATAGATTTGGATAGTAAGGAACAAATTAAGAGAACATCTCCTCCTTCCTCCTTCTTCCCATTCTCAGTTTCACTCCTTCACTCCAGACTCTTCTACCTCCCTGCCCCTGAGAGGGGCAGAGGGAATGGGGCATGGGGGTTATGGTTAGTCCATAACGGTTCCTCTCTGCCACTCCTTCCTCCTCACATTTTTCACCTGCTCCAGTGAAGGTCCTCTCCATGAGCGAAACCCTCAGGAAAAAAACTGCTCACATGAGACACATTTCCTGTCAGGACGATTTGATCCATCATAGTCTTTCCATGGGCCACAGTTTCTTGAGGAAATATCCACCTGCACCAGTGGTCTCTCCACAGGCTGAAGGGAAATACCTGCTCCAGTGCCTGGACCACCTCCCCCCCCTTCCTTCTTCTTTGACCATGGTGTCTGCAGGGTTGTTTCTCTCAGTGAAGAGCTGCAAGGGGGAGAAGAACTACCAACAGTGGATGGGGATTAAATCATGGATTACTTGAGAGACAGTGAACCACAGCAGTTTATGAGTCTTAATGGGCTGCATCCAAGGGCACTGAGAGTTGGCTGATATCCTTGAAAGGACATCTTTTGAAGATCCTAAAGACTGGGGACAGTTCCTGACAACTGGAGAAATTCAGATAATACACTCATTCTTAAGGAAGTCCACCAGGTCAACCCAGGGAACTACAGCCTCCCTTCAGTTGCTGGGGCAATCATGGACCGAGTCCTCTGGCAATACATTTCTGGGTACATGAAAGAAGGTGATTTGGAAAGTCATCATGGATTTACAGAGGATAAATCATGCCTGACTAATCTGATTGCCTTCTCTAATAAAATGGCTGGATTTGTGGAAGAGGAAAGAGGACTGGTAATAATTTACTTTGTCTTTCACAAAGCTTTCAACACCATCTCCCACACTATTCTTTTATCTGAGTTAAGATGGTACAGTCTAAATAGGAGGACTTTCTCCTGCTTTCAGTATTAAACAAGTGTAACTCTGCTCCTTACCATAGTGTTAGCTCTAACCCAAACCCTGGATATTCACAAGACATCACTCCATCCAAGGATGACAATTTAATGAGAAGAGCATTATATCGTGATCCCACAATTGCTTCTCGTATTCTCATTTCATTACCAGCAGAAATGTGGTCTTTCTCCTCTCCTCATCCCTTAGGCAAACTCTAATGGTACTCCTTTCCCTGAACCTAGCTACTCACAGAAGACCCTATGTCATGAAGAGATGAAAATTTTTTAAAAAGATCATATTTTGGAAATCCCCAGTTTCATTAATCAACTTCATTTCATTCCCAGTTGAAGTGTAGCTGCAGTCTTCCTCCTTCTCTTTCTGCTACCTTAATGTAGCCTTAGTGCTAGCCCTAGTGCTAGGCCTAACCCGAATGCTAGCTGATCATGGGAGACACTACCCCATCCAAAGTCAGAAAGTTTCTGAGAAGATTATTATTTGGTCAGCCCTGACTCTCTTTTCTCAGCTTCCTTGATTCCCCCACTGGCTTTCTCTAGCCTGGCCCCTGATACTCTCAGCTAATGTCCTAGCCAAGCCTTGGTCTCCTTATTGATGGAGAATAATCAATTCCTTCCTTCCATCCTCCTTGGCCTCTCAGTGGTGGCTTGACCCCCAGCTTAATCTCCAATGCTTTTTAGTGGTGGTTTGATGTCCCCAGCGTGCCCTCAGGCTCTACAGCAATCCCCAGAGATACCCGGCCTGGCCTGGAAACCAGCAGACTATGTGCATGCTCCAGGTAAAAGCAGGACATTTTGTAACAAGTGTCCCTTTGAGTCCAAACCTTTGTACAGTGTGAGGACACATCTTAGGAAGTTGGCCTGAGGTCTCTGAGCACATTCCTACAGTCCCTAGGGCATGGCTGCTTGGAGTCATTTACACATAGCATAGCTGGTGACCTTGTGTAGAGCTGTTGTGGTGAAAGTTAGGAGCCTCAGCAAGGGCTTACCCTTATTTTCCTTAGGAGCTGCTTCTAAGCAGAGACTATGACCCTCAGCCCTTGCCTGAGCTGCAATTCAGCTGTGTTGCAGTCATGTCTGTGTCTACCCACACACTTCATTGATCTGTACCCTGATATGTGGAGTTGACTTCTCACCACAAATGTGCTCCATGCTCTGGGCTGGGAGCTGCCCCTGGCTGCCTCCCTGCGCCTGCCCTGCCCCCTTGCCGCGAGCACCTGGCCTGCTGGTCCAAGGATGCCTGCAGCTCCTGGCCCCCAGGGAACAGCCAGCCTGCACTATACCCTGACAATACTGATACATTTAACCATGGTATTGACATCATTATATGTTTGCATATTATTGTGTACTTATAAAAAAATACATTTCATCTGCATACTGAGTTTTGCATAACAACAAAGAAAGTGATGTAACAGCCATCCTAAGAGAAAAGCTAACTGTGGTACTGGAGTGCTGTGTGTAGTTTTTGGAGGTAGCTGTTCCAGATCAACTGCATTTCCCCACACATTTTCTAGGCAGTCAGGAGAAGTCCATGCAGGCTGAACTACCCACCAACTTTGTAGGTTCCTGGTAGGTACCTTGAGGCAGTCCATTTAGGCTGAGTCAAAGACCCATCATTATCCTGAAAAAGTCAAATGGCAGGCTGGTGTGTTAGAATGGAAAAAAGGGTATGTAGCCCAACAAGGCAATCCCACAGAGCACTTGAGTACGAGAATCTTTCAGTCTTCATGATTTTACGTTTTGCCACTAGTAGAAGAGAACTTTATGTCTACATGCTTTACTTGCTGTAAAAAGGGACCATTTTCAGTGAAGGGTGAGGGCAGCAGGAGTGGAGAATTTTAAGGCATTTAAAGTGTCAGTAGCTTTTACTATTGTTCGTTCTATTTCTATGGACATATGCTGGTGCTCTAAGATACTCTTTGTTTCTTAGATACCTTCAAAGGCTAGGCAAAATATGTCTGCATTTACCACCCTAAAGAAAGGTGACATATCTTCATGCTGTTAGATAGATCTGTGCCTAGCCAGAGCTAGCTCTTAATGACTGTTTATGTGAAAATACTCTCAGTATAAATCCTTCAGTACTACATCTCACTCTAGTGCAGCACATAAATCTTCTCTCTTGGTTTTATCATTTTGGTGGGTCAGATAGTCCCTGAGAGCTGTTAAAAGTGGGCTGATGTCACAGAATTACCTTTGACAGCAATTTTTATATGTGAAACTAATGAAATTTGTTTACACTCAACAACAGAAACAAGGCTTTATATCTGAAAAAAATAAGATACGTTCTCTTTCGGCATCCAGTGCTCTCTGAAAAATTCCTGTAGTTCTTTCTTACGTCCTTCCCACACCTGTTACTACCAAATGTAATCAAATCCAGTCTTTTCAATCTACTGGTTATCAGACTGCAGCCACAACTCTTGGCTCAGGATGAAGGAATCAGAGTAAACCGCAGCTCTGCTTCACACCTGGCCAGAGCTCTGCTAGGCCAACTGAGAAAGTCTTTTAATTTTATTTGCATGAAATGCTACTGAGAAAGGAGGGAAAGCTATGCTATATTTATACTATATAAGTTCCCTAGTATCAGTTTTGCTCTTCCTATTGACTAGGTGAAAATTGTCTTTACAGCCTTTTGAAACCCTATAAACCCTTAAGATATATCTGGTTTGAGCTGCAGCTATTTCTTTATTAATCTGAACATTTTTTGGCTTTGGCCCCTGTACATTATCTAAAGCTTGCTCAGCCAGCTGGCCTGAGAAAGAGACTAAAATTCATTAGAATGTGCAAAGAATATGCCTGGCATCACCATTGCAATTTCTGCATGACCAGCCCACAATCTACAAAGAAATTTCAGAAGGACTTTGTTGCCAGGACATCCATAGGAGATGGGAACAATGCCACAAAGACAATCCAGCTAAGGGTTAGTTTTCTGAGTACATATGAATAACTTGGTGTTCTCACTAAGTATCTACCCAATGATATGGTAAGTCCTTAAATATCAGATCTTTGCCTTTTAATTATTGCTTTTAGCAGACTCGTATGCTCATTCTCCAAGCTGTGGATAGGGACAATATAGATGCTTCTGGGCATTAAGCAGACTACTGAAGATGATCAGGAGGAAGCAGGTAGTCACTTTATTCCTGGCAACTGAGGGAAGATAAAAAAATATAAAGGATAATCTCTGATGATCTTAGAAGGTTTTCTGGAATGAAAAAGAAAGAAAAAAATTTAAAAAGAAATGAAGATGCTGCTCCTACTGACTCCAGTCCAACCCCATCAGTTTCCACAGACACTGAAATAGGGCCTAAGCCTTGGGAATGTTTTTGACTAAATGGGCCTTTTTAATTTTTGGAAGTATAGACTGGCTTCAGTCAGCTACTATTGAAAGAGACTGGGATTATCTGGTTCAACATGGCAGCAGTTATTAGCAAGCAGAGATTTTTCTGAGTGGCTATGTTAGCTTTAGTTTTTCCATTAATTTCATAATCTTTCATTTTGTCCATACTACTAAATTAAACAGTCATGGGGTTATTCCTGGACACTGACATACTCTTGTTTATGCTGCTTGTTTATGAACCAGGAGTATTTTACCTGCCCCTGGCATGGAATTGCACTGGGACAATCAGTCTTCTCCCAAGCACTTTGCAGACACGATAGGGAGGGAGCTAAGCACTGGCCAGGGATTATTTCTCGTACTAACTTTAAAGTAGTCTGGTTTGGATTCTAGGCAAGTTTAATAGTACATGCAGGGATAGACTGCTCTATTTAGCATCAGGGCAAGAAAACTTTCCCGGGCATTTTCTAGTCTCACAGGATAGGCATAGACCATGTGCTTTTATGTCTACATATCCCTTTTTCTCATCTCTCATCTCCTTGGTATCATCTGCAGGGTGGCTGTGAGAAGAATCTATTAACAGCATGTTGGCAGAGGAGACACAGATACCTCCATTCCTTGTTCCTTCTTCATATATATTGAAGATAATATTATTTACAAAGTTTAATTCATTTTAAACTTCCATAATAAAATGCATCTATTTTCCTCAGTTACTGACCCTATTTTCAACACAATTCCAACAAAAGCCCCTCCCCATCTTCATATATCTTTTCTCATGACTGCTTTAGTCAAAGTGTTGGCCACAGACAAAGTGTTACATTAAGATCACAGTTTTATAAATAAAATTACTCCTAGAAACATATTGCTTTAAAATTGAGTTTGTATTTAATATTTTTTTTACTTTTATTAAATTGGAAAATTGTATTTATTCCTTCTGTACCTCATATTCTGGACATGGTATTTTTCACATTTTTCACATTTCATAACTTGTTCAAACAGACAGAAAAAATCTCAGACGTTTATTCTCATTTAACTCAGAAAGAGAAAGAAAAGAGGAGAACTTTGATGTGGAATAGAATTCATGTTCATTTTCAGACTTAAACTTATTTATCTTAATTTAAAATAAAAAAGAGAAATCCGGTAAAGATAAATTGTTCTCTCTCCCTTGTTCCTAACTCCTTTGATTTCTTCACTTCCTTCCTATCCATGCATTTTTCCATTCTTCCAAAATGACATGAAGGCAATGTGATAGTTATCTCCTGGTAACTTAGCAGCTATGCAGGAAAAACAAGTCAGACTTTCTTCAGCTTACATTGAAAGTAGGCAACTTGTTTCTTCCTTCCTCCTTCACCTCTCAAAATCATGCGGTTTCCACTGTCATTACATTCAGTTTTAAAACTTGCAATTGTTTTAAAAGCTATTCTTAAATATGGAATCCAGATGGGCTTATTGGAGTAGGATGATACTAAAAAGATATTAACATATGTTCCCACTATCCATTTAAACACTGCTTGAAGCTGTGCTATGCCTATACATCAAATAAAGTGATGTAAGATCAGTTGCTTAATTATATACCTGTCATACATTTGTTAGCCTGACCAAGACCATACTATATCTTGCCCTGAAAACGATTAAACATTAGTCCTACGTAGAGCGAAAAAAAATCAGAACGGGTGCTGGAAACATTCATAGACCATTCATTCTTTTTCCTTCATCTCCTCCAAATTTCTATACCATAGGATAGACCAAACATTTATCTTCAGATGACTAACTTCAGGAAAGATGAATCCTAGTGTTAAAAGACTTGCACAAAGGACAGCTCATTTAAGAAGGCTTCTAGATTCTTTGGGGTCATTAGAATAATGCTAGAAAAATTTGATAAGTTTATTAAATTGAGTTCAATAACTTTTCTTTTTCTCTTACTTTCTTATATTCCTATGCACATATTGCTTTTTGTATAGTGTGAAACGTGTCCAGGAAGCATGTCTAAAGCATGTTTTCATTGTTCTAGAGGTTTCTGATATTCTCTCAAATATCTTGGACAGGCAAAACATTTGTTGTTATGTGAAAGAGAAAACTGCGCCAGACTAGCAAATATATTGTTAGTAGATAAAAGAAAGGAAGCTCTTTCACACATAGCTAAAAGCATCTTCATTTACTGGCCATTGTAGAAGTGAGGAAGGGTTTGGTGTTTGGGGTTTTTTTTTATTTTCCAAGAAAAGAAGCAGAGAAAACATAAACCTGAGTTATTTATGAACACCTGGTAAAATTAGCTGTATTATATGACTATATCTAGCATCTACTCCTATTACTGAGAAAGATTATTGTTTTCCTGGTTTAAAGGGAAATTGAAAATAAATATTAAGATAATATGAATAAAAATTTTAGGTTAAAATGTTTTGCTTTCATGGCTACAATGTAATCAGAAAATAACTTTGTAAAGAAATGACTTTTGTAATACTTTGCAAACTTTTAATCAAAATGTCCAGGCTAATTATTTTGTACTTAATTACACACAGAAATCATCCTAAGAGTGTTGTTAATATTAATGTGGAAGACCACTGTGTATAAGCAATGTGGAGGAATAAAGATGATAATAGTAGAGAAAAGTCAGGGTATGGTTACTTATGCTTTGGCTAAGAAGATGTCTTTAACACTTATTGTTCATCTTCCTTTAAGTTAAGGGTGTCAGAGGTAAAAAGAAGCAGAAAAAGTAGATGGCAATTGAGCCCCATCTCAATCTCTAATTTGAGAGGTTAGTAAACCTCAACGTGGATTTTATATTGTGTATGTACTGAATACTTGGGTATATATATCAGAACACTTAAAATAGATACTTCCGCCTTTCTGGAAGATGAATGGAAAGTTAGCATAGAGTATTCAGTGATGCCATACAAAGTGGGATGATGGGAGGAAATCAGAAGACATGGATTGACAAAGATTTGGTGGTCAGATGGAAAACAAGCTTGGAACCTGCAATAGTTCAGGATGTTTTTATTAGAGAATGAAATAAAGTGCAGTCATTTTTTTTCCCTATATTAATAATCAAAGCCCAATAATATTAACTGTGAGGCTTTGGTAACCTCCTTTTCTCTTCTGTCTCTCTTTGTACCAAAAGCATAAGGAAATACATTTCCTTGCTGCAGAGATAGTAATTCAAACAATGTATCAGACAGCAATGGAAAAAACATGGCACAAATAAACTGCATTTACAGAGATGGGAATGCACATAAAAAGTATTCTAACTTCAGAAAAAAAAATCCTGTAATTATATTGCAAGGCTGAAGTTTCTGTGAGAAAAATAAACAAACTTTGCACCACTGAGGTATCTTCACAGGCATTTTTATATATCATTCCTACAGGTGCGCCACAGACTAAAGCTGATAAGAAGAGGTTCCCTAGAGAGAGAGGTTCTCTGTCAGGATGAGAATGTGATTTGCTGACAGATTTAGCAAAGTTTGCTAGCTTTTCTGACAGAGTAAATGAGAAGTGGTCATTTCTTGGATAGCCTGGGACTTCAGCGAGCCAAAAAAGGGAGAAGAGAAGAATGAATGTGCACTCTGCAGGAGAAAAGCCTAAGAGAAACAGGAGCAAAGCCTAAGAGATAAAGAGGAAAAGCTCTTTTGCACTAATGACTCCTTAGGTTCCTAAGCAGAGAATGTTTTTCTGAGACCTAAGAGACACACAAAGGACTTCACAGCATGCATGCAGAATCATACCCGGGACTTGTATAAGTGCAGCTACATTTTCTTATTCTCCCTGTGAGGTGATCTAAACCCTCATCCCACATTTCAATAAATCCCTACAGACTGCATAAGGAAGTATCAACCAGGAAAAAAGAAAAGTAACAGCCTTGGTACTGTCATCACTCACACCTGTTGCAGGTAGGTAACTGAATGCCAAAGAAAAAAATGAGCCAGAGGTAGCTATTCTCATAAAGAATACTATTGCAGGTGCTGCTGGTATTTGATTTAAATTATTACTTTTCCTACCTTTATTACCCTCATGCTAATACCCTAAAAAGTCCCATTTCTTGTTCTATTTCTGTTATCTGTGTTTTCTGTGTAAGTAGGTATTGCAGTGTCAGATGGATGAAGTAATCTATTATCTGTTAAAATACTCAATATATTAAAATAAATTACTGTTCAAAACTACCTCTTTGGCTTCAGAAATCAGTGGATCAGAATTCAATTTACATCCATGTAACTTTTCTAAATAAGTTTCTTCTGTAGGTTTAAAGATTTAAGGGGACAGAGAATAACAGTATGTTCTTGCATGTATTTTCCTGGGACTAATCAATATTATGAAATGCCTTTTATTTTGCATTTAAAAGAAGAGATCTGTAAAATTTCATACCATTCTTTTGTTTTAAGTATTGACTGACTATATGAAATACCTTGCCGAAGTTGCCTTTGTTCAGGTAAACCCACCTTTGAACAAAGAGAAAAATTTTGGTGTCTCTGCCTTGAGTATGGACAAATACCCGGAAAATACTGAGCATGTAATAATTGAATGAAGCTGTCAGAATAGAACATTAAATAAAATGAAGGCAGAGGACTATTTATATTTAGGTGCTTGAACAGCTTTTCATACCAAGTCATACCAGAAGTTTATTAGCAGAATGGTTTTTGATAGCACTAAAAAAGCGTAAAGTGATCTCCCAATAATAACACTGTTTAGTAGGCAACAATAAGATTAGTTTATATTTTTTCACAGTGAATCTAATTAAATAAAACTAATGGTCACAAAAAGTGCAAAGTAATAGACGAATAAATGTTCTGACTGGTTTATAAATTAGACTAGTGTGCATCATGATCTAAAATTCCCATAGGCTGATTTGCGTAAATGAACTGGGATTGGGATGGCCTTGTAGCAATCTCCAGTACCTACCTTCCAGAGACTGGCTAAAATCTGCTGTTGGAAAGATCATGTGACTACTCAGCAGAATCCTAGATAAGACTTGTAGCTGGACTAGTGGGATTCATCGCATCTGCAGTGTAGAAGACTCTATCCACGTCCATTTAAAGTCAGTGAAAAGAAATAGAAAATTTAAGGATGCAAGTCACCAGAGTTATTTTAGACATCTACCTTAGGCCGAGGTGATTCATGACCTAAAGGTGTCTATCTCTCCCTATTAATTATAAGTGGAGTTTAGCATAGATGACTTAAAGGTCTGGTTCGATAGTGCTCTCATTTCACATGTATGAAACAGCATTTTCTCAAATTCCATGATAACTATTCATTTAAAAATGCTGCAGGCATTCTCCAGCAATGGCCTCTTTTGGTGATCCAGTCAATTTGGAGGCAGTATTTAAGAAATTGCCAAATCTTCACAATTGGACATCGTCAAGGAGATAAGCCTAACTGTCCAACAAGTAAGTACGTAGAAATTTAGAAATGCAGTATTTTACTTTCAGAACAACTCAGCATGACTACAAAATTTCTGACTGAAAGCAGGGTGAAGGTGCTAATGCCAGCAAGCTGTGAGAGCTAGCATTTGGATTTATGAACACAAATTCCTCATTGGGACTGCAAGCAGGCAAGCAGCCAGTTCCACTAAAGGTTTACAGCTAGGTGCTAGTGGTGAGGTAATTCTGAACTGGCACGGAAATCTGAATCCAGCTCATGCTCCTCTGATAGCCTTTGGCAGTCGGAAGGCTGCCACCTAAAATTATTTTTTATAGCTGAATGGTAATTGTCAGGGAAAACTTCAGGGCAGATTTTTCACAAACTCACATGGGACTCTGTAAAATGGTTGTTAGATGTTAGCATCCTATTTATGGCTAGCACCTTGCTCTACCTTTACAGCAACCAGAAGGAAAGTGACAGATTATATTCTCTAAACACTCCTTCTCAATTATGTCTCTGTGCTTGGCCAGGACATAGCTTTTGATAAATTCACTCTTCCACTTTTCAGGCAAAACACTAACATAAGCACAAATATTCCTGCCTTTCCTTGGAACCCAAGTTGTAGCACCTTTAGTTTTGATTTCCTGTGACTAGTGACAAATACTAGACTGCCATTTTGGAAATCAGTATAAATCCCTAAATATTAATACGAATCCTTTATAGGGATCAGACATCACAGCAGGGAAGACTGATAATTATTATCAAACATTATTTTTGGAATCTACATTATTCAGAGTTAGTATAGCAAAATCTTTGACAAGAAAATGAATAAATCTTGGGAGATATAAGAGAAAACTCTTGACTACCAAGAAACTATAGTGGATGGAAAGGAAACACCAATCAAATTAATTGGTTGCAGCTCTAACTGCTAATGTTTGTCTGCAGGTGTTTGATCCACATGCAGTCCTGTTTCCTGATATCTGCCAGTGGAATTAAATAATTTTTTTGCTTTTTTAGAATCAGTGAGATGGAAATGACAAGGACTTTCAAGTGTATAAAACGTGATAAGCTTAAATACAGTAGCTTTAAATGAAACAGTTTTTAATGTAGCAGTTTTAAATAAAGCAGTTTTGGTTTCAATTGGGAGCTGAGATAGTCTAAAGGAAGAATGTCGCATCCCTGGAAACATCCAAGGTCAGGCTGGACAGGGCTCTGAGCAACCCGATCTAGTTGAATATGTCCCTGCTTATTGCGGGGGGGTTGGACTAGATGACCTTTAAAGGTCCCTTACTACCGAAACTATTCTGTGATTTTGTGATTGAAGAATTGGAAAAAGAGGAGGTATTAAAGCATGCTTAAAATTACACATGCTTTCCCCTTCAGTTGTATCTCTTTTTTTTTTCTTTCTTCTTCTTCTTCTTCTTTTTCTTCTTTTTCTTCTTCTTCTTCTTCTTCTTCTTCTTCTTCTTCTTCGTCTTCGTCTTCGTCTTCGTCTTCGTCTTCTTCTTCCTCCTCTTCTTGATGTATTGTCCCTTTTTGAGAGGGAATGGAGAACTTAAGTGGAATTTTTGCTGCTTGTAAACTATTTGACATGTTTGAAATGCAGGAGCTTCTCAGAACAGATATAGATTATAGCAAACAAAGACAGATAAATATACTTCATACTTAACAAATTGATATTATAAAAATTCAATTTTTGTGATGGAACATGTATATATATATATACGTATATCCATGTTTCAGAGAATCAGAGAGCACTGTGATGGGAATGGTTATGAAAACGGCAAATCAGGACAGTTTTAAACTTCTAAACAAAATCTTACTGAATTCCTACTTTGTGCTAATGCTTATTTCTCATGTGTCACTAATCATCATTGATACATATACAAAACTGTTAGTCTTTAACAATCACATTCTAAACTAACTGTGCAGATGTAACCCCATGGAGCTGGCTTCAGTCCCTGGTGGCTCTTAGTCACAGAGGCCATGATGATCAAGCTTGAGAGCTCTTTGACAAAACAAGGTAGAGCCTAAGTGGGATTATCTTCTTTTTTTGGTTTTCTTTACTTCTCTAATTTTTCAAAAATATTATTCTATTGCCTCTCCTCCCAGAAAAGACAGATCTCATCTGCTCCTGCAACTGCCTATCTTCTTTTTGGTTTTACCAGTCATTCTTCCTGTGTAGTTGGTAGGACATCCTGCCTGTCTGCAGTCCCTTGTGCTTATTTGTCTGGTAGCTTTTTGTTGCTTGAGTGTGTCCTACATGTAACTACAAACATCTTTCTTTGCCTCTTTGGTGGTCACGTTGCTTACTTAAAATGCTTATACATTATGTTTGATCCTGCCATCATGGTGTTACAAAGCACCTAAATGCTGTTGTTAGCTATACTATTTTATTATGCTTACACTTTGTTTCAAGGCAAAGACAAACTACTAATAATTGTATCTTGATTTATAAATTTATGATTGATAGGTGTTGCAGGCCTCTGCTTTGGCTTCATCACTGCCCACCATCACTGGACCTGCCCACCAGATGAAGTTGCAATGGGAAGGGCCTTGCTGTGGAAGAAGCATGAGCAGGTTGCTGGTTTTGTTTGTGTATGATGCACATGCTCAGGTGAGCTCTTTATTTAACATGGACCAGCTCCCCTCTCAGCTCTTTTCTGGGATCAGTGTGCCTGTAAGGGAAGAAAAGGGAACAACTCCTCTGTGCTGGATCAGCAGCTGAAGTGTCCTGAAGAGAAAATGTTTTTACTCGGACCTCACACAGCAACAATTTAGCTCACAGTAAGAATTTGAACAGAAAGCACAGAATAATGCTGAAGCAGATATGGGATGAGCCAAACGGTTCAGCTTCCCTGCAGTCTGATTGTTTGAAACAATCCTATTTCAGTATACAATAGCACACACTAAGGAGGTTTCAGTTTTCCTATACAAAGTACATTCATTGCTTATGCTGTGGGGAGTTCTATGTTAGCATGCCAAATTCAGTGAAAAATGCAGCAACTTAACATTAAATTTTAATTAAATGGGAAGTCAGCATTGTATTATGGAGAAATTCCAATCTCTTTGGAATTAACATCAAACTTCCCATTAGCATCTCTAAAATTTGGCTTTGTAGAGTTAGGTTTTGTTTTGTTTTGTGTTGTTTTTTATTTCATATACTATTTAATTAAATAAAGTTCTAATGGGTTTTTCCATGGAAAAATATATTATAATTAATTTCATATTCATTAAATATTAATATTTTTCAGCAACTTTATTAGCAATACTTTGTATGAGTATAGGACTTTGAGGACTTTTGAGCCCAAGAAATTTCCACAACTCTTTGCATCTTCTCTTCAGTTTAAAAAAAGGAGATAATGACTGAGTAAAGGCAATAAATTAGGTTCTAAAGTTTACAATTAACTTGCTTGCAATTAACTTGAACTTTAGGTTTAATCTTCTTCTGGTCACTTAAGTACCTAAATGCTTTCACCTTCTGTCTTGATCTAAAGTTTTAACAATGTTGGTGTACACAAGATCTTTGCATGTCTTTTCTTGGATCAGAAAATGTCTTTTATTGGATTTGAAAAATGTCCAGCATAAGGATTCCATGGACATTTAGAACTCAATGCTACTAAAATGACCTGTATTACTAGAATAACTGAATTTCTAGAATCAAGATTTTTATTAGGTGAGTGATGTTTACAGCCTTCCAATATTTGTTGCTTCAAAAAAGTAAAGAACCCCCTCCAAATACACTTTGTTTAAGCCTCTCTTGATAGGCAACAGTGTAATCAGCCAAAAACTTATCTTTGAAAATCTTGGACTAAAACCTGTACTTATCTGCCTTAATTAAATCATTCTAGTTGCAAAAAGTGCTACCAGCATTCTGAGCCTCAGAATCATACAGTTGTTTTCTCAATGATCATCCAGTCAGGCACATCTAGCCTGGATTTTAAGCTTCACAGTTAGGGGGAACAGCTATGCTTACATCTAAACAAATGATCTGTGATGACAGATCTAATGCCTTAATAATTATCCTTTAAGATTCTAATAGGAACCCAAATCAGCAATTTGGTCCTAAAGGCAGAGTTTCAGGATAGGTCATGCAAGTAATGCACTTCTGAAAATCCAAATCCAAGTGTAAAATGTCAGAGACCTGAAAACTAAAGCAATAAAATAAAATTAAATTATTCTCAATATCTGTTCTGCCAGATGGAACTACCTAAAACTCAGAGAATATATGTCTTACTTAAGGATTTAGTTAAAAGTATAAACAACAGGGGAAATCTGTAATTATCCCTGAAAATGGTTTAGTTTATCTGTATTCAAAATTCTGAACCTGAATACTCTTTAAAAATAGCCATCTAAACCAATACCTGAATTTGATTTTAATATTCCTTACCTAGGATAATCTCATATGGGTCCAACCACTCTCTGGAAATATTTGTCTTTTCCATTAGCCACAGAGGGAGCAATGCAACTATCAACTTTTCAAATTATCAGGATGAATCCGAGGCCTAGGAGTGTGAAACTGTAGTTATACACAAAACCAGAAATGTTTCTCTTTTGACAGAGCTGGACACCTAGATTTTGTCTCATGACCAGCCCTGTTTATGATTAAGAAACTATGCATTCTTGCTAGTAATTACCTATTTCTGGATTGTCCCACTATATCAGCTGCATGCCTGTGCTAAAATTATTGCTCAGACAGAGCGTGAGCTAGTCCTTTTTCAAATGAACTTTACATGAACACATGAACTTTTTACATCAACACATGACTTCAGTAAAGCCTTTGACACCGTTTCCCACAGCATTCTCCTGGAGAAACAGCCTGCTCATGGCTTGCAGGGCCGTACTCTTTGCTGGCTTAAAAACTGGCCAGCAGGCCAAGCCCAAAGAATTGTGGTGAGTGGAGTTAAATCCAGGTGGTGGCCAGTCACAAGTGGTGTTCCCCAGGGCTCAGTATTGGGACCAGTTCTGTTTAATATCTTTATCAACTATCTGGATGAGGGGATCCACTGCACCCTCAGTAGGATGGCAGACAATGCCAGGTTGGGCGGGAGTGTTGATCTGCTGGAGGGTAGGAAGGGTCTATAGAGGGACCTGGACAGGCTGGATTGTTGGGCCAGGGCCAACTGTATGAGATTCAACAAGACAAGAGCTGGGTCCTGCACTTGGGTCAGAGCAACCCCATGCAATGCTGCAGGCTTGGGGAAGAGTGTCTGGAGAGCTGCCTGGCAGAAAAGGACCTGGGGGTGTTGGTTGACAGCTGGCTGAACATGAGCCAGCAGCATGCCCAGGTGGCCAAGAAGGCCAATAGCATCCTGGCTTGTATCAAGAACAGTGTGGCCAGCAGGACTAGGGAAGTGATCGTCCCCCTCTACTTGGGTCTGGTGAGGCTGCACCTTGAATACTGTTTTCAATTTTAGGCTCCTCACTACAAGAAGGACATTGAGATGTTGGAGACTGTCCAAAGAAGGGCAACAAAGCTAGTGAATGGTCTAGAGAACAGGTGATACGAGGAGTGGCTGAGGGAGCTGGGGTTGTTTAGCCTGGAGAAGAGGAGTCTGAGGGGAGACCTTATTGCTCTCTACAACTACCTGAAAGGAGGTTGTGGCGAGGTGGGGGTTGGCCCTTTCTCCTAAGCAACAAGCAACAGGACAAGAGGAAACGGCCTCAAGCTGCGCCAGGGGAAGTTTAGGTTGGCTATTAGGAAAAACTTCTTCACTGAAAGGGTAGCCAGGCACTGGACCAGGCTGCCCAGGGAAGTGGTTGATTTTCCACCCCTGGAGGTATTTAAAAGATATGAAGACGTGGTGCTTGAGGACATGGTTTAGTGGTGGACTTGGCAACGCTAAGTCAACAGTTGGACTTGATGATCTTAAAGGTCTTTTCCAACCTAAACAATTCTATGATTCTATGATTCTATGAACTGAAGCACCAGATGTATCCAATGGCCTTTTCTGGATGCATTCCTATGTATCTGGTACAGTCAAGAAATAAATTTCTACTGGAGAACCCTATAGCTCTCTCTTTAGGAGGACACAGAAAATACCTAGTAATATGCAGAACAGACTTAGTAGATGTGGAGCTGGAGATGTTGGCACAGTGGAATCTCTAGAAATATATAAGGGAATAAATAATATTCTGCACTATACTAATTATATGCATAGAAAATAAATCAATATCTATTAAGTGTCCTGGAAGCAGTTACTAAAAGTCAGGACCTGCTCTTTGCTGCTTGTTGGCTTAATTACTGTATTACACAGACAGGTCCTTTTCTTTGTACTCTTTTTTTGGCATGAGGTATTTAAAATTTTTTTCTGAATGTTTCATAGTTACAACAAAAATGAAGTGTAACATAATCCCAGGAAAGTTCATAGGCTGATGGTTATGGAACAATGTTATGCAAATTTGGACTCTTACAGGTTTCTTATTCTATTAGTGAATATTCAGCCCATGAAGCTATTTCATAAAAACACTAGGAGTCACCAGCAGCTGTTTTAAAAGCAAGAGTCTATAACTATGATTAGTCATAATTCTTGCTCGATGTGTGTGTATACTGGGAGATCAACTGAATGTTGGATCACCGGAGCTCAGTATAATTTAGGAGAGAAAAGAGATTTGAAGTATTCAAAACATGGAAGTTCTGCACAGGCACAGAAGCATAAGTCTTGATCCCGGAGGTCTTCAAAGTCAAACAAGTGCTGCTTATTTTACCAGAGATTTTCTGGAACCTAATTCTGTATTTATGTGCCTGAGTTCCACCTAATATATTGGAGCTATGCTAGGAGAAACATAAATAAAGAGAAGAAAAACAGAACTTTGAACAAGATAAGCAGAGTTTTCTTTGCAATGAAGAACATTTTTCTTCTTTTCTAATGGTATACAGACTCCATAAGGATTTTATCCTGTTTATAATTTATAGGACTATTCGTAATAGCCACAAAGTGGTCCATCCACCTTTAACTTAACTTTATATTTATATAAATAAAACATTTTTTTACCTTTCTTTTTGTGGTTTTGTTTTGTTTTGTTTTTAAGATTTAAGTATTTAAGTCCTACACGTGGTGCAAGGAGCTGTTAAGTTGAAGAAAAATCATTAATAATACAGTTTACACTATTAAATATTGCATAATTTCACTGACATTTTCAAAATATTAACATAAGACCATTGTATATTTTACCTTGCAGACAACCTTAAACTGCAATGGATGCTACATGGCTTAATGAATAATCTTCTAGGAGCCAAAGACGAGCTTAAAAGTATTTTAAAATATTTTAAGTTCTTCCTGGCAAGCAGTAACGTTACTTTAGGAGTACTTAAATAGGCCTGCAAACATCAATTGAAGTTGCTTTTATTGTCCCTAGCTTAGTACAAATTTATAGAATGTGATATCAGAGAACCTGAAAAAGTGAAAAGAAGTGGACTTCTAGTCAAGGTTCTTGAAGCCTAACATGCTTATAGCCCTGGAAATCAACAACACAATTATCTTACCTTTTTCATCGATAATACAACACTTGTTCTAAAATTGTTTTTCTTAATCTGAACATTGAACAGTACTAAGGAATTTGCTCTAATGAGTGAAGGATCAACAAAGGTGTTTATTTAATAATGAATTATTCTTTTTTTTTCTTTTTCTCTCTGAATATATTGAGTAATACTGGCATGTGTTGCACTCTTTTCATCTTTATGCCTGATTAGTAATAAAACAAAAGTGGAATACATAGTCTTTTGCTCACTGATCTTCAGAATTCTACATTTTTCCTTTTTTTAAGTAGCTAAGTTTACTGATGGAATGAGAAACCTAAAAAGGTAGCAGCTCAAATGTAATTCTCAAATGATGCCTAAAACTTGATCTAGTTTTGATCTTGAAACACCACATGACAGAGAAACTACATAGCATATAAAACTAACCAACCTTGCAGCTCGATTTCTGTTCTACTACCATCTAGGTTGCACTTTGGTAACTATGTGAAGATTGGTAGCATGACCTTAGTATGAGTACATTTTTAAATTTTTTACACAAAAAAACACATGATGCAGGAAAAGCCATTGTTGTAATCCAAGATTAACTATTGGTTCTAATAATAAACATAATTCCATTAACAGGGAAAAATGCACAGTAGTGTACTTCAGGTATGTTAGAACATAAGCATGCAATTAAAGCTGAGAATATGCTAATTTCTTTCCTGAAAGAGGATTTTTTCTTGACTAGAAATTGTCAATAAATACTATAGTTACAGCCTATCATCATAAAGTTTTTGAAACAAATTCCTATTTCTAGAAAATGTTGTGTGTTTCAGCTAACATAAAGCCAGTAGATGGGTGGCTTCTGTTTATGCTAGCTTTTGACATTTTTTGAGTGAAAAGTAAGATGATATTGACATGGACTTGGGAAAGATGCCTGCGTAGCTAAAACCCTGACCTGATCCTGAAGAACACAGGCCAGAGGTAAGCAAATACATTTTCAGTGATCTTTCAGGTTTCTGTTCAAATTGAGGTATTTCTCCAACACTACATGCCAGTAGTTTGAAAACAAATTAAGTCTGGGAGTTGGGTTTACATGTGAATGATGTAAAAGAAGCCTAGCACAGCCAAATCATAGATACCTTCTTCTGAAAATTATTACATGTCTTTGGAGGAGTGTGAGTTACTTGATTAAAAATTGTTGCTTTTAGTGTGAAATATTTAATCAGAATAAAACATACAAATCTGTGTTACATAACAGCAATTTTATACGTGTCATGTGCCAAGGATTCAGGAAGTGACACATTACTTAGTCACACAGTCACATAGCAAATGGTGCATTTCTTAAAGGTAGGCATCCCGCTGTCCAAGGAGTTCAGTGTTTCTCTCCCTGTATCCCAGATGTTCTCTCAATTCTATGTGTGAAATCAGATAGAGCAACAAAGTAAGTCTGAGAGAGGCAGTGAGAGAGAGAGACTTACCAACAAAAAGTAACACATAGACAGATGAATGGTTTATAAATAAAATGCCACTCCAAGACAATACTGAAGGAGGGAACAAATTCTAAGATGGTCTTCTCTGTGCCACAGCATTATGAAATCAACCTTGTATTTTTCCTCTTTTCAATATATAACACATTTTGCCAACGTCACTTTTCTAACTTTGTTTTTCCCCACTTATGCCGTCAGTTTGATATCTCTGTCCCTGTGAGATTTAAAACCTGATACACTGAAAGAGTGTAGCTTTTAACGCCATTGTTACCAGTACTGTAGTGTACAAAGAAAATGCTGATGCACTTCTGTATACTGTCTCCTACATATTCTGAAAAATTCCCTTTAGAAGCTAAATTAACACCTTGTATGCCTTTAAAGGCTAATAGTATGTTCCCCTCTGCTCTTCTAGTGAAAAATTAAGCCCTTTATGTTATGATTTTCAGACCTCAGTAGCAATCTTCCCATGTTCTCCACTTTCTCAGTATATTCCTCGTGTTCCTCCCTTTATTTATTAACAGAATTCTCTTTCGTTCACCAAGGAACTTGGTACCTCTCGTGCTTACATATGTACATAAATACAAACATACATATATATATATATAAACACACATACTCCCACACATTAACACAGCCATAAACACTTGCAATGTATGTATATAAAGTGAGGATTGAATAGTTTGATCTCTTTTCAGTTAAAGAAGAACTACACTGCATTTTATTTTTAACTTTTTTTTTTTTTAATATTCACCATGTTTCAGAATATGGAATGATATCACAGACTGAAATAATAGGACTTTAAATATCTCAGTTTCCATTAAATTTACCTTTTTTCCTGTTTCCTCCTCTTTCCTCTTTCAAACAACAAGGAGATCTGAATTACTGTGAAAGAAGTTACAGTGGTGAAAGTGAGGATTACTGAAAACCACAACAGGACTATGAGCCTCAAGAGCTAATAGAGACTACCGGTTAATATAGGCTAGAGTAGAATTTAAGGTGCAAATAAGAACAGACACAGTGCATTAACCTAACCTGAGATCAGTAGAATTTAACAATATAAAAGTCTTAACAAATCTGAACTTTAAGTATTATTAAATGTAAAATAGAATAGATTCAGGACACCTAAATACCACCATAATTAAAGAATAGGAAACAAAATTCCACCATTAACTTGACTGCAAGAAGCCTTTTATGTCTTTATTACTGAATAGCCATTACAGATTCCTTAATCTATTAAGAACATCACTTCCAAGCCTCAGATTCTGTGGGTGTATAAACTGAAGCTCACAAGTGTTCAGAAACATTTGTTCTGAGATGATGATGATCATCTGCTGCCTACAGCTTTGCTGTCATCAGCAATAGGATGAACTTAGATTCTCCTAAAAAAATTCTGAAGTACAAATGATGTTCCCAGCATTAATAAATAGTGACATCATTGGAAGTGTCCGTGCACAATAAATTGCACAGGAATCTAGCAACTACAACATTTCCTCAAGGAACAGGTGACACAGGTACCAGACTCCGTGACATAAAACATGCATTAACCTGAATTAAGCCACTCTCCACTCTTTCTTTTGAACTGTGTGTAGTGCGGGGAGACAGAAAGAGGACAGACAAATGAGAAGTGCATTATTCAGTTCAGGTGAGTTGTGGATCTCCAGAAGCACCTTTCTCTCTGCTGTGATGATCTAGGGATGTTTGGCAACTACCTCAGAATAATGAGTTATTTCCCCATTGGAATCTAACAGATATTTAAGTCATTATTTTAAACAGAGTCTTTAAAATAAAATGCCTCTTTTAAAACCTTGGCTTCTACTTGACCAATATTGCAAATATTAGCATTCACACTACCTTTTGAAAAATACCAATTGGCTGGCATATGGTAACAATATTTCGTTGCTGTCTAAACAAGGACTCTGTGATTCATCAAAATACATATGGATCTAAGGAGAAACTATCAAACAGATATTTATCTTCTCATGATCATCATGCTGTAATCAGGTGTTTGCATCACAGATTTTAGGGAAACTATATAAAGATAAAAAATTCAGAATGGTGAGGTTCTGGAAAATGAAATATACTGCATATTGATTATCAGTTTTTCTTTCAAAGATATTTCCAACAGAAAGAATGTCTTAAATAGTGTCAGATCTTTCTGCTGCTTCTGCATATCTACTTTTATTTCATGAAACAAAGCTTATTTTTAAAAAAATGCTTCTGTTAGATCTTCCAGACTAGGACCTTATGAAGCAATATATGAAATGAAAATAGCAACAAATATACAAATACATTTATTCATTTAAAATCTTCAAAGTTGTTAAAGTCCATTTTTGCTTCCTTTTTGACTTATTCAATGTACATTTTAATCCCATATTTCACCATTCAAAATTATGTTTTCTTTTCTACCTGGGGTGTGGCCACATTTCACTGTGATATTTGGGCCCACAACTCTTACTATTACATTTTATCCAGAATTTTCCTTTCTCTGCTGAATGTTACCAAACATAGACGTGTTGTCTCTATGTTTAGGTCCCACTGAAGTCAATAGTGAGACTTTGGATAGCATTAATAGTTGAATGAGACCCCACTGATTGTCAGAAAACAAAATGGAAAGATATAAAATATTTTAAGTTATATTCATTACTGCCAGAGGTTGACAAAGTACTAGCTTCTGGTTTGCTGGGGGGGGGGGGGGGAGGAGGGTGGATTTTGTTTGTTTTTTCAGAAAGTGCTTCAGCTGTGTGTCCTGGCTTGCAAAGAAGATCAACTGTATACTGGACAGCATTAGGAGAAGCATAGTCACAGATTGAGGGAGATGATCCTTCCCCTCTACTCAGAACTGACGAGACCACATCTGAGACCACATCTGGGGTACTGTGTCCAGTGCTGGGCTTCCCAGTATGGGAGAGACATGGACATACTGGAGAGAGTTCAGCAGGATGCCACCAAGCTTGTCAGGGGCCTGGAGCACGTAACACAAGAAAGAAAGGCTGAGAGAACTAGAGTTGTCCATCCTGGGAATGAGAAAGTTATGGGGAGACTTCATTGCTGTCTGCTCCTACCTGATGGGAAGCTGTAAAGAAGATCGAAGTCAGACCCTTCTTGGAGGTGGAGAATCAAGGACAAGAGATGACAGACACAAGTAATACAGGAAATTCGGTTTAAAAAAAAAACAAAACCAGACAAACATATTAATTACATGAGGGTGATCAAACACTAGACCCAAACTCAAACACAATTTTCCAGAGAGATTTTGGAATTGGCATCCTTGGAGATATTCAGACCTGATTGGACATGGACCTGACCAGCCAACTCTGAGTTGGCCCTGCTCTAAGCATGAGATTAGACAAAATGACCTCTGAATGTCCCTTCCGACTTATATGATTCTGTGATTCTATGATTTAATTTGTTTGGCTTTCTGACCAGACAATAAAAATATTCTTTTCAGATTTCAGGAAATTGCAGGTAGTCTCTTCTTTAAACAGCATCATGTGATAATCTAGATCATCCCTCTGGTTCAAATCTAGAGCCATTCCTTCTACCTAGCTTCTCTGATTAGACAACTGTCACTCTTTAATTTTGTTTAGTATGGAAGATTCCTCCTTTGTCAACATTCTTACTTTTAACAATGAGACCTGAGGACCTGATGAACAAATTAGGCAATAAAAGATTTTTTAAGACAAGAAAAAAGGTTTTATGAACAAAGAAACGACAGGAGAAAAAATTGAAAATATAAATAACTCTGACTAACAAATAACTGAAGATAACCTTAATGATATCTGTAATACTGATCATGCAGGAAAAGTAAATGAAATTTGTCCTGCTATTACGGTGACAATTCGTTTTGTACATTAGTACATAGTGTAAATTACTGATTATTAAACTGCCACCCAGTTGAAATCACACTGAATCACACTAAAACAACTACATTTTCTTTAGATTCCATCTGAAATTGGTGACCTAATTAAAACCAGGCAAACTTGTACAAACACTCTAAAGCCTCAAATACTTTATTAATTTGAAAAGAATGGCATGCAGATTAAAGCAGTGAGAAGAAAAAAAGCACTTGTGCATTGTGCATTCTCTTTGCTTTTAAACTTTCAGCCATTCATCTTATCTAGATTATTTTATCCATTACCTCATGCTCCTTTAAGAACTGTCAATTACTGCCACATCATGCAGATTTGTTCTAAAGTGAAGAAAGTGTTGCAAGCTCTGGCTTCCCCACCAATCAACAGAATGAGGACATAACTGTCAACTGGTTTTACATTAGCAGGTAATGCTGATGTTATCCTGCAAACACTTCCTCCATGTTACTGGTAGCAGAACAGTTCTTGCAGTCATTAAGGCTACGGGGACGGCAACTGGGCTTTGTGTATACCTTTCCTCCTGTCCAGAATGACACAGCTTCTGACATGGCAAAGTGAAAAAGCTCATTTAATTTAAACACATTAGGTGTGATTTGTCTGCTTTAAATTCAGCCATCTAACCTTCAGGTATTTTGTCTGCTTTTGTCCTCCTATAGTTAGTAAAAAGAGATGGACCCATCAGAGTCTATCATCAGGGCACATTCAACCCACAGGCATCAGAGGGATCTTCCAAAAGGCTTCAGAAATCAAAACCTGAGGAATTTGAAATATCTGTGGTTATACCAAGACACTGTGCCACTTATTTCTACATTTTAATCAGTTTTTATCTACATGCCTGTATGTCTCCTTTTTCGACATGTATGCCCATCCACAGAATCATAGAACGGGTGAGGGTAGAAGGGACTTTTGGAGGTCATATGGTTCAACCCTCCTGTTCAACAGGGCCACCTACAGCCATTTTCCCTGGACCACGTCCAGACAACTTTTGAATATCTCTAAGGATGGAGATTCCACAACCTTTCTGGGCAACCTGTGCAAGTGCTCAGTCCACAAAATAGGTATTGTTGAGTCAAACTGTTTCTTACTCTACATCAAAGAATTCTGAAACACCTGCTTTACCATTAGTTACTTTGACAGGTAAATCATTTGCATTCGCAATATCCTAAATAATTGACCAAACTGATAATAGCACACAATAGCTGCTACATAAAAAAAACTGTGTACATTGCAGTTTCCAGGTGGAATTAAGGAGGATTAAGGACATTTAAGGAGGATCCAGGAAACAAGGAGGATCCAGGAAACTACAGACTTGTCAGCCTGACCTCGGTGTCAGGGAAGGTTATGGAGCAGATCCTCCTGAGTGCCATCATGAGGCATGTACAGGACAACCAGGGGATCACGCCCAGTCAGCATGGGTTTCTGAAAGCCAGGTCCTGCTTGACTAACCTGATCTCCTTCTACGACCAGGTGACCTGCTTAGTGGGTGAGGGAAAGGCTGTGAATGTTGTCTACCTAGACTTTACTAAGGCCTTTGACATGATATACTCTTTGCTGGGTAAAAAACTGGCTGGATTGTCAGGCTCAAAGAGTGGTGGTGAATGGAGGTAAATCCAGATGGTGGGTGGTCACAAGTGGTGTTCCCCAGGGCTCAGTATTGGGACCAGTTCTGTTTAATATCTTTATCAACTATCTGGATGAGGGGATCCACTGCACCCTCAGTAGGATGGCAGACAATGCCAAGTTGGGCGGGAGTGTTGATCTGCTGGAGGGTAGGAAGGGTCTACAGAGGGATCTGGACAGGCTGGATTTATGGGCTGAGGCCAACTGTATGAGATTCAACAAGGCTAAGTGCCGAGTCCTGCACTTGGATCACAACAACCCCATGCAACACTACAGGCTTGGGGAAGAGTGTCTGGAGAGCTGCCTGGCAGAAAAGGACCTGGGGGTGTTGGTTGACAGCTGGCTGAACATGAGCCAGCAGCATGCCCAGGTGGCCAAGAAGGCCAATAGCATCCTGGCTTGTATCAAGAACAGTGTGGCCAGCAGGACTAGGGAAGTGATCTGCCCCCTCTATTTGGGTCTGGTGAGGCTGCACCTTGAATACTGTTTTCAATTTTAGGCTCCTCACTACAAGAAGGACATTGAGATGTTGGAGACTGTCCAAAGAAGGGCAACAAAGCTAGTGAATGGTCTAGAGAACAGGTGATACGAGGAGTGGCTGAGGGAGCTGGGGTTGTTTAGCCTGGAGAAGAGGAGTCTGAGGGGAGACCTTATTGCTCTCTACAACTACCTGAAAGGAGGTTGTGGTGAGGTGGGTGTTGGCCCTTTCTCCTAAGCAACAAGCAACAGGACAAGAGGAAACGGCCTCAAGCTGCGCCAGGGGAAGTTTAGGTTGGCTATTAGGAAAAACTTCTTCACTGAAAGGGTAGCCAGGCACTGGACCAGGCTGCCCAGGGAAGTGGTTGATTTTCCACCCCTGGAGATATTTAAAAGCCATGTAGATGTGGTGCTTGAGGACATGGTTTAGTGGTGGACTTGGCAGCGCTAGGTCAACAGTTGGACTTGATGATCTTAAAGGTCTTTTCCAACCTAAACGATTCTATGATTTTCAGTTGTCAGAGTTATCTGACAACAAAAAAAAGCATTTATCGTGTATGTTAGGTAAATCAGATCAGCTCTAGTTATAGACCAATATATATATATGCTATGTATACTATTTGTTGGTTACACTTTTATAGTCCTTTTAGTAGAAGTGATTATTTTTGCTCTATATGAAGAAAATTTATTCATATACACAATATAAGAGAGGGTATTAGGGACAAAAATTTGATTTTATATTAAAGAAAGGTTAAAGAAAGTGTTGTGGAAAGTCCAGTTCAAAGTTATTATCACTGGCAGAATGAATTTATGGGCTATGACACAATAGAGACAAAAATGATAACTTGGATAGAACAAACCTATGATGAATAACTTCAATGCTAAAACTATAAAGCTTGAATTCAGTGAGGTAGAAAATGAGGGGCCATTGGTTTGGAGACCAAAATAATGAGTAAGGAAGATGATCCTAAGCATGGAATTTTGAATGAATGTTAGGAATACAAGAAATAAGAAAGAATAATTTGGAATTATATCAATCCATGTTTATAGTAATAGAAATATGATACAATGCTTTTTGAATGTTATTAATGCCACACATCACTTAACTGAGAGGCAGTGCAGTAAAAAAATCAGAGCAGAATAGAAGTTCATCAAAGTAATTCAAAGTATCCAAGAATTACAACTGAACAAAAGAAGTAGGAGGAACAAAATTGCTCATGCTGGAATACCAAGAGGGATGATAAACTCATGTCAGTAAAATAAGAAGAAAATGAAACCAAAAACTTTCTGGACTTTTTCACAGCTTATTGAGAAGGTTAGTTACTCCCTGGTATCCATATGCACTTCTGGATGTAACAAATTGTATGGCTGTGGGCTCAAATAGAATTCATAGAGACAATTTAATTCTAGGAACCCCTTTGGTGACAATCTGTACAGCACAGCTGACTTTCGTGTGGACATCTTTGGTGCTCCCAACTCATACTCACTAGCAGCATATCTACAGAATTGTCAGACCTGTAGTGTCAAGTTCATATGGTCCTGAAGAAAAGATAGACAAGGTATGTTGAGGTCTTTCTTATGCTGCCCTAGTACTTGAAAAGCAAGCAGTTTAGTATTTTAGGAAACACTAATTGTTATTAGGATAACAAAAGAGTTACCTGTGTTTTATGTAAGATGTGAAAAACAATGCAAGGATATTTGTCTGGAAAAGAATAGTTCCTCTGGCAACTTGTAGAGGTCTTAAAGCAAAGTAACACAAATATGTGCAAGAACTAAAGAGAGATATAAAACAAAAAAACAGCCGTGCAAATGTGATTAGAGGTGCATAAAAAAAAAAAAAAAAACAAACAACATTTTAAAGACATATTTATTTACAAGATTTGAAAAGGCTATAGGCCTACTGTACTCCGTCAACATTAATAATTTGTCTGAAAGTGAAAGTTCATATTTGGTGGACAGTAAAGTACCCATGAATACGAGATAGCATGTAATGATTCGACCACCTCTCTACATGTGCAAGTATATTGGCAGATTATTTATTCAATTTATGCTTCTTCCATTTTTTAGGGAAATGTAGTCAAGGTAATGGACCCAGTTTTGGGAAGAGACTGGAAAGATATGATAATCAAGTCTTCAAAGACGGTCTTCCAGTTCATTTTGGAGGAATTCTTCGGTTTACAATTATGAGTTGGTCTAGGAAAGGTACAGGCATAATTTAAGTTTCACCAAGAGAAAGGACGCAGTTAGAAATTCAGATTTATATTTGGTGAGGGAATAAAGTTTTGGGCATTAAAACAGGAGGATATGCACCAGACCAAAAGTTAGTATGGAGCTGTGGAATGTGTTACAGGTTAAAATGAAGTCAGGCTACTTTTCTTGGAGGACCCTACTTAAAAAAGAAAATACAGGTTCCAGAGGTGTTTCAGAGCAGCAGTCAAATTTGGTATGATCTTAGACAGAGATCTTATGTAAGAGATGTAGGAATTTCACATACATTGCCTACAGAGTTTGTTCAGTCTAAAGTCGTATGACCTGGTATGCAATATAGATATGAAGCTCACTGTGGAGACTGAAGGTGTTGAAAAGTTGAGTGTATATTAATTACATGTATATTGTATACTTGGACAAAGTACACACAAGTACTATACACAAGCCCTAGATCTTCTCAGTGATGTTAAATCAAAAAAATACCGTCAAAAATTTATGCCAAGATCTTATTGTCAACTTTTGTCACGCTGGACTCTCTCACTCACCATGAGGTACCTGATATGGTCCATGCAACATGAGATGAGGCCAAGTGCAGATGTTATCAAAGCTCAGTTAGTGTGGAGCTGTCTAATATAAGCAAAGTGAAGAAGAAAAAAAGTCCTTGGGCATTCATTTTTCACTTTCACAGAATAAATCAAGTTTAGTGTATTTTTTTGTACATCCACTCTGTTCTTTCGGTCAATGTTATTTAATTCTTGTGTAGTCATTGTTGTACAAAAGCAAGTAACTCTCATCAAATGTAATAGTACTGCTTTTACATTTATAGTACCATTACATATAGTACCATTACAGCTACTTAGTGTTGATATATACTCTCAGACACCCCTGCAGACTTTTATATGTTAGAAAGATTGCATGTCTAGTAAAACTAAGACTTAGTGAATATAAAAATGCCATACAGTCCTATAAATCAAGTTTGCCATTTGCAGTATATTTTTGCAGATACTTCTCATAATATTACTTATAAAAACCTTCTTTGTGTTGTATGGGTTTGCCCAGTTTTAAGGAAAAAAGAAAAAAAAATAGACAAACATTCCTTCTACACTTCAAAATCTGATTGCTAAAGGAATGAGCAACTAGGAAGCCTCCAAATCTCCTTATGAGTTATGCACATTTTTTATCTTTTCTGCTGAACTTACTGAATGAGGAACATTACTACAAGTATCTCAGTTGTTATTCTTGCAGATATTTCAACTGAGCATAATGCTGAGCATGATCAATTTTAATTCTTATTTCTCATGTAATTCAAAGTACAAATTAAAAACCTTTCACAATAAACTTCACAAAGACCAGACTAACAAAAAGATCCACATCTTAGTTCAATATGCATATATTGAATTCTTTCATATCAGAGTATATGATTTCTCGGGATGCGTAGGTAGGATTCTGGTGTGCTACTGAGTCACAGAGCTCTTATTTTGTCAGTAGATAAAGAGCAGTGCTAAAGCAGAACCTCTGAAGACACACATGTAGTGGAGGATAAAGTATAATTATTGGGAGAGCTTACTAAAGAACTAGAGATGTTCCATGTGTTGTGTACATTTTCTGCCTTTCCCAGTATGACAGTCTGTACAGAGTCAAGCGTAAAGCTGTTAATGTCATAACTGGCTGATGCTACATTAACTTTTCACTTCCAGTGAAAGTGAAGACCAGAAAAACCTCTCCCATTAAGCACTTCCTACTGTGCTAGCCAGCTTCCCCATAGCTCTTCTAAATCACTAGCAATCAAATCATATCTGCCTTGGGTGCTAATTGTGTGGGAGGAACTCTATGCATTCCAGTATGGCCAATAGAAGTCAAAAAGTTAGATAAAAGAGAAAAAGGAAATTACATTAAAAATGTGAAGAGAATGGATATGTTTAGGTCAGAAAATACAGAGCATTTGTGGGATTTTCTTGATTTAAATGGTCTACATTCCATTTTTAA
The DNA here is from genome assembly GCF_047370975.1 of Nipponia nippon. NCBI lineage: Eukaryota > Metazoa > Chordata > Aves > Pelecaniformes > Threskiornithidae > Nipponia > Nipponia nippon. The sequence continues at coordinate 78,160,767 of NW_028262336.1, forward strand.
ATGGCTTTTATCAAACCCAAATTCTATGTTTTATTTTTGTAAGCCAATAATAATTTACTTATACTTCAATCTTTCTAAAATGTTAAGGGATAAAGTGAGGTAAATGAGTTTACTTAAAAATTCAGTGAAAAAATTAAATTATTGGTTTGACATTTAATAGCTTCTAATTTTGTACTCTGTGGGAAAAAAAATTGGACCACGTGACAAAATAGAAGATATATAGTTCATTACATCTTCCAAAAATGAATTATGCAAAGAAAGGTACTAAGGCAGAAGAGAAAACAGTGGTTTCTTTAATTAGCAGACTAACAATTGCACTTGGACCTTATAATAAATACCGTATTTTAAGAAAATGGTCTATAATGATAATGGCAAATTTTATTTCTTTTCTAAATATGTTGCTCATGTCAAACTAAAGTTCTGGCATTCAAAGAAAACTTAATATTATTTCCTAAATATGTTTCATTGCAACATAGACATGACAGAAATCAGTGAGAAAATCAGCAACCTAGGTTCTACAAACAAACAATATGTTATGCTACAATGTTTAGAGCAGCACTACTGAGAGACAGTATATTTACATGACACGTGTACACTGGAGACCATGGAGTTTTACCTGTTATCAACTGTGACTTAATTTAAATTCTTCTAGTTCTACAAAAAGCCAGTGAGAAGATATAAACGTAAAGAGACAACAACACTGAAGGAAAAAGACCCACCTGAACAGAGGAAAAAAAAAAGGTTGCTTCAAAAAGGCAACTATTTAAAACTGTGTAGGGAGGAAAAACAGAATGTGAAAAGCTGTTCAAAGTGGGAAACTGAGAAGTAGATTAGGACTAATATACAAATTTGTGGCTGCTTATAGCAGAAGAAATAGGGCAAGAAATGGAAATATGTTAGGGTCAAAAGTGAAGTGTAGGAGATCTAGAATGCTGGAGATGTTGGCATGTGGGAAAAGGAAACCTGAATTTACTGCTGAAAAGGGAGAATGACTGAGGTAAAAAGTAGTTGATTGAGACAAAAGGGAGGGAGAGAGGGAGGAAATTTGGCTATGAAATTTAGACAGATTGGAGAAGTGGGAACTAAGGTGTGAAGAGTAAAGAGAGGTGGCATTTGTGTTTGCACCTACAGTGGCAGATGTTAAGCTATAACCTCCCATGAAATAGTCTTAGTCGTAACAGCAAAAACTAAATAAGAAAAAGACAGGGGTTTTCAGTAGGATCATGGAAAAGAGAGGGATATGATTCTATTGGTTCCACCACATTTTTTTTTTAGACAAAGAAATTAAGACTATGATTATACAGTTAATTCTTATGACTGTATCACTTAATATGCTGCTTCAGATATTCTTTTGTAATTTAATGGCATTCATGTGATTGTCTCCAAGACAATAACCTTTAGAATTCTTACGTAAATACAGCTAAATCTGGAAATCATTACTCATAGGAGGTCAAAACAAAAATGGGCTTGGATATTGAAAGAACCTTTAACAGTCACAAGAACTGAGATTTATAAAAGAATATAGACTAGAATTAGACACCAAAGTTTTTCAAACAAAGAATTACATACAAAATCTAGTCAGAAGTCATACAATGGAATTCCTGAGTTTGCATCTTCCTTAAGAATGTGATGCTAGGCCATCTTAGACACTATTAAGTCATTAATTCTCTTGGAAGTATTTTAATATAAACAGTAAAATTCCAGAAGATATCTGCTACCTGAGTAGCAACTCTAACAATGCCCCAAATAATGGTCAGAAACTTGGCTTGCCCATAACAGATTGGAAGATCTCCTATGGGTTACTATTGCCTAAAGTCCTTGATTATCTTAATTTTGGCCCTGCAGTGTTAGCGTTATTACCTGATAGTTTTTTGTTTTATCCTAAGAATAGCTTGACTGTTGTTCATACATGATAGTCCAGAAGGTGTGAAATAAACTGTGAAGTTTTATTAATCAAAATGGATTAGAGCAGACTGAAGGACTATAAACAATATGATCTAGTCTACAAACTAAAGATGCAAAAGTGGACTGGAGACCGTGCTTGCCCTTTATGCAGCAAGCAGGATAAAAATGCTTTGCCAATATTGGAAATTAAAGGGAGAAAAGGACATAATGATGGCGGAAGTTTTGATTTTGTTTTGGTTTTGGTTGCTTTGCCTGCTTTGTTTCTTCTGTGAGCCTCACAGTGACCTCCAAGAGCGTCTCGCATAGCTTACATAAATTCTAAACAGATGGCCTACCGTAGGGCTGAATTTTCCCCTTTTCCAAACAGGAGCATGGAATTCTCTGTTTATTTGTTTAGGGTTTTTTTCTTATTTATTTATTTGTGGGAAAGCTATATTAAACAGATGGGCTTTGCATTTTGGCCACATAAACTTAATACAAATGGATTATAGTGAAAACTGTTTAGTACATTGCACCTGCCATATCTATCCTCTTATTATCTCTTGTGTCTAGATTATAATGCACAATAATAAGTAGCACCATATTTTGGACAGAGACATGGCTTTGGAATAAAAATTGTCCCTGAAATCTGGAGTGGTTTTTATAACAACTTTAAGATTGTTCCTTTCAGTCCCTTTATGTTCTTTTCTTAGGTTCGATCTAGCTAAATACCAATAGCACAGATGGGGATGGAGAAGAGAGAGATATACATTACTGGTTTGGAGTCCATATAATTTAATTCTGGGTAGTCTTAAACCTTGCATTAAAATATATTGTTCAATAGTGTCAGACTGTCAACATAGTCTGAACCATAAATTGTTGTGGTTAGACATAAACCACCCATGATGATTAGACTCGCTTAATACTGACCTCCTAAATTTTGTCCCAAGATGTTTTTGTGGAGCATTTATCAGATCACAGCTGGCTCATGGAATATTTGCTATTAATCTGTGGAAACCTGTCTGGTGCAGCGGTAAGGCTTTCTTCATTGCATACAGATGTAATCAACATACCACTGAAATTGTTCTGCAGTTTATTTTTCTGCATAAACAGCCACTGTAGTTGTCAGACCCGTGTTGTGTGAATGACAGAGGAGGTGACATAAAATAATATATCTTTTGTAATGTGGTATATTGTACTAGCAAAAGAGAAAGCCTCTGTGGGTGATGAACACAAATCTAATTCTTTCAAAAGAAAGTGAAAGATTAAGTGCTTTCCTTGGAGTAAGAGTCCAGGATTTAGAGTATACAGTAAATAGGATGGAAAAGGCCCAGGCTGGATACTTTCACCACAAAAAGGGCTCCGAATTCCTGTTTACACTGTATACCTTAATATTCTAGCTATCAGAGAACAGGTTAATTGGCAAGAACAGGTTATCACTTTTATTTTACCTTTTTCACTTCTAGTAAATATTAATTGGACTCTCATATCAATCAATAAAAATTTATCACTTGGGAAAAGGAGGCACCTGGCAAGTAAATTTTCCTTCGTGATTTTTTAAGTATTTTTATATAAAACATAATGTCTTCAACAGCAAGGACAGTGGGTCTACCTGCGCCCTCTTTATTGATTTTAAATGGTTTAAAACACTAATGGAAGTTGTCCTCCCTGGTCTTTTTAACATCTGTAAATCTTGTTCCTTGGTTTCTATAATTCCCAGTTCTTCCCATAGGCTGTTTTTAGATCTAACTGTCCAGTGTGAAGTTGATGTGTATTCAGTGTGCATTGAATTAATACAGTGTGAGTTCGGTTGACAGACCAGACAACATAGGTACATCTGGGAGCTTCAGGAACCATGTATTTGATACTAGGCCTTCTGCATATGAAAAGTTGCAGCTGAAATGTCTATGTAAAGCAAATCTAGTCTATCCCATCTGTGTTAGAAACAGAAAGCATAAAATGAATGTTCAATCTGTACGTGTTTGTCTGAGGTTTCAAAAAATCAGTGTATTACCTTCCCGGAAAACCAGATTACCTGTATTAAAGCACCTAAAAAATGTTTTCTTAATTTATCACTCAGTAGTAGTAGTAGTAGTAGTAGTAGTAGCAGCAGCAGCAGCAGCAGCAATAGTACTAGTAGTAACAGTATTTGCATTTAGATTTCCACTAACAGTCTAGCTCCACCTGCTGAAATGTTTTACTTCACTAAGTTCTTAAGTTTTGGACAGTTTTCCTTAACACTTTGGGACAGATTTTATTCTTGATTCAAGGTCATAGTATTTTGATGTCATACATATAATGTGTGAGGCCACTGGCTGGATTAAAATCCTATTTGTTCTTCGTGCTTTGTAAGGAGCCTGCATATCAAGAGCTGCCATGAAAATTCTCAGTATGCTGTTTTATCTCCTGTATATTAATTCCATTATTTTCATCCATTTGTCTTATAGTGTCTAAAAAATATTTTAATTCACAAGATAGAAAAAATAAATATAAAAGCAATAATATAAAGAATATTTGTCTATAACAATATTTCTTTTATTTTGAAGTGGAAGAAAGCCTAGAAATAGCTTTTCTCATTTTCCCGTAAACCAGCTATGCAGCAAGAAAAGCAAGGAAAACTCAGTCTCTTTATACTATATTAATGACACAGTGTTTCAATATCAACTCTGATAACTCATGTACAAAAAGCTAAAGTATAAAATACACTAGTCACTGACTGAAAGAAAAAAAACATTCAGCAATATAGAAGCCAAAAGATATTTTAGCATAGGTTAAAAAAAGACATCATCAATATTGTTTGAAAGGACACAAGGATATCATTTATATCACAACAATATGAAGGAATTATTTAAAAATTTCCTCAGGTGAAGATAGCATCTGTGGAAGTGTTTGTTTCTACTCTTGACATTTAAACTTGCAAGCAGTACTTAAAGGTATTTCCATATGTTTTGTTGAAACTGTCTAATAAAACTTGACTTAGCTTCTTCTGAAGCAGGTCATTCAAACAATGTGACTAAGCACAATGTCCTAAGTGTTATGTTGACTTTGTTAGCCTTGGACTCAATGTCAGATTAGCTAAAGTAGCCAATACAGTCATGGCATTTTAGCTACAGCAATACCTCCATTAAGAAATAATTTGGTGGTGTTTGTTTTCATGGAAACTAATTACTTATCTTTAGCGAGGACATTTATGAAAGCATTTCTATTTGATTTAAAATATAGATGTAGATGCTAGTTGTTTTTCAGAGTGTGCATTGATTAGTATTTCCAACAGCTCTGTCTGCTTGAAAAGACCTGTTCAGACTTTTGTCACCAGTATTTGGAAAATCTTTGTTTGCATTATATATGGATTTCATGCTGATTCCTAAATGAATATCTAGGTAGGCAGCAGTGATTTTGCATGTTACACAAATCCAATGACAAGAAAGAATAAGAAAACATTTACAGACATTCCCTTTCTTTTAATTCTTTGGGCAAAGAATTACTCCTTTTCTATGCAAACAAAATTCATAGAATCATAGAATCATAGAGTCATAGAATCATAGAATCGTCAAGGTTGGAAAAGACCCTTAAGATCATCAAGTCCAACCATCAACCTATCACTGCCATATTCAAGCTCAAAGTGTACTCCAATTCTTTACTTAATAATACTTAATCAAATGCTTCCAAAATACTTTCCACCAGGATTTCAAAATAGCTTTTAAGTAAATTATAACTCCTAACTAATTATTTTTAGTATTTCTGTAACCCCAAAGAAACCAGTAAGAATCAGATCTCCACTGCCATCATTTCTAAGAGGAAATACCTTCAACAGCATTCTCCTGGAGAAACTGGCTGCTCATGGCTTAGATGGGCATATGCTTCACTGGGTAAAAAACTTGCTGGATGGCAGGGCCCAAAGAGCGATGGTGAATTGAGTTAAATCCAGTTGGTGGCCAGTCACAAGTGGTGTTCCCCAAGGCTCAGTATTGGGGCCAGTTCTTTTTAATATCTTTATCAATGATCTTGATGAGGGGATCGAGTGCACCCTCAGTCAGTTTGCAGATGACACCAAGCTGGGTGGGACTGTTGATCTGCTGGAGGGTAGAAAGGCTCTACAGGGGGATCTGGACGAACTAGTAACACCCCTGAAGGCACTGTAGCCCATGGAGGACCAAAGCTGGGGCAAACACGATGAGTAAGAAGGAAGGATTAGCAGAAGAAAAGAGTAAGAAACAGGGAGTGGCAGAAATAAACTGCTATGCTCTGATCCTAACCTCCTTTGACACCTGTTGCTGCACCAAAGGGACTGAGAGTAACCTGAGGTGATAACCTTGTTACCAGCTCTGCCATGGATCACCCCTTATTGCTGTTGGCTTTGTTGTTCTTTTGTCTCAGTGTTTACTGCCCTTTCTTAAACATGTTTCCACAGAGGTGCCACCATCTTGTCTGAGGGGTTCAGCTGTGTCCTGTGATGGGCCCACTGGAGCCAGCTGGAACCGGCTGTGCCCGGCACTGGGCAGCCTCTGCCCTCTCCTCACAGAGGCCACCCCTGCAATGCCCCACCCTGCTACCAACCTTGTCATTTACACCCAATACAAGGGGAACAGTTTTACACCCATGAATGATGAAGTATTTTCCATACACCCCAAACCAAAGGTCTAAGTCTGGAGGAAAGGAGGTCTTAGGATAAAGGTTTTTTTTCATAATTTTCTACTGCCTTTCTGATTTTGAGGACTTTATGCTTAAGCACCTGGAGATGTCAGGTATTTAACTTAAGGCTGTGCTTTTCAGAGGAAGAAAAATGGCAACAATGAATTACAGCTACATGACCTTTTGTGAACACAGTCTTTGAGGGCTGAGTAACATTTGATATGAAGTCTATGCCAAAGTCAGAAGTTACAACCCAGTTTTCCAAGGCTCAATCTGGAGCATTAGTCACAGACCTTTGCTTCACATGATTTTATTGTTTGATCTCTGTGTATGACTGCAACTTCACATTTTAGAGAAACCTGCTGCTTATTGAGGAAGCCAGTGTGAAAAGCGAAAAGGCATTAGTATGTCCATATCATTCCTGTCCATGAGACATATAAAAGGGTGAAATCCTAATACCAGTAAGGTAATACTAAGATTTTCCATTGCATTCAGAAAGAATATGATTTCAACCATGGTATTTTTTATAATGATTTTTTAACGTGTGGCCTTATTTGTCTATTTTGTTTAATCTAAACTGAATGCGACCTGGAAGTCAGATGCTCTTTATGAATGGAAAACAAAACAAATAGAGTCTATAAAACATTCAAAAAATTTGTCTCATTCATTCTTTTTCTATCAGGAAGGAACACAGAATCACAGAATCATAGAATGCTCTGGGATGGAAGGGACCTTTAAAGGTCATCTAGTCCACCCCCCTGTAATTGGCAGGGCCATCTTCAACTAGATCAGGTTGCTCAGAGCCCCATCCAGCCTGTCTTTGAATGTTTCCAAGGACAGGGCATCTACCACCTCCCTGGGCAACCCGTTCCAGTGTTTCACTACCCTCATTGTAAAAAATTTCTTCCTTATATCTGGTCTGAATCTACCCTCTTTTAGTTTAAAACCATTACCCCTTGTCCTATCACTGCTGACCCTGCTAAAAAGTCTGTCCCCATCTTTCTTATAAGCCCCCTTTAAGTACGGAAAGGCTGCAATAAGGTCTCCCCACAGCCTTCTCTTCTCCAGGCTGAACAGCCCCAGCTCTTTCAGCCTTTCCTCATAAGAGTGGTGTCCCATCCCTCTGATTGTTTTTGAGGCCTTCCTCTGGACCCGCTCCCACAGGTCTATGTCCTTCTTGTACTGAGGACCCCAGAGCTGGATGCAGTACTCCAGGTGGAGTCTCACCAGAGCAGAGTAGAGGGGCAGGGTCACCTCCCTCGACCTGCTGGCCACGCTTCTTTTGATGCAGCCCAGGATACGATTGGCTTTCTGGGCTGTGAGAGCACATTGCTGGCTCATGTCCAGCTTTTCCTCTATCAGTACCCCCAAGTGCTTCTCAGCAGGGCTGCCCTCAATCCCTTCATCCCCCAGCCTGTACTGATACCGGGGATTGCCCCAACCCAAGTGCAGGACCCTGCACTTGTCCTTGTTGAACCTCATGTGAATCACACAGGCCCACCTCTCCAGCCTGTCCAGGTCCCTCTGGATGGCATCTTGCCCTTCAGGCGTGTCGGCTGCACCACTCAGCTTGGTGTCATCTGCAAACTTGTTGAGGGTGCACTCGATCCCGCTGTCTATGTCATTGATGAAGATATTGAACAGCACTGGCCCTGGTATGGAACCCTGAGGGACACCACTCGTCACTGTTCTCCATCTGGACATCGAGCCATTGACCACTACCCTCTGGATAAGGCCATCCAGCCAATTCCTTATCCACTGAACAGTCCATCCATCAAATCCATATCTTTCCAATTTAGAGAGGAGGATATTGTGGGGCACCGTGTCAAAGGCCTTGCAGAAGTCCAGATAGATGACATCCATAGCTCTTCCCTTGTCCACGGATGCAGTCACTCCATCATAGAAGGCCACTAGGTTGGTCAGGCAGGACTTGCCCTTGGTGAAACCATGCTGGCTGTCTCGAATCACCTCCCTGTCCTCCATGTGCCTTAACATAGCTTCGAGGAGGATCTGTTCTATGATCTTCCCAGGCACAGAGGTGAGGCTGACAGGTTGGTAGTTCCCAGGGTCCTCCTTTCTACCCTTTTTAAAAATGGGTACCAAGTTTTCCTTTTTCCAGTCCCCAGGGACTTCAGCTAAATGCCATGACTTTTCAGTTATCATGGAGAGTGGCTTGGCAACTGCATCAGCCAGTTCCCTCAGGACTCTGGGATGCATCTCATTGGGACCTATAGAGTTATGTATGTTCAGGTTACTCAGGTGGTCACAAAACTGATCTTCTTTTACAGTGGAAGGACCTCTGTCCTCCCGATGCCCATCAAATGGCCCATTGACTCGGGAGGTGTAAGGAGAGAGCTTGCCAGTAAAAACTGAGGCAGAAAATTTGTTTGCCTCAGCCTTCGCCTCATCTGTTGTTACCAGCTCCTCATCTGTTGTTACCAGCTCACAACTTCTGCTCATCGGAGGGGGTACGCTTTCTTTAACCTTCCTTTTCTGGTTAATGTACCTATAGAAGCCCTTCTTATTCTTCGCATCCCTCGCCAGGTTCAGCTCCAGCCGAGCCTTGGCCTTCCTGATCCCATCCTTACACAACCGGGCAACGTTCCTGTACTCTTCCCAAGATACCATTCCCTTCTTCCACTGCCTGTGCAATCTCTTCTTGCCCTTTAGTTTGACCCACAGGTCATGGCTCAGCCATGCCAGCCTCTTCCGTTCCTTGCCCGATTTCCTGCACCTAGGGATCAAGAGCTCTTGTGCCCTATGGAAAACATCCTTGAAGACCTGCCAGCTCTGTTCTGCTCCCTTGTCCCTGAGGGCCATTTCCCAGGGAGTCCTGTTGATTAACTCCTTGAACAGCTGGAAGTTTGCTTTCCTAAAATTCAGGGTCCTGACTATACTTTTCACCCAACCCTTACCTCTCCAGACTGTGAACTCTACCAGTGCGTGATCGCTACAGCCAAGGCTGCCTCCAGTCCTGACATCACCAATGAGCTCACTTACATTGGTGACCACCAGATCCAGTACTGCATCCCCTCTGGTAGGGCTATCTATTACCTGGCTTAGGAAATTGTTGCCTATGCACTCCAGGAGTCTCCTAGATTGCCTACCACCTGCCGTGTTACTTTCCCAGCTGATGACAGAGTGGTTGAAATCCCCCATCAGGACAAGAGCCTGTGAGCACGAAGCTTCCTGTAGCTGAAGAAAAAAGGCTTCATCAATAGGATCCCCTTGATCAGGCGGCCTGTAGTAGACCCCAACCCCCAACCACAAGGTTCCCTTTGTTACCTCGGTCTCTAATTGTTACCCATAAACTTTCAACCTGCTCATGGCTATTCTTCAGGGACACTTCTGACATATAAGCATATTAACATCTTAACATATTTATATTTAGTCTGGGAATAATCTAGGTAGCCATATATAATATAATATAATATAATATAATATAATATAATATAATATAATATAATATAATATAATATAATATAATATAATATAATATAATATAATATAATATAATATAATATAATATAATTTCATTTGTAATTGGAGAAGAGAGAATACAGGAAAATGTTATTAAATCTTCTAAACTTACTCTTAGAGGATTATCTCCTGCAATCTGTGTCTTTTTCACAGGTATTGCTCCCCAGTCCAACTCCTTCAAGTCCCAAGGGTCCTTTTTTCTTTTTTTTTTTTCATTTATAAAGATTAAGGGCTGTAATCAGGGAGCAAAAACAATATTATGTGAAAGGTGACCATTTAAATAGTCTCAACAGCAAACCATTAATATTAAATACATCAAGTGACTAGTCACAGAATAGACATTATTTTCCCAAATGAGTTCTTGAAGAACTGCAAATAGATTTCAAATTCAGAGAACTATTTCATGCCCTTGAGTATTAACCTTTCTAACACCAATCCACTCTCCTATGTTTCAAGACATCATTTACATTGAATAAGTATTTTTTCAACTTCTTTTTGTTCGGCTGTAGTGTCTGGTAACTTAAAATAAGATGATATCAAGATCTGAATCATTGGAGTCAAAATAGCTAGGAATAAAGAAGTCCTTTTCACACAGGTTATTTTTATTTATTTTTACTAAAGCAAGTTAAACACCATCTGCCTGCTATTGCCTGCTACTTAGTGAGAGAATGGCCTGGAGATTAATATACTGAAGTTGGTAACAGGCAATTTTTCTTAAAGGTCTGAGTTCAAGTCAAGAATATAATTCAAGTAATTTTTTTTAGTTCTTAGCTTAGGGATCAAAAAACACAAGTGCTGGTTTTTTTTCTGTACAGAACTGTTTCTTTTTGTCTGCTTTTGTCTAGAAATTCCCCTTCAGAACTGGAAAAAATTCTGTCGAAACTTGTATGATCACAAGGAAAAATTCTGCTTTCATAGAGAAAGCCAGAACACCCCGACCCCTGCCCAGGCTGGGCTGTGCAGCTTCCCCATGGGATGCTGGGAGCAGCCTGCACCCAACAATGGGCTGGCAGCGTGTGGGCAGAACACAGGGACCCCACCTTCTGGGGCACCTCTTCAAAGGTGGATGCAATGGCACAGGACTAGAAGCAGCAGGAGGCCCACAAAGCTGGAGCAGCCATGTATCCTGCAGGAGGAAACCCCCATGGCCAGGGAAGGGTGTGGGGGTGTGGAGGTGTATGGAGCGGGGGGTGTCAGAACTTTTTGGTTTTACTTATGTTATTCTCAGCATCCTCTTTATGGATTAAGAGGAAACATTCCTTACATATGGAAGCAAGGATTTATTATTAATATAACTTCAATTTATAACAACCTAATCCAGAAAACATTAATAGTCCAGACCAAAATATTACAGATCATGAGGGGAGGGAAAGGGAAAGGAGGAGAGAGAAAGATTTATATGAAAAAAAAAAAAAAGGCTTAATTATAATAACAGAGTTAAAATTATTTTACATTCATACTTTCTAGTTTTTACCCTTGTCCAGGTTGTTATGCTTATCTTTCTACTGTTTCTCTGTTTCTCTGAGTTCTAAGCTTAGTGGCTTCAGAGCACTGGTGGTGGGGGTATGTTATGGCCAATCATTAGAGTCTGCACTCCTCCTGCAGCCAGAAGGAATATGATGCTAATAGTTTCTTTTTCCTCCCTCTAGGATCTGCTTGGGGCCATTTTTATGTGTCTGCTAATGTTTTACATGTGTACTCTTTCTTTGTTGGTCCATAATTCCATGTTACACCGAAATTTGCTATATCTGGTGTGTTTTGTGTCTGTTCAATACTATTTCTTGGTTCTCTTTGTTACACATGAAAATTAGTTTTGTCCAGCTGCTGTCTGCATTTCTTTAGGTGATCACAGGTGAGCTGTTTACAGCTGTAGGGTCTGTAGTGCTAAGCCTGTGGCCCATGCCTTATCATCTCATACCTGCAGTCCTCTATGCCACATCCTCTCTTGCCATTTCTGAAGGCCTCTGCTAGCGTACCAGGGCTGTATTTTTCTACACTACATCATTGTGTTAGAGTTGTAAGTATCTCACTCTGCATAGAATAACTGTTTGTTTCTGTTCCAAGAATTATGCAGCTGCTACTCAGACCATGGTAGGAATTATTCAGATGCTACCTCAACAGGGCTCATCCCTAGGTTCTGTTTTAATAAAAGAATCAAACTGAGTTCCTTTTCCTGGTATGTTTAATATACAATAGTAGTTGGAGTTCAAGCTGGGTGCCTATGAAGAGGGACATCACCTGTTAATTGTTACCAGATTTTATAGTCTCCTGACTGATTCTCTGATGGCACTTCTGCTCATCCAATCCTATTCGGGGAGTCTGGGGTCTTCTCTTCTGATTTGCTCTCACAGCCTCCAGGCACCCTTTTTGTCTGTGTCTTGAGACATTTCCTTATCTTTTGTTACAGAATATCCTGTAGTTAAAGTTTTGCTTACACTTCCTTACCTACCGGTTACATATCCATAGATAAAAACCAAGACTAAAGTACAATTCATGTGGCCTAAGGCTTCATTTACTTTAGTCACTAGTGCTAAGCTCTGGCACAAATTAGTCTCTCACTACAGTTTCTCCTCTGGACAAAACTATGGCTTTTTTTTCATTTTTCCAATGATACAGAAAACAAATTAGCAATAGACACCTCATCAGAAAACAATTTCTGCAGCAGTTAAAACAAGTAAAACAAAGCAGCAAGCAGGTCAAGAAAAGTTAACACAGATCAGGCATGACAAGCCTTAGTGCTGAGGCCTTGTAAACTCAGTACAAAGTCTGTGGTCTGTTACTGGCCATGGCAATAGTGTATACTTCAGGGCTAAAGAGTTACAGTTAAGAAGGTTGTCTAAAAGTTCACCATTTCAGTCCTTGTTTTGTTTAAACAACATGAACTAAGACGTTTTACCCTGCAACAAATGAGTTGCAGCAAGAAGCATATTACCCCACACGACACATAGTTGAAGTAATGTTTGGGTTCTTGCATTTTAAGTGACCTACTGGCATTTACTTTCACCTCTAGGTACACATCTCGGTTTATATTTCAGATCAGACTATTTTATTCCTGAGTATTTTGCAACTAATAAATATTTCTGCCAGAAAAAAAGCAATATTATATTTTTTCCATAAAATTTCAGCACTCTGGAGAACTCCCCAACGTATAACAAAAGTTCATAATGGATATTGCATACTAAATGTATGCTTGTAACAGATTATTTGGAAGTAATCTTTTATGTAATATGGAATAGCATGATGGTAATACAACAGGGACATTTATTGCCACATATTTCAATTAATGAGCCTTGCTATAAGAGATTTCTCAATAGTTCCCAGATTGTTTGGTTAATAAGGGAGGCACTGTGCAGTGTGTGTGTGTGCAGATAATGCCATCAGTTTCTCAAGTTAACATCTAAAAAGTGATATTTAATGTCAGCCTTTACTTTTATATATTTGAAACAGGAGTATATTCACATGTATTTGTCAATACTTAACATGAAAAATGCTTTTTGAGATAGGAATAATCCATTAGCATATGTTTGTATGGCAAACATCACAAGGGGATGACAACTTTGACTGGACCTTTGGGTACTTAGGCAGTTCAAACTGAACAAAGATGTTAGTAATCAGAATCTGATTTTTATTTAAGGCATTCCTTAGCTTTAAATTATAGTGACCTTTTTCAACATTGTAAGCAAATTGTTTTGGTTCTTTTCTTTAAATTAAAATAAATGCCTCATAATTCTGCAGACTTATGAACCACAGTTATATACACTGTTATTAATACACATTACCTAAATAAAGCATGAGGAAATAGAAATGCTTTATCTTTTAGGGAGATAAATCTCTGTATGATTCTGAATGGATTAGAATATTTAAATCTGAATCTTGCTTCAGTCCTTCTAGATTTCTAGTTAGGAAAAAAGAAAAAAGCACTAGAAAGAGGAACAGAAGACTAAAATAAACCCCCCGACATTATAAAGATTATAAAGCATTCTAAACACTCCTACCAAAATCTCTAAGGTTGTGGCTTCCTAATTATTCCTCTGGCATAAAGAGCAGTCTTTGTTAGTATTAATCTAAGTATGCTAAAAGTAAGTATATTATATTACATTACAACAAACAGCTATCTTCCTGAAACTTTACTGTTGTGTTTTAAATATGAAATTGAAACCTCTTGGTCAGGGAGTAGAAACATATAGATTTTATTTATTCAGTTATTATCATCCACGTTTTATTCCTTTATAACTGTTACCATTTCCAACACAGTGATAAAAATATGGATTATAAAGTGTGTGCATTTCACTGGCTGCTTTTCTGTTCTATATATTACCCACAAATATACCTCATTCCACTTAGAATTAGAATGTTATACCACTTCCATTTTTTTGCTCTCTGAGGAAATGAAGCAATTTGGACTTTTATAAGCACTAATAAAAAAAATTAACTGCCAAATGATTTTGGTAATCATATTTGGTGTTTACAAGTTGTTATAAAGAAACAGTGTTTAGTAGCTCATCGATGTTATCACTCCTCATAAGCCATCTGGAATGTATTCTATTTCTTATTTAAACTATTTGACATACACACAGAAAAACATGCCTAGGGCAGCTATGAGAGTTTGCTTTGCTGTAGATCTGTAGACAGGATAATTTTCAATGAGTAGACATTAGAATCATAGAATCATATAATCGTTAAGGTTGGAAAGGACCGTTTCAACTTGGCCAAAAGCAGAGCTATCCTATAACGCTCTGCAAGTTTTAGAGGATGACAACAAAGAATATAAGCTAAGTCTTGCTTTGAAATTGATCTGCATTTGATCCTTTCATCTATGTTCACTGGCATAATTTTTTTCACTCTAATTTTCCACGCTTCTAATGACTTAACTAAAATGCAGAGTTTTAATTGTGTCAGTTTTTGCACTGACAACAAAAATAATTTTCAGGTTTCCCCATTAAGTTTAATGAAATTTTTATCCACAAACCATAGATAAATAATACATATGCCTGATGATATAATTACAATATATGTGTAACTTTCATTTAAGTTGATGAGAAGGAAATGTGATTCGGTCTATAAAAATAGGATTTGCTTTGACACTGGAACAAGTTTAAAACTAAATAGGCAGTCGGCCCATATATTCGCCTTGTGTAAATAGAGACATTACCAGAGATTCATATATACACACTATATTGAAGAATCACCTCTGTGTTCTTAGCTTATTATTTTCATTGTTATATGTGAAAAGCTGAAATCCTCTGCTTTATTCAATGCAGACAGGAGCCAATTAATATTTGTGGACTACTAATTCCATTTGGTTTAGTGTTATATTGGAATCTGTACAATTTGTCTTGTAATTTCAAAAATTCTTAACCGACCTATGAAGACTGAGCCATTTATTTTCACTGAGTATTCAACTATTTGGTCTTTGAAGATCAAACATCAACTTTAAGATATATCCTTTATCTTCTGTAAACCTACTATGATAAAATGCAATTATAGAAGAATTATCCTACAGGTCACAGGGGAATCTATATTTAGGAGCTGTATATGACTTTCTGAATAAGCATTTGTGTTTGGATAATCTAAGATATACCCACATTCAGAGAACATGCAGTCATGCAGTGCGAAGGCCATGTAAAACATGAAGTTACTTTACTTGAGTTTATAATGATCCAGTACTGCACATGGGAAGACTCAAGAAGAAAACACATACACACAGAGTTCTTTAAAAGACTGACTTATTTAACCCAATTATATAGTAAGAGATAATACATTACATATGATGCTTAGTTTCAGGACCAAATGTGATGAATGGCAAATCTGAATAACAGGGCTCTTTGTCCAACAGAGAGAAGGGAGGACCTGCTGTTAAGTAGTGGTTCTGATTTGGTGGGGTATTCCTAGCCAGGGAAACAATGATGAATCAGTTCCTCTCTGTTCTTTTGTTCCCATTCTTGTAGGGAACAATGTTTCTACCATCTATGTATATTTACCATATACAGGACAGTTTATACTTATGTTGGATTCATGGTCTCTGTTCTCCTTGGTTACTGCTTCTACTGAGATCTCATGGTTACTTTCCTTAACTGACCAGTAACTGACAAACTGTGATTTGTGTTTCTACTCTAGGGGTCCCTGATGTCATCTTGTGGTTGTATTTCCAGTAGTTTCTGCCACAGTATCCACTGACAAAAAGCTCCTGGCCAGTTTTCAAAGGTAAAAACAAAGAAATTATTCCTACTACCTCATTTCTAGGATATTTCTCTAGGTACTTACAGAAGGAATTGGACTATAAGGTGAAGCAATAAACCCCAAATTAAAAGAAATAGGTACTTTTCTCACTATATTCTCCTGTTTCACCCCTCATTAAGTAGCTTAACATCATCTAAGGTTGCTTCAGAAACTGATATGTTACCACAACAGTTTATGTACAAACCACAGTTTCAGCTAGCCATGGAGGAAAATAACTAATTTCTCTAGAAGTACTTTTGAAAGGACATGAGTTCAGTGTGATTAAAGTTAATCTCTGAGTTATGATTGTAGGCCAATATAATGCTTAATTTTATTTGCCATTGTTTCCTACTCCGTATTGAATAGCTTGTGCAATTTTAATTTCTGCACAAGCATATTAAGTTAACTTGTATACAAACAAATCTACAGAAATCTACTTTTTGCAGAAGTTACTGCTTCTGAACTTAGTATAAAGATATTATTGAACAAATGGGGAAAATAAGTGATAAAGTTTATCTCAGAGGTAGATTTGAAGTGAGCTATGTCTATACAGAAAAGCATAAGAAATAATGTATGTCTCTAAGGGAAAAATATCTCTCTTCTTCCACCACAAAATCAATTGTAAAGAAGCATCTGGCTTTAAGATTAAATTAAAGAGGTAAGCAGGTTTGGTCTTATGTACTATTCTTATTTTATGATAATGTACTATGTAAGATGTCTTCACACATGTGCACATTTAAATTATGTAAGTATATATGTGTAGTTTATAGGTAAAGTCTACTGAGTTGATAAATTATCCATCTTTGAAAGAAGCAGAGCACATCCTACACCACCTTGGAGAATATAATTCTCTCTTCAAACACAACAAAAACAACAAAAAAACCCAAAGAATAAAATACAGAGCACAGCTCAGTCCAGAATAAGAAAGCAGTAATTGATTGGTCTGTTGCCAGAGGCAGCTTAGTTTGTTTCTGGTAATAAACCAGTGTGGATGATATTACCGTGTCAAGGGTTATTTTCACAATGTAAAAATCCTTCTTCATCTGATATTAATGTCTTCACCAAGAGCCCTGATGTGAAATTAATTCCTGTTGTGTCATCAGTATTTAATAATACTTTAAACATATGAGGTAGATTTTGTGCCTATACAAAGGGCAAGCACAGAGGTTATACAATACTTCAGTATTGAGTCGGACAGAGATTTTAAATCATATGCGATTGATACACTGGAATAGTTCTACATGACAGGACATAAGCAAACATGTCTCAAACATATGGAAGGAAGAACAAGATTCAAGTAATTGGTTTACTTAGACTAAAATTATTCTAAGAATAACAACTCTTGGGATTATTTTAGCCGTAACTCATTACTGAAGACATCCCTTCCCTTTGTATTGTCGGCCACCTAACAGGAAGTGATCATACTGCCCTTCCTCTATGTCTCTTCTGTACTCCTGGTCCCATGCAGAGCCATATGACTTCTTGTGCCACCCTCAGCTTCAATCTCCCTCTGTCATGTGTCTGACTGGTACTGTGTATGGAAGTATCCTTCCTCCATGAGCTATGACCCTCATGTGTTGGATTGCTGCCTTCCATTATGTAACCTAAATTTAGGCCCTGTCCTGTAACTGAGCACAGAAGGGGTTACATATATTGACAGGCCTCTGATTTTAAAGGCCTTATTCCCCACATGGCAAATGCCATCTATGGATGTTGAATTCAGCACCTGATTACAGACACCTAAACTTAGGTAACTAAATGCATGTAAATTCATGGGAATTTGGTATCTAAGTTCCATGTGAACTAGGTATCTAAGTTTCTACTAGACATTTAGGGCTGTTCCTAGGGACAGTTGTCCCTACCCAGGGTTTGTCATTAACTCATTCTTATTCAAACTATGCCAGCTTTAAATTTGGGTAATTAAGAGGCGATACTGGTAATGCTCCCAGTGCAAAAGTCTATGTACTGTGAAATCAACAAGCTTGTGCCCCCTCTTAAACCAACCAACCTTCATTCTAATCAAAAGTGTATCTGCATAGCCCAGATTGTCAATTCTAATTCTTTATTCATTAGTCCCAGTGTCCACAGGGGA
This sequence comes from Nipponia nippon, assembly GCF_047370975.1. NCBI lineage: Eukaryota > Metazoa > Chordata > Aves > Pelecaniformes > Threskiornithidae > Nipponia > Nipponia nippon. Next base: position 78,179,074 of record NW_028262336.1, read on the forward strand.
AAAGTTCTTCTATTGTAGGTAATGTGTAGCTACTGACATGACTTTCCTTCACTCATGCATAACAATTACCTGCTATATATTCGAATTCCGCCCCCTCCCCCAAAGAAAAAGGACAAAAGTGTTTCACTTAAAATCTTGTTATGGGCATAAGGGAACATTATATACATATGGAGTCAAACCTTTATTGTTAACTTAATTAAAAATCTCAGCAATTTCATCAAAAATAGAATAATTACCATTAATCCAGTTACAATAATACTAACACAGTTCAAATTAGTACAGAAACATCTCATTAATAATACCTTAAATTTGTTACACAAGAAAAGTGACTAATGCCAACCCTTCTCCTCTGCTGTTATGCATGCCTGCTTGTGTCCCTGGGGTCCCCCAACCCATGGAAGTGGTCTCCCTCAGCCTCAGGGTGGTGGGTGTTGTAATAAGGGCCAGTGCCCTCAGGGGTCACAGGGTTGTCCTTCCCTGCCCTGTGACACAAAGGGCTATCCTTTGTTACACAGGGAGGGTAGGGGACAATAGCAGTGATCTGCACCAGATCTCCCTGACCCCTGCTGTGTTTGCTCAGCTTAGGATCCATAACTGTTGCTGGTAACTAGACCAGAACAATAACTCCTTCTTACTTCTTAACAAATCTGTTTGGTAGAGGTAACATGGAACTGCTCTATTTTTACTCACAGTTAAAAGCAAGGCTTAAGGCACAAGATTATTTAATGATTTCTTGCTTTCTTGATTTTTCTTATGTTACAGAATTAAAAAGAAACACTTTTCTTTCTTTTCACATTTATTTTATTTGAAATACTGTTTTATAATTTTTTTATGCCTGAAAATATTATTTTAATTTGAAAATTCTTTTAGTATCCTTTTTATGTTGTACATGTGCCTCAATAAAGGTTCAAGTTGGTGTTTGCCAAACACAGAGGCCTCAGTTGTCTATAAATAGTCCCAATTTTCATGCTATCTTAGTTTGCAAATATTCATTCCTGTTTCTCTTCTTTTTTTTCTGCACCACACTCCCTTGTCTCTATAAATAGCATAATGGCCATACAGTATAATGAATGGCAAATCTCTAATCTTATTTATTTGAAACTTTCTTCTGTGTGTTGAGTCAAAAGATAACAAGACTGATGCCTAAAACTGATAGCTCATTGCATTTTCTTTCAGTACTGAAATATTGTAGTTGTGTTGATATGACACATTGCATTTCAATTGTTTGCCATGTTTTTCTCACATCTACTTGTTTGAGAAATACAAAATAATTAGGAAGATAATGTTAATGAAAAAATAGCTATCTGCTTATTAAAAAGATACTTGAAGTACATTTCCTTTGCACTACTTGAGCTATACCATTATTCACTCATCATATGGAGCATAAATGGATATTGATTTATAGAAAACCCTCTGTGATTTATGTTTTAGCTTCCAGATTCCTCTTTCTATCTTCCTTCCTTTGTGCTATTGTTTTAATTGAGATCATCAAGGATAATGAACCCATAAATCCTGGCCTGAAGAAGCAGGGCTGCTTCTAAACAGAGTGTTTAACTCTGAAACATGCTTATAAAGAATCAGCACCAATGTTAATACTATTAGATAAATGTTATCAAGGTAAAGACTGCAAATTTTGTGGCAATAGATAGACCTAATTATAATTTAGACATAACAGAAATACACTTCTCCAAGATCAGTGACTGTAATCTGACTGTGCTATTAAAGATATTTTTTACAAAGCCATTTCTTAGCAGACAAAAATTAGAAATCTTTATATTAATCATCTTTTGAAATTTCTAATGGTAACTTCAAGAAACATGAGAAGATTCATGGGAAGAGATATAGGAAAACATGTCCTTTACTTATCATAACCCATTGAGATAAGAAATGGGCATATTTCAATATAAATGAATCATAAAGGAGATATTTCAATGGCTATGCTCATCCCTCAGAAACAAATGCCTTCCTATGGTGAGCTGATAATGTTTTACAGGCATTCACAATGGATAAATAATTTTAAATTCTAAACCTGTACCTGATAATAGCTCTGACAAGATAGACTGTTTCATTTATTCGTGAATGTATAAACACTCTTTTTGTGAATTCTAGTTTGAGAAATTAAGGCTTTTGCAAGATTAATCACACTCACACACTTTAGGCTTAGATACTTTTTGTTAAAAGGTAAGTAAAAAATTCTCAAGTTTAGCCTCAATGATTTTGCCCACATTTTACATTATAAAAAAGAACATGATATAGATTTTTTTTTTAATACTGCTTACATTGAAATACCTATGAAGCTGTTGGAACGACCATACATTTCTTAAAAGAATTACAGAACCAGGTCCAAATGATGCCTGTACCAAATGACAGCACCAGCTATGAAAAGTCTGAAGTATAAGACCTCTTTCTATCCCACCTAGCATGTAATATACATATTTTCATGGTGCAACACAGATAAAATTTATTTGAAATGCTAATATGTGGTTCTTTTCAGTTCTACTGAGATCAATAGATACGTATCAAATTATAGCAAGATAAAATTTAGCTTAGTTCATGAAGTATAAGTGTAATATACTGCCATGGATGTTGGAGAAAGTGGAATGTTCCTTTGGAAACATTTTTGTTTTAACTGCATAGCAGTAAATTACCACACAAAATAGAAAGCAGTAGAGAATTCATTTCTGTGTGAAAATACAGCCCATTACAAATAAAATGAGAGTCTATATTTGCCTTTATATGTAATCAATGAATATTTAATGAATGTACTACATTTGTAAGTTCAATTTAAACTGTGAATTATAACTATTGCTAGGATACAAGAAACTTTTTAATACATTGCAGTAGTCTTCTTTGCAAGAAGTTTTAAAGATAGCTGTATTTCCTTTTGACTATTTGAAAGAAATTTATAGCATTGAGTGGAATCCTAGATGTATGTATGAATTTCACTGTTATTCATTTTGACTTCTTTGGTCACAGTCTATTTTTCCTGTTTAAAAGGGATATGGCTGCTACACGTTTGTAAGAAAATACATAAATACTGTTCTGTTTACTTAGGCAACATTTCCTTGGAATCCTTATCTACACATTTGTGCTCATGTAACCAGAAACAAAATATCTGAATTAAGGGAAACAATTAAATAAAAAAAAAATCTGAACAATAAAATCTGAAAAAAGTGTCAATGATAATACGGAAAGTCACTTTCTCAGTCTGTGTATAGTTTGTGCTGTAAACAGTTTTGGTTTTTTCTTTTATTGAAGCCTGTAGGGTGACTCTGCTCACCTACATTTAGCTTCCAAAAGCAAGGCAGATTAGGTAGAAGTGATTTTCTTATCCTTGAGCATGCAAACAAGTTATTTTTCTGTAGTAAAGATAAGGGCTGGCAACCGGAAGATCACGCACTGTACAGAAAGAGTTAAGGGTCGACCCTCCCTTGTCTCCACCCCTTACAACATGACACGCCTACTGCTGGGAGTATAAAGGTAAACTACTGCGCAATAAACGTTGAAGCTGAACACCCGCACTGTGTGTGCTGACTGTTCCTTCCCCAGCCCGGGTCGGCTGGAGATCTGCTGGTATAGCCTTGATATGTAACGAACGCTACATTTTTCTAATGTAAACAAGTTGTATAAGTACATATATACTCAAAAGACATAAATGTCCAGGAGGCAATTGATTTTCCTTGTCTTAGATGGCTATCTTGGATAGAATAAATCAATATTTTAAGGTAAATCTCTCTCCCTTAATTACTGAGGGATCTAGATGAGAACTAATCTTTGATGGGATTCATTTTGCATAATTTCAGACGTTTTATTTCAGAAATCAGTCATGTAGTCTAAAATAGTCATCAAAACTCTCTATATTTAATGAAAATTTATTGCCTCTTCCAGTTAATTCATCCTTTCTGTCCTAAACATTTTTTTTAAATTGAACCAAGTATTTCTCTGCAAGTACATATTTCTTTATTTTGATTATAGAAGGAATGTAGAAGATTTAGAATAGACAAAAGACGGAATTAGGCAAGATTAATTACTCCCTTAGTCATTTGTTTTTCTGCAAATTTCCACTTTTCTCTGTCATCCACAAAAAAGTTGCAAAGCTCTACCACAAATCTGAAGTATCAATAAAAATCTAGACATTTCTTTGGCGCTATGCAGAAGAAAAAAGCCATCCATTAGATTTATTCTCTAACAAAGTATTTTCTTTCATTCCCATCTACCTCTTCTTTTTTTATGAGATATGGGATGTACCCTATTTTGTGGTATTGAAGCTACTATATCAGTACCTTCCCTGGACAGATTTGCACATACATGACTCAGAGATCTTGGTCCAGAAGTCTTAGGAGATATTTGGAACCAGAAGATACATGGCCTTTGCAAAGACTTGAAGATTAAGTGAATTGCTCTGTGAGGTTGTTTGACATAGAAATAGAACTATATACAATAAAAAGAAGTTCAAGCCAGCTAGCACTTACTCATCTAGGCTGAATCTCCAGTGTTACTTGCTGGTTCACAGACAAAGATGTATATCTCATGTCCCCATTGCTCAGGGCTAAACTGTTCAAAAGCTGATGGCTGCCTTGCTGAAATAGAGCTACAGGTATTTTGCAGTACATCAGCATAATATTTCATACGATGAAGCCAAGAATATGTGTTACATGACATGGGTATGACATGAGGGTATCTAAGGTTGTTCAGAAGCGTAAAGGATCCTGAGATAATTCTGAAGGAGACAAATCAGGTGTGAATTTAGCTGTACTATCTTACCACAAATAAATGTTATTGCAAGTGGCCCAGGTTTTGTTTTGGAGAGAACTAGTTATTCATCAGCATTTTGAGTTCAATATGTTGGGAGAGATTTAATGTTGTAGGATTTTTCAGTCATTAACTTGGCACCTCTGGGCTTAATTGCTCTAAGGGATACAGTCTAATGGATATCAGGCAGATATCACAGTCAAGTGGAGTTGAGTTCAATTTAGTAGAGATGCTAATAGATACTTTCATTCAAAAACCTAAAGGAGACCCAATTTCTCAAAGTACTCTAGAGCATCCACAGAGAAGAAAGGGGTAGGAGGAAGTGGGGGAGAGAGGGCCTGAAGAACAAAGCACGCTGCTTGAGGCAGCACATGAATACATAGATGGTCCCCATCCATTCTCTTGAAGTTGGGACACTATGTAGTCAGCAACAGTGAATGCTTTAAGAAGGTTGTGAATCTGTGCAGGATAAATGGAAAGAAAAGTTTTTTGAACACTTTCCAGTCACTGCTCTTGGATTTTAAGGCTGAGAAGATAATGAGGAAAAACTGTCTTAAACAATTAAGTAGGCAGAATGACATATTTGAGAACAACCTCAACTGTTATCAGAGTATAAACACTAAGAAGAAAATAGGACAGTTTAGAGCAGTCTTAATGAGATGATTGCATATAAACTACATGTAAGAAGAAGGGAGAAAAAATGGGTCATCTAGAGGTCTGTTGTGCTAATGAGGAAAAAATATATGGAAAGAGCCATCTAACCTATTAAATTCACAAGATTCACAATTTCTTGTGCATTCACAAGAAATTATGTCATATCTACACCAGCCTTTCATAATCAAATCAAAGTCTGTCTAAAGGTCAATCAGAGTTCTTTATGAAAAAAGCCTTAAGGAATTTCTCTTAATATTTACCTTTTCAGCTTTCTATAGGGAAAACAAAACAAAACAAAACAAAACAAAACAAAACAAAACAAAACAAAACAAAACAAAACAAAACCAAACCAAACCAAACCAAACCAGTTCACTCTTGATCTTTATTATGCTGAGTTAAAAAGTTTGTGTTTAATTTTCTATTATGTGATGGGTTTTGTATTTCCTTGATTGGCCAAAGGAGTCTTTTCTTCTTCCTTCAGTTTGAACTAAACATATTTTAACATTGGGATAAAATATTTCAGATGAAGCCTCTGCAGTATTTCATAGAGTGAGATGAATATGTTTCTAATTCAACTGGAAATAGATAAAATTTTCTAAAATGTCATTTATCATTTTCAGCTTTGCATTTTGCTGGTTTATGTTCATATAGTAATCATTTAACATTATGTTGTTCTTTACAATCATTCCTAGTTCAAGAGTCCTTTGTTTGGAGTCCTCAATTCTTTTCACTCAACTCTACAAGTACAACATTGTCTTAGATCCCTTAGGTTTCAAACAGCTTCTTGTTACTTCAGGTTATCCAGTTCTTTGAGGATGTGATTATTCCTTTGTGTCAAGATTGTGTCTTACCTCTCTAACTTAGAAAATTGCCTTCATATATTCCTACTTCTTGTACTAAGATCAGAAACTAGAATATACATCAACTCAATCTCAACAGAACGCCCTGAAAACCTCCAGGTATCTTCCTCCTCTCTAATTAAAGATTTCTTTTCTCCTTAGCTAACACTGTCTATACTTTACAGTTTGTGTACTATCAGAGCTTTCTCCAGTTTACATGAACATCTCTTATTTGGCACCGTATCACAATCCTTATTTAAATTCTGATAAATTAATTTTCCACTTTTCCATTACTCTTTTTATTTTCTCAAAGACATATATTAAAGAATCAACAGAAGATCTGATAAGATTTCACATGTAATATTTAGATATATGTGTAGCAAAACTGTAAGCAATAAAGATGACTTTAACTTAAAATCAGAGTAGATTGTACAGCTGTGCTAACAAGGCACTGAATGTAGCTTACTATACAAAATTTTGTAAAAACATATTTGGAAAGCTTTGCATATACTTAATAAGCTTTTATAAAGTCATGGCTTCTGCAATTATGAAGAAATAGACTCATTTCTGGGGGAGGAATTCACAATATCAGTATGTAGATGCCTATACATCAGAAGAGTTACATGTGTTAAATTGTGACTTACAAGAACCAACACACTAAATGCTAACTTAATTAAGGTTCTGATACTAAAACATGGAAAAGAAAATATCATGGAGAGATGTGTTTGAAACTCTGTTGCCTGAATGAGTTTACATTTTTGTTTCAGGACTGCAATGCCTCTGTAAAATTATGACCTTGATCCTGAAAGACAGTTTTAGTTTTAGACTCTTACATCACTGTTTTCTTTCTAAAAGTAGTTCCCTTTCCAGCCAAACACCCTATGAAGCATCCACTGAAATTGGTCAAGCAGCTTAATTTCTTTTTGCTGGTTGGTCTGTGCTGTGCTCTTTCCACAATGTGCTGGAAATAAAAGGTTTAGAGCATTTATTTTTGTTTTCCATTCTAAATATGGAGCAAAATATATTTTAAGTCCTCTAGCATCAATGCATTCCCTTACATATGAGTCTTTTTTAAACTGAAGCCAATATTCTCAACTCTTACACTGTAACTGTCAAAACAACTTCAGAATTTAAGTAGATTTTCAACAGTTTAACAACCAGAATGAAAATAATCCAAGATTTTATATCACAGAATGTACCCAAACCACCTAAGCCAAAAACTTAAGCTTTCTACCAAGGAATCCAGGAAGCTATCAAATTATAGATGATTTAGCCATTCAGGTGGTTTAGCCTTAGTACTTATAGAAAAGAAATGAAATGTGTAATTAGATCGTTTCTGCCTTAGTCACATTTCTTACTAGCTTTATGCATGTAAACACCTTTTGTATACCTTACTTCCTAATTTTTATCTCTAGCATCTGATGTTTTACATCAGTAACACCATCTGGATGATTTCCCTTTGTTGTAGGACCCTGAGGTAAATAATGGAAACTGATATTCTTTTTTTTTCTTTTTTGTTATGTTTACAGAAGTATTTGGCTTACACAGACCACATGCATTTGATGTCAATCTAATCTGAAGCAAACAAAATAATTTTAGAATAGTTCCAGTTTCTTATGGAGATTCAAGGGATGGTATTAGACAATAGCTCATATGTCCAGGAAGCCATTTTATCTACTTCTGCAGGAATCGAATCTGTCACACTTTCAGTAGGCCAATTATATAAGGCCTCTGGGAAAGACTGTGAGAACGTTAGGTTTGAAATATTATCATTATAATCTGCAACACATGCACATAATAAGAAATTAAAATTTTATAGAGAAATTATTTGGAATCATGTAGTGGAACACTGAAAAATGCAAGTGTATTTTATTTCTAGAGCATAAAATGTTGAATATAAATTAAACACTGAATAACACTGTATTGGGTTTACATGTCAAAGTTTTGGTACTGGTCAGAGGCTCCAGGGGTGGCTTCTGTGAGAAGACACCAGGAGCTGCCCCCATGTCTGACAGAGCCAATTTCAGCTGGCTCCAAAATGGACCTGCCACTGGCCAAAGCTAGGCCCATCAGCGATGCTGGTGGTACCTCTGTGATAACATACTTAAGGAAGGGTACAAAAACAATGTGCAGTATCTGTGAGAGAATGGGATGAGAAAGATGTGAAAGAAACAGCTCTGCAGACACCAAAGTGAGAGAAGAAGGAGGGGGAGGAGGTGCTCCAGGAGCCGGAGAAGAGATTCACCTGCAGCCCTTGGAGAAGACCATGGTGAAGCAGGTTGTTCTCCTGCAGCCCATGGAGGACTGTCATGGAGCAGATATCCACCCTGCAGCCCATGGAGGACCCCACACCGGAGCAGGTGGATATGCCCTGAAGGAAGCTGCATCCCATGGGGAGCCCACACTGGAGCAGGCTCCTGGAAGGAGAAAAAAGATAAAAAAAGTTTTTGAAATTTTTTCTTTATCATAACCATTACTGAATAACTAGGAGGTGGTGATTTTCTTCAGGCCTGGTATAATTTGAATACGTATGTATATTTTACTAGTTACTGGGAAAAAAAAATCTGTTTTGTTAATAAATGCTATTCAATATGCAGCATGTTCAAAGTACTTGCCTTGAGCTTTAAGGTTTTGAGTGATGTGAGTTCTGGTCACCTAAGAGAACCTCTGTTCTTCAATTACTGCAGCAACAGAGCAGGTGTTACAGCTAGCAGTCCCTCTGAATTTAAACATTTAGAGGTGAGTTAAGGTGAGTTGATTTGAGGGCCCTTCTCACTGTGGTTTTATATATATACCTATCTGCAGAAAAATAGTTGAAGATACTTATTTCATCAGGTAGGTGCCACGAGTAATGATTCTGAATGGTAAAATAATTTAACAGTTTAAATGTTTTCCAGTGTTGAAATTAATAAAAAAAAGAAAAAAAGTCAAAAAGTGTTAGTTGGTTAATGTAAATGCTGTTCAGTATTCAAAGATAATATGATGGGTGCTCTTCACATACACCTACAGAGACATCTGCAGTAGTCAAATATAACATTTTTTTCAGTATGTAGCAGTGTATTACATTGTCAAAGTTAGTCAGATGGCTCATAGAAAATAAAGACAGGCCTGGTTTGAAAATTTGAATCTATTTGGATCTCAGTTTTCTTTCAAGTTCTTCATTAAAAAAAGTGTGTAAGACTGTTCAGTTTGCTCTATTGGTTATTATGCGTTGTTCTCGCAAGACAAGCAAATCTTGTCAAAGATTTGTCAAAGGCAAGGCGTGCAGGCAGGGAGCAGTCAGCGATCAAGCTCAACTTCTGGTCTTCACCCTCCCAGAAGAGACCTAGCCATGGTTTCCACTAGGGCAAGAGCCATCACCAGAAGGGATGTGACGACCCAGATGGAGCTCCCACAAAAACATGCAGCCACCAAGGTCTCTGCCTTCAGAGAGTGCCAGAGCCTTGCTCTGATAACAGAGGACAGCTGAAATAACATCTGCGTGAGGTGCAACCAGGTGGAGGATCTGCTCAGCCTGGTAGCAGAGCGGAAAGAAGTAGTAGAAGGATTGAGGAGTATCAGGGAGTGTGAGAGGGAGGTAGACTGGTGGAGCCACTCCCTACCATTCCCGAGACAAGCGCGCCAGATGGAAACATCAAGAGAAGCAGAGGCTCCCCTACCCTCTTTCCACCAGGCAGAAGGAGGGGGATGGAAAAAGATCCCTGCTCGGCGCAGCAGGCAAATCCTCTCCCAGCCTACCTCGCCTTCCCAGATGCCCTTTACACAATAGGTATGAGGCTCTGGATCTTGAGGACCAGGAGGATGATGATGCAGACGAAGATCCACCCAGGGGTTGACTAGGGTGAGCCAGTCAACCCCACACTTTACAACTGCTGCTGGTAAGAAAAAAAGAAGGGTAATTGTCATAGGCAACATAGGGGAACAGAGGGCCTGATATGCCAACCAGACGCATCCCATAGGGAAGTCTGCTGCCTCCCTGGGGCCTGGGTCGGAGACATTACTAGGAAGCTCCCTAGCCTGGTACAACCATCTGATTATTACCCGCTATTGGTTGTTCAGGTCAGCAGCGATGAGGCAGCCGAGAGAAGACCAAAGATGATCAAAAGGGATTTCAGAGAACTGGGGCGACTGCTTGAAGGATCAGGAGTAGAGGTAGTGTTTTCCTCCATCCTTTCCGTATCAGGGAGGCATATGGAAAGGAACAGAAAGACCCATCTCATTAACATGTGGCTCAGAGGCTGGTGCCAGCGGTGGAATTTTGGGTTTTTCAATCATGGGGCAGTTTACATGGCACCAGGCCTGCTGGAGACAGATGGGGTTCACCTGTCTCAAAAAGGGAAAAGGATTCTAGCTCAGGAGTTAGCAGGCCTCATTGAGAAAGCTTTAAACTAGATTTGAAGGGGGAAGGGGATAAAACCAGGCTTGCTAGGGATGAGCCTAGGGGTGGCACGCCTGTGTTGGAGATGGGATCAATAGCCCAACTGAAGTGCACCAATGCACGCAGCATGGGCAATAAACATGAGGAGCTGGAAGCCATTGTGTGGCAGGAAAACTATGACATAGTCACCATCACGGAAACATGATGGGATAACTCTCATGACTGGAGTGCCACAATGGATAGCTATAAGCTCTTCAGAAGGGTCAGGCAAGGAAGGAGAGGTGGTGCGGTAGCTCTGTATGTTAGAGGAAAGAGCTATGGATGTCATCTATCTGGACTTCTGCAAGGCCTTTGACACGGTGCCCCACAATATCCTCCTCTCTAAATTGGAAAGATATGGATTTGATGGATGGACTGTTCAGTGGATAAGGAATTGGCTGGATGGCCTTATCCAGAGGGTAGTGGTCAATGGCTCGATGTCCAGATGGAGAACAGTGACGAGTGATGTCCCTCAGGGTTCCATACCGGGGCCAGTGCTGTTCAATATCTTCATCAATGACATAGACAGCGGGATCGAGTGCACCCTCAACAAGTTTGCAGATGACACCAAGCTGAGTGGTGCAGCCGACACGCCTGAAGGGCAAGATGCCATCCAGAGGGACCTGGACAGGCTGGAGAGGTGGGCCTGTGTGATTCACATGAGGTTCAACAAGGACAAGTGCAGGGTCCTGCACTTGGGTTGGGGCAATCCCCAGTATCAGTACAGGCTGGGGGATGAAGGGATTGAGGGCAGCCCTGCTGAGAAGCACTTGGGGGTACTGATAGAGGAAAAGCTGGACATGAGCCAGCAATGTGCTCTCACAGCCCAGAAAGCCAATCGTATCCTGGGCTGCATCAAAAGAAGCGTGGCCAGCAGGTCGAGGGAGGTGACCCTGCCCCTCTACTCTGCTCTGGTGAGACTCCACCTGGAGTACTGCATCCAGCTCTGGGGTCCTCAGTACAAGAAGGACATAGACCTGTGGGAGCGGGTCCAGAGGAAGGCCTCAAAAACAATCAGAGGGATGGGACACCACTCTTATGAGGAAAGGCTGAAAGAGCTGGGGCTGTTCAGCCTGGAGAAGAGAAGGCTGTGGGGAGACCTTATTGCAGCCTTTCCGTACTTAAAGGGGGCTTATAAGAAAGATGGGGACAGACTTTTTAGCAGGGTCAGCAGTGATAGGACAAGGGGTAATGGTTTTAAACTAAAAGAGGGTAGATTCAGACCAGATATAAGGAAGAAATTTTTTACAATGAGGGTAGTGAAACACTGGAATGGGTTGCCCAGGGAGGTGGTAGATGCCCTGTCCTTGGAAACATTCAAAGACAGGCTGGATGGGGCTCTGAGCAACCTGATCTAGTTGAAGATGGCCCTGCCAATTACAGGGGGGTGGACTAGATGACCTTTAAAGGTCCCTTCCATCCCAAAGCATTCTGATTTTATGATTCAATGTTGGTAATGATAAGGTCAAGTTCTTATAGGTAAAGATCAGGGGGAAGGCCAACAAGGCAGGTATCATGGTGAGAGTCTGTTACAGACCACCCAACCAAAATGAAGAAACAGATGTAGCATTCTACAAGCAGCTGGCTGAAGTCTCACAATCTCTAGCCCTTGTTCTTGTGGGAGACTTCAACTTACCAGATCTCTGCTGGAAATACAACACAGCAGAGAGGAAAAAGTCTAGGAGGTTCCTGGAGTGTGTGGAAGATAACTTCCTAATGCAGCTGGTAAATGAGCCAACCAGGGGAGGTGCCCCGCTGGACCTGCTCTTTATGAACAGAGAAGGCCTGGTGGGTGATGTGGTGGTCAGAGGCTGCCTTGGGCTCAGCGACCATGAAATGATAGTTTTCGATTCTTGGAGAAGTAAGGAGGGGGTCAGCAAAACCACTGCCCTGGACTTTAGAAAGGCAGACTTTGGCTTGTTCAGAAGCCTGGTTGACAGAGTCCCTTGGGAGGCACTCCTAAAGGGCAAAGGAGTACAGGAAGGCTGGATGTTTTTCAATAAGCAGGTCTTAAAAGCGGAGGAGCAGGCTGTCCCCATGTGCCGATAGACAAGCAGGCGGGGAAGACGACCAGCCTGGCTGAACAGGGAGCTTTTACTGGGACTCAGGAAAAAAAGGAGAGTTTACCACCTTTGGAAGAAGGGGCAGGCAACTCAGGAAGACCACAAGGATACTGTTAGGTTATGCAGGGAGAAAATTAGAAAGGCAAAAGCGCAGCTAGAATTTAAACTGGCCACTGCAGTTAAAGATAACAAAAAATGTATTTACAAATATATCAGCAACAAAAGGAGGGCCAAGGAGAATCTCCATCCTTTATTGGATGTGGAGAGACATTTTGCCACGAAGGATGAAGAGAACGCTGAGGTACTTAATGCCTTCTTTTCCTCAGTCTTTAATAGTCAGACTAGTTATCATCAGGGTATTCAGGCCCCTGAGCTGGGAGGCAGAGATGGGAAGCAGAATAAAGCCCCAATAATCCAAGAGGTAAGAGTTAGTGACCTGCTACTCCACCTAGATGCCCACAAGCCTATGGGGCCAGATGGGATCCACCCAAGGATACTGAGGGAGCTGGCAGAGGAGCTCTTCAAGCCACTCTCCATCATTTATCAGCAGTCCTCGTTAACCGGGGAGGTCCCAGATGACTGGAAGCTAGCTAATGTGATATCTGTCTACAAGAAGGGTCGGAAGGAGGATCCAGGGAACTACAGGCCAGTCAGCCTGACCTTGGTGCTAGGGTAGGTCATGGAGCAGATCATCCTGAGTGCCATCACGTGACACATGCGGGACAACCAAGAGAATCATGCCCAGCCAGCATGGGTTTATGAAAGGGAGGTCCTGTTTGACCAATTTGATCTCCTTCTGTGACAAGGTGACTCAATTGGTGGATGAGGGAAAGGCTGTGGATGTTGTCTACCCAGACTTTTTGACACTGTCTCCCGCAGCATGCTCCTGGAGAAACTGACTGCTCATGGCTTGGATGGGTGCACTCTTCGCTGGGTAAAAAAATGGCTGGATGACCGAGCCCAGAGAGTGGTGGTGAATGGAATTAAATCCAGTTGGCGGCCGGTCACAAGTGGTGTTCCCCAGGGCTCAGTGTTGGGGCTGGTCCTATTCAATATCTTCATTGATGATCTGGATGAGGGGATTGAGTGCAGCCTCAGTAACTTTGCAGATGACACCAAGTTGGGTGGAACTGTCGATCTGCTGGAGGGTAGGAAGGCCCTACAGAAGGACCTGGACAGGCTGGATCATTGGGCCGGGGCCAACTGTATGAGGTTCAACAAGGCTAAGTGCCGAGTCCTGCACTTGGGTGACAACAACCCCATGCAATGCCACAGGCTGGGGGAGGAGTGGCTGGAGAGATGCCTGGCGGAAAAGGACGTGGGGGTGTTGGTTGACAGCCGCCTGAACATGAGCCAGCAGTGTGCTCAGGTGGCCAAGAAGGCCAATGGCATCCTGGCTTGTATCAGGAATAGTGTGGTCAGCAGGACCAGGGAAGTGATTGTCCCCTTGTACTCGGCACTGGTGAGGTCACACCTCGAGTACTGTGTTCAGTTGTGGGCCCTTCTCTACAAGAAGCACAGTGAGGTGCTGGAGAGTGTCCACAGTAGGGCTACAAAGCTGGTGAAGGGTCTGGAGAACAAGTCTTCTGAGGAGGGGCTGAGGGAGCTGGGGTTGTTTAGTCTGGAGGAGTCTGAAGGGAAACCTTATTGCTCTCTACAACTACCTGAAAGGAGGTTGTAGTGAAGTAGGGGTTGGTCTCTTCTCCCAAGTAAAAAGTGATAGGACGAGAGGAAATGGTCTCAAGTTGTGCCAGGGGAGATTTAGATTAGATATTAGGAAAAATGTCTTCATGGAGAGAGTGGTTAGGCATTGGAACAGACTGCCCAGGGAAGTGGTGCAATCACAGTCTCTGGAATTGTTCAAAAAACATGTGGATGTGATGCTTAGGGACATGGTTTAGAGGTGGACCAGGCAGTTAGGTTAACAGGTGGACTTTATGATCTCAGAGGTCTTTTCCAACCTTAATGATTTTATGATTCTGTGATTCTACGATTATTAAGTCTGAAAGCTTAATGATATCTCATTAAATTTCATTTTATGGAAAATGGATATAAGATGTATTCGAGTAACTAGGTAAATGTGAACATTGAAGTGAATTGAGCAGGCATACTGACTTATGGAATTATCATTTTCCAGAAGTAATTTTATATAATACGGATGAAAATTAAGTAACTTTGAAAAGTAGAGATGAAAACTTCTAGCAAATACAAAACTTGAAAATATAATATGATGCCCTTTTGGGTGATAAGTTTCAGTTAAATTTGCTTGTTATGTATTTGAGAGTCAAGGGCAATGTTAGGGAAAGCACAGAACAATTTTAGATTGTCAATATTAGATGTAATTACTGTAAATCTAAAAAGCACAAAGACAGAACATTATTATTCTTTACATATTTATGGTGAGTGAAATAACCAGATAGATGTAAACATATGCAGTCGCTGTAGTAGTCACTCCAAGTAGACAGAAAAATATAGAAATAACTACTTTGCAAAAATCTTCATCAGAGTTATTAGTGTCACTATAATTAATCAGCAGAAAGCACATTTGCTTTTTTGTGCGCATGTGCACCTCTGTGCATGTGTGTGTGCTCATATATTTATGGAAAGGTAGAAGGCAATTCAAAGCACTCATGAACTGAAGAAAAAATACATGGAAAAAAAAATTTATGTAGATACAGAAGCACCAACATTTCCATTAAATAAGAGGAAGAAGATAAACAGCTATTGCAGAAGAGCAAAAAAAATGCATAAATCAAGGTTTGATTTATATCCAATTTATGCAATAATAATAATGTTCTTAATATTCTGTAAAAGGGTGATTACCACATCTTCACTTACAGCCATTGATCATCTCTGAATAATATAAATAATATAAATAGTATAAATAATTATCTCAGCAATCAGATTATACTTATGTGCAAATAATATTAGAAGCAGAAGAATGGATCTCTTCCAACTTCTCTGCTTGGAGCTGAGTTCCTTCCCTGACCCTACAACTCAACTTTTTTTCTTTATTGTCATTCCTTTTCCCAAGCCAGGCTCTTTTCTCTTTCCTTCCCTCTGTCACAGACTCAGATGCAGACCTCTCCTCTGGAATGGAGTGCAACACGTCCGTTCATGGTCATTCCCCAATACAAACCAGAGCAGTCTTTCCCCAGCGTAGAACAGAAGTGTATTCCCAACTCAGAGCAGTACAGAGCTAAATTCTTTCTGATAAAGAAGTTTAACCCCTCTGACTTCAGAAGTCTAGAAAGTAGATGTCATCATTTCAGCTCACTGTCTGAACTTCCTTTATGGTTAAAGGGCAGAAACGAGAACTTCTAGAATGGCTTTGATTTTATATTTATATAAACAACTAAAATAGGTCTGGTGAATCATTCCTGACAAGTACCATTTTTTTTTGCCATTAAGTTTAAGTGCCATCTAAATGACAAGTCCAGATATAGACAGCTACACTGCAGATTGTGAAAGACAGATGAAGTTAAAAGCAGTCATTATGACCATGATGCAAATGATGTGTAGAACAGCAGCAGAGGAAAGTTACAGAAATAAGAAGTTGTTGAATACACTTTCAAACTTCAGTACAAAATTTGTATTTTCACCCTAATACTTTTTTTAGTTTTTGCTCATGGGTGATATGTCTTTCTTGATGATTGTTTTGTTTCTTAGAAAACTGACTCATAAGCAGATAATGAAGTGCTGACCTCAGATGCAGTCACAAATAGTAGCTAGGAAGACTGTCAGAAACCATTGCCACTTAAAACAATACAATATCTGGTCTTCCATTTCAAATTTGTCATTTGAGTGTACAAAAAGTTTAATTTATTTTAGTGAATTTCTAGAAAAGCAAAATTATCTTATCATTGAACATGAAAGTATACTTTTTACTGTTTCACCACTATCTTCTTTGTACATAAGCAGATACTGTAATCCTTTCAAATACAAAATGTTCTTCTTTAATAACAGTTTTCTGCATATCTCTCTCTCTCTCTCTCACACACACACACAAAAGGGGATATATACATACACAAATGAACAGACATTTGGCAAATATATGTCAATTTTATATTGTTTATATCAATAGACAGCTACTTTCTAATTCTTCTTTTTTATTACTTGTTTATCTTTTAGATTGAATTACTTTTACAAAATTTAGTTGTTTCTGGCCCCAGCCCTTGTTTTAATAATTCATCCCCAGTCATAGCAATGGTTTCTGTGATGTCAGTGCTTTGGGCAACAGAAATGAAACTCTAAATGATATTATCTTGTACTGCATTCTTAATAAATGATGAGCAATAACGCCACACTATGGTACGCGATTCAGGCTGCTTAATTTAGTCCCTGAGAGAGTCAATACAGTTGCCATAGTTAGACACCTGGTGTTCTCTGAACTGACACAGGATATCCAAGCTTTCTCTACAGGGGTATTTGACATGCCTTAGGACATATCAGAGATCCTTACCTCTCTGTCTCAGTACCTGGAAGTCAAGTGGGATGCCTTAGAGACTTCTTGAAGGAGTACTAAATGCCTCTATTTAGGCGAGTGAGGATATCCCAAGTGAACAGTCAATGGGATCTAGAAAGGTATTTATTTGACAAACTGTAGGTGTCTAAGCAGAGCTCAAGAACTCCATGGATTCCATTTACTGAATGGACTGAACAGGTTTATTCGTAATTATATTTGTAGTTGTGCATATTTAGATACCTAGCTATAGGCATCTACACTTTCAAAGTGAATCTTACCCTTCAAGTTCTTTGTAAAGCACGGTTATTAAAGAAAATCCTGAATATGCCATATAAAGGAAGAGCTCAGTGGTTTTGAATGGTTACAGAGCAAACTACTTTCTGCCTACATTTAGGTATCTCTGTAACAATTCCTCTGTGTGGTGTGAAATTCCTATAGATGTGAATGAAAGGCTAATATTAAAGAGAGACTCTAGTCTTCCAAAACAGCTTTGGTGGGCAAGTTGTTGATAACTTGGAAAATCAATTCACCTGTATTGGCAGTTAAGTAGGTAACTGATAGGTGACTGACGTTGTCAAATTGGTCACCTAACAAATGAAACCAAGTTAGAAAGAATTTTTTTGATACTATCAAAGACCAGAGCTCTCAGCTCACTGACTGAAGGGACATTGAAGGAAACTCTCAACTGTAGCCTTGGAGACATTCAGCCAGAATTTTGTAGCTGGTAAGAAGGGGTGGGAAACAAAATGATCACAGGCCTCATAGGAGAGAGCAAACTTATGAAGGAACACTTGCAGGTACTTGTGTGATTGTGTAAAACTTACTACAGGAAATTTATTTCATTGAGGGAGTGTACAAAATTTATTATGGGACATTCAGGAGAAGAGCCAAAGGGAGGGATCAAGGTGGATCAGGGAGGAATAAGTATGTGAAAATGCAAAGGAGGGACGATAAAAGGAGCCGGTCATGTGTAAACATACTGCAGATGAGTATGCTTGTATGGCCAAGTGCTGTGCAATCTGTCCTGTTTTGTTATTAAACTGAGTTCCTAACTATGTACTGTGTGACCTTGCTCTCTATTCTGTGTGTGTATGTGTGATTTGCTAGTAAACCTCAATGTAGAGCAGCTGGTGAGTAGGAGGAGGCGAGAGTCTGGAAAGATTCGAGGTTGAAGTTACAGCCTGGATAAACAGGGTCCAGGGTCTAGGCATGGATTATTATGGTCAGGTCCAGGTTTTGAGGGATCCACAAATGTGAGAGTGACTGCAAATCAAAGGAGAATATATGTACATCCACTCATGAGCTTCCATCCTGATCAGCTGGAGGGAATTAATGGGATGGGACTGTAGGTATTGCTCATACATATTCTATGGGAGTGCTGTGTGTGTAGCTAGATCTCTGACATATGTGCTCTGCCTTGCTACTGGCTGGGCCTGCAAACAGGAACAGCAGCAAGTAAGTGGAGGAGAAGAAATCTCTTGAGCCTTTAAGTTCACAGGAGTCAGCTGTCCTTAACAGTGTACACTTTTATTACTGTTTTATAATTTTATTAATATTGAGGGAACAGTCTTCTGTACTCTGATAAATTTTAAGCTGATATATTAGTGTGGTTTAATCTCCCAGTCATTATTTTGGCATAATTAAACAGTCCTCCCAATAAGCACTGTGAGAATTCCAGGTTCCTCAAGAATTTCCTTTATTTAGTGACATTTTAAATAAATGTTGTCTCAAGAAAAACTCTAACATCGCACCATTGGAGACACCAGGAACTTTGTCTAAAATAAGCATTGGATCAAGCAAATGGAGATAATGGTTTTAGTACGAAGATTCGTTTAGTTGATTAAAATGACCAAGGTGACTAAGAGTTGTGGGTTTTGTGTTTGTTTTTGGTTTTGTTTTTTTTTCCTGACTCTCATCTAGGATTGCTTATTGAAATCTTGGCATCAGACAATATAAAAATCTGTCCAGAATTATTCTATTTACTTTGATTTACTGATTAGTGCTAGAACATGTTATTTCTGAATTAAATATCTCACTGAAGTACCACATATTGTAGAAGATGAAGAGAAAATCTAATAAAGGCAGGATATCCCTGTACAGATTTGATTCTCAGTTTAGAAATTTTTCATGCAATGATTGTTAATATGTGAAACATACAGCAATATTTGATGTGTAAGGATGTGCTTGCTGTTTTGTGAGAGCTGGTAACAAACATATAAGAGACTGTATAAAAAGAAGCTGCATGTCAGCTGTAACTGATTGTATGAACACTGATAATGTGCTTCAGTACAATGGTAGATGAATTTGAACCTTCGCTGGCACTGCTTAAAGTAACCTTACTTGACTGTTAAGAATCAGAATACGGAGGTTTAATTTGCTATTTCTCCACTGACACTTCATACCTACTTAAATGATGTTACAGCTGTAACTGAGAACTCTGGGAAAAGCTAAGCATGATAATTTAAGCCATTTTTAGTGGTAATGCCAACATTTATTATTTTTATCTGTGAGATCTACTTTGTTTTCCTGTAATTTAATAGTTGAGCATTGGTTCAAACATCTAAATCTTTGAAAGGGTTTTCTAACTCAGAGCTACAGCTCTGATTTATTCCTTCCACTTCAGTTTACAGGTGAGTGCAAGATATTTTAAAGGTCATGGGAATAATTCAGAATTGTTCTAGATGTTCATTTATAGTTCCTTTAAATATTATAGGGATTGGCTGTCCCTAAATCAAAGTGTTTGGCTCTCATCTCCTTTTATTCCTACAGGCGAAATTTTCAGGCTACGAAGTCATTCCTGAACAATTATTATTGAACATGTTATCTTCCATATTAAAAGTCTCTTCCAGTTCTTGAAGTCACCAGATCCTTACTTTATTAAGATACACACAGGTTTATTTTTTCCACATGCCAATAAGCTAGAATATGACTTTTACTGTTGTTGTATAACTCTAAATTATCAGATAATGATGGGTAAATAGGTAATAAAATAAATTATCTGTGTTACCATTTTATTGATATTTTATATGCGTAGAAGTAGCAGTCAGAATTATGACTGACTATAAGTTACTAGAGAAGAAAAAGAATGTGAAAATGCCGCTCTTAAGATTTTTGGAACATCCTTTTCCCCATATGCAGCTCATTTGGATGAGGTTCAAGTCAGTGATGCTGTGTCATCATGGTTTACTCATAGACCACATAACTTATGCAGGATATTTCAATCAAGTTTCTAGTAGACCAAGGTTTCTGCCATTGCTGATGTTAATTAACACTTTTGTTAGTTCTCAGAAGAGAGAGGACAAGATTTAAATACCCATAAAAAATGGATGAGCTGATTTTACTTACAGTCAGTGCTGTGGCACATTGGCCACACTTTCTCAGTGAAGGCAATCATTGACCTCAGTATCTAAAGCCTTCAGTTCTTCACCTTTCACAAGTAATAAAGTTATATGTTGTTGAAGCTAGCAAACCAGTTTGCTGAAATAGGATTGTTGCTATTCATAATTAAACAGTAAAATGGTGTAGCTAGGAATTGATTTGCACATAAATAACTCTGAAGATAAATATGATGCAAACAGTGTTCTGAGAACCAGCCAGCCTATACTAACACAAACATATTGAAAGAAAGAACAAACATTGGTAGGAGGACAAATGTTAAAATAGAAAGAATTAACACTTGGCAACCAGAGGCAGTTCTTCCTGGATGTATAACAATTCAGTTACATAGCTATTATGTCTTACTGTTTTGTCTTTTTAAACTGAGATAATTTCTTTGATGCCTCATCTTTAAAAGGCAACACAGTGTCTTGAACAAAGACACAGCTAATGACTTTCTTCGTTGACCATTATAGGGTTTCATGGCAGAAGAGAGGAGATAGAAGTCAGTCAATATTCAAAAAGTAATTGCTTAAGAAGTTTGCACAAAGAAACAGGACAGCATTTAGAGAAGTGCAGGAGTTGCATTTTCTTTTATCCTTAAATATTTTAATTTAAATTTAAATGTTTAAAAATAATTGTGCCTTCTGGTTTAGATAAACCAACTTTTAAAGTTGCTGCCTGTAGCAAAATCTCTATGACTTAGAACTCTTCTTAATAAGCCATTGCAATATAACGTAAAGCTGTTACTTGTCATAGCTTTAAAGTATGAAGGTAGAGTGGTCAAAAAGCAGTTTAGTAATTTCTTTAACTGAATTACCTGTATGTCTTTCACAAAGTTATTGGGTTTTTTTGGAAGGGTCCTCATATTTCATGCGTTGAAATTAAGAAATAATTGAGAAGTCTCTCAAGTAGTTCTTCTGTTCTCTTTTTTCTCATTTACCTCAAGCAATTTTTTATTATTATTATGGTTTTTTTCCTTCCAGCTTAAACATTTAATCTTTATGGAGACTCCTGTTATTTCCTACCTTTGCAAATATATTAGTTATTACAGACCTCAAAGCAATATTATTATGTTGCTGCCAAGTCCAGTTGATATATAAGAGACTGGAAATTTTCTTTATTTTGTTGTTCAGATCATACTCTTATGTCATGAATTAGAGTTTCCATTAAAAAAAGTTTAAAAAATTAAAAATACAAAACCACAAATACAGCGGACATCTCTGTGAAATCTAAATTAATTTATAAAGTATATTGTGAGAGCAAAAGTAATTACTTTGAATGCATTGAGTTCCATGTATTTGTTTGTTAAAACATGGTCATTTGAGATATCAGTTTTTAGCTGGTTTTTCAATTCCCATATAGGTCATTTATGCAGTCCGTTAAGCAAGGTTTTTATTATTGGTCTACATGAAAAAAGAGGGAGATCAGATGTAGAATTTTTCAGAATCAACAAAAGGATTCAGACATACAGAGCCATGTGACTGAAAAAGTGTATAAACCTATAATGCGAATTAATAGACATATATTAACAAAGTTGGTACAATCCTTTGAGCTACCCATTCATTATTCCTAAATGTACAGTCAGTTTTATGTGGCACTTTCCTGCTTGTTCTCTGCTTCACCAGCAAACAGTATGTTTCAGGTATATCTCGGAGGCAACAAAAAACATTTTTTTCTCATGGGTAAGGGGTTTTGACATGAATGCACCAATTTCAGTCTTTGATTTCTTTAACTTCCTCCAGAACTCCACTGATTTTTGAACATTTTACAAGGAGTCACTCATTAGCTACAAATTTCTTTAGAGTTCAAAATACCTTTGTGTCAGTCAGCTTCCTGTTCATTTAGACTTTATAGGATACCTACATGCTTAATCCTTCCACATGTGCTTAATTGCTTTTCTGGGTCAGGATGCTCTAGAAAGTCACATAAGTTAGTAAGTGAATCATTTTATACACAACTTAGTACACAAATAGCTTTCCATGTACTTCACTCCAGAATCTTTCTGAACAACCCCACAATATTTGAATAAAGCACAAGGTTGATTGGTCCCTGCAGCCAACTTTTCAAAATTTATTTTAAAACTTAATCTTATTTTTCTATATATGTAACTTTGAGAGCTAGCTGACTGCATTGTGGCTGAGTTTATCATCTTGTGGATTTTTTCCCTCTAAACAGTATAAAAGACAAGCTAGCTCTCTTCTGTGTATTAATTCCTATGACTAACTTACACCCTAGAGATGAAAACATCAACTATGTATTTTTTCAAACAAATTGAATGAATTAGCTTTGAGTATACCGGGAAAAAAAGAGATGGTGATATTTGCTGTAGGTGATCATTCATTTTTAAATTGTATTTTTAATTGTATTTTTTTAATATCCTAACCAAAACACATACCTACAATTATTTTCACACATTATTAGATTATGCTGTGCTACTCTCTTGTTCAAATCAAGCCCACCTCAAGTACTGCATGCAGCTTTGGGTGCCTCAATATAAGAAGGACATCAAACTATTAGAGTGTGTCCAGAGGAGGAAAACCAAGATGGTGGAAAGTCTCAAGTGCAAGACTTACAAGGAGTGGTTGTTCAGCTTGGAGAAGAGAAGGCTGAGGGACGACCTCATTGCAGTCTACAATTTCCTCAAGGGCATCAGTGGAGGGGAAGGTGCTGATCTCCTCTCTGTGGTGACCAGTGATAGGACACAAGGAAATGGAATGAAGCTGCATCAGGGGAAGTTCAGATTGGACATTAGGAAAAGGTTCTACACTGAGAGGGTGGTTGGTCACTGGAACAGACTCCCCAGGAAGTGGAACAGACTCCCCAGGAAGTGCTCACAGCAGCAAGCCTGTCAGAGTTCAAGGAGCATCTGGATGATGCTCTTCGTTATATGGTTCAGTTTTAGGTAGTCCTGCGAGGAGCAGGGAGTTGCACTCGATCCTTATGAGTCGCTTCCAACTTGAGATATTCTATGATTCTATGAATAGTCAGTGAAAAAATTTAAGACTTCATTGTCTGATAATTTTGTTGGCATATTTAAAAACATTTTAGGTTCCCAGAACTTGTAAACAAAAAAACCCAAAGTGTGCTAAGATAGATTCTAGGTCTGGTTGCTTAGGTGCACACCTAAGCATCAGTTAAAAATACTGATTTATTGGGATATTTTTGCATAGGGTAATGCAGATATGGGGAATCCAATCTCTTGAACAGGATGGTCAATTACCATCTGAATGGAAATAGGAGTCTCTGTTGCAAGGGTCCTTGCAAAGATGTCTTTGACTGGATTGGGTGAGACTCACTGAACTGATACGCTGGTGACCTCTTGTAACCCAGCTGGCCCCTGATCTTATGTGACCATTCCCCCACACACGTGACCCATTGATCTTGACTATCTCAAACTGTGTATCAACTGTACACCAGTTGTATACAAACTGTCCTAACTTACTTTGTGTACAGAAGACTCTTCTTGACCATTCCTGCATAGGCAGGAGCAATATCTATTTGACTACTTCAGATCATCCTTCCACTGTACGGTTTGGTCAATGCCATTTGTCTACATCAGGAACTCCCTGAGGAAGTCCCCTAGACTGCCCAGTTTCTTTCAAAGGGAGTTGAAAAACATATTTAAGCATGTAAATGGTATCTATTAATGAGTGTACACAGAGCTGGTACTGCCTGGAGGTATTTTTGGGACGTCAAAATTCTTGGCCCAGACAGCTCTGATATCATTTAGGTAGTTGCTCCACTGTGAAGTGGGATAGAAGTTCAGCCAATTACCTGGTTTCAAATCCTCACCTATAGATTCAGTCAGTTACTTTGCTGTAGATCAGTACATTGTCTTATCTAGGTAGAGGCTCTGAGGGTTTCCTGGGCCTGGAACTGAAGACTAAGAAATCTAAGCAATGTCTGACAGTACCTGCTATGTTAGTATTCCTCATCAAATGCCCTATTTTTTTCAGAGAAATACTTTCAATTCTATTTTTTTCCTGTTTCCTTAGTACCAATCTGATTTTAACATTACTAGTAGTTCTAAAGCAGTAGAAGAAATATTGGTCCTAACAGGGGTATTCAGTGAGGAAAAAGGAGAAGAGCAAGGAGGAGAAGTAAAGGTTCTTATAGAGATGTTGATTCTGCACAGGCTGCTTGGTGACAATTCCACAAATCAAGCACCACTGTCATACAAACTACAGCACATTTATCAGGCTACGTGATTAATACGAACCTGCCTAAATTTACACTTATTGGTTAGTGATTAACAATGAATACACTATTGGTTTAGTCTATTTAAATTAGCCTCGCCTGCTATGTAAATTAGCTCGCATGCTCGTTTCAGGTTTGGGGGAGCAAGTCTTTTCGCTCCTGAATTGAGTCTGTGGTCGTGATCTCCCCTTGCTGCTTTTACCTTTTACCCGGTTTCTGCAGTTTTATCAGACTTCATGCTTCTCTGGCCACCATCCAATCTTTGGTGCCAAGATGTTCCCTTTTATCTGCTTGTTAGCTCTTCTTCAAGGTTAGAGCTGTTAGTTTTCCACAGTTTGTTATCTTTTAGCTCCCTCCCAAATTCCTTTCCCAAGACAAAAGTGGTCAGTAGTTTTGCTAATTGGAAAATTACATCAGCGACTAGTCAAACCAAGACGAGTGATACCAGGACTGTCCCCCAGGCAGTAGGTGTGGGGGGGGATAAGAGGCTTCACAGATGGTGGGAATGGGGCTGAGGCAAGGTCGTCCTGTCTCCACAGGGCTCCCTCCCTCACCCTCACGCCAGGGTACTGTCCGGTCCTGGGTCCTAGCGACCGTCGCTCTGCATGGTGGTTTTAGCACCCAGGCTGTTTGAGACATCTCGTTATTTTGCACTAGCAGTTCTCTACAAATATCCCTATGGAAGTAAGTTATGGAACACAGAAGATCCAACTACCTTGTTTCTTTGTCAATGAAAAGGCCATGATGTAGCAATATATAAAGTGCATACCTACTTTAAAACATATGAATAACCCACAGAACCTTAAATATAAGAAACATGTATAGATGTGTTGTATGTATTACAGAAAACAGGTGGTGTCTAGATAACAGAAAGTTCATTGACTGGCTGTTTTCCTGTCAAAGAGAATAGGAATGTGTAGGGTCCAATTCAAGAAAGTTGTGGTGAGTGATGATTGTTCCAGAAACAATTGGATCACTGGAGAAATGTAAAGAAGTATGAATCCGCTATTGTCCACATACTTGGGGATAGCACATAGGCCCAGTCTTGCCCTAAGAAGTGGTTTTTGCCACTGTCAGACAATAAAAATCTGAAGGAAAATCCTGAGTCCTGAAGAATTTGCTTTCTCCCAATATATCCATAAATATTAATGTCTTAATTGTTGTTGATAGTGAAAAACCTAGAAGTAAGAAAAATTGGGCTCACTCAGGATCACACCTTTATTCTGATATGCAGAGGTGTCCTAAAAAATCATGTTCAGCTTCATCCCAATCAAGATCACTAAATTCCATTCAAGGTCAGTCAGGATGAGAATACAGCCCCCTTGTTCTGAAAAGTGACGAGTTTTCTTTGCTTCCATCAAGGGAACTGTCATAAGCTATGTATTTGAGTAATTTATCACATCACCCCATTAAATTTACCTACCTTTGTCAAGTTTTCTCACTCTGCAAATGCTATGCCATTTCAAACTTTCCTAACAGTAATTGTGTGTTGTTTTTTCTTTTCTCATTTTTCAACAATGTAATATGTATATTATTCCATATGTATACTTGAGTAATTTTGCGTTACTATGAACACAGTTATGAACATGGCGTTTGGTATGGACACTTCTACAGTATTATCCATATAAAATTTACAAAAACATTCCTTATTTCTTTAACTTGTTCTTTCCATTTTGGGGATTTTGATTTATACAGAATGGCAGTAATTCTCTCTTTACGTATACTCTGTAACTTAAGCATATTAAAGCAGCATATAATGAACTAACTACTAACTAACTAACTACTATTATATTAACAACAAAAAAGACTTAAAGATACTATGATAAATGTAAAAACAATAAATTCATGAATTTGCTATCTTCAGACAAGTATAAGTCTCAGAGGCAGAAATTTTTAGCTTAAATTAGAATATTCTGACTGTTATAATGCAAACTGTTCAGATGTTTCTTTATCTAGATCCCTCTAAGTTACAAAATACATTGGTGTTCACCTGCACACCTTTCAGCCTTATATGCAAACATAGAGATTGTCTGTGACGGTTTCAGATAAGTAGAAAATGAAATAAATTGTATACTGCTTAATATTCTGAGTTTTGTGTCTTCTGTATCCTGCATTAGTTAGGGTATTTTGCTCCCATTTCCATGGGAGCAACACAATATTAAATAAAAAAATCCTGTGAAGCCAATTTGGTGCATTAAATTAATCTCTGCTATGTATAGACAGAATGAAACCATCAAGACTGAACAGATACCCTCAAATAAATTGCTCAAGCTTCAGTCACTGTAATTAATTATAAACCTTAGACAAAGGAACATTCCTAATCTGGACACTATTACACGAGCAGGGCATTTACCAGAAAAAGGCTCAGAATACAAGTGTGAACACACTATTGAAAGTGTTTTAGACAGCCACATCCAGCCAGCAAATCATTCTCTCAGAGGGAAAAGCAAACTAGCGGCAGCCTGTGGAACAGTCAAGTAGAAATGTATGATATTCTAAAGATATAGTTTTTCATTCATTCAAATATTTAATACTTGGCATTTTGATAAGTACAAACACCAGTGTCTTAAGACATAACCATGATTTGTGGCTTTTCTTAAGGATGAGGATTTCTTGCTGGTTTTTGTTCCTCAAGCAGCATGTCTAACACATTCAGTTTAGGGCACTGTGCAATATTGGCCTTCAAAAAGGATGTAAAAGGCACTGTGTAACTTACTAATTCATCAACATTGTATTCTACAGCTCCACCAGTTTTATCTATGCTAAAATATATATATCCAAAAAAAGATTACATTTGTCTGTAATAGTGGGAATATCCAATGAGATAAGAGCTGACACTTGCTTTTGTTGTTATGACTCAGCCTATTCTTGAATGTGTATGAATACTCAGCATACTTTTATTATATATGTTGTTTATATCTCTGGTTTTTCTTTTAATCATCAAGACACTTCCTATCTAATATTTATATGTTCATCTGGAGGAGCACGTATTTTCTGGAAACTTATTCAGTGGAAGATGATATAGAAGACACACACACTGACAGCTAGAATAATGCTGTCACTTTCTTTTTTAAACTACTACTGCTTATATTTTTTATGCCTATCTTTAGACTTTCCCCTTCTGATACAGTGCATAAAGTATCATGCCTATCCTCAACAGTCTTTCTTGTCTCTGGCTTCAGTAACGGTTGCTTCGTTCTCAGCAGCAGTAGTGTTAAATTTAAGCACGTTGATACTGTGATTCAGGCCTTACTGAAAGCTATGATTTATTCATTAAAATTAAAACTTCTATTGTAAGTATTTGGAATGGGAGGCAGGGATGAAGAGTGGAAAGGAAAGAATTTGCTAAATGGATATTTTTCAGTATATAGAATAACTGAATAGGCTAATTTTAAGCCTTTTAATTTCTCTGAGCTTCAAGAACTCTTTTTCTGAATGAGAACATCTGTTCCGGCACCATTTTTGCCCCTTCTAGCTCAAAGTGTTCCATTACTATGCCTAATAAAAGAAATATTTGCCTCTGCTTCTTCTCATCAAACTTTTTTTTTTTTTAAATCACACAATTCAAATATTGATTCTCCCACCTCCAAACTAAGATCTAATTTTGTGTGAAGCTCACTCATGGGAAAAAATATACATAAAACCCCCTCACCAACTATTGAAATTAGTTTTTTTAATATTCAGTTAATTAGAAGATTTTATTTAATTATTGTTATTGCTAATACTTGAAATCTAACGTGGCATTCTGCTAGCTGTTCAGGATCTTAAATCAATTGCTAACTGTCTGTGGCTTTCATTAACTTAACTGGCTAAAGAAATGTCAAAAGGTAACGCTTGCGCTTAAGACTGTTATTTTGTTCTTTTGTAAATCAAAACATATGCATTTTCCAACAAGCATTGATTGTGGACTATGTTAAAGACAGTGGTTTCTGTTTATTTAACTGTGTTACCTGGGAAAAAAAAGTTTAATGATTAATTTATCTGTGTTTGTTTCCCCATTTTAATCTCTGGATCATTTTTTTTTTCATATTCCAGGCAGAACTAGGAGTGAGTCAGGGCTCTCCAAGAGAGTTACCTTCTCAGGAGTGTCACAGATGTTAGCAGCTCTTAGAGAAGATACAAGCCATTGAGCATGAATAAGTTTTTTGAATACTTTTTGGCACTGTAATCCAATTAGTCTTGCTGAGCACCGCAGTGTACATGACACTGTTAAAACAATCTTGAGTAAAGACAATGTCACTATATGGAAATATTATTATACTTCTCTTAAAAGACCCTAAACCAAACAACAACAACAAAAAGTCAGCGAACAGACACTTAGACATCAGAAACTATTAGCTCCATTGCTCATAAAACTACTTGTGTACGTGGTATAGTGTAATTGTAACAAGTTCTTGAGCTTGAAGCACCGTTACTATAAAATGGAAGGGGAAAAACAGTTCTCTAAAAGCATTTTGCAGCTAGCATTTTCAGGGCGAAATTTGACTCATAAATCTTAAGTCATTAAATAAGCCCAGAGCATCAAGAGCCCCTGATGGCCTTTCTGGTAGGAACCAGATATGATACCTTTAATTATCCTCTGCCTTTGTCCGACCTACCCATTTGTCTCCCCACATGATTTCCTTCCAAAAAAATCCCCACTTGCACATTTCTGTTCTGTTTTATAATGTGAGAAATAAATTCATTATGCAAACTACATGGAGATAGTTGGAGCCACTTGGAGCTTGTTCCCCCCACCCTGCACTCCTGTGACTGTCACTGCCTGGCAGGAGCTGCCACTGGCTTGGGCAGCACCACTGACCAGCCAGGGGCAATGGCCTGACTGACCTGGGATGGGAGCAACAACACCCCTTTGTGTCATAGGATGGGGGGGCACCTTCCACCTCTCCCATGGAGCCCCTAGAAGGCAGCCAGTGGGTGAGGGTAGAGGAAGGCACAGAAAGGTGTCACCAGCTTTAGCCAGGACTAAGGAAGAAGGGCTCTGGCCGTCAAGATAAGACTGCTCCCCAGTGAGCCCTGACATGGCACTGACAGCTCAGCGCAGCCCTCCCCTGCTGCTTGCGGATGCAGGAGGAGCCAGTCATAGGACCCAGAGAAATCCTCCTAACATCAGAGAGAGGCTGTAAATACTTGTTGGAGGGAGGGGGGTCATATAAAAATTTTAACTGTTTTATTCATGAGGCATTGCTGTATTAATCTGGACTAGAACTTTTCATATTGTTACAAATGGACTATAAACATGTTGTATTTCAATTACATTGTAAAATTTTCAAGTAGTCTAACAATTAATTCTTTTTCTACATATGTTTAGTATTTTTCTTTTTACCCATGACAAAATTTTGAATGCAACAGTCTGTAGTTTCCAAGATCCTATATCTTTTCTTGCTTGAAGACAAAAGAGGTATCAGACACCTGCCCTCTGTCTGCCACTACAACCTTTCCAGGACAGCTGAAGGCAGCAGACTCACAGTGGCTTTGGTCACCTCCTCTACATCCTTGGATACATCCTCTTCCATCCTGTGAACGCCTATATGCTCACTTTGCGTAAATGATTCCTGGTACAGGTTACTATCCATTATTGGGTTTTTAGGTAGGCAGTGAGGAAGTTGCAACTAGAAGTCCAAGGGCAATCAAGAGAGACTTCAAGGCCTTGGGATGACTGGTTAAGGGATCAGGAGCACAGGTAGTGTTCTCTATCTTTCCAGTTGCAGGGAGTGATGAGGGAAGAAACAGGAAGAGCCAGCAGAACAATACCTGGCTCCTAGCCTGATGTCTCCAGCAAGATTTCGGGTTTTTTGATCATGGGTCAGTTGACACAACACCAGGCCTGCTGGCGACAGACAGGGTACAACTGTCTCAAAGGGGAAAAGGATCTTTGCACAGGAGTTAGTAGGGCTCATTGAAAGAGCTTTAAACTAGATTGGAATGGGGAAAGGGATAAAACCTGGCTTGCTAGACATAAGTATGGGGGCGGCACAAAAACATTTGAAGGACAGTGTGGTAGCGAGGTCCTTCAGTCTGCCATCTCAGTGGAGGTAGGGGATGGAGATCCATGAAGCAACAAAGACGCAAGGGCTATGGATGTGTTAGAAACCATGGAAGCACCTGAGAATCGTCATGTAGGAACTAGGGCTTCTTCCCCCAAAAAGGTGGCAGGCTCAATAGCCCAGCTGAAGTGCATCTACGCCAATGCATGCAGTGTGGGCAACAAACAGGAGGAGCTCGAAGCTGTTGTGCGGCTCGAAAACTATGATATAGTTGCCATCACAGAACCATGGTGGGATAACTCGCACAACTGGAATGCTGCAATAGATGGCTATAAACTCTAAAAAGGGATAAGCAAGGAAGGAGAGGCGGTGGGTAGCCTTGTATGTCAGGGACTGTTTTGATTGTCTAGACCTTAACGATGGTGATGATAGAGTTGAGTGTTTAAGGGTAAGAATCAGGGGGAAGGCCAACAAGGCAGATATCATGGTGGGAGTCTGTTACAGACCACCCAACCAGGATGAAGAGGCAGACAAAGTATTCTATAAGCAGCTGGGAGAAGTCTCACGATCGCTATCCCTTGTTCTCTTGGGGGACTTCAACATACCAGATGTCTACTGGAAATACAATACAGCACAGAGGAAACAGTCTAGGAGGTTCCTGGAGTGTGTGGAAGATAACTTCCTGACACAGCTGGAAAGAGAGCCAGCCAGGGAAGGTGCATCACTGGAC
Organism: Nipponia nippon; assembly: GCF_047370975.1. Taxonomy (NCBI): domain Eukaryota; kingdom Metazoa; phylum Chordata; class Aves; order Pelecaniformes; family Threskiornithidae; genus Nipponia; species Nipponia nippon. The sequence goes on from NW_028262336.1 coordinate 78,210,556, forward strand.
CTGTTGTCTGCGAACAGAGAAGGACTGGTGGGTGATGTGATGGTTGGAGGCCGACTTGGGAATAGTGATCATGAAATGACAGAGATTTAAATTCTTGGAGAAGTAAGGAGGGGGGTCAGCAGAACTGCTACCTTGGACTTTTGGAGGGCAGATTTTAGCCTGTTCAAGAGCCTGGATGACAGAGTCCTTTGGGAGGCAGTCCTGAAGGGCAAAAGAGTCCAGGAAGGCTGGACATTCTTCAAGAAGGAAATCTTAAAGGCGCAGGAGCAGGCCATCCTCATGTGCCAAAAGACAAACCAGCAGGAGAAAAGACTGGCCTGGCTGAACAGAGAGCTTCAACTAGAACTCAAGAAGAGAGAGTTTATGACCTTTGGAAGAAGGGGCAGGCAACTCAAGAGGACTACAAGGATGTTATGCTGTTATGGATTGGAAGGGCTAAAGCCCAGCTGGAACTTAAACTGGCTACGGCTGTAAAAGACAACAAAAAAAAGTTTCTACAAATACATTAGCAACAAAAGGAGAGCTAAAGATAATCTCCGTCATTTATTGGATGCGGAGGGAAACATAGTGACAAAGGACGAGGAAAAGGCTGAGGTACTTAATGCCTTCTTTGCCTCACTCTTTAATAGCCAGACCAGTTTTTCTCAGGGTACCCAGCCCCTTGAGCTGGAAGACAGGGACGGGGAGCAGAATGAAGCCCCCATGATCCAAGGGGAAATGGTTAGTGACCTGCTACACCACTTAGACACACACATGTCTATAGCGCTGGATGGGATCCACCCAAGGGTACTGATGGAGCTGACGGAGGTGCTCACCAAGCCACTTTCCATCATCTATCAGCAGTCCTGAATAACCGGGGAGGTCCCAGGCAACTGGAGGTTAGCAAATGTGATGCCCATCCACAAAAAGGGCCAGAAGGAGGATCCGGGGAGCTACAGGCCTGTCAACCTGACCTTGGTGCTGGGGAAGGTCATGGAGCAGATCATCTTGAGTGCCATTATGCAGCAAGTGCGGGACAATCGGGGGATCAGGCCCAGTCAGCATGGGTTTCTGAAAGGCAGGTCCTGCTTGACTAACCTGATCTCCTTCTATGACAAGGTGACTCGCTTAGTGGATGAGGGAAAGACTGTGGATGTTGTCTACCTGGGCTTTAGTAAGGCCTTAGAAACCATTTCCCACAGCATTCTCCTGGAGAAACTGGCTGCTTATGGCTTGGATGAGTATATGCTTCTCTGGGTAAAAAACTGGCTCGATGATCAGGCCCAAAGAGTGGTGGTGAATGGAGTTAAATCCAGCTGGTGAGCGGTCATGAGTGGTGTTCCCCAGGGCTCAGTATTGGGGCTGGTTCTGGTTAATATCTTTATCAACATTCTGGATGAGGGGATTGAGTGCATCTTCAGTAGGATTGCAGACGACACCAACCTGGCCAAGAGTGTTGATCTGCCTGAAGATACGAAGGCTCTGCAGAGGGATCTGGACAGGCTGGATCAATGGGCTAAGGCCAACTGTATGAGATTCAACAAGGCTAAGTGCCGGGTCCTGCACTTGGGTCACAACAACCCATGCAATGCTACAGGCTTGGGGAAGAGTGGCTGGAGAGCTGCTTGGTGGAAAAGGACGTGGGGGTGTTGGTCGACAGCTGGCTGAACATGAGCCGGCAGTGTGCTGGGGGAAGGACTAGGGAAGTGATTGTTCCCTTGTGTTCAGCACTGGTGAGGCTGCACCTCGGATATTGTGTTCAGTTTTGGGCTCCTCACTACAAGAAGAACATTGAGATGCTGGAGAGTGTCCAAAGAAGGGCAACGAAGCTGGTGAAGGGTCTAGAGAACAAGTCTTATGAGGAGGGGCTGAGGGAACTGTGGTTGATTAGTCTGGAGAAGAAGAGGCTGAGGGGAGACCTTATTGCTCTCTACAACTACCTGAAAGGAGGTTGTAGTGAAGTGGGGGTCAGTCTCTTCTCCCTAGTAACAAGCAATAGGATGAAAGGAAATGGCCTCAAGTTGCGCCAGAGGAAGTTTAGGTTGGATATTAGGAAAAACTTCTTCACTGCAAGGGTAGTCAGGCAGTGGAAGAGACTGCCTAGCGAAGTGGTTGATTCCCTATCCCTGGAGGTATTTAAAGATGTGTGGATATAGTGCTTAGGGACATGTTTAGTGGCAGACTTGGCAGTGCTAGGTTAATGGTTGGACTTGATGATCTTAAAGGTCTTTTCCAACCCAAACAATTCTATGATTCTATGATTCCTGCCTTGGTCCTTTTCCAGAGCATGTGATACTTGCTTCTCCTAAGCTCTGTCAGCAGGAACAGCAAGCAGACTTACGTGAGAGCAGACCTTGTCAAAGATTCAAGCAAAGAGTCACAGCTGAAAATGTACGTGTGTATGATTGCATACATACATATATGTGATGTTTCCATCTCTCAGCAGTCCTTAGTGCTTGGTCTCCACCCTGGACTACGTACTGCAGAATGTTTTCAGGATGGGGTCCACTTTTCCAGGACAGGGCAGGTGACTTATTCTGTTGCTTGATGATATTTTTGCTCTTGCTTAGCTGCTGCTTCTTGCCTTTTAAAACCCAAATCCCCTGGGTTACATACATATAAATATATAGATCTCTGAAGCCTGCAAATTGCTAAACCAAGGCTGTTTGGAAGACTGATACATCAGCCCAATTTGAAACTGTTATGCAACACTTTACTGGATTGACATCCATTAATAATGCATATTTTCAATGATTAGTTCTTACTCATTACCAATTATTATTACCTGTTGAAAGCAGTTGGTCCTTAACAAACATACCCTACATTAGCTGTGAGCATACATGACCACAGAGACAATACTATGTGCTGATAGCTGCGGTCCTTGATCATTCTTAGTCAGTGAGGTCAGTGTGATCAGGCTGGAGACCTCTTCCATGAGGAAAGCAGGAAGGGGAGGAGGCTTGTCTTCTTTCTCCTTCTCCATCAAATCCTTCCTCCACCTCTACTCCAGATGTTTCCATCCCTCAACAGTCCCTAGTGCTTGGCCTCAACCCTGCACTTCATACCACAGAAAGTTTTGAGGGTGGGGGGGTCACTTTCCCAGGATGGGGCAAGTGACTTATTCTGTTGCTTGATGATGTTTTTGTTCTTGCTTAGCTGTTGCTGCTTGCCTTTTAAAAACAAAACCCACTTAGGTCACATTTATGCAGGGACCAGCAATGGACCATTGCTGAGTTGTTTATGGTTGTATGTCCTCTGTTTTCTGGCTGTGCTGATATTTTCAAGGTCTTTGGTGTTGTCAAAAACTGAAACTGCACATCATAGCAAGAGACACCTGGTTCCAAACTGTGTCTTATACAGCTGGTTCTCATAATTAAATCCTACTTAGTGCTTCTGATGTTTTGAGTACAATAGGCTTACTATCATAAGACTCTAATTGTCTAAAGAAGACCTCATCTTAGCTCTTCACGTCATCAGGTGGCCTGTACCAGATGCCCACCACCATGCCCTCCTTGATGGCCTCTCCTCTGATAAAGATCTCAACTGTCTGTAATTAATACATATTATTACACTGCTGTTCTTACAATACTGTGAGACATGTACTGTTCTTATCATACATATCAACATCTGTTTTACAAGCTAAATATGAATGTGAATTTAATAATTTTAAAATGTAATGTGTAATGGATAAACAAAAGCCTACTTTTGGCAACTGTTTCTCATTCTTTTAAATACTTTTCAATGTAAGGCCAGAGTGTACTGTTAAGAAATGAATCTTAATATGAAAAGAACATAAAAACATATCAACTCTGTTCTCCTGAAAAAAAAAAAAACCAAACCCAAAGAAAAACAGAAAATACTTTCTCTATTAATTTTATCAATTTATAGTATAGGTCACTATTTCGTATTAAGAACTAAAGGCAAAAATTCAAACCCAGCACAATTTGAGTTTCAGTATTCAATTTATTAAGGGGAAATGTATTCTCCTTAATAGCTTTAAATGGGAAAACAAACAAACAAGCAAACAAACAATCCTCATCCCCAAAAAAACACTGCAGAAATTACACTTCTTGTCATAAGAACAAAAAATAAAGATCCACTGGATCCAATATTTCCAGGATTTTCACTATAACTCTGTAGAATTTAAAAAACCCACAAACCCCAACTATTTTCATTCCCAGATGCCAAAATATTAAATCAGTTAATTTTTTGAAATACTTACAAAGCTTTTAAAATCACTTTTTAGATTTGTTTTCTTGACCTGTTGTTTCCTCAATACATCAAAATTCTGTTGCAATGAGCAAGACTACAAAGATCATAATCAAGATGAAAAGAATCGAACAGGTAGGAGGAAAAAGAAGGGCATACTGGTTTTTATGACATCGAAATCATGACTGACACCAAATTAAGTACTAGTAGGCCTGTCTTGAATATTGAAAATCCCTTCTTTGGATGAAATAATCTAGCAGCTCTGATGCACTGATTACACATTTGGAAGAAGGACTCAGGAAAACATGAGTTCTAATTTATATGCAGATTTTCTATGTGATACCAAAAATATACTCAATATTCTCTGTCATAAGCAATCCAGTTTTCTCTTGTGGGACTTTGTCTACCAATGAGAGGAATACGATTCAGTATTATAAATGTAAAAAGTACTGTATTCCATTTTAATTACTGGAAAAAAATTTCAGCCCTTAGGTACTGCCAGACATAGATTCTACAACCTTTTACATCTGTTTCTTTGCTTGTAAACATCTTAGATCCCAGTCTTGAATAAAGGTTGTGTTACAGTTATGCAGATACAGAAAATCCTACCTAACATTCTTGCATAGCTGAGTTCTATTGTGCATCTAGGCTTTCAGGATAATTTCTTTCATATATTGCTAAACTTTGTTATTATACAGTAGGATATTTGTCTTTGCTGAGATGACTGCATACTGTTGGCAGAAGCTACACACATCATAAATAATGGTTGTCCATATACCTTGACTACAGTGAGTACTTTGGGGGGACAGGAACCCAAAGAAACAACTAGCCACACAGAGGAGGAGCTGTGCATCCAGCCCCTTTGGTTCCATCTTCTTTTCACACAAATTTGCACTTCCTGAAGTAAAATTTCAAACACCACAGCTCAGGAATAGTCATCACCTTATCCACCCAGCTCTATCCTCATCAACCAATTGCAGTTAAGCTACCTGCATGAAGATACATAGCCACAACTTTTGCACGCAAGCATATGTGCAGATGAATTGTGGAGGCACCACTGCCAAGTCATGTTAATGCTTTCAGACTGAGAGGCCCATTCTCCTACTCTCTGAAAGTAGGAGGTCTGTCATCAGCGCTAAGTTTAACTATACATCTGACCTAAGATCCTAAGGTGACATAGAATGCAAAAATAACCCCAAATCTTTCAAGCTTAACACAGGAAAAGTGTGGGGACTCTGAAAGCATCTCTGCTCCTGGAGATTCGGTGGTCTAGTCTCAGAGCCAACTCAGTGCTAGTGATACTGAAGGTTAACCCCCAGCCTGCCTGGTGACACCTGAGCTGGTCCCATGGTGACTGGGGACTCCTTTGTGGTGGTTTCAAATCAAAGAGCTCCACAGCCCCTGAAATATGCTATGGTGACTTCTGAGTTGGCCTGGGAACCAGAAGACAACACGTGTGCTCGTACTACAACCAGGGTGTTTCGTATCAAGTGCCTCCGACACTAGATCTGCATAAGATGTGAGGACAACCTTTGTTGAGAGGTGTGGCTGCTGTCAGGGCCCTGACTGCATCCACACCTCCTGGGGGTTTGGCTGCTGGGGCTTAGGGCCAGCACAGAGATAGTGCAGCTGAGGGCTGCCCCCCTTTCCCTATGGTATCCCAGGTGAAGGGGAATGTTCACAGGGCCCTTACAAAAGAATATTATTTCTAGGGATATTTTCTCCATACATGTTTCACTCAGATGACCTTACAAATAAGAACCTTAAGTGAGGGTGTCCATCCTTTAAATAATAACCTGCTGGCAAGAGTGTTCATACCAGCTGTCGGCATCCAGATTGCCAGTTCCCCCTCAGCCTGAAGGAGTGAGTCAACCTCTCCCACCAAAGCTCCTTACCCTCAGATGATATAGCACTATCAGAAAGGACACTCTCCATTACGCTTTTTAGCCCAGCATATTGTTCCCTCAAGAACATAAAATGTTTTAATATTTTATTTCATAATTTCATTTTCTCTGTATTTCCATTTGTTTTGCTCTGCTATAGCAAAGTAATATGAATGGGCATAACTAGTATGACTATCTGTCATTTTTTTACTGGCAAAATGATTATAGTTTCTATACTCTAAAGAGATAATATATATCATGTAGTAATATGTTGAAATGGTAATCTTTTTATTCTCTCAAGCAGCATGCACATTTACATTTCCATCAACACAGTAAGTTTCTAATACTGTAGAGAATACAGCTGGGAAAAAGCTTGTTCCCAAAAATGTGGAATTTTCCATAAGTATGTTTTATAAACTAAGATACATTTTGTGTGTGAAGTTTCAAAATTCAGGTCCCTAAAATATTTTATATTAAACCCATGAACAAGCCAAACTCAAGGAATTATCTTCATTTAATTGTTTACTTTCACAACTGTCTTGTATTTGTGTTTTTGTGTGTGTGTGTTTTACCAGAGAAAATTATATAGACCATGTTTCTATCAATCATAAATGTCAAGTATTTCTAAATATTAAACACCCTAGCAAGTTGTTTTTAAATTTCAAGCACTTAAGTTTGAAATAACTGGTATTTAGCTTTCAATCTATTATGCAGCATATTCTGTGAATGATCACTTTAATTTCCTTGTGAAGCAGGAGTGTTCATGTAAGTGTGGGTGAATTGTTAAACTACTTCATTAATGCTCTTTTATTTTATTTTTTCTGACAATCTTGAAAGGTATACAAATACAGATTACAATAAATACATTTCACTTCAAGGACCCAATTAGAATTCATATAGGAAACTTCCATCAAAAAGTAACATAGGTAGTCTGTTAAAGAAAAACTAATTAAAGATGTACGTTACATTGCTCTGACAGCATGTCATACATGGACACACTTAATGATAAAATACAACTTCCCAGAAATAAATCTAAAAAAATAGCCAAAAGAGTAAAGAAGATGTGGGTTATCATAAGAAGAAAATGTTCTAAGGTAGGGACCATTATTACAAAAATGATGAGGAAGAGAATATCACCATATACTGGGAAACAAATAGGATTTTAAAGATAGCAAATTAACTGACTTCAACAATAGGAAGGTTTGTTGTTTGAAATTATTGAGTTGTCAAAGCAAGATGGCAGAGTGTAATAAGCACTATTTGTGCCTTTGAAAATTTGCCCAGGGATTTCACAAGTATTTAAGCCTGAGATATAATATTTAATGGAAGTAACAGGTGAATAACGTATTATCAAATATTTAGCTTCACCAAGGAAACAAGCATTTGAGCATTTAAGGGATAATTAGGGATAATAAATGAACCAGCTTCGGCATTTATATTTTTGATGCAAATCTGTAGGAATGTTTCAAGGAATATTCTCAAAGTTGCTACTATTTCTCATGATATCAATACTATTCTTTATGTTGTTTACAGCAAAATATTAGCTAATAGGCTTCTGTTTTGAAATGACACCACATGTAAATTGCCTCTTGAGTATAGACTGTTAGGTATAAAGTCATAAAAGGAAATAAAAACTTAATTTGCATTGAGAAACTTTCTCAACACATAGAACACATGGAACATTCTTTGATGTACAAGATTAAGACTTGGGAAATCTGTCTCTTTAGTCCTTTCTGTGAAGCAGATTTCTTAATTGATGTTATATGTCCCTGACTGTACAACAAGTACAATAATATAATTTCATAAAGTTTGATATTTTTATCAAGTATCTTTCATACATTTATGATGACAGCAGCCAGAAAGGCAACCTGGTTAGAAAGGAAAATTACTGAGGAAAAGAAAATGTCTGCTGAAAAATACAGACAGAGAAATTGCCTGGCAGACTGGGAGCTGTGACCCGTGACCCTGGGAACTAGACCCTGGTACCAGAAGCATCCTTAAGAAGTGCAGCTGGCCTCTTTGAAGTACAGCCAGGGTATCCAGAAACCAGAGACATCCTGAGAGGCTATCAATAAGTGCAGAACCAGGAAACTGTAACAGCAGCTTATCATAACAGGTATAAAACAGTCTGGGAAAATAAAATTGGTCTGAAAGAACAGAAAACATCATAATCTATTTGCTGTTACAGGTGAAAAATAGAAATTAACAGCATCTGATGACTGCTCAAAGTAGGTGTGTTCTATGCCCTCTTATGTCTCTATTACATAAAAAATACTTAATTTTTATCCAAAATGGAACCTCTCTCTCCCAGAACTTCCCATGCTGCACATACTTTCCCTTTTCTAAACAGGCTGAATTCTCCACACGAACTGTCTATAAGATCTTGGACTCTCCCTGGGGACACCTGGCTGACTCCAGACTCTGTGACACAGATCATCTTTGAAGTGAGACTCTGTCTGTTATCCTACTGTTCCTTCTTTGGACCTACTTTTGGAGTTGGTTTGCCTTCACACTTCTAGGATGGTTGTGTCCCCTTCTGGGATTGGTTTGTCCTCCCCTTTGGGATGATTTGGCCTCTTCTGAAATATGTCTAATTCATTTGATACTGGTATTATGAAGAAGAAGATGGACATTCCATTTGAACTTTGGAAAAGAAATTCAATATTGCTAATAAATACTGTAAGAATCATCCCTAAAGTCTTTACTGAGATCACCTATTCCACATCCCTAGGGAATGCTTAGTATCTTTACAGAATATATCAGATTAAAAAAAAAAAAAATCAACTGTTTCCCTTCCTTCTCTTTTTTTTTTTTTTTTAAATTTGAAATTAGGCCTTAGAGGTTAATAATATATTTTAAAAAAACCCAAATATTTTGTGTATTTTATGATAACAATACTGGGAGTCACACAGCTAAATTCCCAAGAATTTTATTGTGAGGGTATCTTATTATCTCAAAGGAAGACTGAAATAAAATTATATAGTGAGGAAAACAAAATTAGAGATTTAGCATTTTTTTTGTCTCTGTGTATATATATCTATGGTACCTCTGATTCTGTAATATGTGTCTTTTAGAATAAACCTAATATTAATAAATTAACAGAGAAATAATAATGCCCAGCAGTGTGATTAGCAATTTAATATGCAATACTAGCACAGTACAGCTGTAAAAATGATATGCAGTGAGCTACTGGATGAAATATCAGAAAGTGTTGATTCAGAAGTCCTAAAACTATTCAGGCATTTATGTATAAGGCTTGCTACAGACTTTTATGGAATTATTATCAGAAAACCATAAAGCCCAGTAAAGGAAAAGATTGAATTATGAGAAAGTGATTGAGAAATGCATAAAAATAAAACATAAATATATTCTACCTAACTCTACAGGTACCAGTTCCACTTAAAACAAATTGAAGTAAGTCAGTTTTTTAATGTTTAAGCATACTTTGTTTTCTTATAGGCAAGACAGAATTATTTTTTAAAAATCTTCTGTTGTTTTTAACAGAAGGTGTACTGGGACCTACTTGGCTAGATGATCTCATTCCAAATTTTCAAATGAATGTTTTAAATCATGGATAATAAAAATAATTATTAATAAATAATGTTATCTTTATTTTCACTGAACTGACTGTAGAGTGTCACTGTTTGCCATGAAACAGATACTGCATTCTACCTGCAGTATTGCCTCTTTACAATGGAAACCAAAGCCTTTGTTTTTTAATATCAGCTGTGTGTAAAATCCTTGTGAATGGCTATAGAATGTTAAGGGAATCTAGTCAGGTATCACTTAAATGTGTGTTTGAAACTTAAGTTTGAAACTACTCAAGAAAAAACTTCACAAGGATGCATGCCCTACTCAGAATTATGGCATACAACTACACAGCACAGTGCTGCATTGTTGGCTCAGTGCTTCTTTAAAAATATTGTGAGTTTGCCTATTCCAGATTCTTAAATACAGAACAAGAACACATGTTCAGACCTTGCTAATGGTTATCAATATACAGGTGGCAGGACTAACTGGAAGTGATGGTGCACTTTTCCCACGATTCCATGAGCACTGTTCCTCTTCTCTAAAAAACTCTCTCACTCTTATCCCTACCTAAAGAAGGTTTCCCACTTACTAGAAAATTGGATGCTCTAGTTGTCAGGCTACCACCTCTCAGCTCACTTTTATGAGGATCTCCATCCTGTTTACATGTCATGCATATTCTGAGTGCTTACTTGGTCTCCAACCATTTCACTCCATTTTCTCAAACACTCAGATCATCTGATGAAATGTGGACAACTACATTTCAGTAGTCACAGCTAGCGAAACAAGAACTACTAGGCAGCAGTTCTCATTCTAAGTTAGACACAACTCTAACCATCAGATGAATCATTTCCTGAATACATTTGTCCATGTTACTGCAAAGACAACACAGAGGAACCTAATGTTGACCCTGCCTTAAGAAAAAGATGGGAGTAGATAATATGCTGAGGTTCCTTCCAATTCAAATGATGGTGATTTTGTAAAATTAGACAAATCCCATCTTCAGGAACTTAGGTTTGGTTTCCTGACCAGACTTAGGAGTAAAGCATGATGACTGGCTACTGTCTTGAGAAACTTAGGCACCTAGGACTTCTAAAAGAAAAAAAAGTTGATAGGTTACTATCATCTGGGCTGCACCAGGAACAGCTCTGGTACAGCCCAGCTACATAGTGGGGGCTTGGGCTGCTGAAAGAGAGCAGTGAGAAAGCCTGCACAAAGATGAGAAAGTCATAGGTACAGTTGGTGGTGGGACTGGTGAGATGGTATCATTAGTACTTCAAGGATTCACAGGGGAAAATACCAGAAGGAAAGGTATAAAACCCTAAAAGATCAAAGCCAGGGAGGCCAGGCAGATGGCTTGGTCCTGTCCAGAACTGGTTGGGGATTGCTGGTGTCAGGTCGGGCCTGGCCATCAGCACCTGTAGCACTGACAGTGCTGGGGCAGACAAATAGGGATGTTTTGCAAAGTACAATTTCATTTATTCTAAAGATAAATTACTGATAACAAGAATTAACTAAGATGATTAATAAAGCAAAATAAAGTTACCCTTTCAAAGATTATTGAGACTGTTTTCTTTAGAGGAACAACTGTTTTAAGATTAAGTCATTTTGTAGTCCCAGTATTAGAAAATGCTGCATCACAATCTCAGACTTGTTCTGCTGGTTTTGCCTAAAGCAGAGGAGTTTAATTTAGATGAAAGATACTCCCTTCCTCGGGTTCTTTACAACAATTCCACCTCAGGTACATAAATGCCTCCAAAAATTAACTTCTTGTACTAAATTTTGTATTATTTATTCACAAATAAATATAATTTTGATTTGTTTATAAATCCAGTGTTATTTTAGAAAGGTTTTTCTTTTCTTTGTAGTTGTAGTTTTCTTTTTCTTGTGTTAATGGCATAAATCACACTGCAAAATATGCAGCTTTTTTCCAAATATCCATCTACTTAGATGGTCATATTACTTTAAAGGACATTTATTAAGAATAAGATCAGAGTGTATTTTTGAGTGAACAGCTACTTTTAGTAAAAAAAAAAAAAAACAAGTGAATTATGTTTGGTTCTCATCTTTTCAGGGAGAATTGTTTAAAGAACCAAGACATGCAAAACTGATCCTGAAACAATGGTATTATGCATTATCCAGTTACTAATACATAATAATGACTGCTTTCTCAGCCACATCTTCTTAAGTAAATCTTTTTCTTTGGATTTATTCTATGTAGCATATCTGGATTGGAAAAAAGACATAAAATTATTTTGTGATTGATACTGCTTCTAAGTGTTTTTTACTTCCTTTTTTTTTTTAATTTAAGATTATCATCTCATTTTTCAAAATACTGATTATCCTTTCTTCTGTACCAATCTGTTCTCTTTTCCATACTCTTTTCTCTGTTGCCAGCTCTACTAGGCAGAAGGTACAGATTTATACAATTAGTGTATCCATCTTCTGCTCCAGCACTTCTGCTCTAGGTTTAGACAGTCATTCCTTGGGAATACAAGGCCATATGAAGACATGCATTATTCATTCTTTCTTTATGTGATAACTTCCTTTAAACTCAGATTTAGGAACCTTAATGCATACTATATGTTTGCCAGTGACTAAGAATCTTGCCCTGCTTATTTAGCCAGTAGACTATATAAATACTTAGTTCTATTGGAAGGCTTTTATTTCACGTTTATTTTTGTGGACATTCTTCTATTTTCTGTTATTGTAGTTGCTGTAGATAATTTGTTCTTTTACTAAAAATTATGCTGTAAGTTGTTGTTTCAAATTGTTTACACAAAATTTCACTGCACTCTGAATTTAAATAAATGAAAATTTGTTAATAACAACCACTGGGCTTTTTTTTTAACAGAACAAGAAATTGAAGAGATTTCTCAGAATAGAATGAAAGAAAGCAGTTATTCCTGACTGAAAGTTGTTGCTGAGAAAATGTTTAATGAATTGCATTCAATTCAAGTGAAACTATTTTTAGGTTGATACAAACGTGTTACTTTCAGTGTAAATGTTTAGGGTTTGTTGGTTTCGTTTTTTGTTTGTTTTCTCTAGGGAAAAACTTCTGTAATCCGTAAGTGCAATCCATTTACTTGTTCTATATTCCATGTTTTGGACTTGGTAGCTTCTGAAAGAATTTTCAAATTAATTTTAATTAACTAGTTTTACAAGGGATTTCTTGGTAGAAACTTAAGGTTTTTTACCTAAATAATGGCTTAAATTCCATGTAAAATTTCTTCTGATTGTGTTATATTACCATCTGTTACAGATAAATTTAGGGGTGAAATAGCTTCAAGAATAGAAGCACATCACCCAGTGACATAAAATCTAATATTTTTCTCTTAAAGTTGGATGGACGTAGTGGGTTGGTAGCAATTTCTGTTCTACAAAACACACATACATGCACACACACGCAAACAGAGTCTACACAGAACATGTTCACATCAGCCAAGGCCTCTGGTCCAGGTACAACTGGTACTATGGTCTCCAGGTAACAGAATGCTCACTCCAGCTGGTCAAAGTGTGGTCTGGTGCCTGGCCTTTACATGGCTGAGTTCCTCCTCAGAGTCAGCCTTTGGCATGGTTCTGGACATTCACGGATACATTTCCCACCAAGAGGCTATTGTTTTCACCATTTACCACTTTCTGACTTAGATATAAATGCACAATGACCTTGTTGGCCATGTCACCCCAGGCCAATGTCTCTTACTTTCTCAATATCTAAAGCCAATTAGCAGTCAATAGTCTAAAGTGTATTATCACCTTTTGACTTTCCTGCCCCCAATATCTTAGAAGGAAATAAAGTTAGTAAGAGTTTCTCATTTATTTCTTTCCCAGGCATACCTAAATCATTAAAGTACAACAGATGAAGTCCAGAGCTTTTGGAAACCCTCCCCCCTAAAATATTATTTTGTTTGTTTGTTTGTTTGTTAGCATGTACCAGAATCATTTAATGAGTTAGAGCTGGGCAGATGCAGTAAAAAAATCTCATTTGTCTGAGCATGTTTTTAGGTAAGCTTCACCATATGAGAATTTTTAAATATAACGAAACACCAAAACATGTTGTATAATATTTATAACCTATTTATCTTACCTTTATATAACAGCAGCTGTGTTGAATTTGTTAATATTGAGTATAATTTAATGTAATTTTTTTTAGTTTTGCTAAATAATAAATATCTGTGAGTCTGTAGCTAGCATTTAGCAAAGAATGAAATTCACTTCACCTGAATAGATTATGAAGTACACAACTTACTCGAGTTCAATGAACTACCAGTGTACAGTACTTTAGCTGGAATGAGCAGCCAACAAGAATATTTATTTGTACCCACAGGTAAAAACTACAGTCCTCTTTTTTCATTATTTACATGATTAGGAAGCTCTGTTTTCCATTTAATCTTCAAAATAGCCTCATAAATGAGGTCATATTTTGTGCTTCATTTCGGCACACCATTCTTAAAAAAAACCTTAAGTTTAAAATAATTCTTTTCAATTCAGGAGCAATTTCCTGCAGTACTTTTAGTTCCATTGCACTAGGTTCTAACTTTTGCATCACTTATTTTTGTATCCTATATCCCCCACATTAATTTTTTTTCATCAGACCCTGCCTTACTTTGCTTTTTTTTTTTTTTTTTGCTCTTTTTTTTCTTTCCCGTTTCTTTGCAGTGTTGCAAATAAATCAAAGCACAAATGCACCCATGGAGTCAAGCAAGACACAGTGGATCTCTATTCCATATTTACAAATGAATATCCTAATATTCATACTGTGTTTAATTTCTTCCAGTTCTTAGGCCTGTTAATTTTAGCAATATTCACAAAAGATTTTGACATGCAAGAAAGCAATGAATATTGATTCATGTTAGTTAATATATGTTAACACTGTAGAAGGCATGTATTGTTATCAGGATCCATTGTTTAAGATTATTATTTATATGAAGTTTGTTATATAACTTTCATATGGATTGATTGTTTCTCAATTATCTGTTGTGCAATTTCATAGTTCTTCCTCTTCCTCAAATTACCATAATAATTTGACTCCAAGGTAATTTCTGCTATAATCCCATGTTCTTTTTTTTTTTTTTCCTTTTCTTTTTTTCCCTGGTGGGTATGCATCATGATTCTTCCAGTTAATAAGCACCTTCTATTTTGGGTTGGAATATCAAAACTTGAAAGAACTCTAAATGTGCCAGTATAGAAGCTACAGTAGAAACTCATAGTACTACAGCTGTTCCTGAAGGTATAGTTCCAATTAAAAAAATACATGGCCAAAACTACTTGTTACCTATTTTTGTATTCTATTGAACTGAAGGATAGTTAGTATAACCAAACTATAATCCTGGAAGCCTGAATTTTGTAATTTCTAGGAGTTAATGCACATTTTCCTTTAGCTAGACAAGTCCTTTAAAGCTGAAGTGTTGTGAGTCTATTTCCATTACTTATCTGACAGGGTATATTTAATTTTAATAACAGCAAACTCTCCTGCCATAAATGAAAAGTAACATTCAAATTGCATACAGCTTTAACTGGTAAAACCTGCCTTAAAACAAATCTGTCTTTTTCATTATGATGCATTGTTATTGCTATCACTTTCAGCCTTGTTCTTCCCACTCTTCCTGTTCTTCTTATCCTTTCTTGAAAAAAAAGGGGCCAGCCTCAGCTATTTACAAATTCACCTTCTGGTTTTCTTCCACAAAAGAATTAAGTGTTTGGGGACACATTTAATAAGGGGCAAAACAAAAAAGAGATGCTTCTGTCTCTATTCCAGTTCAACACATTACTCAGTCATTAGAGCACTCTTAAGTCTTAAATGCTTTGTTGAACTGAATGAATTTCATGACACATTCCCTACCTTCTGACATGAGTCCCATTCAGTCTTTCCACTTGATGCTGTTCCACTTGGCATTCAGTGACCTGAATGCAGAACAGTATTACACCATGGCGGAGAGTTCACTAAGACAGTAATTTATTTTAAATCTTCTTCATACCTGATTCAGAACAAAGACCTAAAATCAGGTCTTGTAATTTTTAAGAGAAAACTGACACCAAACTCTGAATGAATTTCATACTGTGTGTCTAAATCAACAAAACTAAAAATACAAAAGGTTATTTCATGAAAAGTAAAGCATAGATAGAACACATATAGATGAGTCCATTGTTGTTTATCTCTACTGTAGTAAGGTTTATCCTTAGTAAAGCGTTTGACACTGTCTCCCTAACATCTTCATAGGCAAGCTGGCAAAATGCAGGTTAGAAAAGTGCATGGTGAGGTGGAATTAAAAAAAGCTGAATGGCCTGGGCCCAGAGGGTTTTGATCAGTGACAGAGTCCATCTGGAGGCAAGTCATCAATTTTGTAGTCTGTGGTTAGTGCTAGGACAAATGCTGCTTCAGATCTGCATTGATGACCTGTATGCTGGGACACAGTGCATGCTCAGCAAGGTTTTGCAGATGATATGGAACTGGGAGCAGGGGTTGATATATTAGAGTGTTGTGCTGCCATCAAAGGAACCTCAACAGTCCAGAGAATTGGGCTGAGAAGAGTCTCCTGAAGTTCAACAAGAGGAAACGCAAAATTCTGCACCCTGGGAGAAGTGATGCCAGGCACTGGTACATGCTGGGGTCTCACTGGCTGGAAAGCAGGTCTGCTGAGAAAGACCTGGGGTTCCTGTTGGACAGCAACCTGAGCATGGGCCAGCAGTGCAAAAAAGGCCAACAGAATCCTGAGCCACATTAGAAAAAGTATTGCCAGCAGGTCAAGGGAACTCTACTCAGCACTGGTGAGGCCACAGCTGGTGTGTTGTGTCCAATTCTGGGTGCCCCAGTACAAGAAAGATATGGATTTACTGGAAAAATCCAGAAGAAGGCCACAAAGATGATTAAGGCATTGGAGCACCATGGGAAACCTCACCCAGCTTGGACACAGACAGGTCTGACAGATTGAGGTGTTTCTCAGTTCCATGAGTGGTGGCGCCTGGCCATTCTTGCTGGAGCAATTTGTCTGGTTAATTCCAATAACAAACAAGACTCTGTCATGCTAACTAGTTATGCAACCCACCAGTGGTTGACCTCCAACTTCTTCACAGGACAAGTGGCATTCAGCAACAGGAGATAAAGCAACAACAAATTTGTGATGCCCTTTGCTGTGAGAGTAACCAGTCACTGGAACAGGTTGCCCAGAGAGGCTGCGGAATCTCCATCCTTGGTGAAATTCAAAAGCCATCTGGACATGGTCCTGGGCAGTTAAGAAGAGGGGATTGGACCAAATGACCTGCAAAAGTCCCTTTCAGCCTCAACCACACTGTGATTCTCTGGTCTTTCATGTGAGGAAAGGCTGAGAGAGCTGTGACTGTTCAGCCTGGAGAAGAGAATGCTCAGGGTGAATTTTACCAATATGCAAAAATGGATGATGGGAGGGAATGAAGATGAGGAAGCCAGACTATACTCAGTAGTGTCCACTGACTTGTCCCAGGACAAGAGCCAATGGGCACAAGCTGACATGCAAGAATTTCCATTTAAACATACAAAAACACTTTTATCATGGAATGGTCAAACCCTGAAATACTTTGCCCAGAAAAGTTGTGGAGTGTCTATCCCTGGAGATGGTAACAGAATAACTTAGGTTGGGAGGGATGGCTTGAGATCATCAAGTCCAACCCCCTTGCTCCAAGTATGGTCAGCTAGAGCAGATTGCCCTGGTCTGTGCCCAGTTGCATTTTGAATATCTCCCAATCACCATGATCATTCCAAGGTAATCGGGAGTGGCCTTACAGTAGCAGCAGCCAGCTCCCTCAGCACTTTTGGGTGCAATCCATCAGACCCCATGGACTTATGTGTGCCAAGTCTGTTGAAGTGCTCCCTCACCTAGTTCTTGTCCACTGGGGGTAAGTTTTTCTTTTTCCAGACTTTTCCTCTGATCTCAGGGGCCTTGGATTCCTGAAAGTCATTTTTAATGGTAAAGACTGATGCAAAGAAGGAATTTAGTACCTCGGCTTTCTCCATGTCATTTTTCACCAGGTCCCCGGCCCCATTCAGCATCAGGCCCATATTTTCCCTAGTCTTCTTTTTGCTCTTTATGGACTTGTAAAATCATTTGTTTTTTCTTTTCATGTCCCTTGCCAGATTCAGCTACAGGTCACCTTTGAATATCCTTAATCTTATCCCAGCAAGATCAGACAGTAACTTTAAACTCCTCCTGGCTCACCTGCCCTTGCTTCCACCTACGGTACACTTCTTTTTTATGTCTGAGTTCAGTTAGGAGCTCCTGCCACCTTTGCTTGATATCCTACTTGGCAGGATGGACCTTTCTCGAGTTTGGAAGAGATGATCCTTGAATGTCATCCAGCTGTCCTGGAGCACTCTTTCTCTCCAGGGACAAATCCCATGGGATATGATCCCAAGCAGATTTCTGAAGAGGTTGAAATCTGCTTTCCTGAAGTCCCAGGCTGTGTTTCTGCTTTTTGCCTTGTTCCCTCCTCTTAGTATCCCAAAATCCACCATCTCTTGGTCACTGCAGCCAAGGCTGCCCCTGACTTTCACATCCGTGACCTGTTCTTCCTTGTTCATAAACACCATATCCAACAAAGCACCTTTCCTTGTTGGTTCCTCAAATACCTTTATTTGGTAATGTGGGTTGGTTTTTTTTGTCTGTTTGTTTGTTTGTTTGTTTGATATTCTTAGCAAAGGTTTGTGCAGACTGGATATGGTTTACTTGTTTGTTTTATAGACTCACCCTTGAAATACAAAGAAATAAGGAGCAAACCCCTTATATGAACATGCTTATTTCTTCATAGAAAAACAAATTACAAACAGACTCCCGTGAGGAAGCAAACAAGTCAGAGCCACACACACTGTATTGAAATGTGAAGTCTACTTTTTACTATGGTAGCCAAACATGTGCTTATGATGTCTTGAGGGGTGGTAGAACACCATTTGGTGAATGGAGTCAAATCCAGCTGGCAACCAGTCACAAGTGGTGTTCGCCAGGGCTCAGTACTGGGGCCAGTCCTATTTAATATCTTTATCAATGATCTGGATGAGGGGGTTGAGTGCACCCTCTGTAAATTTGCAGACAACACCAAGCTGGGTGGAAGTGTTGATCTGTCTGAAGGTACGAAGGCTCTGCAGAGGGATCTGGACAGTCTGGATCAATGGAATGAGGCCAACTGTATGAGACTCAGCAAGGCTAAGTGCCACGTCCTGCACTTGGGTCACAACGCCTTGCAACATCACAGGATTGGGGAAGAGTGGCTGGAGAGCTGCTTGGCGGAAAAGGACCTGGGGTGTTGGTTGACAGCCGCCTGAACATGAGCCAGCAGTGTGCTCAGGTGGCATCCTGGCTTGTATCAGGAATAGTGTGGCCAGCAGGACCAGGGAGGTGACAGTGCCCCTGTACTCGGCACTGGTGAGGCCGCACCTCGCGTACTGTGTTCAGTTTCGGGCCCTTCTCTACAAGAAGCACATTGAGGTGCTGGAGAGTGTCCACAGTAGGGCTACAAAGCTGGTGAAGGGTCTGGAGAACAAGTCTTCTGAGGAGGGGCTGAGGGAGCTGGGGTTGTTTAGTTTGGAGAAGAGGAAGCTGAGGGGAGACCTTATTGCTCTCTACAACTACCTGAAAGGAGGTTGTAGTGAGGGGGGTGTTGGTCTCTTCTCCCAAGTAAAAAGTGATAGGATGAGAGGAAATGTTCTCAAGTTGTGCCAGGGGAGATTTAGATTAGATATTAGGAAAAATGTCTTCATGGAGAGTGGTTAGGCATTGGAACAGACTGCCCAGGGAAGTGGTACAACCACAGTCCCTGGAAGTGTTCAAAAACTGTGTGGACGTGATGCTAAGGGATATGGTTTAGAGGTGGACCAGGCATTTAGGTTAACAGGTTGGACTTGATGATCTCAGAGGTCCTTTCTAACCTTAATGATTCTATGATTCTAACACTGTGGGATGTTAAACCTCTTCATTTTGCTGGTGGTGTAGTTGCTGTTTTTCACACAGTGATTCAGTTCTGCTATGGTAGAACACAGTTCTGAAATCCATTCATGTTTTCACTGAGACTTTTATGTATTTTCATTACTTTTGGTTTCTGAAAACCATAAAGGAAAATAGGGAATATCAGAAATATCATTATGTGAGGAAAAAAATGAGTTTATAAAGAATACTTGAACTATCAGCTGCTGGGTGCAATGGACATAATCTGTTCTAGCAGTTAGTTTATTTTTTATGTCTTCAAGGTTTTATTTAACATTTTCCCTGGCATGTCTACAACATAAAAACAATAGGTCCAGCCAGACCAAAGGTCAATCTGTTTCATTGCCCTGTCTTTAACAGTGAGCAGTAATAGATGTTATGTGAACAGAACAAACATATACGTGTAGTGTCTTAGAATACTCTTCCAATCACGACACTTTTGAAGGTCAGGAGCTTCCTAAACCATGTGTCCACATTTAATATTATAATATGAACTCATAGTTTTCTAAAGAAGTTCTCTATTTATTATTTATGCAATCATTTAACCAAGTGTTCATATTCAAGGGTTTCATATTCAAAATTCAAAAATATTCATATTCAAAAGCTTTTTTGTTTTATTTTGTTCTTAATTCCAAAGATAAGCATTCAGTTATTAAAAAAAACCCAAACACATATACAAAAAAAACCCAAAACCAAACAAGTTTGCAAATGTCCTAAGTGTTTGAGGTTTCTACCATTTCTGAGAGAGATAAAGTATACTTCAAGGGTCTTGACAGGTATTCATCACCCTCCCCTTAACCACAGCAGCAACAGATATTCAAAGTATTCAAAGGAACACTCAAAAAGTCTTATGCTCAGAAGGTTTTCTAACTTTAATTTCCAGCTCCCTGATAATTACACACATTATTTCTTGTCCTATCCATTCTTGCATAAAAATAAATAATAGCTGTCAAAAGAAAAGCGTTAAGACTTTAAATAATCATCGCTTTAAAACATCACTTTCAATAATTTCCTACACCTAAATTTGGTAAGTATACATGTGTATACAATCATCTCTTCTAGAATTTATTTTAAAACCGAAACTAAAATTTCAGCTGAAAGTTTAACAATCTTCTGTCTTACATATTATATTCTTTTAAATATACATACTGAGATTTGATTTTTGTGCAACAGGATCACACTGTTGACTTGATTCAGTTTATCACCCATCATATTCCTTGAGCATTTCCTCCAATCAGTTATTTCCCATTTTCCAGTTATGCCTTTGATTTTTCTTGCTTAAAAACAGTACTTTGACCTTGTCTTTACTGAATTTCCTCTTATTGATTTCAAACCATTTCTCCAGTCTATTAAGATGATTTAAATTCTAGTTTTGTCCTCAGAAATTGCAATCATTTCCAGCTCTGAGTCACCAATAGATTTTATATGCACCCTTTTTGTTGTATTATCTAAATCATTCATGAAATTACATAATTGAACCTGTTAGATATACTGGACTCCATCTGAAATGTTAAGATAATTTTCCATTGAGGCACTGTTAACCACTCTCTAAGGTACAGGTTTTTACTGAGCTGTATAGTCATCTTACTGCTGTGCCACTTAGACCTCATTTTCTAAGTTTACTTTGAGGAGGCCATGCAAAACAAAACAAAACAAACCAACCAAACAAACCAGGTATGTTACCTTTCCTTTTTCCTCTTATTCACTAAACCAGAAATTGTGTTGAAGAAGGAATTTAAAATTGTTTGGCTTGATTTGTTCTTGACAAATCTATCAGTAATATGATTATTACTATAACACTAAAAAAGCCCAATCTTGCATCAGGATCTGACTGTGAAAACAGCCATTGAAAGCAGAAAATAGATGGATGATCCCTGCCTCATGACATTTATGAGTTAAATATAGTGCAGGAGATAACAGATGCACTCCAACAGACAAGGGAATACTCAGAAAGAATAAGGCAATATTGGTCAGTGAGAGAAGGAATGATCTGTGCACAATAGCAGTCTAAACACCACTGTACTTTTTTCTGATTATAGATATATCTTCATTTTATAATACATATTCTTGCCTTTATTCCAAAATATCTACATATATTTCTAAGTCTTTTTTCTTTCTTTAAACATACTCCCAGACCTTTGTAGTCCAAAAAGTTGCTGCTAAAATAATTTCTCTTATCTGTCATTCTGCCCACCTTCCTCCCCATGCCATTTGAAACATTTCAGTAGTTTCCTGTTATATTCCAAGTCAAATTCATATCAGTTACTTGGTTAGCTTACTCCACATTTCTTAACACCTTGTCTTTACTTCCCACAATTCTATTCAAAGGATGGCAGCCTTTATTGCATCTCTATGTTTCTATAACAAGTGTCACTCGACAGGATCTAGATTTCTAAACAGATCTTGAAAAAAAGCCAAAAAGTTAAGTACTTGCCTTCAGAAGAATGATGCAAGCTGCCTAAATTTTCTATGCATTTAGTGGAAAAGTGCTGCAGCTCCACTGTGCCTCCAGAGGATATTATTTAGATTTCTGCTTCTTGTCTATGTGGGAAGCTATATTTCTCTAAACTCCTGCTCACTAAGATGGGAAGAATTTTGGATAACTGAAATTATTTTCTGGTGGTCTAATACAAATAGTTTTTGTGGTTTAACCCTGGTAGGCAGCTAAGACTCACAGAGCAACTCGCTTACTCCCCCTCCTGTGGGATAGGGGAGAGAATCAGAAGGGTAAAAGTGAGAAAACTTACGGGTTGAGATGAAGACAGTTTAATAGGTAAAGCAAAAGCCGCACACACAAGCAAAGCAAAGCAAGGAATTCATTCACTACTTCCCATAGGCAGGCAGGTGTTCAGCCATCCCCAGGAAAGCAGGGCTCCATCACATGTAACGGTTACTTGGGAAGACAAACGTCATCATTCTGAATGTTCCCCCCTTCCTTCTTCTTTCCCCGGCTTTATATGCTGAGCTCGATTTCATATCGTATGGAATAGCCCTTTGGTCAGTTGGGGTCAGCTGTCCTGGCTGTATCCCCTCCCAACTTCTTGTGCACCCCCAGCCTACTCTCTGGCAGGGTGGTGTGAGAAGCAGAAAAGGCCTTGACACTGTGTAAGCACTGCTCAGCAATAACTAAAACATGGGTCTGTTATCAACACCGTTTTGGTCACAAATCCAAAGCATAGCACCATACAAGCTACGATGAAGAAAATTAACTCTATCCCAGCCCAAACCAGTACACTACTATCTCATCTGTTAACCTTCAAACCATGTGCAGAAGCCAAAGTAAAATTCTTTCATGTCTCTCTCTTCTGAATTTTTCATATAATTCATATAATTGCCAAAAGGGTAAAGTGCACTTTAAAACCTTATAGATTATATATTCTCTGCGAATATAACAGGTTCAAAGCCATGTCTCTACATTCCTGAGCAAGACTTCTAATCTCTTGGCTCACATAAAACTGGAATCTACCTTTATATGGATTTGAATGCAGCTGGAATATGTTACGCATAGTCTAACGTGCTCTTATTTTTCAGCTTCTCTAGGGACTTGTTGGCTCTCATAATTAGGATCCTTGTATACTGTGCACATCTAGTGCTGGAAGCACTTTGGAGGGGAACTGCAGGCTTTGAAAATGTATGGTTTATCTTTCTGCTGCTCAGATAAATATGAAGAAGCCAAGGAAGGAAAACGCACGAAGTGCTAATGCAGACAAACTGCGGTGAAAGTTCATCCTGCTAAAGCATAGTAGAACTGGGAAAGAAATTTGGTATTTTGTAATTTTTACTCCCATGTCTTTCTTTAGCATAGAGATTTTTATGTTAGTTCTTTATTCTGTCAGAACCAATATATTTCTTCTTCCTTTTTTTTTTTCTTCTTTTTAGGCTTTGAGCCTCTACATTTATTGGACTTTCTTCTTTTCTTTTTTTCACTTTTGCTATTAGGTGTCTGTCTTAATGAGAATAATTATTTCCCCATTTTGGACCATATGAACAGTTTCATACAAAAGTCCATTTTTTATATGTTACACTGATGATGTCAAATCTTCCTAAAACAAAGAAAAACAAAGAAAAATGCATGAATTATAATGAATTGTAAAATACTAAAATATTTTGCTAAGCTACGTCTATAATGCTAAATAAAAGATGGTCTAGGACCAAACTCTGTCCCTGAGGCTTAATGTCCCTGTTTGGCTTGCACCCATTCCATTAAGAAGTACCCCTAAAGCAGATTTATTCTGGAGAGTTAGTTGGAGATTTCCTGAAGACAGCCAAGGACTGAGATAACAATGAAGAGCTGTGGATAAGAAGGTGTCTGAGTTCTTGAACTCACCCCTTGGACCTCTGTTAATGAGCGGAACAGAAGTATCATTTTATGCAGTAAAAATATGAATAATTAGATTATTAACCTGGAAAAAGTGTCTATTAATGTAGTGCACTTGTCTTTTTTTTTAATACAAGGATTTTCTGTATAAAAAAACTGAAAAAAAGAAATCTCATATTCATGAAAGCTTGAGATTTTATTTTTTTGAAGAAAGGATCTCTGAAGACTATTTTTGTTACTTTTTCTTGAACACTGCTATCTATTCTACCTAGTTCCCTTGGTATCCCTTCAAGCAAACACGCCATGAGAAACTATTTCAGCCTGGGGACTGTATGTACTGAATACCTCTGCATATTTCTCAGAAAGGAATGAAAAATATTATCTGGCAATACAAAATATTTCTCCTTTCTTATTAAACTTTTAAAATAAGTATTATGTTTATATCCCTGTAAGTATTCAGAACAGGTGAGGGCAATGTGTAATTGTGTGTTTACACCACAGAGCCTGCCCACAGTATGTCCAGTAGTGGAATATTAGTGTATAATTTACTGTCACTTTTACATTTTTGTTGGACTTTGATAGTTTATGAAGAGACAAGAGATAGACACCAAAAGCCAGCAAACAAAATAAAAAATTCCTTTATTTCTCTGTTTTTACGTACTATCAGTTTACCAATTAAAAATGTACTGTAAAATTTTATTAAGATAAGAGCTGGCTTAAAGGTGTGCATCAAACACTTTTTGTAATGTTAATAGTACAAAATATTCATATGACACGTCTTTGTTCAGTTAGTCCCGTATATAGGATTAAATGTCAGAGAGAGATGGTATTTCAGAACACTATGAGTTAGGAGTAAATGGAAGGTTACACTCTTTCATTTTGTTTCAAATAGAAGGATCCTTAGTTTCTGTGTTTCCTTTCTGTATTTCAGGTTTTAGTAAGCCAAAGTCCAACCTTCTGCTCAAAGCACTTCTGCTGTGAGATCAGACTAGGTTGCTCAGGACTTTATTCAGTTGAATTCTTAAAATGACCAATGTTCATTTATATTGTCTGGTCAAGTCTGTAACATATGGGTAATTTTTGAAAATTCTTGTCATGTACTCATGTACAATGATTACTGTGACTATAATTCATTTTCTACCCCCTATGTGTGGCTCTGGCCTCCTTGTCAGTACAATCTTTTCACCAGGTTATCAGCACTGCAAGGAAATTGAATTGGTATTTATAGTGATATGGACACAAGATTCCTAAATCTTATTAAAACCTACAAAAAAAGTGTAGGAAATATCATTTATTCTCTGGACTTCAAAGCTTATCAAATTGACCTCTATGTATTTCTAACCCTAAATGGCATTCTAATAAATGCCATTGAACCTGTGGCTCCTTTGTGGCTGCAGCGAATCTCATACCTGTTGTGATGGACTGACACATCCAGAATGTATTCAGCTTGCCTAGGTAAAAGGTACCAGAAACTTCTAATATTCATTTAAATGGTTTGGAATCTGCAATATTAAAGAATATGGGGTGGATTTTTTTTCCATTGAACTTAACTGATATTTTGATATACCTCCTGATATAATGGAGGTACTGGGCTGTAGGGTCCCCAATTCAGCAAGAATCTTAAGCATGTCTATTCTCATTTTTAAGCGTGAAAGCATTTAAATATACGTGTTAGGTACTTTTGTGGCCCCTAGGATTGCAGTACCTGAAAATGTCCCAGTCTAAAGCAGATTGATCTTTCCTGTAGCATGTTTCATATGGAAATACTATTTTCTGAAGAGCCTGCTTCAGGTCAGTTCAAGTATCCTTAAGGTGGGCAGGGGATTGTTAAAATATCAAGTATGATTAAGGCTCTGTTTACATTGGAAAATAGTGCAGTGTGATAGGAGTGGATTGGTAGAGTAAAAGCTTTTCAAAGAGTTTTATCTGAGACTAGCTTGATCCTAATAAAAGAATGATTGGAGCCTATTCAGTTTAGTCCTAGTTTATTTTCAACTGAAAGAAATGCAGTTTGCAGCCTCCAAGATCAGTTTGCAGTGCAAATCAAAGCATAGTAGTACAGCAAATGAGCAAATGTAGGGGATTTGCTTCAGAAACTATGTTCTGATTTAAACTTAAAGAAACTGATGTAAAACTCTAAATATATATATAAATCTTCCCCATTGGAGGAAGGAAATGAGTTGCCTTAATGTTCTCATTCCTTGAACAAAATGCTTAGAGATGACCAATAGAACGCAATAGATGAACCCACACAGAATCTAGTCCTCTTCTTAGTTTAGCCATTGTGGTGATGGTGTTAGAGTTCATCTTTTTTAATAACCTTTCAATAGAACTATTTAGATGCATAGTAATTATATCTTTTCAGACTACTTTTTCAGGAAGTGGGAGTTGCAATTTCATAGTCCTTTTCAGATTAGAACCTGTTTCATGAAAGGACCTTCTGTCTAGGTTCACTCTCCATTGTTCACCTTTAAATTTTAATACTGTGTATGTAAGACTATGTTTCATAGGAGCTGGAGAAGAACAATCATGGAAATTCTAATGATAACCTAAATATTGTGCTTATCTAGGAAAACAAACTGTCTGAAGTTTGGTCCCTGCTTCTTTTGTCTAACTGTTGTGCTATATGGTATACTACTTACATAGAACTTGCTTAGCACAACTGACAGCATTAGTAGCTAAATTTGCTGAAGCCTTAAGCTGCAAGCTGTGAACTTTCACCTAGATATTTTGAACTCTTACCTAGTTAAGTAAAAGAAGGCCTCAGAGCTGGTTCAAGCTGGAAGATAAGGAAGTTGCAATCGTCAGCAGAAGCTTCAACCTTAGTGATAAGAATTGGTCCACCTAGAGACAATGAAAGGACTCAATGAAAAGGGAGGACCCCAAACCCTAATATTACTGTTGGTCCAAACTGTTGCACGAGGGCTGGGGAATTTAGATTGTAAGAGTATAATTGCCCAGGGATTTCTTTGTTCAGGGCTCCTCTTTGGAGGCACCCAGCTCGAGTTGTACTGTTATCAATAAATAAAAAGTACTTTTATAGAGGAATCTGTCTTTCAGCTTATTGATTCAGCAGAAACCTAGAGTCAAACCCTGTTATGATGGCTGGCATGTGTATTTTCCATAACATATTGTTGGTCTAATGTAAGACAAAAATACTCTGGTGACATAACTGGACTATCTCACCCCCTCCCTTCTTCTGCCCCACTCCAGCTGAGTTTGTTATCCTCCTAGTTTCTTTTTCTTTTTTTCCTTTTTTTTTCTTTTTTTTTTTTTCCCCTAGCTATATGCATGCATCCCTCACCCAAAACTGGGCAAGAAGCAAATACAAATTATTCTGAAACACTGGGCTTCTGATCATGTGTGGGTAACTAAAATGGAACCATGTGGACAGACAGGTAAATCAGGAAAGTATCTTGTAAGATTTAGTCATATTGCTGGAGATTCTGGTGTGCAGCGAGTTTGGTAGAATAGGATGTTTAAAAAGATGTGAACATAACTCACACTAAAAGGCTGTATTTTTCTAAAACTAAATATGGGAATTGAAATTAAAGAATTTCAAGAATAATATCATGCTAGGAAGTTTAGGAAGTATCAGGACTTGGAACTTTATCAAACACAAGAACTACGTTTCTGAATGCTTACTGTACTAAGCTCTGTATCCTGAGACAATGAAAAGTCAATGATACTGAACATTTTATGTACAAAAGTTTCATTCTTGTCAGTAAAGACCACAGGATCAAATTCCTGAAAAAAACTCTACTAAAATAAAAAAGTAATTTTCTAGAAATGAACGTATGAATGTCCAAGTAATAAGATGTTTTCTTGCAAAGTTTGTGCAAGTATTTTTGACACATTTACATATTCCATTTGTTCTGAATGCATCAGCTTATTTGAATTAAAGTTACTGTAGTTGCAGCCTGTAATTTATAGACAGATTCTTAGAGTTTAATGTGAAAAGGACAATCAGAACATATGGGTGAGCCTCCTGTATACAACTGAGTTTTGCCAACTTATGAACCTCACTACATGCAAAGTTTGCAAAAAAGTATATTAATAATTATTTCAGATGCATTTTAGGGAATGCTGATGAAATTCAAATATTCTCTAAATATTTGACAAGGTAAGGAAAGCTTTGAATAATTAGCATGAAGTAGCATACTCTATAATTACCAGGCAGATCCTCAGCAGTGTTACTGACAGTCAGGTAGATTTTCTTTCCCCATATTATACAACATCAATTTCTATATTTATTTAATGTCACTAATCATATTTTGGTGATGTATTCATATTTTTATTTGCTATCACTAGAATGATTAGCAGAAAATTCAGGAGAACCTTATCGATTAAGTTTGCAAAATCCTGCAATGCATGTTGATTAGTTACCTTTTAATAATTTTTCTAATAAAGTTTCAACAATCTATGAAGTTTGGATTACAATAGCTCTCAAAAGGTTATGACTTTTTGTCTCCTAATGTAAAAAATGACAGCCCATCAACTGAATAATAGGAACATATGTTGCAAACCACGTTCTGGGGGGCATCAAACACAATATAACCACCTGATCAAGAGAGGTGATTGTCCTGCTGCATTCAGCATGGGTGTGGCCTTACCTTGAGTACAGTGTGCAGTTCTGGACCCCACAATTTAAGAAGGGTGTTAAGGTACTTGAATGTGTGCAGAAAAGGGCAAGAAAGCTGGTGAAAGGGCTGGAAGGAATGTCCTATGAGGAGTGTCTTTGGGTTTGTCTAGTTCGGAGAAGAGGAGGCTGAGGGGCAACTTCATTGCTCTCTACAGCTTCCTGAGGAGGGGAAGTGCTGATCTCTTCTCCCTGGTATGCAGTGACAGGATGCATGGCAGTGGTTGAAAGCTGCATCAGAGGAGGTTCAGACTAGACATTAGGAAACATTTCTTTGCTGAGCGGGTGGTCAAATATCGGAACAAGCTTCCTAGAGATGTGGTCAATGCCCCAGGCCTGTCAGTGTTTAAGAGGCATTTGGACAATGCCCTTAATAACATGCTTTAACTTTTGATCAGTCCTGAAGTGGCCAGGCAGTTGGACTACATGATCATTGCAGGTCCCTTCCAACTGAAGTAGTTCTGTTCCGTTCTGTTCTGTTCTGTTCTGTTCTGTTCTGTTCTGTTCTATTCTATTCTATTCTATTCTATTCTATTCTATTCTTGTCCTTTTTAGATTTCACCTTATTGATTTCAGACCATTTCTCCATATTACTAAGATAATTTTGAATTCTAAAACTACACTCTGGAGTGCTTGCACTCCTTACTGCTTCATGTCATTTGGAAATTTTTAAGTGCGCTCTCTCATTCTATCCAAACTACAGCTGAAAATACTGAACAGAACAAGTTCCAGCATAGGTCCCAGTAAATCCCCACTAGAAATGCAGTCTGATAGCATAACTACACTCCAAGTAAAGCTGTTCAGTTGATTATACACCCACTTTTTGGTTATTTCATCTACTTCATCAGTGTTTTTATGAAAATATCATTTGGAACATTTCCACTACAGTCAAAGTGAATCAGTTTTAGTATTTCTTTTATAAGCTCTGCCAGGTTTTCTATGAAAGGACTAAATTAAATTAGTTTGACACAGTCAATTCTTGACAAATCCCTACTTGATGACTCCTGACAACTCTATTTTTGTCCTATTTATCTGTATATTTTTAGTAAGTTTAGATATCTAACCGAATATTCACAGGCTTTTTCTTATTTTCTGCAGTGTTGAAGCTAAAGTAACTTATTATTAATTAATTCCAAAGTCCTCTTTTTCTCATTTGTACATATAGGTCCAATGCTTCTCCTTCTAAACCTGTAACTTCAGCAAGAGCTGAACAATAACCATTGGTGGTTCAAAGATTATTTTAGTTAGGTCTTTACATACTGGAATTTCACCAAGGCATCTTACAATCCAATTTATGTAGTTATTTTCTAATTTATTCCTGCCTTATTCAGGTCTATGCTACTATCCTACTGTTCAGTCACAACACAACTATTATATTTTAGAGATCAGAACATAACAGCCGATTCAATGATCTTTCCTGTATTACCTACACTTTTTTATACTTCTCAGTTAATTAAGGTACCTGTAGTTTCTGTTATCTTCTTCTTACTTACATTTTTTCTGTTGCTTTTATGTTCCTCACAAGTTGTAGCCAAGTTGTAGCTCATCTTTGAACCTCTAAACTTTATTCCCACGTGCCTGATTGCTACTTTAAATGTATTTATTTACTTTAACCTTATGTATATTTTCTATGACTACTTTTTATGCTCATGCTATTAAAAGAGTTTATGGTACACAAAACAATCCTTACCACACTTCCTAACTTTATTTAACACTGAGAAAATCTACTGTGTTCTCTTTTGAGTAATTCTTAGCTCTCCTTTTATTTGGGTGTAAGCCAAGGAACAAGTTATTGATGTGTAAGTTTGCATGAAAAATAACAGTTACTAAATAGCCACTGTGCATCTCCATGGCCATGGTTGTCCTTGATAAATATGAAGTAAAGCAACAAAGTGTTCAGAGAACAAAAGGAGACTTACCATAAGGAATGATAATAACAAATAATTCATAAACCATGAAGGACCTGTCATGTCACAAGATCAAATTCATATTTATTTAGTGGTAAGGTTTTTATGTTTCTATATCCTTAGAATGATTTCTCAGATTTCCTTTTTTAAATATTGCAGTGAGGTTTTCAAGTCATTCAGCTATTTCCTATTCCACTCTTAAAACCCCATCCCAAAGAGAGATACTTCATATATATAACTTTTTTATTCATGTTTTCCGGCATACATCTATACAGCTATCCCAACTTACTGATATTTCTACAGGGCAAAGCATGTTCTAAAACAAATGTTAAAGGCATGCCATGTTGTGTAGAGGAAACTTTATTGGCTAGTTCTTCTAAGTCAGCAAATGGTTGTTGGGATATACAGTGATGTTTTCTCTTGTTCTGAAGGGTATAGTGTTCTGAAGGGTACAGATGTATTATGATTTAGGTTCTTCATCATATCTTTGGCTTCTATTTTTGATTCTTTGAATTGAGGAGATTTTTATCACCTCTTTGCAACATGGCATTCAACTCTCAAAGGCTGGAATGTGGAACAATCTTAAAATTGCTCCATTTTAGTCTAAAATTGACATGTAGTCAACTGAATAGGTCTCCAGACTCCACTGACTGTGTCAATTAGAGCACCATTGATAGTGAAAGGGAACTTCAGCACTTTGCTCATGTCTGAACTGTAAAAACTCACATTTGGATGTATAGATATGGAGCTGAATGAGTGTCTTCTTTCTTGGTCCCTTAGAAAGTATACATATTTTTCATGACATGATTATAATAGCATTTTCTGGGACTTTAATGCCATAAATGAATAAGATAATGAAGTTGGCATGGCAGCATTTCCATCTCCTACTTAATTAAAAGAAGCATAACGGTCTAGTGATATTCTAATTTTGCTTGGTTTTGAAACTCTCACTACAGAATGAATTCCTCTATTGTCCAGTCTTTTACATGTGTGAGCAATTTCTAAATAAAGTAGTTAGACATCTATCTTTCACCTCTTTCTTTCTTTCTCCACCTTGCCTCATAAATATATCTTGTCCTTTCTAGGTAATAAAATATTATTTACACGAACTTGGTACAATGCCCAGATTTTCTGCAGGTCCCATATGTTTGCCTGTGTATGTGTATTTATTTATTTATTTTATAAAGTGCCAGTTAATAGCCAATGCCATTTTCTAACAGTTCTCCTGTGTTTCTAATTAGTCTTTAACGCTGTACAAAGGCTGAAGCTTTGTTCTCTTCTTTCTTTCTTTCTTTCTTCAGCATAAAGACAAGAATTACAATACAGTGGGACTGAACTTAGTGTTTTCTCTTTCCAGTGCCAGTTTTTCAGTTCTTATCTGTAACAAGAAAGTGAAATGCATCCTATTTACTAACTTACTCTCCTTATAGCTCTGACAGGGAACTACAGAACAGGGAAGTCTTAAAAAAACCCCACCTTTTCTTTTTCTCCAAAAATGAAACTGTTTCCAGCTCACCAACTATTAGTAGATGTGTATATGCATATAATACATGGCTTTAAAAGAAAAAAAAAAAAAAAAGAGAGAGAGAAAAAAGAAAGAAACAAATCCTCAAATCTCACAAATCCACCATTTTCTCTGTAAAAAATCTTTCAGGTCTAGGCTCTAAATAAGGTTGTTCAGTATTAAAAGTAAATGGTTAAGATAGGAGAAATGTCATCTATCTTCTGTTTGTGATCATTCGTAGGTGTATATAAGGTACAGATTTTGGAAGGTCAAATGTTTTTATTCATATTTATTCATATAACTCAAATCTAAGGTGCAAGAGGAGAAGCAGAAGACTTGTGAATGAAAAAACATTTTTGTGTGTCTCCATCATGTCCTACTCAAGAATGTTTTTTTGTATTTTTCACTTAAGGTTTAGCACAAAGCCTTCTTAGAAATTATGAAGTTAACCTTACCCTCACACCACCATTACTACACACCATGCTGTTTGAGCATGTGATTCAGCTAGACAACACTCAGACTTTAGAGAGTGCAAGCAGAGATAAAAAAAGAGGAAAAAAGACAAGGAAACCAAAACCCTTAAAAGTTGTTTTGGTTTTCTTGGGAGGCATCTCTATATATTCAGTTACATGGACCTGTATACATTACAAATATATAGATTATTTTATATGGGGCTTTTTTCCTCCTGATTTGAGAGCAAAAAGAGGCAAAAAACTTTTTTTTTTTCATAGAATCAAAAAATCATAGAATTGTTTAGGTTGGAAAAGACCCTTAAGATCATCAAATCCAACCTCAAACATAACACTTCCAAGTCTATCACTAAACCATATCCGTAAGTGCCACATGTACAAGTCTTTTAAATACCTCCAGGGATGGAGACTCAACCACTTCCCTGGGAAGCCTGTTCCAATGCCTGACTACCCTTTCGGTGAGGAAGTTTTCCTAATATCCAATCTAAACTTCCCCTGGCGCAGCTTGACGCCATTTCCTCTTGTCCTATAGCTTGCTACTTGGCAGAAGAGACCAACCCCCACCTTGCTACAACCTCCTTTCAGTTAGTTGTAGAGAGCAATAAGGTTTCCCTTCAGACTCCTCCAGACTAAACAACCCCAGCTCCCTCAGCCCCTCCTCAGAAGAGTTATTCTCTAGACCCTTCACCAGTTTCGTTGACCTTCTTTGGACATGCTCCAGCATCTCAATGTCCTTCTTGTAGTGAGGGGCCCAAAACTGAACACAGTATTTGAGGTGCAGCCTCACCAGTGCTGAGCACAGGAGGGCAATCACTTCCCTGGTCCTATTGGCCACACTATTCCTGATACAAGCCAGGATGCTATTGGCCTTCTTGGTCACCTGGGCACACTGCTGGTTCATGTTCAGGCGGCTGTCAACCAACACCCCCAGGTCCTTTTCAGCCAGGCAGCTCTCCAGCCACTCTTCCCCAAGCCTGTAGCATTGCATGGGGTTGTTATGACCCAAGTGCAGGACCCGGCACTTAGCTTTGTTAAATGTCATACCACTGGCCTCAGCCCATCGATCCAGCCTGTCCAGGTCTGTCTGTAGACCCTTCCTACCCTCCAGCAGATCAACACTCCCGCCCAACTTAGTGTCGCCCTTCCTCAGGTTAGAAATTATTTCTGAATGAAGCAAAAATTTTAAATGAGTGGAAAGAAAATTATTGTGTGAGTTGTTTGGGCAACAGAAACACAAAACAATGTAAATACTAATGACTATGACTCTAAATACTATGGCAATTAATAATAATACTATTACTAATAATACTATTACTAATAATACTATTATTAATTAATAATACTAACAATTACTATATCTATATTATTAACAAATAACCAATAATTAATAATAATTAATCAAACAAATACTAAATGATTATATAATTAATAATTAATGTAATATTATTAAATAATAATACTATTATAATTAATAATACTATTATAATTAATAATACTATTATATGACTCTAAACACTAATAAGCCACTTCACACAGAGAAAGCTATTACAGCAAATGGAAAGGGCCTTAGACTTCTTAGCAATAAAAATATTTGTTTAAGTAAGTACTTTTCAGCTATAATATTTCCATTTGGTCTCAAAAAGAGGAAAATAGGAATTTGGTTTATTTTTGAAGAACAGGCAAAAGATTAAACCCAGAATAATGACACTTTCCAGAAAAGCAAAGAAATTGTAAAATAGAAAAATGTAATACTTTTTTTAAATGTGGTTAGTGGTTTTTTCAAACTCCATTGTAAAATCAAATACCAAATATAGATGCCCCAATTTTTATCCTTGTAATTCAGTCACATCAATTTCATAGGGATCAAACTTTGTATGTTCTGTTAAGTGAAAGAAACAAAGTGGAAAAATTTCAGATAAGTGGATGAAACAAAACCTTTTTTAGCATCCACGCCTTATTGTAATAATAAGTGTTAGAAAAGAAATAAATTAATAAGAGCTAGGAAAACAGAGTAGTCAGCAAATTGCATTACTTTTTCTTGGATTATTTTTTCTGTGAAGATAATCTCTTGTTTAATTTCTTTCTCCTGTCTATGAAATAATTTACAATAAACTATTGCTATATTGAAAAAGTCTTATAAATTATTATTGTTGTCATTATTATTCTCTTGTAATTACTGAAATCTTGCTCTTTTTCTGTGTAACCAAAACTAAATATTTCTCTTATCACATGGGTGTTTTTTGAATTATGATCACTGAAAGCTAAATGGAAGGTTTTAGTATATATTTCAATGATAATTATCTTCTGTATTTTGCCAGAAAACATTTTTTGGAAAAAAAAATCTGCAAGATACATAACTGAGTGTTCATACACAAATGAAGTCTAAATCTGTTGTAGTTCAATATTACCTTTTAAGAAGAATAGCTTCTGGAAGTGTTAGTTTTAAATGTGATTGTGATGCATTTTTAATTTATTGTTATTTTAAGAATGACACATATAATAAATAAGAAAAAGTCCATCACAAAGTATGAAATTAATTTAAGAGAAATTTTTTTATTGGCAACACATAAAAAGTTGATTACCTGTCATGCATTAGAACTGTGATACTTTAATATTACCCTGATATGTCCAAATTAGTAGTGCAGATGTTTTGCTTCTTTTTGTAATTTTTTTTAGATTGATAAACATCTGGTTCAGCTGACCTAAGATACACATGGAAAGGTTCCTGAAGATGTTCATTGCCCTGCTTCAACTATCGAGGGAGTCTTGCAAGACAATGGCATTAACCTGGGCATGTCAGTCAGACGGCTGAAAGTTGATGGGACAGAACTGGGTTTGAATAGCTACATTTGGGTATATCTTTTCTGTATCCTATAAGACATGGATCAGACATTACCTCTACTTCACATGCCTGTTTATCATCCAGGATCACATAAGCATTTCAGCCAGACCTCAGCCTACTGCTCTGTGTCTCTGTCCTGTGCCACTGGAATTAGACCCACAAGGATGGAACCACAAACCTACTACCTTGACCTAAGTCTGTGATGAGACTTAGGTCAGGTAAATTCCTGACTTAAGTCAGGAACAGACACTATGGGCAGTGCTTGATGATCAAGTTCACCCATGCTGTAAAGAGGCTAACTATAGACCTTAAATCTATCCATTCTGCAGTACTTCTGTAAGCCTGACTTGAAGTATGGGTTTACCATAAAAATGTCAGCAGCAGGTGAATTTGGGCTCAGTTACAAAGTATAGCACATACTTGCCTGAAAAATACAAATGGGAGAGAGACTTGAAGAAGTTATTAAACATAATTTTCCTGTTCATTTTTTGCATAATGTGAGTAGCACAAAAAACTAGTTTTCAGTTGAAAATGAGGTGTCTAGACCATCAACAAAAGAATGATTTTCATGCTGCTTAACAAGCATCTTTTTTAGAATGCTGTATCCCTCCAGTAGCATTAGATGAGAACTTCTTAAGTAAACTCCTTAACAATGAATCCAAACTGTGAAATATTACGCTTTAGTAATATTAATTATACTCCTTTAAGTTTATAAATATATATATATATAACTTCATATATTTAAAGCTCTACTGTAAACTAAGCTTTCTTAATGATGGAAAGGTTGGAAATAAAAATGTTTCCTCTGATTTAAGCATTAGGCTAAGGTGTCTGCATATTTCTTTTATTCAAGATTTATTCACAACTGAGTAGCTTAAATATGCTAATGAAAGCTAATTCCAAAGCACTTCTGTAAGTTCAGCTAGGTTTGTGGAAAAAGACCAATGCAATTATATACAAAGAAAAAGACAAAAAACACATTATTAGAAAATTCTGCATAAAAATAAATTATATGTTATATAATGTTGAAATTAGGTTTCTTATTCATTTAAATAACTATATAAAAATATAACTTTGATTTGTTTTTAAATTGATCTTTATAATAATCTGTAACTTATATAATTTTGCCCTGGAGTATGTAAAAATCAGTATTCATAAGGAATTCAAGGTTTTTTTAGTCCTTTTGAAAATAGCATTTTTATTTAAAAATATATAATTATTTAGATAGTCAATCTGAAGTACCATCTTCCTATCACATCCAGATCAATATGTCCATTCACTTCAGAAAAACTTGCTGCAAAGTAAACCAATGAAGATTTAGCCAAAAAAGTCACAAAATTAAATATTTTTAAGTAATTAACAAGATTATTAACTGTAAGTTCCCCAATTTTTGCCGCTTTTGACTGTGCTTGTTTTCATTTGTCCCTGTCAAATTACAGCAATTTTCTATTTTTATATTATTATGTGTAGATTTCTCTTAGGCTGTGAACTAATGTGGCCAATATAAAAGCTACTAGGACTCCTTCAGTATGTAAAACGTTTTATTTTAAGTAGAGTATTAGACTCATTAGTTTCTATGGAAACAGTTACTGGTTTATAAAAGATGAAAGACTATGTATTTACAGAAATACCAGAAACAAACATTGAATAGTGTGAACTTGACAGACTCAGAAAAGATACTTTTATCAGAAAGATGCTCAACATCCTTTTATAACAGAAATAATGTACATCACAGTCATGGTAGATGAGTTGATAGGCAAAGAAGGCTGAAATAATAATGGAAGATATGGAACAATTCAAGCTTAGAGATTTGCAATGATGACTGTAAGGCCAACATTTCACAAAACTGAAGTGGCTGTTCAGTTCCTTGTTAAACTGCAGAAAGCTGATTTCCATCTTAACTCATAAGATGTTATACTAACTATGGCAGTCTAGTACCTAGTAATTATAATTCTGGCAGTGAGAATAGGATTCACAAAAGTGACATTTCTTGCCTAAAGATGTTCTTTTGCTCATTCATTTGCTCATTTGCCACCTCTCTCTCCCTTTAGAAATGCTCCATGTTTTTATATAGTTTAATGACTGGAGCACTTATTTGGAAGTGGAGAGCAAGGTTCCAGGCTCTCCTCCTGAGAGGAGAACCCCAGGAATGGTTTTCAGGAAAATCCCCTCAGAAAGTAGGAGTAGTTGTTCTGAGCCATCAAACTGAGATGGATTTAGAAATCAGGAGTTATTCTCCTTGAGTAAATATTTTAAACATTAAGCTATTATTCAGAAGGTGTATACTACCTTTCACTCCACTACATGTTAAGGAAAATTTCTATACCTGTGGGGAACGTCCTCCTCAATTGTTTATTTGAAATTCAATGATGTTAGTGTGATTGGATGTGCCTACTGCATTGAGTCTCTCAAGAAATGTAGCTGAGCTGGGAATCTTTCTGCTTAAAGTGATCTGAGATTTACAGTCAAGATTTTTCCAAGTCTCCTGCGATGACAGTGCTTTTCAACGTATGCTGCAGCAGCACTACGTGCAAAGTACATTTCTGCCAAAAAATTACTGTATTTACAGACACAAAGGCTCATAAGAGACTAGGCAGTTTTGGTATTTTTGAATTTGTCAGAAGTACTCATTCAAAACCTTATTTCTACTGAAGATGAAAAAGAATGTTTATGTACATGAAATTGAATTTGTTCCTATGTTCACAGGTATTTTGAGAAAACCATTCATGCAACACAGAGATTAATCCATTTATAAAACCTAGAATCTATTCAAAATTAACGTAGTCAAATGTTTTAATTATTTTCTGGTTTTGTTCTATTGTAGTCATATAGTTATGCTTCTTACATATATTCAGTAGTTATTATTTTTATTAGTCAAATGCAAATCCTTATCTTACTGTATTTTGAAATTTCTGCCCTAACTCCCATTGTGTTATAAATCATTTTCTAAAAACCTTTTCCTTTTTTGATTTTTTTCTTTTTTTTTTAATCTCAAAGTGAACGGAATTCTTTATATATTGCTTAAAATATAATCCCTGGGTTGGGTGTTTGTTTTTTTTTTTGTTTGAAGCTGTATCCTTTCTGTATCTCAGCTCAGTTATTTTGATGTAATATGTATAAATAAATAACAATGCTGCGCCAACATCCAGAAATATACATTGAGAAAAACAGGCTATCAGCTCTTCTTGACCACATCCCATTATTTTCTAACCTGTCACGGGAGTTGCTGTGGTATTCACTGTAGTTTTCCCCACTGGTTTTATGTTATCTAGTTTTATTTTCAGGTCAGACTATGAAATCTTTAGGCAGTCATTTCTCATGTAGAACTCTTATACCAATCAAAAATGGTATAATACTTTCACAGTTCATAGGAGTATTCGAAGATATGATTAATTCAAATTACATTTTCAAAATGGGAGCCTAAAATTATATTAAAAGATCATGTTGAAAACTAAATATATGGGCTGCCATTAAAGCAGATCTACACGTAGCTATTGATTCCTATTTGTATGAATCTGGATCCAATATCTGTGATTCCATTCCCACTGTAACCTTACAAAAATACAGGTAAAGGGAAATTCCTCTTAACCTGCTGCCTCCCTTCTGCTACTGCTAGCATTTTTGCAGCTGCTTCATGAACTAGATCTGTAAGTACATGGCATCTGAGAACTGACTTTTTAGTTTAATTTTATTTTATTTGTTATTGAGTTAAGTTTTGAAACAAACTCCCTAGCTGCAGGAGAAATGGTATAGCCAGAAAAATTAAGATAAAAGAAGGGAGGACTGAAGAGCAGTTTTCAGTTAGCTTTTACATCAAGAAATGACAAAAAATGACTCAAACTTTTTTTTCCCTTTACCCTTTTTCTATTACTCAGATAGGAAATGCTCTATTCATGCATTCAGAGCTTTTTTGTGTCTGTTTTTTTTTTTCCCAAACTCACTTTTTAAGTTGAAGAAAGGGTAGAAAAAACTATCATTTTCATAAGAATAGTGAATTTGTTTTGTAATATTGCAGAAATCAAAACTGAAGTACAGTAAAGTCAGAATTCCTCAAGTAAATAGAGTTACAGTAGCCTCAAGCTCATTATTCATTAGAAACCCTAATTCTGTGTGTTCTCTTCTCCTACAGACATTAATTCTCCTGGGTGAAAAATTAGGTTGACTCATCCTCAATGTTCACTGTAATTCAATATGAATAGACTATTTGTCTAATATATCAGATTCTATCAGTCTTCAGGATCCATCCTCTTTTAAAGATGGCCTTCCTTATTTTTCTAAACCATCATAATGCATTCCTTCTCCTTTTTCTGTCTCTAGCTCATAACTCAGTCATTCCCTCAATATTTCATATTCCCTCTCTGTCTTTACATTTCATGCAACATGTTCTTATCCATCAGGACACTTCTCTTTAAAGGAGGAACATTTTATATCTTTTTCATGAAGGAAAGCTTCAGCCTCTGCAGACTGGAACGGTTTTCAATTGCTGATCTCAGGTTGAGAGGACTGCATTCCTATCTCTCGCTGCAGACATGAGACAGAGGCTAAAAAATCTGAATATTTTTTAAAGCACTGGATGTTTGCTGAATGTAAGAAAATCTTAAAAGCAGGAAGTGTGAGTTTTAGTCAGAAGCTGTGTGATTCATCACATCTCACATGAGATACATATCTATGCTACAAATATCAGCTATAGCTGACCTAATAACTATATGTTTATTTTCCATTATATGGCTCTGTCTTTTAAATAAATCATGTGAATACATTTATAAATATGTAGAACATATAAAACCATGTATAAAAACTATGTACATCCTGACGAGTTATTTTTTATCTAAAGAAAGATCACACAAGTTATTTTAGGGTCGTAGCTCTAATTCTTTAAACTTCTGTTTCCTACTGTTTTCTGATACTTGGGGTTTTACTTTCTTTTCTTATCATTTAAGTGTTATTCATGTTTAAATTATTCATGAACTTGTTGTTCTGAAAATGTTTCTGTGCCTGGCCGTTCAAACCATTTCTTTTTTGTTTCCTTGTTTGTCTGAAGTCTTGTGTCCTGGTTTCAGCTGGGATAGAGTTAGTTTTCTTCTTAGTAGCTGGTAGAGCACTGTGTTTTGGATTTAGGATGAGAATAATGTTGATAACGCACTGATGTTTTGGTACTTGCTGAGCAGAGTTTACACTAGTCAAAGACTTTTCAGCTTCTTGTGCTCTGCCAGGTGCACAAGAAGCTGGGAGGGAGCATAGCTAGGACAGCTGACTCAGACTGGCCAAAGGGCTATTCCATACCATATGACGTCATGCTCAGTATATAAGCTGGGGGAAGAAGAAGGAAGGGGGGGACGTTCGACGTGATGGCGTTTGTCTTCCCAAGTAACCCTTACGCGTGATGGAGCCCTGCTTTCCTGAGGATGGCTGAACACCTGCCTGCCGATGGGAAGTAGTGAATGAATTCCTTGCTTTGCTTTGCTTGCGCGCGCGGCTTTTGCTTTACCCATTAAACTGTCTTTATCTCAACCCATGAGTTTTCTCACTTTTACTCTTCCGATTCTCTCCCCCATCCCACCGCGGGGGAGTGAGCGAGCGGCTGTGTGGTGCTTAGTTGCTGGCTGGGGTTAAACCACGACATCTTGTAGTGGTAGTCAAGTAAATAACCCCTTTGTTTCTTCTCCTGGAGAAAAGGTAAGTACCTGCAAAAGATGTGCACAGGTTGATGATCTGTTGCTTCAGGTGGCTGAGTTTCAGGAAACAGTTAAAATGCTGCACAGTATTAGAGAGGCCAAGACAGAGATAGATAGGTGGTTTCAGAACCATGTTCCTGTGGCAGACACCACAGAGAATGAGGCACCTTGGACCCTTGTGACCCACAAAAGCAGGACTCTGCTTCAGTCCCCACCATCCAGCATTACAACCAAAACCAGATATTTAACAGCTGTAAACATCCACAAGCAAGGTCTGCAAGGAGAAACTGTACCAGCAGCACACAGTGGATACTGCAAAAAGAAACGATGAGTGCTCACAGTG
This sequence comes from Nipponia nippon, assembly GCF_047370975.1. Taxonomy (NCBI): domain Eukaryota; kingdom Metazoa; phylum Chordata; class Aves; order Pelecaniformes; family Threskiornithidae; genus Nipponia; species Nipponia nippon. Next base: position 78,251,803 of record NW_028262336.1, read on the forward strand.
GGTGACTCTCTGTTAAGGGGCACTGAGATGCCCATCTGCCAGCCTGACAGGGAGCCACAAGAGGTATACTGCCTTCCGGGAGCTAAGGTCTGAGATGTTGCTGAGAGGGTACCACAACTCGTCAAGAGCACAGACTACTATCTGTTACTACTGTTTCATTTGGGCATGAATGACACCTCAAGCCAGAACCTTGGCAGAATCAAGACTACAAAGCCCTGGGGGTGCAAGTGAAAAGTATTGGTGCTCAAGTTATCTTTTCTTCCATTTTACTAGTTAGAGGAAAGGGTGCAGCCAGAAATAGATGCATAATGCAAATCAATTCTGGCTTCATGGCTGATGCTGTTGTGAAGGTTTTGGCTTTTATGACAACACGACATTCTGTGATGACTATAGCCTGTTAGGGAGGGATAGGATCCACCTGTCTAGAAGAGGCAAGGGAATCTTTGGCAGCAGGCTGGCTGTCTTTGGTGAGGCAGGCTTTAAACTGAAGGACTTGGGGGGCGGGGTCTAAAGTGGCAACGCTCATACCATTGCAACAAACTGTGCAATTAGCCAGGCCAACCAGAGCAGTGACAGATGTTTCTTAGCTGCCTCCCAAGATGAGAATCAGAAGGCTAGCCTCAAGTGTATGTATACCAATGCACACAGCCTGGGGAACAAACAGGAAGAACTGGAGCTCCATGCCCAGTCAGAAAGTTATGATATCGTAGGAATAACTGAAACATGGTAGGACAACTCACGTGACTGGAGGATTGCGATGGATGGCTATAGGCTGTTTAGTAAAGACAAGCAGGGAAGAAGAGGAGGAGGAGTCACACTCTATGTTAAGGAGAACCTTGAATGTGTAGAAGTCAACTATGGCAATTGTGGAAGCCCTATTGAATGCCTCTGGGTCAAGATCAGAGGGGTTGTCTCCAAGGGGGATCTTAGAGTAGGCATCTGCTACCAACCTCCAAATGAAGACAATAAGGCCAACAAAGAAATATTTGGGTCACTTAAGCAAGCTTTGGGTCAATAGAACCTGGTTCTTATAGGTGACTTCAACTACCCAGACATTTGTTGAAAGAACAATATAGCAGCTCCCATGTCATCCATCAAGTTCCCGGAATGCGTAGAGGACTGCTTCCTCATACAAATGTTAGATGTGCCAACCAGGAATGAGGCACTGCTGGACTTAATACTCACAAACCAAGAAAACCTGCTTTGTAATGTCTCGGTTAGTGATAGCCTTGGCTGCAGTGACAGGACAAGCAAGGAAGGAGAGGTGGTGGGGTAGCATTGTACGTTAGAGAGAGTTTTGACTGTCTAGAACTCAACGACAGTAATGATAAGGTTGAGTGCTTATGGGTAAAGATCAGAGGAAAGGCTAATAAGGCAGATATCCTGGTGGGAGTCTGTTATAGACCACCCAACCAGGATGAGGAAACAGCCAAAGTATTCTACAAGTGACTGGCTGAAGTCTCATGATTGCTAGCCCTCGTTCTCATGGGAGACTTCAACTTACCAGATCTCTGCTGGAAATACAACACAGCAGAGAGGAAAAAGTCTCGGAGGTTCCTGGAGTGTGTGGAAGATAACTTCCTGACACAGCTGGTAAGCGAGCCAACCAGGAGAGGTGCCCCGCTGGACCTGCTGTTTACGAACAGAGAGGGCCTGGTGGGCGATGTGGTAGTCAGAGGCTGTCTCGGGCTCAGTGACCATGAAACGATGGAGTTTTTGATTCTTGGAGAAGTAAGGAAGGGGGTCAGCAAAACCACTACCCTGAACTTTAGAAGGGCAGACTTTGGATTGTTTAGAAGCCTGGTTAACAGAGTCCCTTGGGAGGCAGTCCTGAAGGGCAAAGGAGTCCAGGAAGGCTGGATGTTATTCAAGAATGAAATCTCAAAGGCACAGGAGCAGGCCGTCCCCATGTGCTGTAAGTTGAGCAGGTGGGGGAGAAGACTGGCCTGGCTGAACAGAGAGCTTTGGCTGGAACTCAGGAAAAAAAGGAGAGCCTACTGCCTTTGGAAGAAGGGGCAGGTGACTCAGGAGGACTACAAGGATGTTGTGAGGTTATGCAGGGAGAAGATTAGAAAGGCAAAGGCCCAACTAGAACTTAAACTGGCCACTGCAGTTAAAGATAACAAAAAGATGTTTTTACAAATATATCAGCAACAAAAGGATGTCCAGGGAGAATCTCCCTCCTTTGTTGGATGCAGAGGGAAACTTTGCCACGAAGGATGAGGAGAACGCTGAGGTACTTAATGCCTTCTTTTCCTCAGTCTTTAATAGTCAGACTGGTCATCCTCGGGGTTTTCATGCCCCTGACCTGGGAGATGGAGATAGGATGCAGAATGAAGCCCCAGTTGTCGAAGAGGTGGCAGTCACCGACCTGCTCCTCCACCTGGATGCTCACAAGTCCATGGGGCCAGACGGGATCTACCCAAGGATACTGAGGGAGCTGGAAGAGGAGCTTGCCAAGCCACTATCCATCATTTTTCAGCAATCCTCGTCAACTGGGGAGGTCCCAGATGACTGGAAGGTAGCAAATGTGACATCCATCTACAAGAAGGGTTGGAAGGAAGATCTGGGGAACTACAGGCCTGTCAGCCTGACCTCGGTGCTGGGGAAGGTCATGGAACAAATTATCTTGAGTGCTATTATGCGGCACATGCGGGACAATCGGGGGATCAGGCTCAGCCAGCATGGGTTTATGAAAGGGAAGTCCTGCTTGACTAACCTGGTCTCCTTCTTTGACAAGGTGACCCACTTAGTGGATGAGGGGAAGGCTGTGGATGTTGTCTACCTGGACTTTAGTAAGGCCTCTGACACTGTCTCCCACAGCATTCTCCTGGAGAAACTGACTGCTCATGGCTTGGATGGGTGCAGTCTACGCTGGGTTAAAAACTGGCTGGACGGCCGAGCCCAGAGAGTGGTGGTGAATGGAGTCAAATTTAGTTGGTGGCCAGTCACGAATGGTGTTCCCCGGGGCTCAGTACTGGGGCCGGTCCTGTTCAACATCTTCACTGATGATCTGGATGACGGGATTGAGTGCACCCTCAATAAGTTTGCAGATGACACCAAGTTGGGTGGGAGTGTTGACCTGCTGCAGGGTAGGAAGGCCCTACAGAGGGACCTGGACAGGCTGGATTGTTGGGCCAGGGCCAACTGTATGAGATTCAACCAGGCTAAGTGCCAGGTCCTGCACTTGGGTCACAACAACCCATGCAACGCTACAGGCTTGGGGAAGAGTGGCTGGAGAACTGCCTGGCGGAAAAGGACCTGGGGGTGTTGGTTGACAACTGGCTGAACATGAGCCAGCAGTGTGCCCAGGTGGCCAAGAAGGCCAATAGCATCCTGGCTTGTATCAGGAATAGTGTGGCCAACAGGACCAGGGTGGTGACAGTGCCCCTGTATTCAGCACTGGTGAGGCCGCACCTTGAGTACTGTGTTCAGTTTTGGGCTCCTCACTACAAGAAGGACATCGAGGTGCTGGACCGTGTCCAAAGGAGGTCAACAAAGCTGGTGAAGGGTCTAGAGAACAAGTCTTATGAGGAGTGGCTGAGGGAGCTGGGGTTGTTTAGTTTGGAGAAGAGGAGTCTGAGGTGAGACCTTATTGCTCTCTACAACTAACTGAAAGGAGGTTGTAGCGAGGTGAGTGTTGGTCTCTTCTCCCAAGTAACAAGCAATAGGATGAGAGGAAATGGCCTCAAGCTGCACCAGAGGAAGTTTATGTTGGATATTAGGAAAAACTTCTTCACCGAAAGGGTAGTCAGGCATTGGACCAGGCTTCCCAGGGAAGTGGTTGAGTCTCCATCCCTGGAGGTATTTAAAGGAAGGGTAGACGTGGTGCTTGAGGGCATGGTTTAGTGGTGGACTTGGCAGTGCTAGGTTAACGGTTGGACTCGATGATCTTAAGGGTCTTTTCCAACCTTAATGATTCTATGATTTTATGGTTCTATGATCACAATATTTTAGAGTTTGGGATCCTGTTGAGTACGCTGAAGGTTAATACTAAGACAAAGATTTTAGATTTTAGATTTTAGAAAAGCAAACTTCAGCTCTCTCAGAGCTCAGTTGGGAGGGATTGCATGGGATGCTTCCATGGAGTATAAAGAAGCTAGTGAGTGCTGGGAGTTTTTTGAGAATACTCTCCTGGAAGCACAAAAACAGTTCATCCCCTTGAAATGTAAGGGAAGTAGGCAGAGCAAGAGACCCCCCTGGCTTAACTACAAGCTTCTGAGTCTGCTCGAAATCAAGAGAGAAGCGTATCAGAGATGAAAAAGTGGACAAATACCCGTTGACAACTACAAGGGCATTGCCAGGGTGTGCAGAGGTGCAGTTAGAAAAGCAAAAGCTCAGCTCAAATTGAAGTTGGCCAGAGATGTCAAAAACTACAGGTAAGGGTTCTTCAGGTACATAAACAACAAGCAGAAACAGAAGGAAAATATTGGCCCATTGTTAAACAGAAGAGGTGAATTAGTCACCAACAACACTGAAAAGGCAGATGTTTTCAACACTTTCTTTACCTCCTCTGTCTTTACCAACACTGTTGGGCCCCAGGCCTTGGGAACAAAAATCCAGGTTGATGCAAACACCATCAGTGAAGGAAGAGTTGGTGTGTGAACTATTACAGGAGCTTGACCCCTACAAATCGATGGGCCCTGACAATATTCACCTGACAGTGTTAAGAGAGGTGGATGACATCGTTACAAGGCCACTCTCCATAATCTTTGAGAAGTCATGGAGGTTGGGAGGCATCCCAGAAGACTGGAAGAAGGGTAATGTCACCCCCATCTACAAGAAGGTCTTAAAAGAGGATCCAGGAAATTATAGGCCCATCTTACTTCATTCCCTGGGAAAGTTATGGAACATATCCTCGTGGGCACTATCACAAGTTAAATGAAGCACGTTATTAGGAAAAGCCAGCACGGATCCATCAAGGGCAAATTGTACTTGACAAACCTGATCGCCTTCTACAACAAAGTAACGTGCTCGGTTGATGGGGGGCAAGTGGTGGACATTGTCTACCTGTGTTTCTCCAAGGCTTTCAGTACAGTTTCCCACAGCCTCTTCCTAGAGAAACTGATGTGTTACAGTCTAGACAAGTGCAGTTGGTGAGGAACTGAATGACAGGCCGCACCCAGAGGATGGTGGTAAATAGCTCTTTTTCAAACTGGCAACCTGTCACAAGTGGGGTCCCCCAGGGATCGATATTGGGCCCAACATTGTTTAATATCTTCATAAGTGATCTGGATGATAGCATCAAGTGTACCCTGATGAAGTTTGCCAATGATATCAAACTGAGTAGGGAAGTGGACGCTCTGAAAGGGAGAGCCACCCTGCAGGAAGATCTGGATAGGCTGGAAGAGTGGGGTAACAAGAACCTTATGAAGTTCAACAAAGAAAAATATAAGGTCTTGCACCTGGGAAAGCATAATCCGGGAGTGCAGCACAGGCTAGGATCTACCTGGCTGGGGAGCAGCTCTGTGGAAAGGGACCTGGTGGTCCTGGTGGACAGGAAGATCAATATGAGTAAACAGTGTGCTGCTGTGTCAAAGAAAGACAACAGGATGCTAGGTTGCATCAACAAGGGCATCACCAGCAGAGATAAAGTCATTGTCTCACTCTACTCAGGGCTTGTCAGGCCACACCTGGACTACTGTGTTCAGTTTTGGTCCCCGCTATACAAAAAAGATGTGGACAGGCTGGAGAGGTCCCAGAGAAGGGCCACAAAGATGATCAAAGAACTGGGAAGCCTGCCATATGAGGAAAGGCTGAGAGAGCTGGGTTTGTTCAGCCTTGAGAAATGAAGGCTTAGGGGAGACATTATCACTATGTTCCAGTATTTAAAGTGTGGCTACACAGAAGATGGAGACTCCCGTTTTACAAGTAGTCACATGGAAAAGACAAGGGGTAATGGGTACGAGTTACTCCTGGGGACGTTCCAGCTGGACACGAGAGGAACATTTTTCACAATGAGAACAGTCAGCCATTGAAATAATCTCTCTGGGGAATTCATAGATTCCCCAACACTGGACACTTTTAAGAATCAACTGGACAGGGTGCTGGGCCATCTTGTCTAGACCGTGGCTTTGCCAAGAAAGGTTGGACCAGATGATCCTTGAGGTCCCCTCCAACTTGGTATTCTATGATTCTATGAAAAATTTAGAAACTGTGAGTTGACTTTCCATCATCCTGACAAAAACATAATTCCCCAGAAATAACAATCATACATACTTTTGTATATACAAGATGAAAAGAGCATTAAAGTTGAGAAATCAAGCACTGAATAATTAGCAATGCCTATATTAAACTTTCCCAGTTAATTTAAATTATATATTACTTAGTCTTTATTACAGTGCTGCTATGCTACTCTTCTACTGCACTGTTAAGTGTTTTGTGTGCACTTCCTTCACAAGAAAATTGATGTAGAACTTTAAGAACAGGAAGTGTTTTTAAGCTCTGAATCCCACCTGCGCAGTGCCAGCTACCTACATAGTAATCTGTTTTAAATGAGAAAGTATTCCCTCACTAAATATCCTTGTATATATGTCCTCCTTAGACAATCACCCAATGTAGCCAATGCTCCTAGCTCCTAGGCTGTAAGGCAAGGTCAATGGTGCTTTTACTGTTTTGAAAGAAAACAGTACTTCAGTGATGAGATTCATTTTGGAATAGGACACTTACAGTTAAATGCCTAAAGTATTTACACGTAAACTAAGTGTATAAATTCTTATTATAGTCACTGTAGATTTAGTAAATACAGTCATTGGATCAGAAAAGTCATTTCACCTGAAAGTTTAAGGCTTGACTCTGTTGCCTCTATATAGGATGTAGTTTGAGATACCCTTGGGCACCTTACCTGACAGTCATCTGGTGCTTCAGGAGCACGACGGTTTTCTATAGCATCTTTGTCATATCTGCCCGATCAGTAAATTTTTCTCAGATACTCCAAGGCAGCTCAAAATGGCAATAACTATTCAGGCAGCTAAATCCTTTCCCTAATAGCTGATAAGCTGATCAGTCTGTAAACATTTTCTACTATATTGTTCCTCAGCCCAACTTCACGGTGGGCTTTAAAATTTTGAATCCTGGTTTCAGAAGAGTGGTTATGACAGAGACACCTACGATCATTTTGTGTTTTCTGTGTATTGACTAAACTATCTCTGTGCAGTAGATTGGCCATAGTGAATCCCAGAATCTCAGCAATCTCAAATCATGTGTTTACTGTAAGGAGACTATTATGGGGATCTATATTAGAGTTACGAATTCTATTTCACAGAACTGGGTCTCTAATTTAGGCAATTTGTGCCAATGTTTTAGATACCTCTTGAAGCATTGCTGCTAAATTAGCCATATCGTATAGTTGATGGAATAGAGACAAACGCTATTGACTGGGTGGGGGGCTTTTGCTTAACTTAGGTATCAATATATGTATATGGAATCTCCTACTGAGCTCATTAAATATAATATATATTTATATATATATATATATGTATATATATTCTTCTTTGAATATGTAGAAACCTAGGTATTGCCTTTAGAAGGAATAATTCACAAAGAACTCATATAGGGATCATTAAAGAACTTCATTTTACTTGGATCTCACTCCGATAGCTTCACAAAGCTTAAGTTCTAGTTAATCCACACGCTTCTTTTATTAATGTCAGAATATCTTCATGTCTAGAGATGTAGTCTTGAGGACTTGAAGACTTAAAATTCAAGTTTGAAGCATTCAGACTAAAATTTTAAAACACAGCTGCCACATGCATTTTTAGGATTTTAAGAACCAAATCATGGGAAAAAAAAAAATTAAAAGCTCTACAATGAAAAAACGTATTTTCCACAAAGCTGCACAAAGTATTTGAATTCTTCCCCAGCACTAATGCTATGATGTTATTGTAAATATCAAGTGCCTTCACAACTAGCATTTAGAAAAAAATATTCTTTTACACTCTTAGATAAGACCATCTTAGTGTGTAAGATTTTGTAGCTGGTTCAAAATAGGGAAATTTGGTGCAGATTTTCATAAAAATGTTTTATAAATTGTAATAGAAAAATACATTTTCATAGAATCATAGAATCATAGAATCATAGAATCATAGAATCGTTAAGGTTGGAAAAGACCCTTAAGATCATCGAGTCCAACCGTTAACCTATCACTACCAAGTCCACCACTAAACCATGTCCTCGAGCACCACAGCTACCCGTCTTTTAAATACCTCCAGGGATGGAGACTCAACCACTTCCCTGGGAAGCCTCTTCCAGTGCCTGACCACCCTTTCGGTGAAGAATTTTTTCCTAATATCCAACCTAAACTTCCCCTTCCCCCTCCCCTTTCCTTACATAATAATTCTTTTGAATTAAAAGAGAGTTTATATCCTTATAGCTGAATGGAAAAATAAATTTTCTATTAAATTATATATGCATCAGTTCTGTTTATTATACATATTCTATATATTTATAATCTAATCAGTATTTTTCTGCAGAAATTTCTGCTAGCAGAAACATTATGAACAGGAAACATCTTTTTATAAGATTTGACCAAAAAGAGGCAAATTGGGCATTTCCCATAGTTAGCCTATCACACAGAAGAGAACATACAGCTGATTAAAATAGAAAAACATGCTCAAAACATTCACTTAGGTAAACGTTAAGACAGAAGAATATGCTGCTAGCACTGTCACCTCCAGGTAATAATGGAAATAACAGTTTTCATGAGCAGTTGTCATGAGCAGATGAGTGTAAGAAGAATGATACTATCAGTTCTTACTATACAAATAAAACAATACTGACAGCAAATTACCTGCCACTGTGACATCAGATCTATTAATCTCATGCTACAAACCCCACAATTTTTAGTGATCTACTTTTTTAATGGTAATATTTTCATAAGAAATCCACTTCAAGCTCAATCCTAAGCAACCTGTGTAACTACAGAATATATTGTGATCCACAAATTACATAGCCATTACCTCACATACATGCAGCTGCCTACGTGCAACTAACTCCATATGAAGAGATGAATATGTCACAATTGTAACACCTAATGACAATAATGCATGATAGATATTACATAAGTAACTTAAAATAACCATTTATATAATTTATATAAATTATAAATATGTATATACATGAAAATTCCATTATAATTTTTAGCAATCTCAAACTTACATGCCATCCACTCATCTCATAGTAAGTCCATGTGGCATGGCAGCTGGGCCTCACTGACAGCAGTGTTAGCATATGAACTTTACCTAACCCTGTTGGATAAGGGAGTAACCTAGTTATAAGAATAGGGGACTACCTTGACCTTAAAAAACCTGCCAATCACTGTGAAGTTGCAGACTCCCAAGAACCCCCCAAGAGAGGCAGGTTGTGAGTAAGAGTGACAGTGACAGCCAGTTGTTAGGTTCTGGGTGATGCAGAAGAGGCCTGTCAGGAGATGGGTATTCTCTGCCACATCCTTGCCCTCATGGTGCCTAGTGTGACTCCAGGAGAGCCGCCAGGGGCAGGAGAGCAAGATCTAAGAGATTCCAGAGGCACCCAAGAGACACCCCAGGGACCTCCAGCCCGGTCCAAGGACTGTGCACCCCACAGTTGGAACCACCTCACTGACCCCTTCAATTTTTCTTCTGAACCCTGCTATCTCCTCTGTGGGACAGGGGGACTGTGTAATTCTTAAAAATTGCATATATCTGTGATTAAAGTGTTTTGGTGTCAAGGTCCATTTAGTCTCCACACTGTCAATTTCATCTTAAACCACAATGATCCTACACCCCTTGAGGCAATAATGCCCTTTAGTTTGTGTGGCCTCCAAGAGAATTTGTTTAGTTGAGTCAACCTGACAGGTTTCACATTAAGGACAATGATATAATCCTTCTTTAATCATCGGCGGGAATAGCTAATTCATGGCACTGGGTTTGCACTGATTGGTTTCTTGCTGCCACTGTTCCCTTGATTCTCCCTGGTCTTTATGTTTATTCTGATTAGCCTTAATAAGATAACTTAACAAAAACACACCCCTCAGAGGAAAAAAGAGTGTAGACATAAGAACTCTTCTTTGACTTTAAATGCTCTAAGTTTATCGTTAGTTACTACAGTACAGGGACCACTACTCAGGATTCTGTCAGAAACACAGAAGTTTTCTGTATCAGCTTTTAAAAATAGCTCTTGGTAAACTTTCAACTCTGCTTTTCACAAAAGCTATGCCTTATGTACTCAGATCAGTGGGTGGCTCCTCTCCCCTCCTACATATGTTTAAATATATTGCTCCCTGCTTTCTTTGCAGAAGGATCCAAATCATAATGAACTCAACCCAGTCCCACAGTCATGGATTTTATCACTCACATCTAATGGATAGTCCTACACTCCAAGTAGTAACTTCTTTGTATAAAGGTACAGTTTCTTCCAACATCTTCCTTCTTTCATGGAATCACACAGACTTTTTCTTGTGATTCATTTGGATTCCTTGTACATGATTCCTGCTACAAGTCTTCCTTGGTAAGATTTATCGTTACAGAACATGCTAATGTTGACCGTGCTAACTTCCAATATGAAATGCATTTTATGAAGAGCAATTGTTTCTCATCTGCTGTGAATTCCAACTTGTGATTGAAGGCATGGCAACCACAGATCATTTTAGATAGAAACATCTCTACAGTGTCTCAGGGTGAGGTATTGCTGTAACATGAAATAAATTCTGGTGTCACTTAATTGTAACTTGGCTCCCTATACAGAATGTTAGGTTTTGTAACTAAAAACACAGAGTCACAGCTAGGATCAGACAAACAATGACAGACCAGGAATCCTAGGAAGTGAATCAACTACTCCTAAAACCATCAAAGGACAATGATTAGACCATTATCCCTGGTGTGAAGCTCACCAAAGGGTCAAGGAAGGAAAGTCTCTCTTTGAAATGTCATGCAAACTAAATGGGATTACTGCCTAAAGGGCTATAGGATTTATTATGAAACACAGTGAGGAAATGAATTTTGGTATTGCACAGAATTTAAAATGGAAAGTCTCAGGTAAGGATAAAAGGCACGGAAAAGGATTGATTAAGGTGGAATAGGGAGGAACAACCATGGGAAAACAGAGGGAAAAGGGTTAAAAGGAATGGGCTGACTGTAAGCAGAGTCTGATCAGTACACCTGTTTGACAGAGCCCTAAGTTTGATTGACAAAATCTGTCTTGTCTTCTCATTGAATCATATTTCTAACATTTTTCTGTATGGCTGAGCTCCCTGCTCTGAGTGTATGTGTGTAACAGCTAGCAAACTTCAAGTTGGACTATTCAGGGAGTAGGATATGAACTGAAATTACCAGCATCTGGAGAGAGAGAGACCCCCCGACAAAGGTTTCAACTGCCTTGGAGGAAACCAGGTACTGGGGAAACTGGAGGAGACCACAGTCTGGAGACCAACTACAGGATAGACACAAACTTGTATAAGTCACCACTAGCAAACTTGACATGGTGAGAGACAGTGACTGCATAACGGGCCTATGGTCTGGGCATAGATATTGGATAAAAACTTAAAGTTTGTCCTAGAATCTGAGGGATCTATGAATGTGGGTGGGCTTGTGTGTTTGCATGAGTGCTGGTAAAGGTGGTGTTCTCTGTGTTACTTGTGGTACTTGCCATGACTGCTGTGCATGCATGTATATGTGTGTGTCCTGGTTTCAACTGGGATAGCGTTGATTTTTCTTCCTAGTAGCTGGTATAGTGCTGTGTTTTGGATTTAGGATGAGAATAATGTTGATAACACACTGATGTTTTAGTTGTTGCTAAGTAGTGCTTACACTAGTCAAGGACTTTTCAGCTTCCCATGCTCAGCCCGGTGCACAAGAAGCTGGGAGAGAGCACAGCCAGGACAGCTGACCCAGACTGGCCAAAAGGCTATTCCATACCATGTGATGTCATGCTCAGTATATAAACTGGGGAGAGTTGGCCGGGGGGCAGCGATCGCTGGGCGGGGACATGCTGGGCATTGGTCGGTGGGCAGTGAGCCAATTGTATAGTGTATCACTTGCTTTGTATATTATTATTATATATTACTATTACTATTACTATTACTATTACTATTACTGTTACTGTTACTGTTACTATTACCACTATTCTATTTCATTTTACTTCAATTATTAAACTGTTCTTATCTCAACCCACGAGTTTTCTGACTTTCACCCTTCCAATTCTCTCCACCATGCCACTGGGGTGGGGGGAGCGAGCAAGCGGCTGTGTGGTGCTTAGTTGCTGGCTGGGGTTAAACCACGACAGTGTGTTTATCACTAAAACATTCTCAGTCTAACGACCAACTGCACCAAGGAGTACAGAAACATATGCATCCATTGTGCTGTGACGGAGTAACTTGCTGTGCCTGAAAGTCCACCCAATTTGACTCTATTGTCTACTGTCGTGGGCTGGGAAGGAGAAATCCTCTGAGTCCTGAAGTCCTCCAGATTCAGCTACCCTTAATAAAACTTGTTTCTTGTCTGCTGTGAATTCCAACTTCTGATTCAAGGAACCACAGACGCAGAGACCGTTTTACATGGAGGAATCTCCACAGTGTCTCAGGGTGAGGTGATCACATAACATGAAGCAAAAGCTGGTGTCACTTCACTATAGACTTGGCTTCCTACCCTATCCTGTTGTGTTACCATCTGCCCAGTACAGTCAAGGGTTACAGATCTCAAAGCTCATTCTAGCCAAAGCTGAAAGGGCTTTTTTAACCTAAATAAAGATTTTGATAGTTTTGCTTTTTGTGAAAGATTTTTATCCAATACAAAAGAAACTGTTACAAGAAAAGTTTGAGGCAAGAAACTATGAAAATATGTTGTGAAAAAAATTAGGATAGTTGACTTGTTCTTTCTTGTTGCTTCTGAATCTTTTTAGTAAACCACATTATATGTAATGTAGACCAATTATTTTAAAACATGGCTAAAAAGTATAGTTTTGTGATTAAATATTGAAACACCTCGATTAATATAAACTCAGATTGTATTTTATGAATAACGTATTTTTTAAAAAAAAAATCTTAAATAAGAATGGGGACTATTTTTACATTAAAAAAAGCAAACAAAACTACAGCCCAAACCAAAACAAAACATTTCTAACACAGGAAAACTGTTTCTTTATCAGCAAAACTTTTAGTCTAATCTAGTAACACCACTCTACTGCATATCCTTCTCATTTAGATAACTTCAGTGGTAGGTAGCAAAGTAAAAATATATTTTAAAAGTTCGTATGCTTATATGAATACTCTAATTTTGGTATTTTTAATTTATTTTTAGATAGCTTAGAATTTGTCCTGATCAATGACTTACAATGAATGAGAGTTAAACAGTACTGTATTACTTTCCATTTTCTAGGAACAGACACATGACACTTAGAATCATACAATCATAAAATCATAATACAATAATACAATCATACAATCATACAATCATACAATCATACAATCATTAAGGTTGGAGAGGACCTTTGACATCATCGAGTCCAACTGTTAACATAACTGCCTGGTCCACCTCTAAACCATGTCCCTAAGCACCACATCCACACGTTTTTTGCATACTTCCAGGGACTGTGATTGCACGACTTCCCTGGGCAGTCTGTTCCAATGCCTAACCACTCTCTCCATGAAGACATTTTTCCTAATATCTAATCTAAATCTCCCCTGGCACAACTTGAAGCCATTTCCTCTTGTCCTATCACTTGTTACATGGGAGAAGAGACTGACCCCTCTTCCAGTGTCTCACTACCCTCACCATAAATAAATTTCTTCCTTATGTCCAATCTAAACCCACCTTCTCTCAATTTAAAAGCATTGCCCCTTGTCTTGTCACCACAAACCTTGGTAAAGTCTCTCTCTGTCTTTCTTATAAGCCCCCTTTTAAGTATTGAAAGGCCACAATAAGGTCTCCTAGGAGCCTTATTTTCTCCATGTTGAACAACTCCAATTCTCTCAGCTTCTCTCCATAGGAGAGGTGTTCCATCCCTCTGATCATTTTTGTGACCCTCCCCTGGAGCCATTCCAACAGGTCCATGTCTTTTCTGTGCTGAGGGTTCCGGAACTGGATGCAGTACTCCAGGTGCAGTCCAGGAGAGTGGACTAGAGGGGCAGCATCACTTCCCTCAACATGCTGTTCATGCTTCTTTTGATGCAGCCCAGGATATGATTTGGTTTCTGGGCTGCAAGTGCACATTGGTGGCTCATATCCAATTTTTCAGCCACCAGTACTCCTGAGTCCTTCTCCACAGGGCTGCTCTCAATCTCTTCATCCCTCAGTCTGTTTTGATACTGGGGATTGCTCTGACCTAGGTGCAGGACCTTGCACTTGGCCTTGTTGAACTTCATGACATTCACATAGGCCCACTCCTGAAGCCTGCCAAGGTCCCTCTGGATGGCATCCCTTCCCTCAAGCATATCAGCTGCACCACTCAGCTTTATGTCATCTGCAGACTTGCCGAGAGGGCACTCAGTACCCCTGTCACTGATGAAGAAATTAAACAGTATTGATCCCAGTATGGACCCTTGAAGGACACCACTTGTTCCTGGTTTCTACATGGACATTGAGCTTTTGACTGTAACTCTTTGGACACAGCCATACAGCCAATTCCTTATCCACCTACCAGTCCAAACCCATATCTCTCCAATTTAGAGGTAAGAATGTTATATCAAATGCCTTACAGAAGTCTAGATAGATGACATTTGTAGCTCTTCCCTTGTCCACTGATGCAGCCACTCCATTGTAGAAGGCCGCTAGGTTGGTCAGGCATGGCTTGCCCTTGGTGAAGCCAGGTTGGCTGTCTCTAGTCACCTCCCTTGACATTTCTTCCAGGAGGATCTGTTCCATGATCTTACCGGGCACAGAGGTGAGGCTGACTAGTCGGTAGTTCCCACAGTCCTACTCTTTTTAAAAACTTGTGATAGTTGAGTTCGTAGCCAGATCTAGTTTTTAATCAATGCCTCCAACAGTGAAAAACTAAATAGATCAGATCTCTAAATACTTAGATCAACAACACTGAAGACATCACTTCTTTCTACTTTGGTTTCTTTTATGCAACACATTCACAGGACTGTGATTAATGTCCATGAATTGATTACTAATAATATGTCTAATGGTGAAAGATAAGAGACAATACAGAGGCATAAAATAGTAGTTCTTGAATTTGTTATCTAATTTTGACAAAGAAAGCAGTTCTGTGAAGTAATATAAACCCAATGAAGACCAATGTATTAATTACATTTTATTTAAGTGGAGAGGGGAACATAATATTAATCCCTCTTGTCTCTTTTTAGCTAACATTTAACATTTCCTATTATCGAAAATGAAAAAAATGTTTATTGCAAGAGCAATGGCTTGGAATGTTTTATAAGTAAAAATATTAATTCTCATTGCCCATCTCAAACTTCTTTTTTTTGGGTTTATTTTGAAATGTTAACACCTATGGGCGTCAACAGATACACAGAACTTCTAAGGGAGGCACTGATGAAAGATATCACCAAGTCAAATTTTTCGGTAAATCATCCTGCAACAGAGAGATTAACTATGTAATTCATCACGGATAAATATTTCAGAGGATTGGATGTTACAAGTATGTGAAAAACATGTCATATCTCTTTTCAGTTTGCACATCAGAACTCTAGTAGCTGATTGTATGACTAATAATTGTCGTTTTCTATAAGGTGATGAGATAATAACGGCAAATGCCATTTTCTTTCTTCATTTTTTTCTCCATTCAGATTTCTTAAGCTCACTCAGGTTAACAGATTGCTCATAAGATTTTAAGTCTTGACTTCACGCCTGTGCAACTGAACAACAACTATTAGTGGAGGCACAGATAGATTTGAAAACCCTAAATCTTATCAATTTGAATCACCACGGCAGGCATCTGTATCAATTTCTCTGTCAAGATGGGGAGCATAGCTGATCAGCTTAGAATACCCACTCTAACTCTTAGATGGCTATGGTTAGGTAAAATCAATCCTACCATTAATAAACATTAGACTTTTCTGTATCATTGTGAAAGGGTAAATCTGAGCAAACAATTAGCAGCGGTTTCCTTATGCAAAAAAGATCTGGGCTTGATTAATTTTGTTACATATTCTTACTTGCTAATGATCAAAGCCTTGGTACATTGAAGTTAATGATAAAGATCCAGATTGTTTCCTGGTTCCGGGAAACTACACTACTGCTATTACCTGACCTATATACCTGGTTTCCTTCCCTTAGAAACCAAAAGATCTGATAGTGGTTTTTGTTTATTTTTTCCAACAGAGTCTGAAATCGGGAGACAATTGCTATATGTGCCCAAATCCAAGAAATAGTACTGTGTTCAGTGGCATGTGCCTTGATACCAGAGACACCAGAACATTCATCTGGGATGATAAAATTACTGCCTATATGATTTCTTCTTTTCATTGTAGGAATTTGCACAACATAATGTACGTCAAAATCAGGCTCCGTTTCAACAAGTTCAAGGTGTGAAATGAATGTTTCACACAGCTCTGCTCCTTAGCTGTGGTGTAAGAGACTGGTAAGCACAGTGTTATTCGCAGTGAGAAGAAGCTGCAAAATCAAATTGTTATTTGTATGAAAGCTGCTTCTGTAGAGAAATATCCTCATATAATGGACTCCTTATTTCAAAAAAGCTTGATTGTTGTAATATTCTAGGATTCATAGGTTTCATTTCTTTTTTTATGCCACTTACAGTGAATGCAGAGACGTTAAAAAAGCAGAAAATTTTGGAAGGGGCATTAAGAGTCAGCAAGAAAAACTGGATCATTGAGTGAATCACAAAATCCTTGAGAGATTTTTTTGTTGAAGATGGTGACGTTTATATTTTAACATAACTTTTGCCATCACCTTCTTGATTGATGGCAATTGACAAGAGGCCAAACTTTTCCTCAAAAGAGCTGTATATGGAAAACTGTATATGGAAAAGTATAATTACGTCTGAGTCACAAAATTAAATGAATCATCTTAAGACTCTTCAGGTGCAACTACAGCTCAATAACCAACTCTTCTCTAAAGGACAAGCGTGCTTTGAAATAAGGGAAAATGTATTGGTCATGATAAAAAAATGTATGTTTACTTGACTGAAAGAATAACAAAAAAGCAGAGTACTTTTTTGACAATTCTCAGAGCGTTTCATCTTCATAACCAGCTTATGCTTCAAATAAACTGAAGTAAGACATCTGCAATTTCATAATATACATTTAGGTACTTCTCAGGAACACAAATTAAGAGTGGTTTCATTTTACAAGTTTTTTTTTTTTAATTGATTTTGACTTGTCCTTTGAAATAATCTACACTTTTACTACCCACCTCCCCCCTTCCTGGTGGTGCAGCCCCGGCAGGAGCAAGTCAGGTATCTCTCAGGGGACCAGGGAAACTTTGGCCAGTTGAAGCCGGTTGGAGACAGTTGGAAGTAGCTTGTTGGAACTGCCATGCTCACAACTGCCACTTGCTCAGGGAGTGCAATCAGCTTGCCAGGGACAATGGCATGACAGACCCCAGTAATACTCTAGCTAGGGTATCATCTACATAGATGTAGAGTGCTCACAGACACTGCGTGCACCCACACATAATGCACACATGGTGCATGCATACACAGAACGTACCACGCAAACCGACATGCTGTTGTAAATAGTTTCTAAAGCTAAGCAGAAACAGTAATTTTCCAATTAGCAAAACTACTAACCACTTGTGCCTTGGGAAAGGAATTTGGGAGGGAGCTAAAAGATATGAAAGTGTTTGTATAAGTAACGAACTGTGGAAAACTAACGGCTCTAGCCTTGAAGAAGAGTTAACAGACTGATAAAAGGGAACATCTTGGCACCAAAGATTGGATGGTGGCCAGAGAAGCATGAAGTTTGATAAAACTGCAGAAACTGGGTGAAAGGTAAATGTGGCAAGGGGAGATCACGACCACCGAGTCAATTCAGGACCGAAAAGATTTGCCCACACACACCTGAAAGCAGCATGTGGGCTAATTTACATAGCAGGCGAGGCTAATTTAAATACAGTAAACCAATAGTGTATTCAGTGTTAACCACTAACCAATAAGTGTAAATTTAGGCAGGTTTGTACTAATCATGTAACCTGATAAATATGCTGTAGTTTTGTATGACAGTATGCACGTTAGGTGGAGATAATGCCCTGTGCATCCAGCGCTGCAATAAAGAATGCCTACTTTCTAAATGCCAAATTGGTGTTAGAAAGTTTTTTGAGCCGGTTTACAGTAACACCAGGGGTACGGGAGGAAAGCCCTTTGTGTCAAGGGGAAGGGGAGAAGTGCACCTCCAGAGACCCAGGGGAAGCCCCTCGAAGAGGTGGCCTCACCTGCCATGGGCACCCTGCTCCTGCCAGTGGGGACTGCAGGGCACCAAGTTGTATCCTCCCCTTCCAACAGGCACATTCACCTGGGGAAAGTCTGAAACTGTCAACCTGTGCCCCTGAAGGACATCAGAAGGGCAATCAGAACACCAGAGTAAAAGAGAAAGGTGATAGGAAGGGGACATTATAGAACAATTTTAAATGTGTTATTAATGAGGCTTTTCTGTATTGATTTGTATATGACTGCTACTGTCCTTGTAACGGGACTAGTAGTAGCTGTTGATTGTATTTTTTATTAGACTGTAAAAACATTAATTGAACTAACTATAAATCCTGGTATCATAAATATCATACATTCCCTTTTGCCTATAACAAGATTTTGAATAAAAAAACCTTGTTCCTCCATTACTGGCTGGTGATCTCCTTGGCATCTGAAGCCAAAGACCTTGTCAGAGCTCTAGAGAGATGATGACATTGTCCAGGCCTTGGACTAGAGGGAGGGCAAGTGCCTATGCCTGGTGCTGGGGCAAGGGTGGCCTCACCTGTAATAGGTGAGCTGTGGTCCAACCGACCACACAGTCACCAGGAGTAGGAGCTGTGTGAGGAGGTGGACAAGCAGCATAGCCCCAAGGAGAAAAAACGGGTGACTGATGGGATCTACCCAGAGATGCTGCAGAGGTACCTGAACCATACAGTGCAGGGAAGGAAGACAGTGAGAAACTACACTCAGAAGAAAAGTGCATGGAGACTCCCAGGGTGGCTTATGCTGGACACTTGTGGCTTCTGGAAACAGAGGAAAGGTTCCTTCTTTGTCTCCAGAACTGCAGTTACCAAAAGGATATAGTGTCCTGCCAACCGGTCAGGCAAGACTAGTCAGAGACATCATCAGACCCACCTAAGCCTCAGTCAAGTATGGCACACTAAGAGGGAGAGGCAGATGACAACTCCCACTTGCAGGGGGCAGTCTTGCCCATTTGATGACCTGACTTGGTGTCTTGGGAAGTATGTTGCCTGCTGGAGCCTTTGATCTGAGGTATTGTGGAGAGAGTGCCACAATTTGTACAGCTTTAGACTATTACCCCTTATTTCTCATCCACACAGGCACTAATGATGCTGCTGGGGAGACCCTAAGCATGTTGCAAGTGACAACACAGCTCTGTCATTGACAGTGAAGGACCTGGGAACCCAGGTGTTAGTCTCTTCAATCCTTCTAGTAAACAGAAAAGGTTCAGGTAGGAATGAATGCATCAGCAGGTTAGCACCTGGCTGTGTGGCTGCAATTGCAGACAGGTCTTTGACCTTTACAATTGCTCAACCTTCTTTAAGAAACTACTGAGCAGGGACAGGGGCCATCTGATGAAGAGGAGCAAGAATATCTTTAAAAATAGGCTCGTTAACCTATTAAGGAGAGAACTCAGCTGTGTACAACAGGGAAGCGTTGCCATAATCTGCAGATGTGAAGGCAAGGGGGGATATGAAGAAGCCCTCAGGGGACATGATGGGGAAGACTTTTTCACTCCACTAGCAATACAACTAGGAGTTCCTCTCAGGTGCCTGTATACAAACTTACACAACATAGGAAATAAATTGAGACAGACTGGAGTGCTGCAGTGGATGCGTAAAGACTCTTTAGTATGCGTTTCATCAAAGCTAAGCATGCAACCAGCTATACTGACTGTAATGTGGACATTACTGACACACGCAGCCAGGGAGGAGCAGATCAAACATGACTGCAGGGTTCTGGAAACAATGGTAAAGGACATAGGGACCTAGGTAGTTTTCTTCTCAATACTGCCAGTGAGGGAAAAGAGCTTGAGAATTAGTAGAAGGATCCTGTGGGTCATCACATAACTATACAGCTGATGTTGACAACAGGAATTTGTTTTTTATGACATTAGGACCTTCTTTGAGGACTGGGAAGTGCTAGGATCCATCTGAAAATGGGGCAAAAGCATCTTTGCCAACAGGCTGGCCAACCTGGTGAGAACTTTGAAGTAGGAACAACATGTATGGGAGATAATGAGCCACAATCGAATGTGGAAGTGGGCGATTGGGTTGACAAGCAGAGGGGCATGGTGATATGGACAAGAGATATCTTGTAATCAACAAAACAGAGCTGAAGTGGAACCACCTCAAGCATAAAAGCACAGAAGTAAGGAAGTACCTACAGGATAGCATTATTGGGGAAATTCTCATACCTTTCCTAGGAAATCAACATAACTGAGTTCCCCTCTGAAGTACGTGTACACTAATGCATGTGGCATGGGGAAAGAACCTGGAGGAATTAGAAGTTTGTGTGCAGTTGCAGGGCTATGATCTCATTGGGATCCTAGAGACATGGTGGTATAACTCAGATGACTGGAGAGCTGTTGTGGATGGATACTGGCTCAGGAAAATGAGGGAAGAATTCTTTATGTGAGAGAGCAGCAGGAATGTATGGAGCTCTTCCTTGGGATGGATGATGAACCAACTGAGAGTTTATGGGTCAGAATTAAAAGATGTGCCAACTTGGGCAGTGTTGTGGTGGCTGTCTGCTACAGACTGCCTCATCAGGAAGAAATAGATGACAACTGGAAGAAATATCATATTTGCAGGCCCTGGTCATCATGGTGGACTTGACCCACCCCTATATCTGCTGGAAAGGCAATGCAGTAGGGCACAAACAATCCAAGGGATTTCTGGAGTGCATTGATGGCAACCTCCTGATGCAGTTGATCAAGAAGCCAGCAAGGAAGGATGTTCAAATTACAGGTGAGGAAGAACTGGTTGGGAATGTGAAGACTGGGGGCAATCTTGGCAGCAGTGACCATGAGAAAGATGTTAAAGTTCAGGATCAGCAAGATTACAACCCTGGATTTAAAAGAGCAGACTTCAGCCTGTTCAAGGACCTGCTCAGAATAATCTCATAGAAGATGGTCCTTCATAGAAGGGGGGCCCAAGTGAGCTTGTTGATTTTCAAGGATCAGCTTTTACAAGTTCACAAATGGTCCATGCCAATGAGCTGGGAGTCAAGCAACACTGTGAGGAGGCCTGCATGAAGGAACAACATGCTCCTGATAAACCTCCAATGTTAAAAGGAACTGTACAAGAGATGGAAGAAGGATCATGTGATCCAGGACGACTATAGAGACACTTTCCAAGCATTTAAGGAAAGGGCTTAGGAAAGCTAAAGCTCATCTGGAATTGAGTCTTGTGAGGGACATGAAGGGCAACATGATGGGCTTCTACAAGGATTGCAGCAGCAAAAGAAAGCCTAAGGAAAATGTGGGTCTATGTGCTGGTTTTGGCTGAGAGAGAATCAATTTTCTTCATAGTAGCTAGTATGGGGTTATGTTTTGGATTTGTGCTGGAAACAGTGTTGATGATACAGAGATGGTTTTGTTACTGCTGAGCAGAACTTACACAGAGTCAAGGCCTTTTTTGCTTCTCACACCACCCCACCAGTAAGTAGGCTGGGGGGGCACAAGAATTTGGGAGGGGACACAGCCAGGACAGCTGACCCCAGCTGACCAAAGGGATATTCCATACCATATGATGTCATGCTCAGCAATAAAAGCTGGGGGAATAGGGAGGAAGGGGGATGATCGTAGTTATGGTGTTTGTCTTCCAAAGTAACTGTTATGTAGGACAGAGCCCTGCTTTCCTGGGAATGGCTGAACACCTGCCTGCTGATGGGAAGTAGTGAATTAATTCCTTATTTTGCTTTGCTTGTGTGTGCAGCTTTTGCTTTACCTATTAAACTGTCTTCATGTCAACCCACGAGTGTTCTCACTTTTACCCTTCCAATTCTCTCCCCCATCTCACCATGGGGGAGCGAGTGAGTGGCTGTGTGGTGCTTAGTTGCCAGTTGGAGTTAAACCACGACAGTCCACTAGTGAATGGGAAAGGGCATTTGGTAACAAAGGACTCAGAGAAGCCTGAGGTACTCAATGCCTTCTTTGCCTCAGTCTTGATTGGTGAGATTTGCTTTCAGGAATCTCAGGGCCTTGAGATGAGTAAAAAAAACATGAAGCAATGGACCTGGCCTTGGTGGAGAAGTATCAGTTTACGAAACATTTAAACAAGCTGGGCATACACAAATTTCCTGAACCTGACAGAATACATCCACGAGTGTTGAGGGAGTTGGCTGATGTTATTGCAAGGCCCCTCTCATTTATCCTTGAAAAGTCATAATGATCAGGGGAGGTTCCTGAAGACTGGAAGAAAGCAAAAATCCCTTGTGCCTTCAAGAAGGGCAAGAAGTAGGACCTGAGGTTCTTCAGGTTGGTCAGCCTCATCTTAAACCCTGGAAAGATGACAGAGCAAATAATCCTGGAAGCTGTTCCCAAACATAATGGATAAGAAGATGATCAGGAACAGTCAGCATGGATTTATGAATAGCCTTGTGCTCTAGCTCGTAGTACTTGAGGGGAGAGCAGTGGATGCTGCTCCCAACTTTATAATTATTTTAACTTTAATAAGGTTTTGATGCTGTCTTCCATAAAATCTTCAGAGACAAACTGAGGAAATATGGTCTAGATAAAAGAACAGAGAGATGGAGTGGCAAATGGCTGAACTGCCAGATTCAGAAGGTTGTGATTAGTGGTACTGAGTTCAGTTGGAAGCCAGTAATTATCAATGTACACCAGGGGTTTATATTGGGGCTGATACTGTTTGATATCTTCATTAATGACCGGGCCAATAGGACAGCATTGATGGGACAAGTCCTCAGAAAGTTTGCAGATGATACAAAACTGGGAGGAGTGGTTGATACACCAGATAGTTGTGATACCATTCAGAGGGAACTTGACAGGCTGGAGAATGGGCAGAAAGGAACCTCATAAAGTTCAGCAAACATAAATACAATGTCCTGCACCTGGGAAGAAATAACACCAGTCCACCAGTCATGCACCAGGGCATGCTGGGGGACCAACCAGTTAATTCTTCCCCTCTACTCAGCACTGGTGAGACCACATCTTCAGTACTGTGGTCTTGAATACTTGAGTTCAGGGCTCACCAATAAGAGCCCTGAGAGACATGGGCATATTTGAGTGAGTCTAGAGAAAGACCACAAACATGCATAAGATGATGGAGCATCTGACATATGAGGAGAGGCTGAGAGATCTGGGATTATTTAGTCTGGGGAAGAGAAGGCTCAGAGGAAGCATATCAACATATGTCAATACTTGACTGGGGTGAGTAAAGAAGACAAAGCCAGGCTCTTCTCAGTGGTGCCCAGGGAAAGGATAAGATGAGATGGCTACAAATAGAAATACAGAAAATTCCACTTAAATACAAGAAAAAAAGGAAAAAAATTACCCTAAGCATGATTGGAACCAGGAAGAGATTGGCTAAAGAGGTTGTGGAGTCTTCATTCCTGGAGCTATGCAAAATCCATTGAACAAGGTCTTAGGCAACATCTGACACTGCTGTGACTGGGGCGGGAAGGGATTAAACTAGATGATCTCCAGGCATTCCTCCCAGTCTGAGCTGTTTGTGATTCTGTGTTTCTGTGACTCTGTAAATGCATAAAATATTGTTAATTCTATACATCTATGCATGCATATATAAATCTATACGTAGTGCTAGAATTTAGTGCAAAGTTTGCAATTACCATGCTCTGAATATTACAAATAAAAAGGAAACCACAGCCTTTTAATGGAATATCTCTATTTCAATAATACACATTTGAAAATAAAGGATCAATAACAACTGTATGATTAAATTTTGTAAAAACTTACAAATCCCTCTAAGGTTTTCTAAGATAGGATATTAGTCTTGAGTAACAAGATCTGTTTAAGGTCCTAGCATGTTATACAGCTAAGAAAATTGTTTATTTGTATATATATGTATTATTATAGTAGATTATTATTATAGTAGATTTCAGGAGCTTAGAACAACATTTAGTGAATTCTAATGATGTGACTGAATCACAAAATCTTCAAATCCCCCATTATTTTAAAAAAAACATTTAAAATAATATTTTCAAACTATTTGGAATTCTTTGTTGTACAGAGTTATTAGTCTGTAGAGCACATATTTATGCATATTACAGGTGAATATGTATCTTGTAACTTATCTGTTCTTCAAATTTCTTATTTGGCTGCTCTGGAAACAATAATCACTGTTTATTAGATTTGGTTCCTATAACCAAAGAACAAAATAGTGTCATACATTTGAGTGTCTCACAAATACATGGCACGATAAAAATAATAAGAAAAAAGAATTAAATTTAATTAAGCATATGTGTATATATATATATAAAAGCATTGAAATGTGGGGTTTGTTGTAATTGCTCATGCTAATAAGCCTTTAAAACTTTGTCATTTATAGAAAATAAATAAATTGGAAAACCTCTGATTCTGCACCAGAATTCAGTTTTTCACTTAAATAAATATTTGTTTTTCATTAAAATTAACTCTGCTTCACAGTGTTGTAAATATATATAAATCCACACAGATACTTTTGCATGAGTGCAGGAGTAAATCTAATTCTGCATAATTCCCCTCAAGCTGTGCCAGGGGAAGTTTAGGTTAGATATTAGGAAAAACTTCTTCACTGAAAGGGTGGTCAAGCATTGGAACAGGCTGCCCAGGGAAGTGGTTGAGTCTCCATCCCTGGAGGTATTTAAAGAACGGGTAGATGTGGTGCTCGAGGATATGCTATAGTGAAGACTTGGCAGTGATAGGTTAACAGTTGGACTCGATGATCTTAAGGGTCTTTTCCAACCTTAATGATTCTATGATACTATGATTCTATGATATATAATCTAAATTTGTTCCAGGGTTATGATGTTGGGATGGCCTTCCTTGTGCAATATAAATTTCTCAGGGCCAAAGATAAAATATAAAAATACTTCAGGAATTTGACTTGTGCAAGGGAAAAAAACAAACTCTGAATGAAGATGTTGATAATATTTGTATATGAATTATATTTTTGAGGGGAAAGGCTGAGTAGGGCAAAAATATTGTTTTGATTAGTTTTTCATACATTTTAATTTTTAATGAAAATATAACATGTAATAATTTATAAGTCTGTGACTTAGTCGTATGTTGAAACAATGAAAGGTATAGCGGAAAACCCTCAGACAATTCTTTTTATCTGTTTCACAGAAGGAAGTTTTTATCTTCAAACTGTGCAGGTCATTGTGTTATCAGTCAAGAAAGAATTTCCCATTTCTGTATTCTTGAACTAACTCATTGTTTTTTACTAGTGTGTTTACTTTCATATGCTGCCAAAAAGTGCTCCTTTGTTTTATAAGTTTCCTCTTTCTTTCACTGTGACCATACAGGAGTTGCACTAAACCAAAATTGTTCTGGGGAAAGCAAGAGAAAGAGAGAAAAGTCCATAGGAAAACAGGCTTTATAAAGGGTCAGCTCTGGTATAAGAGTATTTATTTGAATATGTATGAATAGAAGCAGTTTGTCAACTTGCTAGACAAATTACTATTAAATACTTCATTTATATACTCACACTTTCCACTGAATACTTGATTTCAGTGCTTATATCAAAGCTATGAGAAATATCTCCTCTAAATATTTTGGAGGAAATATTTTGACTTTTTATCTTCTCAAAACCTGATCACAAATTGTAAAGAAGAAAAAAATAAAAACAAAGATACATATAGAGCTTGTAGAATGTGTATCATGTTTTCATGGCAGCTACAGGTTTTTAGTGGTATCACAGAAACAAGGAGAAAGAATGGTCATGGATGTGCCATTACTATTCAATAGCCATGTTCCTTGTTGGGGATCACTAGTTGAATTAATGGAGCTGCCATAGATGCTGGGCTGTGCAATAGCACAGCTGTTATTCAATGGCTTGCAAGAAAGCCAATGAAAAGATTCCTAGCTTTGTTAATCAACTCTAATTTATGGCCAATGTTTGCTGAAGGGAGAGATTGTTTTTCAAGCCGCATTCTCTTTTTGTTGTTGCCATTGTTGTTTTTCCTTTTTCCAGGTTAACTAGATCTAACAACCAAACAGCATGTGGACTCCTTCCAGTTTTTAGCTAAGTACATGAAGGACATCACAAAGAGCCATTTGTTCTTCCTGCGGCACTGTTCTGCAAGTTGCAATTCTAGAGTCTTCAAACCAAATTCCACTGGAAGCCTTTAGCATATTTCTTACTGTGTGCACACCTCTTTTGAAAAATGATTAAATTAACAGTTTAATTCCTGTGTCTCTAAAAGCATTAATCCTGATGAAATCTGAATAATGATCCCTTTGGAGAGGTCTGTGACACAGCCCCAGCCTGCATCTGTCAAATGGAACTGTTAACCCCTTCCAGTCACACATGATCTGGGAGTAAATCCATGTGATTTCACCAAGCGCTCAGATATCATAGTGATGAACACCCTTAAAAGTCTAAAACAAAAAAAACCCAAGGGCATAAATGGAGAAAGGATTTGCAGGAAAATATAAAACTTGTTGACTTAGAAAAGAAAATGGAAAAAATACCCAAATAACATTTGTTGAAAGAAAGCATCTTTATGAAAGTTTGAAGTGTAGACAGCTGTTGAAAAAAAGGAAACACTGGTGAGATTATATAGTCTACATTGTGCAGAACTGTCTTGTAAACAATGGTAAGACGAATATTAAATACAACCAGAAAGCTTCTTAAATAAATAAATGTAAAGTTAATTTTGATTAAATTACAGAAAAAATGAAAGATAAATAAAGAAAAGAAAGGAAAGAGAGAGCAAGAAAGACTATACAGTTATCTTTGTGTGCTTTCATATATTTATGATGTCATAAGTACATAAGAGAGAAAATTTTATAAGCCAATCACATTATTTTGTTTGTGCCAATTCATTTAATTACTGAAATCATAGAATCATAGAATCATAGAATCAGAATGGTTTAGGTTAGAAGGGACCTTTAAAGATCATCTAGTCCAACCCACCTGCAATAAGCAGGAATATCTTCAACTAGCTTAGGTTTCTCAGAGCCCTCTCCAACTTGACCTTGAATGTTTCCAGGGATGGGGCATCTACCGCCTCTCTGGGCAACCTGTTCCAGTGTTTCACCATCCTCATCGTAAAAACTTTCTTCCTTATAACTAGTCTGAATTACCCCTTGAAAGGCTCCAATAAGGTCTCCCCAGAGCCTTCTTTTCTCCAGGCTGAATAACCCCAACTCTCTCAGCCTTTCTTCATAGGAAAGGTGTTCCAGCCCTCTGATCATTTTGTGGACCCGCTCCAACAGGTCCATGTCTTTCTTGTGCTGAGGGCTCCAGAGTTGAACACAGTACTGCAGGTGGGGTCTCACCAGAGTGGAGTAGAATGGGGAGAATCACCTCCCTCAACCTTAGGGCCATGCTTCTTTTGATGCAGCCCAGGATACGGTTGGCTTTCTGGGCTGTACATGCACATTGCCAGCTTATGTCCAGCTTTTCATCCACCAGTACACCCAAGTCCTTCTTGGCAGGGCTGCTCTCAATCCCTTCATCCACCAGCCTGTATTGATACCGGGACTTGCACTGACCCAGGTGCAGGACCCTGCACTTGGCCTTGTTGAACCTCATGAGTTGAACCTCTGGATGGCATCCTATCCCTCAGGTGTGTCAACCGCACCACTCAGATTAGTGTCATCTGCAAACTTGTTGAGGGTGCACTCGATCCCACTATGTCATTGATGAAGATATTAAACAGTACTGGCCCCAGTACAGACTCCTGAGGGACACTGCTTGTCACTGTTCTCCATCTGGACATTGACCTGTTGACCACTGTGACCATCCGACTAATTCCTTATCCACTGAATAGTCCATCCATCAAATCCATATCTTTCCAATTTAGAGAGGAGGGTGTTGTGGGGGACCGTGTCAAAGGCCTTACAGAAGTCCAGATAGATGACATCCATAGCTCTTCCCTTGTCCACTGATGAAGTCACTCCATCATAGAAGGCCACTAGGTTGGTCAGGCTGGACTTGCCCTGGCTGTCTCGAATCACCTCCCTGTCCTCCATTTGCCTTAACATAGCTTCAAGAAGGATCTGTTCTATGATCTTCCCAGGCACAGAGGTGAGGCTGACAGGTCGGTAGTTCCCAGGGTCCTCCTTTCTACCCTTTTTAAAAATGAGTGCAATGTTTCCCTTTTTCCAGTCACCGGGGCCTTCACCTGACTGCCATGGCTTTTCAAATATCATGGAGAGTGGCTTGGCAACTACATCAGCCAGTTCCCTCAGGACTCTGGGATGCATCTCATCGGGTCCCATAGACTTAGGTATGTTCAGGTTCCTCTGGTGGTCACAAACCCGATCTTCTCTTATAGTGGGAGGAACTTTGCTCCCCCAGTTCCTGCCTTGTGGTCCATCCATTTGAGATGTGTGGGTAGAGAGACCGCCAGTGAAGACCGAGGCAAAAAAGTTGTTGAGTACCTCAGCCTTTTCTTCATCTGTTACCAGTTTGCCAGTCTTGTTCATCAAGGGGGTACACTTTCTTTGACCTTCCTTTTCTGGCTGACACATCTGTTGAAGTCCTCCTTATTATTCTTTGTGTCCCTTGCCAAATTCAGCTGCAGCCTCGCCTTGGCCTTCCTGATCCCATCCTTACACAACTGGGCAGCATCCCTATACTCTTCCCAGTATACCTGTCGCTGCTTCCACTGCTTGTGCATTTCCTTCTTGCCCTTTTGTTTGACCAGGAGGTCTCAACTCATCCATGCCAGTCTCTTGCCTTCCTTTCCTGATTTCTTACACCTGGGGATTGAGAGCTCTATCGCTTTATGGAAAGCATCCTTAAAGATCTGCCAGTTCTCTTCACAGTGATTACTATAGCTAAGCTTCTTCTGAGAGGGTGTTGACCACCAATTAAACTGACCTTTTTAGCTGGTAGGGTGATGACACCTTTCCTGTGTGCCCTTCTGTACAAACTGCTGCGCCATGCCTTATTTGCCTGCTCTGTTGTCAGCACTCCTGGTCACCAGCAATCCCCAGGCTGCTTTTTATAGGCGTGAGGGTGGTCACAGTTGCTTTGGCAACACCCAGGCATCATCAGCATCAAGAGAGAGAGCTGCCAGCTCCTGGCGTATCTCTCTGCTGCCCTGGCAATTCCCTGCCTCAGGAAACCCCACTGTGTGCCAAGATCTGCCTCTCCAGTGCAGATCAGGATACCTCTGGAACAACTCACCTCGACTGCTCTTGAGAGTCTGAGTGCTGGTGTGTAACAAGATTTTGGAAAACAATTGCAATTTAAAAATAAAAGAAAGCAGTTTAATATAGCCATAGCATATGTAACTTTGTTACTTTATTTTTTAAATTAACTAAAATTTAGATTGATTTTAAAATGTTTTAATTGTTAAACTGTTCATATCAGGAAAAATATAATATATTATGAAATTTATGGACTCTCCATTGTAGTAAAGATAAGGGCTGGCGACCGGAAGATCACGTGCTGTACGGAAAGAGTTAAGGGTCGACCCTCCCTTGTCTCCGCCCCTTATAACATGACACACCTACTGCTGGGGGTATAAAGCCCGGGTCGGCTGGAGATCTAGGGGGATAACCTTGATGTGTAGTGTTTGCTACACAGTGGTGACCCCGACGTGATCAGGCAACAGCGATGGAGCTCGCGGAACTCATAAAGGTACTAAAGTCGGTAACGACAAGGGTGCTCAAGCGGGGGTTTGCGGCAAGGCGGCGCCGACCTGCTGCACGTGGTGTGCTGATGGGGCAGGAATCTCCTGGGAACGAAAAGCCAACAAGTTTAGTTTCGGAGGGGACCCAGGCTGGCTGGGAAGGAGTGGCCTGTGGGACACAGACGGAACCGTTGTTACTGGGGGCTGAGCCAACGGAGGAAGGGGAGGTGCAGGGAGACTATGGTGCAGCGGGAACAAAGGAGTCGGGAAAGGTGTTCCCGATACAAGTGGGGAGTTTAGAGCGGCCGCCCACGGAACCTTCGGCACCTCCTGCACCGGCGGATCTGCCACTTCCTCAGTACCCCTGGGGCGAGTTGCAACAATGTGTGGAAAGGGAGCTGACTGATAGGTTGCTGGATTGGGTCCCGGGGGCTGATGTGGGATCCCAGCAGTATCGTGAACTACGTGAAGGAAGATGGCGGGAAGGAGAAAAAGAAGGCAAAACACCTGAGGACGCCCCATTGTATCCCAGTGATCGACGAGTGCTGGACACACAGAGAGCGGAGCGCAGGACATCGAGGGGGGGTGGTAGGGCTCCCCCGGCACTGCCAGTGATACCTGAGCCACCAGAGGGAACCCCTATCCCTAGGGCAATGGGAAATCAAACTGGTATTCCCTCACAGTGGAGGGAGCCTGTACACGATTACCCCATGAGCTCTGATAGCAGTGAGGGTGAAGGGGGTGACGAGGGATCCTCGATTGTTGCTCATCCGCCCCCGCTTCCGAGACGGACTAACGAGGTTTCAAGGGAACTCGAGGCATTGATCAGCCGATTGAGAGGGGTGGTGGCAAATGCGGAAAGTCTTATGCCAGGGGGAATGCCGAAAGAGAGGGCAAACGGGACAGATTGGCAGATGATTGCAAAAAATTGTGTCTTGGAAGGAGTGCGATTCCAGGCCCCTCCGATTCAAGCATTTCCTATCCGAGCAGCCCCAGGTGGAGGATATGAGTGGCAACCGTTAGATGCAAAGTTGGTGAAAGAATTGGTCACAACGGTGAAAAGTCATGGATTAAATTCCCCAGAGACCCAAGTCCTATTAGACTGTGTTTTTGCAACGCCGCTTGCACCTTTTGATATCATTCAGTTGATGCGGGCCGTATTGACCCCCTCGATGATGGTATTGTTTAGGGAGGAGTGGAGGAATCGGTGCACCCAAGTTGTTATTGAGGCGCAACAGGCCAACCATCCCATGGCAGGAGTGACTTTAGAGCAGCTGATGGGTGAAGGGCAGTTCGCAACTCCTCAGGCACAGGCTCAGCGAATGCGGGGGCGCGATTTTGCTGCATCTTCGAAAGCTGCCCAGGAAGCAATACGCATCATCGCAGCTCTTGATAAAAGGGAGCCTCCATGGGTCCAAATACGGCAATCGTTAAGTGAGCCCTTCACAAAGTTTTTAGACCGGCTGCAAGCGGCGCTCCAGGTTGCTCGACTTCCTGAGCAGGCTAAGGAGGCAATATTGCTTGACTGTGCACGTACGCAAGCAAACCCACAAACTGCAGTGTTGCTAAGACAGTTACCCATAGGGACCACGCTTTCACAGATGATTCGTTATGTGCTGGAACAGGAACAGGCGCAAAGTATGCAACCGGTAGTGGCCGCAGTCCATGCGGCCTGCCGCGGCGCACGACTTATGTGCCATAGGTGTGGGGGGCAAGGACACATGGCGCGACAATGCCCTTCAAAAATAAACACCCCCGGAACAGGGGAAGGAAAGAGAGACCTACGATGCTGGCGCTGTGGGCGACTAGGCCACAGAGCTCGACAGTGCAAATCGGGGAGTCAGCAAAGGAGACCGGGCTGGGGAAACGAGAAGAGGGGATGGCTGAGGGCCGTGCCATCCCCACCTGCCCCAGTGATCAGCTCAACAGGCCCGACGACAGCAGCGCAATGTATGGCACAGGGAGTCTCTCCTTCCCCGGGACCAGCACAGTCGCCTGCGGTCCCAATGATGCAATATCCAACTCAGCTGCCTTGGGGAGATGGGAGCGCGCAATAGAGGAGGCTGGGGATAGAGCCTCGCCGTATGTGGCACTCACCCTAAACATGACCACACGACCAGAAGTAGATATTATAGTTACCCCATGGCTCCCAGCGTTGGGGGGAACACCACGCCTCGTGTTAAGAGCCCTTTTAGATACAGGAGCGGATGTTACAGTAATCCCATCACATCTATGGCCAGATGATTGGCCACTCAAACCGAGAGGTTCGCTGCAAGGCGTGGGAGGCATGCAGACCTCGCATCAAAGCAGGAACCCAATGCAAATTATGTTGAAGGATCCGGAATCTGGACAAGCTAGGGTAGCATGGTGTAACCCTGTCATTGCTGAGTTACCCATTGTCATCTTGGGACGATGTTGCTTGCAGAAGATGAATATAGTGCTGCGTACAAATTTATCATAATGGCCACTGCCTGTGTCCGCCCATTAAAACTCACCTGGTTGACAGATAAGCCAGTGTGGGTAGAGCAGTGGCCATTGACAGAGGAAAAGAGGGCGGCTGTTCGACAATTGGTACAACGAGAACTTGACGCAGGACACATCGAACCCTCTACAAGTCCCTGGAACACCCCCATTTTCGTGATAAAGAAAAAATCGGGAGCGTGGCGACTGCTACATGATCTACGCGCAGTTAATGCATGTATACAAGACATGGGTCCGCTACAAGCGGGCCTCCCTTCTCCGGCCATGATTCCACCTGACTATCAAATAGTGGTTATAGATATTAGAGATTGCTTTTTTAGTGTTCCCTTGCATGAAGAAGATAGAGTACGCTTTGCCTTTACTGTTCCTGAGCCTAACAATCAACACCCATGTGCCAGATATCAATGGAAGGTGTTACCCCAGGGCATGAAAAACTCACCAGTCTTGTGTCAAATTGCTGTAGCTGCTGCGATACGCCCTATTCGAGAAAATTTCCCTACGGTCATCATTTTCCATTACATGGATGACGTGTTACTGGCGTCCAACCAAGAGGAGTTACTGGAAAAGGCACGCGTGCAGCTGATAGTCAGTTTGGAGCGACATGGGTTACACATTGAGCCTCGGAAAACACAGGTAGGGCGTGCAGTAAAGTATTTAGGTACTCAACTGAGGCCACGAAGCGTGACAGCACAATCATTTGAAATTCGGACTACAGTGACAACACTCCATGAGGCACAAAAATTAATTGGACAACTATTGTGGCTTAGAAACTTTATTCCAATATCTGAGGCAGAAATGACTACCTTATATGAACTCCTGAAAGGAGGAGATTCCCCCTAGCTCCAAGGACTCTTTCAAGAAACCATCAGGAGATTCTTAGGACAATTATGGAGCGAGCCCAGCATTGGGGTCTCGCTCGATTTACACCTGAACAACCGGTCACTGCCCTGATTTACATGACCGATACCGCTGGCCATGGTTTACTAATTCAAAATAATGGTGAAAAAGGCTGGCCTTTTGCTTGGTTGTATCAAGGCAAACCAAAGACGGCTTTAATTTCTTGGCCAACATTATTATCCCAGCTTATTCTCCGCTGTCGGAGGCAAACTCAACACTTAACAGGGAAGGACCCGGAGGTCATCGCATTGCCCTGTTCTTTGGCACAGTGGGAGTTGGTACTTCCACAAGTGGGGCTCCTGCAAGCGGCGATAGCTGAATTTACGGGTCGTATTGAAGGTCTAAGACCACACCCCTGTGGGGAGATAACCCAGGTACTCCATTTTTTGCCAGCTAGTGCCATAGTTGAACAACCCACCGGAGGCCGCACGGTTTTTACCGACGCGTCATCGATTACTGGGAAAGCTGTCGTTACATGGCAGGAGGATGGTCAGTGGACCCACATTAGTTATCAAGATCAAGGGCAATCCGTGCAGTATCTTGAGGCCAAGGCGGTATGGATGGCGCTCACTCAATGGCCCGAAGAGGCCTTGGATCTAATCACAGACTCTTGCTATGTATATAAGTTACTGAAGAAGTGCCGATGGGCACTTGGGGCAACGTCAGAGATTGCCGGAATGTTGCTCACCGCACTGCAAATGAGAACCGCTCCTGTCTGTCCTATCCATGTTAATAGTCATAGTTCCATACCGAGTTTTCTTTCTGCTGGGAATGAAATAGCGGACAGCTTAGCAAAGAGCGTACTGGCGGTTGAAGAAACTTCTAACCTAAGGCGAGCTTTCCGCCTGCATGAGCTCCTCCACTGTGGAGCTCGCGGTTTAGCTAGGCTCGCTGGCATTACGTTGCAAGATGCTCGCTCTGTGATTGCTGCTTGTCCTGTGTGTTCCAAAGGTCCCCTCTGGGAGGCAGGGGTAAACCCTCGAGGGTTGCAGCCCAACCAAATATGGCAGTCTGATGTTACGATTTATGAACCCTTTAATCCACGTAAGTATCTGCATGTCACAGTTGATACCTGCAGTGGAGTTATTTTAGCGACTATGCATGCTAAACAAAATGCTCTCTCAGTTATTTTACATTGGCAGGACTGTATGGCGCAACTTGGCATCCCACAAAAAATTAAAACAGATAATGGAGCGGCATATGTCAGCAAGAAGACAAAGGACTTTTGCGCGCGCTGGGATATTCAGTTGAGTCATGGCATTCCCTATAACAGTACGGGCCAAAGCATTGTAGAACGCGCGCACCGCACATTAAAAGAGTTACTCGACCGACTTAGGGAGGGGGAAAAGATAAGCCCAGGAACAGGGGTTCCCCCTCCCCTTGACCCTCCCTTATTTCGGGCACAGCGTCTGTTGACGACGGCACTAATTACCTTAAATCATACCATTCGAGGGAACACCTATAAAACCCAGACTGCAACCCAGGCACATTTCCGGCTCGATGAGAACGAAGGGCCTTACCCTTTGGTTCAAGTACGGGACCTGCAAACCCGTGAATGGGGGGCCCTTATTCCCTCCGTTGCTTGGGACGTGGGTATGCGTGTGTGCAAACCGAGAAAGGGACGCTAGAATGGGTACCCAGTCGAAATATTCGACCGTATAGACATTAATCAATCTATTGAGTCTTATCTTGACAGGTTACCATTTCCCTATGCATCCTGATGGTGTGGGGGAGTAATGAGGGAGCCGCGACGAACTACTGGCTGGACTGGGCAAAATCTATGAACGTAACGGATGCGTGTCTGTATAAGTCTTACCATATATCGATTATTTTACACGCAGCTTCCCCAGCAAGATCCAGAACTACTGGAGCTAAGGGAGGGGGAAATGTAGTAAAGATAAGGGCTGGCGACCGGAAGATCACGTGCTGTACGGAAAGAGTTAAGGGTCGACCCTCCCTTGTCTCCGCCCCTTATAACATGACACACCTACTGCTGGGGGTATAAAGCCCGGGTCGGCTGGAGATCTAGGGGGATAACCTTGATGTGTAGTGTTTGCTACACTCCATGAACATCTAATTTAAAGGCCTTCTGTAAGAACAAATATTTGAATTTCAGTGCTAGCTTGAAAGTTGTTAAAAATGCCCCACTAAATATTTTGAAGGAAATATTTTGACTTTTAAGCAACTTTATTCTTAATACCCAATGATAACCTTGAAAAAAATTACGTTGTCAGGAATGAAAATAAGCAGAATGGCTACAAAGCTATATAACAGTTAAGACTGAGTGCTTCAGGGAGAACTCATAACTGGATATCCCAGGAAGGCAGTTACATATGTGGGAGCCTTCAGAAAAAAAAATGTAGTTTGGAAGAAACTATTACTTTAGAGCAGGTGTATATATAGTTAAGTAGCTTACAGGAGTGCTACATCCCCACTTTTGGTTTTGTTTGTTTTTTGTGTCTTCAGATGAGTATAAAGTGAATGGAAAGCAGAATCCCAGGGTTACTGTATTTATTTTCTCAAAACAGCAAATACAAGTTAACATACACTTTTTAATGCTTTTATGATTTACTGGATGTACATTAAAAATATTCCTCTAAAGAATAACATACCTTAAAGAAAACACTTATTTCTGGGACAGCAGGGGAAATAGAGCAATTACAGAAATACTGTTCAGCACTGGCTTAACTCTGCTGTCACTGACATCAGTGGACATACTACTGCACTTGTATGTCTTTATTAACACGATCAGGAAAAAATGTTTCCTTTACTTCTATAAACATATTGTGCAAAGACCGTCATTAAATTCTTGCTGTTCCTGCTAATTTCTGAACAGCAACAAACAAAATGTAACTGCTGAGTTCCAGGGAAGTAAGTACAATTTTTAACATCAGTACTGCGGGATACATTCTCAGAATGTTTGGATAGATTTTTAAATTTTTTTTTTAAATCTGCTCATAATATAGTCATGATGCCTTCTAAACTTTTCACATCGTACAAAGTAATTGTTCAAGCTTTTTCAGTCCCCAGGGCTTGAACTTTGAACTGAGCACTTTTTTTTGTTCTCTTTCTCATGCATATAGTGTAATTTCCACAGGAGTAACCGAATCAGTTTCTCCCCTTTTTTGTCTCAGTTGCATGCTATGAGGCTCACACTCTAGGAGCATCAGCTAAGGTGCTCAGCTTGTAGAGTTCCTAGAACTTGAGAACCATTGTTGGGCTGTGGTGCTCTGTGTTAAGATAAGTTAATTCATAGCAAATGAAAGTGAAATGTAAAGGGTATGGCAGGAACTCACCTCACCATATACTTGTTACTTCTTTGACAACTGAACTCAACAAATTCAGAAGCAGAAGTCCTATAGGATTTTGATAAAATTAAGATATTCTGGCATTTCTCTGACTATAAGTAAGCCTTGAAATGGGCACAAGTTTCACTTAAACTCTGTGATATCAGTCCCTAACATTCTGAAACTCATTACTGAGGTAAGTAGTGAGCTGTTGCCCTTGTAACATATGATCTGCAGATCACTGTACTGAGAACCTTTTGTATTGTTAGAATTATGGACTTCATAAAAATGAGTAAGGTTGATAGATATTTTTGAGAAATATTGCTTTATCTTAATATCTGGTATACAGTAAAAACATATATAAAGCTATCAGTAGTAAAGAAGAATTAATATCATAATATTCCTATAAGTTGGTTAATTAAAGAAGCAGAGGAAAAGATGGCAGAGGATTTTGTTAACCATACACAAGCATCTGTGATAGCAAATTCTGCTTCCAAGTTGACTTATTTTCTTACATTCCTAGCTGCCCTTTCAAAATGGGGAAATTTTCAGTATTGCAACAAGCTTGGAATAAAAAATGATCTAGAATATTTACAAAGACTCACATATTACAAAATAAAAGCTGTATATAAATGGGTGCTAGAACTTTTATTTTAGAATATTGCTAATATTTACTGCAATCTGCAATTTTTTTTTTTTGTATTCTAATCCAGTACTTATGTTTCTGTTTTCCAGAATGGACTCTATAAAGCTTAAACAAAAACCTGAAGTTGCTAAGAAAACCTGGCAATCATTTGGTCCACCCCCCTGCTCAAAGCAGAGTCAGCTAGAGCAAGTTAGTTACTCACATCCATGTGCAGCTGGATTTTGAATAGCAAGAAGTACAGACTCTACAAACTTTCTGGACAACATGTCCCAGTGTTTGACAACACCCACGGTGAAAAACAATTTTTCTTTTGTTGACTAACAAGCTTTTTTACATTATTTTATTTGGGATTTTAAACTCAATTTCCATTTTACTGCAGTGAGTCTTTCTCTTTGGAGAGGAGGAGGGGTCTTTTTGTCTTGAATTGTTTGGAATTACATTAGAAAAGAGGAATAAGTTAAGCTTTCTCTTCAGCTGTTCCTCCCTCCACCTTAGATACCTATCTTATCTAAGTTTCTCTGAGATCCAACTAAGATTGAAAAAATGTTTACAGTAATTTCAAGTGAAAAGCTTCACTGAATAGGGGTTTTATGTGTTTGAAGGGTTTCTGGATTCAGGGCCTAAAACCAAGAAAATGCTTAGGCACCTTTTTTCTTGTCCTTCAGTGAAGTTTTCAATGAGAATCCTAAGTCGCAGTTTTAAGTCACAGAGACCAACCATCTACTTCTTGAACCAAAGAGACAGCTTCAGTAATAGGCAGTTCTAGTAAGTTGCTACATTTTCTAGAGATCAGGCACTAGAGGGGAATGCAAGACCAAATCTTTGTTTATATATTGTACATGTGCTTATATGCATAATGAAAGAGACAGCTATAAAAAAAAACCAAACAACAACAAAAAAAAACCAAAACAACAACAAAAAACTCTTCAACATTTGAAATTAACTTCACACTGTTAAACATGCTTCTAAAATGCTGATATAAATAACAACAAATCAATATCCTCTAGTACTGAGAATATGACCTTATTCCATCAGGCCGTGTAGCACTGCATGAGTAATGGAAAGGCTTTTATTCAACTCAGAGTGCACTTAAATACATAGGAGGTCACCCAGGATCTGTTCCCTACTGGTCTGTGATTTCTATTAGAATAATGTAACTTCTCCAACTTAGTTGCTGGCTAATGGATCTCTGAACTTTCAGAATGCAACCTTCACAAAACATCAACTTGCTGAGTAAATTTTTTTCATCTAATATTGTCGAATATGAAATAAATGGCTACTTTTTTTTTTTTTCCAGAAGGGCTTTTACAGTTGAAAACTTCTCAAGTATTTAATCTAGTATTGGAGTCTCTCAAAAAGACACATGAAGTTTTTTCAATCTTACAAAAAAGAATAGTAAATAAAATTATTTATATTGTCAGAAAAAAAATTAAAATAGTCTACATCCTAAACCTGCCATCCTTATTCTTACTGAATAGAACCTTATTCTTAAAGGAATGAAATTGGTCTTAATTCTCCTGCAGTCTGTTAAACTGGCTTGGATCTGATTTTTCTAAATTTTAGTACTAAAATAGGATATTTGAGCTAAGAGTGTGGTTGCCATAAACTCACTATAGAGTAAATGGAAAATGTTAATTATTATTTATATGAATTATCCTTTACAATTATTTATCTGAATTATCCTTTACAACTGCCCAGCTCCCAGCATAAACTATATTCACAGTATAAGCATCTCATTTATGAGCTGAAAATTAGGTGGAATAAATCCAGATCAAACTAGTTCACTACTTTTTGTGACTATTGTAGCAAAATCTTATTGCAGTGTTTATTAAAAAGAAAGAAAAAAAAAAAAAAGGAGCTGCACAACAAGCTTTTAGTAAGTAGAATTCACCATACTGTGAAGGTGAATTTCAACATAAAACATGGTGGTTGATAATAGCAACATATTTTCAATGTTTTACCTATAAAAGAAGGCCAAAACTAGCTGCTTTAATTTTACACATAAACTTGCAATAGTAAAAATATTAGGGGAAGAAGACAAGTAGAAATTAAATACCAGTTGTTCCTGTAGTTTTAGTACTCCAGAGACAGATATTGTGTTGATTTTTCACGAAGGTGTGACTTACTAGATTACTCTTTTCATAAATTTTAGCAAATATAAGCTAACAACTTTTTATATGTTGGTAGGAATGGAAAAATAGAAAAAAAATAATATTTTTTAGTTCAAAAGACATTGTTACAGAATATGGTATGGGGGTGCTTTATTATGTACGTGTCTGCAGTAAGCAAAAAAGAATAATGATAAAGTATGGAACATGTTACATGGACATGCTACTAGGTATTTTCATTTGAAAGCATCTAAGAGTAGTTTTACAATGAGAGTGTTATAAATATCCATGTTGTCACAAAAGGAGCACTGAGAAGTGGTAATGGAAACACAGCATATGCCTCGTTCTGTTCCTTTACCAGTAGATTAATTCCCTGCAACAAAGTATTGCAACAACTGTTTTTTTTCTTAAGATCAGAGGGCTGCAATTGAATCAGGTCCTTATACAGCTAATTCCTTGTTTCAGGACCTTACATAAAATACCAATTCTTTACTATTGTTTATATACTTCGGTATTTTCTTTTTCTTTCATACTGCATGGGTTTTTGCCTCATAATTTTGAAATCACATATGTTCTTCATATTAATAATCAGTGGGCACTATTCATTATTGTCTTCATAATAAATATTTTAAGGAATTGTCTAATAGTCTGTTATTTTTAGAACTATTAGGTTTTTCAAAAATTACTGCAGTATGAGATCATAATGTACCTAAAAAATGCTCCCTCTGAGTGTTTACAGGTCAAGCTTACACTGAGTTCCATAACGGAATGAGATCATTACACAGAGTTTACACTGAAGAAAATGGCTATGGCTACTACATGTTCATGATAATGAGATTAGTAAATGCCATCATTTCAGCTTGTTCTTTGAATTATGGCAAAATATGGCAACCCCCTGCCTGCCCCCAGCCTCTGAGAAACATCTGCCTTGCCCCTGCTGGGGCTGCAGCAGGCCCACAGTGCATTTCATCATTCACTATATTTTCTTTCACATAATATATTAAATGCATTACATGTCCTCTCCAAATCTGAACACACTTATAAACAATTGAACACCTTACCCACTACCCTGATTCATCCTAGTTTTTACCCATAAAGTTGTTCTTCCATCCACACTGTAATGTCCTAACTAGGATGCAGGAATGGGAAGCTGTTGAAGTCAAAGTCAGTGACTCTCACTGTGTTGTCCCCTTCTCCACAGGCCTAGTTATTTTACCACAGAAGACAATCAGATTGTCTAGGTCTAGTTTACCCTTTACCTTTGGACTATTCACAAAGTCTTCTCCTTCATGTACCCAGAAATGTACCCCAAGGGAAACCACAGGAATATTTTCCCAGGGACTGAATTCAGCCTAGCAACAGTGCCCCAGTGACTGTGGGACGCCACTGAGAGGGGGGAGTCAGGCTCTTCACAGACGTACTTGGTGGCAGAACAAGGGCATAAGTTGAAAGAGGAGAAGCCCTGACTGCAAATAAGACTCATGAAGGCAATCAAGATGCCCACAGAGGTTGTGCAGACTCCATCCTTGGAAGTTTAAAAGATCCAACTGGACAAATTCCTAAGCATTCTGATCTGACCTCAGAGCTGACCCTGCTCTGAGAAGAAGTTTGGACTGGAGACCTCTCGAGGTCCCTTCCAACCTGAATTTTCTTGTGATCATATGATCCTAATTGCCTTTCTCTCAAATACAGTGTTTTTTAATTCTCTCTTTTGGGAAAAATTACATTATAAACAAGCAGGAACGAGGATAGCTACACCAAAGGGCTTTTAGACATCTTGTTGGAAATGCCTTTTGCTTTCCATTCACAGGAAAAAGATGGTTGTTCTTCCTATAATAACCTGAAATCCAGCCTTATGGGGGTCTTTAACCTTGCTTTAGCACAAGCTTTTTGCTTATTTATTTGTTTTCTTTGTATGGGCTTAATATGTTCATTTAATATTTATAGAAAACTGAAGCACTTGCTAATAATAATACAGTGTTGTATCTTTAAAGTACTACTTGCTTTCATGTAGTAGATACTATGAGAATGTATTGCCAATATGTTTGTTAAAATTCAAATTTTAAACTAGATCTGGTCAGATTTACTCTGGTTAACACTCAGGAATCATTCAAGTGAAAACAGTAGTCTAAATTGTAGCCCTATAAGATGTCACATAATTTCAAGACATTCAAATAATCAAGAAGAGGTTTTTTGCATTCTCACAGTCAGTTTCTTTCCTGCTTCTCCTTGCTTCAGAAGAATAATAATTAGTTTTTCATTTAGACCAGCAGCAAACTTTAAGCCCTGATAATCTGTCCATACTTCACTGCTTTCTAGTCCACAGTCTTATGGGTATACATTAACCAGTAATTCTTGTGTGTCTGGAACAAATAAACATAAGGCAGCCCGAGTATAGCCTGTAATTACAGTATATGACAAGTTGCTACTCTAGTGAGATAATTAGTAGAACAAGATGCAGCTCAGTATTAAATAGCAGTAAAAATGTGGTCAGTGGAAAATAAAATGGAACCAAGCATATTCCATTTTAGTTAAAAAGCACAGAGAAATATTTATCTTTATGCTGGATTTTTCTTTTTTATATATATATTTTGCTGTTTTCAACCTCATTCAGAACGTTGCAAATGCCTACTCAAAACAAGAAAGATGAGAAATGTGGGAAAAAATACAGTAAGTATGCAATTATTTGAAGACAATTGTTTTGTTAAGGAGTCCATTGTGTTTGCTGTCCTTGAAACTAGAAAACTTATTTTAATCTGTTTCTGGCTCTAAGAGAAATAACCTTACAATGTGGCACAGAAACATAAAAGTGTAGAATTATCTGAAGAGCTATATTCTAAATTAAAAACTCTGTCCTTAATTATCATCACAGTGATGTAGCTTTTGACTAGTAGACTTACAAGCTTGATAATGGCTTCATTGGGAATTTGGCCTTTGTCAAAAATTAGAGCTACGTCTTCCTCAATTTAAAAGGAAAGAGTAGTGTTAAGGAATTTCTGCAGCTATTTCTCAAATGTGGAATTTCCATGGTCTGAAGCAGCATTAGAGAGTGACCCTTAGAAAATGATCTACTATCCACTTTCTTTTCACAGGCTCTTGAGGAAATTAGAATCTAAAGACCATAGATGTTACTTACCTGTGTGGTAAAACAAAATATGTGGTTATCAGTGTTCATTCTCTTTACTGATTAAGACATTTGAGAGAACAATCCTGATTACCAGATCAGGTAATATTGGTTTGTAACTTCTATTACTGAAGAGAAGCTCAGGAAATAACTGAGAAGATAAATGGTCTTTTTTCATAAATTACTTTGTTCAAACGGAAATAAATAAAAATAGGCCAAATAAGGTACTATTGATGAAAATGCAAGTAGATATGAAAAAGGGAAGATAAGGCATATCGGAGCTTAAGGATTTCATACTGTATTATAACTCTGGTGTCAGCAGCTCAAGACCCCAGCTACAGTAGGAAACTATGTTATATGGTACCTAACAAAAGTTTAGACAAAACTGAACTAACTGTAAGGAGTACAAAAAGAATTAGGTTTCTGCTGGTTTAGAAAAGACCGAGTTTGTCACAGGACGTGATAAGAGTTCTATGGAAGGCTGCCACAAAAAAGGCAATAATAGTGTTTTCCTTATCAAGAGGAATGAGACAACAATTAATACCACCAGGAATTTTTTTGGCTAGCCATTAGGAAAAAAAAATTAAGTCTAGTAAACAGTGCAATAGACTGTAATGGGAAACTGGTACAGTTTTAATCATTTGAGTTGTTTTTTAAAAATAGGATAAAATCTGTCATGAGTGTCACTGTTCTTGCCATGGTGTCTGGTCATGGTCTGGGTGAATTTTCATTGTCAGTTCCAGCCTTATTTTGTATGATTCTGTTTACAAGCTGACAAAGTTCTACTTTTAAACTCATTACATTTTTTGATCCTGTTCTTCTTGTTCAGAAAATGACTTGAAATCTGATTTTCAGCACAAATATATTCAGGTTTGTCTGTTATCAACCACTCTTTAAACTTTAGCAAACTATGATCTCTTAAAGTCTTCCAGTGAGTCAGAATACCAATTCTTATGCCTATTCTGATAACCTTCTTGTTTACTCACTGCTGTTTGAATGAGCTGTTTTGCACACAGGTTAATGGAAAACGTGTTCTCACCAATGCTTTGTACAATCACGATGACACTTTCCAGTTCCTACAGCAGATCTTGAATTTGATTGACACTAACAACGTGTTTCGCTGATTCACTGTCTTACTACAAAGCGACTTGTGTTCGTGATGGGCTCCATTCAGGGAGCATGCTGTCATGTCCGGGATGGATGCAGGCACTTTTCTTGTGTTTAAGTTGAAGAAAGCAATAAAAAGTTTATAAGACAGAATTCAGTTCCTTATCATCACATAGTAAAATCAGGTCATTCTTTACCTTTTTTGTTTCCTCCTGATGAACTCGCAACACATTAATAATCCCTGATACGGTCTACATTTTGTCTTGCTTTAACTATCTAAAAGTTAGGTGGTCTATTTGTCTTTGTTCCTTCTGTAGTCAATAAAGAAAATGTGATAACACTAAATTGACAATAAGTGTTTAGTGTAGTTGTGATAAACTGGTCTCTACAATGAATACAGAGGAAACCTAAACACCTTATTTATATAACTTTCAACGCCTTTAGATATTTACAGATAAATTGTGGGGGAGTCTGCAGAGCTTTCTCTTAGTAATGTGGTTTGAGTAAAAACAACTGATATGATAGAAATTAAGTGTAGACAGTGTGTGTGAATGGAATACTGAAAACTGCCTATTCTGAAAGGCTTGTTGACCAAAAATTAGAATACTCTGAAGAAGATAATGACAGCTTAAAACAACCATCAGTGGAATTAAACAGTAATGAGGGGATTACCTGGAGACTTTTTAAACAAGGACGTCACCATATTGCAGAGAAGTTTATCAGCAGCACCCATCCGAGGAGGTCTATACCCTCCAGCAGTGCCCCTGGGGCACCCCAAACCCTGCCCAGGTCGAGCAGCACAGCTGGCACCCAGCAACAGGCTGGCAGTGTGGAGGCAGTATGCAGGGACCCCACCTTGGGGTGCAGGGACACATCCCA
Source organism: Nipponia nippon (assembly GCF_047370975.1). Lineage (NCBI taxonomy): Eukaryota > Metazoa > Chordata > Aves > Pelecaniformes > Threskiornithidae > Nipponia > Nipponia nippon. The sequence goes on from NW_028262336.1 coordinate 78,296,206, forward strand.
GGGTACTTCCTTGCTTGTGGGTGCATCGGCAGGGTATCAGGAGCAGAAGGAGGGCACACAAAGCTGGGGCAGCGTGTCTCCTACAGGAGGAGTATGCACACAGGGGAGCCCCCACAGCTGGGGAGGGAGGATGAGCTTGTAGCTGTGAGTGCATGCATGTGTGTAGGGGACATGAGAACTTTTGGGGATTAGTTACAGAGGACCAGTGTCAGGGCCCTGAGGGGCACTAACAAGCCTTATTCACCCTGCCCAGACTCCTCTAAGATCTCCTCCCGAACTCTGCCCATGCCCTGCCCTTGCTAGCCCCCTCAGCTTGCCCTGCTTCCCAGTGGGGGTGCTGGGAGAGGTCCTGCTGTCCTACCTGAGGAGTCCCGCTCAGCTAACAGCCTGTCTTCCCTTACAGAGTAGCTCTGATTTGCTGCTTCCTGACAGGTAGGTGGAATTTGTAGATATTTATTAACATTTGGTAAGCATCTAGTATGTGGTTTATCTGTTTTATTAGTTATAGTGATCCTGAAGGCGTAGTTCACAGATTTCTGTTAATTATGGCACTAATCAATAAGCTGCTATGATCCTGATTTTATATAAACCACAAGAGGTGAGGAGTTTTTCCCTGCAACAGTAAGGAAAATAAAATTCAAACTAAGTACATGAGTTTGCATTCTGTATTATTAAATTTAATCTCCTAATTATTATTCTGGACCTCAAGGTCATCCAATTTGTTTTTTTTTTTTGAGGGGGAAGAAGAAAGTCCTTGTATGCAGTAACAATACCTCACAAGTTTTTGCCATTATCAAGTTTTATTACAAATGATCTTAGCACACAAAAAAAAAAAAAAAAAAAAAGGTGCCAGTTACATAAAAGTAATTAATTTTTCAGTACTTCACTGGTAACTGTCTTCTAACCTCCTTCCACCTCTGCCCCAGGGTAACCATAGTGTCCTGTCTTCAGCCAAATGCTATCCCCTTTAGTTATTTTATTGGCTATGTATTATTATAGCAAATTTCTTACTGAAGTAGAAATTGACAAAATAGATCATATTTTATTTTTTAAAACAAATCGTTTTAATATTTATATTAATATTTTATATTATAATAGTTTATAAACTAAAAAGCCAAGAAAAGCCAAGAAAAGCCAAGCCAAGCCAAGCCACAAAAGAAAAGAAAAGAAAAGAAAAGAAAAGAAAAGAAAAGAAAAGAAAAGAAAAGAAAAGAAAAGAAAAGAAAAGAAAAGAAAAAAAAAGAAAAGAAAAGAAAAAAGAGAAAAGAAGAAAAAAAGAAGAAAAGAAAAGAAAAAAGAAAAAAAAAAAAGACAAGAAAAGAGAAAAGCATTTTTATTTATCATTCCATGCAATTTACTTGAATTCATGTATAGTTTGCTCTGAGGAATGTAACCTACAACCAGCATTTCTACTTGTCAAAATTAAGTTCAAAATAAACTTCCCATTTGTTATTTCAGGAGAGAAGGAATTTAGAGTTACATTTAGCTATCTACAAGTTAGGTTTTAGTCTGAGGTGATCATTCAGTCAACAGAGACAAACATCTTCAGAGAAAAAATAATTAAGAATGCTTTAGGAATTCATTTAGAGTCATATGACTTTTTGAAAATACCTTTTCCTGTTTACTGAATATTGAAGAAGCTTATGAATTGTCCATATAGTTATTTAGAGCATATACATGTCAGGGAATGATCTTAAACACTGGACCCCTATAATCCACACTGCTGAAGAGATAACTTGCTCTCTGGCTCTGGTTTTGATGTCTTCAATTAGTTTTCTCCAAAATAATCAGAATGGATGTAAATCACTTCGTACCACTTTGCTTCAGGACAAAGAATCCTCTTTATTAAGCAGTGTTGACCCTGACTGTATGACTTACCCAACCTGGAGGATAATAATGAGAAGAGTAAAAATAGATTAAAGGAATCTTACCCCCCATGATTACTGGATAAAAGAATTTGATGTTTATTCTATTCTTAATTTGCTTCCCATTCATAGTGGCAGTCCTCCTCCACCCTGTGTCAGGAAAAGTAAATTATTTCACAAAAATGTTATTTTTGGAAATGATATTTTTTTCTGCACTGGTGATCAAATAACATAAGCAAGATGAAAGTCTGATTGTTTCCATTAACAAAATTTCTATATATGTCTTGCATATAACTAGACAGTTGTTTCAGTTGCCCCCACCTAATCATCTTGGACAATTTGAGATGCCCTAGGGATTTACAACATTCAAATGGGCCTTGAAAGCTATGGTAAATTAAAGCCTTGCTTTGGGAAGGCAGCTGGAGTATTAGCAGTGTATTCTAGGGCACCTCAAATGCCATTAAACACCAATATTTAGGTAACTGAGTAGTTCTGTAAAAAGAATTGACCTTAGGCTCCCTTTATTGTTAAGATTCCAAATACGGTTCATGTGGCTTAACCTTATGAAGTTTAACAGGGACAAGTGTAAGGTCTTGCACCTGGGAAAACATAATCCAGGAGTGCAGCTCAGACTGGGATCCACCTGGCTAGAGAGCAGCTCCATGGAAAGAGACCTGGGGGTCCTGGTGGACAGGAAGCTCAACATAAGTGAACAGTGTGCTGCTGCGGTGAAGAAGGCCGATAGGATGCTGGTTTGCATCAACAAGGGCATCACCAGCAGAGGTAAAGAAGTCATTATTGCTCTCTACTCGGCGCTTGTCAGGCCACACCTGGAATACTGTGCACAGTTCTGGTCCCTGTTATACAAAAAAGATGTGGACAGGCTGGAGGGCATCCAGAGAAGGGCCACCAAGATGATCAAGGGTCTGGGAAGCCTGCCATATGAGGACAGGCTGAGAGAACTGGGTTTGTTCAGCCTTGAGAAAAGGAGGCTTAGAGGTGATCTCATCACCATGTACCAGTACTTAAAGGGGAGCTACAAAGAAGACAGAGACTCCCTTTTTACAAGGAGTCACATGGTGAGGACAATTGGTAACGGGTGCAAGTTACTCCCAGGGAGATTCTGATTGGACATGAGAGGCAAATTTTTCACAATGAGAACAGTCAATCATTGGAATAATCTCCCCAGGGAAGTGGTTGACTCTGCTACACTGAACACGTTTAAGACTCAGCTGAACATGGTGCTGGGCCATCTCGTCTAGATTGTGCTAGAAATGTTGGACCAGATGATCATTGAGGGTCCTTCCAACCTGGTATTCTATGATTCTATGAATCCTATTTCAGAAGGTCTTTGGTCTTAAAAGGAGCTCAAATACCAGCTCATAGGTGTATGGTAGGCCTTTTAGTAAGGTGAACCTCATCTAGTATTTGTATTCCTCATCAGTCAGAGTCCAACACTGGCACTAGAACACTGAATTAAAAGCAGTAGAAGGGTGATCAGATAATTCTAATCTTTCCTTTATCAACATCTGCCAGAATAAGATATTCTTAATGGGTAAATACGTATTCTGCTAATTAATACTACAGAAAAACTTATTCAGCAACGTGGTCAATAAAATCTCTGAAAAGACAGGGATACAGTCAGCTTTCAGTCTGGTCCCAAATTCCTGAAAAGTTCATTCATATTAGTGAAAACAAATTTATATCTTAGACCCTTTAAAGCAGTCTTTTTCTCCCAGTATAGACTTCAGAAGTGTCAGCATCAGACTGGAAATCCAGAACAAAGGGTTTTCTATGTCTGAATATGTTGTGATTTAGCCCTGGTAGGCAGCTAAGCACTACACAGCTTCTTGCCCATTCCCCTCAGTGGGATGAGGGAGAGAATCGGAAGGGTAAAAGTGAGAATGCTTGTGGGTTGAGATAAAGACAGTTTAATAGGTAAAGCAAAAGCTGCGCGAGCAAGCCAAGCAAAACAAGGAATTCGTTCACTACTTCCCATCGGCAGGCAGGTGTTCAGCCATCCCCTGGAAAGCAGGGCTCCATCAAGTGTAACAATTATTTGAGAAGACAAATGCCATCACTCCAAACATCCCCCTTCCTCCTTCTTCCCCCCTCCAGCTTTTATTGTTAAGCATGATGTCATATGGTATGGAATATCCCTTTGGTCAGTTGGGGTCAGCTGTCCCAGCTGTGTCCCTCCCAACTTCTTGTGCACCCCCAGCCCACTCACTAGTGGGGCAGTGTGAGGAGCAGAAAATGCCTTGACACTGTGTAAGCACTATTCAGCAGTAGGTAAAACGTCAGTGTGTTATCAATCTTTTTTCAGTCACAAATCCAAAACATAGCACCATGCAAGCTACCATTAAGAAAATTAACTCTATTGCAGCCAAAATCAGTACAGAAAATAACAATTTATACAGCTTATACAATATTAGTGGTTACAAAGAAGTATTACATGAGCTTCGTTATAACTATTAGGGACCACCACAAAGAGCAGAATTCACAGGCATATTTTACTTTAAGCTACTCTACAAATAGTGGGAACTTGATAGAGTTACTGGTTAGATGCCTGTATGAATCTGCTATTCATAGCAATAAAACAACATCATGGTTTTAAGTAAGTTCATGAGCTATCCCTTCTTTCTAAAACATATCTGAAGGCTCTGGAAGTTCCATCATTAGTATGGTCATTAGCATTTTGGCCTAGGAGGTGGCATGGCCTATGAATTAATTCTCCGAATCAATCTAACCTCCAGGCAGAGCAGGCATTTCAACTTCAGGTACTGGTGTCCATAAATAAAGATGTCTGAGCTAGGAGAACATTATGAAGCAGTTTTAAGTGCAAGGATCAGCAAATGTAAGAATATCCCTTAATTTTGCATTTTGCTCCTTTATCACTGCTTTATCACATACATTTTGAGAAAGACATATTTAAGACTAATTGTACTTTGGCTTACTGTCTCAGTTAAAATGCATGGGGGAAGTGTATTTTGGATCAAATTAACAGTGACAGATTTAGCTTACTAACCAAAATAAAAACAGGAAAAAAGGTGCCTGAAATAATAATTAAACCTAAAATAAAACATTTTCAATCAACATCAAAACTCATAATTTTATTTTATTTTTCAAAAAAATCATCTGCTAGGACCAAATTTAATTTCTATTTAAGAAATAAAAACACTTTGAGTGTAAGTCTGATTTAGGTTTAGTCACTGATAGTTCGGCATTTATAATAAAGATGCTTGATTTAGTTGTCTGATGGTGGCATCTAGTACCTTTGTAATTGTCCAACAGTGTATCAGATATCTGAATGGGATTGATAGACAAGACAAATGACTAAGAGGTTTATGTGACAATCCTATGTTGCTTCAAATAGCAGTTGACACATACATGTTATTTCACTCAAAGTTATCTACATGTAAGCTTGATGTCTAAACCCAGTAACTTAGTTGAATTCTGAGGCAGCTGGCTGATGTCATTTGAAGGACACTCTCCATAATCTTTGTACAGTCATGGTAACTGGGAGAGGTGCTTGAGGACTGGAGGAAAGCAGAGGTGACTCCTACCTTCAAACATGACAAGAACAGTCCTGTCAGCCTTATCTTGCTCCCTACGAAGGGTGATGGAGTAACTAATCCTGGAAACTATTTCCAGGCCCATGAAGGACAAGAAAGTCATCAGGAGTAGTCAGCATGGATTCACAAAGGGGAAGTAATGCTTGATAACCATCTATGATGAAATGATTGGCTTGGTAGATGAGGGGAGAGCCCTAGATATTGTCTACCCTGATTCCAGTAAGGCTTTTGACATTATGTCCCATAAGATCCTCATGAAGCTGAGGAAATATGGACTGGATGAACAGACAGTGAGGTTGACTGAAAACTGGCTGAACAGCCAGACCCAGAGGATGCTTATCAGCGGCACAAAGTCTAGTTGGAGGCCAATAACTACCAGCGTATCTCAGGGGGTCAATACTGGCTCCATTCCTGTTCAACATCTTCATTCATGATCTGGATGATGGGTCAGAGTGTACCCTCAGCAGGTCTGCAGATAAAACTGAGAGGAATGGCTGATATGCTAGATGGTTGTGCTTCCATTCAGAAGGACCTCAACAGTCTGTAGAAATGGGCCAACAGAAACCTCACAAAATTCAACAGGGAAAAGTGCAAAGTTCTACACCTGGGGAAAGCAGCTTTGCAGAAAAGACCCTGAGGGTCCTGGTGAACACGTTGAACATGAGGCAGCAGTATGCCCTTGTGACAAAGGTGATTAGTGACATTCTGGGCTGCATTAGGAGGTGCTTTGCCAGCAGGTATGGGGAGGTAATCTTCCCCCTCTACTCAGCACAGGTGAGGCAACATCTGGAGTCCTGTGTCCAGTTCTGGGCTTCCCAGTATAAAAGAGATATGGAGCTATGGAGCTATGGGAGAGAGTCCAACAAAGGGCCTCAAAGATGATTAAGGGACTGGAGCATCTCTCCTATGAGAAAGTGCTGAGAGAGTTGGGACTGCTTAGCCTAGAGAAGAGAAGGATCAGGGGGATCTCATCCATGTGTACAAATATCTGAAAGGAGCACGTAAACAAGGTGGAGACAGGCTCTTTTCAGTGGTGACTAGTGACAGGACAAGAAGCAGTGAGCACAAACGGAAGCACAGGAGGTTCCATCTGATCATTAGGAAACACTTCTTTAGGGTGAGGGTGACTGAGCAGTAGAACAGGTTACCTAGAATGGTTGTGTAGTCTCCATCCTTGGAGAGCAGGGGGGTTGGACAGAAGGATCCCCAGGATTTCCTTCGAACCTCAACCATCCTCTGATTTTGTGGTTCTGTGAAGACAGAGGTGTCTATTTGGAAATAATCAGACCTTATATCTTGTGCATATGTATGATGAAATTTCATTCTGAAGTTAAAGTTTTCAGTCTAATTGTAAGTTCAAAAATATGCAAGCTGTACTAAGAGGAGTTATCATTATGATCTTTTAAAAATATTACTTAGCAAAGAGAAGCTAAATGTAGTGATAAAGATAATATACAAACACATTCCTAAGAGTAAGTAATCTTAACAATATTTGTCAGGAAAGAATGGGAATACTAATATTTACATCATATATAAAACTACCTATAAATATTATAGTTTATAAGATTAAATGAAAACACACCTATGTGGACTGTTCTTTCATCAAAAATATCTTGTATGTGTATACAGACAGAAATTCACATATGTAAACATTTACAAGTGTGTAGTATAATACATAAAAAGTAGCTTTTGGGCTTGTATATATACATATAAGGCACAAAGAAATATCATGAACAGCTTTGCCGATGGCATATGTATATAAATATATGCAAAGAAATACATGATTTATACATACATATACTATTAAGACAAAGTACTTTTCCAAATAGTAGGAAAAACAACCAAGCTGGAATGATTTTGTGGAGCTACATAACATGTTCCTTTCATTTTCTAAAAGTCATGTTAACCTGGCAATTAAATCTGAGTAGATTAGAGATGTAATTAACACTGAATTCACTAAATAGTCTAAATGTTAAGCTTTCAATATCATGGGTTTGTCTGACATGGAAATGTGAGCACTTTGATTTATTATACCATAGGAGGCATTGAAACTGCTGTGAAGGAAGTTTTGTCGAGGAAAAAAAGTTGTTGAAGGGTAAATTTTGCATCAAAATCATAAAGATACAGGTAGCTAAATAAGTTCAATTTATGCAAGGATTTCTCACAATTACACTAACTACAAGATGCAAAGTGTGTGGATTAATGAATTACTTAACAAAACACCACTTCAGAAGCTGTAGGTCTTCCATTAGTAAGAATACATTAGTATTCTACTCTTTAGTAATTAATTAAGAGGCACAGCTGAACAAATTACTTAGTTCCTAAGGAACTAAAACTTGGCAGGAACATCTGGGTTTTTTCTAAAGTCAGAGAAAAAAATGCATTGTTACATTCTCTTATTCAATCCCAGGAAATAAAGGAGAATATAGGGTTTCTGACCTCAGAAAGTAATTTGTCCTGCAGTAATAGTATGGAGTTTTGGCCATTTGACCACATTGCAAATGCTCAGGAATTTCTCAGAGTGTGTGCATAGTTAGATGTGTAAAGAGATGTTTTTCGCTGGCTACCTAAAATTTTTCCAGGTGACTAGCTACATTTTCTCTTCCTAGAATTCTTTTGCTGTTTCAGTTGGTTAGAGTACCCTTTAGCTTTTATTCTTCACTCCTGATAGTATATTTTAAAGTTACATGTCTCTAATGCCTCCCTTTCAACGTTTGGTGAAAAGGTGTCCAGGATCTGAATGGAGGTAGGAAGCACGTTCAAAGAGACAATGTGAATCCTATCATGCCTTATCTGGCTCAGAAATGAGTGCTACCATGCTCTCTATAAGATAAATACTGACAATTTTCTTATGCATCTCAATTAACAGAATGTGACCTTATTGTTCCCTTTCAGTATTTAAAGGGGGCTTTTAAGAAAGATGGAGAGAGACTTTTTACCAGGGCCTGTAGTAACGGGACAAGGGGTAATGGTTTTAAACTGAAAGACGGTAGATTTAAATTGAAGATAAGGAAAAAATTTTTTGGGATGAGGGTGGTGAGACACTGGAACAGGTTGTCCAGAGAGGTTGTGGATGCCCCATCCCTGGAAGTGTTCAAAGTCAGGTTGGACGAGGCTTTGAGCAACCTGATCTAGTGAAACATGTCCCTGCCTGCAGCAGGGGAGTTGGACTAGATGATCTTTAAAGGTCCAGAGGGTAACTAATTGACCTGTTTTATTAGAGTAAAATTAAATAGAAATGTTTTACATTTGAATATATGAATATTATATATGTATATTATATTTTTGAGAGAGAGAGAGATAATATATATAAAATATTTTTCCTGAGGACATTCCAGCTTCTCTTATTTTCATTCTTTCTTGCAGTGGGAATTCGGTTGTAGTCCTCTCAATATTTGAACAAAAAAGCAAGCAAGGAAGGAAAGAAAGGAAAGAATACCAGTTACCCTACCATGCTTTCAATCTCTGCATAAATTATACCTATTGTGATGAATTCAATCTTGTAGTTCTGCTGAGAAAGCAATTAAAGAAATTCCAGCTCCAAGAAAACTCTTTTAATTAAGTTCCCACACGCATAGTGTTGCAAGCCAATGACTGCTTTTCAGGAATATGTGTGAACTATATCTTATGGCCCATTTTTATTTTGATTTCTGTGTCACTCTAACCAGCATAATTGTATCTCTAGATAAACTTAAGGAAGAAAAAATATACAAGATACAATAAAAAGATGATATGATGATGCTGATAAAGGCAATACTGTCATTGCTGCTATTGTATTTGACAGCAGATTGCTGTTGTTCCATACTGGGTTTTTTTTGCCATCGTAATAACATAATTTTGGGGGCTATATTCATAAACCAAAGCTGTATTTTTACAAAATGCAGAACAGAGATTAAATTTTCATTGCAAGCAGTAATACGGGTGAATTTGAGCAATTTCATTACAAAATTTTACATGAAGGAAGGAAACCTGTCCTGTTCTACCTCTTCCAGAAGAAAGGCATGCTTTTTTTCAATAACCGCAACTGAATTAATTAATGGAATGCCAAACTCCTCTATTCCATAATTGTCTAAGCTATTTTTTTCTTTTATAAGTGCTTTTAATAGACAAGTCCTTCTTTTTCCTTGATTACTTTTGTTTACTCTGAGTAAACAAAATTCTCAGTTTTTATCTGAGAATCCAAACAGACATCTCTCCTCGTCACTCATACACTGATAATTCCTAGAGAGCTGTTTTTAAAAACTTTATAAATCTGTACAGAATCACTTCCATGACCAGGTCAAAACCACTGGAAAAAAAGATGAATAACTTAAAATGTTTGCCACCTTTTTCCTTCTGTTTCAGCTTTCTGTCTTGTTAGTCAGAGAAAACAGAACAGGAAATTCCTTATTTTTTTGTCCTAAAGAGAGATGCATTAGGTATACTGATATTGAGATATACCACCTCATAGGTGACAATATGAGGTCAGTGAATCTATTTTGGAAAAGATTTCTGTGTTTGGATTTTTTAATGTCATATTTATTTTTCAGGAATTATTTACTTTTGTGGTCATTGAAGACAAAACTTCTGATGTCTGCTAAACTCCTGATGGTTTAGGTTAATTTTTTGTTAATAGATGTGGAAAATTTTCACATGTATTGTGAAAAATGATTGTTAGAATGCTTGTTTTTAAAAGTTACAAAAAGTAAAGGGATAAATAAAACACTAGTTTTTCAATGAATAGTGATTTTCTTCTTAATATCCACTTAATGTTCCAGACCAATAGTTTGTTTTCAATAAAATATTTGACTATACATTGCAGAAGCCTCAATCAACACTGTGATGCAGCTTATGACCCTCTATAATGAAGGTGAAAGGAGACATCAATATGTCCAGAAGTTGTATGAAACAACTTTATTCAGGATATGAGTAATAGTTAAAGTTCAGCCCTAGCTTCTGGTCTCTTGAAGAGATTTTAACATTCTGTACAGTTCCAGGCAGCATTATGAGTCAATAATATATCAATACCCTGAAGCAATTTGCAGTAAAATCATGAGGGAAATACAGATATATAAATAAAAACAAATTCAACAGCTGGAGAGTCATCAAAGATAGGCTAATTAAAAATGAAACATTTAAGCCTTGCTCTTAAAATAGTAAAAGGGAACTTCCTTGAGAGCCTGAGGCTGAAAGTAAAAAAACAGCAAGAAAATTAAGTTAGAAAGGCCAGTTTCTAACAGATTGTTAGCATAGTTGTTAGATTTAATAGAAATCTGAAGCCTAGAAAGAAGTACAGTAACTTGTCATGAATGTGTGCTTTATAAAGACTGGTAAGAAAAACCGTATTGATAGAGGAATAGACAGTAAAACTCAAAATATATGAGGAATTCTTAAATGAGTTTTAATCAGCTATAGCTGTATGCTACATTTGCTGGATGAACTTGAAATTCTGAAAAACTGTAAAATTATTTTATTATTATCATGTTCAAAATTTGATTCCTTTGATGATATATGTCTAACTGATTGGCTACCTTTTTACCATATAATTTTACTACAGGTTTATTGTTATATTTTATAAATTACTCATTGCAATCAAATTTAGTTTCTCTCCTTACATACATATGAGATTGATTCAAATAACGTAAAGTATTTTAAAAGAAGAACTGCAGAAATTAGGCTTAGCAGTACATTTAATATTATTCTTTACCTCAGAAATAGAACAGTATTTCTTTCTTCTGTCTCTCTACAACACTCTATTTTTATTGTGTACCTTCTAGTCTTAATGATCTAAATAAATGCCTTCAAGATGGAGTTAAAAAAATGCATTTCCAAAGTTACCAGTGTGAGGGAAGAAATAGAGAAGCAACATTTTGTCTTTGTGTATATTACCTGTAACATTGATAAGTATATTTTCAAATTAATGGATAACTTGCTTATTTTAGTTTGTCATAAGTCAATGATAAGGAATTATAAGAAATTTCTTTTCTTCTAAGACTGAATAAGGATATTTATGAGAAAAAAACAGTAATAGACCTCACCTACTTTTTTCTTCCCTTGTGTCTTTGTTGATCACTAACACTGAGAATTCCCCATGTTCCTTCTTCACATTTTTTAAATGTTCTGTTAAAAAGAATTACTTTTCCCTCTCCATTCTGCTCCCCTTTCTAAATTAATTTGTATATTATTTTCCAAGAACTACATTTACAAATAAATATCTCATGCTTGCTTTCTTTTTTCAAGGACATAAAAAAATCCTTGAATATGCAAGTTATCTTGTAGTCCATAGAAATACATATAAAAGTAAAGGCAAAGTTTTATTAGGTGGTATTATGTCAATATACCAAACTTGGAACTTATATCAAACTTCTGTTTCCTGCCAAAAAAAAAAAAAAAAAAAAAGACATTTTCACTGTCAGGCAATAGTAGAAGCTTTCACATTTGAGAAACTTAAACTTCTTTGTAAATGTCTTAGAAAGCTCAATGCATTCATCTATATTTTGAAGTTCACATAGCTCTAGGCTAATGTTATGTAACACTGTTTACTGGCATAAGATAGTCCTCTTAACATGGTTGGCTGCTTTTTCTCATTTCATTGAGTTTCTGTGAAAAAGGAGAATCATGTAAACTTCCCATGAATCCCTAAAATCTGTTGCTTAAGTTAACTACTGCAGAGATTACATTTTTCTATTTTTCTACGTGACAATTCAGGAGATTATAGAACAGTATAGTGTCTTTATGAAAAATTCACCATACACTTCAAAATGTGAAAGTGTTTAGCATAACATCTAGATAAATCATAGAGAGTCATGATAGCAACAATGTTTCAAAATTCAGTGTGTTTAGAGACAAAATCCTTATTTTTGAGTTTTTATTTATGTTTATTTAGGGAAAAATACTCATAAGGGGAAATCTTTTTTTCAGACAATTTTCTTGTGCCAAGTCTTTTCACATTCAACACATGGAGCAATAATAACCCTTAATATTGCTTTGTATTTTAATAAATGCAGAGAGACAATTCAGCAACAAGGATGCAGCATTTTATACAAGTACGTCTGCCTACAATCTTTAGTTACATATGTGAAGTACAGAATCACAGAAAATTAAAATCAATCTTAGAAAAAAACAGAAAGCTCTCCTGTTCTGAGGATATATTTCAGTTTCTCCCAGCTCCACTCCAAGAGAGGAATATCTGACTAATTCAGAGCGTGCAAAAGGAAAATTCCACTAGAAAATGAGACAAAAAGATTGCATACTGGGAAGTTCCTAAGAATTTTTAATGGTATTCTCTTCCTATGTCAGACTGTTGATAGATACAAATTAGCTCTGCCTTTATATTTGCGGTCAATTATTCATATGCATATTCAAACACTTGTACTTATACATGTACATATGTATGTCAGACCTCTTCAAAAACCTGGAATCTTGATCTATACATCAGGACAGGTGATGGTGATAGGAATTCAGTCCCATGATGTATGTGTGCTTGTACCACTTGGCTGTGGCACAATTGTTTATAAGGCTGACACAAAGGAACTACTGCCTGACAACTCTCTCCTGATCCCTAAACTGTGTGCCAGGTGAGATATTTGAAAATCTCACAGATCTACTCACCCTGTGTGTCCATGGTATGGGATCACAAAGCAGGTAAGAGGCAGGGATGCTGTTCTGAAAAATGCAGTTCAGTCCCTTAATGGGGTTATAAAGACTGAGCCTCATATTATAGCATATGAGGATCTTCAGGGATTGTGTCCTTTTCTCTGATGTTATCTTCGATCTCAAGCAATTGCTACAAACACATTAGTGGAGATTATTCTATTTACTTCTATTCAGCCTCATTTCAAACAGAGTAGGTTAAGTCTGTATTCTCTAATACTGCTTGCAATAGTATAGTTAGAGCTTGAAGGAGAAAAATAAAAATAAAACAAATTATATATTTTTTGTTTTATTCTGACATACTTCCTTTCTATGACCAAAAAGAATCTGTCAAGAAAACAAACCAAAATGAAGGGTTTTTCTGGGCATGAAATCTCATTTTAAAATGCTGTGTTTCTGATGTCTCTGTAGCTCTTTGTTGCTTTGTTCCTCTAGTCTGAAAGCTTCTTTGTTCCACTTTATTAAAAGGTGAAAAATCACTACTAGAGCTTTGTGACTTAAGAGTTTTGTTTTATCAACAGGGAACAGAAGGAATATTTGGAACCTGCTAGTAGCATTTTTTAGAAATTTGCTGTGTCCCTCTCAGTAATGGGGTGTGTGTGTGTGTGTGTGTATATATATATATATATATATGTTTTTTTCCTCTATGGTCTTGCAATAAATTCTGTAATGTTTGTTTGTTTGTTTGTTTGTTTGTTTGTTTGTTTGTTTGTTTGTTTTAAATGTGACATAATAAATCAATATGTAATTTGAAGAAGAAGGAATCTAATTTTATTTACTCATCTGCATTTTCTAGGTTAAAACCCCATAGATAATGGAGCTTTTTTTAAGGAAGTTAGCATCCTGACTCACATTTTTTTGTGCTTGTAGAGAACCGGTACCAAATGTGGTTTTTTTCTCGACATTGCCGCTGTAGCGCCATCCAGCGTCGCGCTTCGAGAAAACCCTCTTCTCCACAGTTTTGAGAAAAACAACCTCTTGCGCCTGCGCAGGGACTAAAGGCGCGAAAAGAGCCGAGGCGGGGACAAAAGGCGCGAAAAGAGCAGAGGCAGGGCAGGACGTCCGTGGAGAACCGCATGTACGCATTTGTGATCCGCGCATGTGTCGAGAGCCCCTACATGAGGAGCACACGTGCCCCTCGGTGGGGGCGGCGGCAGCGCGCGAGACCACTGCTTCTGTTCCTGCACCCTCAAGGCCCCCCACCCCCCCGCTTCAGTCCCTGACGAAGCCTGAGGCCACCGAAGACGCAGCGGAAGATCATCGGACTCGAAGTGGTGGTGACAAACTCCTCCTTCTCTTTCTCTCTCTCTCTCTCCCCTATTCTTTCCCTCTCCTCCCTTGTTCTCCCTCCTCCCTCCGTTCTCTTCTCCCGTCAAATAAAAGTGAAAGGTTGTATGACTTCTGACCGATTCCAGTGTCTTAATCTCATCCTTGGGATCGTATCGAAACCTCCCCCGACATTGGATCGGGACATTTAATTGGCGTCACGGACAGGATCCCTTGAGATGAGAGTGTCATACAACCTTATGGTGTGCTGAGCGATTGTGTGTGAGCGAGACGTACAAATAAGTACGAAGCAAGTGCGGAGTTCCGATCCGCGGTTCTGCTCTCCCGCGAGGGAAGCAGCCAGAGACGAACGAAGCGCAAGGAAGGAGTGGGTGTTGAGACCTTTGCACTGAAAGGTGCATACTAGTTTGTGATTTGAGCTCCTGAGGGAGTATAGGGGAAACTTGAATCTTATGGTATGACCCCCTCAGGATGATATCCCCTTTGTAGGCTCGTCTTTGTCTTGTAGTAGCGTGTGGATTGGCCTCCTGGGAGCGTATAGGGGAAACTTGGTTTTTCTAAGGTTTGACCCTCCCGGGACGAACTCCCCTTTGTAGGACATGGCTGCCCAAAAGGCAGGCGACTTTTGTGAAGAGGCGGAGAAATTATATGGGTTTTTAGAAACATACCGCTCTCGCCCCTCACCCCCGGGACAAGATTGGGGACGGGACCACTGGTTCCAACTGCAAAGTGTTATGGACCGAATAGCGGTCTTGCATAAAGAAGCTAGAATGAAGAAGGGGAAAGGGAAAGCCATCGTTTGTGCTGTGTTAGGAGTGTGTCTGGCACCAGTGGTGGAGGATAAGAAACGAGCGCCCTGCCCATCAGAGGCTGTGGCCGCTTCCTTGCAAGCGGCGATAACACCGCTGCGAGAGCAACTACTAGAGACCAAACGGGCTCTAGAGGAGGAGAAGCGCCAAAATATGATTTTGAAGGAGGAGCTGAGGGTTCAGCTCCTGAGGGAGGCAGACACCCCCGCTGAGGCGGAGGTAATGCTGGAGGAGAAAGGGGCACGCCAAATTTATCCCCAGAAAGATTTAAAGTGATTAAGGGAGACTGTGGATAACCCCCCCCCCCCATATGTGCCCACTGGTAAAGACAGAATACATATACGAGGATGATAGCGACAACCGTCCCCAAGTTGTAACCAAAGAAATCCCTTTTACCGCCACCAAATTGGCTAAGCTCCGAAAGGACTTTGCTAGAACAGCAAGGGAGTCTGAAACCGAATACATGTGGAGGGTATCCCTGTCGGGGGGGGACAGGATCATGCTATCGGAAAAGGAAGCAGAGGGGTATTGGGGCCCCGGCATCTTCCTCACAACGGGTGATCGCCGAGCCCCATGGTCTCTGATCCAGAGGGCTGCATATTGGGCGGGGGGGCTGAACCCATTAGAGAGGGGGGATCCCCTAGCTATAACTGGTTCGGTCAATCAACTACTAGAAAACGTACAAAAGCCGGCATGCCTGCAAATGATGTATGACCGGGAACTTAAACCAAATCTAAGCTCTCAGATATTACTACCGGTAGACCCTGAGCGGCTGATGCCACTAATAAGAGGACTCCCCGACTCGCTAAAACCTATCGGGATCCAATTAGAGGGGAGAATTCAAAATGTGCCTCGCGAGGAGCGAATCGCAGCTGCCCTGGAGGGAACAGTAACCCCCCAACAGCGGCAGTGGGGGAAGAAGGTGTGGACCTGGGGGGAGATAGCTCAGGAACTAATAAACTACAGGAGGAAATACGGGCCAGTAGGCAGGACTTACCAAAAGGTAGAAACTAGGGCTGTGTGGACAGCAAGGCCAGCAAATACATCGCTGGCTTTTTCGGGGGGAAGCCCCGACCTAACAAAACGGGAGAAACCCCCGATCCGACAAGGATTGTGGCAAATGGGACTGCAAAAAGGTGTGCTCCGAGACCTAATGGATGGGCTCCCCACCAAAAAGTTAAAGCTCCTGGTGCGGAGGTGGTCCGGGCAAGGACCCCCTCCCAAACCGAACCCGCCTTCTGTGCCAGCATTGGACAGGGAGGAAGGGTTTAAGAACGATGAAAAGAGTGGTGGGAAACTAAAACCTCCGCCCCCTCAGGGTGAGGAGGGAGGCAGAGGGTGGATGTTTATCAGACAACTCACCTGCAATAATAAAGGAGACCTCCTAAACCCCACCAACCGGGATGGGCTGAGCGGGTGGGGGAGGCAGTGGCCAATGTCAGTAATCGCTGGGGTACAAACGGGTGCCCAAAAATTGCAGCATTTTGTCCACAAGCCCCAACCATGGTACCCGTCCCTCAAAACTCTAATTCCCCCAGTGCATCATCTTACTCCCCCGGCCAGCCGGTTCTGGTCAAGCTTCCCACCATGGGAGCTGTGCCTCTCATGTTAGATACCCCCTAAACAAATATACATGGAAAGCGAAAGATACCAGTGGGAGAAGCCACAAAATCCACACCAAATGGATTATTCCCTCCTACTAACCCAAGGAGCGAGTTTTGTTCCTATTTCTGTTTTTTAAGGGCCGTGATTTGGATCATTTTAACTCAGGGACACCAACCCATTAGAATATTCCACTGTGTATATCAGTTTTTATAATTGGTGGTACATATGTGTGCATACATGTTTGTACTTCATTGCAGCTCTATGAATAATTCAAGATTTAATATTTATGGCAAACAGGCTAAATATTAGATGGTTCAGTGCGCTACAGTCTTTATGCAATAGTACAAAGACATCTAATTGTCTGGTGCATGTTTAAGCATATATATGTGTGTGTGCTTATTTAAGAAAAAATACCCAATAACTTTCCAATGATACCTATTCATGTTAGACATTTCAAGGATTTCAACCTATGATCTACTATGTATGTAATTCTTACTTTTTTGATCTTCCTCTATTTTCATCACTAAATAGTCCCGTATATGGGAAAACTTAATAGCCAAGTAACATGAAATGTACTTGCTTAGAAAATATAATTGTTTAGTTTTCTTTGCAAAAAGTAAATATTGAATGTTCACTACTCATGGGGCTTGGTATTGTACCGGCCGAATAAGGGATGGGGCAACCACCTTTTTCAGCCCTCTGGGTGACAAAGACACAACTTATTTTCAGTTTCCACCAGGGAAGGATGGGCCATTCACTCAGGGAAATAAAGCCAAATAAGGGCATTATGGATCTGTGGGAATACGGCATATAAATTCTTACCTGCGGGGTGGTCGGGAGTTTGTTATATTGGGATCATAAGGCTCCTATTTTTCCTCTTGCCAGAAACCAGTGGACCCCAACAAGGCGTAAAGGTGTATGATAACCTCAGGGATAGAAGTATTGCCCGTAAGACGCGGTCTACCAAGGTAAATTTAGGTGGGACACAAAAATGGGGAAATGACGAATGGCCCCCCGAGCGAATAATTGAACATTATGGGCCAGCAGCCTGGAATCCTAACGAGCCCATTGCAGGGGCAAGAGAACCAATCTATAATCTAAATCGAATAATCAGACTACAAGCGGCCCTAGAAATTATCACCAACAGGGCCGCTGATGCCATAGACCTATTAACTCGACAGTCTCAACGGGTGCGTACGGCAATCCTTCAACACTGTATGGTTTTAGATTGTTTGTTGGCCGAGGAGGGAGAGGTGTGTGGAAAATTAAATATTTCTAACTCCTGTCTAGAAATGATGACGTGGGAGAAGTAGTTCTCGAATTGATCCAAGATACCAGGAAAATAGCCCACGTCCCTGTTCAAACCTGGAACGGTTGGAACGGTGATTTGTGGTCCTGGTTACCAGGGGCACCATGGGTCAAACAATTAATATTGTATTTGCTATGTGCAACTGCCACCTTACTCTTCCTACCCTGTATAATTCCATGTTTCATTCAATTAATTCAACACGTTGTGTCAAATATGCAATTTGTTCCTAAAACTCCACCCGATGGTGTAACAAAAATCTGTACCATCCATCAGCCACAACCAACCTCAGTACCCATCATTTAAACCCATTCCCAATTCCTTCTAAAGGAAGAAATTGCATATTGCCAGTTATTGTTAACCCCATTTCCAATGTTTACCCTTCAAAGAGGAAGAATTGTTAAAGTCGTTCGAGAATGAGCTTGCATTGAGCAATACCTCAGTTAATCTGTGTTAAGACATTCCTTCACCCGAAACGTTATTCCCTTTTTCCTTCCCACAATTTTCCTCCACCCTTATCCCCAACTCCCTCAACTCCCCGTTTTCTTCCTTTCTCCCATTTTTCCTCTCTCTCTCTCTCTTATGCCACCAAACTGCAATGTCGAGCCACGGGGTGGTGTAGAGAATCGGTACCAAATGTGGTTTTGTCTCGACATTGCCGCTGTAGCGCCATCCAGCGTCGCGCTTCGAGAAAACCCTCTTCTCCACAGTTTTGAGAAAAACAACCTCTTGCGCCTGCGCAGGGACTAAAGGCGCGAAAAGAGCCGAGGCAGGGACAAAAGGCGCGAAAAGAGCAGAGGCAGGGGCAGCACGTCCGTGGAGAACCGCACGTATGCATTTGTGATCCGTGCATGCGTGAGAGCCCCTATATAAGGAGCACACGTGCCCCTCGGTGGGGGCGGTGGCAGCGCGCGAGACCACTCCTTCTGTTCCTGCACCCTCAAGGCCCCCCACCCCCCCCCTTCGGTCCCCGACGAAGCCTGAGGCCACCGAAGACCCAGCAGAAGATCATCGGACTCGAAGTGGTGGTGATAAACTCCTCTTTCTCTCTCCCCTGTTCTTTCCCTCTCCTCCCTTGCTCTCCCTCCTCCCTCCGTTCTCTTCTCCCGTCAAATAAAAGTGAAAGGTTGTATGACATCTGACCGATTCCAGCATCTTAATCTCATCCTTGGGATCATATCGAAACCTCCCCCGACATTGGATCGGGACAGTGCTTCTGACAATAAATTTACTTAAGCATTAACAGTGATACACAGAATACAAAGACCTTTGGTTTTATTTTAGGAATCGATTTCCTCCGCTCTGAGCTATGTCTTCCTGATATAGTTGAAGTTTTAATTATATTGGCAACTAAGAATGCAGACAAACCAGACAAACAATTTTCCATAGAAAATTCACATCAAAATTGGCTAGGATGATTGTGTCAAGTTGATGTTAATATTAATATGGAATCCTGGCGTTTTGGAAACCTTATTGAAGAGGAATCCCAAATCTAATAATGAATCAGATTTCCCTGAAGACAGCTTTTGATCAATAGGAACATATTGGTAAGTAGATCTGGTATTTTGTCCACTGATTTTTCTATAGAAGGGCTATAAAATGCAGGATAATTAATATACTTATTTTGATAGACACTCAGTTTTGACAAAAGATTCCAGGTAACTGAGTATCTAATTACCTGTGGTTTCAAGTGAAGTTATGAAAAGCATATATCTCAGTTAAAAAGAACTTAACCTTATCAAGTTAAGAGAGAAGGAGTGAAGGTAAGATGCACAGACATTATCCAGAAGGGGTCTAGTGAAAAGAGGGACTTTAACACAGGATGGTTTCCATGTGTAGGGGAATGGGAAAAAGTTAGAAAAGCGAAACAAAGCAACAACAAACAAAAGGATTAGGAAGACAAATGTGGAAACTAAACAAGCTGAAATAACTAGGATATATTCTCAAGAGCTGAACATGATCACTGAAGTGATGTAATCAGAAAAAATAAAGTGGGAAACAAGGAAGGTATCCAGAAGCCAACATAATCAGAGGGAGAAGAGAGGAAAGAAAGTTTTTTTTTCTAGGGGAAGTGTATTGGGATGGACGGTGGATAATAAAGAACACATAACCATAAGACCTCTAGTTTTCAGCGTCTGTGTAACAGATAGAGTCTTAAAGGCAACACAAAGATGTTAATCCACCTTTTCCATCATTTTCGATTTTGATGCCCTTCTGCAACAAATGTCAATGCTAAAGTGCATGCTCCAACTAACTTGTAAGATTAGCCACAAAATAAACAGGACACTAGGTAGGCATTGGAAAAAAAATCATATGCAGTATCAGGAGCATTCTCCCCTTCTCCAAGTGACCTTCAGCACATTCAGAGTTTCTCATTTCTACTTCTGTTCTGGCACCATAATTTTTAATTGTTTTTTCTGCACCGTGTCCAGTTGAAATAAAAGGGCTGGAGTGTGAATGTGGTGGGTTGACCCTGGCTGGATGCCAGGTGTCCGCCAAAGCTGCTCTATCACTCCCCTCCTCAGCTGGACAGGGCAGAGAAAATATAACAAAAGGCTCGTGGGTCGAGATGAGGACAGGGAGACATCACTCAACAATTACTGCCATGGGCAAAACAGACTCAACTTGGGGAAATTAGTTTAATTTATTACAAATCAAATTAGAGTAAGGTAGTGAGAAAATAAAAACTAAATCTTCAAACACCTTCCCCCCACCCCTCCCTTCTTCCCGGGCTTAACTTTACTCCTGATTTCTCTACCTTCTCCCCCACAGTGGCACAGCAGGATTGGAAATGGGGGTTGTGGTGAGTTCATCACACATTGTTTCAGCCACTCCTTCCTCCTCAGGCGGAGGACTCCTCACACTCTTCCCCTGCTCCAATGTGGGGTCCCTCACATGGGAGACAGCCTTCCATGAACTTCTCCAATGTGAGTCCTTCCCACGGGCTACAGTTCTTCACAAACTGCTCCAGCATAGGTCTCTTCCATGGGGTGCAGTCCTTCAGGAACAGACTGCTCCAGCCATGGGTCCCCCGTGGGGGTCACAAATCCTACCAGCAAACCTGTTCCAGCATGGGTCCTCTCCCCATGGGTCCACAGGTCCTGCCAGGAGCCTGCTCCATCATCGGCTTCCCACAGAGTCACAGCCTCTTTTGGGCGCACCCACCTGCTCTGGCATGGGGTCCTCCACAGGCTGCAGGTGGATATCTGCTCCACCGTGGACTTGCTTGGGCTGCAGGGGGACAGTCTGCCTCACCATGGTCTTCACCACCGGTTGCAGGGGAATCTCTGCTCCAGCATCTGGAGCACCTCTTTCCCCTCCTTCTTCACTTTGGTGTCTGCAGAGTTGTTTCTCTCACATATTCTCACTCCTTTCTTCAGCTGTAATTGCTGTTGCACAGTTTTTTGTCCCACTTCTTAAATATGTTATCCCAGAGGTGTTACCACCATTGCTGATTGGCTCAGTCTTGGCCAGCAGCACTTCCATCTTGGAGATGGCTGGCATTGGCTCTATCGGACACAGGGGAAGCTTCTAGCAGCTTCTCACAGAATCCACCGCTGTAGTCCCCCTGCTACCAAAACCTTGCCATGCAAACCCCATACAATGACCCTGTCCTAGGTGACCTTCAGTCAAAACTTCAGGAAGTAAAGTGCTTTAAAGTACCTTGGATCCAAGTGTGATCCAGAAGTAACCCATTAAAACATCCTCATCAGCTAACAAGTCTCCCAGGTACATCACTTAAACAATTGTTTGCTTTAAAACTCAATATAGTCACTGTCATACCAGATTTATTAATTCTGGCAAAATACTCCAAATAGCACTATATCAAATGTTTCCGCAGAATGACACATTTATATATATAAACGATGTCTGTATTTTATTTTATTCTCAATTTCATGTACTTAATTTAGGAGAACACTGACATCAAGGTCATCTATTCACTTCTGAAAATCAGACACATATTTAATGTTATCTTAAGTGCAAACATTTGGAAGTTTAGTTTACACATTTAAACTAACAACAAATTTAAGCTAATTAAAATGAATTATTCTATACAAATGTATTTTTTGCTATTACAACAGAAAAATCTCTTCCTTTTTTAAACTTCCCCATATTTCACTTTTAGCTGATTTTCATGTGAACTAACAACTACTAGATATCTTCGATATATTCCTGAACAAGGAATACATTTCTACAGTGCTCTGTTGGTAGTGTTACTTCCAAATACACTTTTTATGAGTATTCACACTTCCAAATGACTTTTCATGAGAGAGATCTTATCATAAGCAGAGTTACAAGAAGCACAAAATTTTCTTTTATGGTTATTTTTGTAAAATAATATAGATTCTTGAAACATGATTTGAGTCAAACAGACAAACTACCAAGAGAAGACCTGGCTTTCTGAGAAGAGCTAACTGGGATTTCAGGTTCTGCTTTCTAGAAGGAATGTAAGTTTTGTATTAATCCAAGTACATGAGATTAGTAAACAGAAACATCCTTATGAGCCAGATTTTGAGTCCAAAGCATGGTATGTGGGGATGTATGGAACAATTTCTTGAAAAGCACACGCCTGATCTGAGCTAAGACAATAGTATAGATTCATCCTCCATCTAGAGCTAATCCAATATAAAATTCTCAAACTGATTATAGATTTTTAATTAATTTTTACAGATTCAGCAGGAATTAAAAGAAAGCTTCTCCACATTTATTTAATCAACATAGAGAGATCAGAACTTCAATATTTTTTTCATCAGTTTCTGTCAGTCCTATAGGAATAAATAATATTCAGCTTTAGGCACTTGAAAGCATAAGCAACAATTAATCCTATTAATAGTTTTATGTTGAAATTAATTTGTTTCTTGAAGTGAATAATATCCTTGTTCTTCTTTATTTAAAATAGGTTCAGTACATATTTAAACACTTAAACATTATAGCTATTGCCACAATAGCCATTGCCACGGTTTGTAAAACTTTGGGAGGTTTTTTGTTTGTTTGCTTGGGGTTTTTTACATTGGAATATTGAACAAACTCCAGGTCCAAGATGTAAGTTTTTCATTACAGATTTATTGAGGATTTAAATGAACAGCAGTATCTTAAGGTCAGTCACCAAATATCGTGGTGAGACATAAAACCAAAATAATACACACATATTCATTAGTCAGCCATGAATCTTTAAAATCTGTTTTAATTATGTACCATAAATGTGTTTTATGTCCAGATGGGTTAAAAGCTTTCTTGTTTATGAAGCCCTTTGCTTTTTGTAAAACAACCTTTGGGCCAAATGTTATAGGCAATCTTGAAATCACTGTAGAGGTTTTCTAAGATAAGTTTTTTCTTCTAGAAGATTATTGTAATATTTGTTGTAAAATAGCAGGAGGTTTCAGATTTTTTAAATGAGAATAAAAAAAGACAAACACTTTATTTTTCTCCTAAATGAAAACAAGCAACAGGGTTCAAGAAATGGCTGACAAAAGCAAGAGAAATTTTAAGATAAAGGAACAAATGATACTGATCCATACACCCACCAGATGATACCTACAAAATTTTAACCTTTTGAGATCATTTTGGAAAGTTATTTGTGAATAAACGTAAAGGATCTGTTACATTTCTTGGTGGTTTGGGGGTTTTGTGGGTTTTGGTGTTTTTTTGTTTGTTTGTTTGTTTATTTAGTTTGGTTTCTTTGGGATTTTTTTTTTTTAAATCATTGTCTCTATTAATTATAAAGTACCAGAGGTGATTTACTTCACATATAAATTAGTTTCTTCTTTCTTCTTTCATTGCAGAAGCATATTACAGATCTGTTTGCAAAATGCAGCAAAAGCACAGCAAATTAAAGATAGTATTTATAATTTGTATAAACTATAAAGGAAGGTTTTTAATTTAAATGCTTAATATAGTGTGTGTACTCATTTTTATTCATTTAATCACTTAACACAATATGAGGAAAAAGAAGGAAGAACTGCATGTTATAGGCACAGGAACATACTGACTTTCAAGATTATAAATTAAATATGCATTATTTAAAAGATTCCTGTCACTTTTAATCAGATGGACCTAGAACAAATAGTAAACAGTGGTATTTATCTCATATATATAAAAATTATTTCCGCATACTTTCATTCATACTCTTTGCAAATATATTTTCCTTTTCTTTTCTTTACAGATATGAAATACTAAGTTAATCAAATCTATATAATCTTAAAATGCCTGTCTGAGGTGTGGACAAATGAAATAAAACAATCCAAAATAAATTAGGGATATCTTTTAGATGTGAGAACTTGTCTTCATAGGTGATTTGGTGAGGAATTCAGACTGGATCCAATCTTTTTTAATACCATCCTAAAAGGTCAAATCACTTTCTTACCATAAAATATCATGTTAAATATAAATATGTTTCTCAATATTTCCTCTTGGATACATAGCTGCTAAAAGCTAGTTATAACCGATTTGTAAAAAATATAAAACACTGAAATGCTTTAAAAATAAACTTTTTTTTGGCTTGTTCCAAATCACTAACTCATGCAGTTTCAAGATATAAGGAAAATATATCAGGCATATGGCCTTAATACATTCTTTGAGAACTGTTATGGAAGGCAACACTTGGAAAAATCAGGGTACTCTATTTACACAATCAATTACTGAGTAATTTACTCTAAATTCTTCCCTCTTCTGCTTCTTAAAGCTCTCTAGAGAGGAAAACAGACATTATCTGAAAAGAATATGAAAATTGTGTTTGACCAAGAAACAGTTTAATTTATGAAAAACTTTTAAATAATAATAATAAAAATCTAATTAAGTCCTAGATTCAAGTGTTGATTGGAATTAGGGAGAAAAAAACTTGAAACAATTTTTGGAAGAGCCTTTGTGTTAGTGAAGAGAACTCCAAAAGTGGGTTAATACACTTTCTAAGCCCAAATAGGCACTTTAATAAATAAACACTTCAATTTTGAAGGTTTATGATACAGATAACATTTAATGCAAGAGAGTTTTCAACACACACTCTCATCGTGAAGGAGTAGTGTTGCAAACCTCAGAGAGAGGTTGGATACAGCATGAAAAGATAAAAAAAAAGTCAATAACTGAGCTTCTAAACATAGAACATTTTAATTAATACTAATACTTCTAAATTAATTACTAACATTATTGAGCTGTTCATATTAAAATGGAATTTAAAGGATATAAATTCATAACAGATGAATCTTGCTGTAGTGGTTTAACACCAGCCGGCAACTAAGCACCACACAGCCGCTTGCTCACTCCCCCATGGTGAGATGGGGGAGAGAATCAGAAATGTAAAAGTGAGAAAACTCATGGGTTGAGATGAAGACAGTTTAATAGGTAAAGCAAAAGCCGCACATGCAAGCAAAGCAAAGCAAGGAATTCATTCACTACTTCCCATCGGCAGGCAGGTGTCCAGCCAAGTCCAGGAATGCAGGGCTCCATCACATGTAATGGTTACTTGGGAAGACAAACGTCTTCACTCTGAACGTCCCCCCCTTCTTGAGAAGGAAGCTCGACATCATGTCATATGAAATATCCCTTTGGTCAGTTGGGGTCAGCTATCCTGGCTGTGTCCCTTCCCAACTTCTTGTGCACCCCCAGTCTACTCTCTGGCAGGGTGGTGTGAGAAGGAAAAAAAGGCCTTGACTCTGTGTAGGTTCTGCTCAGCAATAACTAAAACATCCCTGTATTATCAACACTGTTTTCAGCACAAATCCAAAACATAACCCCATACTAGCTACTATGGAGAAAATTAACTCTATCTCAGCCAAAACCAGCACACTTGCATCATATTTAATATGAACAGAAGAGTCTCTGTAATACCTGTTGAGTGCCTTTCTTTAAATGAAAGTTCAGTAAAAATGTGTTTGACGTTTTGATGCCTTGTATGCCTAAATATCAGTGTATGTAACTATCAATGGTGCCTTGTGCTTTTCTTCCTTTTTATCATAAATTTTAATGTATGAAGTTACTCTTTTGGAATGTTTTGAAAGGAGTTTCATAACTTCTGTATTATTAACAAAATATTTTTTTCTACCAAAATGAAACCCACAGATAAAACCCAAACCCATTTAGAATGGAACATAATAATAAAATTATTGGCTTGCTAGCAAAATCAACTGTAACATGTTACCTATTCATAATCTCCACAAATGAAATCCTAAAGTGAATGTAGTAGTTTACATCCACTATACCATTTAGGAAACTGCTTCATAGCCTCAGTTTTCTGGTGGTTGAGGTTTGGTTTTGTTTTTTTTTTTTTTAATTTCCAGCCTAAATTTAAATTTAGATAGTTTGCTTTTGTTAGCTGAAATTATCTGAAATAACTTTTTGCATCTGGGTATTTATTCTGCTGATACATTCACAAAGAAATTCACTCACAGATCCAATTTCATTAAGACAGAAAAATAATCATAACTGTTCATATACTAAAAAATTAAGCAATATCCATTTCTAAATTCCTTATATTATTGATATTATAGAAGAGTTTTCTGAAACTCTTTTTCAATTTTCACCACACAGCATATAATCTACAAAGATTTTATTTACCATTATTTATCATGATGATGGACTTCCATTTTTTTCTTAAATAGTTTCTTTAGTTTGATTATTTCTGTTTTAATGCCTCTTGTTTTTTCTAATAATTGCTAACTTGATTTTTTAATTCAGATGTTAGTCAAAAGACTTTACTGGCATCTCATCCCACTATTTTCTTTCCCTCCCCTAAGCATAATTGATTTTCTGTGGTTTGTTTCACAACTTACTATGACTAAAGAAAAATTTAATGTGCAAATAACTTCATTGTTGAAACCTTCATGTATTTCTCTGTTTTTTTCATAAATGCTGAAACAGCCTCTGTGACTGCACCTATTCTTCTGTGTATTTATGTCACAGAAATTATTTTCTTTGTAGTAGCTGATTTTGCTGGATATATGAGTCAAAAAACTGAATGAATCTACTGCCAGCATAATTTGGTCATGGTTAATGATGTGTACTTGCATACTGGTTTTAATTAATTGAATTAGCATAATGACTTTTCGCACTTCACAGCTGCTTCTTCTTACTAAATAACCCCTTTTACCATCTCTAACATCCAATACATTTTGTCTTTGACTGCAGCAAAAATAAAAAAAACAATTATCAGCATAACTGAAGTTGATTAAAAAGTGGTTACTAATGTAAATCATGTGTTCTTTCATCCTTTAAAACTAAGAGTCAGGTCAGGTTAATTAAAAGTCTTTTTGTTTACCGCATTTGACTGATGCTAGATGATAGTCAGTAACACACAATTTAGAAAAGTCAGGAAATACATGTCTTCAGGCAGAAAATAACCTGAGCAATGTATTGTCTCTCACACTATAAGAAATCCTATGCAATGTAGAAGGCTTAAATCTCAATCCTAATGAACAGCTGGTGCAAACTGTCTAGAGAAGTACTGGAAAAAGTCTCTGGAGTACCTTTACCCATAAGCACTAACAAAGTGATGCATGGGTATATATTTTGGCAGAACTGGGATTTTAATTTGATACTGTCTATATTTAGGTTAAATTATTGATCTAAAAAGATCGCTTTTTTTAGTGAACTCTGTGGAAGTTTCATAGGGAATCTTACTCTAAATAAGAAAAAAAAAGAAAAAAAAGATTTTTAAAAAGGCTTTTGTATATACAGATGCTTATTATATGTTTTAAATCTCATAATAATCTATGATCTAATGTATAAAAACAGTGTGAATTATATTGTTCTATGTAGAAAATTTTCAATCAGAATATTATTGCTGATTGCAACAGATGCCGGAGCAGCGCGTGGGGCACTAACAGCAGGAGGAGCAAGCAGTGGCGGGACACACGAGGGATACATGTGGACAAGTAGGGGACTGTCTGAACAGGGGGTGTTCCCTGAGCAACTGACCCCAGACCTGCGAATTGGACAACACAGCAAGGGGCAGAGCCTGCACCCAGCAGCAATGGAGATTTAAAGAAGCTAAAACATTCATCCCAGCTGATTGCACTGGAAGAGCATATGTATTTCCCAGCAGGCAGGTCCACGGCAGCATGGTGACCACCTGGCAAAAAGCGGTGTCCTCTGCTTCTCCTGAGCTTATAGCACCTGGTGGAACCAATGCAACCACACAGACGGAGCTCCTGTTCAAGCATCCAACCACTCAGGTTTCCAGCTGTGGGATGTGTGAAGAGATATTCCTAGAGGTGGAAAGTGATTGCAAGCAAGACTGTGGGAGGTGTGACTAGATTGATGAACTGCTCTGCTTGGTGGCTGAGCTGCAGGAGGAGGTGGACAGATTGAGGAGTATTCAAGAGTCTGAGATTGATCAATGTCCTCTGTCATCTCTGATGCAAGCAAGTCAACTCAGTGTGACCACTATGAAGGAAGGTCCAGGATCTGTTTTGTGCCAGGAGGAAGGCAGCATCACAAGGGATAAGGAGGGGTGGAAGAAGGTTACAGCGTGGAGCAGTAAGAGAAACCCCTCCTTACCCTCTAAGGTACCCTTACAGAATAGGTATGAGGCCCTGCGTACAGTAGATGAGGTGCATAATGAAATAGAAGAGGAACCTGCACAAGCATTCTTGCCAAAGTCAGAGAGACCAACCCCTCGCAACAAAACCTGCATTAAGACCAGCACCAAGAACAAACAACGGCAAGTTATAGTCACTGGTGGTTCCCTCCTGTGCGGAATGGAAGCACCCGTTTGCAGACCGGACCCTCTTTTCAGGGAAGTTTGCTGGCTCCCTGGAGCCTGAAATAGGGACGTCACCACAAGACTGAAAAGTACAACCTTCAGACTACTATCCATTCCTGCTCTTTCACATGGGTACTAATGATGATGCAACAAAAAGTCTGAGATTGATCAAAAGAGATTTCAGAGCCCCGAGAAGAATGCTAAAAATTTTTGGGAGCACAGGTAGTGTTTTCCTCAGTCCTCCCAGTAATGGGGGGAGACTCTGGAAGAAACAAACAAGACCAGGATATGAATACCTGGCTCCAGGACTGGTGCCTCTGCCAAAACTTTGGGTTTTTAAACCATGGAAGAACCTTTGAGGCACAAGGTATGCTGGGGCTTGATCAATATGATCAACCTGGCCCAATGGGGAAAACATGTCTTTGGGCATAAGCTGACGAGACTGATCAAGAGACCTTTAAACTAGAATTGATGGAGGAAGGGGATACCGACAGGATTGCAGCTGGTAACCCAAGGGTTGGCATGGCATCACCTGAGGGTGGCAATGCTAGTGGGAACATTTACACTGCTTCTGGGAGCACAGAGAGCTCAGGAGCATATCTGAAATGTTTGTATACCAACGCAAGCATTAAGAGAAACAAATAGGATGAACTGGAAGCACTGGTCAGCTCCCAGAGCTACGATATTGGTATTAGCGAGACTTGGTGGAATGAGTCCCATGATTGGAGTGCTAGGATGGAGGGCTACAGGCTGTTCAGGAGGGATAGGCAGGGCAGGCAAGGTGGAGGTCTTGCACTATATGTAAGGGAGAGGTTTGACTGTACAGCCCTTACAGTTAATGATGATGTGGTTGAGAGCCTCTGGGTGAGGATTAGGGGGACAGAAAACAAAGGAGATGTAGTGGGTGCCTACTATCGATCACCCAGCCAGGATGTAAGCACTGATGAGTTATTCTATATCCAATTAGGAGAAATCCCTGGATCAGTAGCCCTTGTCCTTACGGGAGATTTCAACTTCCTAGACATTAACTGGAAATATCATACGGCTGAGATGAGCAGGTCTTGGAAATTCTTGAAGTTTGTAGGAGATAACTTCTTGTCACAGGTATTCAGTGAGCCAGCTAGGAAAGATGGCCTCCTAGACTTGCTGTTTGTGAATAGAGAAGGACTCGTGGAAGATGTGATCGTAGGTGGCTAACTTCGCCACAGTGATCATGAAATTTGTTGAGTTTAACGTTTTCAGTGTAATGAGAAAAAAGAACAGCAGAGTTGCTACCCTGAACTTCAGGAGAGCAAATTTTAAGCTGTTCAGGGAGCTATTTAGCAGCATACCCTGGGAATCTGAGCACTTAGGAATCCATGAGAGCTGGTCAGTCTTTAAGAACCACCTTTTAGAAGCATAGGAGCAGGCAATGCCACTGTGTCATAAGTCAAGCAAGCAGGGCAGAAGACCAGCTTGGCTGAACAGGGAACGCATGGAGCTCAGGAGGAAAAAGAAATTGTATGACCTCTGGAAGCAAGGTCAGACTTTGCAAGAAGATTACAGAGCTGTGGTTCATATATGCAGGGAGAAGACACAAAAGGCCAAAGCTCAATTAGAGTTGAAACTGGCCTGTGTTGTTTCAGATAACAAGAAGGGCCTTTTAAGTATGTTAATAGCAAGAGGAGGTCTAAAGAAAACATTGGACCAATACTTGTTGAAGATGGTCATCTGACTAATAGAGATGAAGAAAAAGCAGAGGCATTCAATGTGTTTTTTTGCCTCAGTCTTTAATAATACCAATAGACCTTGGGCTGCCCGGTCCCCTGAGTTGGAGGACCACAAGTCTGGGGACAATAACTTTCCTTTTGTGGACACTAAAATTGTAAAGGACCAGCTGTATCAGCTGAATATTCACAAGTCCATGGGGCCTGATGGGATTCATCCCAAAGTGCTGAAGCAGCTAGTGGATGTTATGGCAGGATCTCTCTCAATCATCTACCAAAGGTCTTGGGAGTCTGGGGAGGTCCCTGCTGACGGGAAGATAGACAATATTATTCTAGTCTACAAAAAGGGCGTGAGGGAAGACCCAGGGAACTACAGACTTGTTAGTCTAACCTCAGTTCCTGGAAAAATTATGGAGAAGATTATACTGGGTGATATTGAAAGGCATTTAAAGAATAATGCAATCATCAGGCACAGTCAACATGGGTTCACAAAGGGAAAGCCCTGTTTAACTACTTTGATATCCTTCTATGATAAGGTCACCTGCCTAGTGGATGAAGGGAAGGCAGTGGGTGTACTTTTTCTAGGCTTTAGAGGGGCTTTAAAGAGACACTAGAGGATAGTGTCCCTCACAGCATCCTTCTGGACAAG
This sequence comes from Nipponia nippon, assembly GCF_047370975.1. Classification (NCBI taxonomy): domain Eukaryota; kingdom Metazoa; phylum Chordata; class Aves; order Pelecaniformes; family Threskiornithidae; genus Nipponia; species Nipponia nippon. Next base: position 78,327,336 of record NW_028262336.1, read on the forward strand.
TTGTCCGACTGTGAGATGAGTGGGTTCACGGTGTGCTGGGTGAAGAGCTGGCTGACAGGCAGAGCTCAAAGAGTTGTAATGAATGAGGCTACATCTGGCTGGCGATCAGTCACCAGTGGTGTTCCTCAGGGCTCAATTCTAGAGCCAGTTCTGTTCAATATATTTATCAACGATCTGGATGCAAAAGTGAATGCACCATTAGCAAGTTTGCTGATGATACCAAGCTGGGAGATGTTGTTGACTCTCTTGAGGGACAAGATGCCTTGCAGAGGGACCTAGATAGATTGGAGCATTGGGCAATCATCAATGGGATGACATTTAACATGTCCAAATGCCAGATTCTGCACCTAGGATGGAGGCCAGGCACAAGTATAAATTGGGAGAGGAGTAGCTGGAGAGCAGCCCTGCAGAAAGGAATCTAAGGGTGCTGGTCAACTGCAGGCTCAATATGAGTCAGCAGTGTCCCCTGACAGCAAAGAGGGCAAACCACATTCTGGGGGGGGGGGGGTCATCAAACACAATATAACCAGCTGATGAAGAGAGGTGATTATCCCACTGTGTTCAGTGTTGGTGCAGCCTCACCTTGAGTATTGTGTGCAGTTCTGGGCACCACAATTTAAGAAGGACATTAAGGTACTCGAATGCATCCAGAGGAGGACAACAAAGCTGGTGAAAGGGCCGGAAGGAAAGTCCTGTGAGGAGTGGCTAAGGACTTTGGGCTTGTCTAGTTTGGAGAAAAGGAGGCTGAGGGGCAACCTCATTGCTCTCTACAGCTTCCTGAGGAGGGGAAGTGGAGACAGAGGTGCTGATCTCTTCCCCCTGCTATCCAGTGACAACATGGGAATGGATCAAAGCTGTGCCGGCGGAGGTTTAGACTGGACATTAGGAAGCATTTCTTTACTGAGAGGGTGGTGAAACACTGGAACAGGCTTCCTAGAGCGGTGGTCGATGCCCCATGCCTGTCAGTGTTCAAGAGGCATTTGGGCAATGCCCTTAATAACATGCTTTAACTTTTGGTCAGCCCAGAATTGGTCAGGCAGTTGGACTAGGTGATTGTTGTAGGTCCCTTCCAACTGAAATATTCTATTCTATTCTAATATTAATTAATCTGTTAGGGGAAATAGACCAGATAGCTATGGGAAAGACCAGGCAATACTTGCACCCTTTCTGGAAAAAACGAAGTAGAATATTTATGCAAATTGTGTTCTTTATTAAAAAATGTCAATAGTTCACAGAAATTAAACACATGTTAATTCAAATTATCATTGTAATTGTTTTAAGCAGTCTTTTACATCACAGAAACTTGTTTTCTTTATCTCTGTTGTATGTGTTGCTGTGTTTTCCATAGTTGCTTCACTAACAGTCCATGCCATACAAGAATTGAAGGTTCAGAATTGGTTTTATTTGAAAACAACAAAACCATTCTGAGATTTTTTTGTGTATCATACATTTCCCTTTAAAAGTCAAAACTAGTTACTCACAGCAACTTAACAAGAATAAGACTGTGACAAATAATCCAAACAGTCTCCTTTATTGTTGTTTAAGTATGGGGTTTTTTTGCTGGTCTTATTGCTACTACTATCTGACAAGAGAATCAGAAGTTAATGTCCCAAAATGTACTGTATATTTGACTATAACATATATGAAAGGGAAATAAATGTATATGCAAATGAAGAACTAAGTCAAGCTAGATATGTCTCAAGTCTGCCAGATTCAGGGATGGTTGCGACCACCATGAGAGGCAAACAAATGAAAGGACAATAATTGAGAGCTGACAAAAAAATCACATTTCAGAATCTGGCAGTCAGGGTATTACAGTCAGTGCAGCTCCTAAGCTTCAGTCCTCCATCACATCAAAGCATCCCACAGGCTCAGTGATCAACACTGAAATCCATTTCTCTCTTCATCAGGTTAATGCAGTCAAGATACTGATCATGTGTTTTTTAGCTATACTGGTAGGTTAAGTACTATAAGGCAGTAGAATACAACTGTCTATACACTTAAATTGTTGATATGGTTCCTGGAATTATTCCAGTGCTGGCCAATTTACTGTCCTCAATAATTCCCAGGTACAGTTGAATATTTAGCACAGACCAGAAGCAAGCAGCCTGAATGCAGCTATTCTGTCCCAAAGGATAACACATTTTACTGTACAGTTATGGCTAAGCCTTACCATTTGGCATCTGAGTCAGAGGAATGTCTCTAGCACTGTTTAGCTTATTAGTATCAAAATAACTCAGAATTTCACAGAGAGTGTCTGAGGAGAGTGCCAATAAAATTTACTCATACAAACAAGCAGAGTAATGAAAGAAACAAAATACCCTAAGATGTGCTACATAACCCTTTGAAGAGTTGAAATAGAGCCCATTTTTTAATTTTTGCATTCTGCTTCTTCCATGTTATTAAATTTCAGCAATGTGCAGTTAAAACATTGTTCAGGTGACAGCTTGATAGTTATGATGTCTCCATTTTTAACCTTGTTATGAAAGTCATATTCATTTAAGGGAATCAGTCCTTACTATTTCTTTACATTTTGCAATGCTGTGTTGACCCCTCTTTGAACTAGCAAATAAAACTAGAACTACTTTCAGTTAGATCTTTCGGGATGTTGTTACAGTTTTACAGTTATGATATGCCTCCAGAGTTAGTAGTCTACCTGTCATTGGAGACAGCATTTCCAAGGACAAAAAAGCAGCTCTCCATTTCTTTTGCAACTGGCATTTCTTTACCAACAGATGTTTCGTTACACAGATTTTTATTCCTGTGTGCAACAAGCGTGACAGGTAGATCAGCTCCAGGGAGTAGAAGGGACATAATACATTTTAAAGAATGCTATGGACAGAACCAGAAGAAGAGTGGAAAAGAGGCTGACACAATCACCACACATAAGAGTAGTTGTTTGTATTTGCAAAACTAGAGATGAGGGAGATAGATACAAATAGGACTCAGTAAGGATTTGGCTCTATGCTATTCCAAGATTTTTTACTCTTGTGCCTACATGTTATGGTGATTTATGCCTAAGAAAGATCTAGATACACATTAATTTTTTGACAGTATTTCCCACAGCATGGGATACTTACTCAACATTTTAAACTAAAAATCAGACGTATTTCTACCGTGCAAAATAATCTTATTGGATATTGTATTTTATTTGTCTTCTTACTTCCTGTGCCATTCTCCCTTCCTTCTCCTCACAGTTTATTTTATGGTATATTATATAGTCATAATGCTCCAAATCAGGGTTCAAACAATATTTATGCTAAATATCTTATGTATTAGAATATAAGGCCACTTTGTGATTTTGTAAGTAAAAAATTGAATATGATGATAAATACTGCAAATCTTTAAAACACTATTCCGTGTTATCCCTCCCATTTTCTGGCAGCTGAATTTTGTTTCTCTTCAGAACTTTTATGAAAGCAATTAAATATGTCTATATAATAATTAGAATGAATCCAATTTGTTCAGAAGGGTAAGTAAGTCTTCTCTTCCAGGATAAAAAAGATAAGTTTTATTTCTTCAGTTTCAGCCCTAAATGTGTTTCCTGGATTACAGGTAAAATAACTAATTGGAATAAAATTTTCTTCTTTTTGAAGGGTCATGTTATCTTTCTAATTGCAACCTGATAATGTTCAAAATACCAAAGAAATACTGAAGTAATATTGTGAAAAATATTTTAAACTCACAGCCACAATATTTCTGACTCTGACAGAGCTTTTATGTTTCATATATTTCATATTAACATTCTCTTAGTGATTCTTTAAAGTTGGAAAGAACTTGAACTGTCTTGACAGCATCCAAAACACTTACAGAAGCTTATGGTGCTACTCACTGAGTTCAAAACTGTGAATCAGCTACAGTTAATAAATTAAAACACTGAAGTTATAGGACCTCACTGATCATCTAGGTCCAAATGATGAACTCATTGTGGTTTAGGGGACTAAAGTTTTATAAATATTCACTTCGCTACAAGGAAGTGATTTTTTTTTCACCTGCACCTTCAATTCTGTTTTCTTCAGAAGCCTGATAGAAAGGTTATGATAGTTCAACCTTGTTATATTGTCTCATGAGATGATACTTTAGAGCTATTTGTACATGTAAAAAAACTCCAAAACTCCTGAACAGGGTGATAGTATGCTGCTGGCTGCCTTTACCACTCCTCCACAACTGAAAAAATAATATGAAAAGAGAAGTGGAATATAAATTTGCTGAAGATGACAGAACTATAGAAGCCATGGAAAAGCAAGTCTTTGTTGTTTACATTAAGAAATTCACATTGCAATATGACAGGGTCTTTTTCAGAAAAGATCCATATTTTTAGTTAATAGAGCTTTAGAAGTCTAGTACAGTTCCCTTTCTTTCCCACTTGTGGCCCATCTGTTACATGTTCAAGTCAGAATAGTTAAATGGTGAGGAGAGGACAGAGTTGCAAAGGCAAGGCATGATTTTGAAAAGCAATGTATGATCAGTCATGATAAAAACAGCAAAGTTCAAGTATGGAGCAAAGGCCCTGAGACTTGACACGGAGAGGTCATTGTAGGCCTTGATGTTAGCATCTCCTTGGTGCACAATAAAAGTCAAATTGGAGAGTATCTATGTTGGATTGAGAGGAAGGGAACTTAAGGCAATTGTTATAATCTGTGAGTTCAAGGAGTTCACCGATGAAGGAAAGAAGTGATACAGAAAAGAAAGGGGGAATGAAGGGTTGACTTTCAGAAGCCGCTGGGTATTACAGTATGCTTATATTGTTAGGAAAAGAAACAGGAGAAAGGACAGCAGGGCTCGAGAAGTCATGGTGTTGAAGTGGGAAGAAATGGAGTCACAGGCAGGAGCAAGGGCCAAAAGATGGAAGGAGGATATAAGTGGAGAGGTCACTTTGGATCTTGTAGATCTTTACTAGAAACTACAGAGGTAATATAGATAAAAGAGAGAACAAATTCTTTTATATGCCATAACAATAACTGTCCCACCTCCTCATTTGGGCTTCATGCTAGCAAAGATTAAACATCAAAAAGAATGACACTTTGATTCACATCCAGTAAATAGCAAAACTCTATGTAAATGCTATAGCTCGTCAAAAATAAGGTAAAGCTTGTGGGGAAAAAAAAAATTAAAGTATTTCCTTTATTTTACACTAGCCTATAATTGAACAAAGCAAACCTGTCCTTTGTGTAGTATTTCAGTGCATCCATTTATGTTGGGATAGGGAAGTGGAGAAAAAAGGAAAAACGAAGAAAAAAGCATAGAATCTCCATCCCAACAGAAGAAAATATTTCATGATATTACAAATGTTTTAATCCAGCTTTCAGTTATCAAAAGTAGATGACTTTTCAAGCATTCCTACATCTATATATAAGCTCATTTCTCCCAGGTAAATTCTAGTAAATAATATATTCCACTGATTCCTGTCAGAAGGTAGTACCAATGGGGAAAATTAATGTTTATAGCCAACTCATATGCTAAATTAAGAATAGCGTAAATATTGATTCTGAAGCGTGTTAGCTGTATGAACAGTCACAAAGAATTCTAGATATTCAAGTACTGATTCTTTTTCACTCAAAATAGTACAGCTCTTCTCATGTTAATTAGTGTGATCAAACCCTTAGAGTCTGTGAAGCACATGAAAGCTCACAGAATTTAAAATAGTGTATACCCCATTGTGACACAAATCTATATTATGGGAATTTTGTAAGAAATTAGATTTCTTTTTAGCACAGTGAGTACATTTATAATGATAATGAATTTTATGGTACCAAACAGAAAGTATTTATGAAGTCTTTACTGCTTTCTGTTCCCCTCTAGAGTGCAGTTTGTTGTGAACTCCAACATTTTTGTAAGTTATTTGACAGAAATAAATACCCCAGTAGATACTAAATTGTTTCATGCAAATCTGAAAGTTTTGCATTAAACTGAAAATGGGGAGAAATTAAATTAAAATCATACAGAATCATGTTAAGTCGTACTTTATTAGATGAGAGCATAGATATTTGCATCCACAGTGATCAAATGTAGCATGAGAATACTTGTGTTATCTATTTGTTTCCTCTAGCCTATGGAGGTTTTGCTGCAGCAGTTCTGATATATAATGCTTTCAATTTACGTAAGAAATAAATAACTACTTTTAATATTCTCTCGCTTAAGCAGCAATACCACTCCTCATATTAGCTCCCCATTTATTATGCTTATGGCACAGAATGATTAAATGCTGCATTTTACAATATTGAAGATGACAAATCACTGCCCTGAAGAAAGTACTGTTTAAATAACACATTGTGTAAAGAATGGTGGTACTACATAATCATATGCATGCATAAAAATAAATGCAAGAAATAAATTTTGTTTGGTAGTAATTGTGAAGTTATATATACATTTTCTCAAATTTTTAAGTAAATATAATTTAATTGTTGCTGTCAGACTCTTCCTCCATACCTCTCTCTACATTTCAGCTTGAGGGCAGGAGTAGATAGACTTGAAAGCAGTGCTAGAATCCAAACCTAAGGGTATTAGAGCTCTTTTGATGAACTGCATGCCTTCACACTTAAGAAAAGATCAAATTCTTCAAAAAGGGAGAATGTAAATTAATTCATGTCAGATCCTCACAGAATTCAGGAGAAATGAAGAAAGAAGACAATTCTACCCTCCATGCTTGCTCTGAGTGACACAGAAAATTATTAGGACCTGATTTTCAAAATACTGGCATTAATTCCTTCAGATTTATACATTCAAAAGCAGTTTCAAACATAAACAAGATTCAAACTGATGAAACTCACATAAACTTTGAAAATATGACTGTCAGAATCCTCTGTAACTGAGCTTCCCTAGGTGTACTGAGCTTCCCTAGGTGTACTAGGTGTAACAGAAACCAAGGTGTTGTGTTAAGAAACAGTATGCTTGGTTATCTGTTACACAGCTCAAATGAGAAACATCCCCATACAAACCTACAGCTTTGGAAGCTTTGATGAATGAGGAACAGGAAGCATCCTTTCAGTCTCACAAGTGCAGTTTTAAAGGTTCAAGCTACTCATTCAGAAGTCCTATAACTGCAATAAGGAGATATTTTTGGCAACTTGCTGATTCCTCTTGTAGTGGCCGACTAACAGAGGAACATTAAGGAAAGAGCCCACGTTGAGGTGCTTTCTGAAGTACAAGAAACCACTTTCAGAAGTTAATTGTTTTTCTGAAACATTCTAAATTTTCCTGGAAGCCAGGAGGAGTGGGACCCAAGAGCTGTTTAAAGGCATAGGCTTCCAAAGTTCAAATTTCCTACTCCTGGTATCACCATGGCAATTGATAAAGTAGACCCCTACCACAAATGCTATGAGGATAATCAAACTTATGTAAAACTTTTTGCTGCACCAAACCAAAAACTTCCAAATATTTTCAGTTGGTGGATCAGTAACGTTTTCCAATGAAAATTAAGATTTTTACAGAATTAATAGAAGCCTATCGACACTAGGATTGGTTTTTTATGTCTTTTATGTTTTTTTTAAGTGCTGAGCAAAAACTTCTCTCCTTGATCTGCAGATCATATGTTTAAATCCACCATTCTAAAGTTAATTACACACATCTCTTCAACTTTGCCTCATAGGCCTCATGTTGCCTCACAATTTTTAGCCCTCCTGATCATGCTCTTTATTCTCTGAACCATCTGAGATTAGACCCTATCTTTCCTCAAGCACAGGACCTAGCTGAGGCTGAACAGACTGAAAATATTCACTGTCATAACTTCAGCTTGCAATAGCATTTTGGTCTTTTTTTTTCTTTCTTTTTTTTTTTTTTTCAAGAGGATGGTATTTTTGACTAATATTCTTCTTGAGGTTAGCTATAACCCTGCATTCTTTTCCAAGTTACAACCACCTGGCTCCTGTTCTTGTATAAAACTTCACAAGTGTCAGTAACAGGTTGCATCTTCTTTCTCATCCAGGGAAGCCATTTGAAATTCCAATGAATAAAGGAATTGATTACTTAATCTTTAATGAAGATTAAGAAAATCTGCAGTGACTCTCTCCTACTTAACTACAGATTCTGAAGAAGGAAATACTACATTTTAATGATGGTAATGTAAGCAATAAACAGCCTAGAGAGGAAATCTTGATCAAACCATGTAATGACTTGAATATCATGGGGCAGCTGTGTTGTGCAAGTGATAGACTAAAATCCTCTTTTATTATGGTGTCACAAAGGATGTCTGCAGATTCTCTAGTAGCCAGTTTGAGTATTACTAGCCAGATGCGCTCCATCATACATTAATCCTACCATGGCTTTCGTAGTCTAATCTGTGTTTTCTACTGAAAAAGGTAGATTCTCTCTATTGCATCATTTCATTGAGACAAAGGCAAGCAACAAATAAACTAAAAAGACTCAGAATCACCATGAAGAGTAGAAATAAGAGATAGAAAATCAAGTGATAGAAAATCAAGGAGAACAAAGGAAAGGCTAGAACCATGTGATAACCTGACAGCCAATTAATTTATTTTGTCTGTGGAAAATACAGTTGAAATAATGAGGGGGGAAGGAAAAGGGAAAGCAAAAGGCAAAGAAGAGAAAGAGAAAGAAGGGAAAGGGAAAGGATTTAATTTAGATTATTAAGTGAGGAAAGAATAGTCAAATAAAACAAACAAAAATAGTATAAAAGCCCATTAAGTTTATAACATTTTGATGGTTTACATCTATTCAATCCCCTTGGCCTCTCTGTTGCTCCCTTTCTTTTAGACAATAATGTAAAGATATTAATTCTTCTGTTTATCTTTAAGAAATGTAAAACTGATTTTTCTGAAAGTAAATACATAGCATCGTGTTTTGTTATATCAGAGATTATAATTAACTATCATACATACAGAGATCTCTTAAAATTTTCTCTTCAATGACTTAATGTGCCTCTTCATAACTTAGAATGCCTGTCTTTGTTTCAGGGTATTTTTATTTCAATGGTATGATTTCCCTGGTGGTGTATTTGGCTTACAACATTTGTTGCCCCTAGTTGTTATTCCCCAGAGTTCGGATAATTTGGCTGTTCATGGGAGACATAATGTTAAGCAAATTACTGAAATGATCTGGAAAAATAAATAATCCAACAATATTTTGAAGACAATGCTCATGACTTCACAGAATCGTAGAATCATTTAGGGTGGAAAAGACCCTTAAGATCATCAAGTCCAACTGTTAACCTAGCACTGCAAAGTCCACCACTACACCATGTCCCTAAGCACTACATCTACACATCTTTAAATACCTCCAGGGATGGGGACTCAACAACTTCCCTGGGCAGCCTGTTCCAGTACCTGACAACCCTTTCAATAAAGAAGTTTTTCCTAATATCCAATCTAAACCTCCCCTGGTGCAACTTGAGGCCATTTTCTATTGCCCTATTGCTTGTTACTTGAGAAGAGACTGACGTTCACCTCGCTACAACCTCCTTTCAGGTAGTTGTAGAGAGTGACAAGGTCTCCCCTCAGCCTCCTCTTCTCCAGATTAAACAACCCCAACTCCTTCAGCCATTCCTCATAAGATTTGTGCTCTAGACCCTTCACCAGCTTTGTTGCCCTTCTTTGGACACGCTCCAGCACCTCAGTGACCTTCTTGTAGTGAGGTGCCCAAAACTGAACACAGTATTTGAGGTGCAGCCTCTCCAGTGCCGAGTACAGGGGCATCGTCACCTCCCTGGTCCTGTTGGCCACAGTATTCCTGATAGAAGCCAGGATGCTATTGGCCTTCTTGGCCACCTGCAGGCTCATGTTCAGCCAGTTGTCAACCAACACCCCCAGGTCCTTTTCCGCCAGGCAGCTTTCCAGCCACTCTTCCCCAAGCCTGTAGTGTTGCATGGGGTTGCTGTGATGCAAGTGCAGAACCCGGCGCTTAACCTTCTTGAACCTCACACAATTGGCCTCAGCCCATCGATCCAGCCTGTCCAGATCCCTCGGTGGAGCCTTCCTACCCTCCAGCAGATCAACACTCCCACCCAACTTGGTGTCATCTGCAAACTAACTGAGGGTGCACTCAATCCCCTCATCCAGATCATTGATAAAGATATTGAACAGGACTGTCTCCAATACTGAGCCCTGGGGAACACCACTTGTGACTGGCCACCAACTGGATTTGACTCCATTCACCACCACTCTTTGGGTCTGGCCATCCAGACAGTTTTCTACCCAGTGAAGAACATGCTCGTCCAAGCTGTGAGCAGCCAGTTTCTCCAGGAGAATGCTGTGGGAAACCGTGTCAAAGGCCTCACTAAAGTCCAAGTAGACAACATTCACAGCCTTTCCCTCATCTACCAAGCGGGTCACCTTGTCATAGAAGGAGGTCAGGTTAATCAAGCAGGACCTGCCTTTCATAAACCCATGCTGACTGGGCCTGATCCCCTGGTTGTGCTGTACATGCCACGTGATGGCACTCGGGATGCTCTGCTCTATAACCTTCCCTGGCACCGAGGTCAGACTGACAGGCCTGTAGTTCCCTTGCTCCTCCTTCTGACCCTTCTTGTAGATTTCCTTCCTATTGAGTTAAGAAATTGAGGCATTTTATAAAATCCTATTATGTGTATACCCTTAAGAAGAGAGCTTTGATAAATTTACAAGATAGTAGGCAGGATGTACCTTTAAAACTTATTAAAAGTTTTAATTAACACATAAGTTTACAAATATCTCTTTCACCTGAAGTATCTTTTCATGTGTTCTAAAGCAGCCCTTTGTTTTCTTTTTAGTGCATATTATGATGGAGTTGGGAGAACTCTTATTTTTACTGTATTTCCTTCTCAATTCCAAGAATAACAAAGTATGACACACTGTAAAAATACTGCTTTCACAACTCTAGTGAATTTGATTTTCCAGTTTGGATTCAGAAGCTGATGGGGAGTTAAGCTAGATCCAAAAAGGCAAGAATTTACGTCGTAACATAACCAACAGTACCTACTTTATTGTTCCATGTCACTGCTCATTACACCAACAAAAAATAGACTTTTAACAATTTCATCATCCTAATCTCATCTATCACGGCTCATTTGTCATATGTTAATAACCCATACATGTGAGAAAACAGAAAGAGCTACTGCCAACGTTCAAACAGTTCGTCTGGTACATTGTACTGGAGCACAATTCCTGACCTTTTTTTTTTTTATTATTATTATGCTTAAGTTACTTTTTTCTTGATGGCCATATTAAACAAAATACACTCCAAAATTAGTATTCTCCTGTGTGTTGGATAACAGATTGGATTCTTTGGTTTTAAATATAGTTAGCGGGAAACTATCAGATGCTAGTAACAATTATTGTTGACTTCCATACAAAATATACAATTTGTAACATCAAAATCACAGCTACGCTCTCCCCCCACCATGGTTAAGCCACACAGAAACATACATTATGTAGTGACAGCAATTTTTAAAGTTGTGTTTAAAGATCGCTGCTCCTCTCCCCTTTTATCCAATCAGGTTAAGTAAAAATATTATTTGGCTGTATCGTTTGGGACAGTTCAGGAAAAGAATTCACATTTAGTAGCTATTTCACAGGTTCTCATCAATAATTCACTTACAAAAGAACAATTTTACAAATGCATTGATTCTTTTAATGCTATATTTGGTGTTACTAATCATTAACATAAAAGTAGAGCACCTTTTTGCTTAACAGTGTCTGAAAAGCACCCAAATCCATTAGCAGATCTGTCAATTAAAATCAAAGTTGCTAGATATGATTTTGATGAATTTGAAATATAAGTGGATAACCATAAATTAACAGGATGAAATATTATACCTTCAAACATGAAGAATGTTTCATTATTTTTGGACTGTCACTTGGTTTTCTGCAAAAGGTGTTATATGATTCTTAGTTTCATTTCCATTTGTTTGCTATTTAATAAACCTCTGTAACATTATAAATGCAACCTTTGCAGAAAACTAAAACATTTATAAGAAGACAATGGGGGGATTTTGGAAATGCTATATTTCAAAAATTATTAAATATTTTTGTCTAATTTCATTTATAAATGTCAGGACCATCATTCTTTTCACATCCCTAAATTTGTAAGACTAATTATGAAACATTTATTCTATTTTTCTTTCCCAGGGTTTATTTGGCCTATAGTTCAACATTCTCTCCGATCTACATTGAGTTATCTAAAGTGATGGATCATTCAGCATCTTCTCAGTTGTGATGTTCAACTGTGAGCTATGTGTGTAACTGGAAGGTATAAAATGGCTGACTGTTGCATTTCACTTTCTGTCTTTTTGTTACGTTGCTGAAACTGTGTTTATATTTTAAGTCATGATTCAGTACAGTACTTTCTCAATTTATTCATATGGATTATTTTTAATTTTCTTTACCTGAAAATGTATCTTATTCCCAAGAGAATCAACCATTTTAAATAAACATACACTACTTCCTGAAGAAACCAGTTATAAAATATCAGTCCACAGGGATGTTTTTTCATAGTTCCTGCTACTAAGATGTTTAATAGCTTTGCAAACCTGTAAGGGTTGTAATAGAATACATTCAATTTTCTCTAGACACATTTTTTTCCCCTTTATGCTGTATACACTAACTGTTTCTAAGAAAGGTATATCCTAACATCCCTAATAGGATGTCTGAAGAAATATTGCCGCTTACAGATAAAAACAGACCCCATACTTTGCTTTGAATCTTCCTTTCAAGTAATAGTTGAACACAGCCTGTTTTGCCTATTATCGCTCTATTGAGTCCTTGCCTGGAGTAAATAATTACGAAATTAATTACTGGTCACAATGTCAGATTCATAGATCTAATCACAGATTTGAAGAGGAAACTGAAATGAACGTATTACTGAAAGTTCACTCCTGATCCATAGAGCAGAATTAACACTTGGGGTTTTCACCTCTTTTTTTTCAAAAAACAATAATTAGGGCGATGTGCATATGTTTCGGGGGGGGAAGAATAAGTAATTTCACAATTGCTAAAATTACTTGAATTATTAGTAGAATATATTTATTACAAAACTTCCTACATTTATAAAAAAAAAAAAAAAAAGAAAGAATATCCCTAAAAATACCCCACTGCCTTAGCTTCTTCAATTTAGGCATTAAGAATGAAGATGAGATGTCATGTTTCTGCAACAGACACCTTCAAGTGTATTATTTTCATAGTGAAATCTACTGACGTAAATATAACTGAAATTAATCTTAGCCACTATGAGCTAATCTTGAAGTATTTGGGGAATCTTGCAGTAAAAGACCACAAAGTAGAGAGAAAATGTATTTGGCCTGAAGACTTATCTTGATCTTTAAGTACAATAGGCAGCTTTCTTTCATTATACTACATCATTAGATGACTGATATTACTTGTATCTTATTTAGCCTATGTCCAAAAAATGAAAATTTGTTTTGCATATAGAACAGGAAATGGAATATAAATTGCTCTCCTCTTAAGAATAAATACTAAAGCCAGTAAGTGCTAGCTTCTAGTACTACCCTAGGAATAATTTGAAAATGAAAGGATCTAAGATTTTGTGTCAGGGTGCCCCATGGGTCAGAAATTTCCCGGGGTCTTGACACCAGTAACAGCAGCAGGGAGAGGAGACCAGCAGCTCTGGTTCATCCCACTGCCCCAACCAGGGAGCAGGGCAGGCTAGAGGTGGGGGGACAGGGTGCAGCCCCATTCCCAGACATATGAACCTCCATGGGGATAGACATGGGCTAAGCTCAGGCTGGCACATCAGCCTGGAGGTGGGGGTCGGGATCAGGCCCTATGAGGGGAACCAGGGTCAGATACAGCCCCATGATGACTGGGCAGAGCCATGGGCATGGGCAAGGGCCATCAGACCATAGGTGGGCCTGGTTTAGAGGGGCCCATGGCTGGGCAGGGCTCTCCGCAGCCCTTGTGGAGAGTTGGAGACTGGACCTGCTGCCGCATCACTGGAGCACGGTCTGACAGCCCCAGGGGGCTGACGTGGGGTCCTGGGCCATGGGCAGGGTGGCAGGAGCCCTGGGGAGGAGCATTAAGACCTATTAGTGCCCTCAAGGCCCTGACGCTTTGTTTCCTGGTAACTTCAATGCTTTTCCTACATTAAAGTCTTTCAGAGACCCTGACCAGCTTCATTCTCAGTCTCTTTCCACTTTCTGGGACTGAACTACTAAAATGGGCATTTCTTCCTTTTCTGTACAATGCATACCTATGCTCAAAAGAGAATACAGCATTTTGCTTCTTATATGGATAAAGAAACCTGCTTTAAATCACTGTTTAGATTTTCTTTTTTTTTTCCCCATCATGAATTGTCTCTTCTCTGAATTCAAAACTCATTGGAAAGATGAATGCTTTTAACTTAGACCCCTGAGTCACTCTCTGAAAGCATTCACGGACACCAGACTCTTTGTTTAGGTGAACCAAAGAACTGAGACTTCCAGCTGAAGCTCTTTCTTTGAGGTGAAAACCTTATTTTTAAACATTTTCACGACTTCAGAAGCTTTGTAAAATAAGAATACAGTTCTGGAAAAGCCACTTAAGCCTGAGTAGATGATGTTACACACTAGATCAAGGCAGTTGGAAAATGCAACAATTAGGATGAAATATAAAGTTAATTTTGACCATGGGCACATGGTCAGCACAATGAAGCATCTTATTGAGTGGAAGTAATTGTTTTTACTCAACACCTAGACACAGGAACAAAAACTGTTGGTAGTGATGTATAGGGCAAGACAAAATGAAGAAGGTTCTGATTTTACAATATTAAGGAAAAAACACAAGAACTTTGTCTCCCATATGACAAAGAATATGAGATGTTTAATCCCACTTAACCACAATTTTATTTTCTGTAGTTGTCAGGCAAATTAATGCATCCTGTAGTTTTTGTTATGAGCTTTCCAATTTGTGATTCTGTTATCACAGTGTGCTGTGAAGAGAACAGATATTTACCATCACTGAGGGAGTTTCCTCGTTCACCTCCTTGAAGAAACTGTCATGGAGCCAAGTAAAATTATTCCCCTAAATGTCTGGCTCTATTGGTGTGGCAGCAGCCCTCAGACCAAGCATTATAACACTTTTTGCTCAGCTCTTGGATTGCTTGCTCTTAGTTTCTGCTTTATTCCAGACTATCACCACTGTCATGAGACTTAAGGATAGAGTAATGTTCCTGTAAGAGTCTTGTTGTGTTCATCCATCAACCTCTGTGACTCTTGCAGCAACAGAACATCAGAGGTGTAGGTCTTTCTTAGAAACAGGGTGGTGCATGAGGAACACAGAAAGGCGACTTTGAAGTATGGGCAGGGGGAGTCTGAAGAAGCTGATGAGCTAAAAGGAGAGACAGTAGTGGGGACCAAAGCAAGGCTCACTCAGAAAAACACAGGAAAATCTTTACTAGGCACTAAGATACTTTAAATCTACACAAAAGGAAAAGAAAAAAGAAGATAAGTGCCTCTGAAGAATTCTAACCTACAGTAACATTTTATTAAATTATCTCCTTCAGTTTTTGTCAGTTTCCCTCAGTTTTTGTCCCAGTTGCTTCTTCTTTTGCAGATTAGCTGCAAGTTTAAGTTTACTGGTGCTTGGCTAATAAACTGGTATCCCATTATCTGTTATTAACTTCCTTTAACATGCACCTGCAGATGTTACAATGCCTATTTTGATCAAACATATTACATGACCTGAATATATAACACTGCTCAGAAAAAAAATAATTTTATACTATGAATTTTGAAGATTAATTCTGAACCTCAATTAAAATAACATATTAAATAGTAAAATAAATAATAAAATGAAGAGATAACTAAAATCATGTATTTTCTTTCACTTTTTAAAAAAGAAATTCAAAACTTAGTAATTTAGTTTGCATCTACTTTGCTTTGAAATGTCAACTGAAAAAAAATCAAAATCATAATGCTGAGAATCACTTCATGTAATTGTAATTTGAAATGAGGTAAACAGTCTTAAGATAGTCATCAAGCTTTCCTCCCCATTGAGGGAAGAGAAATGGATAGGATAAGTGACCCTCTAGAAATGGACTACAAAAGTATCAGAACTGAATGACCTTGACTAGTTGTCTCATGTTGTAGAAGATGAAATTGAGTACAATGATATATTCACAGTAGAACGGAATTGTAATTCCTCTTAAGTCAGAGGACTTCAATCAGGGATAGTTTGGTGTACTGTGTAAAAAAAAAAAAAATAAAGAAAGAAAAAAAGAGAGAGATTTAAAAGTTTTATTTGAATGTATATACTTGAATGCATATATTTGAACACATATTTTAAAATGTATCTGTAACCATCTAAATACCTTCATGGTGTAGAAATAAAATCTAACAAGTCAAAAGAAGTTATTATTCCCACCGGATTAAAATGGTATCTACCTGATTAATACAGAGAGTGTAATAAAGATGTACAACATGTGTCAATACCATACCTATTATTATTTATCAAGTGGAGGGGACCTATATACTTTTTATTTGTTGTGCCCTCACAACAGTGACTTAATACTTCTTTGGGTTTTATGAATATGTTTCTAGAAGATCATCTTGGAGATCAATTAGGCATTTGGAATCGTGTGCCATGCTTTCAAGCATACAAAGAACAATATGCTTAATGTCACATCATGTCTTTTCCTAGTGTTCCATTATGTGATACAAACCAACATGCTACTATATAGTTTATTTTTAAAAAAAAAACAAACATGAAAATGGGTTTGAAGCTTACTTAAAGCATTCATATGGCACTGAAAATGCCCCAGAAAAACTACAGTAATGATTACAGAAAGAAAATAGCAAACAGTATAACCTCTCCTTTACAAATAATGGTCTGTTAATTAGAAAGAAAGAATAAAGCAATGAAAAATAATGGCTATTTTTTATGTCAAAAATGGAAATGTTGGTTTGAGTCAACAAAGTAATCAAGGGATAGGCTGACCCACAGAACTTTTAGTGGCATGGATATCCTTTTTTTTGTTGATCATTTTGTAGTCTGTGAAAAGTGTGTTCATCATTTTGTAGATGAAGACCTTGTGTCAAAACCAGACACAAATTCTGTCAATAAAAAGAAAATCTGACCCCTATTATGTCTTCTTTTAGAAGATACTTGGCATAAATGCAGAGCTGTGTGTGCCTTTAGGAGTAGATCTGAATGCCATCAGAGTCAAAGAACAGTTACTTGTCCTCAGCACTGAGCTTTAAGACAGGACATTTCAAAGTTCAGTAAAACATAGTATTCCTTTGCTTTGAGAACAACATGGAAATTAAGCAAGAAATGTAGCAGTTGCAATGCATATTTTTCTGTTATAAATATGGTATGTATTTAAAATATATAAATATATGGTATTTGTGTTATATAAATAGATAAAATAAATATAAATATATACATATATGAAAATAAAATTGTATACATGTATCTAATATATAAATGCTCTGTGTAAACATATAAAATCAATCCCGTGGAGAAGTCTCTACGGTCAGTTTTACCTCACATTTTCTTTACAAAAGCAGTTGCCCATTTAAACAAAGTACCAAGCAGTTTCCTAAATCCTGCCACTCCTGATTATGGATTGCTGCATGACATAATAATAATAATAATAGTAAACTTACATTTTCTCTTTCCGCTTGCTAATTGGAGATATTTCAGGTATGTAAGTTACACGACTATTGTAAGATTACTAATATTATAGCTGTTCTATTAAAATGCTAAGTTGGCTGCAAACTGGAGAAAAATGACTTTTTCTTCTGCTTTTTTTTCTTCTTTACTTTTTGTTTAATTAGTAATTTTTCCTTAGCAGGGGCTAAAAAGAGTCCAGTTCCCTTACTCTTCAGAAAAGAATATAATAGCCAAATGTTAGATTGTTGAGTTCATAGAAAAGTGTTTTAAACCCTGTTGTGACTGTTCCCCTTTTCGAAGATGTCCAATCTGAGTGTGGGATTTACTCCACTGAACATGTCGCCATTATCCATGAATTCGTTCTAATGTTATTTTGCAGAGTGCTCAAACCAGCAATTTCTTCTGATCTAGTGTTGATATTACTATCAGTTTAATAAGTTTCTCACAATACATTGACTTATAGTGTCCTTTATTGGCAGATAGAAATACAGTTTGAAAATAAGCATTTTTTTCCTGTTTTTCTCTGTTTTCAGTTTTGAGGAATGCATTTTCACATAGCCTGTATGTATAAAACTCCAGTTCTAAAGTCAAAGAAAACAAATAATATAATACATTCCTGCTGAAATACAGCAAAAAATTTGTACTTATAAGGTATCATTTTCACAATGCTCTAAAGTCCAGTGGCTAGAGATATGAATATAAACAGTTTTCTATTAAAAAAAAAACCAAAAATGCAACACAAAAAAGCCAAACATCACCCTCCCCATCAACCTGGGAGTGGGATTAATCTATGTTAATTTCAGTCATATGTAAATTTAGTATGTATTCTAAGCTAAATACCAATCATTCTTCAACAGCCAATGGAGATACAAAACCAGAGATATCTAACACAGATGTGATGAATCATTTGCTGCAAACATTTCGTTTCTGCATTGGTTATACAGGTATGCTGTAACATGGGGTTGAATTGCCTGAACATCATTGTCTAGTGTCACTCGACATACATGAAGGTGTTATAGATATCTGCATAAGATCATTAGATACGGGAGTTGGACAGCAGAGGCCTTTTGCATTGGTGGCCAAGGGAAATCAAGGGGCACCTGGAGGCCAGATGATGTACCCCACCATAATTTAAATGGCACTATATAAGCTGTGTGTACATCACTGAATCCCTTGGATGGGCTTAGTTGGATGGACTTAGGACGTAGCTGCCATTACTCAAAGCTGGTGGGATGAATCCCATGACTGGATTGTGGCTATCAATGGGAACAGGCTGTTCTGAACGGAGGGGCGAGGAAGGAGGCACAGAGGTATTGCCCTCTACATCAAGAAATGATTAGAGTGTGAAGAGCTGTCTCAGAAGAATAGCCATGAGCAGGTTGAAAGCTTATGGGTAAGAATTAGAGACCAAGGCAACAAAGGGAACTTTGTGATTGGCTGCCTGATCAAGAGGAGCCTATTGATGAAGCCTTCTTACTCCAGCTACAGGAGGCATCACACTCACAGGCTCTTGTCCTGCTGGGGGACTTCAACCACCCCAACATCTGCTGGAAAAGTAGCACAGCGAGCTGTAGACAATCCAGGAGACTCCTGGAGTGCATTGAGGATAACTTCTTAAGCCAGGGAATAGACAGACCTACCAGAGGGGATGCGATACTGGACCTGTTGGTCACCAACGCAAGTAGGCTAATTGGTGATGTGACCATTGGAGGCAGCCTGGGCTGCAGTGATCATGCACTGGTGGAGTTTGCAGTCCTGAGGGGTACAGGTCAGATGAAAAGTATAGTCAGGACCCTGAATTTTAGGAAAGCAAACTTCCAGCTGTTCAAGGATTTAGTCAATAGGACCCCTGGGAAACTGCCCTCAGTGAAAAGGGAGCAGAACAGAGCTGGCAGATCTTTAAGGATGCTTTCCATAGAGCACAAGAGCTCTTGATCCCCAGGTGTAAGAAATGAGGCAAGGAAGGCAAGAGACTGGCATGGATGAGTTGAGACCTGAAGGTCAAACTAAAGGGCAAGAAGGAAATGCACAGGCAGTGGAAGGAGGGACAGGTATACTGGGAAGAGTACAGGGACACTGCCCAGTTGTGTAAGGATGGGATCAGGAAGGCCAAGGCGAGGCTGCAGCTGAATTTGGCAAGGGACGCAAAGAGTAAGAGCTTCTACAGATATGTCAGCCAGAAAAGGAAGGTCAAAGAAAGCGTACCCTCCCTGAGAAGCAAGACTGGCAAACTGGTAACAACAGATGAAGAAAAGGCTGAGGTACTCAACAACTTTTTTGCCTCGGTCTTCACTGGCAATCTCTCTACCCACACATCTCAAATGGATGGACCACAAGGCAGGAACTGGGGGAGCAAAGTTCCTCCCACTATAAGAGAAGATCGGGTTTGTGACCACCAGAGGAACCTGAACATACCTAAGTCTATGGGACCCGATGAGATGCATCCCAGAGTCCTGAGGGAACTGGCTGATGTAGTTGCCAAGCCACTCTCCATGATATTTGAAAAGTCATGGCAGTCAGGTGAAGGCCCCGGTGACTGGAAAAAGGGAAACATTGCACCCATTTTTAAAAAGGGTAGAAAGGAGGACCCTGGGAACTACCGACCTGTCAGCCTCACCTCTGTGCCTGGGAAGATCATAGAACAGATCCTTCTTGAAGCTATGTTAAGGCAAATGGAGGACAGGGAGGTGATTCGAGACAGCCAGCATGGCTTCACCAAGGGCAAGTCCAGCCTGACCAACCTAGTGGCCTTCTATGATGGAGTGACTGCATCCGTGGACAAGGGAAGAGCTATGGATGTCATCTATCTGGACTTCTGCAAGGCCTTTGACATGGTCCGCCACAATATCCTTCTCTCTAAATTGGAGAGAGATGGATTTGATGGGTGGACCATTTGGTGGATGAGGAATTGGCTGGATGGTTGCATCCAGAGGGTAGTGGTCAATGGCTCAATGTCCGGATGGAGAACAGTGACAAGTGGTGTCCCTCAGGGGTCCGTACTGGGGCCAGTACTGTTTAATATCTTCATCAATGACACAGACAGCAGGATCCAG
Source organism: Nipponia nippon (assembly GCF_047370975.1). Taxonomy (NCBI): domain Eukaryota; kingdom Metazoa; phylum Chordata; class Aves; order Pelecaniformes; family Threskiornithidae; genus Nipponia; species Nipponia nippon. The sequence goes on from NW_028262336.1 coordinate 78,347,926, forward strand.
TGCACCCTCAACAAGTTTGCAGATGACACCAAGCTGAGTGGTGCAGCCGACACGCCTGAGGGATGGGATGCCATCCAGAGGGACCTGGACAGGCTGGAGAGGTGGGCCTGTGTGAACATCATGAGGTTCAACAAGGCCAAGTGAAGGGACCTGCACCTGGGTCAGCGCAAGTCCCAGTATCAATACAGGCTAGGGGATGAATGGATTGAGAGCAGCCCTGTGGATAAGGACTTGGGTGTACTGGTGGATGAAAAGCTGGACATAAGCTGGCAATGTGCACGTACAGCCCAGAAAGCCAACCGTATCCTGGGCTGCATCAAAAGAAGCATGGCCCTCAGGTTGAGGTAGGTGATTCTCCCCCTTCTACTCCACTCTGGTGAGACCCCACCTGCAGTACTGTGTTCAACTCTGGAGGCCTCAGCACAGGAAAGATATGGACCTGTTGGAATGGGTACAAAGGCGGGCCATAAACATCATCAGAGGGATAGAACACTTCTCCTAAGAGGAAAGGCTGAGAAAGTTGGGGTTATTCAGCCTGGAGAAGAGAAGGCTCCAGGGAGACCTTATTGCATCCTTTCAGAACTTAAAGGGGGCTTATAAGAAAGATGAGGACAGACTTTTTAGTAGGACCTGTTGTGATAGGACAACTAAATGGTTTCATACTAAAAGAGCGTAGATTTAGATTGGATATAAGGAAGAAATTTTTTTACGATGAAGGTGCTGAAACACTGGCACAGGTTGCCCAGAGAGGTGGTAGATGTCCCATCCCTGGAAACATTCAAGGTCAGGTTGGACGGGGCTCTGAGCCACCTGATCTACTTGAGGATGTTCCTGCTCATTGCAAGGGGGATTGAACTAGATGTTCTTCAAAGGTCCCTTCCAACTGAAACCATTCTATGATTCTATGACTTAAACACAAATATAAGATACCTCCATATATGTGTCTATATGGTGGTATGAACCTATGCTCCCATTACATCTGTAGAGATTACATCTCGTTAATACAGCAGGTAGAAACCAAAGAGCTTTTCAGTTTTTCACACCTTGTATCCACTTTAAGATGAGATGGATAGCTGTCTAGTGAACATTTAATGGGTGTATTTGGAGCTTAACTCAGTTGCTGAAACGAAAGTCTTGAGTTCCATTTGAGACACTCTAAGGGATCTTGCCTGGCTTTCATCTTCCAGTCCAGAATGGCATAAAGCTCCCTTCCACAGATCTGGTTCATATCTGCTTTAATGGTACTTGTTACCTGTGTTGAAGCAAACAGATCCAAGACCTGCATGGACTACAAGGGGGTTAAGATAATACTTGACATTATTGTAGACTCCTAAATGCAGACATGTTGCTCTGGAAAGCAGCACGACCCCCACCTTCATGACAGCTAACATAAAGCAGGATGAATCTACCCTTAGTTTTAAAATCATCATTTATACATGGAATATGCAGAGTGTTTCACTATAGCCTATTAAATAGGACTAGTTATGGGAGTGAAATGATATGAATAACAGTCATTACTATTACATTACCTATGAGATGGATAGCATTTTCAGAATTCTAGTTTAAGAATTGTCACATGTTTTCTCCGTAACATATGTTATAAAGAAAAAGTTTTATTTTGGAGTTTCTGGCAATGGTATGGAATTGCTCAGATCTTTTGTGTTTAAGAACATGTGAAGCATTCTTAACAGTTTTAGATTGATCAAGGTTAGAATGAAAGATCAACAGTGAAAAATGAAAAATAATTGAAATAATAAAACAAAACCCAAATCTCAAAGCTTCACACTCTTCTATTCACTTAAGGCAAACAAGTAAAATTCATTTTCCCTTGACTTAAACAAATTGTCTGTATATATATATTAAAAAAAAAAACAAACCAAACCAAAACAAAAAAAACCAAAAAAACCACAGGGGCATGGGCATTATACATAATAAATGTTGTGTGTGTTAAAGCATAGGATTTTTTTCTATTCCTATACAAATATAAAACTGCTGTTTCTATTTTTCCATGACTGATTCAGTCAGTTACAGATATGAATCTGAATGAAATGTTCTTTTGCAGATTTTTAACAGAAACTAATAATTTCAAAAACAATAGGTCTAACAATAAATAACAATGTAATTTTCTTAGAACGCCACAATATTCTCCTACATTTGTCATGTCATGTAAGTAGAAGAGGCAGGCTAGCAACGATGATTTAAAATTACAGTTTGTTTCCAACTGTGTCTTCACAGTGACTCAGTGGTGAAGAGATCCTCCCTCTCATTTTCTCTGCCATGACAGGCCAGGAGTCCACTGTCAGATAAAATAACAATGTGAGTGATACTGACTGACAGAAAACACTAAGGCAACCTAGGAAAATTATAATTATGCTTCATGTTTAAACACTAGCTGAAAAAAGGAAAAAAAATCCAAACCCCAAGCAACCACATTGGATTTTTGGCTTACATAGTCATCTCATTCACAGAACTGAAAAACCGAAAAACTTTAAGAGATGTCAAACAAAATCGTAAAAATCATTAATTGTTAAGAAAAAAATAATAAAAATTTTTAAAAAGTCAAACACGTATTTTTAGTCTGATTCCCCTGGAATTCTTTATCGTTTTTTACAGGAAAGTCTACAATGCACTGAGTCACCACAACTGCCTCTAACTAAAGTACCTGTTCCCAGTCTTTTATTTAATAGCCTGCAGTGTGTCATCAAAATGATAGTTCTTAAAAGGCACAGTGTTATTTGAAATTATCTTACAACACTATTACTTAAAAAGCAAATAAGTTACAAAATAATTACCTGTGAAAAAATGTCTTTGTCTATAGTAGTGCCAGGCTACATTTGCCTCCTACAGTATGATAGTCTCAAGATTTGGTTCAAAACAGTCTTATTAATACCTTTGTAGAATTTTAGAACATTGGGTGTATTTATGTTCCTATCTGACCTTTTGCATAAACAAAAAAAAAAAGAAAGAAAAAAAAAAGAAAAAAATAGAAAGAAAACCCAAACTTTAATATTTGAAGATTTCAAGTATTAAATACAGCATACTTGGTTCAACTGTTATTTTACATCATTAATAATTGTACTTTGAATTTGTTCAAATGAAGGTTCTATGCACTCATTCTTGAAATTATAACTGAAATTATGATATATCAGAAAAATCTTAGACTACGTCACATATCAAAATAATAGCTGGATAATAAGGATAATTGGAAGGTTGAATTGAACTTTGGTTGCTTCCATCTGCAATAGACCTGATTCATAGATGTGCTTCAAAGATCTTGCTGAAGAGGTCAAATGTAAATATGTACTGGTAAAGCACTAATAATCTGTAAATTTGTGTATGTTCTGAAGAATTAATTCAGCTTGTATTGGGGGCCCACCTTAAGAACCTCCTTATCAATATTTTACATCTACCAAAAACAGCAATACAACTTTATAAAATTTACTGAAATGGCAATGAAAGGAAGCAGATGCCTTTGAAGACCTATAAAGTAAAGCTCAGTCTGTCCAATGTATTGAGGCCCTCCCTTCACTGGCTCTATGAGATATCTTCAGAAAACATAGGACATTTGCCTCACTGAAAATTTGGGAAAGTAGAAAAGAAATGTTAGACACCTCCATCTCCTTGAGAACAATAAGACAGGCTCTTAGTAGAAGATACGGCCATGTGCAGCTCTTCAGGAGACCTGAATAAGTACTAGTGGATAATATTCACCTCTATAGGTTAATCTTGAATTTAGGATTCCTGATTAAATCTCTGAATAAAGGATGCTTATCTCTATTGCCTTTGCTAAGATTAAGAGTGATTAAGTTCTTAACTGGAACCTGACTTAAAAATTTAAAATTAAACCAGATGGATCTAAAGCATATTTTGATTAATATAACTGATTCTTTGTAGGTTACTTTATAGATCCCTTAAAGCTAGGTTAATAGTGCTTCTTTTGTATTTTCTTCATATGTATTTATTTCATTTATAAATTACTACCTTCCTGAATTTAACCAGTGTTTTTCAGCTAAGCACATACTATCAAAACAGTGTTTAGAGGATTCCGAAAATATTCATTTGATGGCTGTCAAACAAACGTCTTCTTAAAATGCATCCCAGACATAATCACCCAAGTAAAAAGAGTCCCACCAATAACAGGGCAAAGCATAAAGTTAGAGCGGATTGGGTACAACACAAGTACGGTGCAGGCTTGAGAATAATCTGTACTATAAACAACCCATAGTTTAATTAATAATACTGAGAGACCATCATACGTATGTTCTATAGAAAATCTAACTTTGATTTAGCATTGCTGCTATTTACTCTACTTCCTTCTTCTTTCAAAGATTAAAAGGAATTTCTGAAGGCTTTTTTCATTTCTCACACATTCTGCACAAGTTTTAAGACTGAATAGATGGCACTAACCTGACTACTTATCAATATTTATACTTTGATGACGACAAAGACTAATGGCATGGATCTCAGTGCTAGGGCTTTTAAGCCTGAAAACCATGAACTCTGGACAGAAGTTTTAAATCTTGTGTAGCTATCAGGAGCTGTTTCTGACTATCCTTCCAGAAAAAGCAGAATCAAACCCCAAAAACTTGTCAGATAGCTGTTCAGATTGCCCTAAAATAAAAATTTTGGCTATGTTTAGCTAGCCAAACAGCTCATCAGACACAGCTGGGTGTGAATTAGTTAGACAAACATAGATATCTCTGCCATCTGAGGTATTGCAGGGTATCCTGGCCTCTGGCTGCCACCCTAGGGGTATGAGTTGTCCATCGATCTTACATGAAATCTGCTAGCACTGTGTGAATAATTCAGCTAGTCTGAAATATCTCACATGGTATCAAGTATTTAGGCAGATAAACCAAGCTCACCTAGTTATTTTGGTTAGGTCTGCATGAAGTCTAAAGGGAACTTGAACATCTAGTTTAGGTATTCTGATTTTAGACACCACTGTCTGCATGAAAGACATAGGCACTTTTTTGGAAGGATTGGTTCAGCTGGATGAAAATAAAGTGCTTAAATCAGGAAAACTGGATTGATTTGCCCATCACTTCTGTCTGGCACTAATCTTTTATAAGGTGACTGCTTTTTTTCTTCCTGCTTTAGTTAAATAAGACTTATTCAGAATTCAAAACAGACTTGGATTTAAGCCTTGAATCTGAACACACATCACCTTTGATTAATTTCAGATCTTCATCAGCTAGCTCAAGCTAAACTTTGGATATACTTTTTCTCAAAGAAAATATTAAAAAAAAAGTTGAAGAAGAAAGAAAACCAAACCAAACACCCCACACCCTACTTCTTACAAAATAAGCCCCAAATTCGTTGGTAATACTATGAGTCATCTTTGTGATGGAAAGAAAATAAATAATTTGAAAGTGAAATAAAATAATTAAGAATTTAAAATATTGCTGGAACTTTGGCCTCAATGAATAATTAAGTTTCTTTTACAGAAGCGTTTCAGTAAGTGGAGTATAAATGAAGTTTTTCTTCTTTTCCTTTTCTTTCTTGTTTTTTTTCCTTGACAACAGACTTGGATTCTTAATCAATGATGAAATTGGTTTATGAGTATTAAACATGATAACAGATATTTTCCAGACTTCAAAAGGTTGGATATAAAATTATACATTTGACATTGTATTACATTCAAAATAATGAGAAAAAAAATCCTTCAGGAATACAAAACATATTACTGGAAAAAAAATAAATTGCAAATTCCAACCATATGGCTATTGCAAAAGAGGTTCTTGTTCTTTTCCCTACTATATCAGATAAATTAGTCTTGTTAATTTATTTTTGGCAAATAAAAAGATAAAGAGGATCTTCTAAGAAACAAAGATGCTAAAAAAATGAATAATTTATAAATACCATGCCACATTGAAATATGAAGTTCTCTACAGACTATGCATTGAAATAAAGAAATAACTGCAATTAAAATAATTTGTAGCAAAACAAACAAACAAACAAACAAACAAACAAAAACTCAACAAAAACAAACCACCAAAACCCAAACCTTTTTTGACAGCTTTTATAGACAGGCACATATATCCCTATCTTTCCTTTTTTTGTGAAAATATTTTTAAATCAAATGCATGAAGAATACTATATATCTTATAAATCCTCCTCAAATAATACAAAGCTAACATTTCATGTGATTGGTATGAACTCAGGTTGTGCAAATGGTCATCTATGGTGGTTCAGATAACAGACAGTAATTCTTTAAGAAGCTATGAAATTATTTTTGTTGTTCATTTCTCTGTTCTCCTCAGGGGGAGGGTCTTATCAGCATTAAAAAAAGTTTCTATCATGCACTATTTTAATGAAGATCAGTATTTCTTAAATCCCCCGACAGTGTAGCAGGTAGCATAACAAAAAGAATTAAAGATACCAGAAGCAGGGTAAGCAAGGTACAAGTGATCGCTGGGAGCATAAAATGAGTAGTGATTATGTGAAATGAAAAAGCTTACCATTAATAATATTTTGTTAGTCTGAACAATAATATGCTATTATAATCCCTAAACTAAGCATATGATTAGGAAAACAAATCCAGAAATTCCTATTATATTAAATTGGATTTTTTTTTTTTTATAAACCTTGGATGGATTAAATATATTGTAGAGTCAATGGAGTTTATATATTAAGTTTTTTCTTGCACCCTCTCCAGGTTCTATACTTATTCTTCCAGGTTCTATTACTGGTAAATGAGCAGTTGCCTACAAAGAAGAGAACTGCCTACAAAGATATTATGCATGCAGGACACTTGTGTTTACAACACACTTTTCCTAATAATTTTCTAGACTTTCCAGAACTGTTCAATAGTATCAGAGCATTAAACTCTTGTCAGTTATGTTCATGAGAGAGTTCACAACCAGCCACACAGACTGACCTTACTTCAGCTATCTTCTTTTAGTTGCATACTTAAAGATTTTTAAATCAATAAAACATATTTAAACATATTTCAACAGTAGTGCAGGGGTTTGCAACACTTTTATCTTCTAATTCTAAATAAAAAAAAAAGTGCAGTGCATTCCTAAAGTTTCTCCAAGGCTCTGTGAAGATGCATCTCAGCCTTATTTAAGAAAAAATAAAAACAAAACTAATATTTTTTTAAAAAATTTCCTAGCAAACATCCAGCAATTTATCCATCAGTAAGAACATTCAGATTTTTTTCCCTTTTTAAATAATTTTATACAATATTTTTAACAATTCTTCTAACATACAGAAATTTTTATGTGATTTTTCAGATGTTGCAACATTTTGAGTTGCATTTCCAATAAATTTGATGGATGTTCTGTTGTTTTTCTGTTGCCACATTCCTTTCATATAGGAAAACTGAAAATCATTCATGGTATTAAACTACGACTATATCGTACTGCTTAGCCTGCTGAAACAAACACAGGCTACAATGTGGATATATATAAATGAAGAAAAGCAACAGAAATCATAACAAGAAAGATGTTTAGCTATAGTGTGATTCAGAGGTGTATCATGGGGCTAGGTTCACCGGTTCGTTCAGGCTATATTATACTTTAAATCTGACTCAAAGCATTGTACCTTTAAATCTTAATAAGATGGAATTAATCACAGGTTATTATATCATTGGTGCAAAACAACAGAGAAATAAAAATGAATAACTGTAAATGTTCTTTGGATGTGAATAGCTTTCCAAAACAAATTAATATATTATTTGTATTGCATCATGTTACCATGTTAAATAAATAGAAAACAAATTCTGAAGGGCACCTAACAGTGAGAAAGTCAATATATGACTTTTAGATGACGTTGGAAACAATGAAATACATTCTGGACTATTGTTCACTTGTCAGTGGGCTTTTGTTCTAGTTTTGTAGTGTTTTAACTTGTACTATACTGGCTAAATGTGTTTTTACTTTATCTCTTATTGAGGGAAGTTTTGCAGGAGGAGCTGTGGGAAATGATCAAACATTTTCCCCAGTCCTTGGGTCAATTAAGGTCTTGTTTAACTCATTTGATATGTTTCTAGCACACCTCCAGACTATTATTTAATATTGCCCAAAACCACAAGGAAAATCATTTGGACTCAACTCTCTTCCAGCTTCTGGAGAAAGGATGTCCCCTTAGGTTTTTCAGAGAACAACAAAGACACACAAAATGATTGGTATCTACCAATGCTCAGGAGTGAGTCCATTAGGAGCACAGTTTGTCTCTTCACCTGAGACTAGAATAAAACCTTGCATCTAAGAAGAAAAAAAAAAAGAAGTTCCCCCCTACTCAAAATATTAAATTTAACTTATTTACATCTGAAATAATTTAAAGTTTATCTGAAGTCAAATGTGAGATAAACAACTCAACACCTCTCCTTCCTTTTCCTTGGCAGAAGAGTTTGCTGATGTACATCCATCTGAAACACTGAACGAACCTCACTTTAATGATTTCAAGAAAAAAAAAAAAAAAAAAAAAAAAAGAAAAAAAGGGAAAAAAAACCCCACCATTAATCAAGTTATTTAAAACACTGAATTAGATTGAGCTGGACATTTTAAAAATTAATACCATTTCTAATTTCTCTTTGTTGCTAAAATTCCACATACTACTTTTTGATTTTCATCATGATTTTTTTTTTAACATTTCTCAATGCAAAGTATATCAAGTGAGTGGGATCATAATTCAACCTCACACCACTTGTGAGGTCTTTTGTTCTGTAGAGGCAATTTACGTTAAATTTGCAATCTGATTTAAAACTTCACATAAGCCTTTATCCACTGTCAGTCAAAGCAGCTTCACTAAATTAGATATGTAACATCTTAAAATTTAATAGTGTTACTTTCTGACATTATTTGGATATAAAACATATTAGGATGGCACTGTTTAAGAAAATACCATTACAAGAGAACCAATTTCTATTTCTTATAACTGGTATCGGTTGTAGAGGTACCATAAACTTCCTGTAACTTTATTGCTTTTCAAGTATGCTAAAGTTGTGTCCACACCATACTGCTTACCACACTTTAAGTTTATCCACATGGAAGGTGAATTTTCTACTTTTCACATACTTTTTTGACGTAGTTGATACGCACAGTGATATACTAAGCCCAACCAGTTAGTGTTACGTCCACCACGCAGCAGAAAATGAAACTATTAGACTCTTTCAGCTTATCTAATTTCTTTCTCTGTCATTTTTACAGTATCCTTTATTTTCAGTATATAATTATCTTTTTTATCTTCTAGAACCTGATACATTATTTGAATCCTTAATAATGTAGTACTCCTGTTTAATTTTTAACCTTTTCCTGACACTTCTTACTACTTATATTTGTGCCTCATTCTTGTGCTAGCACAGTAAATCCATCATAAATGTGCTGGCTCCTCGTAGCATTGAAGAAATTATGCCCTGTTGTATGCTTTTGTAGGACACATTAATAACAGTTCTTCAGTGCTCTTCTGGTGAGTTATCAAGTCTCACTTATGAAGTTATATCCCTTGGAAGAAGTGCTCTTTTTAAAACCTGTTCTTTGAATTGCTAGAGTACTGTTCAGCTGTTCAATGAGAGAAAATTGCAATGTACCTCCAAGTCAGTAAGAAAGTTTCAGAGATAAAGTTTTAGAAAAATTCTAAAAATAAGTCTAGGAATGCGAAAATATAAGTCAGAAGGAAAGGATGAGGGAAAATAAAAGTTTTTATTTCCTTTACTTTTGTCTCCTATTATTGACTTCTATGTACCCACAACATGACAGTGCCTTCTTCCCCTTCCCACACAGAACCATGTGGCAGTTTGACATTCCTACCTGCATACTAAGACTTTTGAAAAGAATCGGATCACCAGTTTCAGAACAAAAGTTGAAGAGGAGCAATATATTGTTATATAGAGACAAAACACTGTTTACCTGCTTAAATGTGGATGCCCCATCACTGGAAGTGTTCAAGGTCAGGTTGGTTTTGAGCAAACTGGTCAGGTGAAAGATGTCCCTTCTCATGACAGGGGAGTTGGAACTCGATGATCTTTCAAGGTCTCTTCCAACCCAAACCATTCTCTGATCCAATGATTCAATGATTCCATGATTCTATGTTTACCCTGGATTAGCAAAAAAAAAAAGAAAACACTGAACCCCAAGAACACTGAGTAAATGAATCCCACCTTATATGGAAAATTTGTAAACCTCTTTCTAATGATAAGTTTAATTTGTGATGCCGAAGATAAATCATGTTTTTCCAAGCTGGCAGTGTCTTTTAATTTAAAATATCAATAACAAACAATGTTCTTGTCGTGGTTTAACCCCAGCCAGCAACTAAGCACCACACAGCCGCTCACTCACTCCCCCCCGGTGGGATGGGGGAGAGAATCGGAAGAGTAAAAGTGAGAAAACTCATGGGTTGAGATAAAGACAGTTTAATGGGTAAAGCAAAAGCCGTGCGCACAAGCAAAGCAAAGCAAGGAATTCATTCACTACTTCCCATCGGCAGGCAGGTGTTCAGCCATCCCCTGGAAAGCAGGGCTCCATCACGCGTAACGGTTACTTGGGAAGACAAACGCCATCACTCTAAACGTGTCCCCCCCCTTCCTTCTTCTTCCCCCAGCTTATATACTGAGCATGACGTCATATGGTATGGAATAGCCCTTTGGCCAGTCTGGGTCAGCTGTCCTAGCTATGCTCCCTCCCAGCTTCTTGTGCACCTGGCAGAGCACAAGAAGCTGAAAAGTCCTTGACTAGTGTAAACTCTGCTCAGCAAGAACCAGAACATCAGCGTGTTATCAACATTATTCTCATCCTAAATCCAAAACACAGCGCTCTACCAGCTACTAAGAAGAAAACTAACTTTATCCCAGCTGAAACCAGGACAGTTCTGAAATTGTAAACCTGAATGTCTTTATCAGAAATCCATTTCTCATGACAAAAAATAATTCTTGTAAAAAACCCCAACCAACTAGACCACACCCCCCATGCTAAAAATGGAAAATTCCATTGGTAATTTGTGAATATCTTTACCTATTAATTAATTTCAGGATATACTGTCAATGTGTCATGGATGAGTGATTAAGCTGTTTAAAAAATCACCATCAAAGATATTTGCAAATAATGATTTTAATAGAAATCTATAAACGTGTGATTTAACAGAGTTTGATGGCAAGGTTCACTCTATTACTTATTAAATGAATGGAATATATATATACAAAAAGAAAGAAAGAAAGCTGAGTTTGAAGAAAATACAAGGAGGAAAAGGAGGATTATATATGTTTAACAACAGTTTAAGGTTTGTTTGCAGCAAGGAGAGAATCACAAAATTTACCAATAACTAATCATTAATTAATCTAACATCTACAAAGGGATTAAATGAGGTTTACTACAATGTTTATATCACACATGCACAAAAGGCCTAAATACTTATTATATGCACAGTCAAAGGTACCAACAAAAAATCCCCTCGGTTTAGTGAAATACTCACTTTAAATGTCTCAACGGGCAAGGGTCAAACCTCAAGGAGCAAGGAGTGCCGAAGATCAGGCGAGGGTTGAATCTCGAGGAGCAAGGAGCACAAGAGATCAGCTCAAGTTTGCTGCTATGAGAGGCATCCCACTCAGAGGGAGATTCTGGTGCAGCCCACTGCGGTCCAGGAGAGCTCAAAGGGTCTCAACTTGGCATCACTGTTTATAGGGTCATGAGATGATTCACTTTAGGCATCAGTAAATTTCCCTTCTACTTTCATAGCCTGTGTTGGAGATTACTAAAGTTCTCAAAAATTCCAGTGATGCTGGTACAAGATCTTCCTGAGTTACAGCCTAGATAAGATAGACCCCAAGGCTGCCAGGTGGCGACTAGTACAGACGAAAAATATGTTCCAAGGTTGTGAGGGCTGCCTCCCTAGTACAGACAGTACTGCTCCCACCTTAGACATGTAAGAGTTTTGATACGGTCAAGGGATGCTTAACTGCCAAACTTGTTACACAAAGGCCAACTTTTGACGCTAGTTACTGAGATTGTAAAGCAGCTTTGCTTCCAGTGCTCTGCTCACAAAAAGTAAAGGGGTGTGTGGGGGAATGCACCACCACACAATGTGAAAGGGACAGAAAGTTTGAATAAAGCGGTCTATTTAAAACTGACATAAAATGCTTAAATTTCCAGTTTACTTTTTTATTTTTTAACCTGCAATTACATCTCTCTTTCACTTCCCTTTTTTTTTTGCCTTAGTTCTCATATGCATGCCTGTTCATCATAAATGGCCATGATTATTTTTACAGGGTGATGCTGCTATCTACTTCACTAATTCTGAGTTCAATCCAGTGAGAATAAAAGACCTGCAAGGAACATGTACAGTTTCATCCTCAGAATGTGAATTTCTTATAACTAGGAAATAGTAGTTAATTCTCTTAGAACTTTTCCTTTTTTTCTGGCCTCCACATTACTCAACTTTACCTCAAAGACTTGAGCAACATCATAATTGATTTGCTTTGAGATGTCTTAATGCAAAAGTTTTTCCATAGAGTTATCGATCTAAGAAAACATAAAGGACAGTTTCGGTTATTTTTAAGGTATCTTTAAAGGTCCAAGTTAGCCTGGAGGTATTATTTTGCCAAAAGCAAGACAGGTATAAAAGACATGGTTGAGGGCCCTGAGGTCTTCCATATCAACTACATGACTGAACCAGCACAAGTAAAATATTACCAGCACAGTTCCAGTAGTACTATAAGAAATAACCACTGTGCTTGTCATATGTCTATGCCATAATCCAGAATGGGTAGCACTGTGGAATTTTGGAGCAGCCCCAGATGTGATACATGAAAGAGTCAGAGACACAAAACTAAGGAGAACAGAAATTACACCAAACTGATACTCAGCTACTTTGGTTGATTTTTCATACCCTCTGTCGAAGACTGTTATGGAACCAGAATTGTCTCGACATTGCCGTTCTGCCACCATCTTCTGGCTTCGACATCCAGCCCCTGGCGAAACCACCACAGGATGCCCACGCGGAGACCAGGGCATGAAAGGCGAGGCCGTGAACTGCACGTACGCCTGCGCAGAGACCAGGGTGCGAAAAGCAGAAGCGCAAACTGCATGTACACAGACCCATTCTGCGCATGTGCATGGCCCTATAAAAGGACTGCGTGCGCCTTTTGAGGCCCTCTCTTTTTCTTCTCCTCCTACCCTGTGCACTCCGTGGAAGCTGCTCATGCGGACACAGAGGCTGGACCTCCCTCTCTTTTTCTTCTCCTCCTATCCCGCACACTCCTTGGAAGCTGCTGCTGCAGACACAGAGGCTGGACCTTTGATCGACGGGATAACGCCGGACTCGGAGTGGTGGTAGCTAGTTCCCCTACATGGCCCTCTTCTCACCCGCCTGAGCACGCTCTTTCTCTCTTTTGTCTCTCGCCTACTCTTTTGCTTGTTTTTTTTCTTTCTCTCCCTCTCTTCCCCCACCCCCTGTCTCCCTACCCGGTCCTCACCCCTTCGTTCACTGAAATAAAGTCAAAAGGTTGTTCGGCATTTGACCCCATTTGCGTCTTAATCTAGTCCTTGGGATTGTATCAAAACCTCCCCTGACATTGGATCGGGACACCCTCTAAACACAACTTTGTAAATATTTTGCCATCAGTTCTTGCTGAAGAGGGTGCTACTAATGTAGCTAAACCTTTCAAAAACTTGAAACTTATTCTTATTGAATGTGATTACTGGAGGGCTTTAAAACTGATCAGATCAAGCTGAAATAACTTTCATGTTATAAATACTTACAGACTGAAAGGGAAATTCAAACTGTAACTACTCAGCAATTGTAATTTGTGACCAAGGAATGATTTGGCACGGGGAGCAAGAATGCCTAATGAGATGATGAGAGAAGATCTACCACAGCATTGTCTTGTAGCAATTATGGAATATGGATGCTCAGAAGCCAGTTTTGGTAAACAGACCTGGCACTAGGGGATGAACCCAATGCCAGCCTGAGGTGCCTGATGTTGATCCTCAAGTGACTGGTGCTGGAGCAAGTATATATAAAGAATTGGCTTGTGCCATATCTTTGCAGACTCCTTGTAGAGCCGCTTATGGTGGTAGAACTCTGCCCAATGCATTATTCACTAAGTCTTTTTATAGTTAAGCACAAATGTCTGTTTAATCAGCTTCAAGAGGTACAACAAAAATTTCTAAACGAGACTACTGATAACTTTTCATAATACTATAGAGTGGTAAAGAAGGTCCTCTTAGCCTCTGTACAGGCATACATCCAAATACAAGAGCCTGCCTTAGTATACAATTAAATGCTTATTCTTTTGTGAACTTTGATAAAAGTTGTGAAATGTTTTCTCTGTTAATTGATTATATGCACAGGATTTTACGGACTTTCTAAAAAAGCTTGACTTACTGTTTAGCGTTGGATGTCTTCAAGGAATTATTAGGACTGTATACTTCCAATTTTTAGCAATCAACCCAAGATCAGTTGGGTAATTTCTGTCTCCTGAGGTGCTAATTTTTATTTTAAATGCCTGAGAGTGCTCTTTAATTGCTGATAAGCAACCTTCAAAAATGATCCTCCTAGTTTTATAGTTCAGGACTACTTTCTAAGTGAAAACAAGTGTCTCTAAAAGACACTAAATGTGCAAAAAATGGTACAACTTAAAGAAAAAAAATCACAAATATTAGAAATGTCTTCATTACCCTTTTTTCCCAAAAGAATCAAGAACATAATTTTTTATATGATGTGACTCAAGTATTTTCATTTTATATAATGATTTTTTATTATTTTCTTCTTTATCCTTCCATTATCCTTCTTCATTACTTCTATTAAAAAATACAATGCTTAAATATAAGGGTTGATTTGTTATTTTAAATTAGTTGACATTTTAGCATTGTTACAATCAACAGAAATAGTAATAGTAATTGTACTCGTAAGACTAGTAGTAGTAATAGTAAAAATAATAGTAATATTTTAGAACATATATTGTTATATCTGTAATAACTATTTTAGTCATGTCATCAAGATATAAAAAGAAAGACAAGTCAGGTGTTCAAATGTGAGATAATTTCTAGGATAACAAAGTAAGTAAAATATGTTAGAGACACAAGTACCCTGAACGAAAGCTAAAAGATCACTATACCTACAGCATACATCATAATTATGTACTGTCACTATTACCTGAAACAAAATGCCTCATTACCTACAATATCTTTGCATACAAGTATAAATCAAGGACAAAAATAGACATAAGTTCAAACTTCTTTCAGTAGGTAAAAGATATCTTTAATAAGAACGCAGATAATCAGCAGACATAGTTCAGAAAAATTGACCTAGTTCACTGATTTACAGCAGCGGTATATTTCACCTGTTCATTTTTCATTTAAATATCATAGATTTGCTGCAGTAGCAATAAAATAGTTGAATAGGTATGCAAGTCCATGTTCTGTAAAAGCAGTACGTAATCAGCAGTGATTTTCTGAATAAATTATTCTGTTTATCTTTGTGTTAATTGCAGCTCACTTATCCTGGTAGTAAGAAATAATACTTGTAATGAAACATTCCCAAGTGAAATTCATAGAACTCATTGTTAATGATTGAAGACAAAGACAAGACATGTAGAAATTTTGAACATGGAGTTTAAATGCTTGATTTTGTGGAGAAAAATTATGAAATATGAACACGTCCCCTTCCCCCCCACCCCCAAAAAAAAAAGAAATCCAGACCAGGAAAAAATAAGTCCATAGCCTCTTGTAATTCCTACTCTATTGATGATAATGCCAATGTTGGTAGCAGCTCATAGGATTCTTATCATCCCCGAGTGTCATCAGGAGGTCTCAGCAATTCCTCAGCTGACTTTCTGTTTTTCATGAACTTTTTTCAGAGCTTTTTACTCTCAGTTCAGGCAATCTTGACAAAGTGGTCTGGAAGTTCTTTTTCAGCTCTATTAATTTCTTATATTTGACTTGCTATGTTTAACAGTTCTTCGAAATATTTTTTAAGTATTCTGGGCATTGGTGGATAAGATGCTGCACTCCTATTGTTTATATTTTCCTGGTGATCACTTATTACTTACTTGGGTTCTTTTGTTATTTTCATAGCTCCGATCTCAAGTGCAATTGATATTATAAAACAAAACACCCATCCTGCCCACAAAAAAAGACCACTTTTTTTTCCAGTTACAAATGATTTACAAAAAGCAACTGTCTTGTACCACACTCATGCTCAACCAAATTATTTCCACTGCCAAAATCTAGGAAAGAATATGCAAAAAGAAAGTTTTTCCTACACAAAGATGGAAAGACCTTCTATTATTGTCATGGGAAGACTCCTGATTTTCTGCCACAAAAAGGATTTGTTTCTAGTCTTTTTGATGAAAGTTATGTACATATATAAATATATATATATACATGTATATAAACACATTCCATTGATGTATAAAGAAAACCTTTTATTTTGACAGTGCAGATGATGACTTCTCTCACCAGTTTCAGTAACTCTTCTTCCACATCTTTCTGTCTTCGTATCAAGTTTGGAATGATTCAGATATAACGAGGTCAGGGTCTTGTTTTGCCTGAGCTATACGAGTCTGAAACCACTGACTATTTCTGTCATAAAGAAGTTCTGTAGTTGCAGTACTATCAGAGACAAAACAGTTCTGAAGAATCTTTCTAGATCTTCCGGTAGATCACTAATGGAAAGCTGTTTTGAGGGTTTAGGGGTTTTTTTCCATTGTAATAAATGCAGGTGGAGAACTGGGAGGATATGGTTCCAAAATGCCTACAGTAGTTTACTTCCTTCTCTCAAAAAATCTGCTTTTCCTAAAATGACCTTTATAATCTCTTTCACAAAGGCAATTTTCTCTCAGTTCTGAGTCAGTGTCATCAGTTTTTATATTGTTTCAATCGCTAAGAGGAGAAAAAGAGCCACAGCTGAGTAAATTCCCTAAGCTTCTGTGATATTGTCTTTTCGCTGATAAGATCAAATCAAAGAATCAAAGAATGCTCATCAAACCTGGAAAAAACAGCAGAGAATGGCTATGTGACACAAGGGGATGTTTTTTGAAAAGAGACAATGCCTCTCCAACTGCTGTACATTCAAATTGCAACCACACTTCAAGGGTGGTTGACTAGATCAAACACCAGCAGTAGATTACTTGACAAACCACAAGCAACAAATGTAGATTTCTATTTAATGATAATAAATTGATACTTACATATATAGGATACCAGAGTGACTGGTTTTAATTCTTCATATCCAGTTCTCAAGCAAGGCACCTGCACAAGTATTCATTTCTGCTGCACTCTTATAGATACAACCTAAAGGCAGCTCTGTTTATGCTATCAATTATAGGAAGCTTCTGCAGATTCTTGTGCTATTCTCTACATGACCGAGTTACGTATTCCTTGTAAAATGCCTGGAAAATATTACAGCAGAAGGTTCCTAATTTTCAAGATATATATCTTCCTCCAACAGGAGGTTTCTGTTTTTCTTCAGGATATAACTTTCTGATAGTATAATTGATGGCATCATTAACATAATTAAGCTATTCATACTTTGTTACATGGCCATTACTTTTGTTATGCCCTAAAACTAGTTCTTTCAGGGGCTGTACTCCTTTAGTGATCAATAATTGGCCATCTGTGTTTATAGCCCTAGGACCTCTGCTGTCATCCTGTGTTTTTATCCTCTGGACCCCCCATTGAAATATTCAGTCTACATAAATTCTTATTCTAAGGTCATTGTTAGTTCACTCTATTCAGCAACAGTTTCTTGGAATACTATACATGAATATGTATGTAATAGTTCCTCAATTATGTGTTATTAATAGCTAATTATTACAACAATGATTGTCATTATTATGTTTGCTTAAATTCTTTTGATTCTCTTCAGGGTACAATTTTATATTAGAGAATATTAGATAGAGAAAATAATTCTTCCTTGATTGTGAGAAAGATAAATATATAAACTTGACAAATGCCACCCTCCTCAACATGCATTAGTGATCACACTGACCAAAGAAGCTACCTTAAAAGAAAATTCTGCTAATAAGTAAAACTTTACTTTACATCCCAACCACCAAAATTGTAACAAATAGAAATACCAGACACGTAAAACTCCCCAAAATTCCTTGTTGCTTTGTTAGGTACATACATCTTGAGACACTTGTTATTTCTCCAGGAAATGCAGAAAAGGAATACACCCTTCAGGGGCAATCCTTTCTGTTCTTGCATTAAAAATAGGATAAGAAAGATGACTTTTCTATTATATACTTGTGTACTGGGTTTGCATGGCAAGGTTTTGGTAGCAGGGGGTGCTACATGGCTGGCTTCTGTGAGAAGCTGCTAGAAGCTTCCCCCATATCCAATAGAGCCAATGCCAGCTGGCTCCAAGACAGACCCACCACTGGCCAAGGCTGAGCCAATGAGTAATGGTGGTAGCGCCTCTGGGATAACATATTTAAGAAGGGGGGAAAAAACCCACAGCGCAACAGCAGTCAGAGGAAAGGAGTGATTATATGTGAGAGACAACTCTGCAGGAACCAAGATCAGTGAAGAAGGAGGGGGAGGAGGTGTTCCAGGCATCAGAGCAGAGATTCCCCTGCAGTCTGTGGTAATGACCATGGTGAGGCAGATTGTCCCCCTGCAGCCCAAGGAGGTCCACAGTGGAGCAGATATCCACCTGCAGCCTGTGGAGGACCCCACACTGGAGCAGGTGGATGCCTGAAGAAAGCTGTGACCCTGTGGGAAGCCTGTGCTGGAGCAGGCTTCTGGCAGGACCTGTGACCCCGTGAAGACAGGACCCCATGCTGGAGCAGGTTTGCTGGCAGGACTTGTGACACCGTGGGGGACCCATGCTGGAGCAGTCTGTTCCTGAAGGACTCCACCTCATGGAAGGGAGCCATGCTGGAGCAGTTTGTGAAACACTGTAGCCTGTGGGAAGGACTCACATTGGAGAAGTTCGTGGAGGACTGTCTCCTGTGGGAGGGACCCCATGCTGGGGCAGGGGAAGTGTGTGAGGATTCTTCCCCCTGAGGAGGAAGGAGTGGTAGAAACAATGTGTGATGAACTGACCGTAACCCCCATTCCCGCTCAGCAGGGGGAGAAGGTAGAGAAAATCAGGAACAGAATTGAGCCCAGGAAGAAGGGAAGGCTGGAGGGAAGATGTTTTAAGATTTGATTTTATTTCTTATTATCGTACTCTGATTTGATTGGTAATAAATTAAATTAATTTTTCTGAGTGTAGTCTGTTTTGCCCATGGTGGTAATTGCTGAGTGATTTCCTTGTCTTTACCTTGACTCACAAGCCTTTCATTGTATTTTCCCCTGCCTGTCTAGTTGAGGATGGGGAGTGATAGAGCGGCTTGGTGGGCACTTGTTGTCCAGCCAAGGTCAACCCACCACAACTTGGATGAGTCCTGAAATAATTATTCTCCTCCCAACAAAATTTAGACTTTACCAATATGTGAAAGTCCATTATTCTGACTGCTTTCTTGGTTTTTTTTCATTCCTCTACTCCTTTTTTTTTTTTTAAATCTACATAGCTTGTAGCTCCCTGCCCTTACATTCACGGTCTCACATGAGTAGGCATTTTCTTAGCATTCGATAAGATTTCTAGAACACTTAAAAGTCTAAGTTTAAAGTAGTGTAATTGATTGTTATATATTATCAGTCTGGTTTTACGTGGCAAACTTTGCACTTATTAGCCAGATGCTTATATACAGAAAACCACCAAAAAACTAATAAAACAGAAAATTCAGAATGATGGAAGAAAGACAGTAGAATATAAAAGGAAAGTATATGAGGAGAAAAGATGCTATTTCCCGTGCTTCATACATTCTATTATTTGGTAATTAATTTTTCCTTTTGACAACTTGTGAAATTTAAGATGAAATTAACACTGTGGAGATTAAATGGACTTTAATCACAAGGTACTTTAATCACAGATATATGCATTTTTTTAAGAACAACATAACCCTCCTGTCCCACAGGGAAGACAATGGTGTCCAGCAGAAAAAGTCAGCAGTGATCATTACTTTCAATTTGCCCTCTAGAAGGTTCTTGGGAGTTTATGGCTTTCACACTGATTAACAGGTTGTTTAAGTTTAAAGTATGGCTCAACAGGGTTAAGTAAAGTTTGTATGCTAACACAGCTGTCAGCTAGGCCATGTCAACAGTGATACATCTGGCTCCTCTTTCTCTGAATGTCAACCTAATTGTACTGCTAAATTACTGCAGTGTAATTTATACCATGTTTGAATGGAACAGATCTTATTCAAATATTCTCCAGTTCTCTTGACACTTCTCTACTAACAAATCCTCGCATCAGCAGAAAAAGCAGAAATGAAATGGAACAGCCAGTGTCCTCTGTGAATCCTGCTTGGCTGCAGAGCAAAGAGGGTCACTCGTAACTTTTAAGCAACAATGTGGTACTTATACTGCATGGGAATCTTCAGAGTTAACGTTTCAGATTAATCTCACTACTGTATCGGGTCATTTGAATGAAGATGTCAGGAGAAACACTGTTCTCGCCTTCTGAGAAGTACATATTTCCTCAAATGTCTGACTTCATTCCAATAGATATTTTATATCTGTATCTATATACAGATATATATGTACACATATGTATAGACTTGCTATACATAATTATGTAAAGCATAACTCAACTTCATATAATTTTTATTTTATACGTACATATATATGTGCAAATATACACACATCCACGCATGTATCCATAGAAATTGAAGTCCAGAATTACTAGTTCTCGATTCCTTAAATATTTTTTGCTAGTGGGTTGGGTCAGTACTACATTTTCTCTTGAGCTTGAATAATCACTGAGAACTTTTAGTGGTTATGGGAAATCAATAGAATATACTTTTCGTTACATGGGGTATACAGGGGATTAAGTTTCTATTCTTTCCCATAGTTGGTGGGAAGGAGAGACATCAAATGCAACAACAATCCTACTTAATTCTTTAGATATTCACAAATTGAGATGCCATCTGTTTTGCTGTTAGCCTTTGAATTCCTCGAAGTCTGTTGCTCTGCATGCTTAAACATGCTAAATCTGCACGCTACCTAAGGTTATTTGGGATTCATGGAACAAATACTCTCTCACCCAAGGCTTAGAGGGTCTTGATCTGCTAAATATTCTCAGAGCACACAAAAGATATTGCTGTTACTCAGTTCAGCCAAAACCATTGTACTTAAAATAAACTTGTAAGAATGCTTGCTGTTATCTTTTGCAAAAGTATTTAGTACTTAATGAGCAATGACCACAATGGGAAGGGACAGTCTCTTATCCCTCTCCACCAAAGGAGTTTCAAACATTTATTTTGCACTTTTATGAGAGTAACAGGCAAAATATGAAGTGGGGATACAGGGGGCATGATTGGAGGGAAAAAATACAACTGAAGGCTTTCTAATTATGGAATAAAAATACAAAATTCTTAACTGCAGAAAGCCAGAAAGCAAGAGCTAACTCTAGGCTGGTACTATGGAAACAGTAGAAATGTTATTGTTGAAATCCTCGATGTTGTGTGTATACTTTGTCCCATATCTCCTTACTGCAAAATGCACACAAATTTCTTGGGGCGAGGATTGTATTCCAGGAATTTCTTTCCTCTGGTAAGTGTCTTTACTTCTGACTTTCAAAGTTTTTCTGTTTTATACCTAATTTCTGTATATAAAACTCTAGTTTATTATTGGTTCTTTGCAAGTTTAAAAATTGTACTTCACTAAAAAGTAGGGATGATAATGGTGCCTTCTTGTGAACCTAGCCTAATTTATTCTTATGTATAAGAAAATTCCTTGCAAAGGAATGGGCAGCACACCATAATAAATAAAATAATAAGACAAGAATTAGAGAATTCAGAAAACCACCAATCAGATCACAAACTAGTGAAAGTAGGTGCAGTGCAGCTCCATGGAATTTGTTGGAGCTATGTCAGTTCATACTTTTGTACCTTCTTCTCTAAACCTTTACTTCAAGCAGCCTTAATTAAGTTATTCATAAAAACAAATAAATAAAAAACCAACATCCCCACAAACACATTGTCTTCACAACTGTAGAATACTCTCTTTCAGTTTTCTGATAGTAGATAATTTGATTAAATTAAGGCTACTTTCATTGTCACTTGCAATACTTTAAATCTCTCTATGGTACAGTCATAAAATACAGTAGAGTGGACTAGAGTATAGTTTTAATTTTTTTATTTACTTAAACTCAATTTCTAAAGCCTGCAATGAGGCTTATCAGAGCAATATCAGACTTATTCATTTATTTATCTTAATATATTTCCCCTGGAAACTATTTATATGTATACAAATTTACTTTGATTGCATGGAACTACATGTAATACACAGTATATATTATTATAGTTTAGCAGAACTACTTCACTCCAAGCAAAATAAGATAAAATGAGAGTTATTTAATTTACCTGGCTTTCTGCAAATTTGTAATAAGGTAAACAATATCACATCTATAAAAAAAGGCACAACAAAACCCTAAAACACAGATGTTTTAACAAATAAGTATAGGTACAGCGTAACTGCCTATAAATACAAATGAGGAAAGGAAAAGATCCTCGTGTGTCTGAAAGATATAAAAATAACAGCTACACCATGCCCTGGCAGTATGAGAAGAAAAATACTGTTGCAGAACAGTCACTATTTTCTGTTATATACATTCTTTTTTCAACAAATACAATTTTTTTCAGCATATTTTCTAGCAGCCAACATTGAAAGTGAACAGAAGTTCAAAACAGCACTTGTCAGGGCTTGATGCTTTAATCACTGCATATGTTATGTCTGTTTCACAGAGCGGTAAAGTAGCAGCAGATAATTGTGTTGCCCAGGAAAGGCACTGAACCCACCTCCGGCTGATGTAAATGCAAATGGTTGTTGAAAACATGCTGGCTTATGCAGGCTGAGGATCTGGTCTTCAGTATTTTGTGATTTGTGTATAGAAAAATGCAGATATATACTCAAACAAAAGCACATCTCAATAATGCCATTTATTTTTATTTTTCCTATTTGCTTCTGGGGGGAGGTAGGGATAAGGGTAAATAAAAATGTGATCTAAAACCATAATACATAATTTATCTGAGAAATTTGGAAATTCTGTGAGTTAAAATTGAAACCTAAACACTTTTGTCACATTCTATATGCTTTGAAATTAGAATAACTCTTTTAGAAAATTATACTGAGTCTTTCAGAAACAGTCAACTCTGTTGTCTAGGAAACTGTCATGCTGAAATAACGTATTTCTGACTGAGTTAGGTTTGTAATTTTTGAGATTCCTTTTGTGGTTTGTATTCACACATGTCCAAACTGTACAGAAAAGGCTCAGTTAAACATTTTTGAAATTGCTCTTATTGGGATATTAATGAGATTTCACCACTAGTAAAAAGCTGAATGTCTGGTCTGTGAAAATATAGTGTACATTAGTATTGACACTTTTAAAAGTCGATTTTACCCCAAGTATTTACATTTGAATGATTTGATAGGATATATACATTATTGTCCAAATTCTACTTTGTCAAGGCAATATATTGTGTTGGATCTAAAGCAATTGACTCAGTGCCAGGGAGACACATACAAAGAGAAAAAGCAAAGGGGAGAGGGAAGAGACAGTGAAAAGAAAAGAAAAAGAAAAAGAAAAAGAAAAGAAAAGAAAAGAAAAGAAAAGAAAAGAAAAGAAAAGAAAAGAAAAGAAAAGAAAAGAAAAGAAAAGAAAAGAAAAGAAAAGAAAAGAAAAGAAAAGAAAAGAAAAGAAAAGAAAAGAAAAGAAAAGAAAAGAAAGAAAAGAAAAGAAAAGAAAAGAAAAGAAAAGAAAAGAAAAGAAAAGAAAAGAAAAGAAAAGAAAAGAAAAGAAAAGAAAAGAAAAGAAAAGAAAAGAAAAGAAAAGAAAAGAAGAGAAAAGAAAAGAAAAGAAAAGAAAAGAGAAAAGAAAGAAAAGAAAGAAAAGAAAAGAAAAGAAAATGGAAACTAGTAACATAGTCTAAAGTGAGTAACTTAAGATGTTCTAATGGAAGTAAGGTGTTGTATGAACCCCAGAAAATTTTCAAAAAACATTTATAACCTACGAGAAACCTGCTTTGAGATTTCTGTTTTGTCAGCAGATAAAATGAAGTAGGACAATTCTGCCAAAGGCCTGTATGTTCTGTTGGAATATTTCATAACTGAGTATACTCTCCCCCAGAGATTCACAGCTAAGCCTACTTATAGACAGAAACCAGAAAATCTGATCCTGTCTCCTTTGAAGGCTTCCATCTCTATCTGCTTTTACTGAGAAATGTACGTATAATGTATGTAACAAAACAGAGAAAGTTTTATATTTTAACAAGATCATTGTGTTTCCTTTCAAGCAGTGGTTATATGACATCTTAGGTATATGTGAGAAAAAATTAAAAGATGTTTATAGATCAATTTTTACATTGCAACTACTCTAAAATGATGTAGTCTTATGACATCAGTGGCAATGTCTTCTTATCATCAGTACTGTAACTAATTCAGTGAACATTATAGAGAAGTTTTGTTCGCACTACCCAGCTTGCATGCCATGTACTATTTAATTTGGACCTCAGCAAATCAGTAAAATGAATGAAGTGTAGCTATGTATGGAATGCTTCAAACAATATCAGCTCTTTGAGTTCTTTGTGTAGGTGATTTGCATCACAATTCTAATAAGTTACTACTTGAGCAAACTTAAGGAAGGTAATACTGGTTTTAGTGATACTTTGTTGTAGATATTAATTTGGAGGGGTTGGTTGGTTTGTTTGTTTTCCCCTACATGCAAACAGGTGCACCTTGCATGAATTTTCTTAAGCTGGAGAATTGACAAAAACATTATCAAATGAAATGTATCAGACTTACTTCATGATGCCTGAAGATGTCTTAACAATTATGGAAAATGTTTATGTCATTCTGTCAACAAAAGTGTTCTTTATAAAAGACGAAAGCATAATCTTCTTGTAGAACAGTCTTTTATGCTGTGCCTACTTCCTTCTGATGGCACTCTGAGGTTCAGATTTCACCCATTGTACTCAGCAAACATTTTAATCTTACTAAACATCATACTGTTAATGAACTCACTAAAGTTAATGTAGGTATGAATAAAAATGGAGTTTGATTCGTGGCTCACTTTTAAGAAAGAGACCTACATTAAAAACCAAACAATTCAGCCTTCCTCCCTGTCCCTCTCCCTATATAGAAATATGCTAAATTTTAAATAAATTCAGTTAAGTTATAAAAGCTATGTTAAAAGCTCTGTTTAAAGTAGATTTCATACATCTCCTGCCCATGGCACAATAAGTTTGCAGTTCATCCAACTCTGTAAAAAAGGCTGTTTGTTATTCTGTTAAGGTAAAGGCAAGCACAGAGTCAGGCAGGGGAAAGAGAGCAGGTCACCTGCCCACACTCTTTATTTCATCAGTAATATCCAACATAGTGGCACATGCTTCAGGACATGAGAAATGCACATCTCTCCTACCAAGACCATGCCAATTCTGAATAAATTGGCAGGACAAATAATCTAAAAACTACACTTAATTATTGTAGGGTTGTCTCCCCCCACCCCAGCTCCCAAGCTTTAGAGGGTTTCTATCTGAACTAATTTCAGCCAGTATACTTTTGATCAACAAGCCATCAGTGTCATACAATACAGTATCAAAGAAGTCATTACTTTTTTCAGCTGATTGCAAAACTTGCTATTTATACTAGCTGCTTGCTATAGTTTGACAAATTGAGTTAGAACTGCCAACTCTGCAGTTGGAGGCAGAAAACACATTGCAGGGGGTAACTTGTTTATGCTCACACACCATCAGCTGTTTAAAAGAGGCAGATGGATTTACCCTTCTTAAGCAAGAAAGTCTTCACAGAATAAAATCTGGTTTGCTATCTATCTGCTTTGCTTCATGCAAGCAGTTATTAGAAGGAGCACAGCTGCAAAATAGCACTGTAATCAAGAAGACAAGAAGTACCAACACAGAGAGTTCTGTAAACCCCTAGGGATGAGGAAGCACACTTTGTAAAACTCTGTAAAATGTAAATTAAGTTCAGCCATAGAATATATTGGGTCCCAATTCATATGTACAGAATTTGATTTCAAAAAAAAAAGAAAGAAAAAAAAAAAAGAAAAATATGTTGGAATGGTCCTGATATATTTGGACATCACAACATGTTTTGGGAATATAAAAGGTTATATGATTACAGTCTGAAGTGCCAGTAATAATTGAAAAAGTAATTGGAAACAAATATATTTTGGCACCTACTGTTAGTATTTTAGCCAGGACTACAAGAATTAAAGAAATCCCTGAAGATTCATCAGAGTATATTTCTACTAACCTAATGAATGCTAAAATGCTGGTGCTGCAGCAGTCTGAAAATAGAAGAAAATACTCAGATTTTTTTCAACTCATCTTATGGAACATGTTTTTGTAAACAGGACTCATGCAGTGGAGAATTAATTTGCTTTTCCTTTTTAATACAAATGTACACCTGGAATATGCCTTATACGTATTCAGAAAATATTATTTGCACTGATGTCCAGACTACTTTAATTAGCCTGGATCATATTTTTTAAAAAAAACAAAAGACTATAATTCTCTACTAAGACAAATAATTTTACCACCTACAAGACTTGAACCTTGCAATTCTAAAGGTGGTACATGCTAGACTGTGCAACGGTTCAATCTCTTTACTGAGCTTTCAGCTGAGCAAGTAGTCTTATTGAAGTTAATTGGTTTATTTAAGTTACTAAGTACTCAACAGTAGGAATAAAATTGCACAATATATCTCTGTTATTTCTGGCTCAGTGGTGTCTGTAGCCCCTTGGACTCTTTGCATGACTTTGAACATCTTTCTTGAAAGGTGGTAGTTACAGACATGCACACATTGCTTTTTTTGAAGCACTGAACTCAGAGGGTGCACCTTGAGATAAGTTCTGCGAAGGACTGTGGGAAATATGTGAGATCAGAGAAAGGTACTGATACAGCAAGTGTTACTAAGACTGCAGTAAAAACCACTTCTTTAAACCAATCTCTGAACAGTTACTTCAAAACAGGAACACTGTGCTGTTGATCTGCTGCTAGTAAAAATAAATAAATAAATGAAGTAAAACTAAACCTAATTCAAACAGTTACACAATGAAAATTAAAGGTCAGAACTTGAGATGGTAGCTGCATATGACGTCATTATTTAATGACAACTCTATCTAAGAAAGCAGGACTATATGGTTTCCTCAGAAAGAAGATTAAACATCACTTGCTTCCTGAGCGGGTGCTATAACCATGAGAATATTATATTAAAGTGGAAAAATGGGAACCCAGGAGCTAGATTTGAGTGTCTGAGCACTGATGTCAAGTGCTATCTGATATGGCCTAAGAGCTGATGAATGCGACCTTGGGCCTGTGGGAGACCTGTGTCCTTTCAACCTGGCTGTGGGAAGCCATACCAAATACCTTAGGGAAGCCCAGGAAGCACTAGAAACCTATGCTTAGGCAATTAAGGTGCAAAAGAATACAAAACATGTTTTGGATTACATGTAGAAAAGAAAGGTCAAGTGCAAACTTTGAAACACAAATGCATAAAACAAGGACTATCAAGCACAAATAAGTGTCCAGCTTGGTATAATGATAACTATCTTGGGTATCAAGGGTCTGATATCCTTATTCAGTTAAAGGAGAGTAGTCAGGTATCTGACTTTCTCTTTGAAGTCTACATTTGCCTCCTGAGCTCCCCTGCAGTGCTCCTTCAAGATGATGAGGAAGCCAGAAGCACTGGACACAAAAGCCTGCCTGAAACTCATAGCAGTCACCTCCATTTACCTGGCATTAAAACGTGGCGTTAGTTGCAGCAGGCGACATCTCAGAAAAAAGAAAAAAAGTTACAGAAGAATCCTCTAGTTATACTTTGCAAATAGCTCAAATTTTGATGGAGGAAGTAGGTCCCAGGACATTGTTATTTGAAAGGTTTAATTCTGATACTCCTACATAGAAATGTGTATGCGCTACTCTGAAAACAGATTTGTGTTAAAATTACAATAAAACAAAACTAATTAATGTTGTTCTGAGACCTTACAGATTTGGGAGAAGTTAAATAAATGGGTATTGTGCCTCGTGAAATTTTTATGTTTGTCCTGAAAGGCTTAGATTGTATTTCCTTATTTCTGTGGAATAAAAAAAGAGAGAGGAAAAAAAGAAAAAAAAAGGGGGGGAAGATGTAAGAATGAGTGAAAAGAGTTTTTTGTATAAAGAAATATTTTTAAGTGAAGGTTATCTGCCTTATTTTCTAAGAACTGTAGTTTCTTTGTGTTTTCATAGGAAGAAAAAGAGGTATAAGAGTCCTATTCCCGTAGTTCTGAAATGGACAGACTAGAGAAGTTGGTTTTCCCCATTTCAGGACACTGCATTGCATTGCTTGGAATTGGTCTCCTCTTTTGCCATGCAGCTCTGTAAACATGGTGCTGCCATTGCCTATGAAAGGTCACAGGCTATGTGTTAAGCTCATAACACAAATGTTGGGACTTGTCACTTTGTCTGAATTCATCTTGGCCTGTCTGGAGAATTGTTTTAGCAAGTAACAGCAATTTATCTATTGACCAGGTGACTATTAGCTTTGCAAGTGCCCACTCAGCTTTCCTTTGGCACAAGACCTGGATGAAAACATTTCTTGAGGTAGGAAAGTGAGTGTAAATTTTTTGTTTGTGTGTGTGTGTAACACACAAAACTATCTGGTGGGGCATTTGCCCAAAGCTGATCATGTTAAAGAGGAAGATGGCCATCAGCAGGATTAAACAATAAAAAGGGAATTACAAAGAAGGAGTCATCGTGAAAAGAAATAGAAAGGGATAATGGACATGTGTGACACAGGGAGAGACAGTGGAAAGGCAGCAGCAGCCATCAGAGAGGGGTCTGCCCCTGTTGGCAGTGTCCCTGGGACACCTCGAACCCTGCCCAGGCTGAGCAGCGCAGCCCCCCTGTGGGACACTGGGAGCAGCCGGCACCCAGCACTGGGCTGGCAGAGCAGGGGCAGCATGTAGAGACCCCAGTTTGGGGTGCAGGGACACCTCCCAGGGTGCCTCCTCTATGGCAGGTGTGTCAGTGGGATTTTGGGAGCAGCAGGGGGCAGACAAAGCTGGGGCAGCCACATCTCCTGCAGGAGGGGCATGCGCCCAGAGGAGCTCCCACAGCCAAGGAAGGGGTGATGTTAACTTCCATGGCTGGGGATGTGCACAAACAGTGTGAAAGGTGTGAGAATGTAACAATGTGATTGTGTGTATGTATAGTTAGAACTTCTTGGCATTAGTTCCAGAAGAGTCTTTAGAATTGTACAGGAATTTATTAACAGTTTGTAAATACCTAGGATTGTGATTTAGCTGTTTTATTGCTGATGTTGATCCTGAATATATAGTTCACTGATTACTGGCTGATTGCATCCATAATAAATCAATAAATCACTTTGATCCTAATCTGAGCAGTTTGTTTCTTGAACAATCACCTACTTTGTTTCAGCTTTTGCTTAACTTTGTACAATTTTGTGGTATAATGCCTACTATATATATTTTGTAACTAATAGAGAGTAATAACAAGCAATTATTCTGTGTAGAAGGAACTGTCTATGACCCTGGAGTGAAATGCAGTATAGGCAAGTATAGGTCTGGGATGATATTGGAGAAAGGGAAAGATACCTGAAAGTTTCCACATATGTCATTTTAATTTTATATAGTTTGAAATATGTGTTTACAACATTGTAACTAGATTAGTAATAATTCTTTTTGAGACTATTTAGGCTTTAGTTAAACTAAAATGATAAAAATTCTTACCTTGACATATACAGTATACTCTTTTTCCCTGTGCTAGGATTTGAGTATAACAAACTGGTGCGAATCCAATCAATCTATTCTGTAACTTTGGTGCAACAACTTGGTAACAGCTCAAAGGCTAGGCAGCAACTGAAAAGAGACAAGACTGCAACTGTGATTCACAGTTCTCAAATTAAGTGTTTATTATTTCTTACCTAAATTCAGTCTTAACTATCTATATCCTTCTTTGGTTCTTGGTTTTGTTTTGTTTTGTTTTTTACTTAACCATTAGTTTTGTTGCACGTAAAGTCTCTTTTAGCTAGGGCTAGTCAAGTACTACTTGGTTCTAACCCTTTGCAGATATTCTCTATTTACCCTTAGATCATCCTTTGTCTGAAAACAGAAAATGACAGCTACAACTTTTTAAGCAAACTTCAGGTTGACCAAATGTTTATTTTTCTTTTGCTTTCAATACTATTGCTACTGTAAATTGCTGATTAATTAATGTAAGAGCAATAGTTCAAAATACAGGGCATTTACAGAAATGAACATATTTTTAAGCCATTAGGACCAAATAAAACACTTTGGGTATCTTAGGGTGCACATATATTACTAAAATAAAAGGGCCAGCCACTGCTCTCTGTCACTAGCAGCCCAGGTCCATACAATGTAAGTCTCTTATTCTGTGAAACACTATGATTGCGTCTGCTTTTCAGGAATAGTTATTGGACCATGCTAACTTTAAAACTCTGCAGAAACTATTTGGAGGAATTCTAAGAAGCCAAAGACAAACATGTCAGGAAACATCCTAATCATTTAACAGTAGAGATTACTGAGTTCCCATACTTGGAAATATTTCCTGTTTATTTTACTAGTATATACATATGTCTAAATGCTTTACATGATAAAAATAATCTCCCTGTGGGGGTACTTCAGTTACCTGTAAATGGGAACATAATGTGAGGAGCTCATATTCAGGTATGTGTTAGAATTCACAGTTAGCCACAGAAGTGAAATAGTAAATTGCATTGAAAATATTTCTCAAAAAAAAAAATTTAAACCCAACTTCTGATAGATGTTTCTGTGGATACTATGAGAGTTTGATGTTTTGATGTACTGAAAAACAATCTTTGATAGGTATTTGAGTGAAAACTATGAGAGTTTGGTGGTGAAATAGAAATAAATGATAGTATTATGATATTAAATATTTGCCCTTTAACATTTCACATTAATTGTGCATTAAGGCTGTACACCACAACACCTCAGCCAGTTTAGAAGGAACTTTCTTGAGGCTTCAACTGAAAGCCCTACAGATTATTACAAACTGGTGTGTAAATTTATAAAACTTCACTGATCTACCTTATAATTCTGTGCAATATACCGCATAGTTCAGTGTATGCATGCGTCATCTGAACCATGCTTAAGAATCGAAATAAAATTGACTACATTTTCAAGAATTGACAGATAATGACAAATCCCTTTTAAATTAATGAAAAAAACTCTGAAGGTCTTCCAGTGGAAAAAATTGCTATTTGAGCACTAAAAAATTGGTTTAGAACTTCATTATGAGTGCCTAGATTTGGAAACACAAAAACCAAACCACCCCAAACAAAAAAAAAACCAAAAAAACCCAAACCACAAAACTTTACTATTCAGCAGAGAAACTATATAGAAATCGTACAAAGAGGTAATTTTCTTTTTCCTTCTCTTGTCCCCTTTGCAGAATTGTTGATTTGCCTACTTTTAACAGGATTTTCAACTTCATTTTTTGTAAGGGGTAGATAAATATAGTGCAATATATTTTCTTAGCTCATAAACTAAGCTATATATTAGCTTAGTCAAATATCACAAGAAGTAATGGACACAATTTTTTTTCTTGACTATCAATTTGACAGTATTTCTGGGAGAGATAATACTTGGTAATCAGAGAATTAATTCTTAAAAGAAGCTAACCGACATTGAACAAGTCAAATTGCATGTTATTTTTTTAGCCTTCATGAGTTTCTACTGGAATCTGACATACTTTTCCATATGTATGAGTTCACTATTAAATTAAGCCACCTTAGAAGAACACTCGAAACATATTTCAGAATGTGCTCTCAAAAAATAGCTGTATATCTCACTAATTCTAGTAAATGCACATTTCCCTAGTGTTAACATGATCCGTCTTTGCATTCCTTCCACTTGTATTACATACTCCACAGAGACAAAGAAGATAGATGATTGTCAGTGCCTGCCACTGGAATAATAAACATGGAATTTCCACGGCTATCTCTGATTGCAATTTAATTTCTTTATATAAGTACCTTAATTTTCAAATGTTTTTTTCTTGGAGCAATGAGATATTTTTAAAAAATAACATTAGGAGAACAGCTAATTAAAGTTCACTGAGTTTGGTGCTAGGTTTAATACTATACAATAGTAATTATGTATTACACAGATATAAAACCTAAATAGCATTTAAAAGATTTCAGAACAATGCTAAAATAATATTTGTACTTATGCAACAAACACTAATTATGTTACTCCAAAATCAACAGCTTCTTTCCACACAAGTGTTAAATCATTTGCTTTCCCTGTTTCTACTGTGAGTGTATGCTGAGCAATTACCATTGTTGCCAGACATAGGACAAGATTAGTAGCATAGGGAGCAGAGAAAATCCTGTTTGGGGGTTGGAGGCAATACTATCAGGCATAAACAAGTAAAACTGGAAAAGAAAACTGTCCACCAGCCTACTTCAGTCTCAACTTGTGTTATCGATGAGCTCTCAAACCTGATCACCTCCACCACCAAGACCTGCAGCCCTCAGCACTAATGATACAACATGAGCTCCATGCCATTGTGTACTCACAGCTAACCTAAGAAAAGATTGTTGAAGAGTTATGTATATAGTGAAATGATGATTACCACAGTGTATAAATTGACCCTTAGGACAACATGTGTTGCTAATGAATGAATGCAGTAAAGTTTGGCTTCAAAATTTAAAATTAATTCAATTTTTCAATCTTGTAAACACTCCCATCCCCACAAACTTTGATTCCCTAACAAAAGTAGAGATATTTTCAGTTCCAACAGTTGCCATAATGTCATATACTCTGAACTAAAAAGAAACTAACTACACTGACAAAATAATTATGTCTTATGATTCTAAAGGTATTACATAAGACTCGAAGAAAACCAAGAAGCAAGTGACATGTAGTGCAGCAGCTTTTGAGGAGGCTAGCCAAAATCAATCTAAACACAAGCCTTGGTACACCATTTAGTTTGAGGCTAGTAAGTGGCCTGGGGCAGATCAATTTCTCTGTGTAAATATAATCACAGAAGCCACTTTCCAAAACACTAAATATGCAGAAGACCAAAGCAAGTGTTAACTCAGGAAGATTTTGGTAGAGCAGATGCTACAGTTTGGAAAGAACAGGTCATTAATCCGAATGTGTTGAAGTATTGTTTTGATTGCAGCTATAAATTCTGGAAATAAAGAAAACTCAGGCAGTCAGTAGGGAAGCATTTGTAGCACACACTGGGTGGGGGCAGGAGGAAGATGAGAACTATATATTTTTTTAAATATTTACTGGAAAAGGTAAATTTCGAAATAATTTACAAGGAAATTGGTTGTGTGTGCTTACACTCTAATCAGGAAAACATTATTGTTGCTAATATCACAATTAACATTACTGAACAATCAAATACTTAACTCACATAATTGTTTTCTTCTCCTAACAAACATACCCCAACAAGGCCCAAATATTTGATAAGTATTGCGGGTTGAAGTCAGCTATGCACATCAGTTAAACATTACCACAAATGTATGCTGAGCTTTGACATATATTGCAGTTTCTGGGTAGATGATTATGGAGAGTTTATTAAAAAGAGATTTTATTGGTACTATTCTTCATACAGTAAATCCAATTGTAGTAGAATAGCATAAGCCTTGTACATAACAGGCTTAAGTATAGGGTTACACAGGAGTTAAAAACACAAAACCAATTCTATTAGGGCAAAACAAATGATTCATGCAGACCAGCGTGCTGTTCTTAAGAGTGATCTACAGATTCTTACAACAAAAATGTAAGAAGAAAAGACAAGTAAGTTTCCCTTTGGGATATCCTCTAAGCTTCTAGTCATTA
Source organism: Nipponia nippon (assembly GCF_047370975.1). Taxonomy (NCBI): domain Eukaryota; kingdom Metazoa; phylum Chordata; class Aves; order Pelecaniformes; family Threskiornithidae; genus Nipponia; species Nipponia nippon. Next base: position 78,381,769 of record NW_028262336.1, read on the forward strand.
AAACCTTGCTGGACTATTGTGTTTAATAACCTAAAGGTATCCAATCTGAATTTCCATACTTTATTTTTGGATCCACTCATAGTTTTGTAGTTACTTGCCAGTGCATTTCATGAAAAAATCACATTATATATTAAAAAGTTGTTTTTAAACCTGCTACTTTATTATTTAATAGGAATGTTTGGTTTGTTTTGTTTTTTTTTTAAAACATCATGAGAAATAGAGAATAATTATTGCCTATTTGCCTTTTCTACCCGTCCATGAGTTTAGACCACTAGCGTATCCTCTGCTAGCTACTGTTTTCCAAGCTGATGGATCCCAGTCTATTTACTTTTCTTCTTATGACAGTCATTCTGTACCTCTGATCACCTTTGGTTTTCTTTGTATCTGTTCTATATTTGTTTTGCTGCGGTAAGAACTTCAAGCAATTTCCAAGGACTGTATGCCTCATAGATCTCTATGGTAACAGCATTATGTTTTCTATTTCATTCTCTTCCTTTTCTAAGACACCCTCACGTTATTTGCCAAGTAGACTAATAATGACTATTTAACAGATGCTTTGGATAATTACCCACAAAGACTCCAATATTTGTTCACAGTCTGCTAAAAGCAACCATACAGACAGTAACATACAGTGTTTTTCTCTTCTCTGTGCACCTCTCATGAGACTCTAGTGGAGCATGGAATTATGAATGCAATTCTATTGGTCAAGAGCATCTTTGAGCGTATCAGGCTTTTTCACTGGCAACATATAATATTATTTTAAATTCCTGAACAGAGAATAATTTGTGATTTTTCTCTGAAGACAATGAGCCAAACTATACTGTAAGTAGAGATTTCATTAATGAGCAAGGAACTCTCCCTCCTAAATAAAAAGGTAAGTATTAGCTAATCTGGAAATACTTCTTACAAATTGTCTTACCCAATTTAGTAACTGAGGAATATTTTCATTCAATGAAAAAAATGTTTCAGAGTTTCAGCTGTTCTCATATGAGAAAAACAATAATTTAAGAAGTCCAAAGTTAAAACAAATGAGAAAAAAAATATTATTTTATACCAGTTTATTTTTTCAATAGAAATTTTTCATAGAAATTAACCTTCAGTTATTTAGAAGCTTTAAACAATAGTACTTACAGTAGCCTGGAAGGAAAACAAGCCACTACCTGTTTTCCTATCTGTATGGGTAAACAGAAGTCCAACAAAGAATAGGTTTGACAGATAAGAAAGTTAAGGACAGATGATGAAACAGCTCATAGTCACCTCTGCTCCCTCACAGGAATTCAAAGCAAATAATAACCCTACACATATTGCCGTGGAAATGGTACTTATAACTGAATCTATTTAAATAAAAAATATCAGACCTCAGAATCAAACCTTCTTGGTAATGCAAGAATAAACAATAGAAGAAGATGGTTTTCTTTTTTTATTTTTTTTTCTTAAATCAAGGCTGAACAGAATGTACAGCAAAGCTAGATTAAGAATGAAGGAAAGGTATAGAAAATTTCTTAAATCAAAGCTGAACAGAATGTACAGCCGAGCTGGATTAAGAATGAAGGAAAGGTGTAGAAAACTGAATAGTTCTGAGCTTTGATCTTGCAGAAGTAAAGATTTTATGGGTTTGGATTTGGTTTTCCTGATCTATATTGTGCAGTTCTGCAGACTATCTGCTTTCTTAATCAGCATTTCTTTGATATTGTTTTACAGTACAGGCTCACTATACTTCCATTCCTCCAAGAAGCAGAAGTTCAGATTCAAATTTTAAACACCAGTTCCTTTGAAAGGAAGCTTAGATATAGCCTTAACAGCTACATTCTGCAAATTCTGATTGTATACTATGCCATCATCACTCTCCACAAAAAGGTGTCTGATTATATTAATAAGAAGCAGTTTCCGTACAACTGCACAGAGGATGGAAAAGCTATTATCCACTGTATGGGACACAAAGTCTTCAGTTTGTTTGCCAGGACTCATTCTTTTTTCTTTTTCTCATTTGTCTTCACCAGTAAAGCTAGTCTAAAATGTCATAAAAATTGGAAAATCAGTTTTTCATTTTTGGACATGCTCTAATTTTAAAATCTGCTTGTCATGAACTTCTAAACAACAGAGTAAGAGTAAGATAACTTTAAAAATGAATGAAATAATTTGTTGATACAGAAGAATAAGATCATTTCTTCTCATCATTTCAGATGAGGCAATGGAAAGTAAGTGAACGGCATATTGCCTAAGTCACAAACAGATAAATTCCATTCATATAAGTGTAATGTTCTTAAGAAATTTCCCCAACTGTAAAAAAAAGATATCTTCTCTATTCTTTTATAATACTATTTCCATAGCATAATCTGATGTGCCCTGGGGACATTCAAAATTGAAGGATATGCTCTACATGCACATTGTATTGTTGTTGTTTTTTTTTTTAAAACTTGTTTTTAGTAGAAGACAATACACACTGTAAAAATGGTACCCTTCCCTAATACAGTGTGCAAAAAGCTGTGGTAATGAAGGTGGTGGGAAGTCTGAGAAAACAACCAATATGCTCATTGTCTTATTCATGCAACTACCTGAAGATTTCATTTTATTTAATTTCCTCTCTCCATTTTAATGAAAGCAAGTAAAAGAATGACATCTGAATTGTTTGGAGATTAAAGGAAACTTTCAAATGATCATATGTATTTCATTTATACAAGAAAAAAGAGTGAGAATGCAAAAGATAACTGCCTTCTGAAATTTGATGCAAGTAACAACTGAATGATGACAAACACACCTTTGTTGGGATTATTCTTTCTTCCTTTGTTTGAAACCAAGAAAAAAAAAGCGAATCACTTGAACATAAATTACACTTTCAATACATAAATTGATTTTCTAGAGAGGTAAATCATGTGTTTAAAGTTAAGGTATATAATTAGTATGTTCATTGATTTGAGATTTGAAGAATTTTAAACACTTATTCAGTAAAGCCTGTTTGATAAGCACCTTTTTTTTTTTTTAATTTAAAGGAGTAGTGTTTGTTGGAAAAAAAAAAATCCAGCATAACCAATAGATATTCGTACCACGCTAAAATTTAATCAAATTATCATTTTTGGTTCAACTGTTCTGCCTGAAAGAAGTTCAGTAAAATCAGCTAGTCATCTTGACAGTTCTCAGAAAAGCTTAAAAAAAAGAAGTAGAATAAATAAAATAGTGCCTTGCTTAAAATAAGAGCATTTGCAATTCATACAGTGTAGCATTTTGGGGTGCTGGAATATAGTTCTTCTAAATGCACTATGTGAACTTCAATAAAAAATCCTAGAATAAAATGCTTTGTTCAGAAACTTTATGTGACATTTGTTTCCTTTAAAAGACCAGAATCCGTGGGATTTAAGTATTCCATTTAATATACCCAGCATTTCTAGATTCTGTCTAAATTTCTTGAAAAAATTAGTAGCTTTTCTAGAATTTTCCAGAATTATACTCAAACAGATTCCAGTCCACCCAATGTTAGCAGGAATAAAGATGTTGGACATTAAGATCCCACTACAAATAAATACTGCAGCCATCCCTAATCAACATATCATATTCATTACCAGCAATGAGCAAGGCATTAAAAAAATGTATACTGAGAACAACTGTGTGACAGCCAGTAGGCTGAAAAAGAACAATAGCAGAATAGATTTTTTGATTCTTTAGAAAATCTGGATATAAACTTTGAAAATTCTGAAAGCACTGGAAGTTTTATTTTTGAAAACACAGAAATTATGTAAAAAGTTTAGTTTTATTAATAAAACTTTATTAATACATATATAAATTTTTTTAAGCCATAATAATGAACTCCTGCTTGTAGTTATAATAGAGGTTCGGTCATTCTAATTCTGCTGGAGGTGAGGCAGAGACAAGCAGGCTCATTCTGTCACATGGAGAGGACAACTAAGCATGTGGTCTGGAAGGGAGTCTTGGTATGCTGCAGCAGGTCCCTTGATCTTGATGTAGCTACTAATGAAACAAACAGCACCAGTCCCCTGGCACTTGAACTAAGTTATCTATCCTGATTATTTGCTGGAACAGTTGTTGGTGCACTTTCATCCCAAACTGACTAGCACTTTCCCAAACAACTCCTGGACACACTCCAGGAACAAGCACAAGTCAGCAACCATCTCTGATACACAATTTGTAGTGGTTGCATTATTTGGGAGGGCAAGAGAATTTAACAGTATTGTGTGCTGATTCATACCGGTTAGTGTCAGTACCAGAGAACAGTTTAAGATTTTTTTAATTTACTAGTGTATATAAAGCCAGAAAAAAACACAGTATCCTGCAGATTGTCCCTTAATTTAGAAACAGCTGTTTATTTTAATAATACTATTACTTTACCTTTTGAATCACAGCTTACTTATTGGTACTATGGTTTTCTGTTTGTAGCAACAAAAAATGTTAATTTCTCCACACAACATTGGATATGTGGACCATCTATTTTTTACTTATGAAAGGTTTTCTGTACCTGGCCACTTTTATTAGTGCTGCTGTCTCTGTTTTTAAATCTCATATCAAGTTGGGCAACTATTTAATTTTTATTTGTAATTAACATATCATTATAATTAAGATTAGCTAAAATTCACCTTATCTCTTCAAAGGTGTCAAGCCCTGGAAAGTGAAATTACTTTAATTTATTATATGTCTGTTGCTGGGGGAAAAGAGCACTGCCAAGCTCAATTTATGAAGTGGACCAAACAAGGGATAGGCTGGGTGAAGAAAAGCATTTCACTCAATCAGACACTCATACAAAAACACACACGCACAGGTAACTGTTACATGTAACTGAGACCTGCCCCAATCACCATACCAATGAGTCAGCCCAGCCCATCCTGGGGGGGATGTGACACTCACTCCCACCAGTCTCTGGACAGGGCTCAGCACTGATGCCTTGAGTCCTTGGCTTCTGTGTGTGTTGGAGGGTGATGTGACAATATGGTCTCTGTGACTGGGTGGGTTTATAACCAGATGTCAGAAAGGCCACCAACCAGATCACTCCATGATGATATCATGGGTTACCTCCTTGTTTGTGTTGTCCTGTCATCCACTGTTCACTATATTCAGTTACTCAACTCTTCATTAAGCAAGATTGTGACACCTAGGTCTCTGTCAAGAGAGCAGAAAAATTTAACAAAAAGAAGCTTTACCCTTTATGGAAAAAGTCCTACCTTAATCTTTTCCAATGATTCTTCTGTTTTTCTTCCTTATAATAACAGCAAACAGCCTGATGATTAGAATGAAAGTCAGTGTGGAATATCTGGTTAAAAATAAAGTTATATTTTGAAGCACTCTCACCAAAGCTTTTAAAAATGTCATTCAAAAAACAGCCAGGCTCTAAACTTGATTGCTTTTCTTTCCATCCTCTAAGCATGAATGCTTTCTTGGCATTTCTTTTAAAAGCTATGAATCAGAATGTTGCTCAAAAGAGAGAAGCATCCCTTTCCAGAGGAACTTCAATTCATAGAGGTTTGGTAGATTAGTTTTTTCTGTATCATTTACATTTGATGTAATTAGCAATTAGATAGTTACATTAAGCTAAGTAGAGATTATATCTGGAAAAACCTGTAAGGCAAGAAAAAACAAAAATATTTCTAGCATCTATTTAGATGTAAAATAAATATAATGAACTTTAGTAGTAAGGGACAGAGAAAGGAAGAAAGACACAATTGAGATGCACGATTGTCCTTTGCATGCTAACACTTTTACACTTCAAATCTTGTTATGAACAAGAAATGGAACACACCTCATATATGAAGCCAAGAATCTTTTGTTAATTTAAAGAAAGTGTAACCGACATATGATAAAGTTAGTAACAGTAGGCCCATTACTGTGATACTTGGAAGGGTATGAGGAAGGAGAAAGCATAGGTTCCTTTAAGGATATGTGGTCAAGTGCTGTTTAAATGTAAAAATGGGATAATGAAAAAAGGAGATAGCTATGAAGAAAAACATACAGGAACACAAACCTGACTGACCAAGAATAAGGAAGACAGCAACAGGCACTACAAGAACCAAACCTGCTCAGTCACACTAATTGAATTGTACGTGGAATGGGGGAATTATTATTTCAGTAAGATTAACTTATGGAGGACCTTGTCAAATGGGATACAATGGAAAAGGGAGAAGCCATAAACAAAACATACAGATACAAAACTAACAGACAAATATGATGGAGAGAAACACAAGAAACTAACCTCATCAGTCACACTAAACAATAGGCTACCAAGAAACTACAGGCTAACTAGGACTTTGTAACTAACAAGGAGGGTTCAGGGTGTTGGAGGGGGTCAGTGGGGCTGTGCCAGCTGATGCGACAATGTGCAGGGGAAGGGGGTCTGCGGGGAAAAAAGTGGAGGAGAGACAGAAAAGGGTATGAAAGGGGCCAGTCTCATGTAAAACATGAACGGTCAGTACACATGTCTGGCTGAGCCCTCTGCCTGATTACCACAGTCTGTCCTGTCTTCTTCTATCTTTTCTTAACTCTCTCTCTGTGTAATCTCACTCTCTATCCCATGTGTGGTGCTGCAAGGACTCAGTGCCAGCTGCTAGTGTGACCAGTTAGTGGATTTGGTGCCAGCTGCTGGAGTCAGACCAAGAATATAGGTGTCCCTAGCCTGTGGTGCCAGCAAGTGGAGGGAGAGGGGGTCTCAGCTTGAAGTAGGTAAGGGCACCCAGCAAAGGGGAAGGTGGTTGAGGGGGAACAAATTGGGGAATAGGCAGAAAGGGGTATAAAAAGTAATGTGTAAAATGGGGCTGGTCAGTACACTTGTCTGGCTGGTATCCAGGCAGGGGTGCTGGGCAGACAGAGGGTCTGTGCTGGTGCTCAGGGGATCTGTGGATGTTTGTGTGCTTATGAACCTGGAGAGTGTGGTGTGTGTGCCGCACTAGTAACCTTCTGCCTCTGCCAGCCCAGGACAGGAGGCAGGATTCCACAGGAGGGGACTTGCCTGTCTAGGCTGGTGTCTGATGTGAAGAAAAGGTGAGACAGTTGGGGTTGTTCAGCCTGGAGAAGAGAAGGCTCCAGGAAGACCTTATTGCAGCCTTTCAATACTTAAAGGCGGCTTATAAGAAAGAGGGAGAAAGACATTTCACCAAGGCCCGTAGTGACAGGACAAAGAACAATGGTTTTAAACTGAAAGAGGGTAGGTTTAGGTTGGACATAAGGAAGAAATTTTTTTATGGCAAGGGTGATAAGACACTGGAACAGGTTGCCCAAAGAAGTTGTGGATGCCCCATCATTGGGAGTGTTCAAAGTCAAGTTGGGTGGGGCTTTGAGCAAACTGATCTAGTTAAAGATGCCCCTGCCCACTCCAGGAAGGTTGGAACTGGATCATCTTAAAGGTCATAAATCTTTTTATGATTCTATGATTTTATGATTCTATGATTCTATGATGCTATGATGCTATGATTAACAGATAATACTTTAATTAACAGAAAACACTAGCATCATTGTCAGCATATTAGCAAAGAGCATGGCAGAAAATAGAGCAACAAAATCTTGAAAATTCACCCAGTCCTTCTTTCTGATATATCAGCTGTAGGATCTAACATACCTTAAGCACTACTTACTTTAAAAAGAAAAAATCAACAAAGGAGATTTTGCCTAAGCAATTCATACTAGCATTTGACTGTTCTTACCATTAGAAAGTTGTATTTAATATCTAAGTGAAATCTTCCATAGTGCTGTGTGTCATTGTACTCTGTCATCCACATAGAGAATACCTTCACTCTTGCTTTTTAAGTTTGAAAATGATTATTAAAAAAAAAAGGAAAAAAGAGGACAGTGCAAGAATAAATGTGACAGTTATCTTTTCTTCTCAGCTGAATTCTAGGGACTGCTTATCATTTTTTATTTGCTCCTATGGACACTATCTTGTTAAGTCACTTCATGCTAGAAGTGTGTCAGCCAAGGCAGCACACATATTTCCAATCATGGTCTTACCAGTGGTGAATAAAAGGTTTATCTGTAGCTGGAAACATTATTAACTGAAAATGAAAGATGTCACCTTTCATACTTCTATACTTGTGGTTGTTTGAGCCTACTAGTATTCCCATCAAATACTCCATTAATGATTTTTGAGAGCTAATATTGAAAACAGTTAAGCAACTATGTACTTCTATTCACTTTAAGAAAGGAACCCTTCTCTCTTCCTTCTTATCAAAAATTGGACTTCATGTTTTCCACTTCTTATACCACTTATAACTACTTTGGCCTTTGCAGTGAAAATGCATTTTTAATAATGGTTTTGCAAGTATGGGCTAAGGTTTCTTCCACCACTGGAAAATTTGTGGCACCTGAGTTTGTGTGGGTCCCTTCAAAACATTTGCTCTTTAAATTCACAGTGGAGGTGACTTGGTAAGTGCATTAAGAGATAAGTGTAGATTCATTAAGCCAAGCCATGAGTCCCACATTTATTTATTGATATGATCTTGATTAAAGCTGAAACAGCTATCAAAAATAATATTTCTGAAAAAATAAAAGTATTTAGATAAGTAAAAGCTTAAAAACACCACATCCAACCACTATAACTATTTAATATACAGCCATGAGAAATAAGCATTGACAAACAGATCTAAAGTATTCCATGCATTTCTAAGTTTTTCAGGATTTCCTACCACCTTTGCAATGTGAATCCCTTACCACGTGATCTATTCAGCATTGGTAAGGCTGCATCTGGACTACTGGGCCCACTTCTGGGTTCCCCAGTACAAGAGAGATATGGCCTTACTGGAGTGAGTCCAGCCCAGGGCCACAAAGCTGATTAAGGAACTGGAGCATCAGTCATGTGAGGAGAGGCTGAGACACCTGGGACTGTTCAGCTTGGAGAAGAGAAGGCTCAGGGGAGATGTTATCAATTTGTATAAACACCTTATGGGATGTAACGAAGACAAGGGAGCCAGACTCTCTTCAATGGTGCCCACTGACAGGACAAGAAGAAATGTGCAAAAACTGAAACACATGAAATTCCATCTGAAGACAAGAAAACACTTCTTTACTGCAAGGGTGCTCAAACACTGGAACAAGTTGCCCAGAGAGGTTGTGTAGTCTCCATCCTTGGAGATATTTAAAACCCAACTGGACATGGTCCTGGGCAACATTCTGTAGCTGTCCCTACTTGAGCAGGGGACTGGAGTAGATATTGTCTCAAGAGATCCCTTCCACCCTGAATGATTCTGTGATTCTGTGTGATTCTGTGATCTCTCTGTTGGAATTAAATAACAATGGAGGTTTTGATGAAATGACTAGTATAAGTGCAGGCAGAGAGAGATCAGAGACAAGTGATATTAAAATCATACACCTCTCCTTAATTTCCAGGGAAAAAAAAAACCACAAATAACTTTGTCTTATTCTTTGTATTGGACTAATAAGGTTTTGATATAATAATAATAAAAAAAAAAATCCTAACCCTCTGACTCTCTGACAATGATAAATTGGTAAATGCTGTTTTAAAAAAAAATCTATGTGTTATAATGTTTATAGGCTATCTGTATTAAAGACACAAAACAATTCTTATGAGAAGTCTACAGCATAAAAAGGCTACAGAAATTCTCTGAACAAAGGCAGCTTATGAATTCCTGACACTGTATAAAAGATGTAGGCAGCCTGTACATTCACTTAGGGTGTAATTTCCTCTGTGAAAAGCCATCAGAAACCTATAAAGAATTTAACTCCTACTTACAGTCTATTTGAAGTGTTTAAATGGGACTTCAAGACTGTCTATGCATCACTCTGATGGTCTTTGCCAGAACATAGGGCCTGATCAACAGGCTGATTCATATGGATGTGCTCCCATATCCAGCAAAGTGATTTAATGGAGTTCAGCATAGATCTAGAGACATCCATTACAGATGCATCAGTCTGAGAGAATCAGGGACATATTCTTCTTCTGAAAAAGTGAAATTCTCACAGATGTCATCACTCCTGAAGTTCTGGATGGACTGCTAATGAAGACTATATTTTTCCGTTTTCATTAAAAAGGTAATAATAATCCATCACTTATTAATCTTAACAGGTAACATAATCTATATTTATGTAATGTGGCAAATATTTCTGAGAGTCAAATGGTATTTTTTTAGTAAGAAAAATTCTTATATTTCCAAGCTGTGTTAGGTATCATATCTCATCCTTTGGAACAAACTAATATTAAAAATTCATACCTTAACATCATAGAATAATCAGACAGTTACTCTTCCTAAGAATATCTGGGAAGCCAAACTAGCAGAAAGCTTTTCGTCTTCTTTTTTTACTTTTTTCTTTTCTTTTTTTTTTTTAATTAATTAAGCTACAGATTTTCTCCTGTATTTTTGTTTTGCTGTGATTAATCTTCCTTTCTGTGTGGACTTTCTGTGAATAAGCACCCTTCACCCAAATAAAGTTCAGGGACAGTTGGTGCTAAACATAAAAAGCAATGCTAATACTACTCACAGAGATACATTTCCCCACCTTCCCCACCCTCCCTCAAAGGTCATTAAAATGATAGAAAAGCATTGGAGTTATTTTCTATTCCTGGCAATAGCCTGGGGATAATGCAGCCTGCTCATTTCTATGTGCAGTGGAGTGTTTAGGAAATGATTCAGCCTTCATGAAAAGGAAAAGCAGTCTCATGAGGAAGTATAAGCTTGTATACATGATATGTCATCTGACTTCAGAGGTCTGTATATCTGCACATGTACTATTTAACAGACTTCAAGTTGTGACTGGGAGAGGAGTTGTTCTTCTCTTCATCACTGACTTAATGCAGGGTGAAATTCTAAAGCCAAAGTTTTCCAAATTGGGTATCTAGAGGTAAATTACTGGATCAAAGTACAAGTATCTCAAAGTTTTGATATCCACAAAGTGGAAGCACCCAAAGTAATGACCTTCAATTTAAATGTCACCCAAAGAGCAAAAGAAACTGCTTGCCTTTTTCTGTAAACCATACATATAAAGCATAACTGAACACTTATCTGTGTCCAGAAAAGATCTATGTAACTGCAAAATGTTATATTTTTTCCTCTTGATATAATTTATTTAATAACTCAAACTAATGCTCCTTCCTTTTTCAAGCAAAAAATACGTGCAAAGGTAGCACACATTTTCTGCATCTGTATCTAAGATGAAAACCTTAAGGATAAATATGTAATAAATTAAAGAATCAATATGTAATATTTTTACATCAATTTAAGGCACAGATGTCCCTTAAAAGAAGAACAGAAATTCAGCATTTACGTTGTGTTTACCAGGACAGTTTCTGTTGGACAGCTTGCTTTCCTCATTTCCCAAATTGTCTTCCTTCTGCAGAACTGTTTTGTGCTAACCTGTTGTCCCAGTTTCCAAGGTAGTACCTCAAAATAAACAACATTTCTTGGGTTTCTAAATTATTTTTGTTGGGTTTAGTGCACTCTCTTGCTAGAAAGAATTAATTAGGTGATTTATTAAAGCAACTATAAAGCACCGAGAAATTTTCCAGTCCTCATTCCTTCAGAAAAAACAAAACCCAAAAACACCAAAACACACCTATTCACTTCTCTATTCAGTTTGTAAACATCTGACTCAGCAAAATAGCTCTCCAGACACCAGTGAATGCATTGTGTAGAAGGTCTATTTAGTTGCTTGAGCACAGGCATCTAATCTAAGTGAGATGCCACAGCTGGCTTCACGTCTGTTCCACAGGGCAGTCATTTGTGCCTGGTGACACAACTGCTAGACCTAGTTGAATGTCTCAGATATGCTCAGGTATGTCAACTGGCAGTAGATGCATCTGTTCTGAATCAATTAGGCAACTGATTTGAATCCTGTGCTCATGCATACATGCAAATGTACCTGTATATAGTCTGGAGGTGAACCTCTAAACTGTAGACCCCTAAATTTAGATGTATTACTCTAGAGATGAATCTTGGACAAAATTTTCTTGTAAAACTAAAATGCCTAAGCTCTGAGTTTATCTACAAAATTTGTGTCAATCATATGTAAAACTAGCCTAAATGATGGCAGGTCAGGATTAATCTAGATGTAGCTCAAAGTTGTTAGGAAGAAGTGTGAAAATGACATCTGGGAAAAAGTTAATGTATTTTATAACACTAATGTTCTCTGGTTCTAAAGGAGTCTGAAAATCCAATTTTATTCTTCAGTGGGAATAAGTCAAGTCCTAATTTGGTCCTAGTCCATTAGATTCTGCAGTTCGTTAGAAGTATGTTTGCTTGACGTCGGACTTAGTCATTGTAAGCTTCTTTCCTAGTCACTGGAGAGAAATAGATATTTGTTCAAAAATAAGTATCTAAAATAGGTCAGCTGAATCAGACGCTCTAAGTGCCTGTTCTGTCCATTGATTATATGAGAGTTTAGCATGTCTAGTTCAGATACAGATTCTGCACTATAGACATCTATTAGGTGAGATTAATCCACCCTGTCAATTTATATTTGTTTGATGAGATTAATCCTTCACTAAGAATCTGAGCTAATCTTTTCCTTTCAGTATCTCAAAGGAAAGGGAAACCAAATGACGTTATTATTTACCTCCTAGAGAATTTTAAGTTCAACATGGCAATAAGTGAAAAGATTTTTTTATAAAATTGAAGGGAAGTATTTTGATGTATGAATGAAATTTTGCCTTTCAATGTCAGAATGGTGTTAAACAGTGTTAATTTTGGGGGGAATAACCAAAATTTGCTTGTAGCAGTCCAGCATTCTATTGAAATGTGTTTAATTTGTTTGGTATTACTCTGAAGATCTATGATAAAAATTTGTTCTCGGTGAAGCTGATATGAACTGAGTTATATTATGTATAACTCAATGTGCAGCTCTGGTGCTGGCACAATCAGGAGCAGAGTGCTCTAGCCTGGTGCACAGGGGGGTTTCCTGAACCAGGGAAACCTCTGGGGGAGCTCAGAGAGCCACCAGGAGCCTGCAGCTTGTGCAACAGTGGCTGATGGGGCCTGGGCGGGGCCAGGAGCAACGATGGCCAAGCTGCGCCCCCCCACCTATAAAAGAAGCCTTAGGGAGCACTAGCGTCCAGAAGCGCTACGACCAGGATGGGCACATGGAGCAAGGTGTGTCAGCAAGGACATCACGCGGCAGTTTGTGTGGCAGTTCACACGGAAGGGCGCTCAGGAAGAGTGCTGAAGCTCTTCCAGCTCAACCAGGGAGAACTCCACCCGGCAGAAGGCTATGTCCACTCTAACCGCCACAGCTGATGCAGCTTCCCAGACAGAGCTCTGATGACAACACGCTGCCACCCAGGTGTCAGACTGCAGGGTGTGCTCTGCTCTTACGCTAGTACCGGATGGCAGCAGTGAGCACACCTGTGTGAGGTGCACCCAGGTAGAGGAACTCCTCCACTTAGTGACAGAACTCTGGGAGGAAGTGAGTAGGCTGAGGAGTATCGGGGAGTCCGAGAGAGACTACTGGAATCACACCCTTCCTTCCCTGGGACAGGCCCAACAGGCAGACAGGATGCATGATACGGCGGATTCCCTATCCTCTCTCCACCTGGCTGAACACAGTGACTTGAAGGATAAGGGGCAATGGTGACAAGTTCCTGCCCAGTGCAGCAGGCACATCTCCTCTGTGACCGCCCCACCTTCCCAGGTGCCCTTGCATAATAGGTATGAGGCTCTGCAAGTGGAACCAAGCAATAATGAGGACCATGGTTCGTCTAGGTTGGAGGTGTTGCCGAGATTAAGTCAGCCTACGCCCTGCATCAAAACTGCTTCCATAAAGAAAAAAAGACAGGTCATTGTCATAGGAAACTCTCTCCTGAGGGGAACAGAAGCCCCAATATGCAGATCAGACCAGCTTCTTAGGGAAGTCTGCTGCCTCCCTGGGGTCCAGGTTAAAGATGTGATGAGGAAATTTCCTACCCTGGTACGGCCCTCAGATTACTATACATTATTGCTTTTTCAGGTAGGCAGTGAACCTGAATGAAACTCTACTGACTTTGTATACAATGCTTGGGGTTTTTTTGCAATTGCAATTTTTTTCCTTTTAACAAAAACCTAGCACTTAAAGAAAGTACTCTTCTCTGTTAACTCAATATTAAGGTTGCATTTTCAAAATCAGAACAGGATTGGGACATACAGAAAGTAATGTTGCATGAATAATAGAACAGTTTAGCCCACAATTTTCTGAAAGCAGGTACATGCTTTCCTCTGGACCATGCTGTTAACTCAGTGAAAAAAAAACATTTCTCCATTTAATTGTTATACAAGATGTGGAAAATGAATTGGTCTCTGTGTGACCTTTGAATATAACTTATGATGAAACTTAAGTTACTCTTTTCATTAGAAGAAAATCCACTGGCTAAGAAACCCTCAATAGTTCTGTATAGCTAAATAGAAAGGATGAACACATGCCTTTCAGTTTATGACATATAACTCATAGGTATCTAGCAGATCTTTCTGTTCAGATTAGAAAAAAACAGCAACACCACCACTAAATTATTTCCTCAAGTATCTTGTCCACAAGCATTGATAATGGTGAAAATGCTCTACCTGGTAAATATATGCTTTTTAATCCTGCTCCAGATGGCTAAGAAAGCTATAAACAGAGACCCTATGTACTTCCAGAAAAGAAGACTCCAAGGTACAGGGTATTTTTGTCTGAGCGTTTTCTTTACTAAGCATTATTAACTCAGGAGATCCCCATCTGCAAGACTGTCCTCTTTCTGTCTTTTATCTTTACCGTTAGATTATGTGGTTAAAGGCCAATCACCATAAACACAAAGGCCTGGTGAGGATTAGAGAAATAAAGACAGAGGAGCCCCAGTAACTTAGGTTTCTCGGAGACCAGGGAGGACCCTATCTTGGCTGCTACCAGGGCCACCAGGGAGAACAGTGAACCATTCCTACTGCTATCAGGCAGCCCACATGTGAATCCCAAAAACAGTCAGCCAAAGAAAATATCCCATTAAAGGATCACCTTGCAGACTGGAAGGGTTATTGCCTACAGGAGAATAGGATTCAGGGAAAAAGGCATTTAGGGATTGTGTAAAAACTTATTATGGGAAGTTTTTAAGCAGATTGTGGGAATGTGAGAAACATTATGGGGTGTTTAGAGGAAGGCAGGGAAGAGGAAGTGTCAAGGTGGATCAGGGATGAAAAAGCATGGGGAAACGAAGGATAAACAGTGAGTCATATGTAAATGTGTTGCTGGTCAGTACTGTTGTGTGACCATGGCCTGTATCTGATCACAACAGTATACCTGGTCTTCTCATTAAGCTGTATTCCTTCCTTTTTTTTTCTCTGGGTGATGGGGCTTTCTATTTTTTGTGCATATGTGTGTGGTTTAAGCCAGTAGCCAGTTAAACACCACACAGTCACTCCTTCACTCCCCCCTCGGTGGGATGGGAAGAGAATAGGAAGCATAAAAGTGAGACAACTTGCGCGTTGAGGTAAAGACAGTTTAATAGGTAAAGCAAAAGCTGCATGTATAAGCAAAGCAACATAAGGAATTCATTCACTACTTCCCATTCACAGGCAGGTGTTTAGCCATCTCCAGGAAAACAGGGCTTTACCACACGTGATGATTACTTGGGAAGACAGATGCCATATCTCCAAACACCCCCCTCTTCCTCCTTCTTCCCCCAGCTTTTATTGCTGAGCACAATGTCAAATAGTATGGGATATCCCTCTGGTTAGTTGGGGCCAGCTGTCCCAGCTGTGTCCTCTCCCAAACTCTTGCCCATCCCCTGCCTACTCACTGGCAGGACAGTGTAAGAAGCAGAAAAGACCTTGATGCCATGGAAGCCCTGCTCAGCAATAACAAAAACTTGAGTGTGTTATCAACACTGTTTTAGTCACAAATCCAAAACACAGCACCATACAAGCTACTATGAAGAAAACTAACTCTATCCTAGCCAAAACAATGGGCATGAGTGTAAGTCCCGGTGCCCCAGGAACTGGTGGAGAGGCCATGGGTCATAGGGGCCCACAGGTCTGGGTGTGAGCAACTGGAGAGATGGGCTGTATGTTTCCTTATGGAACATCAGCCTTGTGCTTGTGCATGTATGTAACTCACTAGTGGACTTAAAGGCAGAGTAGTTAGCAAGTAGCTGCCAGAAAGTCTAGGAGCCAGATAATGGGGAGACCTGGTCTAGGAACTTGATATTGGAGTGGGGATGTGAATCTTGGGGCCTCATACTTTTCAATGCCAGCAACTTGAGAGATCTGGGACCAACTACTGGGTAGACTGAGTGTCTATGATTTATATTGTATATAAATATGTATACATGTATAGGTATAGGTATTCTGTCAGCAGGCTTCAACCTTGATCAGTGGAGAGGAGAAAGCTATCAGCCCACCCATGCTTGTTTGAGTGCTGTGTTTCTGTCTGTGTTGATCTCTGTAGCTAGTCATGTGTATGTGCATTGTGTGTGTGTGTATTCATGCGTGTATGCATGTGTGCTTATCAGGAATTCGTGCTCACCCTTGCCACTGGCTGCACCTGAGGACATGGAGCCACAGCAGCCTCATACTCATCGGGCTACTGGATTCAGCAACCTCTTACACTTATACTGTTGATGCTGTCAAAAACCTTCTTTTTATACAGCCTTCTCCCCCTCACTACCTCGCTTTCGACTGTTGTGGAATATGGGGAATATGATAAACCATATGTCTGATTCCAGGATTTTTATCGGGTGCATCACCAAGATTTCTAAATTAAATCTACAAATGCAGGTCATGAACAGAATGCTACTTAGTTCTTTCATCCCTAGAGTATAAGACCTGGCTAGAGAATATAATTTTATGTATAGAAGTGGCCCATTTTCTTTCCACCCCAAAATAAAATTATATTTTGAGAAACCTCACAACAGTTTTTTTCTCACATCCACAGAATGCTGTGTACCTCCAGAAATTCCATGAAGATTAGGGCTGTACTGCAGAGATCTTACTGCCTCTGGCATGCCCATGTTCCCTGTTGGGATCCTGTGAAGTGAACTGGAAGAGAATGAATGAATTGGGCACAACGATGATGTACTCCTGCTGGGTCCATTCATAGACAGAGCACAGTAGTCAAAAGCATTCTTTTCCAGGCATAACAAGAAAGAATAAATCTGTTAGGAGTTGGAGGAACATTTTCTCTACATCTTCCCTTAGGATAAACACAGTGACATTTCCATAACAGATAGAAATGGGGAAAGGCATTTCTCATAACGACGCTTTGCTACAGGATCTTATCAGATTATTATGGTTATAAAAAGCAAATGCTGATTATTCACATCTCTTCAACAAAGAAGGCAAATGCCTCCAATGAAGAGCTATCTATCACCCCCTTCTTTTCTTCTAAATTAATGTTTAAGTATTTTCAGAAAGACTGAGTAAGTTATCAGAATTCATCTACAGGTCTTCACTAAAAAGATAACAGCCTTGCCATTCTAGTATTGTTCCTTTGGGAAGGAGGGAAAGGCTATGTTCATCTGTATACTAAAACTGCATCTATTTATACTGGATAGCATGAAAAGGGCCTTTGACATGATGAGGCGTGTTGCTTAGAAGTAAATTATTCTTTAGTAATACTAATTAAAACTTCAGTGACACTAAGGATTCACCTCAAAGGAAAACATTATTTATGAAGCACTCAGGAAATCATTATAATCTGAAATCTGTTGCTTTCTCAGAATGGAAGATTCGAAAACTTTCACAGGAAGATATTACTGGCATCAGTTGTTCTTTAACTTTGGCAGTTTCAAGGAAGTTAGCACATATTTTGGTAGAAGAATATATTGATTAATTGCAACAGTAATAGGATTAGTTCAAATATTTTAGATAATGTACAATGTCTCATGGTATAAAAAGGAAAAATTCTCCCCGACTAATGATGAGGGCTACTTTTATCCACTCCAAATTCTAGCTCACTTCTTGAAGCAGTTCTTCCAAGAGTCAGCCAATGTTTTCTTCATTCAAAGTCTTTTCTCTTGGAAGAGACTTTCAAAAAAGGTGGAGCTTCTTTGATGTTTG
Organism: Nipponia nippon; assembly: GCF_047370975.1. Lineage (NCBI taxonomy): Eukaryota > Metazoa > Chordata > Aves > Pelecaniformes > Threskiornithidae > Nipponia > Nipponia nippon. The sequence continues at coordinate 78,399,702 of NW_028262336.1, forward strand.
AATCATACACAGAAAGTTGAATTAGCCAGCTCAGTGATGCTGAATCGCTCTACTTTCTCTCCTCTAGTAGACATGTCTCCCCAGGTCTGAAGCTGGGGATGTCTGATTGAATCATTTACTCATTCAGCTCAAATATAGCAGATATGTAGTTCAAATCTACAATATTTGTTGTTCAATGCATGTTGTGATTATTCATCATAATCTAAATACTAGAGATTATAATTCAATCCAAGAATTAATTTACATTGAAAATATTAATGTGAATATTATCAAGCTTATCTTGAAGTCCTCTTGAAAGTGTTACATAAAGAAAAGTATAGAAGTGAAGGCTATTCTTACATATCTATATGAAATGTTTTGAGTTTCAAGATATTTTCCCTTCTTTCTTCCTTCTCTATATCACCTTTCCTCTACTTCTTCTCATGTCTTTATTGATGAAACTGAAAAGTCCTGAAAGCTTTATCTGCCCTGCAGTTTCAAGAAACAGTTCTGTTCCTTCAAACCACATTAGAAGTACAGAAGGTAAAAGAAAAGAAAACATGTACAATATAGAATCTGGATTACAGGAAACTACTTATCCTTCCCAAATAATCTGTCTTTCGAAATTAATTTGACACTAATCAGAGCAATTGTATACCTCTTCCCTGTTCTTCAGTTGACTGTAATCCAATGCCTAGCAACGTTGCTGCATAGCTGCATAATCTTGACTCAAATTCCTGGGAAAAACTGTTGACTTGTGAAATGGATCTGTGACAAAGTATGTAGGCTACATACTTGCGAGATAGAAAAGTAAAATTGCAGAGAAATGTAAGATTGTTGAGATGAGGATAACTGGAAGGTAAAGGACTCAAAAAACAGTGACATTGAAAGGGAAAAAGTAAAGGATTCAAAGGGTAGCAACTCAGCAACATCCAGGATCAAACTCTTTCAAGGACCTTCTTTCCCTACGTGACACCTGCCTAGCCAGCAAAGAGTCACCATAGATCTTACTGGGTTGGTGAGCATAACAGTGCTGAATCTTCTATCTCGTTAGTCCCAACTACATATGTAGCCAATAAGAAATTTGCTTTTTATTTTTAATTGGTGTATAACATATTCACACAGTCTCTTAGTGGAATTTGCTCAAAAAGGCCCAGGGTGGGAAGCTTACAAGATTAGTAGAAGTCAAAGAATTTTTAATTTGTACCAAAAAGAAAATGTTAAAGAGAAAATGTTAAACAAACCTCTCAGAAATGAAGAGGGATATAAAATCAGTGTGTTTCTGAAATGACTGAGCTAATGAAGTGCTTTATTAAAACAGTATTTAACAAGAAAAGATAAATTTAAAAAGTACACATAATTCCGAAACAATAAAGACCTTGTCAATATACAGTTTGATAAGAAGCTGTTGAGGGAGTACAATACTATTAAATGAAGCGCGGTACCTACAATTTGGCATGGATTATCTGTGTTCATAGAATCATAGAATCATAGTATCATAGAATCATAGAATCATAGAATCATAGAATCATAGAATCATAGAATCATAGAATGGTTTGGACTGGAAGGGACCTTAAAGATCATCTAACTCCAACCCCCTGCCATAGGCAGGGATACCACCCACTAGACCAGGTTGCTCAGGGCCCCGTCCAACCTGCCCTTGAACACTGCCAGGGACGGGGCATCCACAGCCTCTCTGGGCAACCTGTTCCAGTGCCTCACCACCCTCTGAGTAAAGAATTTTTTCCTAACATCTAATCTAAATCTCCCCTCTTTCAGTTTGAAACCGCTCCCCCTTGTCCTATTGCTGTCTGCCCATATAAAGAGTCTCTCCCCCTCTTTTATATAAGCCCCCTTTAAGTACTGAAAGGCTACAAGGTCATCCTGGAGCCTTCTCTTCTCCAGGCTGAGCAACCCCAAGTCTCTCAGACTGTCTTCATAGGAGAGGTGCTCCAGCCCTCTGATCGTCTTGGTGGCCCTCCTCTGGATCCATTCTAAAAGGTCCACATCTTTCTTGTGCTGAGGACTCCAGAGCTGGATGCAGTAGTCTAGGTGGGGTCTCACAAGGGCAGAGTAGAGGGACAGAATCACCTCCCTCAACCTGCTGGCCACACCTCTTCTGATGCAGCCCAGGATACAGTTGGCTTTCTGGGCTGCTAGTGCACATTGCTGGCTCATATCCAGCTTTTTGTCCACCAGGACCCCCAAGTCCTTCTCTGCGTGGCTGCTCTCAATGAGTTCTTCTCCCAGTCTGTATTCATGTCTGGGATTGCCTCGACCTAGGTACAGGACCTTACACTTGTCCTTGTTGAACCTCATTCAGTTCATATGGGCCCACTTCTCAAGCTTGTCCAGGTCCCCCTGGATGGCATTCCGTCCTTCAGGTGTGTCAGCTGCACCACTCAGCTTCATGTCATCTGCAAACTTGTTGAGGGTGCATTCTATCCCACTATGTCATTGATAAAGATACTGAAAAGCACCGGTCTCAAGACAGAGCCCTGAGGGACACCACTCGTCACCAGTCTCCACCTGGACATAGAGCCATTGACCGCAACTCTCTGGATGTGTCCATCCAGCCAATTTCTTATCCATCGAATAGTCCACCCTTCAAATCCATATTTCTCTAATTTAGAAATAAGGATGTCATGTGGGACTGTGTCAAAGACTTTACAGAAATCTGGGTAGATGACATCGATTGGTCTTCCCTTATCGACTGTTGCAGTGACTCCATCATAGAAGGCCAGCAGATTGATCAGGCATGATTTGCCCTTAGTGAATCTGTGCTGGCTTACTTGGATCACCTCCTTGTCTTGCATGTGCCTTAACATTGCTTCCATGAGGATCCATTCCGTGATCTTCCCAGGCACAGAAGTGAGGCTCACCGGTCTGTAATTCCCCGGGTCCTCCTTCCTACCCTTTTTAAAAATAAGGGTGATGTTACTCTTTTTCCAGTCACCGGGGACCTCACCTGACCACCATGACTTTTCAAATATGATGAAGAGTGGTCTTGCAACTACATCAGCCAGTTCCCTTAGGACCCTGGGTTATATGTCATCAGGTCCCATAAAGTTCTGTTTGTTTAGTTTTGTCAGGTGGTCTCAAACTTGCTCTTCGCTTACGGTGGGAGGGCCTTCGATCCCCCAGCCCTCTCCTAGAGGTTCCAGTACTTGGTAGGTGCAGGAAGCCTGGCTGCCAGTGAAGACTGAGATGAAGAACTCGTTGAGCACCTCAGCCTTCTCCATATCCGTTGTTACCAGCTCTCCATTCATGTTTATCAGAGGAGGGACACTCTCCTTGGCCTTTCTTTTCTGGTTAATGTACTTATAGAACCCCTTCTTATTATTCTGCCTGACTTCTTATACAGAGGGATAAAGAGCTCTTGTGCTCTAAGAAAAATGTCCTTAAAGAGTTGCCAGCTCTGTTTTGTTCCTTTGTCCTTAAGGACAGTTTCCCAGGGGATCTCATCCACTAAATCTTTGAACAGCTGAAAGTTCGCTTTTCTAAAGTTCAGGGTCCTGACTTTGCTCTTTGCCAGGCCCACGTTTCTTGAGATCACAAACTGAACCAGGGGGTGGTCACTACAGCCTAAACTGCCTCCAACATTCACCTCTTTAATGAGTTCCTCTGCATTGGTGAGCAACACGTCCAGCAATGCTTCTTCTCTGGTTGGTTTGTCTAATACTTGGACCAGAAAGTTATCTTCAGCAGACTCCAGGAGTCTCCTGGTGCTGGTGCTGGTGAGCACAATGCTTTCTGCATCTGAAGCAAGAAGGCCTCATCAACAGGGTCCTCTTGATCAGGCAGTCTACAGTAGACCCCAACCACAAGGTGACCTTTATTGGTCTGATCCTTAAGTTTTACCCACAAGCTCTCAACTAGCTCATGGTTGGTTCTCAGAGGCAGCTCTTTGGAGTCTATCCATTTCTTAACATACAGGTCAACACCCCCTCCCCTCCTTCCCAGTCTGTCTCTTCTGAATAGCTTGTAGCCTTCAATTGTCGTGTTCCAGTTGTGTCAATCATCCCACATGTGTTCCTTCATCTCAAAGGCAATTGAGCCACTACCAATTGTTTGTGAAAATCAGAGAGAGGTGAAGGGAAACTCTTAGTTTCTGGAGGGAAATCATAGGTAGGGTTTTATTTTCAGTAATTTTTTGTTAATCGTTAGTAATCTCTGTTACTGACATTTCTCAGTAAGTCAGCACCATGGAATGTAATGCAATGTGTGTCAGCAATGAGCGCATTTTGTATTTCAGTGTGTACCAGCTATGACTGTCCCTGTAATCTAATGTGTACCAGCCTTGAGTGCACCTATGCACAGACTACTTTAGTATACTAGCTCAAAGGGTAAAGGGCAGTGTGGGCTAGGAATGTGCAAAAGAAATTGAGATTTCAAGAAATATCTTGAATATTTCGAAACCATAACCTTTGATTATTTGGACTTGTGATTCATGAAGCTATATGTAAGGAGGGCAAAGCAGTCCTTTATTGGTTCTTGCTTTACAGAAAATGTGGAAGAGCCACTCTTTCACTATAAAAGACGATAGCCTAGAGTTCAGATCACTCTGGTAGGATGAGAACTTCAGATCCAGGTGCTGGGTGAGGTAAGAAATGTGCTTCAACTGAGGAAAATCTCATCTTGGAGATAATTAAATATACAGAAATAGATATATATTGAGACAGACAGCAGTACAGTTAATGAGTATTCATAGCTTAACAGCTGTGGTGCCCATTTGACTTTTCTGGTTATTCTAGTATGTCTAACTTTCTACTGTTTCAATCTTTATTAGTCCTTGTGTATGCATCACAGAATTTTAAACCATGAACCCTGCAATAAATTCTGGTTTAATTCAGTGCATGGCATGGATAATACTATAGAAATTAATTATAATTATACAGTGAGTGAGGCTGTTTTCGACACCACCTCCACCTCAGTTGTCATGGATTCTAAAGAAAGAGCTGGATATAGCTTAAGACAGGCAACTGTAGAAAGAGAGGGAAAAAGAAGATTGCATCACGATTAAAGAGACAGAATAAAGACATGAGAAAATAAATGTCTGTAGCAGAATCAGGTTTAGAAGTGGCTGATTTTAGAGTTTCTCATGAATGCCTATTCTCTTTTTTTTCAGCACTCAGAAATTAAAAAAGGAAAAGAAGAGAAAGAACTAAAGTCTGCAGAACTTTTGTTTTCTGAGCAGTCATGGCTCCTTGCAAAATGAAAAAGACCAGTACTTGCAGTAAAATAAAGTGTTAAATATTCTTAAAAAGTAAGATGCGTAAACAAGAAGAATAATTTAAATGATAGTCATTGGATTCTTCCCCTGTAGTGGTCCTAACCAGAAGACATTCAGGAGTCAGGAGTTAGTGATCCATATACAATTAACAGGCATGTGCTGCATTGTTCTTATCTTCTGGCCAGTGAAGGAACTTTGCTGGCTGCAACAGGGGAGCCTGTATATGACTCCCACTTGGCATCTGGCCGTTACACCACCTGTATGTCTCACCTTATCTCGAAGTGAAGCTGCAAGTCTTCATATAATATCCTTTTGCTTGACAGTAGAAATACTGAATAGAGTTGTTTAATTCTAAGAGCATCCTATAAAAGCTCTAAAGAATAAAATGCTTGTGAATCTCTCCCTGGATGGGGTCTGTACTGCATGCCCTGACGGATTCATCCAGTGCTGCACAACTTGGGGCTCCCAGCATCTGTAGGTATGCAAAACTATCTGTGTTATCCCTTTTCTCCTTTTTGTGCTGTGTCCTATAAATAGTATTTTAATCAATACCTAAAAAGTCTGAGCGTCTTTCTTACTGGGATCCATAACAAGCACTTGCACCAGGGCTTTACAATCCCAACTAACTTTAGACATCTATAAATACGTAACCAACAGAAAATGACATTCCCAGAAGAAAACTAAGATTTTAGTTGAGCTGAATTGGTCCAAGACAATGCCAGTTATAACCAATTGAATTTTAAGGAATATATGTCATTATAGACATCGAATATCTAGCATTTTTATTGGTGGTGGGATTCAGATATATATCTAAATTTACGTGACGTGTCTACATGTGAGCTAAGGATGCAATTCAATTACGGAGACACACATGGATAGCATCATTTTATATGTTCTAAGATATACTTTCGGGCCTCCAGCTGCTATTTTAGATCCCTTTACTTACTTTATCTAAATATATTGATAAAATAAATATAGCTGTATGTAATTAGTAAAGGACAGAATAATCCAAATGGGCATTATTTATCATTAAGTTGTTTTAATACAGTGAGTTTGTTTGGTGAACTTCAAAAGACTTTTTTTTTTTTTTTTTTTTTTTTTAACATTAGACATCCTAGAAGTCACTCTTCACTGTTTCTGGTAACACACAGAATATACTACATCACTGCACAATTGGAATATCTAGACTTAACTATACCTTATAATGATGTTTGCAACAGCAGTGAGAACCTACTATAGTTGAAGCCTAAGCAGACTAACTAAATGAAATAAGATCAAACCCCAGTGATCTTTCAGGGTGTCCTGGTTTCAGCTGGGATAGAGTTAATTTTCGTCTTGGTAGCCAGTGTGGGGCTGTGTTTTGGGTTTAGGATGAGAACAATGTCGATGATACACTGATGCTTTGGTTCTTGCTAAGTAGGGCTAAGCTGTTGCTAAATAGGTGCTAAGTGGCACTCACAGTGGTCAAGGACTTTTCAGCTACCCCTGCTCTGCCGGGTGCACAAGAAGCTGGGAGGGAGCACAGCCAGGGGTGCTGACCCAGACTGGCCAAAGGGTTATTCCATACCATATGACGTCATGCTCAGTATATAAGCTGGGGGAAGAAGAAGGAAGAGAGAGATATTGGGTGTGATGGTGTTTGTCTTCCCAAGTAACTGTTATGCGTGATGGAGCCCTGCTTTCCTGGACATGGCTGAACATCTGCATGCCGATGGGAAGTAGTGAATGAATTCCTTGTTTTGCTTTGTTTGCGTGCACGGTTTTTTTGCTTTGCCTATTTAACTGTTCTAATTTATTTTAATTATTAAACTGTTCTTATCTCAACCCACGAGTTTTCTCCCTTTCACCCTTCTGCTTCTCTCCCCTATCCCACCTGTGGGGGAGTGAGCGAGCTGCTGTGTGGTGCTTAGTTGCCAGCTGGAGTTAAACAGCTACACAGGGCTATCACAGATGCTGAATGCTGACTATCTCCACAGCTGTGTCAATCCAGGGTTTGCTACCTGCCTTGACCTTTTTAAGCCCTTCAGCTTTATTACTTTATGTATTAAATATGAATTACTAACAGAGTAATGTTGAACTAACAGAATTAAAGATATTTATTTAATGGTTTAATAGATGAAATGTCACTGATATATGAACTGGTCCATCTTCTGTTTAAACTCTGCCATCAATTTTGTCTCCTTTTTTTTCAGAAATTATACACTATTTAAATCCAAATTTCTAATAAAAAACTAAATATTATAAATTTGTCTGTAGTTGAAATTTCTAAAATTAAGTGTCTTTTATAGGTAAAAATTTATAAAATTCCTGGTATAAACAGTATTTTGCAAAAAGCTTACTTAAAAAGAATAAGATTATGTTCCAAATATGAGTAACAGGTAATCTGAAAGAGGCAACGGTCACTTTTCTAAAATGTAGCAACAGATTATACACAGTATAAAATGAGATTTAATCTAACTTTCCTGTAATAACTTTTCTCTAATTTGTTAGCACAGACTTTAACCTGGTTTAGACAATAATGTGATCACAAGCTATGGATTTACTTCCTTCCCTAAGGTAACTTTTTATTATACTGGATACCTCAGAACATTAAACAAAATGTTAAATATCAATTTTATACACATTAATAGTATTACACCTGACATCAAAGGTTACATTATTGATACTGAATTAAATGAATTTCATGCTTGAAAGAAGGATGCTGTGATGAATTTTATATTATAGAATATGTGAAGAATATGTTATTCCAGTATTTAATTTAAAGTTGTTATTCCAGTATTTATTTTAGATAAAAGTACAATAAATAAGGTACAGAAGCTCTCTCTTAACTCAAAGTGAATATACATAATTTAAAAATAACTAGGGTCAGCAAATCTAGATTATCTGTCTCATCAAGTCAGATGTAAAAGACAGATATGGTGTATGTATTTAAATAAGCAAATAGATTATAAGTGTTAACAAGAGTTTGAAGTCAGAAGAATATTCCTCATCCATCCGTAAAACTTGGCATCTTCAAAGGGTTTAAAAATATTAATGACTAAAACTTGATATTGTAGATGAGTACGTAGACTCTTCCACTCTGTAGTTTAAGAAATTTTTAAAACATTGAGAATACTATCCCAACCTCCCAGTCAAGCCTGTTTCAGCAAGTACCAAAATCAATCAGGCTATTCTTATGCTTAAAATTAAGTATACATTTAATTGTTGTGAGGTGAGGGATCACTTAGAAGTAGTAGGATCATGTGAAGACCTTGTGAAACCACAACCCCTGCTTCTGAATACAAGAATTCTCCCTCCACAGTGTAATTCCAATGACAATAAAAAAAGGGGCCATGGTTTTGGTATGCATTTTTGTATGGCCCGAGGCATTATTACAGCATAGTTTAATGGTTCAGCCATGAAATCTTCTATCTAAGATCAGCAGAAAAATGTGTCCATAATCTCTTCTGGTCTTTCACAGCTAATGAAGTGTAGCATCCTGAATTAATGGTACTGCTAACATGTACTTCATATAATCTGGGATTGCCATTTCAACCAGCAGTACCAGAAATGGTATTTCACTATATTATGATAATTTGAATAGGTGCTTGCAACTGGAAATGATAAACAGAGTTCTATAACTGTGGTTCTGAAATGGATTTCCCATGTATTCCAGTCAGTGGCCTGTCTAAAACATTAATACATTAACATTATTATAACTTTTTTCACATATTTGGATGACTAAGTAGTTGAAAGTTTGCTACTTTTCTCCATAATGTTTCCACAATGAAGTGTTAAAGTCATTAATATTGTGACTCCAGTTTCAGCACTCAGCAATAATTCCAATTTATCACCATTTTATTTCCTTTTAAACACCACTGTACTGTTCATAGTGATTATTTAAATTAATTCAAAGTATTGAAGACATATTTTTCCCACTGTCATGGTTTAACCCTGGCTGGGAACTAAGCACCACACAGCCACTCACTCACTCCCCCCCGGTGGGATGGGGGAGAGAAGCAGAAGGGTAGAAGTGAGAAAACTCATGGGTTGAGGTAAAGAGAGTTTAATAGGTAAAGCAAAAGCTGCACGCACAAGCAAAGCAAAGCAAGGAATTCATTCACTACTTCCCATCAGCAGGCAGGTGTTCAGCCATCTCCAGGAAAGCAGGGCTCCATCACGCATAACAGTTACTTGGGAAGACAAGTACCATCACTCCCAGTGGTCGGTCCTTCCTTCCTTCTTCTTCCCCCAGCTTTATACGCTGAGCATGATGTCATATGGTATGGAATAGCCCTTTGGTCAGTTGAGGTCAGCTGTCCCAGCTGTGTCCCCTCCCGGCTTCCTGTGCACCCCCAGCCTACTCACTGGTGGGGTGGTGTGAAAAGCAGAAAAGGCCTTGACTCTATTTAAGCACTGCTCAGCAATAACTAAAACATCCCTGTGTTATCAACACTGTTTCCAGCACAAATCCAAAACATAACCCCATACTAGCTACTGTGAAGAAAATCAACTCTCCCGGCCAAAACCAGCACATTCTCCACACCTAATGCTGGGTAGAAAACTCTTATCCTGCCAGCAGAGGTGCTGGCTGAAGGCTACTAAAGCTCAGGGCACCTTGCCATGGCTCCTTGCCTTGCCTCCACCTACTCCTGCTGGAATATATTGTCTGGGTTTTGGCTAGGATAGAGTTAATTTTCTTTCTAGTAGCTGATATAGTGATGTGTTTTGGATTTAGGATGAGAATACTGTTTAATTTGTCCCAGAGGCACACTGATGGTATTTCCAGTCTTAAACAAGGTAACTGCATGAAGAGAAAAGTAACTACAGCAATCAAAAGCTATGTCCTTGCCAGTGTTCTGTAGAAGAGTTTCTCTTACATTTTGTAATAGCAAAGTTATGACTTCCCCATACTATTTTCTTCTCACATATTTAAGGGACTGAAACATTAAGAACTTAATCACCTCTTTTTTGGAGGGTGTTGTCGTTTATCCCCAGTAGGCAGCTCATCACCACACAGCTGCTTGCCCACTCCCCTCTCTGGGACGGGGAAGAGAATAGGAAGAGTAAAAGTGAGACAACACATAGGTGGAGGTAAAGCCATTTTAAGAGGTTAAAGAAAAAGCTGTGCATGCCAGCAAAACAAAATAAGGAATTCATTCACTACTTCCCATTGGTAGGCATGTGTTTAGCCATTTCCAGGTAAGGCAGGGCTTCATCACATGCAACAGCTACTTGGGAAGACAGATTGCATAACTCTAAATGTCCCCTGCTTCCTCCTTCTCCAGTATGGACCCAAATTCCATACTATATGATGTTGTGCTCAACAGTAGAAGCTACATGGAATTTGGGTCAAATGACTTTCATCAGTTGGGGTCAGCTGTCCTGGCTGTGTCCCCTCCGAACTTCTTGACCAGTCCCAACTTCTTGCTACCTCACTATGGGGGGAGCATGAGAAATAGAAAAGGCCTTGATGTTGTGCAAGCACTGTTCATCAATAACTAAAACATCGGTATAACATCAACACTGTTTTCATCACATATCCAAAATGCAGGACCATACATGCTACCATGAAAAAAAAGTAACTCTAGCCCAGCCAAAACCCCTGATGAAGCTCCATGACAATCAAAATAGATTTGACATCCAAGCTAACTGCCTTGCATTAAGTAGGCATGTTTGAGTCATAAGCACAGGAAAAACACAAGTAACCAAAGATCACCTTTTCACTTTACATGTTTTCACCACCGTGTAAAATGGACATCAGGTTTATGATACTAGCTGAACAGAATATTATAAGTGCCTCAGTATGTGTTGGTTTCTCCCTTCACATATATTTTCCAGAATAGGCCAGTTATCACCTGTATTTTTTATGGACCGGCAATAATTGATACCTCTGTGGAGCAAGTGAGGCACGGTTAGAGAATTTTGCCTTTGACTGCTTCCTAGAGCTACATACATGGCACTCTTCACAGGACATCTGAGATGGCCATCCTAGTACCCCAAATAAAAATACAAAGGTAGGGAAAGAATATTATAAAAGGTATATTCAGTACTGAGTAATTTCACTTTTTTTTTTTCTTCACTTTTTTAATGTGAATCCCAGGCTTAACTAAATCTGTGATTATTTCTTCCATGTTTGCACTACAGAATCTGAATTAAAATATTATCCATCCTGTTACAAGAAGGGCAGGTTAATAGCTTCTCATGTACTACTAAGATGACAGGTTAACAACTACTTGCATAGTCAACATGAATTCTGCACCAGGCAGTACAGTATAAAGCAGAAGTGGAACATTTTCTGGATATTAAGCTCAATTTTTCACTGCATCAGCCTCAATTTTCTATGCTCCACTGGCAAAATAGTTTCTTCCAGCTGGTAGCATAATGAGCTGGACTAGACCATTTTCACATCAAAATTGACTGTAAAACAAGATTTGAATTCTAAAGGTGCAAAGCATGGATCTTTCTTTCTTTCTTGATCAGAGATACTTTAAACTTTTGAAGAGTTGTTAGCACTGTGGATTCTTCTTTTTACTTTTTATTTCTTTACTTTCTACTTTTGTAGACAGTTTTGACAATTCATACCATTTGATGGTTTGCACATCAGATAAAATAGAAGCAAGGAAAATGTTTTATATTCATTAGAACAGAGGCAACGCCTGACCTAGCTGTACCAAAATCCCGATTTTGCTTTGTTTTTAAATTGTGCTATCACCGTGGGACACTATATTAAACTAAAGATGTTCCTGTTAAATCTAGACAGATGGTCAATATATATATTTTGGTAGAATCTTAGATGGACTTGGTCTTCTGAAACAGTTATTGATCAATGTAAAAGAAAACCAGCATTTTTTCCTCCCCCACCTTGCCCTATTGTATTATAGCAACATCTTTCAGAATTGTTATGTAAAATAAAACAAAATAGCCAGGTGTTGAATGCTTTGCTTTTTAAACTATTGTCAGCTTCACCATTATAATATTTCCAGTATCAAGAAGAGGAACTGCAAATTTACTACAAATTATTGAGAATATTTTCCATTTTCAGTAGCACATTATTACAAATAAGTTATCATAACTGATTCACGCAAGTTCTGAAGTTAACCTTTCTTTTCAAATGTCTAACTCAACTGAAGTTGTGTGTACTAAATCTGTAACACAGTTATGTTTTGATCAATGAAAGAAACTTCTCTTCTGTCTCCTTCTCCTGAATTGCACAGAATCTATTACACTGGTAAAAGAAGAGCTCCACATTTAGATATTAATTGAAGCAAAGCAACAAGTGTGTGGACACTGTAAATTGTGTAGCGCTGTATGTCTTAGAATAATCAAGATTCTTAGACATCAGTCTCAGTACGTAGCATAACACTTTAATCAGAGTTAAGAAACATGAGAAGATAGCAGCAAAATGTTGAAATGGTTTACAGAGAATATCATTCACGGTTAGACTGAAGTACTCTAGAACCACAGATACAAAATCCTGACACACATTCCCTGTTATTCAGTAGAATCAGAAAAAAAAACAGTGGCTCCAGAGATCATCCATACTGTAAGACTACTATAAAAATAGTGGAAATTATTGTATAAATAATAATGATAACAGAATTACCTATATAATATAGAAAGATTTTTTTTTTTATTACTGATATATATGTAGTAAAAATCCCCAAAGCAGTACTGAAATCATGTAGCTGCAAGATTGTTTAACAACCATGTATGGAAAAAGGCAAACAGTCTAATATTTTAGTATATACAATGACAGAAAATTTTTTTCTATTTTCTAGAGGAGTTGTCCAGATGAAATGTAATGATTTAGAGTATTAGTTTGACTGCTTGATTAAACCATAACTACTTCAGCTTATGAACAATATAAAGAGGATCTCCAGATAATTACAGAGAACAAAAATCTATTTTAGACATTTTTGTGTTAGATTAATTTAATTATTTTTTTTCAGCTAAAACAGTTTTCATTTGAAAACACATTCTAGGTAGTGTCTAATCTCATATCTGAATTAGGCCTGTTCATTTAAAAACCTTTTGATTAACAAAGGACACATTTTAGCCACGTACATTCACTTAGTTCAGTATTATCCAGCTCTTTTTTTTTTTTTTTTTCTCCAGGATATCATTAGTATATTCATTTTCAGATTATTCTTCAGGGAAATAACATTCAACATATCTTGCAACAGAGGCAATCTAAATTAAATAGACAAAGATTCTTAATCTCTCAAGAATAAAGCTAAGAATAAGATACGAAAATTTCTTTAAGTAATCCCACACCATTGTGAGGAGAGCTAATTGAGAAAATGCTAACTTGTTTCTCCAACATCCAATATTTTTTACCCCGCATTTTTCACCCCACATTTTTCACCCTACCTAAGGTCCAATTCATGAAAGCATATGAAAATGCACTTTCATTTTCTTGTTCAAATTTATTTCAGTGAAAAAAAACAAAACCAAAACCGGAACGAAACTTCTTGTCATAAATATACTTCATAGATGCTTTAGGTAGGCTATATATAGTAACTAGAAAAGCTTAACGCCTATATAACAAACTAACTCTGCCTATTTGCATCCACTGCCAACACTTTCATTATCAGGTCACTCTCTCAAGTTCTATATTTTCCTTAAATTTTTCCTAAATTAAAACATATATTTTATGTGTAACTGATGTGATTCCCCTTTGCTGGTAGTATTGCCCACCAGAGACCAAGTAGTAAGACAGTTCACAGAATCACATTATAACTGAAGTTGATAACTACTCCATCCCCCTGCTCAAGTAAAGTCAGCTACAGAATGCTGCCCAGAACCAGAAGCAAAGGGAAAGAAAAGGAACACCACTAGTTCCATGAAAACACCCTGCACCTTCAACTGACACCTGTGCAGGAATGAAAAAAAAAAAAAAAAAAAAAAAAAGAAAAGAAATTCAGTGACAGAAAATATTATACCCTAGCTCTTTGCCTCTCCTACTCCATTCAGATTTAACAAATTATGATTTTACTTCTCTCTGTTCTCTTCTCTATACTTAAGAATGTAGACCAATTTAAATAACTCCTTCAAATCCTCCTGCACTTTTAAGTGAAAAACAGAATACTAGAAAACCTTTCATTTCTTCATTCACATAACAAACATATTGCTTTGCTCCTAACTGTTCATCTTGAGCCTATGCAGACAGTCCAATTTTATTTTCTGTGTTAAAAACTGGTGTATTTTGCTTCCTCAGAAGACTTTCAGTAGTAGTGAACAATCGATAGTATTTGGGTTCAAGTCAAAGTTGTACTATGAACCCATACCAAAACAAAATATACTGTTGAAAACAATTCACCTTAAGAAAAATATTTAAGCACTTGAAGTGAATTCAAGTTGTGTTCATTCTTGCAAATAATGGTCAGCGTTCATTTTAGTTTATAGGTTTGCATCAAATAGCTTTTAGGAAAGCTTAAGGACAATATTATGAGTCATTTAGAATCTGGTTCCTTTTTATCTTTTCCTTTATTTGTGGAATCAGTCTTGTTCACATGATTTATTTATCTAACCTGTCTTAGTTGTGCAAATGTATTATTAAAAAGATCTATACCTTTTCATCCCTGACTTCTCACTCCTGATAACCCAGCTACACAACCCGCCAAAATGAGATGAAGCTGTGCCAAAATCTTGCCACAGGACTGCTTAGGCTAACACAGGCCTATGCTTCAGCATGAGATGTCATACAGACTTCCTCATCACTCAGGCAAATTCAGCACAAACTGTTAAAGTCTTATTTTGCTGACAGTTTCAGATATAGATAATCTTTTCCTGCTGATATACATAGGATTTTTAGGGGGTACTTAGGGTATTAGCTTGCTGAAGTGAAACTGCTGTTGATATGAAAAGCTTTGATTCAAAAACAGGACAAGGTGACCTGAAACTAGGATGATTTCACTGTCTTGCCAAATATACATATTCTGATAAAGTCTATAACGCATTTCCACGTGTATGTAGAAGGTAGTGGTGTTCAATTCCTAGGTCTGTTGTATTCACACTCTGAAAGACAGTAGCTTCCCTTAAAAAGAGAGAAAGAAGAACCACCCGCCAAGATTCCATCTCCCACCAAAGACAACAACATCTAGCTAGAGAATTGTTCATTTCAGGTGATGCAGTGAGTGTATTAACTACCAATGGGTAATCATCAGGTATCAAACCTCTTATAGTTTATTGTGTTTTGCTATATTTCTGTACAATATGTGTTCAGTAGCAGAAATTAGTCTTCACCTCTGTCTTCTGAGTTTTTGATGCCATAAAGCAGTAACTCTTATTGTGACACCGCCTTCTGACTTATGTTTTTTTTTTTACTTACTACTTAAGGAAAAAGCATATTTCTTGTTCAACACTATTCTTCTGCATAGACTACTAACAAAACCAATAGCGTAATCATGCTATTTGTCCATCTCTTTTGCTTTTATCTACACAACTCTAATATTAGTTTACTATTACTGTGAAGTAGTTTTGCTACAGCTGCTACATGTTGTTGCTACAGGTTGTATTGTATCCTTATTCAAGTAAAGTGACACAGGGATACTCTAGCAAACACTTTGAACCTTCAGAGTTACATAAAAAAGTATGAAAAAATAAAACTAAAAAAAAAGTACTATGCCAAGAGGGACTCTTTTGTATGATTTTGTCTTCAACTATTAGGTCAGTTCTAAAAATACACAGTTATGAACTCTATGCATAGAGGTACAGAATTATGTATTTCAATATTTATTTTGTGATATCCTCAATAAAATAATAAAGATAAAGGTAACTCCTGAAATCTGATCAATATCTGAACAAAATATGAGTTCAAATATTAGTGCAATAACAATAATATTTCTGCTGGTGAGTTATAATTTCAATAAGAACAGCCCCACTACAGATAAATTTGTCCTTGTTCATTCCTATAAAACAAATGAAATCAGATCAGGAACATTCAAAAACTGCCTCAGGTTCAAAACAGCATTTTTTTTAACTTAGTTTGGGAAAACATAATGCAGCTTTGGAAATATTTTTGTTGCATTATTTTCAGACAGAAATAGAGCCCTGAGCTTAGCTCCAATTTTCCTCTGAAAATACATAAAGTTTACAATAGGTCTGTGTCTGCTTCTTTATAAAGTTACTGATAACAGTGCAACCGTAATTTGGTAAAACATTCTGATCTCAAGCTACATCTTTCAGTGGCTGAGTCTTCAATTCATTGATTCTTCTTGCAAATCACAAAATACTTCCTCTGTTTCTCAGATAGACTAAAGTAACCACAATGCAGCTTCCTTAAGAGAAGGATATGAAGGGCCAGATTCTCAGCTATTACAAATTGGCAAAGCTCTATGACTTGCTGTCGAGACCTATCAAGTTGTACTGCCAGAGACTCTTGTCATTCATAGAATCATAGAATCATTAAGGTTGGAAAAGACCCTTAAGATCATCGAGTCCAACCGTTAACCTCACACTGCAAGTCCACCACTAAACCATGTCCTCGAGCACCACATCTCCCCTTCTTTTAAATACCTCCAGGGATGGAGACTCAACCACTTCCCTAGGCAGCCTGTTCCAATGCCTGACTACCCTTTTGGTGAAGAAATTTTTCCTAATATCCAACCTAAACTTCCCCTGGCACAGCTTGAGCCCATTTCCTCTCGTCCTATTGCTTGGACATTCCCACCTCACTACAACCTCCTTTCAGGTAGTTGTAGAGAGCAATAAGGTCTCCCCTCAGCTTCCTCTTCTCCAAACTAAACAACCCCAGCTCCCTCAGCTGCTCCTCGTAAGACTTGTTCTCTAGACCCTTCACCAACTTTGTTGCCCTTCTTTGGACACACTCTAGTACGTCGATGTCCTTCTTGTAGTGAGGGGCCCAAAACTGAACACAGTACTCAAGGTGCGGCCTCACCAGTGCCAAATACAAGGGCACTATCACCTCCCTGGTCCTGCTGGCTACACTATTTGTGATACAAGCCAGGATGCCATTGGCCCTCTTGGCCACCTGAGCATGTTGCTGGCTCATGTTCAGGTGGCTGTCAACCAACACCCCCAGGTCCTTTTCCACTGGGCAGCTCTCCAGCCACTCCTCCCCAAGCCTGTAGTGTTGCATGGGGTTCTTGTGACCCAAGTGCAGGACCTGGCACTTAGCCTGGTTGAATCTCATACAGTTGGCCCTGGCCCATCAATCCAACCTGTCCAGATCCCTCTGTAGGGCCTTCCTACCCTCCAGCAGATCGACACTTCCACCCAACTTGGTGTCATCTGCAGACTTATTGAGGGTGTACTCAATCCCCTCATCCACATCATCCATAAAGATATTGAACAGGACTGGCCCCAGTACTGAGGCCTGGGGAACATCACCTGTAACCGGCCACCAACTGGATTTGATTCCATTCACCACCACTCTTTGGGCTTGGCCGTCCAGCCAGTTTTTAACCTAGCACAGAGTGCACTTATCCAAGCCATGAGCAGTCAGTTTCTCCAGGAGAATGCTGTGGGAGACAGTGTCAAAGGCCTTACTAAAGTCCAGGTAGACAACATCCACAGCCTTCCCCTCATCCACTAAGCGGGTCACCTTGTCATAGAAGGAGACCAGGTTAGTGAAACAGGATCTCCCTTTCATAAACCCATGCTGGCTGAGCCTGATCCTCCGATTGTCCCGCACGTGCTGCATAATAGCACTCGAGATGATTTGTTCCATGACCTTCCCCGGCACCGAGGTCAGGCTGACAGGCCTGTAGTTCTCCGGATCCTCCTTCCGACCCTTCTTGTAGATGGACGTCACGTTTGCTAGCTTCCAGTCATCCGGGACCTCCCCGGTTGACCAGGACTGCTGATAAATGATGGAAAGTGGTTTGTCAAGCTCCTCTGCCAGCTCCCTCAGTATCTTCGGCTGTATAACTCGCTCAATCCCCTCTCCTGTGGGATGAGGAGAAAATAGAAGGAAGGCAAGAGGACTCATGGATCAAGATGAACACAGTTTAATAGTGAAAGCAATAGCACTCCAATACAGCAAAGAAGGATTTTATTCCCTGCTTCCCATCATCAGGCAGATGTTTAGCCACTTCCTGGAAAGCAAAGCCTCAGCACGCATAACAGTTGCTTGGGAAGACAAAAGCCATAACCACGAAGGTTTCGCCTTCTTCCTCCTTTTTCTCAGCTTTTATTCCTGAGTATGACATTCTGTGGTATGGTTTATCCCTTTGGCCATTTGGGGTCAGCTATCTTGGCTGTACCTCCTCCCAGCCTCTTACCAACCCCCATCCCACTCACTTGTAGAGGGAGAATGGATAGGGATAGACAGAGTGAGAATAAGTGTGCAAACACTCTTCATCCATAGCCAATACACTGGTGTGTTATCAACACTGTTTCAATCACAATTCCAAAACACAGCATCATATAAGCTTCTGTGAAGACAATTAATTCCACCCCAGGCAGGCTCAGTACGTAAGCAAACAAAAGTCAAATATACATTGCATCAGTTCCATCAGGTGCTGGAAGCCTTCACAGTCTGCCTCTTATATCTTATCATACCAATGAGTTCCCAGATCTGAGACATTCTCTTTGTAAAAACTGTAAAAATAAATGAGACAAGGTATGTAAATATATGTGCATTCTGTATCATTACTAATCACAGATAAATATGTGTATTTATGTAATCCTTCATATAATCACTTTATTTTCCCAGCACAACTAATATTTTTTTAAACTTTCTCAGTAAGTATATACATACAAAACATTCATTTTTGAGTGTCACAATCAGATTTTCCATTGCTGCTTGTATTCTTATCTATTTATTTGATGTTGGATTTGGTTCGTCTGAACAGATTAGAATGGAAATTAAAACTGGTATTTGTCTTATCTAATTTTATAAATCTAAATGCCTATTTAATATCTTATGATGAAATGTATTGTCCTTAGAAGTGCCTATTTCTCTTTTCTCTCCATTTACTGTGAGGACATATAATTTGACTAGCTCAGGCTTAGATTTAAACCTTTAAAACTTTAAATTTGGGCAGTTGAGTTCTACCATAAGTTTTCCTTTTCAAGCCACCTTGCTTTCCTCTTCATATGTTTTAATGTGTCATAAATATCAAACTCTGGTAACCCAGATTGCATACTGGTAGATAAAACCTGTTTCTAGATGCCTTAATTATTTGTACTCCTCCAGCGCCAATTTAATATTTAACCTTTGTTCCAGATCTAGGGTCATTTTTTTTCTTCCAGACAAGTAAGTATGAGAATTAATATCTACTCCAGGAGAGCACCTGGAATGAATTTTTCAAGTTCTGTATAGCACTTGGGACATAGAGGGGGATCATAGGAGTCTTGCACTAGATGAGAAGCTTTCCTGGATGCTGTCACATGATTGTTAGAAATCTCTCTGGATATATTATTTCTTTCATCCTCAAGTATATACTGTAGTATGGGTGCATTTGTGGCAACAGCCTACATTTTACTGACACAGTTCTCAGCTTCCTCGCTATCACACAGGAATCTTTTTCCATTGTGCCAAGTGGAGAATTACTTTAGTTGCCTAGATAGGTTTATGTTTTTCCAGCAATAGCGAAAAATCAAGCAGTTACCAGAACATAGCCTGTGGCTGTAGTCAGGAAGGTGATGAGACTTGTGTTCCCTGTTGCTGATAAGGACAGGTGACAGTAATCAAAGACAAGTTGTTTCGCTTTGGTCCAGTATCCCAGAGAATACATGGTATAATCTGTTGTCTGTTTTCAGTGACCTGTTTCTTAAGCATCATATGTGGAAATCAGCAAAGAGAGAGCTGCTGTGCAGCTAAAGCCTTGTAAAATGAGTTGTTATAGCAATAATGAAGAAGGGGTGTTATGCACAAGTGAGAGAAAGTAGAAGTTTGTGTTGGTGTAGTGGCTCAGTGGGAGGAGGAATACGGCATCTGTTTATCCCAAGGCTTCTCATCATAATATGCAAATATGAACTTCAAAAGTGTGAATTGTCCCCCAGAAATAACAAGAAAATTGAGGTTTTCCTTATTTGCTTTGCTGAATCAAGGCCTTAATTACCATGCAATTGCTACAACTATATATATAAAATATATACAACAAAGCATTTTCCTGTGACATTTAACTTAGAAGTAGTATAATGACTTAGGTATTTTAAGATATAATTTAAATGTAGAGGCTTAAATATGATAGTGCAGTAACTTCTTATTGTTACCAAAACCTCCCGAGAAACTTGGAAAATATAGCCTTTAATACTGAATTGGAAATATATGTGTATTAAGAAGCCAGAGCTTATCATTTTATATCCATTTAGTGCATGGTTAATCACCATTACCCAACTTGGCACTATCTACTTTTATCCCCATTAGACTGTAGTTGTGCCACTGCTGTCCCATTTAAAGAGTGCTAGTCACTATCATTACAGTGAATCACAGTTACCTAGGAGATAACCCAATAAAACAATCTTCCTGATGCAGCTTTTCCAGTGAAGCAAAGTACGCTATAATAATATCCTACATTTATATGGCACTTTTCATCCCAAAGCACTTCACAAATTATGTGCAGAGGACATCACAAAACTGCAACAGCTTCTAAGTAGTGAAGGCAACAAGCATTCAGGATGCCGCCTGACAGCAACATGAAGAAGGAAGTTTAAGTGACACTTTTCCTATTATTAAATTATTCCTGTATTTCTGGTACCTACACACACAACAAATTATTCTATTTAGCATCTTTTCTATGGCATAAATGGGGGAAAAAAGAGAACAAGAGACAAGCTGAGGGGAAATAATAAATGGGCCAATCTTGCTTAGTTTTGAACCTGGGGCTTATAGTAGATATAAAACTCATGTTCAGAGTAACAAGGTATTCCCTCCCACTAAGATGCAAGCATGATGTGGCAAAACAGCCTGTAGTTGTTACATTTCTCAGAAATATAGATTTAATTAACTGTTATTTAACATCCTGAATTCCTTAAATCCCTGTAATCTAAATGGTATAATCGTGCACATTTCACGGATCAGGTTTGCACAAGTCCAAGATTCTTAGAGGGGGGAGGCAAGACAAGGTGAGGACATTGTTAGCCTTGCTATCTAGCCTGCCATCCCCTTTCTCCCACCCATCAAATTAAACAGACATCATATAAAATTCAGCTTCATGAAAGACGAAAATGTAACTTCTTTCCATCTAAAATTACTCAAAATTTATGTTTGACTGCATTGATCACAATTATTAAAAAGTAAACTGTAAGTACCTGCTACTTCTTCATGAGTAAGAAGCACTGATATATCTCTGGGTGTGAAGGCTTTCTTTCTTTTCTTTATTTTGGGGGTGGGGGAAATGATACATTTTCTCCATATCCCAAGTTATATACATGACCCGATATTTATTAGTGATATGGAAGTTACTATCACTAACAGTGGTTCAAATTCTAGATTTTCTCCAAAGCAATTTTTATGCTTAATAAGAATATCAAGAACAACCTTAGACTAAGAACAACCTTAGATACACAAATGGTAATTCTTAAGTTTTACCTTCTGAGTCATTAAATTTACATCTTTCCGAGTTTTTCTATATATTTACTGGCACTGTTATTTTACTGGTTTTAGAACACCCTTCACTTCCCAAAACGATACATACATACAGTTTTGAGCAAACTGTGCAGTGTTTTCAAAAGTATGCAGTCTTTTTCAGATCAACAAAAGCCTTGGAAAAGTTGTCATTCTGTTCCACAGCCATTTAAAACATAGTCTGAGTAGCTGCAAATAACATGCAAGGTACAAAGAAGTTGAAATTAGATCTTATGAAACCTAACATCTAAACAGGAGAGATTTTTGCAACATATAGCATATCTATGTTCATACTAATCTGACATATCCCCATAATTGACCTATCCCCATCTCAGATATTATTAACTGAGATGGGTTGACCATACAGCCTAATTTGTTAGAACCTTATAAATAGGGTACAAAATTCCTAAACCAGTTTTCTGATACTCCTGAACCTGAAACTAACTTTTAAAGTTGGACTAACTAAATATCCATAGCACAAGCATGGCAAAAACAGAAATCTAGAAACTCATAATGTATACGTAAATGGAATAATAACCATCGAGAGAAGGGAGAACAATATATTTAAAAGCCAGAAACAGTACAGAGACTGAAATCATTGAATCATTTATTCAAAGATTAAGTAATCATATTTCTTCTGGCTCTGAATACACATGAAATGATGATATTTTCTGCATTTAGTACACATTTTCCTTAGATTAGGTGTTTTCTGCTTAAATACTTCATTTTCTCAGTTTTCTTCTTAATTCTTCCAAACCAGTACAAAAAATTATACATTTAGTCAGATCCTTGACTACTGTGGCTGGGATGCTGTAAATAAATAGATGTGAGACTTTGTGCAATAAAGTCATAAGTGAGATAATAACACACAATGTATGTGTTGGTGATGATCTCAAAAATATAAAAAAGTAGACAGAAATCAGTTTCGCTTGGATTAATCTGTAAAAGAAGGTCTAAATATAGTCAACTGGAAGTTACCAATGTTGTAATTTAGGAGCAAAAATACAATAAAAACTATGCACCTGGGCTATTATAATATACTGGAAATTACTAAGTTGATTGAGCTAAAATTTTGAGGGTAGCAAAGATGCAATGTAATTTTATTCTGAACCAGGGAAAGAAACTTTCCCTCAAACTGCCCTGAGAACTTACAAAATAAGCATAATGAAGATAATTTTATTAGATACTGAAAGGACCATCCTGGTTGCAAAGTTGTGTGTAAAATATATTGTCACAATAAGCACTTTTAAGGAAATTATCAGTTTAAATAAGGGCAGTTATAAACTTGGCATGGCAGGTAGGTGCTAGGTTTTATTGCAAATATTCTCGTAAAGATACAGGCATGAAATTTACCGTAAATGCTGGTTTAAGAACACCAGAACAAGAAATAGTTGCTTCCTGAATCTCTGATGGTTTTCCATGATGTGTAGTTTATAATCTCTATAAACTTCTGATTTAATCTCTAGATTTTTTTTTAAATATAGTTACTCTTGTGCATTTTTTATGTTCTAAAAGAACTAGCTGAAGACATATGCTATAGTATAAAATTTAACATTGAACATACCTTGATAATTTGCTCTAAAGCATATCAAAGTCACAGAAGTTGAAGTCTTCATTGTTATTCAGCCTAAGAGTTTGCCTCAACTTTAACACGTTTTATCTAGTCTGGCCAATAGCACACTTCTGAAGATCAGCTGAAAATCATTACATAGACTGACAGAGAACCTCATACCTAAGAAAGACCACCTGATGTAGATCAGAGTCTTTATTGGTATGACATTTAATACACATTGCCAAGGTGATAACAACAGATACAGACTCCATAACATTTTAGAGGTAGGTCAAAATCTATCTAAGGCTAAAACAGCCTGTGCTGTTTGATCTGTTATGTTAATGATTTTGGATTTTGTGAACAGTGTGAGTTCCTAGAAGTAGGAGGTCCACTGAGGTGTTTCAGCTCCCACAGTAAGATGTCAATATGATACGCTTCCTAATCTCTGCAAGCATGAGCTTTCTGACCTGAACCTTAGCAGTACCTGAAGGAAGTCCGTCTCTCCCATTCTTGTATACATCAGTATTTTCTCATAGCTTCTTAGAAGGGGAGCAGAGTGGATGTTTCCTTATACCACCTTGAATATGTCCCTTAAAGTGCGACAAAGATATTTCCTTACTCTTTTTCATTTTATCTGGTTTGAGGGACTGCTGTTCACCACCAGCATTTATCAATATGATAACTTGGAAGCAATGTGTTTCATCCTTCCATTTCAAGAGCCTGGTGTGCGCACCCAGCTCCTGCAAACTGCTGTTTAGACTGTAATTTGAGCATCCTGTAATAAAAGATTCTATATTTGAGATATACCCATGTTATACAACTATATAAACAAATATACATTAAGATGTTTCAACATAATAAATCAAAAAAAAAAAAAAAGGATTAACCTCTTCTCTAAAAAGGTTTCTACTTTGACATCTGGTACCACAGTATTTGCATAACATTTTAATTCACTGGAAGGTTCACCTGTAAAATATGAAAATCTAGACTGTTAATGGTATTTAGAAAATGAAGCAACCTCTCCCCTTTCTTTTAAAAATAGTACAAATATACTTATTCATTGAGTCTTTAGCTAATATAAATTCATTTTTTATAAACCACACAAGATTAATCACCTGTGCATGTGGCACAGGGAGTGCCTGTTTCTCACTTGACAATAGAGGGAGCAAATACAGCTTAGACAGTTTTCAGATGATTATAGGAAGGTGAACTATATCCCATTCCACATTTTCGCTTTTGGGGGTCTACCTGTCAGCTTCAGCATTTCTAAGAAACAATAATGCATCAGTGCTAAATTTATCTGCTTTTATTCCTTTTCCTCCTGTCTGAACTTTCTTAGTTGAAATCACATCCATAGTTAATCATCTCTGGTATTTAATAAATTTGTAGCCACAAATACCTTCTGAGAATGTAAAACCTGAATTTTGTGAGGCTCTTCCAAGGCAATATAGTGTTTTGATGTACGTACTTAGTCTAATGAAATCTCCTTGTAAATTTTCAGATTTTTCTGCAGCAGATCTAGCCCCAGTCCTAAATTGTCCGTTCAGTTTCAGGGCAGAGTATGATGAGATGAAGATCAATAAGAACAATTTCTGAGAGACTACAGGGATATGGGTCAGAAAGATGGAGAGTGAATCCAGGTATTTAGTACAGTTTTGACAATATCAGTGACAACTGGCTTCCTGCTGGGAGAAAAAAGATGTGATGCAGCACCTTCAGAGCAGTATTTTGAATGGGATAAGGAATTAGATGAACAATGAGGAGAGGCACTTGAAAGACAGATGACATGTCACCCGGAGCTTTAAGGTGGATCATCCTAGATCTTTTCTTCCTTGTGAGCTCTTCAAACTTCATGAACTTAAAATAAATTACAAAATACGTTACAGGAAAGCTGTATTTTAAATGATAAAACTTGAAATGACCAAGGAAGACAGCACAGAAACAAAACATAAAAAGTAGAAAAAGGGCTCAGAAAGAGTTCTTGCTCTGCCTATTGTGTTTTTTGCAAGCAGATCTCTAACTTCAGAGTTGGTTTCAGTCAACTCAGTGACTACCTTGGAGCGAACTGTGCAATTCTTGTTAATGGGAGGAGTTCTTTCATTGCTTCTGACACTTTACTTTCAGTTTTCTGCTTTTATCAGCATTCTTTTGAGCTGCAGTCTTGCAGCTCCTTGCAGGGACTCTGCAATATCGCTGCTGCCATATCCTGCAATCTTTGGAGCCTTCTTTTACTCAGCAGGCTCAGTTACTCACCAGGGAAAGGGCAATCTCCTCTCTTCCAGAAAATCCACATTACCCACTCACTCTCAAAGGAGAATAGCATAACACAGAGAGCACACATCATGCACTGTCAAATAGGTTCAAGTGAAGCTTTCATGAAATAGAACAAAATCTTTTTTTTCAGATTTAAAAAGCATCAACAAAAGAGATATTCTCTGTTTCATGTTATTTTTTTTATATTTACACACAATAAATTAAACACTTCTCTGAAAGAGCTATTCTGTTTGATTGAGATACTTCAGAGGTTAATTTGCCTTTCTGTATATACAAGATGCTTTTGTTACCAACTGCCTTTAGCTTCATATAAAGCATTTACATAAATCCTTTAAAATACTGGCAAGATCCCAACCTTACAAGGTCATTCTCACATTGCATAATTAGAATACCAATTAGTTTGCAAGTACTGTTCAGTATTTTGACACAGAGCTAAGAAAATAATGCTAGAGGATGCTCTTTATTTCAGCAGTGTTTCGAGAGCAATAAAATTAGTAAAAATTATAAATCAAGCAGTCTTAGTGTTGCCTAAAGGAAGAGGAGCTGGCTGAAAGCTAGTTACATGATAACTACCCTTAAAGCAAATGGACTCTTGATCAAATAACACTATTGGCAAGGAAGACCAAGCAAACTACCTAAATGTACAAATGAATCATGTTTATGATAACCTATCTAAAAATTTTTTACAGTCTTATAGCAAGTTCCAGTACAGTTATGAATTCACATTCTTTAAAGGGAGAAGTTTGTTGAAAAAGCTATAGTAGATGTAGTGGATGTAATCTTGTATTTGCATGTGTGTTCATTGTCTGTATGATTATATTGGCAGAACTGCAGTTTTGCAGTTCTGACACAAATGAGTGTGACTTGGTTGTCATCTTAAATTCTCTGTAGATTATCATATGGGATCGTTTGCCAGAGAACCTGCCAAGGCACAGAATGTAATTATTTTAGTGATGAATTTGTGAATCTCAGACAAGTGAGGGGAGGAACTTTCTGTGAGAGTGAAGATATTTTGGGATGACCAAGTTCATCAAGAATCTCATGAGATTAGATACCTTTTAAATAACTGCACATCACCAAAACATCCGTTTTCTGCAAGGAGTTGTTTGAAAAACAGACACTGAAGGTTCGCCAAAGTTGTTTATCTGTTGGAAAATATTCCAACAAATAGAGGCAATTTGTGGGGTTTTTTGGGGTTTTTTTGTTTTTTTTTTTTACATTCCAATGTCATAACCATTTAATCTAAAGTGATTTTGTGACCAGAGTATAGAATTATATTGATTGGTATCTCCCATTTCTGTCATGTAATGAAAGTACTTGGTATTCTTGATAAACTTTCTACAATTAATTATAACACTACATGATCCCTTACTCTCAGCTTCATGGAGTTTCACCACATATCTCGGCTATGATACAGCAGGGCCTGGTGCCCAGGAAATGCATGTGGGGAAATATTAAAATAGTTCTGAGCAGGCTTTGTCCTGTTAGCAGGATCAATGTTCTTGCAGCCAGTCATTCCCACTGGTGCTTTTCTTCCACCTCTCTTTCCTTCAGAAACACAATCTCTCTCCTACTTTTGACATCCCAGAACTGAAGGCAGAGGCATCTCTTTGATAGATAGTGCTGCTGTGTAAACATGGCTAAGAGAAGAGCTTGTGTCGGAGCCCTGAGCCCCCTCCCTTGGGTTTGAGTAAGCAGCCTGATACTCAACCATCTGGCCTGAAACTGGTGTGAAGAGTTGTTGGAAAAAGGGCTGGAAAAAGCCTTTTAGGAGCTCTCCCTCTTTACTTGGGACCTTCATCTGAGCCAGGGCGCTCACCCTGCCTTTGCTTGTTTGTGGTGCTGCTGATATGGACCCAAAGCCTCATCCATGGTCTGGCTTCCCAGCCTGGCCTTGGCCCATCACTGTCCCCATCTCCATGGCCCTGCCAGGCTATCCTGGGTGAGGGGACCCCCACCCGCAGGCCGATGTCTTGGCCTGGGCCTCAGCCCATCCCTGTCCTCGTCCCCAGGGACATGTCCAATGACTGGGGCTGGGGCTGAGGCTGCTCCAGTGCGCCCAGGCTGCCCTGCTCCTGGCTGCCAGGTCCTGCCCTGACAGACCCCGGGTGGCCCCTGGCCACCCCAGCACCCTGACTGCTTTGCTGTTCCTTATCCGTGAACACACAGTCTGTCCTGTACTACATAATAAATCTCTGCAATCAAAAGGTATTTTGCTGAAAAGCACAATGCAGCTGAAATAGTAAAAAGAATAAGAAATGGAATTTTCCAGGTACTTTCACAAAGGACTGCATGAGTACAGTGATGAGTCAGAGGGTAAACCATGCACCCAGATGACTGTTTTGCTTAATAAGGAAGGACTGTGAAAGCAGTTTCAATTTGTCAGCTGAGACCCATTGATTCATCTGACAGAGTTAAGGAATATGAATGTAACTGCTTCCAGTCAATTTAGCTTTAGAGCCAAAAAATGAGAAAAACATCTAATTTTTCTCATTGATGAGATTATGGGTTTGGTTAATATAGAAATTATGCAGATACATTGTAGGTGCACGATGTTTTTGTTAAATGGGTGACTGAGTATGACACACTGATTTGATCGATTAATAGCAGTGTCCAGTGTAAAAAAAAGTGTATGTTAAAATAATTTATTACAATTAACAGGGATAACTCAATAACTATTTATCTAAAAAGGGTCATCACCTGACAGGGATTTTTTAGTTAGTTCTGGCTACCTGCAATGCTGTTAATTAAAAAATTAGACAGAAATATAAATCACTACTGATAACACTTGCACATGTAAAAGGGGCTGATACAGTGAGGAGTAATAACAAGATCAAATCAATCAAAGAGATAACTGGATCATTTGGTGAGCTAAGTCCATTCAAAGAGAATGCAATTTAATATAGCTACAGTCAAAGACATACCTCCAGGAACAAGTTAATGTCTACCTACATAATTGAGACTGTTCTGAAAATCAGTGATGGGATGGAAGGATCTTTGCTGATGAACACATATTTATGCCAGAGGACACAGTGGTGGGTTGTTGTAGCTACAAACAAAAAAGCTCATCACTATCTCACACTTCCAGTAACTCTCTGCTGTACTCAGTGTGAGTCAAATTTAGTCAAGATGGATGGTCCCTCCTCCTCATTACAACTGGAAAAATCAGCTCTGCACTTCATAGCACTTTGACAGGTTTTCCTGACTTTTCCCATTCATACTACTCTTCTTATATTATCTTCCTTTCACTTCTCTCTTTCCAGTTGCTTGAGAAACAGAACAGCGAGATTATCAACTGCTGCAAGGTAAAGCAAAGCATCATATACGAAAATGAGAGAAGCATTTGCAAATAGGGAAAAGGGTATTAGTAGGTCCCGTAGGAAGGAGGACTGGTCTGTAGGGCACTATGGGGATCTACGTCTAACAGTGAAAGGCTAAAGGTAAATGAACTAGACAAAGGGAGGCAGACCCTCTCTCCCATCCATGATTTCTAAAACTTTCCTCAGACTTACAGAAATCTTCAAACAAAATCTTTGGGATGAAAAGAAAAATCAATTTCATCTATACAGCTGAGAAGTCTTAAAACAGCTCTGGCTAATGCTACCCTTGAATGTATGATAGGAAAAAAGTAAGCAGAATCAGTGCAGAGATTTTACCTTTGTACTGTGGTGTAGACATTGTTATATTTCAAATTCTCAATGTAATTTTGTTATTTTTATGTTTAAAAATGCATGGTGAAAAACTAAGGGGAACTGAGAATGGTAAAATAATTTGTGCAATATATGAAACATGTTAAAGTGAGAATTTCCATCTCTTAGCTCCTTAATAGGTCATAAGAAAAAAAAACCACCTCTCTGATTTTTTTCTTCCTTTGAAGGTGAGAAAATATTGAGAGTTAAGTAACATTTTTTTTTCCCTAGTGAAAGAGAGATATATAAAGAAATTAGTGGTTAGAAACTGATGCAACCAAATTCTAGCCTTTATATTCGTTTGAATTAATTTTGAACTAATTTTGACCAATGGCTACTTTCTAAAAAAGTCACTGAGAACACCTTTCACCATCCATGGAAATATACAGTACCTGACTAGACATGGTCCTGAGCATCCTGCTCCACTTGGCCCTGCTCTAAACAGGGGGGTTGGCCTCCTTTGAGAACACCTTCCAACCTATGTAGTGTTTCTGTGATTCTGTAATTTTATCATATGTCATGTTTTATGGTACAAACACCCTTGTGATTTTTAAATGAACATCTTAACTTGACTCCTCACAAAAAAAAACAGAAACAAAACCATGTTACTTAAAAGAAAAACAGTTTTAAGATAGTTTTCAAATATTGCTTCAAGGTGATGAGGGAAGCTTTATGCAAGAAATGCTGTAATATCAGAAAGGGACTTATTTTCTAACATACCTCTCTGTGTAAATCTTTCCGTATCATAGCTTAATATCTAGGGTCCATAGCTTAATATCTAGGGTCAAATTTTAACAGTGCTAAGGAGTTTTAGACCAAGTTGACCAGATAACTAAACCTCTGGTACAAAGTTATTGTGCAATAAATCATAGAACTACAATGTTGAATCAAGGAAGTGAGCTACTGTCTCTAAATCAATTTTATGTTACTTTTAAATAAATGTTATCTCAACTGGATACTTCTTAGAAATTAGAAATTATTGCACAAGACTAGGTTAGTGTTAAACATTCAACTCCTTTTTTCCCAACTATAATTAAGAATTAAATTGTCAATTTCAAAAAAAGACATGACATTAATGAAAGAATTCTATTTTTTTTTTAAATTTTCAATAGGCTATACTTAATTTAACCAACACTTTCTAGTTACATTAATCACTTGTTAGAATATGATAATAAAAACAGAATTACAAAGGTGTCAGAAAGCTCTGAGGTGTACAATAATATCAATTTAAATCTTGTTTATAAAATCTTCACAAATACAACTCGTATATAAAGTAAAATTTTGAAAAAACATTTAAGCTAGACAATATTAATCAACACATGGAAGTTTCTTTTCTGCGTATACTTAGGAACTACATAAGTATTTTCAGATTAGATAATTTTCTGTAAATTTCAGGTGGCAACATATATGTATTGAGTTGAAATTTTATCTAGAGAGAAATGGTAAATAGAATTTGTGTATATTGACTTTCTTCAGTTTTCAGAAGAAACGGTTCTGATTTTTCATGGTGGAATTACATGTTTATTCTTAAATTTGTTTCATACAGAAAGAAGAGTCTGAACACTTTGATTTAGTGAAACCAAATATTTCAAAACTCTTAAAAACTTTAAAAAAGGAAAGTATTGTCTTGACATTTAATCCTAGCTCATGCTGGAAATCTGTAAATTCTAATACAATCAGATTAATTTTCCTACTATTGCTTTATGAAAATTCTACATAAATTAGAAGGTTTTGTTAGGTTTCACTAGTAAAAATCTTAAACTTGAATGCTTTATTTCACCTGTTAAATTCAAAATCAAGTGAGTAGAAACAAATGAAAAATTAAAAATCCATGAAAGTTTTTAACTAAAGGTAAAAATTAAATAAGACTGCAGGAAACAGTTGATTAGAGTTTGCTATGCAGCTAAAAAGTTCTACACAATTTTAATGCGGAGTGATTAAGTCATAGGCCAAGGAGCTGACAATCTCTCACTGTTAAAAATATGATTCTGTTCCATTAAAAATATATTTGGTATAGCTGGGCTCTTAAATCCCTGAAAAAAGTGAACAAAACAGAAGGATTTTTAAAATGAATAAGAAAACCAATTAAGTTTTTAAAGGTTAAAGGCTACAGGACATATTCTAGTTCTCTCTAGAATTTCTACCCCCTTTTTGTACGTGTATGAAAGAATAGGACAAGACCACATGGTCACACTTTCTGGGGGAGAAAAAGCAACTCTTATGTGCCTTTCTATGTGGTCTTTCTTTCTGCTAATCCTTCACAGTTAAGCAAAAGGGGCGGAATAGAAAGTGCTGCATCCCTAACTTGCTGATAAAATTTGTTCCTTACAAATGCTTCATTTGGATTTGCTTTCATGTCGACCCAAGTTTATGGAAGGGTTCTCTATTTTAAATAACTTTATATCTTATAGTCAACTCTAAGTCTACCAATTCCTACTTTATTTTTTAATTATTGAAACAACAGCATAATATGAAAATAGACTAACCAAAATAAGTCATGCCAAAACAGAAACAATAGCTTATTAGTCACTGCCAAGGACAGTTTTATTTAATTTCATTTTGACATCTCTTAGCAAATGCATTCATAATTTAAAATATCTACAGCAGTACAAATGCTTAGCCTAAAGTAGCCAAGAGTTGCTGATGGTAGATTTGGAATTAGAACTAATGTGGCTGCATGCCCAGAGTGAAGCAAGTCTGTTGCACGGTACTTTGTCTTTGTGCTTAAATTGTAAGGCGAAATATATAGCCATGTGCCAATTGAATCTCTTTTGTTTAGTGTCCATTTCTGTTGTTGCCGATCACATCCTGATGCACAGGGTTACTGAACTATTCCCTTTTTTGAGCTACCATTTTTCCAAGTAGTCCATCCTTATTTGATCCCTTGTCTTATGCAATCAGTGTACACTTACTACTGCAGTTTATTCAGTTGTTAGATTATAATCTCTACATGGTCAAAGGGAAAGTCCTGGAACTTTCTTTCCTCACCCTCCAATAATTAACCGCATTTTAAAATGTTCCAATATTGGTCATTCTATTTACTGGCTACTCATATTTATCCCATGGAGAGGTTTAAATTCTCATATACCTTAGTGTGAATTCTTCCCAGCTATTCAGAGCCTTTCAGAGAAGCCAGTGATATAAAGGAAGCCACTATGGCAATATTTGATGTTCTTGCATATACAGTGATACTTACATGGTCAAGAAATTTACCATGTCCAGCCACGAACTACTAATCCAAAGATTTGTAACAAACTACTAGTTCAAAATTATAACTTCAGTTATGCAAGCACAATAGAATCATATAATAATTGAGGTTTGAAGGGGCCTTATGGAGGTCATCTAGACAAATTCCTTGCTCAAAGCAGAGCTATGTCACAGTTAGAGCAGGTTGCTTATGGTCTTGTCCATCTGAATCTTGAATATCTCCAAAGATGGAGACTCTGCAGTCTCTCTGGGAAACTTGTTCTAGTGTTTGATAACTCCTATGGTGGAAAAAAAATCGATACAGGTTTTCCATGTTCCAACTTATTTCTGTTGTCTTGCATTCTTCCACTGTATAATTCTGAAAATCTGGATCTATCTTCTCTACGCCTTCTCTTTAATAATCTGTCAACAACAGTAACAGTCTCCCTCTGAGCTTTCTCTTCTTCAGGCTAAAGAGATGCCTTTTCCTCGGCCTCCCCTCATATTCAGTTGCTCCAACACCTGACTGTCTTGGTAAGCCTCCACTGGACTCTCTCCAGTTTGTCAGTGTCTTTCCTGTACTGGGGAGCCCATATCTGGACACAGAACTCCAGGTGTGGTCTCACCAGTGCTGACTAGAGAGGAAGAATCACTTTCCTCCACCTGATGGCAAAGCTTTTCCTAATGCTTCCTAGGATGCTGTTGGCCTTATTTGCTGCAAGGACACATTGTTGGCTCCCATTCAGTTCGGTTTCCACCAGGATTTCAGGTCTCTTTTTTTGTATATATATAGCTGTGTCTTGGGAGTCTCCATCTACCACTCATTCAAGGATAGCCTCTCAGTGTCTCTTTTTCCATGCAGCATGGGACACAGGCTTTTGCTTCTTCAGAGTCTCTGTGAAGATCCTATTAGATCTCCTGTTTATTCTCCCTAATTTTGCAGTAGTAATTCTTTATCCTTGAACATTTTAAATAAGGATTTCAGACATTGATCCTGACACTATATAATCTTTTTTTGTGTGTGTGTTTCTTTGTTTGTTTTTTAATCTCTAGTCCATATGCCTTTTAATACACAGCTGCACTATATTCTCACATTTGGTTGGTATTGCTTACCAAATTTCTGAAGTCCAGATTTTTCTTTTCTCTAACACTCAATTCCTTGTATATTTAAATGCCTATTTAACTTTAAGTTTGTGAGTAGTTTCTCTGAAGTCAGTTCCGTTGATTAATGTTAAGCATGATCTTAAATGCATTGTTGGACTGTGGCCAGAATGACTGATGTCTCATCTGTTGCAAGCTATTAATGACTCCTTGTAATCAATGCAGTTGTAATGAGAAAACAGGATGGCTTATTCCACAGTGAAGGGATGTGGCTCTCCTAAATTTAGATATCTAAAACTTAGGTTAAAATTTAGGACTAGAAAGTCTAAACTACTAATCTATGCTCTCTGAGATATAATAGAGAGAGACTAAGAGCTTCACAAAATCCATCTTCCCATTGCAAGGAAGGTGAAATATTCTTGGGAGCTATATCTTTTTCTCATTGTTGCCATTAGAAGGAATGAAGACAACTGGTTCAGAATGCACAATAAACTTCATACAACAGAAGCAATGAGACATGAATATCACCTTGATAATCAAAATCGTGTTGCAACACTACAGTGCTTGAATTATGGATATTAAGTATGTGGGATAGATTTTTTTTTCTCAGTCTTATGCCATGGAAAGCACAATAATACAGAAGACTGTCCTTACCTGTTGACCTGTATAGAGAAGAAGACACAACTGCTAAAAACCTGGACATTTGGGGACCATGTTTCTTAGAACAACTCACTAGAGGATTCACAAGAGGAAAAACACGTCTTGATCCAATCCTTAACAGCAGACAGATGAATTCAAGGTTTAGCGTGCTAATAGCCATAAAGTATACAAATTCAGCTTCTTTGTGGAAAGGATAAGGCTCACCCATCGAATTACAGTGTAATAATACCTGATTTTAAGTTCAAAATGTTAGAGGCTTTGTGCAAGAGTATATCACTAAACAACCAAATAAGCAGAGGCAAATGGAAAAATAAACAAACAAACAAACCCTAGCTCTACTGAAGAGCAGAACATAGTCTTGCAGAAGGAAAATAAAACCATTCAAAATGTAGAACAGTCCAAATCAAGTGGACAGCAAATAATATTTTTAACTTAAATATTAAGCCACAATGAGGCAAGTCATAAAGTAAAAATGATTTGGTATAAAATGTTCTTTGACCACACTAGAAGTAGAATCTATACAGAGAGCTGAAAGGATCCATAGATAAACAGGGATTAAACAGATTGCACAGAGGAGATGGCATACGTTACAGTAGAAATATTAATTTTTTTTAATATTCGTATTTACTATTGACAAAGGTAGATAAATCATAGAATCATAGAATCATAGAATCATTAAGGTTGGAAAAGACCCTTCAGATTATCGAGTCCAACTGTTAATCTATCACTGCCAAGTCCACCACTAAACCGTGTCCTTGAGCACCACATCTCGTTTCTTTTAAATACCTCCAGGGAGGGAGACTCTACCACTTCCCTGGGCAGCCTCTTCTAATGTCTGACTACCCTTTTGGTGAAGAAGTTTTTTCTAATATCCAACCTGAACTTCCCCTGGCACAGCTTAAGGCCGTTCCCTCTCGTCCTATCACTTGTTACTAGGGAGAAGAGACCAACCCCCACCTTGCTACACCCTCCTTTCAGGTAGTTGTAGAGAGCCATAAGGTCTCCCCTGAGCTTCCTCTTCTCCAAACTAAACAACCCCAGCTCCCTCAGCCACTTCTCATAACACTTGTTCTCTAGACCCTTCACCAGCTTCGTTGCCCTTCTTTGGACATGCTCCAGCACCTCGATATCCTTCCTGTAGTGAGGGGCCCAAAACTGAACACAGTACTCAAGGTGCAGCATCACCAGTGCCGAATACAGGGGCACTATCGCCTCCTTGGTCCTGCTGGCTACACTATTCCTGATACAAGCCAGGATGCCATTGGAATCATGTCCCTTAAAGCTGAAGCTTCATCTTTATGAAAGATGAGTCTCAGAAACTTTCTCACATATGTCAACAGAGATTCTTGGCACTGTGATCTTTCTCCAGTACTAAGTCAAATTGTGACCATACCATCTTGACGTGGTCTGGGGAATCCTACTGTAGCTGACCTTTTTTTGAGCAGGGGATTTGTAACTCCACTCCTGTCTTAAAAAATGTGATAAAAGTGTGTCTTATTAATTTCCAAGCAATCTTTACTCAATGGCCTTTCTTAGAATTACACAGGTTCAAAGGAAAAAAAACCCTACATTTTCTTCCAGACCTGACACATTTCACTAATAGGTCGTATCAAGGTGCTGTACTTGTTCTGCTAGTATCTACATGCTGTATTAGGATGCTGCTGTTTTCAGATATTTAAAAGCCTTACTTTAACACTCTCTGCCAAGACATGCCATGAATGTCAGAGTACTTTAAATCAAAAGTGAAAACTGACTTGGTTTTCCCTTTGCTTTCCATCATTAGCTTGGCACTGCAAGCTGCGTTATTAATTATTGTACATTTCTTGTAAAGCACCTTGAGATGTCTGGCTGAGATAAGGTACTGTGTCCTATAAATGGAAGTTGTTGCTGCTATTCAGTCAGAAATGAGTCTAAAGTACAGTAGAACAAAGTCTTTCAAAAGTTCCATCAACTATAGAAAGTTTAATGTAAATTAATACTATAAGGCTTATTCTAAAATCTGCAGCTTATAGTTTACAGCTCACAGAAGCATTTACAACTATGTGTTATGCCTTCAAAATAATTGTATATTCATAGTGATTTACATCAACCTTGCACATCTTTATTCAGGTACAACCAACCACATAAAGAGAAGGACAGAGGAGATGCAAATTTAAGATTTCCCATAGTATTCATATGATGAACTTCCTAGACATAGGATTTGCAGCATATGTTACTGTGTTAGCGTAGAGGGACTAATGAGGAAGGCAGATAGCTCAACCTCAGAAGATAGTTACAAAAGCAGGATAGTTTCTTCAAGGAAGAAACTTCTTTGACAGTGCTGAGCTATTTTAATACTTTGGTTAAACATTATGGGGCTTCAAAGAGCATGAGAGATATTAACAGCTTACTTAAAAATGGGATTATCTGTAGTTTTGGGATGCCGGGGTTACCTTTGGCTTTAGAGCCAGCCTCATTACTAGTAACACTGTTTCAAAAATGTACTTGGCCTAATTTCACTGCAATGTTGGCTATTTGTTAACACAAACAGTTTTCTGCAGCAGGAAAAGTTTAAAGGTTACAGAAGAGGTACCAAAATTATGAAATCACAGGAAAAAAAGTAAAGAAAGGAAGATCTTTAACATAAGGGTTGACTTCACTGCTGAGGTCAAGGCTTGTTCAACTATACAGAGGACTGACATTTCTGCTCAGTTAGTTCTCCTTCTGGCTATGCGTGCAATAGGTATCTAGCTTATGCATCATTCTTTTTACCTGTAGATCTCCAAATATTTAATACATGAAAATAATCGTTTCTCAGAAAGGAAAAGTGATCTTTCAAAATCTCAGAAGTACACCACTGACACAGCTGGACATTGAACTCATGTCTCCAATGAGTGAATGCAGTTCTCCACCTACTCATTCTAGTTTTATAAATATGCTTTCAGAGATTCTCTAATAAAAGCAGCACAGATCATTATCTGCAGAGGAACTCTAAGGTTAGAATGCAAGCAGCTCTAAGACATGGCAAGATGTTTATTATAATCAGCCATTAGTAAAAACATTTTGTATGTCAAATATGGAAATTGAAAACAAAGTTGGAGAAACACATTCATCACTATTTTTCTAGTTTTTCTGTGTCTCAGCATTCTTGCCCTGTATTTGGCATGAAAGCAATAGCTGTTCCAGGAACTCTGTGGCTCCCTCTCTGCTCATTTATGCCAGTGAATCATGGTATATTAAAGCTGTTGTACTGTGGAGACAGAAGAAGCAGACTTCTTGGTATCCGCAGAAAATTGCTGGGGAGCACTGAGACATTCACAGGACAAGCGTTACAACAAAATGGGCAATTTTCACAATTGGAGCTTAGACATTGCTAGGCAGCAATGGCCAAGCGTACGAAGAAGTGATTACAACATCCCAGATCTAGCTGTCAGATCTAACCTCAGGACAAGCTTGGTGGTTAATGAATGTTTTGTCATTAAGTATGGGATGACCATACCTGAAAAAAAGAACTCATTATGGCGAAGGTGTCAATCATGACAACATTTATCATTCTAAGCCCATGCACGATTAAACAAGTGAAAATGGCAAGGCTAGGATCCTGATGAATAGGAAGGAACATTTTGCTTATTTCTTGTGATCTATTTTTCATTCCTCAGCAGTAGATAGTCATAAAGAGAAGAATATCACTTCTAACATCAAGGACACAGAGTTGAACCTAATGATACAACAGAACTGACTGGGCACTGATGTAGTCAGCAGTTTATCCTTATCACTTGAAATTTTTAGGCTCGAGACTAATCTACACTTTATTTTGCCATTGTGTCTTACATAACTTTTGCAAGAGCATGTGTAAAAACACAGGCTGAGGGCTTCAACAGCAAAAGAGATAGAAAGTGTGACATAAGCTAAAACAGTAGAGCGGTAGAATTTCAATGTGATTTCAATTAAAGCATGCATTACATTTTCATTTTCATAATAGTCAGAACACCCTGAAAATTTGAGTAACTTTCCCTTCACTCTTTTCTCATCACCGCATGTTATACCATTAAAGTTATGGAATCTCATTTACCCATGAGGCTGTTGTGATAGCTTGTAAAAACTTGTACGCTTCCAAAGACCATATTTTCAAAAATTATACTCATGTTGAAGATTCTTAAGCAGATGAAATGTGATGTTTCCTCAAATGAGGCTTTTATTAAAGAATTAATTCACATTTATTTACATTCATTTTCTTAAAAATACTTTCTTTCCTCTGTGAAAAAATTGTAAGTGGTAGTTCAAAAGAATCTTGATATCAAAGCTAATGTTTGAACCGATTGGTAAGCCACATGCACTTAACAAGCCCTTGTGATACACTTTGCTGTGCAGTTATCTCATAGAATGTTTGATTCCAAAAGCAAATAATGAGCCTCAGTTTATTTCACATAGCTTCTGGTAAGCATACATATTTTGGTGTCTATTTTAAATTGAACCTAAAGATTTAAATACTGGTCCAGCTACTAGCATAACTAAGTATGTTTACAACAAGGCAGTTCAAAATAAATGATGTTATTGACTAGAATGAAAATACAAATCTTAACATTTCTTACTTTCTGGGCCCTATTCTGTTCTCATTCACATAAAATTTCTATTTTATCACAAATGTTTCATTATAGTGCAGACAGAGCTAGTACTGAATAAGTCAATTTTGTTGCAATTAAATCTCAATTACCCAATTTTTTAAAGTGAATCTGGACCTTATACTGATGGTGAATAAGAATATCCTTTAAATAGGATCACCTTTTGCTATCAAGATTGTACACCTTTTTTAAAATAAGCATTCAGTCTTTCCCCATTCTTTCTTGTATATCAATGCAGCAATACAGGCCTGAACAGCTTTGCATGTACCAATTTTAACTAGTTCAGAAGATAATTTTTCTATAAAAAGAAAATGTGTGATGAATTTGTATTTGTCTCCTTGGAGATGCCTTGAAGATACATTTACATGTTCCACAGTGCTCAGCTGAAACACTCCTGCAGTACAATGGTCAATGGTCAACCTATCGTGTTGTGTTATTATTCAGAATTAAATTATTATTCACTGCTCTTCAAAAAGTTAGATGTCACCACATGTTCATGTGTGAATAAGAATGAAAAATTCAGGCTGCAATAATTATTCATAGTGAATTGTAACTAGCACAGGTCAGTAATGATCTATAGCTCCAAAATTGATGGACTTGGATTTTTAAATCATGCGTCAATTACTTATAAGCAGTAAAACTGTGATAAAGGAAAATAAAAATATTTTATTAGAAATCCAAATGCTTTGAAAATGTTAATTTCATAAGGATTTTTTCAAAGGTATCAGAATGTACCATTTCCACACTGTCTCTTAAATTACTTGTCTGAACTCATGATCTTGCTTAAACTAATATGTAATCTGTAGAATAAAAAACAAGCTGCTAAAATATGAAACATGATTTGAAACTTTTTCCTTGAGAAATTTACTTAAAAAGTTTTAATTTAAATTGAAAAAAGTCCCTAACAAATTCTGTAAACTCAAAATCCTTTATATCATTAAATTTATTCTCCTTCCATCTCCACTTTTTAGCTTTTTCCTTTTTCAAATGACAGTTTGTCTTATTTATTCTCACTGAGTTCAACAGAATTTCTAAAGATGTTCGAAAATATTAAGATGTATACTCTGTCAGATTCATAGTAATTTAAATAACGGGATCACACACATTATTGTAGATCAGATGTGATCATTGCAACATTTCTTCTGACCTTATCTATGTCAAACAGTTGCACTCATACTGTTACCCTTTGCTGAACCCCAGTAACTAATTATGACTAAATCATCTCTGCCAACATGTCTGACAGTAATCAGAGATTACTTTGTTCAACTTCAGAATTCAGAAATCAATTCTTGTCATGCTTTGGAATAACAAAGAGGCTGTGAGAATTCAGCATTTTCTCCCGAGAGATTAATAAATGAAGGTGGCATCTTCTAATTTGCTCACTGATAACCTAAACAGTTCTATACATTCAGTTCATCCTCAGAAGACAACTTCCTTCACGGTAGTCGCATCATCGTATGGGGTCTTCTGTGAATTTTGTTGAATCTTATAGACAAAACTTCTAGTAACCGAAGGTATTGAAGTGTTTATCTAAGGCCAAACAACAAAATCAACATCCTACATCTATACACTACACCATTGCACTAGTATCTCATTCAATTATTTGTATACCATGACCCCAACATTTTTTCGTTAGCCCTAGCCAGCTAGGATACAGTTCCCTGTACAGTAAGCGTGACCTGTGTTCCTATCTTCTAGACAGACTTGTGTTTGGTAGCTTGAAATCCTGTTTTATTTTAGTGAACTCAGCTTAACCAGTGACCCAGATCATTCTGTATGACTCTCCTGTATCGTTCATTGTTTTCCACACTGTCAGTCTTGTACTATCTGTATATTTTGTCAGCAATGATTTTATATTTGCTTCTATGCCACTCATAAAAATATTGCCAGACCTATTATTATGCACTTCAGAAATCCAATGGAAATGTCCTTGTTCAACGCTAAATTGCCACAGATGACTTCAGGGAATATATCAGACAGAATCATCATAGAATTATAGAATTATAGAATCATAGAATACCAGGTTGGAAGGGACCTCAAGGATTATCTGGTCCAACCTTTCCAGGCAAGAGCACAGTCTAGACCAGATGGCCCAGCACCCTATCCAGCTGAGTCTTAAAAGTGTCCAGTGTAGCGGAATCAACCACTTCCCTGGGGAGATTATTCCAACGATTGACTGTTCTCATCGTGAAAAATTTTTCTCTCATGTCCAACCGGAATCTTCCTAAGAGTAACTTGTACCCATTACCCCTTGTCCTCACCATGTGACTCTTTGTAAAAAGGGAGTCACCATCCTCTTTGTAACTACACTTTAAGTACTGGTACATGGTGATGAGATTGTCGTGGTTTAAACCCAGCCAGCAACTAAGCACCATACAGCCACTCGCTCACTACCCCCCGGTGGGATGGGGGAGAGAATCAGAAGAGTAAAAGTGAGAAAACTCATGGGTTGAGATAAAGACAGTTTAATAGTAAAGCAAAAGCTGCACGCACAAGCGAAATAAAGCAAGGAATTCATTCACTACTTCCTATAGGCAGGCAGGTGTTCAGCCATCCTCAGGAAAGCAGGGCTCCATCACGCGTAACGGTTACTTGGGAAGACAAATGCCATCACGTCGAACATCCCCCCCTTCCTCCTTCTTCCCCCAGCTTATATACTGAGCATGATGTCATATGGTATGGAATAGCCCTTTGGCCAGTCTGGGTCAGCTGCCCTAGCTATGCTCCCTCCCAGCTTCTTATGCACCTGGCAGAACACGAGAAGCTGAAAAGTCCTTGACTAGTGTAAACTCTGTTCAGCAAGAACCAAAACATCAGTGTGTTATCAATATTATTCTCATCCGAAATCCAAAAGACAGCACTATACCAGCTACTAAGAAGAAAATTAACTCTATCCCAGCTGAAATCAGGACAGAGATGAAAGTCTTCCTTGATTTTACTCAGGTTTCAACTTTCAGTCGAAAACAGGGTAAACAGGCATTACTGTGTTTTAAATGTTGGGGTTTTTTACCATGGTACTTTTCTGTACTAAGTTAAATGCTATAAACAAGCCTATTCTTTTTAACGAAAGATAAAATCAAACAAGAAAAACCTACCGATGGTGTTCTTTATGAAAACTATCAAAACATGTCTCTAACAAAATTGTTGAAGGATATGTAAGACATACACAATGAAGCAAACTGTCATCCCTCAATAGTTATTTTGTTGCATGAATATTCTTCAGAAATTCAGGAGTTGTACCAAAAAAAAGATCTTTGGTAGTTTTTCATGTCTATGCTTACACAGCTAGAGCAAGTATTCATATTTATCACCACATTTTAAGTTGCACAGATCATGTACTGTTAAAGATGGCTTAAAATTTATTAAAAATAACTAAAGAAAAAAGAACCACAAGACTAGTGTCTTTAGTCCTGGTTGTACAACTGTATTCTAAGAAAGCAAAGTAACGTTAGTGATGTTTTGTTTGCTAATTTCTTTTATGTCACTGCTTTTTTCTCTGTAAAATCATGGACCTTATTAAAGTACACAAGAGAGAAATCTAGTAATTTTCTTGTATAATTAAAAGAAAAGAATTTATGTATTTCAAGAAAAATATATTATTGCATAGTAATAAGCAGGTTCTAAAGAGCTGCATGTCTTTGAAAGCCTCATTTACTTTCATTAATTATGATAAAATTTAAAATTT
Source organism: Nipponia nippon (assembly GCF_047370975.1). Classification (NCBI taxonomy): domain Eukaryota; kingdom Metazoa; phylum Chordata; class Aves; order Pelecaniformes; family Threskiornithidae; genus Nipponia; species Nipponia nippon. The sequence goes on from NW_028262336.1 coordinate 78,442,181, forward strand.
TTTTTGGAGACCACATTAAAACTGGGATCATATGCTTGAATTTGACACTTACAAATTATGGCAAACCACTTTGGCAAAAGCTGAGATTGTAGTTTCCCTGTCTTACAAAATACAGTAATATTTTTACGGTAATACAATCAAAGCTTATGACAATTCTGAAAAGAAAAAGATTAGGTAGGTGAACTATTTATTGTTAAAAGAGAGAGGAAGGAATAGTGCAAATTTCTGTTCATGGAGCATTGTACAAGACAATGACATTGCAACAACTGGAGCTTGTCAGGCATAATTCACAATGCCATATTTATTTCTCTAAGAGAGAGAAGTATTGCATTTTCCCTCAATATGAAATCTATCATCGCATATACATTAGTTGTTACAGTCAAAACCCAAATATAGTAAACTTTTATTTTTTTGCAAAAATACACTTGATAATTCTATAATCATGCGTGTTTTGATTAGTTCTCCTATGAGGTTACATCAAAACTTTTCTCAGTACTTATATGAGCCTGATGATGATGTAGCTCACCCTTTTATGTCATCTTGTTTACCATGTATGTACTACAAAGGAAGTCAAACAAGAGGCAAGCCAGACATACACAACAGGATTCAGTTGTCTAAACGTAGGCATTTAGTGTAATTCAAAATACTCTTGTATATCCATATAGAATCATAGAAAGGTTTGGGCTGGAAGGGACCTTCAGAGGTCATCTAGTCCAATCCCCCTGTTATGGCCAGGGACATCTTACACTAGGTCAGGTTGCTCAGAGCCCCATCCAACCTGACCTTGAACGTTTCCAGGGATGCAACATCTACAACTTCTTGGAGCAATCTGCTCCAGTGTTTCACCACCTTCACTGTAAAAAAATTTCTTCCTATGTGTAGTTAGAATCTACTCTCTCTCAGTTTAAAACCATTACCCTGTGTCCTACCACTACAGGGCCTCGTAAAAATGCTCTCTCCATCTTTCTTGTAAGCACCCTTTAACATATTGAAAGGCTGCAATAAGGTCTCCCCAGAGCATTCAGTTGTCCAGGCTGAACAACCCTAGCTCTTTCAGCCTTTCTTCATAGGAGAGGCATTCCAGCTCTCTGATCATTTTTGTGGCCCTCCTCTGGACCCTCTCCAACAGGTCCATGTCTTTCCTGTAATGAGAAATCCAGAGACGAATGCAGTACTCCCAGTGGGGTCTCACCAGAGCAGAGTAGAGGGGCAGAATCACCTCCCTTGACCTGCTGGCCATGCTTCTTTTGATGCAGCCCAGGATATGGTTGGCTTTCTGGGCTGCAAGAGCACATTGCCAGATCATGTCCAGCTTTTCATCCACCAGTACACCCAAGTCCTTCTCGGCAGGGCTGCTCTCAATCCCTTCATTCCCCAGCCTTTATTGATACCAGGAGTTGCCCCGAAACAGGTGCAGGACCTTGCACTTGGCCTTGTTGAACTTCGTGAGGTTCACACAGGCCCACCTCTCCAGCCTGGCAAGGTCCCTCTGGATGACATCCCATCCCTCAGGTGTGTCAATCACAGCACTCAGCTTGGTGTCATCTGCAAACTTGTTGAGGGTGCACTCGATCCTGCTGTCTATGTCATTGATGAAGATATTAAACAGCACTGGCCCCAGTACTGACCCCTGAGGGACACCACTCATCACTGATCTCCATCTGGACATCGAGCCATTGACCACTACCCTCTGGATGCAACCATCCAGCCAGTTTGCTATTCACCGGACAGTCCGCCCATCAAATCCATATCCTTCCAATTTAGAGAGAAGGGTGTTGTGGGGGACCGTGTCAAAGGCCTTGCAGAAGTCCAGATAGATGACATCCATAGCTCTTCCCTTGTTCACTGATGCTGTCACTCCATCATAGAAGGCCACTAGGTTGGTCAGGCAGGACTTGCCCTTGGTGAAGCCATGCTGGCTGTCTCAAATCAACTCCCTGTCCTCCATGTGCCTTAGCATAGCTTCGAGGAGGATCTGTTCCACGATCTTCCCAGGCATAGAGGTGAGGCTGACAGGTTGATAGTTCCCAGGGTCCTCCTTTTTAGCCTTTTTAAAAATGAGTGCCAAGTTTTCCTTTTTCCAGTCCCCAGGGACATCACCTGACTGCCATGACTTTTCAGTTATCATGGAGAGTGGCTTGGCAACTACATCAGCCAGTTCCCTCAGGACTCTGGGATGCATGCCATCAGGTCCCATAGACTTAGGTATGTTCAGGTTCCTCTGGTGGTCACGAACCTGATCTTCTCTGACAGTGGGAGGAACTTTGTTCCCCCACTCCCTGCCTTGAGGTCCAATCTTCTGCTGCCTCTCATAAGATGGAAGTTGCATGAGGATTACAAATTTTCTCTATGATGTCCTCTGTCATTGTGAGAACGCTGCTCTCTAAATTTCTATTCAAATGTTAATCATTTGTGAATCAGCAGGCAAGAAATGCTCATTTGAAATGCCTTGATACATCTGTGATATTCACATAGGATTGTTAGACCTGTGCTCATCTGAAGAGGCAGATAGTGATTAGGCAGGATATCCTACTGTTTATAAAATGCTATGAGACATCTGCATTTAGGCATCTGAAACCCACTGTTAATGTCAATAAGTGATCAACATTGTTCTTGAGTAAATATGTTTCACATTTGGAGGCCAGATCAGTCATACTAAACACACGTCTTTTTTAAGTATCTGACTTTTACACTCCAGCTGTGTCTCCAGAAAGAAGCAGTTGTCTGCCAGGTCCTATGTCATGCATAGCAGCTCTGGTGAATGTCTGAAAGGGCTAGCTGTAGCTTCTTGGTATAATTAAGAGTATTAGACCCTATGTTGAAGTGACTGTATCCTACTCTCACGGAGGTGAATAATTCTCCAAATTCCACTGGCAGTGTTGACCAAGAGCTCATTTTGTTTGCCTAAATATATACATCTAATGGTATCTGAGATGCCATGTGGCATCTGAACCATGCACAGAGGACTGGCAGACATACTGTGGAACCTCTGGGAGATCCACATTTTTGCAGAAGCCAGACAGGCAGCTGAACGGATCCCCAGATCTCCCTTGACTATAAAGGACATCACACATAGTTCATATTCAGCCACGAACATTCAAAAAAGTCTACATTTATGGTTTTTTCAACCAAAAGGTGAATTCCAACCTTTGAGCTTGTATAAGTTTCTCAGACATAGGCATATAACATAATTTCGGACTCCCTAGGGTCTCAGGTCTGGCCTTCTGCAGTTTCAGAGTGGTCTTCTATAGGTCCTGCATAATATCTGCCAAATCCATGTTTAGACACTCTGAGGCTCCTTAAATCATACTACATGTGGGCAAATGAACTAAGCTTCTTTTCACAGATACTGGCTCATGTTCAGCTGGCTGTCAGCCAACACTCCCAGGTCCTTTTCCACCAGGCAGCTTTCCAGAAACTCTTCCCGAAGCCAGTAGCGTTGCATGGGGTTGCTGCGACCCAAGTGCACCACCACTCTTTGGGCCCAGCCATCCAGCCAGTTTTTTACCCAGTGAAGTGTAGGCCCATCCAAGCCATGAGCAGCCAGTGATGTTTTACTGTTTAATGAAAAGAGTCATGTTTTACTCTTTAATGAAAAGAGTCATGTTTTCATTAAATTCAGTGTATATACTGTAATAATATCCATGTATTTTGAACAAAAATAATTGTTATATTACAGCTTTGTTCTTTCTATGGCATTCTCCTGGAGAAACTGACTGCTCATGGCTTGGATAAGTGCACTCTCCGCTGGGTAAAAAAATGGGCTAAATGGCGACCCCAGAGAGAGGTGGTGAATGGAGTCAAATCCAGTTGGTGACCGGTCATGTGTGGTGTTCCCCAGGGCTCAGTGTTGGGGCCGGTTCTGTTTAATATCTTTATCAATGATGTGGATGAGGGAATCAAGGGCACCCTTAGTAAGTTTGCAGATGATATCAAGTTGGGTGGAAGCATTGATCTGCCTGAAGGTAGGAAGGCTCTACAGAGGGATCTGGACAGGCTGGATCATTGGGCCGGGGCCAACTGTATGAGATTCAACCAGGCTAAGTGCCGGGTCCTGCACTTGGGTCACAAGAACCCCATGCAACACTACAGGCTTGGGGAGGAGTGGCTGGAGAGCTGCCCAGTGGAAAAGGACCTGGGGGTGTTGGTCGACAGCTGCCTGAATATGAGCCAGCAGCATGCTCAGGTGGCCAAGAGGGCCAATGGCATCCTGGCTTGTATCAGGAATAGTGTGGCCAGCAGGACCAGGGAGGTGATTGTCCCCTTGTACTCGGCATTGGTGAGGCTGCACCTCGAGTACTGTGTTCAGTTTTGGGCCCCTCACTACAAGAAAGACATGGAGGTGCTGGAGCATGTCCAAAGAAGGACAACAAAGCTGGTGAAGGGTCTGGAGCACAAGTCTTACGAGGAGCGGCTGAGGGAGCTGGGCTTGTTTAGCCTGGAGAAGAGGGGTCTGAGGGGAGACCTTATTGCTCTGTACAACTACCTGAAAGGAGGTTGTAGTGAGGGGGGTGTCTCTTCTCCCAAGTAACAAGTGATAGGATGAGAGGAAATGGGCTCAAGTTGTGCCAGGGAAGGTTTAGTTTAGATATTAGGAAAAAAGTCTTCATGGAGAGAGTGGTTAGGCATTGGAACAGACTGCCCAGGGAAGTGACACAATCAGTCCTCCTTGGAAGTATTCAAAAACCACGTGGATGTGGTGCTTAGGGACATGGTTTAGAGGTGGACCAGGCAGTTACGTTAACAGGTTGGGCTTGATGATCTCAGAGGTCCTTTCCAACCTTAACAATTCTATGATTCTATGATTCTAATGTAGATGCTTTGTTCTTTCTAAATGCAGATGCTTCTTTTACTGTAATTGTAATAAATCTGTAAATTATGACAGCTAGAACTGTTGTCTAGGTCAATAACCTAGGGAAAAACATCATCTTCTGAGATAAACTGAACAAAATAATTAACATTTGCCAGCCATTACAGCAAATTTCCATTAGTATTGCCTATTATAAATGCTATTTTAAAAAATATCAAAACTACACTACATTGTTGCAACAAAACAGTTCTTGCAAACGTAACGTTTGCATCTCTAAGGAGTTTTCTCTCATTTCTAGTGAGAGATTTATAAGTCTTCATGAAAATATGCTTGGAATCTGAAAGGGAATTTTATATTATTAAAAAAATAGTAAAATCTTGAGAAACCACATTGTTTCTCATTATTTATTGTTTTTCCTCAGGAAGGACAAAAATGTCCCATTACCTGTGCTCTACCCTGACATCAGACTGTGTCCTAAATTTTACCTGAAGAATCTTATTGTCATCAATATTATGGTACTGACCTAAAACTATTAGTTGAAGATAAAGTCATTTCAATGTTCAATTGAAAATGAAAATTATTAGAAATTTAGATGGCATCTGAATGAGAAGTCTTACTTCATTAATTTTGATTCTGCAGAGTAGCCAAGAAAAACAATATGTAGGAGGATTTTTGTGAGTGTGCTGTCATTAGTAGATTATAACTTGTTATTAGTAGATTATTTTTTGCCTGTCTTCACTGGACTCTTTCAGAAGAAAATGACTGAAACAGGCATTTCACCTGTGATGAGGGTTAGGTTAGAATCATGTTTTAACCCCCAAAAATGATTCAGAAGTGGACTGAGGGAAAAAAGTGGGCAGCTCAGGAAACTGTATTCAACCTCAGTTTGAATGGTGGATATATTTGAAAGAGTACTTCTGAAGGGTCTGCAGTTGTATTCTCTGTAAAAAAACAGATTACATTTCCAAGACCACTTCATAGCTTCTGATCATCTTTTTTCAAACTAGAGTTAAAGACCAAAGTAAAATATATGGCATATTAAGTCTTCAAGTTCAAAAAGCAGGGTTGTAGGTAGTGATCCTGAAAGTCTGTATGAAACAGTAAAACATCTTTGAGGGATACAAGCTGCCATGGGCTGAAAATTTGGCCGGTGTAATTCTATGATGTCTGTGTAGTCTCAAAACATGACAACTTCCATCCTTTTCTTCACATCAACCTTCGCCCTTCCTTTCAAAAATTTCGCAGACTTTCTTTTTTACATTCTGTTTGCCTTTAATACAATAAAGTATTTGATTTCTGATGCTGTCCAGTTCAGTTGTGTTTTGTCAGTTACACACTTAAGAGCCTTATGTGAGTTGCTAACGCATTCTGAATCTACATTTAACACTTCATTTTGAATGAATATGCTTTCACATAACAATTCAACTTCAGTATTTCTGATATATATATGTATACAAAAACATATATATTATAATATTTATTTATATTATATTTATATGTTTTATCATATGTATTTATCTTGTACATTCTAGAATTTTTCAGTCACTAGGCTGTGGTGTAAAAGAAGGATCAGTATCATTATGTACTCATCTACTCATTATAATTTAAGCAGAAAAAATAATCTTTCTTCAATTTTGTATGGAAATTATATCTAACTTCAAAAGGATAATTCAAGCAGGACAAAAATTAATCACAAATTATTTCACTAGCTATTAAAGTCTCAGAATTTCTTCAAACGGTTAGCCTTTACTCCCATTAACTAGTAATTGCTATATGCAGCACCTACATTTTCTGGTGAAGATAACTGGGGAAAAGTAAAACGAGGATCTTGACCCATGGACCATGGGCTTAAGCTGATTTTGATGCATGCTAGAGGACTGGGCAGAAAACAGGGTTTGGGTTTTTAGATAAGAGATACAATAAAGAGAACTCTGAAAAGAAGGGTAAGTGCTAGGAATATGTGCGCGCAGGTGACTGCATGTTGCTTCTCAGCACAGTTTATTAGGATATAGAAAAACTCCACCCTCAAACATAACCACACTGTGGTCCTCCAGGTGTTCATCCAAATATATTTCTTTCCATAACACTGTATTTTACCAAACCTTTCCTATTTTAATTTCTTGAATGTCCTTCTAATTGATTAACCATACTCAGTTCTGTATTGGATGCCAGCATCCAATACAATCTGTATTGGGTGCCAGCAGATCAAGAACTTATTTTTTATAATTATAAAATAAATGTACAAAAAGTTTGAAATGTCTGGTATTTCTGAATGTATTGTAGCACTGTGGCCAATCAAATATGGTGTTGTCACTCTTTGTAAAGACCACTGGTCACTAGACCTCGTCTTAGCCCAAAAACTTGTCTTGACTACTGCTTGTTTTAGCTTCAAAACTGAGTTTTAAAGTCAGTCAGGTGGTACAGGGGCTATTGATGAAGCGTCAGGCCTATTCTCAATGCTTAATCCTTGGACTTCTTGGAACTTGTTTGGATTTTTTCTACGGAAATTTGTGATCTAATGCTTATTCATGCCACACGAGGTATACAATTTAAGCAAAAGTCCAGCAAGAGTAAGAAAATAATTAGCATAATATAGAATAATAATATAGAATTGCTGACCAAATGGAAAGAGGCAAAAACCTGAGAAACAGCAGAAAAGACACTGACCTTTTCTCAGCAGGAACTCCACAGCCAGCACATTGCTAGGACAACCACCTCCCAGTCACCTATGGCAGAAGAGTCAAAAACCTCATGGCCAGCCAGAAATGTAAGAAAGTACTTCACGTACGAGTAGAAGTTTTAAGATGCTATACCCTGATTATTAATGTTAGAACTGCCTTATTAACTTCTCAGCCTTTTATGTGAATTTCGGATACTGGTACATGGCAGTCACTTTACCAGAGCCAGATTGCCTTAGTGAAGTTGGACTAGCAATGAAATCTTGAGTCTACATATAAGGTGTGTTTTCCTTTTGGTCATATTTATAATAATAATAACAACTGGAAGGAAAAAATAAAACAACAGCGCTTAAGAGGTTTACTTTAAGAAGAGCTGTGTCTACACTGAAACAAAACCCCCAAATTTTTATCTTTGGAAAGCAGAATACTTTTTTCATTAACTAAAGTATTCTGATTTTTTTTTTCTGTGCTGTATTGCTCTTCACACTCAGCACAGAATTAGAAAAAACCTTCAGGAAACAACTCTAAACTTTAAAATAAAGGGGAAGTTTCTTTGAATAATAATACATGATTAATTTACTTTTACTCCCTTTATTGTTATGGTGCTCACCTAGTGATACACTTTTGTCACAGAAACAGAAGTAAAAGGGAAAAAAAATGCCTAAAAGAATGCATGTATGTCTATAAGAATTTAAATAACTCATATTTCTACATTGGAACCTGAAAGAAAAAATATTCATCAGAATTTTAACTTTTTAGCTCTCACATAACCTTGCAAAATGAACATATTTCTATGAAAAGTAAAAATAATTCTATTCAAAATGACAGTCTGATCTCCTACAGCAGTTATATCTTTTAAAATAGCTGGATTTATTCTTCTTTATGAGCCAAGTGCTCTAGACTAATCATTTTCTAATACACGTCAGTGTCAACTTATATGAGGTGATGTGTCTCATTTTAAAAGATATTCTAAATATGTCAGTGAGGTATTTTTGTGTATTGAAGTCTATTAAAAGGAAAAATTAAGATTGAACTTTTATAGTAAACATTTTCATAGCAATCCTTTTGAAGAGCTTTAACTTTAAGGCATCTAAATCGTGTGACACAATATAAGTTTATTTTTGAGAAGTTTAGTCAGCATTTCTAATTCTCAGAAGTACAATATTGGCTCTTAAAATGCATAGTTTCAGTTCCTCAAAATTTCCAGTTTTTTCCCTACAAATATTTTAGAAATATTTTTTTGTGTGTGTGTGGCATGTGATACTACTCAGACATCTGTAATATAGCATTAGAATTATCTTAGCTTCTTTCTTTCATATGGGGAATGTTCAACATGTTTCTAGTTTTTTTCTTACTTGCTTGTTTTAATTATGGTACTATTTATTTCTCCTTTCCCTCTTAATCCATTCCGGTGTGCATTGATATTAACACATTACTTTCTTCTTACTCTTCCCTAGCAATCTTCTTTAATCTGGTTCTTTTTCTAAAACTCATTTTTTTTCTGACATGAGAAGAAGTGCAAAGGAATGGACTGGATTCAACTTAGAAGATGTAAATTTCAGTTTCAGTACTGCCATTCATCTTTTGGGTGATATGAAATAAATTATTTCTCTGTGAAGGTCTCTGTTTCTTTTTCCAAACTTTGACTACCTGTATTGCAAATTCTTAGTGTATCTGTTGTCTCTGTTTTCTATTTTGTCAAAAAAACCCCACCTTTTGACAAAACTTTTTTGTCAAAATAAACTTTTTTATTCCAGCACCCATACCAAATTCCTCTTTCTTTTTTCTGTCAACAACAGGACTGTAAATCTTCACTGATGTATCTGCATGAAGACACGTGTTAACTAGTGAGAAAGCACAAGTAAGGCTCTGTTAGTATGAAACTGGCTGATGATGACTGCACTGTTAGAACTAATGGCATTTTCTGTAGCTTTTATTTACTAAGGCCACCTAAAAACAGATAAAGTTTTCTTTCAGATCTCAAATGTTCTCAGGGTGTCTTCCTCGGACTGGATAGGAGGAACTCTTCATACAACTAGGATTTTGTAACTTCACACAAAAGAATAATCTACAGGAATTTATTTGTTCAAATTTTAAGGGAATTTAAAAAAATCAGATACATCAATAGTGTGTTTGATAATTAATACTGAGTAAACTAGTAGTAAATAATTGGAGGGAAACAAATATACTGGACGTGGTCTGCCACCCACAGTCTTTTAACATCAATCAATTAGATAATTACCTTACTCTTTCTTAAGAATACGAATTTGTTGACAAAATCCATATCACACTTATTATGTTATTAACAGTGATTTTCCTTAGCCATTTTATGCTCATAAATCTACTTTGTCTGATTGAAAACAATGTTGGAAACTGAAGTCTTGCCTATTGGCCCTAGACAAGATAATGATTAGCTATTCTTAAAACATTTTCGTTGCTTACTTGTTTTTAAGGAAAATTGTTTAACTAACTTTTACAACTTTAAAACCAGTTACAGTACTGTTTTTTTCTCAGTCTAAAGCTGTTGACTATATTTTTTCCCCTTGGTAGTTTTATGAAAACATAGTGACTATACAAAATATGCTTGTTTTTTCTAGATTCCATGTTACCTTTCTATTTTCATCAATACAGTTAGGAGTTTATATGCTTTGTCCTAGCAAAAAGCAAGCAAATGAATACATGAATAGTATTTTACATTTGTGGTGAAAGCTGCTGAAACAAAAAGGCCTATAAAAAGGCCTGATTAACTTCCTTCTAGAAGCAAAATAATATTGCTTCAAGTGATTTTGCTTGCCATTTAACGTGACCTCACAGAAATTTCAGTGGAAATTAAACAAATTGCAAGATAGAAAGGATTGATTGTGGAAATATCAGTATCTATAGGTTAATAGTTCTGATTTTATTTCTGATTTGTATCTCTGGGCTAGAAGCTTACAGGGAAAAGACTCTGCACCACAATCTGTTCATAACCAGAGTACAAGACAAAATGAGGTATACCTCATTTGCACTACTATTCGGGAATTTTCTGTTTGTTTGCCTAACATTACTATTAATTATATCTGCAAAGATAATTTAGTACCTTTAAGCTTATTTTGGAATTAAAGAAAAAAGAATCTGAAATTCTTTCTCTGAATGTCCTAAACAATAAGCTACAGATCTGTGCTGTATTGAGTTTTGTTCTTTTAGTCACATAAATTTTTCATTGTCTTCTGTACAGTATCATGACTTCAACAGCCATGGTCTAAACTCGTGTATAAGTTGATAATATAACCCTGTCTAATTTTACTTTCTGCATAACATGGTGGTAAGAAACTGTCCTGGATGCTAGAAATACAGATCTGAACTCCTGGATACCAGAAATACAGATTTGAGCCCCTTCTAGCTAAGGATAAACCCAGATTATTTCTTGGTGATTAGCCATTAAGTTATTTCATAAAAACCTGATGGCCCACTAAACATGACCAGTGGAGTAGGCTCATACAAATAAGAGTGGGATTGCTATTTAAAATCCAAATAAAGAGTTTTTCCAAGAATGTGAGTGAGGCTTACGGAAGAAGATGGGATATAGTTCTTATCAACATACCAGTCTTTTTGGACCGTCCCCCTGAGATGCCCATCATTCTGTATATTATGCAGAGTTTAAATACCTCAGTTTCATATTGCACCATGAGAGCCTTCTACCTAAAACCAAACATTGTATTTCAGCTACAAGTTCCTGTCTTCTATACTGGATCCAGTTCTAAATGTTCGTTGACCTTGTTCTTACTTAGATAAGTCATAATGTAGCTTAAAATTAAGTGTGACCTTTGCAGAGCTCTATTACTAGGCTGTTTATCCTTTTAGGCATTAGCAGGATTTTCAAAATATAACAATTGATTAGTTAATGTCCAAAATACATATAATAAGAAACAGTTTAATTCATAGAACAGAACAATAATTTATTGCTATATAATGAAGTATGATCCATAGAATGTAATTTTTATTATAACAAAATTCCAAAAAGTATCTTCAAATTTAGCTGAGTATGTATTATTCACTCTCTTCATTATGACCCATTCCATTGTAAAATCCTGTAATATTTAAAGCTGTTTTTTAAGCAAATTCATGTCCTTTTCTTTAGAGACTTCTGTTTAGACATATTGCATAAAATAAGTCAAACTTTTCACCATTTTTAAAGATTTGTGTGTGTGTGTATACATGTAGAAGACAAATCAGGGAGCAATATCACATCGGGTAATTAGCAATGTAGCCTTCTAACTTATTTACGCTTTCTTCTGTGGTACAGGAGTATCAATTTTCTCCATTGATTCATTCCCAGAATAATATGAAGTGCCTTGCAGTAATCTTTTTTTAAGCACTATAAAAATCCAAGGCCAAAGCTTGCTGAAAACGTATGCCTAATGACTGTCTTCTGTTTGTGATCTATGGATATAGTGTGGGCCAGGACTGCGTTTGAGATACAGAATTAATGTAGGAGTCTTTGAAAGTATTAATTCAAGAGCAGAGTAAGAAAGGGTTGTACTTCAAGGAGAATAATCCTTCAGACACAACATCTAAGACATATCCATAACCATATTTTCAGAATCACCCCAATGTTGCTAAAAATGCTGTGTAAATTTTTTTTGCTAATAAATAGTGTTGGCATTTGTTGGTCTGATTCATCTCAATGTTGTTTTCAACAACACTTGCACCAAATTCTGTTATGGAGCGAATCTGCTACTTGGGAATCAATTTTAAAGCAATCGTTGTCAAACATTCCTTACATTTTACTGCAATATATCTTCAGTGAGATGATGATCTTTTTAATATCAGTGCAAAGAAGTTTAATGAAACAAGAAAGTAGGTTCCGTATTAAACAAAACAGTAATGTCACACAATGAGGGAACACCACACAAATATGCCTAAATATAAGCAAAAGACATTTACAAACCCTAGCCTTTCTTTGTTGTCCAAAATAAATGTCATTGGTAATCAAAAGAAATACTTTCCTCTTAATTAATCTGGTTTTTTCAAGCATTTATGATCAGACCTTCAGCTTTTATTGTACTATTTATAGATTTGGCTCAATTTTTTTGAAGCCCTGCTTTGTGAAGCTCTGTGCACTGCCTACTGAGTCTTCTTTGTAGTCTCTGCTACACCTACACGTTATGATTAGGGAAGCGATACACAGGCAGCTGTGTAGCCTTGGTCAGGACATATATGTGGAAAACAAAACAAAACGAAACCCAAACCTAACTTTTTAGGTGTTATTTCTGCTTTTTCTCTTTCAGTAAAGGATATCCTCATCTGGATACCTGTACTTAGAAAAAGTGCTAGCACTCAGATGCCTGAAAGTGTCAAAGGCACTGTATTGCTTAGATTTTAACCATATAATATCTCTCATTGTGGGATCCAGACACAATAGAAAGTATCAAAGACAAGAATCCATTTGCAAGGCTCTCCCAAGTTAGGTACTGGAATAAATGTTTTGAGTATGTGGCTCAGCTTTCGTAATGTGAAAGTCAGAGAGGGTAACATTAGGACCCTCAATGGGTGGGCAGAGGGAAATAAATTTAAAAAACTTGAGCATGCACCTAAATATGTAGTAAGGAAAATTCCAGCTGGTAGCTTCTGCAGTATGTGTAAAAATTCACTATTAGAAATAGTCTTTCTATTAGCAGTGAATTCTCTGTGCCTCTGGATAATTTATTTCCTGGGGCATCCTCTTGGCTTCAATATTCCTTGTTGTGTTCTCCTAAGATGTCAGATTGAAGTTCAAAATTGATCTTCCATGTTTAATTCCGTTATTTTACTATGGTAACCATCTGTGAAGATGATTTCTTCATGACAAGTAGGTCAGAGCTGATCAGTATGAAATGATATAGCATCCCACTGAAAAGCAATCAATATATTGTGGAAAACATACAAAGTGTTTGCCTTAATAAGGAAATTATTCTATGTCATTGTTCAAGCTTATTTTAGCTGGGGGTGTGATGACGTTTGTTCAACAGATTTAAACCACATACATAATTGCTATTATATTGAGTGAATCTATGGAAGAAAGGAGCACATTTTCTAAAACTAAATCTCATTCACAGATCTGAATGCAAACCATTCCTTTAAGTAAGAAACTGTCAGAGCTCCTAATTTGCATCTTCTGTTACCAGTTATGAATGGTACAATGTTGGTTCTTCTGTAAGCACAGGCTTTGATTGTATATATGGAATTTCCACAGAAACCAAAAGTAGAATTGAAATAGCTAGAGAAAAAAAGAAGAAAAAAAAGTCACCAACCCAAGTATTGTTGCAGGGACCATCTAGAACCAGCTAGGATATAGGATAATAACACAGAGATATTAAATAAAAAGGTTGTACTACTTCAACAACCAGTGTTGGAGTGACTACTTTTGAATGGTCTGTCCAGTTCTAATTTAAACACTTAAGGAGAACCCTTTTGGGTATTTAAGAAGAACCATTTCAAGAATACTGACACCAAAAAAAATCTGACAAGACAAGAAAATCATTACAGGATCAGAAAGTGTGCCTTATTCTGAGCAATTCAAGATCTGCATAAATCTAGTTTATTCTGAGCAAGATGAAATGGCTGACATAATCACAGAATATAAGTATCTACATGAGGAACAAGAATTTGAAACTAGATGGCTAGGCAGTATAGCAGAAAATCAAGGAATGGTAATGGAAGCTACAATGAGTGGAAAACTAAACAGACTTTCTAGGAGTGAGAATAACTAGCCATCAAGGAAATTTGTGGTGATTTTAAGTTATTTTCTATTATGGAAATTTTAAAATAAATTTGATTATTTTTCTCAGCTATGTGCTTCTGTATAAGGAGCTAGTACATATGCAGCAGGAAACTCCTGTCTTTTCAAAAAGTCAGATTGAATAATGGGAATTTATTAATCATACAGCTGACAAGATCTCATTTTCCTTCAACCACTGATGAACTACCAGAAATTATATATCTTTTCAGAAACACTGTGGCTATAGACAACTACACTTGTTCAGCTGACGAATTGTCTAAGGTCTCTCGACTCTCTTGACTACTGGAAAAATAAATTGCCTGGACAAAGATGTTTCGTGCCATTTTATGAGCCTAAATATTCTCCTGACCTCTGCCACTCCAGAAGAATACAACTCTCCCACAGGTTCTTTGTAATGTCTGCCAGTCTTGTGCTGGTGCCGCAGAAACCCTAAAGCATCAAAAATAGCCATCAATATTTAGAGAACTGAATCGAGTCCGTTGACTAAAAAAAGATCTTGCACAATGAGCTCATAAGTAAATGAGAATATATAAACACCTACATTAGGACTCTATAGTCTTACTTCATATATTGCTTTTCCTAATTATTATTCTCTTCTGGGCTTTATTTAATCCAACTTTAAAGGTAACCAGAAGTTATTATGTGAAGATAGGTATGAAGTTATACAATATTTGCCTATCTAAATCCCAAGTAAGGCTCAATATTGTAAGTATTCAAGAAATAAGTGAAGTTTATGCAAATCACAACATAATATTTCATCATAACTAGAACGTATCAAACTTTTTTTCCCCATTAATAGTTTACTTGCATTAAAGGTCTTTTGAATACAATAATATTTAACTGGTTTTGACAAGGGTAAATTATAGATATTTGGGATTTTTTTTCCTGCAGAACTGAAGGTGAAAGAAACCCATTCATTTTCAACTTAAAGCATGGACTCTTATGGCTCAGAATCTATGATTCTGAACACCAACAACCAGTGTATGCCGATCTGCCCATTCAAAGCAAGCTCTAAAAATAAGAGTTATTGTGTAGGTGCAGGTGACTAATTATAAGATTTATTGTAAGTCTAGTCTTCTATGCAATGTTGAATTCATTACACTTACCTACACATTGTGCTCAAGACCTCCTAACTGGTAAAGCTGTCAGTGGACCCTTTAGGTTATTATTGGATCCTATACTCCTTTTTCTTGATTGGAGGAAACTGGAGGAAATGTCTTGGTCTTAAAAGAGATTTTTCTTCACTTCAGTGACCATAAATATTCTAGTCTTATTTTCTTTCATGTTTAGCATCTTCATAACTTTCAATTTAAATCTCCCATCAAATACTTAGGACAAAACACACACCTAAAAAAGCACATAGCCTATGTTTTTTACAGAAATATAACCTTAAAATAAAGCACTGAACATTATGGTTATATATTGTAAAACCTGCCCTTTGAGTTATACCTAAATGTGGATGTTTCATGGTCAGATTCTCTTTCCCCTTAGATCAAGTATCTCAAATCATAGAACAGATCAACAGAATGTAAGCAATTGCTATTATATTTTTCAGAAATCATGGACATAAAAAACAATCGTAAGTATTAAGGTTAAGTGTATGCACAGAGAAGGGGAACAGAAAGTATACAAAGAATGAATGTATTCAGCCCAATAAAGCCTTAAAAAGTGATTTCCTGCACTCAAAGGAGAAGACTTATTCTGTGTATTTGGGATTCACTTTTCAAGTGTCTTGTCACTCTCCTCAAGGCAAACAGCATTTTGCCTTCAGGCTTCCAATTTCAGCACAAAGACATTTGTGTCAATAGCCTGTTCAGAAAGACATAATACTACCTTTTAAACAGAAGGCCAGAAGTGATATCTGGCCTATTTGCTCATGCTTAAAAAGACCAAACAAAACGAAGGAAAAACATATTTTAGTATAAAATAGATTTTATTACTCTGAAAATGTATTTTTTGGGAAATAAATTGGTTGTGTGCGGCTGGCAGTGGAAAAAGTATATGCTATACCTAAAAATCTCCACTCATGTTCTGGAGACAGGGAAAAATTGTGAGAGCTGAGAAAATGCCATTCTGATTTCTTTCTTCCACCCAAAATGTCCTCTCTCATAGGGGATGTATACTGAAATGCTCCCTACTGGGTAGCTATCTTAACAGCCCTTTTGTCACACTACAGGAGCAGGGGGAATAAGTGTGAGTGCTATCACTTATGCATATAGTTAAAGTTCTATTAAAATCCTTATTTCACCTAAAATCTGTCATGGTCTATTTATAATCATCGTTCTTCTGTACAGCTACAGAATTTGAACAGTATTCAGCCACCACATCAATCATCTTAGTCAATTTATGTTTCCATCAAGTTCTTGCTGGTATAAATTAGTAGGATAAGCTTCCAAACACTAACATTTTAGAGTGTTGTCAAATACTGAGCACCAAAGCAATGGTCCTGCAGGCTTGTCTATTCTCGTCCAGGCATCTGGTGTGCATATCAGGAGAGAGATTGCCTGAAGCTATTTTCTGTCACTTGTTAAAATACAGTGAATGACTGAGAGGTCAGCCAACAAAATATTGCAGAGACAACCTCAAGGCAAATCTTCACTTGTGTGGTATTATTTCCACAGAATAGAAAATTAGAATTAAACACCATCTGTTAAGGCAGAGCATGTATATGATGCTATCAAAGCCTATGAGCAAAAATAGCTTAACATTATTGTACAGAATCTTGCGAATATCTTTCAGGTGGAGTGACACTGGAGGAAATGGGAGTCTCCTCTAAAAACAAGAAACAGTTTATTACTTAGTTTTTCAGTTCTGTGATGCCTTCAGAGTCTTAGCCAGCACTGTTCATTCACCAGTCTGTTTTCCTTCTGCATCCAGCTTATCAAATTTCATGAAAGCATCACAGTTATTCATGCATAAGGTCTTGTTCTGTGTTCATACTTGAGACTTAAATTCTTGATGCTATGTTATCTGAATAAAAAGGTAGTTTTCTTCCAAATACAAAATAATTTTATTCTTGCTTTTGGTTTGTCCTTTCTAATAGATTTTGGTTTTTCCCTAGTCTTTTTGTTTCTTATTCTATCGACAGCTGCCAGCTGTGGTATTCCTGGGGTCATAGGTGTCAAAGTGCATGTGCATTTTCATATCAAAGCTTGTATTGGCTGCTATGTTACTGAGCTATGTTATTGTGATTTGACTCAATTCTCTCTTCTAGGTAGAAATTAGAGAGTCTGGTATATTAATTGTTGAAATGCTTCTTTCCTGATATGCTGATATGCTTTTCTGCTTTCTCTTTTATGGTCACTTTGTTAGTCTGGCAGAGTTCCTGAAAGATGATGTATCTCTATGAACTTTATATATCTAGAAGTTAAACACTTAAGTCTGATCAAGTCATTCTAAATTCTGTTTTTCACCACTGGAGAGATCTGGACACTAAATACAGTGTTTTATCTGCCCTGATTCATATGTTGTCCTAGGATTAGACAAACTGTCACCTGAAAATAGCTATTTTTATCCACTGGCTATAAAAGACAGTTGAGTTCTAGGTAGTAGGTAATAAGCTTGAGGTTTAGCAAAAAAATAGTAGGTAGATTTTGGAGAGAAAGGTAGATTTTGGGAGAAAAAAAACCCTCAGTACTGTTCTAAATTTAAGAATAGTTGAGAACTGGAACAGATTTTCTAGAAAGGTTGTGAAATTATGATTATTTGTCAGAACAGATGAGACGAACATTAGGGAAACAGGTGATCTCTTGCCCTTTTTCTGTCACCATCCTCTATGTTTTTGTGAATTTGTTCTATTCAACAAATGAACAAACAAGTGGTTTATTGTTTATTGTAATGGCTAAATATTTCTAGATATTTTTAGTTTTGAAAAGGATTTATTCTACAGCTGGGCAATAATTAGAACTGTCTTTAATATTATAGGACCTAACACTTCCCATTAATCTTGGTTTAATATTGTTTTTCCATTTTTAATTTGCTTTGGAAAGAACTTTGTGGATTTCATGGGTAATGCAAAAGAAAAGGAAAATAACCCCACAAATCTCCATATTCTTCTGTATAGATATTAAAGTATTTTGGAACCACTTCCTAACTTGCCTTGCTATTACAGTCCTTCTGTGTCTTATGGCAAGAGACAGCTTTGTACAGAATATGCAACTTCATATCAAGAAAATCACTTGATATTAAGGTTAGAGAACATATTTCAGTTTAGACGGAAGACAGATTTCAAGTAGTTCTCTTAAGGTGAAAATTCTATTATATCATTATATGAACTGTCTTTCCAATTATTTTAATTGGGTCCCTGAAATACGTATACTTTGAAGGACTGCTTTTTTTTATTTTTTTTCCCTCGTGCAGTTTATATACAATTCTTCAAACTGCAATTCCAAAAATGTGCAAAGTAATCTTGTTAACTGGAATGCTATAGTTATTTCAGAGAAAGAAATATTTGCTTTTGGTAACATTTTTCTGTCAGCCTTATTCACACCAATTAAGACTTTACTTTGTGAGTAATCTAGGGAAAACAATCAACTTCACCTTAGAGTATAATATTACCCAATAAAGGAAATAAATATCTCCTTCAAAGATGTAAGATTATCTTTTTTTAATTGGGACTCTTTCCATAATGTGACTAATTAATTATTTCTGTTGTTAATATTAAACATGTAGACCTAGGTATTAATGTGATGAGTATTACAAAATACCCAGTAATCTTCCTCCTGCCCCAAATCACATTATCAATGTCACACGCAAAATTTCAAGCTAAATGGACCCTTCACTTTTACAGCAGTATTATTAATCTTCAGGTATTTAACATCTTCTTTTCATGAAAATGTTCCACTCAGCATGAAATACATTTTGGAAGAAGAAATGTGGACATCTGGAGCTGAAGATATTCAATAGCAGGTATGCAATAACTCCCATCTTAAGGTCTTCTGACCAAAGCCCAAGCAACAAACAAACCAAAAAAACCCCAAACAAAAATAAACAAAAAGCCCCACAAAGCTCTCATGAGAGCAGAAAATAATTTTTAAAAGTGACTGAGAAAAGCACATTGTAACTTAGATAAAAGAGAGCACCCAAGCTCTATTTCTCGAAGTAGGTAAGTTTATTTTACCAAACGTTACAAGCCATAGATTTTATTTTCCTCTGTTGAAAGCAAAATTATTTTTCAGGTGTGTATATAAAGCTTATCCTTGTTCAGTGCTGTTAATTCCATTAAAATGTAACAACAGTGAATATAGTGTGATAAGGCACGCTAATTTTGGTTCAGGAGAAGGCACAAGTCTATGCATTGGTGCCAGTTCTCGCATTGGGAATCCAATTACAGTTGTGTGGCAAGGGTCCGCTTTTAGTCAAATGTGAGAAATGTTTCTGTTTAACTTTTAGGATAAAAAAAAGGCCCTTTCCCTCGAATGCAATATTTCTTACTCAGCCTTCCTGTTGCTGCAAAGCTGGAAGAACAACAGTGACCTTTGTGAAAAGCAGCTGATGTTCCCAAGAAACACATGCAGGCCATCTTGACAGTGGGCAAGGAATTAAAGGGATCACAAATCTTGTTATGTGCATTGAACGACACACAGTTGATAAGATGTTACATTAGAAACATGAAAGGATAAAACATTAAGAGAAAATATCTTGAAAAGAAAGCTGATTAGTGACAACATCATATCCTGCAAAGGGAAAAAAAAAAAAAGAAAAAGAAAAAATCACACACACACACAAAACCCACAAACAAACAAACAAACAAATAAACAAAAAGCCTGTCATATTTTGAAGTGTATTCCCAAGTTACTGGAACACCCATAAAGACTAAAGAAATGACAGACTATGAAGTCTGTTTAATATTACTGAATATGAAAACCTCAAATCACACATAGTTCAGCCTGTGAATGTGAGAGTGAAAAAATAGAAGATATTTATGATTCACTGCAAATGTGACAGATAGTATGATCCATTTAAGAAAAAAAACAAAACAAAACAAAAAACAAACTAACAGTAGTCAAAAGCATCTTTGTATTTCTTCCTCCCTCCTGAAGAAAAGCATACAAACAGACTGAACACAGCACGTGAAAATTTTTCTTTTAAGAAAATAAGGAAAGAGGAAGATGAAACATTGACTTATATGTGTGTCAGGTTACATCAACTAACATTTGGATGAGTCTGATGAAAGAAGGTGAAGCATGAAATGTTGTTCACTAACTAAAGGTTTTGAGGTTTTTTGGGCGCGGTAAGGCAAGGCATTGTGAGGTGAGGCGAGACAAGGTGAGGCAAAGCAAAGTAAGGCAAGCAAAGAAAAGAAATAACTGTCATGAGACAAGAAACATTTGGAAATATGGAAAATTAAATGTGGAAAATTCTCATCTGGCCAGTTAGAGTCTAATTACCGCTGTAGCAACTGAACAACAAATACAGTTTGTATAAAAAGAGAAGAAAATATATCTTTATAAATTCAATAAAGACTTTTAGCATAGAGAATATCAAAGTACTTTTGAAATTATATATTTCTTTTAAAAATTATTTTATCGTCCCTTCAACTAATTTTTTTCTACTTATGGGCTGAATAATGATAGCTATTTAATAATATGAACAAACTCTGAACAAATTTATAACTAGAAATGGAAAAATAATAAAATTATCAACTTCCATTGCCATTAAACTCCAATTTATAGGACAAGTTCTATCACATCCCTCAAGGCAGGGACTAGGGGAACAAAATCCCTCCCATCATAAGGGAAGATCAGGTTCAAGATCACCTGAGGAACTTGAACATACACAAGTCCATGGGACCAATGAGATGCATCCCAGGGTCCTGAGGGAATTGGCTGATGTACTCACTAAGCTTCTCTCCGTCATATTTGAAAAGCCATGACAGTCAGACCAAGTCCCCAGTAACTGGAAAAAAGGGAATATTGCACCCATTTTTAAAAAGGGTAGAAAGGAGGAACAGCCTCACGTCCATGCCCAGTAAGATCATGGAACAGATCTTCCTGGAAAACATGTCATGGCATGTGGAAGACAGGAAGGCAATTAAAGACAGCCAACATGGATTCACAAAGGACAAATCATACTTGACTAATCCAGTGGCCTTCTACGATGGACTGGCTGCATCAATTGACAAGGGAAGAGCTATAGATATCATCTACCCGGTCTCCTGTAAGTCATTTGATACAGTCCCTCACAACAGCCTTCTGTCTAAATTGGAGAGATATCGATTTGATGGATAGACCATTAGATGGATAAGGAATTGGCTGGATGGCCGAATCCAAATAGTTACAGTCAATGGCTTAATGTCTAAGTGGAAATCAGGAATGAGTGGTGCCCCTCAGGGGTCCATATTGGGACCAATACTATTTAGTATTTTCATCAGTGACATAGACAGAGGGATTGAGCGCACATTCAGCAAGTTCACAGATGGCACCATTCTGAGTGTTGTAGTTGATATGCTTGAGGGAAGGGATGCCATGAAGAGGGACCTTGCCAGGCTTGAGGAGTGGGCCCATGTGAATGTTATGAAGTTCAACAAGGGTAAGCGCGAGGTCCTGCACCTGGATTGGGGCAATCCCCAGTATCAATACTGGCTGGGGGATGAAGGGATTGAGAGCAGCCCTGCCGAGAAGGACTTGGGGGTACTGATAGATGAAAAGCTGGACATGAGCCGGCAATGTGCTCTCACAGCCCAGAAAGCCAACCATATCCTGGGCTGCATCAAAAGAAGCATGGTCAGCAGGTCGACAGAGGTCATTCTGCCCCTCTGCTCTGGTGAGACCCCACTGGGAGTACTGCATTCCTCTCTGGAGTCCTCAGCACAGGAAAGATATGGACCTGTTGGAGAGGGTCCAGAGGAGGGCCATAAAAATGATCAGAGGAATAGAACATCTCTTCTATGAAGAAAGGCTGAGAGCTGGGGTTGTTCAGCCTGGAGAAGAGGAGGCTCTGAGGAGATCTTGTTGCATCCCTTCAATACTTAAAGGGGGCTTATAAGAAAGACAGAGAGACTTTTTGCCAAGGTCTGTAGTGAGTGCCAGGAGTGACAGGGGCAATGGTTTTAAGCTGAAGGAGAGTAGATTTAGATCGGGCACGTAGGAGAAATTTTTTACAGTGCAGGTGGTGACACACTGGAACAGGTTGCCCAGCGAAGCTGTGGATACCCCATCATTGGAAGATTTCAAGGTCAGGTTGGACGGGCTTTGAGCAACTTGACCTAGAGGAAGATGTCTCTGCCCATAGCAGGGGGATTGGGCTAGACGATCTTTGAAGGTCCCTTCCAACCCAAACCATTCTATGATTCTATAATTCTATGATTCTATGGTTGGGCTTCTGCTGATTTTAGTGTGAAGAAATCTCTGTAAATTCAAGCATGCTACTAACGGTGTGAGCATAGATATTCTGTAGTTTTTAAAAGTTCAAAGAACACGTCAAGGAGGCCCTGAAGGAGCATGTTGGGTTTTTGCATTTACTAATTTCTGTTTGGTTAATACCCTTTTTCAGTCATTCTAGATTTAGTCTTCTCCTGATGTAAGGTTGAGTCTTGTCCTGGTAGATAAGTAAGTGCTGCTGCTTCTTTTCTCTCAGCATTTCTTGAGCTCCATCACTGCTGATTCTGATTTCTTTTCTCATCATTACTTTCATTTCAGCCAGAAGGATGAAAATGTAATCTCCATATAGGCTGCCAAAAGTGCATTTTCATCAATTGAAATGGTGCCAACAAACAAAGCAATGAGGAATCATTTCCCCTCTAGGACAGAAAGCTTGCTATTCCTCGTCTTAGCTACATTCATTAGTGGGAATCCTAAGGTCACTTTTGTGTCTATGTACGGTCTGATGAAACACTGTTGCAGCCCCTGGCTCACAAAAAGGGATTTTGTCTGGGGGGTGTGTGTGTCCCCACACCGTGTTCCAGATCTTATGCAAGTCAGTTTAACCTCTTCTGCATTAAGACTAAGTTCAATACTGGCTCCTTACCCTAACTCTTATGTCTGCTTGATAATGAAAATATTAGTCAGAATGTGCAAACCTGTGTGGTAACCTTAAAAATACAGCCTATGTTACATTAGAGAATAGGTGAAAATCACTGTTAAGAACATGGGTACTTCTACTTTCTACATCCTGTATTCAGTCCTATAGCATCACATTTATTGAATAAGAGCCCTTTGAGAACTTATCTATATTGTTTGCTTTCTTTTTGAAAAGTTGCCTTTCTTATTATTAACAATAGAGCAGAAAACACCCTCCGCTTTCACCCCAGCCCCTGTAGCTAGTGAAAAGAGGAATATTTATCACAAAGAAGGGGAAAGGGAAGTTCTGACTTCATTCACCAAATTTGCTTGTTTGGGAGCTAATTCCAAAGTAGCAAAGGTTTTACTGCTTCTTTAAAAAATGAGTTCACTAGAGAAATGGAAATAAAAGATTAAAGATAAAATAGGAATATTGTAAGATACAAGAAATGCAAGATGTCATGGTTTAACCCCAGCCAGCAACTAAGCACCACACAGCCACTCACTCACTCCCCTCACAGTGGGATGGGGGAGAGAATCAGAAGAGTAAAAGGGAGAAAACTCATGGGTTGAGATAAAGACAGTTTAATAGGTAAAGCAAAGCAAAACAAGGAATTTATTTACTACTTCCAATCAGCAGGCAGGTGTTCAGCCATCTCCAGGAAAGCAGGGCTCCATGATGCGTAACGGTTACTTGGGAAGACAAACACCATAACTACTAATGTCCCCCTTTCCTTCTTCTTCCCCCAACTTTATATGCTGAGCATGACATCATATGGTATGGAATATCCCTTTGGTCAATTGGGGTCCCCTTCCTTCTTCTTGTGCACCCCCAGCCTACTCACTGGTGGGATGGGGTGGGAAGCAGAAAAGGCCTTGACTCTGTGTAAGCACTGCTCACCAGTAACGAAAACATCTCTGTATTGTAAACACTGTTTTCAGCACAAATCCAAAATATAGCCCTATACTAGCTACTATGAAGAAAATTAACTCTATCCCAGCCAAAACCAGCACAGATAACAAAGAGAAAATAGGCAAAATTGGGGAAAAGCAAGAGAGGTAATAGAGATAGGAATAGAGGAGAGAGAAGAAAAATATGCAGAAAAGAATAGGCAGAGAACAACAAGATTAAGACATAGGGAATAAGGAACTTATGAAAAAGCAGAGTATCTGTTTCTTAATGTCAGTATATTAATTGCTTCAGTGACAAACTGAATTGTCAGAAAAGTGCCCTGATTAGAAATCTGGATTGAGACATCAGGAAAATTTTCACGGAGTAGAAAGATATATAACAAAAAAAAAAAAGGGCGGGGGGTGAGAAAATTTGGAAGGGAATATAATGAGAAAATGAATGTCTGACATAGCCTTGGAATGTAAAAGTTAAATTAAAAAAATATGTACATATATGTGTATATATATATATAATGTTTAACAATACCAGCAACTAGGAATAAGCACAAGTGATAGATTTACAGAAATTGAGGAAATGAATGAAAAGTAAAAATAGGAAAAAGAAACTAAAATTTAGTTACTTAAAACTTTTTTATTATTTTAAATATGTAGAAGTATGTTAAAATTAGCTGTTATACACCTTGATTTTCTTGAAAAAAAAAACATTGTTTCAATCATCCACCCCAACGTATAGTATTTTAAAATACAGCCTAGCAGAAAATCATAATAACAAACTGTTTAACTAAACTGGGGGGTCATTTTTAGAGCTGGTTAGGAAAAAGTTTAATCACAAAGAAATTTTATATTGGGAAAGCAACACCATGAAAACAAGATGTTTAAAACAAGGTTGGGTTATTTTTTTCTGAAATCTGATAAAAATGCTTTTGTGTTTTGGTTTTTTTTACTACATTTGCTTTAATTAATAGCAAACATGTTAAGTCCGTCCTTAACATTTTGTTAGGTTTTTTATTGCATTGCTTTGAATAATTATTAACTTAATTTCAGATAAGTGTGCATAAAACGACAAAACTTTTGTATTTATTTCTGTTCCCAAACTTGTGCTAAAAATATCCAAATCCTGACATTTAAGATCTCATAAAAGTTGTTTACCAAACATCTCTACTGGCCATCATCCTCCTTTGTCAAAGTAACTTTGCTCCTATTATTTCATAGAAGGACTGAACCTAGAGAGTGGCACAATGTATCAATTAGAGCTATCTTGTTCATGTGCTTGTAGCTGAATTTCTTTATGGATGGCTGTTTTGGAAATGCTGATGTCCAAAAAAATTATGTAGACTAGCCTGTTTGGCACAGTTCTCCCATCTTGAACTGCCCTGAAAAAGTGTATATAACAATAAATACTTAGAATAAACCTCTAGGATGTAATTAATAATGTCCATCTTTAAGGATTTAAAAGTTATATCTCTACTTTAAGGTAGAAATGTTGGTTTTCTTCCTTCTTAAGGGAAATTCTTCCTAAATACAACTAATCCTATCCTAAGACACTCTGTGCAAGTAGCATAAATCAGATACCTAACAACTGAAGGCTGTCAGTTAGGTTATGTGAAATTCTGTTACAAATTTTCACTGTGTTTTTGCCTAATCCTTCTTCAGTGACCAATTCAGACATTTTGTTTTCTTTTCAAAATACTTCAAAACACTTTTGTTTTGAAAAGTTATTTGCCCTTTTCCCCCAAAGAAGAGAATGATGTATTAGAGAAATATTCGACTAATGCCAAAGAGCTTTTAAAGTGAAGTTAGCATGAGGTCAAGACTTGCATCCTCACCTGAATCACAAAAGCCCTTCTCCCTGCAGACTTCCAATATTTTAAAAATGCAGGTGGATCAAGATCTGCAGAAATGTTTATTATTATTCTTCCTAAACTATGGCTGGCCTTATTCATCACATGGTTTTATTCTTATTCAGTTTAACACATGTAAGTGCAAATAAAGTATGTTGGAAATACAAAATGCTTCTTATTCTAAAAGCACAGAGGATGTCAATTCCATTTGGTGCAAAGTTGTTGAAAGTCTCAAATGACAGCACTATTCACAGAGCTAAAGATGATTATCCAGGTTCCTCAGCACTTCTGCCAAACATATGCCAGCAGTTCACAGGTGTTTACCAAGAGAGCAGGTGAAAATGAAATTGTGTGTGGTTTCACTATGGCTTTCACTAAAAGGTTCTTGCCAAGTGCACCCGTACATCTGTTAGAGTGGTGATGCACGCTGCATAATTTTTTGTCATATCTCACGCTTCCTGTGGTTATGTCTAGACAGAGAAAAACTACATTTGTTATTTTAAAGTCTGTCCTTTTATAAATAGAATCCTAAGTGTGTTTGGCTGCTCAGTCACTCAGGTGCAGGTGGTTTTACAATTTGACAGCTAAAGGCAAATTGTCAGCAGCAAATACTTTCAGGGAAATCTATTGAAAATGTTACTCTCTCTTGCCAGACCATTGAGCAGAACTCCACAGGAGCTGTGAAAGGAGCTAGTTTCCTGCTATCAGCTAAAATACTTGAACCACAGGGGCTAGAGCAATACCAAAATTGTAGGATTGTGCTATAGCTTGATCAGTCCATATGAGTTCTGCCCAGTACGCTCTGCAGGAGACAGGATAGGTTATATAGTATAGTGCCCTGTCTAACAGACCCTATTGTAATGCTTAAACTATGAATAGTGTGACCTGCCAGATCTCAGTGACAGCAGACAAATTAATGACAAGCTGACACAGCATTTAAACTATTTAAAGTGGTTAAAGAATTCCTTTGCTGGGAAAACTGTTATTGATTGCTAAAGAAGCTGATCTATATAGGGAAAGGAAACAAATAGTCATGGTTTTAACTTGAAGGTAGAAGGTACAAAGTCTTTATTCACTTGTCTGAGTATCATGGGTTCCAAATTAAGCTATCTAGAAAGAGCAGAAGCAGAATATATACTCATAGGGGAGTTTATTTTTATTTGTTTGTTTGTTTGCACGTCTGGATATGGTTCTCTCTCAAATAATAACAGTGAAAGACTTTGTTCTCAGATTTTATGGTTCACTGCTATATTTGGAGAAGGAAGTAGATTTGCATCAACTTAGTAGCCAAAGTAGAGGCCTGTTGCACTCAGGAAGCAGAACAGACTGCACACTAAGCAAAGCATAAATAGTGTTTACTTACCCTGAACCCAGAAATAAGCACACCAAAATAACATGTCCAGCATCAGTGCATTGATGTTTTGTAGCATAATTAAACCTAAGTATTTCAGTAACACATAATGGCAAAGAAGTAAAACAAAACTTGTGGTATAATTACTCAAAAAGAGAACTGGAAAACATGTGAACACAGTCAAATCTGCAAGATGAAAACAAAGGATGCAGAAGAAGTAGGAAAGATGCCTGACAAATTCTGAACCACTCTTAGTCCCCAAAATAAGCTGAACTATGTTAGGAGAAGATAAGATCCCTCCCTTTCTTTTGGGGAAGGAGCCAGGAGCATAAAAAAAAAAACAGTGATGAAAAGAATGATGGGGAAGAGAGTTTGGTCACTTCAGTTCTGTTTTTTCTCATCAAAGAGCTCTCGCATCTGGCCAATTTGCATTTGGTGACTAAGAACATGGCAAGGTCCATAACCATCAGCAGTAACTACACAGCATCTGCTCCACACTATTGTGTACTCTCAGCTGAAGTAGGATATGATCATCAAAGGATAGCTGTTTCAAATAGATAGTGATAACAATTGGTAATGCCTACTGTCAACGTTAGCCAAGCAGTGTTGTTTTGAAGTTGAAAACTGGACTGAATTATCACTCATCTAAACATTCCCATCACAGTGAACTCTGATTCCCTAACTGATATATATCCATATTCAGTTGCAACATGTGTCTTGATGTCCGAGAGATAAACATCAATATTTGAACCAATGCCCTTGCCTTCTTTTATATTCAATGGGGAAAAATAAGCATCCTTAGGGGGAGTTTAGTCTGATCTACCTTAGTTACCTACCTAGCTCTACAGATAAATTATCTTATGGAGTGTATATCTCACCCCACTGAATATAAAAGGTAGACTAGAATAATTATTTCTCCAATTTCTTTGAATTTACCACTCTACCTTCCAACACAAGTAGCAAATACAGTACGTAAGAGAACAGGATCTTCTGAGTTTCAGCTTACTTCTGACTGCTCTGGGGAAAGATCATCTTCCCCAGAGGTGATAGGTGGTGTTTAGCTTTTTTTTAAAGTCTCTTAGTTGTAGAGTCAGACAACTGGTGTCCAGCAACTGGCAGAAAAAGTAGGACAGAGTTTTTGCCTGGAGTGAATGTAACTTTCTTTGCCTCCTGGCTGCTGGAAGCACACTACACCTGGCATGTGTTCTGAACTGCCTCCCTGCTGCCAGTCTTTTTGACCCAACAATTGGGCTTGAAACCAAATCATCTAGAATGCATCACTAGGAGTCATAGGATGAAAGTGGTGAACTGATGACTAAGATGTACTGTTATGGGAGCAGGAAGGCAGAAAAGTGAAAACAAGCTGGGCACATAAGAAGACTTTCAGGAATCTGAGTGAAAATGCTGTTCAAGGAATTTCAGAAAGTAACTTTTGAGAAGGTAAACTTGGGGGGGGAGGAAGAAAAGCTATGCCAATTATGAAGGAGACTAGCAGAAACTAGGAACATGAAGAAAAAGTGCTGAAAAGACAGATTTTGATATAGAAAAACTGGAAGAAAATAATCTTCCTGAAATGTTTCTTTTTCTGAATTTTTTTTTCTCATGTATTGTTATAGTTTGTCTTTCCTTTGAAATGCAAATTATTTTCCAAATTTGCAGTCATACTTTTACTGGCTCTACTTGAAAAGTTTCAACAAAGTGCTTCAACTTCAGTTACAGTTTATTCTTTCACTACAACTTTTCCAAATGTTTTCTGCTGTATATTGCTGACACAATGGATTAAGGAGTACTAGTACCAACAACTGCTTAATGACATGATATGTCATCTCTCCAAGCACTCAGTTATTCCAGCTGATATACTTAAACAAAAGAAAAGCTTTTTAAAAAAAAAACAAAAACAAAAAAACAAAACAAAGCAAAACAAAAAACTTCCTTTTTTTTTCTGATGCATCTGACACTGTCTGTGGCCTGAGTCAAGTGTCCCATAAAAGGACAGGCATCACATGCTTCATATTCTTTCCAGTACATGTTAATATCAAGGTTGTCAAATAGTTTAAAAAATGAAACATGACATCTTAATAAAAACTAAAAGCTGCCACTTGCAATACAAAATATGTTGACGGAAAATACCCTACAACCATACAGTCTCTATTTAGCACTAAAGAGTGTATGGAATTTACTGAGTAATGCATCTTATTTTGGTAGCTATTCATTCGACACAGAATATACTACAAAGCCCTTTGTTGAAAAAAGTTATAAAACTGTGACTGCTCTGTTAGTAAACCACTATATCTGAAATGCTTTTGCTTTCACACAGATGACAGTTTATTTTTCCTTTAAATGTGCTGAACTATCTAATTCAATGTAACTAAATGATTAAGATTTTAAATATTGCTTTCCAATCATAAATATTTTAAGTCTCAATAGCTGACAAAATCAATTTAACAAATGTGAATAATTGATCTAACACAGTCTAGAGTAACCTGCTTTTATTTGGCTTTAATAAACAACCGTCCCAGAGCTCTCATCTTCTTGGTGGGATTGAATGAATGTAGGCTGGATTGGAGACACAGAGAGAGGAAGGATGACAGTGTCTGAAACACTGGGGCACAAATGGCTTCAGAATATGTATTCCATTTATTTTCCACTTCAGTGAGAGCCGATATAAGCACTGACCCTTCAGAATTTTCAGTCAGAGTCCCACCAGGTGTATCTACACTGCCAAATAATAAAAGGCCTGGAATAACTCAGAGGATGACATGCCTGTTCATCCACACTCTTTAACTGTTAGCTTTTTCATTGGCTGTGGTTTGGACACACAGAAATAAAAGCACCTCAAGGACAGAGGTGCACAACTGGGAGCAACAGGAGAGCTGGGACTGAGAATAAAGAAGAAAAGACATGGCTAGTCTTCACCAAAGCCTAAGCAGGGTCAAGACAAACCAGTCTGCGAAAGCTAGTCCCCAGGTTAGCTAATGAACTATAATCTTCTCTTATTCGGCAGTGTAGACATAGGCTGTCAAACTAAGCAGATTTTCTAAGTAAGAAATATTCACAGGAGGCCAGACTGCAACCTTATAGTGCACCGTTCAATATAGGAAAAGGATGTTATTCCAAGAAAAAAAAAAGACAAAATAAAAGAACAAATTTAATAGATGACTGTTGACAGCATGACAAATCAATTAAAATTGTGCAGGATGAAATTGTCCTTACTCAACTCAAATAAAAAAGAATTTTCCTAAAAATGGAGGTATAAAAGTAAGTATTTGAAGAAGGATAATAGGGAAAAGGAATGGAAAATACAATCAAGACCAAAATGATAGTCAGATGAAAATCCAGACTTGTAACAATGACTTTCTATATCTTTAGCAATGAGAAATGAAAAGTGAAAAGGCTTGTAAACTTAGAAACAAGACTTTCATATGGAAGTTATTTATTTCCTGGTAAATTTTTAAATGCTCTGTAACTATACACATTTGGCTTTAAATGAAGTTGATGACCAAATGAAGCGATGGGTAGGATCACAAAACTAACTTCTTCACTTTTTCTTTTCTTTTTCAGCACCAGTGAAACTTTTAATTTTCTGCCCAAGCCAGGCAGCACAACTTCCCCATGAGGCATTGGGAGCAGTCTGCACCCAGTGGTGGGCTGGCAGCATAGGGGCAGCATGCCGGGACCTCACCTTAGGGTCATCCACAGAGCACCTCCTCACCGGGGGGGGGGGTGCATTGGTATAGGGTCAGGAGCAGCAAGGAGGCACTCAAAGCTGGAGCAGCTGCATCTCTCAAAGGAGAGTAACCTGCATAGATGGGGAGGGGGTGATGGTAGCCCTCATGGCCAGGGGAGTGGCATTTGTCACCGTGTGAGTATGTGTGTGGGGAGGTGTGTGCGCCTGCATGTGTGCATGTGCACGCAGGAGCAGGGGATGAGAACTTCTTGGGAATAATTCTAGAAGGATGTTTAGAAGTTTTTAGGTGTTTACTAACATTTTTAAAATATCTACTATTGTGGTTTATCTCTTGTATTGGTTATATTGATTCTGACTATAGAATTCACTGATTCCTGGTTAATTACATGTCATTACTAAAACAATAAATGGCTTTGATCCTGGTTTGATTGAAAACACATAAAAGAAATAATTCTTCCCTGAGAAAAATATCATATATATTTTTCTTTACAATTAATCCCACAGAACATCCATTCTTGTGATATTTTAAGACAGATGGGAATAAAAAAAACCAAGTTTATATAAAAGGTTGATTTCATGATGCTCGTGATTTACAACAAGAGTGATTTGGTAGAATAGTATTATGCTTTAAGATTTTTGTCATTTGAGGCTGACATTTTCTGAGAACAGCTCCTCATGTTTTTCACTGTCTAATCACACACCAACATTAACCTTCAAATAAAATATTTCATGAGCTTTCATATCTACTGGAGAAATTTATCCTGCCTTACCTTCCAGCTCTAGGGAGTATACTTCCTCATGTTTGAAGACAGCAACATGAGTTCAATATTATATCTGTATTATAATAATGACAGTGATGATTACTTTCAGTATGAAAAAAGCATTTGAATTGTGCATTGCTCTCTGTGCAATATATATGTGTCATAGAAATGGGACAGACTGATTCAAAGAATTTTTTTTTTTTTTTGAGACAAGGTGAAAGAATTTTGTGGAACTGAGACAAGAAGGAGGATGTTTGGGGTAAGAAATTGTGAAGAAACAGTGTCAGCAAGGCACACTAACATGTAAAGAAATAGAATAAGTAGAGATAAGCACTATATATGAAAGATTTTAACAGTATCAACATATTGTAAATGCTACTATAGACACTATACACATAAAATAGTGTATTAACTGTAAGGTTATATATAATCACTGAAACATCTGGCAACCTCGCTCCTCACACCTCCTGAGTAAATGGACCATTTGACAGGGATTGGGGGGAAAAGTTCCTCCCACTGTCAGAGAAGATCAGGTTCGTGACCACCAGAGGAACCTGAACATACCTAAGTCTATGGGACCTGATGGCATGCATCCCAGAGTCCTGAGGGAACTGGCTGATGTAGTTGCCAAGCCACTCTCCATGATAACTGAAAAGTCATGGCAGTCAGGTGATGTCCCTGGGGACTGGAAAAA
Organism: Nipponia nippon; assembly: GCF_047370975.1. Lineage (NCBI taxonomy): Eukaryota > Metazoa > Chordata > Aves > Pelecaniformes > Threskiornithidae > Nipponia > Nipponia nippon. The sequence goes on from NW_028262336.1 coordinate 78,474,675, forward strand.
GGAAAACTTGGCACTCATTTTTAAAAAGGCTAAAAAGGAGGACCCTGGGAACTATCAACCTGTCAGCCTCAACTCTATGCCTGGGAAGATCGTGGAACAGATCCTCCTCGAAGCTATGCTAAGGCACATGGAGGACAGGGAGTTGATTTGAGACAGCCAGCATGGCTTCACCAAGGGCAAGTCCTGCCTGACCAACCTAGTGGCCTTCTATGATGGAGTGACAGCATCAGTGGACAAGGGAAGAGCTATGGATGTCATCTATCTGGACTTCTGCAAGGCCTTTGACACGGTCCCCCACAACACCCTTCTCTCTAAATTGGAAGGATATGGATTTGATGGGCGGACTGTCCGGTGAATAGCAAACTGGCTGGATGGTTGCATCCAGAGGGTAGTGGTCAATGGCTCGATGTCCAGATGGAGATCAGTGATGAGTGGTGTCCCTCAGGGGTCAGTACTGGGGCCAGTGCTGTTTAATATCTTCATCAATGACATAGACAGCAGGATCGAGTGCACCCTCAGCAAGTTTGCAGATGACACTAACCTGAGTGGTGCGGTTGACACACCTGAGGGATGGGATGCCATTCAGAGGGACCTTGACAGGCTGGAGAGGTGGGCCTGTGTGATCCGCATGAGGTTCAACAAGGCCAAGTGCAAGGTCCTGCACCTGGTTCGGGGCAACTCCTGGTATCAATAAAGGCTGGGGAATGAAGGGATTGAGAGCAGCCCTGCCGAGAAGGACTTGGGTGTACTGGTGGATGAAAAGCTGGACATGATCTGGCAATGTGCTCTTGCAGCCCAGAAAGCCAACCATATCCTGGGCTGCATCAAAAGAAGCATGGCCAGCAGGTCAAGGGAGGTGATTCTGCCCCTCTACTCTGCTCTGGTGAGACCCCACCTGGAGTCCTGTGTCCAGTTCTGGAGTCAGCACGGTGTCACGTCCCAGCTCGGGAGGATGGGGGAGGAGTGACAAAGATTCGCAAATCCTCTCGGTGTGGATTAAGGTGGGCCAACACTCAAGGTCCATACACAAACACCAGATTTAATAGAAAGCTTCTATAGAGACAAATATTGAGTACAAATATTCGATACCCACCAACCGTCTCACAGTTATATTCAACCCAGCTATGCGGTTTTACAGAAAATCAAGGTAGGCTATGCAGTACTTGACTTCAATTTAACAACTTTAACAACTTAATCACCTTAGGAAAAGTGAAAGAGAGAGAGAGAGAGAGAGAAAAGAGAATCACCAGTCCTGGATCCAGCGTTGGTCCTGCCAACAAGGATATTTGATGAGGGAAGAAAAAGTGTGAGGAGAAGTGAAGGTTCTTATAGAGATGTTGATTCTGCGCAGGGTGCTCGGTGATAATAATTCCACAAATCACGCACACACGAGCATGAGCACGAACATAAACACGAGTACCAGTACACACACGAGCACCGACACACACAACAAACTACAGCACATTTATCAGGCTACGTGATTAGTATAAACCCGCCTAAATTTACACTTATTGGTTAGTGATTAACATTTTGTACACTATTGGTTTACTGTATTTAAATTAGCCTCGCTTGCTATGTAAATTAGTACGCATGCTCCTTTCAGGTGTGGGGGGGCAAGTCTTTTCGGTCCTGAATTGAGTCTCTGGTCGTGATCTCCCCTCGCCACATTTACCTTTCACCTACTTTCTGCAGTTTTATCTTCTCTGGCCACAGTCCAGTCTTTGGTGCCAAGATGTTCACTTTTGTTGGCTTGTTAGCTCTTCTTCAAGGTTAGAGCCGTTAGTTTTCCACAGTTTGTTATCTTTTAGCTCCCTCCCAAATTCCTTTCCCAAGGCACAAGTGGTTAGTAGTTTTGCTAATTGGAAAATTACATCAGCGACCAGTCAAACCCAAGAGGAGTGATACCAGGACTGTTCCCCAGGCAGTAGGTGTGTGGGGGAATAAGAGGCTTCACAGACCATGGGGAATGGGGCGGAGGCAAGGTCGCCCTGTCTCCACAGGGCTCCCTCCCTCACCCTCACTCCAGGGTACTGTCCGGTCCTGGGTCCTAGCAACCGTCGCTCTGCATGGTGGTTTTAGCACCAGGCTGTTTGAGACATCTTGTTGTTTTACACTAGCAGTTCTCTACACACGGGAAGGACATGGACCTTTTGGAGTGGGTCCACAGGAGGCCACAAAAATGATCAGAGGGCTGGAACACCTCTCCTATGAGGAATGGCTGAAAGAGCTGGGGTTGTTCAGCCTGGTAAAGAGAAGGCTGCACGGAGACCTTATTGCAGCCTTTCAATACTTAAAGGGGGCCTACAAGAAAGATGGGGATAGCCTTTCTAGCAAGGCATGCTGCAACAGGACAAGGGCTAATGGTTTTAGACTAAAGGAGGGTATTTTTAGACTGAAGACAAGGAAAAAATTTTCACGATGAGGGTGGTGAAACTCGCACAGAGAGGTGGTAGATGCCTCATCCTGGAAACATTCAAGGACACAGGCTAGATGGAGCTCTGAGCAACCTGATCTAGTTCAAGATGTCCCTGCTTATTGCAGGGGGAATGGACTAGATAACCTTTCATGGTCCCTTCTATCCCAAAGCATTCCATGGTTCTATGATTCTATGATTCTATAACAGAACTTCAGGCAAGTTCTAAACTTTTTAAAATTCTCCCTTGTCATTTTCAGTTATCAGCTTAGTATGCACATCACAATACATGGAAATATGTGTACGTTGAAGACAACAGAACTAATTTCAAGACTTATCTCTTCACCTAAATTTGGCTTTAATATTGTGTGAAAATGGAAGGGATTGCAACACGAAGAGATACTTGTGCTAGCAAAGGCAGAGGAAAAAAAGCAAGTAAAGGAAGCAAAAAACAAGTTGTACTGTGCTCATAGGAGTAAGTCAAGGGAAGTAAAAAATAAGTTGTACTTTGGTCATAGGAGTAAGTCAAAGGATGCTCCATATTTACAGCAGCTTTACAATGTTGTATTGGGTTTGCATGGCAAGGTTTTGGTAGCGTGGGGGACTACAGGACGGGTTTCTGTGAGAAGCTGCTAGGAGCTTCCCCCATATCCAATAGAGCCAATGCCAGCTGTCTCCAAGGTGGACCCACCACTGGCCAAGGCTGAGCCAATCAGCAACAGTGGTAACACCTCTGGGATAACATATTTAAGGAGGGGAAAAAAACCTGCTGGGCAACACCAGACGGAAGAGAGGAGTGAGAGTATGTGAGTGAAACAACTCTGCAGACACCAAGGTCAGTGAAGAAGGAGGGGGAGGAGGTCTACAGGAGCTTGAGCAGAGATTCCCCTGCAGTCTATGATGAAGATCATGGTGAGTCAGGCTGTACCCCTGCAGCCCATGGAGGTCCATGGTGGAGCAGATATCCACCTTCAGCCTGTGGAGGACCCCACGCTGGACCAGGTGGATGTACCCAAAGGAGGCTGTGACCCTGTCAGAAGCCCACACTGGAGCAGGCTCCTGGCAGGACCTCTGGACCCATTGAGAGAGGATCCCACACTGGAGAAGGTTTGCTGACAGGACTTGTGACCCCATGGGGGACACATGCTCGAGCACTGTGTTCCTGAAGGACTGCACCACGTGGAAGGGAGCAATGCTGGAGCAGTTTGTGAAGAGCTGTAGCCCATGGGAAGGACCCATGTTGGAGAAATTAATGGAGGACTGTCTTCTGTGTGGAGGGACCCCATGTTGGAGAAGGGGAAGAATGTGAGGAGGAAGAAGTAGCAGAGATAAAGCGTGATGAACTGACCATAACCCCCATTCCCTGTTCCCCTCTGCCACTCAGCAGGGGGAGGAGGTAGAGAAAATTGGGAGTGAAGCTGAGCCCAGGAAGAAGGGAGGGGTGGAGGGAAGGTGCCTTAAGATCTGGTTTTATTTCTCATTACCTTACTCTGATTTGACTGGTAATAAATTAAATTAATTTCCCCAAGTTGAGTCTGTTTTGCTTGTGATGGTAATTGGTGAGTGATCTCCCTGTCCTTATCTTGACCCATGAGCCTTTTGTTATGTTTTCTCTCCCCTGTCCAGCTGAGGAGGGGAAGTGATAGAGTGGCTTGGTGGGCACCTGTTGTCCAGCCAAGGTCAACCCACCACAAATGTATTTGATGCTTATCAAATTTACCACACACAACAATGTAACAGCTACCGGTGTCATTGAGAACAGTTACTAGCATACCAGTAATAATTTATTCTTCAAACATCAGCTGCTACATGTAACTTTCTTCTGCACTTAGTATTTCACTAAAATACCATTGAAGCTATGTTGATTAGTCGTACCATAATTTGGAATCCTATTAAGTGGAATGATCAGAACCAAAGGTGAATTTAGAACTGAATTTAACCATGGATTTCTCAGCTTTAACATTGCTTATAATTAAGAAACAGCTAGTATTTGAACTTTGCTCCTTCCTTTTCATATCATGTGTTTAAGCAGAATTTAGCATGAATTCATGATCTGAGTCACTGGGCAGTATCTGAATACAACAGCAATTAATAATGATTTATTTTAAATAATACTTTGAAAAGCGTATCTGTAATCATTGCACTCAATGCTTCTTAAATAAAAACATTTAATTAATAATAATAAATGCCAACAAACAAATCCACACATATCCTAATCCTAAATCTAAACTGCAGAGTAAGCAAGTGCTCACTTTCCAGATTAGCATATTATTTTCAAAATTAATTAAGATTAAAGGCTGCTGCTCTTAGTCTCAGTTGAACTACTTAAATCTTGTGAAACATTTTCTTTACTTGGAACCACATTTAGGATAGATACATAGATATGTAGATAGGTAACATATATATCTATATAGATATGTGAAGATTTTCATAATCTCCAAGGGCAATTTTGTGCTCAGACCATTCAAAAATAATTTTAAATCCTGTGCATTTTTTAGGATATAAATTGCTGTAAAAATCTGTATCTTCTCTTTTAATCTTAGACTATATCATGAAACAGAACACTGTACTAAGAATTCTGTGTGAGCTCCAGACAAGCTGATTTGTCCACAGAATACAGCATAACACAGAAATGATAGCCTGGGTCCTTAAAATAGCATAGCTCTGTTATCATGATGATAGCACAGCTACTATGCCTTGCTCTCGACACAATGTTGCAGTATCGTGCTGACATAGATGATACAGGTATAATACTTCATGTTCTGAAATTAGTTCAGCCAGCAGTGCTTGATGCAGACACACTTTACTTCAACTAGTCCTATCCTATTTCCCATTTTTTTGTGCCCTTATTCTACTATCTCACAGTATTGGTAACACTGTTAATGTACACTGTAGAAATCAAAATAAATAAATATCTGATGACTTTTGCAAACGCTGTCCCAATGATTCATACAGCAGTATCATCATTTCTTGTTTGTGATATTAGAATTGCTTTTCATAGTGATGAGTCATAGAATCAGAATAATTATTTGTGATTTGACTCAATAAATCAGGAATGAAGATTAGGCTAAGGATGAAGCTTACATACGTTCTCTTCTTCTATATGGTGACAAAGAAATGCCAAATAATTTATAGTTAATATAGCGACAAATAAATGTTGAAAAATTTTACCTTTACCTTGTAGCCCTTTCCTAGATAAAAATGTAATTAAAAATTAAGAAAGATTTGTCCATATGAGGGCTGTAACATTAGTCATAATTGCTATAATGTCCCATTAAAATAATGAAAACTTTGGAAGTAGGACTTCTAGTTCAATATTAATAGCATTTGGGTTTTTTTTCCCCACTATGCTACAGCACAAAATCATGATCCTGTATTGTCCTTATGTGACTTCCAGTAGAGATTTTGCATCCAGCCCAATAGGAGAAGGAAAATGGTTGCCTTTTACGTTAGTGTCACCACTTCCAACTCATTTTGATATTCAACAATGTACTCTAAAAAGTTTCATAGATTCATTTTTAAATGATAGCTCATTTCTATACATTTCTACAGCCCAGGTCTATACCAGGCCTAGTAAAACAGCTGAAAATAGTAGGTGACAGTTCTCTGTTACCTCCAACACTCCTTATGCTTTGCCATTTTCTCTTACTATCTTTTCCCTTACAGAAGCTCATACAGAATTTTAAATCTTCAATTAAAATCTTAGTGTGTGAACTTACGTGCACAATGAAAAGCCAGTACAGTTATGAAAGTATTTAGCACTTTCCTATTCATATTTTACCTGTATTACATGCAAAGTTAGTGTCTTGCTGCATCTTTGGTATTATGTGTTACTGTAAGACCTGAAGCTGCTCACAAATTACATCAGTCTTGAAGATTTCAGAATTTATAAGTGATCAAGCAGATGAATAAACTGTCCCATCATCACAAAGGGGTGATAAAGAGATCAAGACACCATTCCATATATTACATTATTCTTATATCAAGCAGAGTATATATGATAGAAAAAAATATTTTTAAATGTGAAATACATAGCAAAACCAAAGTCAGTATTTCTATGTGTAGAAACAGTGAGAAAAAGTAGTTATTAAAATAAGAATTTGTTCCTAAAATTTATGTCTACTTCAGTTTGAACAAAAAGAGTTAAATTCTTCAGCGACAGAAAGGAAAGTAAGAGTAACAGAGCTATGGTGAGCTATGCTGGCCAAAGATTTGGCTATAATAAATTTCTTTCAGGTAAGAAGGTAGAAGGACTTCATTTTCCAATTAGATGGACTGTCAAACTAACAATTTTTCAGAGGCAGGAACTAAATAATTACTTCTGTTGTTGGAATGTTCTGTGCCATGTTTCCAACAGAGGCATCTTTATTCCAGCTGTTCAAGACCAATGGAAATAAAAATTAATAGTAGAAATACTTGCAGATTCTTCAAAAATATTTTTGCTTACAGAACGTAATAAAACCTCAGTTAAAACAAACTGGTTCCAGAATGTGTCAAGAGTTACATTCGTGAAATATGTACAACAAAAGAAATAACTAAAATTGAGCAAAACAGTTAATTGACATCCCACTGGTAAGCTCTGGAACTATACATGTTCTACAAGGAAAGCATCTTATTGAATGGGAACTTTTTCTTAAATACAGTGGAAAATGAAAGGCTAGTCATACTTTAAAACCTTCAATTATATTTTGACTTTATTTCAAACTAACACCTATAACTGTTAACACCAAAGTAAAGGTTAAAATAATTTTCGGTTTCATATTAGTTATTATTACATTACTCAGACCTCTTCCTCAGACAAAAAATTCTTTTAAATCGATATATTTTATTTCGGAAGCTTAATGAACAAAAGATAAGGATCCTAGAATTTAGACTTTCAGATCTAATATAGTTTAGTTGACAAAAAATGTCCTATGTAACACGTTTGTGTTTTTTTTTTTTCCTGTGCTTGGTATAGTTTAATATTAGATTGCTTCTCACAGAAACGAGCAGAAATATTCTAATAGCTAACTTAATTATATATAATTCATAAATGTTACTTATTTAATAGTGATTTGTGCATATTCCAGCACATTTCTACATTTTAAGTTTCTATCTAAATTTCATACTTCAAGGGTTACGTCTGCAGCTGTTTTACGAAGATTGAACCTTTTTTCATTAAAGTAGATTTCTGCTGGATTAACCTTCTGCTTTCAAAATGTACCATTAAATCAGTGCTGCTATTTTCTTGTAATGGAAAAGAGCAAAGCTTATGACTGTAGGCTTTGTATAAGGATACTGTACAAACAATAAAGTTTTCTGCTTACACTTCAAAATCATGCAGTGATGGAGGAAAATACTGTAGTATAGAAAAGTATATAATTATGAAAGAGTGATACTAATTTTTCAGTTGACTATATTTGAAATGGAGCAAAGACAAAATATTTCTCATGTATTTCATATATGTACTTTACAGAATGTAAACATTAGTTTTGAAAATTATTCCACGGAAATTATTTCTTCCCTGGAAATGTATTTCACATATGTATTTTACAGAATGTATACATTAGTTTTGAAAATTATTCCATGGAAAGGATTTCTTCCCTGGAAGCAGAAGTCAGATAGACCCTCAGAAGAAGCTGAAATAATGAGTGTGCTCATTTATATATGGCAAGTATTTGATGCAGTGACTTTAACAGAAAGCCATTCTTTATCATAAGGCTAAACGGCATAGCATACAATATTCTAGAAAGGGGAAGGAAATTGTATTTTGCAGGATAAGTGATCTTCTAATTCCAAACATTATACAGCAAAATTCAGACTGAATACAAAAGCTTAAAATAATTACTGTTGTTATTGTCAAGTGGTAATGAAACATACTTTTATGTATTAATAGCTGATCTATTCAAAGAATGAAAAATGTAGTCTTTGTGGTGTTTTAACAAAAAGTGATGTGTTTTGAAATTAGAAATATGCAGAAGGTGCAATGGGTTTGAGGCTGAGAAACTCAGGGAAACATGGGGAAGAGCTGCTATGCTTTACTGTCAGTTGAGCCGAGATGGTGTGAAGATATTCACATTTTGAATGAACTGGAAGACATCTGCATTTGCCCTCCATTCAAATTTAGTCTGTGTTGTGCTTTGGAGGGTTGTCTGTATTGTGCCAGACAGTTTGCCTAAAAATTTCAGTTTTCAATTAGAAGCTGAAGAAATACCAGTTCACACGAAATAGATTTTTTGTTACAGTAAATCCAGAGTAAATAAAGAAAAACAATCCTCTCCCCATTTTCTTTGATGGGTAGTGGCTTAATTTAGATTAAATAGCAACAGATTGTGTGTTGTATATTAAATTGAAAAAAGTTTATGCTAAGCCATGGGTCTCACACAATTTGTGTTCAAACCTTCCTTTTATTATCTTGCTGGTTTTGCTTGTTTGAATTTTACATTTCCTCCCACAAAAAAACTGCTGTCAAACCTGCAGCTTCATCAGGTGAATACCAAGATCATCACTTGCTAGTGATAAATTGGTAGTTTAAGATTTTTCTGCTGATTTCTGTGCTTTATTTCTCCTTGATGTGCTGATAGTAATTGAAATATTTAAATTATGCCACAGTAATTTTTATTGTGTTCAGTGTATCTCATTTTTTAACCCTAGCTGAAAATAAAGTTTTATATTACTTTAGTTTCCTTTCTCAAGCTATTTTTAAGTCAACTTTTTATAATTATACATACACATTTTCATGAATTGTGACAAGTTATCTTAGTGATTTTTTTTCCCCTTTCTTTTTTTCTTTTTCTTACTTTCCAGAGAAATGGATAAAGCTATGTGTGAACCATGTAGGAAAGTTATTTATTGTAATGTTAAGATAACATTAATGGCTTTTGTTTTGTTTTGTTTTGTTTTGAACCACGTACTAGTATCTATATAATCATATTAGTTCAGAAGTTTGAGGATCTTGGTCCTGCTTTAGAAAACTCCTCCACAAAATTGTTATCACCCACTTTTTAATGTGTAATTTGATTGTAATTTGACATCCTCAACTTCTTGCTCATTCTCATATGCACAGCACACTTACTCAGGAGTCAACAAGATACTTCTAGTTACATGGTAATCCATGGCAGCTGCAGATTTACAGTGTATAACTGGGTGATATACCAATGATAACTGGTATCACTCTCTCCTTATTGATAGACAAACTGTCCCATACTGAATTCAGAGAATACGTCTACTTAATTACAAAACAATGATCAAATTCTGTGTTCAACAGCTTTTCTTTATACGTGCATAGTGAAAATCAGGAAAAAATTATCATATTTTCACTTAAAAACTCTTAAAAAGAGTTATTCCTTAAAAATGTTTCTTGTAATAACTAGTAAAAATCCACAAAAGACAAGAGTATAAAGAAAGCTGATGGAAAAGAGCAAGCCAACCAAGTAAACAAGGAGAAGTAGAAGGTGACATGATGATAAGGGACTGCACAGTTGTTTTTCTTGTTGCAACTGTGTGATTGCATAACAGAGAACAAATCAGCCTTTGTGGCTTGTCCTGGCTGTTGTACACTCAATTGTGTGGAACCATTTATGGGCACAAGGCAATTTTGCTGGCTCTGATTACCTAAGTAAAGAGAAGATTTTGAAGTGTAGGGTAGGATAAGTAAAATGCAAATGACACAGGTAGCAAGCGAAGATGGAAACACTAAAAATAGAACAAATATGCTGTAAGGACTCAGAAGTGATTAAAAGAAGATACTTTTTCTGGAATCTCAGAGGTACTATGAAGAATTTCTTGCCACCCATGAAGGTTGCTCGCCTGAAAATAAAGCTGGAAGAAAGGAAACAATGCACAAGCAGGAGATTAATTTTCAATTCCTTCTACTTTAACTTGGCTCTCACACTGGAAGTTACAGCTCACAGATAAAGCTGTTATAAAAAAATCTCAACTAGAGTAGTTGTATTTTTTTTCAGTTCTGCCTTGGGCTCAGCTTCAAAATAAAGGAAGCATACCAGTTTCAACTGTGTCCTTCATTACACATTTTTAATGCATTTCTGATATGCTTATTTTAGGGGAAAAGAACAGAAAAATATGATTAACAAAGTGCAAATAACTGTTAGTAAATGAAGTGTAGTAGGTAAAGTTCAGTTAAAAACATGTCTAACCTTAACACTTTCTCTCTTTTATCGCAGACCATAACACACATTGATAAGATTGCAGAAGAACAGTTGCTGCAGTCTTCCTTAAGTTGTTGCACTTCTGAGAACATGCTTAATATTAGATTGTGTATCACATGTTAAAAACAAGATCTCTGCTCAGATTCATACATCTGGTCCTTAGCAAATGAGCCAAGTATCACTGTTAAATTTGCTTCAGGTGCTGCAAAATGTACGTAAAACGTCAGTGATGCAAGCAAAGCAAACTAGTACTCATAACTCTTTGTTACTTACAGACTAAGACCCAGGTAATAAAACATAAACGAATTCTTATTTTTAGAGTGTATTTTGCCAAGCTCCGTTTTCATACAGTTCACTCTTTAAAATGCATGAGCCTGAACAAAAGAATACTTCCCTATAGATTGCTATGGGAAGAATTTGCAATAACAAGTTTTAGTGAGGAAAAAAAAATCATTTTTTATTTCATAACCATTCTAATAGTTTAAGCAGTTTTCAAAAATATACATTTAAAATTAATAATGATTTCCAAAATTAGCCAGTCTCATAATGTTCATAGCTAGATTCAGATGCTTTCAGAAGATTTTAAAAAGTGTAATTTTTTTATACATAGACTGGTTTGAATCAATGCAATTGAGTGAAAAATAAGTATAAGCTATTTACTAAGCCAGGTATAAATGACCTGATTATTCTTATAACGATGTTAAAATATCTTTATGATCTCAGATACCATGTGATTTTAATACCCCTGCATCTTTAATGTAAGTATCCTTTGAAAAATCCAGTCAAGCAGGAAATTGCTATTGACTTCAATTCAGAACTTGGGAACTGACGTCTAGAAAGCTTAAAGGTATGCCTAGATGAATATATGTGTAGTTGACCAAACTTAGTCACTGAATGCTAACATATTAAATATGGAGGCTTATAATATATGTTTATGATAGGCCTTGCTACTGTGTCACAGATGCACTGTTTCTCAGCCGAAAAGCATTATCTAAGAGAGGAAGAAGACTAGTTTCTTAAATTGCTGCTAAATTGTGACTGTGCAATCTCTCTTCATTTATCCTGGGGCTAATTCCACCAGATGGGCACAAATCATTTGTGGAAATTCACCTAAATACAGAAAGGATTATTGTATTTGAACAAGAATTGAACTCATGTTTCACCAACCCCAGATAAAGACTGTAATCACTGATGTTTCTGCCTGTTACATGCCTGAATACTGTAATATTTATTGTACATTCTGTAACTGCGGTTTGTAGGATCAGATTCTCAAGAGACAATAGAGTAATTTCATTCAACTCAGAGGGATTAGATGGATCTGCAAACTGAATAACTAACCTAGTATTAATTTCTGTATTTACCTCATTTGTTATCAAAGTAAAAAAATTCAACTTTGATCTCCTGGTCTGATAAACAACCAGGGACTTTGCAATATTTTGGCAAAAGTATTATACAAGCACTTAAACAGTAAAAGAGGCTAATTTTCAAATTTCAGTTTACAATTTCTTTACATAGTTTTTGATCTCCTTATTGCTCCTTCCCCTACCCCTAGGTTCTGATTATACTTGGACATTATTAAATTTGTTTTGAAATAAAATTTCACTTAGTGATGAAAAACAAAGTTTAAAAAAACAGAGCATCAATCATATTTGTAATCAGTCCAAAATATATTTTTCATTTTTTGTTTTTGGAAGTAAAATTAACCACACAGATAATAATAAACTATATCAGGTATCCTTATTTGACAGCTTCTAGCTGATCCTAGGTGGCATGCATCTTGTCTCTGCAGGGTCTCTCTGAAGAATCTCTCCATTTCTTGTTCATTCTTCAAGTAGATACCATGACACTTGTTTACTATCTCCTGCAGCTCCTTCCCCTGGTGCTTCAGCCAGAGTGCCTCTTTCTTGTGAGGCTATTGATGCCTCCAATCCAGCCTCAGAAAGAAGCAGCAGGCAGTCCCTGCAGCCTGACGCACACATGGCTGTATCCTCCTTCCCTCCTGATTCAGATCAGTCATGTCTTGTAATATGCCAGAGCAGTTGCTCCAGCTGGTGCCTTGTTTCACATCACTGAGATTATGCTGACTCTATCAGTCTCACACCAGTGAGAAACAGAGTAGAAAGTGTCTCTATCCCCATTTTGGAAACTTTGGTACTGTTCCAAGAAGGCTGCAAAATTCCTAGGGCCGCAGTCAAAGAACAAGCGGTTTGTTACTAAAACATCTCCCCAAATAGAGAACAGCTCTGGATTCTGTTTTGTTCACGTGACCGCTTATTCATTTTTCACTTACTAGTTACCTAATCAAATATATAAATGGTACTGACAGTATCACCTTGAAAGGTTGCTTGGGTATATCTTTTTTTTTACATTTGTATGCAAAGATGGTGCACATAACCTTCTTTGGGCCTTCTGCCATATACTGTCACAGTATAGTGATAATATTCGTCATTGTTATTTAGAAACTGTTTTTATTTATCTTCCTGACAGTATATACTATTTTATTCGGGTGTAATTTCTTCTCCCCTTTTTATTTTCTTGAGAGAAAGTATGTCCAATTTTAAACTGTTAATACCACTATTGATTTCAAATTGATATGGCTTGCTTAATCTTTTATTGTGAAGAAATGACATCTGAACTGCATTCATAAGTGCTATCAAATCAATAGTGAAATGTTTGATGCAGTTAGAAATGCTCTGGAGCTATGGCTGAAGACATTCTTTTTATCAGAAAATCTTTCATTTTATGCCTCCCAACTAATCGTTATATAACCTGTTAGCAAGTAGCTCACCCAGGGGTTATCTAAAGACATTTTACTTAGATCTTACAGCATAAAGCATTGAAGCTCCACAGAACATAAATACCAGCATTGCCTTCTCTCTTCTTACAGGGATCTTAAAGGATTCCTCTGTTTACTTAAGTCTGTCACCTACAAAGGTCTCTTGAGTTGTCACCAAAGTGTAAAGTTTCAATGTATCTAGTACAATTAATACAAACAACTGCAAACAAAGTAGAATGAAACAGAACTTGTTGGCTATCTTAGCAAGACTGTTGCAAAGGTGCTTTACTATGTCAGTAAAAAACACAGAAAGAGAGACTGTAAGAGAAATGTGCAAGAGGAAAACTTTGGCAAATAAAATATGGAATTTAGGCACACATAGAAAGCCTGTTTTTATCTGAACTGTGAAATGGAATATTTTCATGTCTGCTGTCATGAGATAGTGAGAAGGAAAATGGTATAGACCTGGTAATAAAAGTAAGGACTGCTTATTTTGTGTTTCATCTTACAGAATATTAAAACAAAACAAAACAACAAAAAAAACCCCAAACAACATAACAAGACAAGACCCTCATTCCTGTGAACATGTTTGTTGGTTATTCAAAAATTTCAACCATGTTACAAAACTATGTTTGCAGTGGGGTTAATTAAGTGACCTACTGATGCTAAATGTCATAAAATTTTTAAAAAGTTGCTTATGGCAGATAAAATAGTTTTTAAAAAATAGCTTTTCTTTTGAAATGTCTCTAAACTTATAGCACATTAGGAACATTTTAAAAATGGGTTATGCCTGAATTCCTTCCTCTCTTAGCTTTCATTACAACCTATCTTTAAAAATGTCTACGTACACAAAACTTGGTGGAGATACAGTTTATGAGGTCTCATGCAACAAATAGTTTAAGAAAGGATTTTTGGTGTTCTTTATTATAAAATAAAAATTAGTGTAAAAGATGGCATATAGTGAAGAAAAGATATATTCTTGGCAGCTGACACATTTTACAGATCAAGAAATACAAGTTTAGCTCTGTCTTTTCTGGTTTCAGATGTTATCTAAGAATTTAGCAATTACAAAATATAAGCAGAAAGCTATGACAAAGCTGAGATGCTTAACCAATTTGTCATTTACACGGTAGGAGTAAACAAAGGACAAGATTAGAGGTTTCCTCTTTGAGAGAAAAAATGAATGTATGGATTTTGTGAGTGTAGTAGTAATAAATCATGTAATAATACCTTGATAAATCATATATGAATGTGCTTAGATAAGCAAAAATGAACTTCTATCACTCGGACTGGGATTGAGCCCCAGATTCTAGACATCTAGACAGAATTAGGCATGTAAGCAGGTACGTACTGAAGAGTTATCATATTCAATGGAGGCACAGTCAATACAGCCAACAGAGTTCAGTTCAGCAGGCTAAAAATAGACCTGAGTACTACTTGAGTCTTTGTAAGATATCCAGAGTATTTGCATGGGGCTGGAAGATGTGACACAGGATCTACAGAGTACCTTCATCCTTCAAAATTAGCAACTGGATGCTTGGAGGATGCTTCAGGGCATCTCAAATAGCACTGCACAACTTTATGGACAGTTAAAACAAGATCCACTGAGTATATTGACTGTGTTCTCATTGTCTATGATGAAAGCTTAATCACTTAGCAAACATGTAGACAACTAAAATTAGATGTCTGTAACATGAGGCTTAGTAGCAAACTTAGTGTTAAAAAGCCTTATTAGATTATCCCCAGAAAATAATGGCAGTTTAGCTCACAGGTAAATCCTCATATTTTGGTGCCTAAATTTGATTTCTATAATCTGGAGTTGAATCCTGCCTTTAAATCTGAAGGAATCAACTCAGAGACATTTCTAGACAGGAAATAGGTTAGATGCGCTGTATTGCGGAAATCACTACTTCTGTTCATTATCTATAAGGAAGTCTACATGAGAAACTCAGATAGATGTAACTATATGGAAGACATCTACAGTTAGTTCTTATCCTTAGGGTTCATTTTAGCTGACCAAGAACAGATGGCTGGTGGAAATTGACCTATTCTAGATCTTGCCACTGACTCTGGTTGCAAACCAGAAGGGTAGAGGTAGTCTTAAATTACTGTGAGACCCTTGTCAATGTTCCCTGAGTGTTTTGAGATCTCAGGATATTGCAAGTAGCACTAGATGTCTATATGCAACTGAACTGTTCCTATAATCACAAGGCATGATTACATTTAAATAAATGCTAAATCACATTATTTCAGGAGTAATATTTTTAGCCATGTTTGTCTAGAATTTTAGGTATAGTTTCTACTGCTCAGTATTCTGTACCAACATAAAGCTTAACACCAGTTCCCAGGTCTCTTTCTGTACCCAAACAGATCAAGAAAGTCACTGCGATACAGCAGTTACTTAGAGAAGTGTCCCCTATATTCTAGAAAAAGATGAACACATACTACATGTTCCTCTGGATTTTGATTCATTTACATCCTACTGTTCACCTCTGCAGTGGCTTAAATCATTAAAGCATTAGCTGCCCATCCTGCTGTGCAAGGAAGCACAATTAGTAACTAATTTGACATGAGACTGAAAAAGGGATTTTTCTATCATCTTTCTTTCAAGGTAATATCAGTAGTTTTTTTCTTTCTTGATACATGATAGTTTATCAGATCATTTGTTCTCTGTGAGCAACATAATTTATTTAGACTGATTTTGAATCTACATAGTTTTATTTTCTACACTAGTCTCCCATTGTTATCAGATATCACACAAAACATTATATCACTTTCAGCTGGCAACAAAATCTATGATAAATTTCAGAAGCACTGAATATATTAGAAATGCATGTAGGATATTGCACTCCTTGCACATTTAGAAATCATTTATGTTGAAATCCATATGTTAAATCTTTACATAAATAAAGGATACTTTTCTCAAAAATAATATACATGATTTTCCTTTCTAATGTATTTAAACAACATTTGTTACACAGCAAGGGAGGTTCACTGCCAGGTGCTTGAGGGAATACTTCTGGTCAGCTCAAAAATTGACTCTCAGAGGTGTGGGCAAAGAAACCACCACAGAGAGAGTGAACAGCCAGCCTAGCTCACCATGACATTTAAAATTTCAAATAGTGACACATTATGGCACCCAATGTATGACTTGTTTGTCACCATGTACAGGATACACTAACATAACATTTACTGGAAATAAGCAAAGATGTGAGATTTAATCCAATTAGAGGTGTCACCAGTGGGGAATCCAGGGACTTGTATTGCTTCTCAAGTGCTGATTTCGTGTTACAAGGTCAGCCTTTTCTCAGTTCCTTGCCTGGCAGCTCTTCACTAGGTTGTTTTAGAGCTTGTAATAGCTTTAAATAACAATGCCTCCCATTGATTACGTAAAGCCCATTTGTGACTTGTGATGTGCTGCAAAAGTTGTTTAGAAAACTCTGTGTAAAACAGAGGAGAGAAGAGAGGAGAAGAAGCAGGATAGGAAAGACTAGAAACAGAAACACAAGACAAGAGAAAAGAAGAAAGGGCAATTAATGACTTAGACCTAATGATTTCAATGGGATGATTTCAAAGCTCTGCTTAATTCAGAATAGAAACTCAATTTGTATTGAAAGAGACTATCATAGACCACAGACCCCCACAGATCATCCAGAGGTTGCTTTCATCTAGGTCTCCTAGGAAAAGACACATTTCTTCCATTTTGTATAAATAACTTATTATGCATTGAACTAGAAAGAGATAGACATTATGGGAAGAATTCAGCCCACTTACTTTTTATCTTACTCCGATTTCGGCAAAATGTGTTGTCTTAGGTTTTCTATTATCCATGGCTTTCTGATCTTTGACGCATATAATATTTTTCAGTCTTGCTAGGCAAAGTTCTCTAGGCACTTAATCACAGTTTCCTAGACATGCTTATTAACGTTCCTTTTTAAGTCAGTGGATGACTAAGAGCAACTTTGATTCAAAGATAGGCCAGAAGAGAAAAAAACTGCTTTAATTCCTGGAAAAACTGATCCATTGGATATGCTTAAACCATGCCTTAAATAAATGATAGTATTAAATTCAGTGCATGAAACTGTCAGACACTTATATGTAGTTGCTGAAGAGTTTAAGTGCTCCCATATGAAATAGAACTGTTACAGTTCCTTTTCCACACATGGACATTTAAATTCATGATTTCGCTTGCTAAAGGGTATCCTAGCCAAACTATAGAACATATTTGAAGGTATTTATTTTTCCATCCTTCCTATTGAAGCAAAGAATGCAAGTCAATACTGTGAAAAAGATTCCTATCTCTGTGGCCCACAGAAAGAACCAATTTACTGGTGCATAGAGATAATTATGGGTTGTACATTTTACTTCAGTGTTTATGGACTGGGTGCTGAGTGGGCAGGGGACTTGGTAAGAGGACATAGAAGAGGCGAACATACTCACTGCTTTCTTCACCTAATTCTTTACTATAGGAAAATCTATTAACTACAGAAATCCCAAGTCTCTGAGACCAGTGGGAGAGTCTGGAGCAAGTAACACTTGCCCTCAGAAAAGAAAGTTAGTGAAACTTTGAACAAACTGGACAAAATCAAGGCTATCCACAGATACATGCACAGGTGCTGAGGGAGCTGGCCTCCACACTGCAAGGCCACGCTGACAATCTCTGAAAGGTCATGGTGACTGGGGGAGGTTCCTGAGCACTGGAAGGAAACAAATGTCTCCCCTATCTTCAAGAATGGCAAAAAGAATGATCTAGGGAACTTGATCCTTGAGAGGATGAAGCAAATAATCCTAAAAACCATTTTGAATGAAATGAAGGCCAAGAAGGTGATTGGGATTAGTGAACACGTATTTACAAAGAGTTAATCATACCTGACCAATCTGATAGCCTTTGACCATGAAATGACTACTCAGTGACTTAGGGAAGAGCAGTAATTGTTGTTTCTCTCAAATCAAGCAAGCCTTTTGAAACTGTCACCCATAACATCTTCAGAGACAAACTGAAGAACTACCTGCTAGATAAGCAGACTGTGAGGTGGACTGAAAACTGGCTGAACTGCTGAGCTCAAAGGGTTGTGATCAACAGCATGAAGTCCATCTGGAGTCCAGTCACTCATGGCATACCTCAAGGCCCATAGTGGGGACCATACCTTTTATATTTTCATTAAGGATCTAGATGATGGGACAGAGTGCACAATCAGCAAGTTTGCAGATGATACAAAACTGGGAGAAGGGGATGATACACCAAATGTTTTTGTTGCCATTCAGAAGGACCTTGACAGTCTTGGGAAATAGGCAAATGGGACTCTTATGAAAGTTCATCAAAGGGAACTGCAAAGTCCTAACTCTGGCAGGGGAATAACCCCATGCACCACTACAGGCCAGGGGTTGACCAGTTGCAAAGCAGCTCTTCACAGAAGGTCCTTGTGGGCAATGTGTCCTTTCAGCAAAGATGACCAGTATCATCCTTTTCTGAGTTAGGAAACGCATTGCCAGTAGGTCAAGGGAGGTTATCCTTCCCCATTGCTTGGCATTGGTGAGACAAATCTGGAGTGCTGGATCCAGGTCTGGGCTGCCCAGTAGAAAAAAGGCATGGATGTACTAGAGCAGGCACACCAAAGAGCCACAGATATGATTAAGGAATTGGAGCATCTGTCATACAAGGAGACACTGAGAGAACTGGGATGGTTTAACATGGAGAAGAGAAGGCTCAGGGGATATCTTATTGGCGTGTATAAGTATCTGACGGAGAATAGTAAAGAAAACAGATAAACATAAGAATACCAGGATAGCGTGTGTGTGGTCAAGCCCTGTAACAGGTTGCCCAGAGTATCCAGCTATGGAGATATTCAGATTCTGACTGTACACAGTGCTGGGCAATCAGCTTTAAGCACTCCTGCTTTGAGCAGGGAGGTCGAACTAGATCTCCAGAGGGCAGGTAGCAGTCTCCTAAAGAAATAGTCTCATCAGTAGGCTAAAGAGATGGCTTCCCCATAAATTGTTCTGGTTAGTACCTGACTAAGAATTGTTTAAAGAATTCTGTTGAATTGCTGCTATGGAAAAAGCTTATAATGTAACTTCTTCATTCTACTTTGTAAGGAACCCAGTCACAGGAAAATATGTTGCATTCTGAATAGATATGAAGATCCCTCAGCTCTGAGATGACTGATCTTTAACACATCTGTATAGCTGATATTTCTAATGGATGATTCAATGCAGCTCCTGATATATTGTTAAAGAGAATTAAATTGCCTACAGAGGTGCTTATGCCCGTTATAGTCAATAACTCAGTGCATAAAATGGTAAATGTTTCTTTTTGGTGCTCTAAATTGTTCTTCAAAGGCACTTACACCTTTCAGTTGACCATATAGGGAGTCCCAGTACTATGAATAACTCTGCTTGTCCTGTAGAACATAGATTTAAAACCAGCTAAACTAGCAGGCAACCTGAGCACCTATTCTGAGACTTTAGGCTAAAGATTTGAAATGTAACTAAACCTTAGTTTCCTAAATATTAGGCTTTTTTCACACACCATTGCTGCCTACATTGTTTTAGCCATGTTCTGTTAACAAGGCTTCTACTTGGGCTTATGCTTTAACTAATTCATAGAGGAACATTCATTAACTGTGTGTGCTTATGGAGCATTGGAACTCAAAGTACTTCAGAAAATGAAATAACTAATGATTTATTTTAAAGGATAGCAATAATATATAAACCTTTGAAGGTGAGGTGGAGTCTCTAGTTTAACACTTGATTTGTCTTGGAAAATTAGGCTTTTTACCAATCTCCCCTGATTCTTTGAATTCACACTTGTAAATGGAGATTACTAAACTGGAGTTCCATAAAAGATAAAACAGTGAGTATAAACCAAAACAACTTGTTTCAGACATTCAAGCAGCATGTTCACTGAGAAAGCCAAGTAGGAAAAAAAGTCTACCCAGCAATCACCAATAATTTTTAACTAACAGCTTTAAAATATTTGTGAACTGAATTTTGAATTTATTTTCAGTTTCGATACATCAGCCTGAATTTTTGTGTTGCTTTAACCTTCAGTAATCTAAAAAGCTTTGAAAAGACTGTTGGAAATGCTGAGTTTCTATATCCATCCCCCCAATAATTGACTAAAAATATTTAAGAATGTAAGAAAACAAATACTAGGTGTTATCTAAACTACCTAATATACTTTTTGTAACTTCATGAATGCATAGGAAGTTTCAGAAAACAGCAAAAGACTAAAAATGGGAATGAGTTTTCAAAGTGGAAGTCTGGACGATCAGAACTGGTTTTGATATGGCAAACATCTCTGAATAGAATAAAATTAATTTTAATATGCTTTCAAAGTACAACAGTATTTCTAAATCATGCCATTACTAAAACTTGCTAGCTGAAGGATTGTGATATTTTTCATCCTGAAAACATTTATAATGTGTCTTGTACATAGTTTCATTGGTTTCATGTACTGAACATGGGGTTACTAATCTTCTTTATTAAAATCTTTGTATTGTCACTTTTCCTACTATCCTTATAGTCTCGATATCATCTCCAGTTTCTTTCTTATCTCTATAGACATGTTATCCATCACTAGGTTTCATAACTCTTCTTTTAAGAACTTAAAAGTCTTCATCACATTTTTTAAAATTTTTAAGGTCATTCTTAAAAAAAGATGGCATACTTAAAAAGAATGGCACTTTGTGCTGTTCTTCAGTAACTCACTCCAGTCCAGTTACTTGACAACATGTTCCTTCTCATCAATCTGTAATATAGTGCAAATGAAAATTCACTATATGCCATCAGATTATTTGGGAAATCAAAAAATTGCATACCAGTTCCCTGATAAGTCTGCTCTCCTGAAGTCCAAATTCCTTCCTATTTGCCTTCTTATCTTCCCTTAGGACCTTCAACTTCTCTTCAGGCTTTGACCTCCTTTTTCTGATGAACCTTGCTTAAAGCTCTCCTTATTGTGTTAGCAAGAGGCAACTGTGTTGCCCCACTTTATCAGGTGAACCTTGTTTCTCTTTAGCAGCTCTTATTCCTTGAAGTGGATTCGTGGTTATAGGAGTCAAAACCTTGAACACGACAACTAAGCAGCTAGGAGTTGACCTGCAGGATGCATGTATTTCTGTTTCCTTTCCCTTTAACAGTATGATTGAGGACATCACTACCTGGGCTTTGTCCCTTTCATCTAGCCCTAAGAGTCCTAGACTTCCAGCTCCCATGGTCCTGGGAATCTTTGTCCTACCCCTGCTCAAGCACAGCTTTTGAAGCCCCATGTTCCTTCTTCTGTGTGACATGGGGCTTAGGTTCTGGACTCTGGCAGATCTCTGCAAAGATCCTTTTACTTTCCCATACATCTTCCCTGATGCTATGCAATCTACTCACCTTCTCCCCCATTTCCTTCCTTTTGTGGCTTAGCAGTTTGACCAGACCACACCTCCGGCAGGTGAAGCTACTGTAACTCTCGGCTCCCAGAGAAGCTTCCCCAGAGAAGAGCATCAGGTTCACCCTGCAGCCCAAGACTCAATGACTACATCCCCTTTGGAAGTCCCTCTTGGGTCAATGCCTCTGTTAATCCACGTCACATGATTTGGACTGTCTCCTTTTGTATCACTGTGCTGAGCTGGCTGGTAGTCTCAAGCAGCATATCTGGGCCTTTGGTGCTACCCCATTTACATCAACTGTTATATAGACTACCTAGCTCTCTTTTGTATGACCTATTTATAGTACTTTTTGCTTGCTGGCATTCCCCACTGTTTCCAGCAAGAAACTGCGCACAAGTCTTCTCTATCTGTTCTGAGAGTGTTCTTGCTTGGCAGTCAACTGTCTCTCTTTGGCAGTCACTGTCTCTCGGTTCCCAGCTCCTTGGTGACTAGACTCTTGTGATTTCCATCTGCAGAAAGAGTGGACTGCTGTAATTTTCATCTGTAGAAAAAACAGTTTCTTTTTTTCGTTTCTTTGTTTTCTTTTTCCCCCTCCCAATTGCAGACATTCATGTGGAATACAGGCACAGGGCTCTGGTAAGAAGAGGGGATGTGTCTATATTGAAAGATATCTCAAAGATTAATTGATGTTGTGCCAATGATGATGTTTTTGCTTGAGAATTTTCTATGTTTTATTTTTTGTAGTTGTCTTTGATTGCTTAAAGGCATGGTTTACAACATATTTTCCACTTAAGAACCCGGATTGCAATTACATTAAATATATGACACTAGTCTGAAAAGGCTAATCCTACTTTTACCATTCTATTCTCTTGATATTCTACTCTAGGCTTATTTCAGTATTTCAGAATCTATGAGATTACGGAACATGATGGTGTAGTGTGTATCCCTACATGGTCAGAAGTTAATTGGTATTTAAAAGCTTTAATTACAAGAACCTGTCAATGGTTTGAAGCTTATTTTAACAGCAGAATACAAAGAGAACAGCAGAATGGGAGCTTTACAAGTGCACAAGTGAGATTAGGAATTTAGACCTAAGATATTTATATAGCTGAATACACTTTAATGTGGAGTTCTGTTTTCATTAAATGGATTATTTGCCACCCTTAGGAGCAGTGAATGTATATTCTTCTGTAAGTACTATGGGAAAATAGTACTCAGGGAGATCAAAATTTAGTTGAATTAAGTTTTAATATCAGTAAGTATGCAGTGAGTGAAGGGAGTAAGTAACAGCTACCCAGCCATCAAGAGAAGCAATGCTTAAAATTTCTTGTCTGACTTCGGCTCAGAATGATTTGCGGTTTGTGTCTCAAACAATAGATCATTCATACCTTTGTACCTCCTGTAGCAATGTTCATTTGAATCACCTGATGTTGGATTTAAATTCAGCTTTGTTTATTATTGATTAAATATTTGATTAAACTCACTTGAATGTTTATGTCCCTGACTTTTATGAATCAATTTCTTCAGACTGAATGAGCCATTATCAATCCCTGGAAACTCATTTCAGGCCTGTTGATTTGTTTTTATAGAAAGAAATTTGAGTACCAATGTGCAGCTATGTAAAAATTATGACCCTTTTCTTGATGGCCATAGAATACTATCGAATGCTTAGAATTATATATACTGCAAGTCATATTGCAGTGCTTTTTGTTACAGCTAGTGGCTAATAAAAATCCCACTGGGCAGTAATATTATACTCTAAGTACTGCAGTTATTCTGATTTTCCAGTTCACTGGCTTGATGTTTACTATCTTCTCTGTGAGTAAGTATATAGAATATACTCAAAGTCCACAAAAACCACCATGCATTTTAAACAAATGAGCTCTAAGACAAATTACTTCTTTCCATTGTGAAGAAATTATAATTGTATATTTCAAATAGAGAAAATGGATTTTTTTTTTTCAATTGAAGCCACCTATTTTGGATTCTTTAAACAGGCTTGCAGCCCTCATTAAAGTCCTATCTAATTTAAAATATCTGTAAATAGATAAACTGCATTCTTCCATGAGCACTGTGTGCAATCTATTTTTTATAAAATCTAATTAGAAATGTCAAAAATGTAAATAAATTCAGCAAAACAATTCCATAATATGTAAACAGAGCAGTGAACCAGACGTTAAGTATTGCACACATGTAACTAGCAATGTATAGCCTCAGCTGGAGGTAGGCTACATATTCCTAGGCTCAAAGGACTTATAGAAGAATCAAAGAAATATATGAATGCTACAAGCTTTGTTGTCACTTTATAAGGCTGATTAGGGAACCTTCTCCACTTTATTGAAAACAAAGTAACATCACCCAAATTTGTCTAGCATGGCTGCCATCCTGTAACTATGCTCTGATCCACACAGATGACTCAGGATCAGATTGTAGGTATAGCCAGATGTGATTTTTCTCTACTGAAGTATCTTTAAAAAGATTCTGAGTTCTAAAATTTTATTTTCATTCAGAATGAAAATGTATTCTGAAACAAACTGTCTCATGACACAAAATATTCTTTGATAAGCCTCCATTTTAAGATCCTTGAAGCAATTAATTTGGCTAAATTCTCTGTATGTTTTCACATATGAGAGGATACTTCCTCTTAAGGGATGTTAGGAGTGACCGCCTCCTCCAGTTGTTCATACCAGGACTCCCTCCTGCCCAGTTGCTGCAGCCTAGGCCAGGAACCTGGAGTCTCTGCCTACGCTGAGGGACACAGCTGCCACTTTCCTGTTTGCAGGTTCAACCAGCAGTGAACTCTCCAGGTTCACAAGCATGCACACGTTCGCAGATCCCCGAGTACCAGCAGAGACCCTCTGTCTGCTTGGCACCCCTACCAAGATCCCAGCCCCTCTTACCCACCCCACGGGTCCCCTACTCTCTAGCTGGTCCAGCGCAGTGCTCACTACAAACACACAGCACTCACACTCTCATCCCACAATCATCCCACACCCATGGGTCTCCTCCAAATACCAGTATAGACCCTGCACCCACCTGATACCCCTGTTGAGACCCAAGGGCCCCCTGCTCGCCAGCAAGTACAGCTTAAGGTTTGTTAGTGAATACACACACCCTACACACAACTGGTTTGGGGAAGATACAGACACTCGCTCCCCAGCAGCCAGCACCAGGCACATGGGCTGTGACCCGCAGTCCTGGTCCAGTGGCCGGTGCTAAGCCCCTCACTTGCTTCACTCACTCTGGTCCCCCTAGTAGCTGGTTTATGGGACACACATCATTCCTGCCCCAGTGGCTGGAAGTTAAAGACCTCCACTCACTCCAGTTGCTGATGCTGAGACCCCACTAGCTTGAGTAGCTGACACCACAGGCCAGGGGCATCCACACCCCCAGTCTGACTCCAGTAGTTGGCACCAGATTTCACTCACACACACACAGGTCTCACCAGCAGCAGGTACCAAGTCCTTGCAGCACACACACACACACAGAACAGAAAGGGATATTATGCAGAGAGAGTTAAGAAAAGATTTAATAAGATATAAGAAGACAGGACAGACTGCAGTGATCAGGCACAGGGCTCAGCCAAACAAGCATACTGACTGGCCCTGTTTTCCACACAACCCACAGACCCTGTCTGCCTACCGCCTTCTCTGTTTCCCCCTACTTTCCTTTCATCTGCACGTTGCCTCATTAGTTGGCACACTCCCACTGACCACCTCCAGCATCCTGGACCCTCAGGTTTGCATCCTTATCAGTCCCAGTTTGCCTGCAGTTTCTTGATATCCCATCAATTAGTGTGACTGACCAGGTTTGTTTCTGGTTATTGTTTGTTAATGCTAATTGGCCAGGTTTTATGTCTCTGTGTGTTTGTCTCCCTCCCTTTCCTTATCTTCCCAGCTGAAAAAACAAACATTTTCACATCCCACATACTCTTACCAATTCATGCCACTGACCAGGTTTGTTCTTATCATGACCTCCTTTATCATGTGTTGGTCAGGTTTGTCTCTGTATGTTCTGGTTTGTGGCTCCTTTGATCAGATGCCCTCAAAGGACAAGACATGTTTCTTCCCCATAACCTTATACTTCCAAATTCTCTCTTCATAGGTGCACATAGATGTGCAAAGTATGTATAAGCTTTTTTGATTGGGTCCTATCAGACAGCATAAATTACAGGCATCAAAAAATTGGAGCAAATGTTATTGCCATCAAGAATTCACATGTTAAAAATCATAGTTGTACTTTAGAACTCTTTTCTCAGATTAGATAGTCAAATATAATAGCCAATCTTCAGTAAGACTAAATGTAAGAAATTGTAAGAGCAAGAAATTGTTGAGATTCCTTACAGAGTCTTACAGGTTTAATAGTAGGATCCTCTAAAGATAAATTGGGATACAACTGATGAAGAACAGGACATGCTGAAACTAGTGATTTGTAGGTGAAACAAACTTCAGTATGGTTCCTTTACCCCATAGTCCCACAGTCATCTCCATTTACCTCATACTGCTTCTGTCACTGTTGTAGTCTTGGAGGTGAAGAGCCAGTTCAATTCTGGAAAGAACTATGTTCAGAAAAGCTGATATCCTTATTTTATCTTATGATTGGGGGAATATATGGTACAGAATTGTCACGCTACTCCACAAAGTACTCTGTACACAATGGAGTAGTAATCATTTACCCAACATAGTTAAGTCTAAGAAAACGGCAAGATCTCCAGCATGCAATTATAAATTTAAGACTATTTCTCACAAAGCAGTCGCTCAGTATCTGACCTCAGTTACTATGTTCAAAAGGCACAAAGATAGAGCAGAAACTATATTCATAAGCCAAATGGCCAAATACAATCTCTGTGACACTGTACTTATATTTTACAGTATAGAGCACATGCGACCAGCTATAGTCTACTATTACTCAGGTAATCTGTCTCTTCTTCTCTCATGAGAGATAATGATATCCTCATCTTTTGTATTAGAAACACTTTCTTTCCCTTGCATGGCTATGGATGAACTCTTCTGTCAAACTGTTTCAATGATTAACATACTTTTAAGTTAGATTCAGAACAAATTGTTCTCAGCTTGCATGTAATTTCAAGTTTGTTCCTTCTATTTCAACCCTAAAAATGGATTTGCATGCCTGAAAGCTTCTCAGTTTTTCTGAATACACATCTGGTCTAATGAAAGAGTATATATTTTCCTACAAACATTGCCTCATTTTATATATTGCAATACTGATATCCCCCTTGGAGGCAGGTGGACTGATTTTCCACTGTCCTGTAGCTTTAAATGCAAATGTATTTCACCACTAAGTTTT
The DNA here is from genome assembly GCF_047370975.1 of Nipponia nippon. Classification (NCBI taxonomy): domain Eukaryota; kingdom Metazoa; phylum Chordata; class Aves; order Pelecaniformes; family Threskiornithidae; genus Nipponia; species Nipponia nippon. The sequence goes on from NW_028262336.1 coordinate 78,501,693, forward strand.
GATAATATGTTTTATTCTCTTTATGCAAGGTGTTCAGTATCATTAGTCACTGGTATATTGACCTGGATGAGTGAAAATACATTTTAGAAAGCCATCAAATCAAAAATTATGTCAGAGGGTAACAGCTACAGTGCATGAATACATGACTACATCAAGTGTAAAGTAATTGAAAATCAGCTTTGTTGTATCCTGTTAATTACAGCCAGAGAGTATGAATTAAGAAACCCAGTTTCTTTTCTTTCATATCTTTTTTTGACTCACGACATGACTATAAGCAATTTAGACTTTCTTGAGATTCTTATACTTAATACACATCTGGAAAATAAAGGGTGATAAAATAAATAACATTCACTTACATTACAATATTCAAGGGACATTTCTAACATGTTTTTAAAACACTTTGAGAGACTTCCTCATAAATTTTATTTATATAGGCATACATATATTTCTTTATATATAGATATAGCTATAGACAGATACAAATTGTTTTCAACTGTGAGAAGTGTTCTTATAGCTTACCTATAAGACCCCACCTTCATTTTAGAACATGCAGTTCTATGTTCAGAGGCATTCATTTTCACCTATTTAAATAAGTCACCTACTATAATGAATTATCTTTAAATTACCGTTTCATTGAAGGGTGCTGATTACATCTGAATAAAGCAGCAGGACAAGTTCAGAAGGTTCCTACAGAGTGGGAATTAAAGATAGAAGACAGAGAAGCTCTGTGGAGCTTTAACCTTATCTAATTAAAACTCCCCCTGAAAACTGCTTAATTTTGACCTTCAATTTTATTTCAGGTAAAATAAATCAATTTCTGTTTTCCGAATCAAGGAAATAAAAAAATAAAAAAGAGAAAATGTGCGTTTGGCATTTTACTCAGTGCTTAGTAGCATGTAATATCAAATTTTTTGTCCAAGTTTTCTATCAACATTTAAAAAGGCATAATTAAATCAGTTGCTATAAAACCAACATCATATTGTTTGTAAGCAAAGCTCACAGTTTATTGAAGATGTTGTTTATTATAAAGAGTCACAAACACCACCATATCAGAAAAAAATGATTGATGTTTTGTTTTTATTGTTCCTGTTCTGTGCTTTAATTACAAGTACATTACTAAGTCAATCAAGCGTGTCTTATGGAGATAGTTCTCCTTGCAGTATCTTAAGTACACTTTTTTCCAACTGCTAGCCATTATTGTCTTAGAGAATTTCTGTCCATCAACATATTTCATAGCAAGTAAGAAGCTTGGAAACTCTCTTCACAGAGATGTAAAAATTTTAATCAGGTCACTTGCAATTTGCATGAGGTTACTAATCACAGAGAAGAAAGAATACCTTTCCCTAAAGAGGTTTTACTGTGGAAACCAATCTAATAATTCTTTTCTAAAAATGTAGCCTACTGTAGGACCATTGGTGAGAAGTGAGAGAATAAGTAATATGTGAAATATGAGGAAAGTTTTTATGCAGGATTGAGCTGCCTACCTGCTCAGCAGTTAAAGACTGAAGCTATTCTTGACATCATTGGAAATACAGCTTAAAATGCTGGGGCAGCTCACTGGAGTCATAGAAAATAGGCCTGTAAAAATCTATCAAGAAATGGTTTCAACCACATATTATTACGAACAATAATGATACGTGTCTTTATATCTCCTAGAAAGATACATGTCCTTAACAAGCTCTCTATTAAATTTATTGGAAGGTTGTTTCCGCACTTTTAAGGGTAAAAGCCTTCTTTTAATTTCTGATAAATTCTTGTTGCTCAAAGACAAATGTGGTCCTCATACATATTATTCCAGCAAGTGCCTTGGTTTCCTCTGAAAAACAATTCCTGTTACAAGCAAACAGATCTCTTTGAGTCTGACACACTCATACAAATATACACATACACAACTATTCTTTTTTGTTTATTTTATGGTCTGTTGGTCTGTGGCATATTTTTGGTCTGTTTCCTTAGCTTCAGAAATTGAAAAAATATGTATCTAAATCTAAGCTATCCACATAGTCTCCCTTTGCAGTCAGAAGAGAAATGGGTGCATCTAGAGTGTTATTCATGTGTGTTGGATTATGGCAAGAAGAATCTTCTGCTGGAGGTATCTATTTCTCTCCCCTAGATAAAAGCAAGCTTATGACTACCTAAGCTTTAGACATCTCACTTTTAGAAACCTAAGATAAGGTAACCTAAAGTACCACTGCCTTTCATTAAAGACACTAGAGAACTAAATTCACTGGAACAAGATATGAAATTTAAGAAGTAATTGCCTTGATTTGCACATTTGCATTCAAGTCATAATTTCAATCATTACTTGGTCCTATGGTTAGCTAACACTTAATGAACAATTAAAACATTTGATAAGCAGGGTTTTTTTGCTTTTGGTTTGGTTTGGTTTTGTTTTTTTTTTTTAAATCATGCATAGATAATCTAGAATCCAGTGCTACAAATTATACACAGGAGACAATGAATTAATGTTTTTTAAAAGGATTAAAAATATAAGTTCATATCCCATTATTCCTTTGTATTTAGATGCTAGAGTCCTTCTAAAGTCTCCTCTGATCTGTTATCCAAGGAGTCATAATTCCTGACTACAAAAAGCATTTTGTCTAAATAATACTTTCTTATAATTGTAAAATCTTTTCAAATTCTAATATACTGCTATAATGAATACTATATTAGTAACTAGAAAAAAAGAGTTCGTATCATGAGATAGAACTAAAATAGATACTGAACACAGAGAAATTATTTGTTGTGATTGATTTTGAGTGCCTGGTTTGCGTGGTAGCTAAAGCAAGCAAACCTTTCAATGCCTTTTAAAATTACTAGTTAGAGAATTTGTCTCTTCATTCATGTAGCAGTACTTTAGCAGTGTGCATACGTATAGAAGTCACCACATAAGAACACTAAGATAGATTTTTACATTCTTTACAGTATTTAAAAACTAAATATAAAGTAAATTGAGGTTATTTTATTTTTTTTTTGGTGTTTGGGTTTTTTCTGTTTGTTTTTTGTTGGGGTGGTTTGGGGTTTTTTTTGAAGGTTGACATGTTTTCTGCAGGTTTGTTTGTTTGATTGTTTTTTTATGGCAGCTATTTTGTTGTGTTTTGTCTTTAATTTTCTTAAAGGGTCGGGTAGAGGAAGGAATAGGCCACAGTATCCTTTTTTTGCTGGAGGCCAGCAGCCTTAAATTTTTCACTAAACCCATTTCAAACTCTCCAAAAATGCTTATATTCATTACTAAATCTAAGATCACACAGAATAATAAAGATACCTAGTGATCATGCAGTTCACATATTGCACTTTCTCAGAAGTGCAAATTCTGTGACATTGCCACTAACACTGAATATGATTCATTATCCTGCACTGTGAAGTAATCTGGGGTTTTAATCCCTTTTATGTTACAAATTCACTAAATAAAATATGAGAATAATAAAGTGAAATTTTGGTTAAAGTTTTTTAAAAAACCTGTCCTTCTAACATAAAAACTTTAGAGCGTGGCTTGAGAAAAAATAAACTTTAAGGAAAGCTATGAAAGACATTAATTACATGTAGTATGATAAAACGTATTCTTAGTATGAGCTATAGTTATAAACAGATTAATTTATTCCTCTGTTCCATGTACTTTTCCTTTTTATTATCATATTTTATTTTAAAATTAGATTAATATTACTTTTTTCTTCCTGTATTTTGTTGCATCTAAGTTTCCTATACCCTTTCATTAATTAATATTACTTTCAAAATAATAATTCTTAATGAGCTATGTTCTATCTATGTAACAGGCAGACACACTACTGTTTAAAGTAAACTAAGTTAATTAGGATCCCAGTAATACAAGTTTTAAACTGATAGCTATGAATCACAGCATTAAGAAGTCTGTCACATTCTACTGCAGACGCTTTTCAACCTATTTTCTTAGCAGATCTATAGTGTGTTCCTTATAATATAGTTTCATACACTTCAGTGAGGCACAGGTTACTGACACCATGGCAGAGATAAGGAGCCATGCTAGTAGCATAAATAAGGATGTCCAGTACCTCTGGGTTTAGAACAGAAGAATTTCAAAAATTGAGATTTACATTAAGGAGAAGATGGGAGCCCAAGATGATATTGCAAAGATTTATTTTTTTCCAATTTTAATCTTATCTACAGAGTTACGGTGCCTATAGCAGCCTTCAACATAGGGATAAGAATGTACAGAGAAGATGAGGAGACAATGTTGTATCTGTGAGAAACGTTTGTGCACTGAACTCAGAAGTTTCTGTTGATATCTGCTAATAAAATCAATAAGAAAGTAAATGATGTGGAACTGAATGTAACTCATGTTTCTTGTTATTGTTCAGGCAGTTAAAATGCAGGTGATACTGTAAAAAACAATTTGCTATCAGTTCCAAAGAAACTTTGTGGTTAAATAAAATCCTTGTTTTAATTTATCCATAAATATAATGAACAGGTTTGCATGTCAGAGTCAGTGGAAGTATGTTGTACAAAATACAGGAATGAGATACAGCATGATTCTTTCTGGATTTGCAAAACTATTTCTAAAATTAATTTTATGGAAATATGTTCTAAACATTTTGTGGATACAAAAGTTGAGATAATTAAAGGCACAAGACAGGCTATAGTTATATAAACATATGATCATAGAATGCTTTGGGATGGAAGGGACCTTTAAAGGTCATCTAGTCCAACCCCCTGCAATGGGCAAGGATATCTCCAATTAGATCAGGTTGCTCAAAGACCCATCTAGACTGTCCTTGAATGTTTCCAAGGTTGGGGCATCTACCACTCACTGGGCAACCTGCTCCAGTGTTTCACCACCCTCAAGTTGATGTATTGTATTATGTATTGTAAGTTACATGAATCTTGATTATTTCAAGGTTTTTTGAAACCCTACTCACTGTTTTCCCTCTTCAACATCCTTATTTAGTTTGGAAAATTGCATGAAATCCAGGAAATAAAGACTAATAAATGCTCAAGATATAGAAATTCTTGAAAATCTTTCCCAGCACATCACAAGTCACGAACGGGCTTTACATAATCAGTGGAAGGCATTTTTATTCAAAGGTTATACAGGCCCCAAAACAACCCAGTGAAGAGCTGCCAGGTGAGGAAGTCAGAAAAGGCTGATGTTATAACAAAGAATGTGTTACATCTTAACCTGACTGAGTGATAACCGTAGTGAAGCACTTTGAAGACCACAGTGAATTAGAAAAGATGTGATGTGAGAGTTGGGTTTTAGGTAAGGAAGGAGATGATGGAAGAAATTAGCTCCGCATAGTACCTAGAAACCTGTAAGGAGTGCCTAGTAGCAGTGGAGGAGCACAGAAGACAACAAAAGCAAAGCAAAGCAAAGCAAAAAGCAAAGTAAAGCAAAACACAAAGCAAAGAAGAAAAGTAAAGAAAAGCAAAGAAAAGCAGAAAAGGAAAAGCAAAGAAAAGCAGAAAAGGGGAAGGGGAATGGGAAGGGGAAGGGGAAGGGGAAGGGGAAGGGGAAGGGGAAGGGGAAGGGGAAGGGGAAGGGGGAGGGGAGAGGAGAGGAGAGGAGAGGAGAGGAGAGGAGAGGAGAGGAGAGGAGAGGAGAGGAGAGGAGAGGAGAGGAGAGGAGAGGAGAGGAGAGGAGAGGAGAGGAGAGGAGAGGAGAGGAGAGGAGAGGAGAGGAGAGGAGAGGAGAGGAGAGGAGAGACAAAAGAATGAGAAGATCCTTCATACACATGAAGGAACAAGACCAGGATTTGAAAAACAACACACTTCTTTACTGAGACACAACATTTCTTTACTGAGAGGGTGGTCAAACACTGGAACAGGCTTCCTAGAGAGGCAGTCAATGCCCCAAGTCTGTAAGTGTTCAAGAGGCATTTGGACAATGCCTTTAATAATATGCTTTAACTTTTGGTCAGCTCTGAAGTGGTCAGGCAGTTGGACTAGATGATTGTTGTAGGTCCCTTCCAAATGGAATTATTCTATTCTATTCTAACTCAGGACCCTGGATTCCCCACTGGTGGCACTTCAAGTTAGATTAAATCTCACATCTTTGCTTCTTTGCAGTAGATGTTACATTAGTGTTTCCTGTACTTGGTGACAATCAATTCACATGTTGGGTGCCTGGTAACATAATGTGTCACTATTTGTCCTTGCCTCAACTACACTGTAGGCATGCTGGTCTCCACCTCAGCTGACAGTTGTGCCCCTGCCTGGCCGTGGGCCCCACTGGTCTGATCTCTGACCTGCAGACTGACTTCTTGGCTTCACCTCAGAATTACAGAATCACTGAGGTTGGAAAGGACCTCCTGAGGTCATCCAGCCCAAACTCCCTGCTCAAGCAGGGTCAGCTAGAGCAAATCATGCAGAACTGTTTCTAGTTGGGTGCTGATTCTCCACAGATGGAGACTTGACAGCCCTTCAGGCAACCTACTCCAGTGTTTGTCCAGTCTTGCAGTAAAAAGTGTTTTCTTGTGTTTAGGTGGAATTTCATGTTAATTTGTGCCCATTGCCTGTTGTCCTTTATCTGGGCACTATAGAGAAGAGTCTGTCACCCTCTTCATTCCTTACCATGAGGCTTTAATACACATTGATGAGATCCCTCTGAGTCTGCTGTTTTCCAGGTCAAATATCCTCAGCTCTCTCAGCCTCTCGTCATATGAAAGTTGTTCCAATCCTTTAATATTTTTGGACCTCATACTTGTTTTGTCACCATGGACCTGCCCTCTAATCAGCAGAGTGTGTCTGACCCTGGTTACTTTTACCAGTTGTGATTCTGACCCTGACCTGACTGACCTTGTGGCTTGACCTCACATCTGTCCTATCACTATGAATTTGCCTGATGATCTGGACTCTTGGTTGAACCTGGCTGCTACCCCTGGGACTGCTTTGCTCCCCCTATTCGGGTACTGTAGGTCAGGACCCTGGCTGTCAAGGCCCCTGCCCTGCTGGCATGTTATTACACTCAACTCCCCATCCCTTAGGGAGCAGCTGGCCTTCTCTATTTTCTGACACTCTGTACCATTGGTCACAAAGAGTCTGAGTTCCTGCTTATTGCAGTGAGTTTGCATATTCTCTCTGCCATTCACTTGAGTCTGAGTGTTCATTTGTACAAAACAAAACAAAACAAAACAAAACAAAACAAAACAAAACAACAACTCAAAAACCCAGAAATCTGAAAGCAGCAATCTATGGTCATTGACTGAAGAGTTCTGAGATTCCTAAAGTTGCAAACACAGATTTAGTGCAGTCTGGCCAACATCTGCTAAAGCTTATGGTGTTCCTGGAAGTGGGCCACCTTCAGCTATCATCATGCTGCACATTTTTTTTTTTTTTTTATTAGTTTTCCAGACAGTGATCTGTGATGAAGATACAATCCTGACACATGGTAACACAAAAAGTAAGGATGAAGCCTCTTGTGAATAGAACAAATTATTTAAAGAAGGAAATTGGTTTCAGAAAGGAAAGATAAATACATGCACAAAGGGATGAATTTCTGAAAACTAAATCACAGAATTTAAAGTCATTCTTACTGGTATGACCATGCAATCACAATATTTAAAAGAGCAGACTGAATGGCCTTTGTAGAGAGAGTCTCAATGACTGAATAGTTCATCTAGCTGAGGATGCAATAGGATGCTTGTTTAAGGGGATTTCCTGTTTTTATTATAACCTGTCTCCTCAGACCTTCTCAGGTTGTGATGCTTCTGCTTCAGTTCTGCTTCTGTCTCTGTTCTGTTCAGCTATACCCCTTCTTTCATTCCTTTTTTTGACACCCAATCTCATCTCCTTGGGTTCCCTGCTTTGTTCCCTTGTTACTTGTTACTTGTCTTTTCTCTTGTCCTACTTTTATACTGAAAATGGCAAGTAAGAACAGGATAAGGCCATTTGTATTGTTTGTGTTCATGTTAGTGCTGGTTTTGTGTGTGATACCTGTAAAGGCATTGTTCTTGTGTTTGTGCTGATCTATTGGTGTTTGTCCACCTCTGTGTGTGTGCGTGCATGTGTGTGTGTGTATGCACCCTAGGGCTACCTGCTCAGCCTTGCCATTGGCTGGACCTAGTGTCAGAGGATCACAGCAGTCTTTCTCTAGCAGATCAGGAAGGAGAATGGCCCTGGGTCCTGAAGCTCACCATCCTCAGCTTCTCTTTAACAAAGAGGACCATCACATAGAGGCCGTCACATCACAAGTACTTCCAGAAGCCTCAAGAACAAGAAATAATTTACTAGAAGCAGACAAGAGAGTCACAGGCAAGAGTCATGTGAGTGCAGGGGAGGGGAGGAAGGGCTTCAAAGGGCTCCAAATGACTCCAAGCTACCTCCAACCAGTCAAGGCAATCCTTGCCCTGTGAGAGAGACCATGGGTGTCCTGGTGGACAAAAAGCTGGATATGAGCCAGCAATGTGCACTAGCAGCCCAGAAAGCCAACTGTATCCTGGGCTTCATCAGAAGAGGCGTGGCCAGCAGGTTGAGGGAGGTGATTCTGTCCCTCTACTTTGCCCTCATGAGATCCCACCTAGAGTACTGCATCCAGCTCTGGAACCCTCAGCACAAGAAAGATGTGGACCTTTTAGAATGGATCCAGAGGAGGGCCACTAAGATGATCAGAGGGCTGGAGCACCTCTGCTGTGCAGACAGGTTGAGACCTGGGGTTGCTCAGCCTGGAGAAGAGCAGGCTCTGGGGAGACCTTATAGTGGCCTTCCAATACTTAAAGGGAGCTTATATAAAAAAGAAAGGGGGCTTATATAAAAGAGGGGGAGAGACTCTTTAGAAGGGCAGGCAGCGATAGGACAAGGGGGAATGGCTTCAAACTGAAAGAGGGGAGATTTAGATTAGATGCTAGGAAAAAATTCTTTACTCAGAGGGTGGTGAGGCACTGGAACAGGTTGCCCAGAGAGACTGTGGACGCCTCATCCCTGGCAGTGTTCAAGGCCAGGCTGGACTGGGGCCTGAGCAACCTGGTCTAGTGGGTGGCATCCCTGCCCATGGCAGGGGGCTGGAATTGGATGATCTTTAAGGTCCCTTCCAGCCCAAGCCATTCTATGATTCTATGATTCCTCCCCCTGCTGGAGCTGTGACGCCTCAGGGGTCACAGTGCTATGGGGGAGAACATCTACAGGCGTCATAGCTTCAAAATAGAAGTAAACTACTTTAGTTAACAAGAAAGAGCTCTCTCTCCTCAGTATATCGCTAAGCAGTAGCTGAAGTATCTTGTATACAGGTGTACCCAGGGAAACAGAGCTCTACTACTGCTTTGCAGTCCTCCATGCTGGTTTCTGAGGTTGTGACTAAATAACACATGGGCATGAAGCCCAAACGTGGGTAAGCATAAAGTTCTCATGAAGTAATTTTTGCATTTCCCTTCCTGAATCACAGAAGGAGTTTAAGCATAGTAAAGCCTATATTACTTCCTTGGTTTTATTTTAAAATACAGGAACACAACTCCTTCAGCTGAAAATACATGCAGTGTTCACTGACTGCCAATATAAAAAAATGAAATTAACAACTTCTACTAAATGTTCTAGCCAAGTTATATGCCTTACACTAGATCTTCATCTCTGACTTTCCACACATTATAAACTTTTTACAATAAAATGCTAATTATACAGCTGAGCCTGAAATAAAACAAAGTTCTTTCTCAAGGGAAAAAAAAACAATAAAGAAATATTTTTATCTTTCCTGTGATCAGACATTAAGTTCTATTATTTTCATGATGGATAAAACTACACAGAAATTTTAAACAAAGTTGTTTCATGCTTTATATAACATCTATGTTGTCTATCCTTGAATTTTGCAACAATGAAATTTGTTTGCCTAATAATATCCCAGTGATGGATTTTCACATAATATTTTCTCAAAAAATAATTAAAACATGACAATTTAAAAAAAACAGAAAATAGAATTTACCAGGAAGTGATGGACTGGTCACTGGAAATTCAACCTCACTGATTTCATACAGGAGTGTTTGTTACACTGGCAACATCCTCATTCTGTCACAGATAATGTCACAAGGACAGAAACTCAAGTGGCTTGAACCTTGAACACAGTGTTTTTCAATTCCATCACAACATTGGCTCAAGATGCAGCAGTAATATATGACCTTTGATAATTCATTTCACGTATGACATGTTAAATCTCAAAAGAGAAAATTATGATTAGTGTAGAGAAATAATTTTATAAAAATTGAAGTATGTATAAATTAAAACTTTAATAACAAATGAAGGACATCTTGGGTAAATGAAGACAAACTCATTTTTCTTTCCACATCTCAGTAACTTTATTGGCTTAAGTAAATAACTGAGCACTGTCAGACTTAATAAATTACACAACCTTTGTTAAATTCATTTCACACCAGTAATTGTTAAAATGCACTTTCAATATCATTTGCAGACTATTTTAAATGGTGCGCTGTCAAACATTCCAATTTTTTTTTCCTCTTCCTTTCTTATATTATACCTACCTTTCTTTGGGATTAAATCATACCTCTTTTTTTCCAGAACCATCCAAGCTGAATACAGATTCCTAATAGAAAAAAACATATATTCAAAAAAAGTTACAAATTACTGTCTGGGGAAAAAAAAAAAAAAGTATGATTCATATAATTTTCACTTTACTGGGATGTATTAAGACAGCAAATGAAGTCCTCAAACTGGATGAGATCTTCACATGGACCCTCAGCATTTCTTCCAGCTGTCCTTTTTTATTAGGGATAAGTCTGGCCCATGGTTCTCAGTAGAAAGCACTACTACTAACTACTTTTGTTACATAGAGGTGACATGAAAGCTGACATTTTAATGTGTTTTTTCTTTTTCTTTTATTTTTCTAATGTACACTGCATCAAAATATTTTTTAGCTATCTATTAATCTCTTTTTACCATCTTCTTTTTATATCCCAATGGCATCATCATGGCAACACACTGTGAGGAAGAGTACTCTTACTGCAGTGTGAGGTAAATAAAGTGTCATTAGCTCAGATATCAGCAAACTGATTGCAAAGGAGATTCTCAGCAAAGTTTTCCAAACATATTCTACTGATTTGTCTTAGTCTTCTTGTGTTTTCTTAGGGACTACTGTATCAGCTGAGTGTGATATCTGCTTTCATTTAAAAATGGATATATTTTCATTTTAATTTGCACAATAATATTTAAATATGAAGTTTTGAAATATTGTAGTGAACCTTAACTAAAGGTTTGTTTTTCTACAAGTTTTTACTTTCTTGAACAGGCAACCCTTGTGCTTAAAATATCTTTACTAGTTCTAAAGTCAGAGATGATTTCACTGGAGCTTGAGCAAAGTTTTCCCTACTATATCTTTCTCTACTTTCTCTACATAATACTGGGGGCAGGGAGGCATTTGAGTTTTGGATTTGGAAGTCTACCTTAATTTCTTTCTTTTTTTTTTTTTTTTTTTTTAAGAGAAAGGAAGTGCCAAAGTTGGAAAGCAAAATCTTTTCAGGACACAGTTATAGGAAGTGAAAAAATATTTCTGAGTACATACAGTGGAATCTGCCAAGATTTTCTGCAGTTTTAGAAAGCATTTTTTCCCTCAAAGATAACTACACATCCTTTTTATCCAGACTGACTAGGCCCAAGGGGCTTTTCTAGGGCAAGCTGCACAAGGAATACTGGAAATGTCTAAGAGGAGCAAAAGCTTTTCCAAAACCTGAAATTGAGGAAAAAAAGAAAACCATTATCAAAAGTATATATTGGAATGTTGATTTTACGGACTGACTTTTGTGGGTCCTTAATAAATGAGAACTTAAATATGGGATATTTCTATCTGTGACTTTAATATTTCAGTGAATTTCCATGTACAAGATATGTACATGCTTCCTTGCTAACTTGGATTTTGCAGGAAGTGTTTACAGTTCCCAGTGAAACCCCATAAATTCTCCATCAAGGAGTTGATGAAGAAGTTACCTACTTCAGTTATATATGTTCTATAGCGTAACTGCGTTGTCACATACAGTCATGCACATGACCTTCTTAGAAAGAAAGACAAAAATAGAAAAGAACACTAAATAAATGTGTGTAACCCTCTGGGCTGGAGATCAGAGGTAAAAGAGCTATTTGCTGCCATCTATTGATGAGCTGAACAAAGAGACGGAAAGAGCAACCAGACCTGTACTAAACATCCCCTCTACCAGGATACGAAGGCTTGGTTGGTTTTGGAAATTTGCTCAAGATTTCCTCATGGGACCAATGAAATATCATTACAATACTGAAAAACAGTATGACTGTTCTTAGGGAGGTTAATCAGAGCTTAAAACTTCATGGTACCCTCAGGTAGAGAGAATCTACTGTGAAAAAGAGGACACGGAAAACTCATTCATACCTTGTGGACAGAGTGTATGCTTGATAGAGTAGGAGTAATACAGTCACACAGAGCAGTAAAATCATATACACATTATGATCACACACATTATTAAACACCGCTTCTGGAAAAATTGCACAATTAAAATGTGTCTGTGACAATACTGGGGAGAGACGATGCGAGATCTGCATCAACAAATAGCTGCAAAATTTGACTGAACACTTACAAAAAACTGTTTCCAACTTTTATGAAGGAATTTTTCTTGGTTTATGCAGATGTGTTGCTCATGTATAGTCTTTAAAGGATTTTATCTAAGCTTTGTTTTGAATTTCACCCATATCTCTGCAAATTCTGAACCCAAAATTTCTTTTGACAAAGTCTGATCAGATTGGTTACACAAGATGAAAGTTCTTATTTATTTGTGTTTATTAGGTATAACGGATGAGTAAAATCAAGGTAAATTAATCATATTCATTTTCCATTTTATTCCATCTTGTTCTGGTGTTGCTTTTATTTTCTTTCTTTTTCTTCTTTTTTTTAATAAGGACAAATGCATGTTTTCTTCATTGAGCTGTTTAAAACTGATCTTACAGGTCACCTTTATATGGACCTTTCTGAGCTATAAATGAAAATAAAATATATTTGCCTACTTCTAGATGTAGGAAAAAGAGTCAATATGTCAATCAAATTAATGTTACTAAAATTATTTTGTTAATTGTGATCTAATCTTTAGCATCCTTTCAAGTCTGATCAAATTATATGAGGGCACACAGAAAAAGTACAACTGAACAGAGTTTATTTGACCATAGAGAGGTATCTGATGTTATTTGAGATACCCTTATGCATTCCTCCTCACCACTAGGTGCTACTCCAGAAGGACTTGGTTTTCCCATAGTTTCTGTACTGTATCTGTCAGATGCTGGCACATGTCTTTGGTACTCCAGGGTGTCTCAGATGACTCTACAAGCCTATTTATAGAGAAGTGAATTAAGCACATGATGCTTTCTTCATACTGCAATAAGTACCAGACAGCACCTGCCTCCAGCACACTTTGGTCTTTTTGAAATACACAGAACACTTGCAAGACTAAATCACAAGTATACCGTTATTTCATGGTGTTTTAGATTAAATATTAAATATACATACTACATTAAATATTAAAAGATAGTTAATATATTAAAAGTAAAATCACCTGTAATTTTCTAACTTTCATATAAACACTCTGTCGTCACAAAACACTTTCTGTAGTAGATGATTTACAGATGATGTATGTGCTCTTTTGTGACCAGGCATCTTAAGGAAAACAAGTGGGATGGGAATAGATTTCAAATTGAGGCACTTATATTTATTTATTTAAGGGATTTTTAACTATGAAGATTTAATATTTTTCACGTTGTTAAAAAAACTGAATGCACAGGAATGTAGTAACACTATACTTTTCAACATAATGGAAAAAATAATTTATAAAGTTAAAGACAGAAGTCGTGAGTGGAGGAACATCAGAACTCTTTAACCTTGAACATTTAAAGCTCAGTTAAGCTCCACACACTTTGGTTTGCAGTGATAATGAAACATTATCACTATTTCAGACATTTCTGGATATCCAAGATATCATCACGGAATGATGAATATGAAACAGAACTTACAGAAGCTTTTCATTCCTTTGGACAAGCTGGGAATCAGTTAGACCTTTGAGAGCTGAAGCCTTTCTCTATTGACTGAAATAGAAGATAAAATGATTACTATTTGGGACACTCCATTTAGGATGTTAATCAAGACATTTAGGCACACGAATTGGACTGGGCACAGCAGGAGCTGCATGGGGTTAATTCTAGAGCTGTCCAGCATTATTCTCTGGAGGGCTGCTGTAACAATGAGTAAAATACTCAACAGGAAGGTCCAGTCAGTCACCTAGTTCCAAGTTCATCCATTTTCTCAAGCCAGTCCATTAACTCATATCTGCAGATAACTGGGTGGTGAGGTCCTGGACCACCCCAGGAATTACTGACTAAGAGCAGTGGGTGTGCACACAGGCACAGCCCTGTTATCCACCTCTGTCAGAATTGCAACTGGACTTCTATATTTCTAAAATGTGCAAAATCTTTTCTATTATCTCCCTGTATTATCACTATTGGCAAGAAATAACCTTAAGAAACTTGCACTGCATGTCATGCAGAATAGCAAGAAGAACTAAAAAGGCAGTTAAGAAACAGAATCCCTGGAATTCATGATGCAAGTTCAGAATTCTGTCAGCACTATCGCTCTTTAATGGGTGAGCTCATGGAAATTCAGAGTAACTACATTTTTCTGTTAACTTGACAATGAAGGATTGCTACTAACTTCTTCTGCTGGTTTTGGCTGGGATAGAGTTATTTCTTTATAGTGGCTAGTATGAGGCTATGTTTTGGATTGGTGCTGAAAACAGCGTTGATAATACAGAGGTAGTTTCATTACTGCTGAGCAGAACTTACACAGAGTCAAGGCCTTTTTTGCTTCTCACACTACCCCACCAGTGAGTAGGCTGGGGGTGCACAAGAAGTTGGGAGGGGACACAGGTGGGAAAGCTGACCCCAACTGACTAAAGGGATATTTCATACCGTATGACATCATACTCAGTATATAAAGCTGGGGGAAGAAGAAGGAAGGAGACGACGTTCGGAGTGATGGCGTTTGTTGCCCCAAATAACCGTTACACATAATGAGCCCTGCTTTCCTGGAGATGTCTGAACACCTGCCTGCTGATGGGAAACAGTGAATGAATTCCTTGTTTTGCTTTGCTTGTGTGCGCAGTTTTTGCTTTACCTATTAAACTGTCTTTATCTCAGCCCACGAGTTTTCTCACTTTTCCCCTTCCAATTCTCTCCTCCTTCCCACCAGGGGTGAGTGAGTGAGCAGCTGTGTGGTGCTTAGCTGCCGGCTGGGGTTAAGTCAATGATTACACTTTGGGACAAGAAAAATACGGAAGAAAAGAAAGTAACATACATAGAACTGGGAGCAAAAGAGACACTGACATGGAACAAAAGATGAAATAAAGAAACTGGTGAAAGGGGAGGAAGGAATAAGTCTAATACTGTGAATAAATCAGTTTTAGTTGTATTAACATGTGGTTCATACTTAACAAACATTTATATTTTGTTTCATCTTTGATCCACTTTTTTTACCTAAATGCAACTAAGACAGTTAAACAACATGAAACATGAATAATGAGAGGGAAAAATACCTGAAGACTCTTGTAACAGTGTGACCTGAATCAAAGGGAAATCAAATCAGCAGCTTCAAAGTGCTTATGGTTTTTCTTCCTGGACATTCTAGGCAGTTTTATTCACAAACAGAACAAGTTGAATCCCCAGTTACAAGATAGGTAAGAAGTACCTGAATGCCCAGATTTTCACCTTCTTCAGTCCTTCCCCCTGCAATAAAATGAATTACATACCATACTGTTCATAAGGAGCTTTTGTTGGATAACATATCCTAACAGATGGAAGTGTTTTTATGAAGAATCTATAATTCTGGAAGCTAGGCAAGGGAGGCATTTCATTCTCAGGCTTCCCTCATCTTCCCCCAGAAGGTAACTGTTGAAAGATGTTTTGGTCCCCGTTAACAAATACATAATAAAACAGTAGAATTGTTCAGATAAAAATTAATCTGGAAGAAGTATGCACTAAGGCAAGATTTGAGATGAGCCCTCCAAAGGCTTATCTGACCTGCAAGCTATATTTTCAAATATTAAGCTCATTAAAAGATAAAACAAAGCAAACAAAAAGCCATCCTTACTGTGTGTGACATATTCTAGTTTCTGTCAGAAGGCTCTGGGCAATCTGACCTAACATTAGCTCTGCTCATGTCAGCAAGTAGTCAGTACGCTGGAGGGCAGGGCTGTCATTTAGGGGGCTCTAACAGGCTACAGAAATGGGTAGCTGAGAAGTTCAGCAAAGTCAGATAGAATCATAGAGTCATACAATCATAGAATCGTTTAGGTTGGAAAAGACCCTTAAGATCATCCAGTCCAACTGTTAACCTAGCATGGCCAAGTCCACCACTTAACCATGTCCCTAAGCACCACACCTGCTCATCATTTAAATACCTCAGGGATGGTGACTCAACCACTTCCCTGGACAGCCTGTTCCAGTGCCTGACAACCCTTTCACTGAAGAAATTTTTCCTAATATCCAATCTAAACCTCCCCTGGCGCAACTTTTGAGGCCATTTCCTCTTGTCCTATCACTTGTTACTAGGGAGAAGAGACCAACCCCTGCCTTGCTACAACCTCCTTTCAGGAAGTTGTAGAGAGTGAAAGATAGATAGAAAGTCTTGCTTTTGGTGTAGGATTATCCCATGTGAAAATTTAAGTTGGAAGCTGCTAATTGGCTAGAAAGCAGCTTTGCAGAAAAGAACCAAGGGGTCAATATGAATAACATGGTGAATGTGAGTCAGCAGAGAGCCCTTGTGACAGCAAAGACCAGTCACATATTCAGCTGCGTTTGTAAAGCGAGAGCTAGCAGGTTTAGAAAAGTGATTATGCTTCTCTGTTTGATATTTGTGAGATGTCATCTGGAGTCATTTGGGGCCGTCAGTACAAAAACATGTAGGCAAACTGGAGTGAATGCAGCAGAAGGACACTAAGATCGTCAGGGACTGGAGCACATCACATAAAGAGAGGCTGGGAGAGTTTGTTTTCTCAGCCTGGTGAAGAAAAGTCCTTTCCTTTAGGAAAGTATTAATGGCTGTCTTCATTTAATGGGAAGGTGTTAGACTGACCATTCTTCTTAGAATCAGAAGACTAAACTGGACTCTTCTTGGAAGTGCACAATGGGAAATAGCAGCAGTTACAATTTGCAGGAAGGAAGGTTCCAGTTAGATATAACAAAAATTCTTCAGAGGGAAAGTAATAAAAAATTGCATGGGCTGCTCTGATGTGATCTGAGATTATGTGTAGTCTCCATCTTTAGAGATCTTTGAAGTTTCCCAGGAAATGGCTTTAAGCCATTTACCCTGGTATTAGCCCCACTTTAAGCAGAAGGTTGAACCACATGACCTCCAAAGGTTCCACTCAAACTAAACTGTTCTATAAAGATGTGATTCTATGATTACATTTAATCTGGATATCTTTGTGTTATATCTAAATGATGTGATTGGATTAACATGTTTTAATTTTTCGGGATGGGACTCCTCTCCTTTCATGGCAGACCTGTACATTTTAGATGTTAGCATCTGAAGAGCTATAGGGATGATTTGTCCCAGCCTAAGTGAATAACACTATTAAATGGTAGATTTTGCTATTAATTGCTTATTTATGAAAGCAGATAGATTTACATGTATCAAATAGAATAGATTGATAATGATACTTGAGTCTTCATAAAGGCATGTAATTATTTAGTGTTTTATTGTTACTAATTATGTAATTAGTGGCTTCATTATTTTCCAAAAGACAGACATGGTGATGTTTGCAAAGAAAGGAAAAAAAGAAAACTCACGAAATGAAAGGCGTCTACCAATCTGTCTTAGGTGGAAAAGGCTGTCATTGTGTGAAAACTTCAACCCTGAACATGTTACCAAAGCATACCAACCATATATTTCAGAAACAGCATTTAACATATTGTCTTAAAATGCTTGACTGGCATATCTAGTGTGTTAGATACAGTTGTGGCAAACCCCTGACACTGCTGAAAGAAAGGACAGGTGGATTTGGAAACGAGGAAGAGACAAAATATAGAATACATGTAGTTACTTGTGAAAAAGAAGCAAAACTATCTGAGATAATTCCTTCAATCAGCTGTCTGAAACCCATGTTTTACAACTGTCATTGTCTTCACATATTTGTGTTAGTTACAATGGTAGAGAGGAAATTTAAGAAAATACTATTTTCCTTTTGTCCCAGAAGTAATTACATGACTAAGGTGATTTATAGATTCCTAATTTGAAGACCATCATGACCATCATCACCATGGTGACAAGATTTGAGTATAAATGAGTTTACTTGTCTATAGGAGCACAGTTCATCTTGTTTTTAAATGCTCAGAATATTCTTTGAGCTCTCTGGTCAGCTGATGAAGTTTTTAATAAGAGTCACAAAAAGAAAAGGGTATTTTATTTTATAGTTGAATTTCCCTAATTATCTTAACTCACATATGCTTTGTCAGCCATACTGAGAAATAAGCATCCTAATGTCACACATTTTTGTTATATTACAGTGACAATATCAAGCTTCACTTTTTTTACTGCTAGCTTTGTTTTCTATTTCCTGAGTAAGTGGCACTTTCATCTCTTAACCACTTGTCCCCTAGCTGGGGATACCCAGACACATGTGCATTGTTTTCATCGTTGCCTTGTCAATAACTTGCAAAAGATTCATAATAATGTATCTGATTTTACTTCTTTATAGTCAGAATTTCTTTCCACAGGGCTTATTTTTTATTATTTTGCTAAGTTTCACTCCTTTCTAATGCATGTTTTCAATTTGCAATCCTCTTTCCAGATAAGTTGCTTTGAAGTTGCTTTTGCTAAAATACGTTTTGTTGAGTTGTGACCATTTTGTGATACTGAAGTGATGCAGCTCATTCAGTCAAAATGTCCAACTGGGAAACAAAATATACATGCTAACATGCACTGGAATACAAAAGAAAGGCATTTTTGACTTAAAGGATGTTTGTATCATATGATTTCTAGTTTTTTCCATTTTTAGTAAAGTTCATTTCAAATATATGATGTTTCATTATTTCACCCTCTTATTCCTTAGAAATTAATTATTCAAGAAAAAATACATGTTGAATCCTGTATGTAATGGTAGTTTAATGTTTATCTTACCATTAAAGCTCCTAATTTCCTTCCTAATTTTTTATTTAGTTTGAAGGAATCTGTGGCTTATAACGGTTCCAGATGTTTTCAGAAACAGTAAACAGATACTGAAATGACTAAGTACAGGTTCAATCCTTTTCTAAGTTGAGACTTACATCAGCTTAATACTAGTCATACAACAGGTTTTAGAATAGATTGGTATAGTAGAAAAATAAGCATGTATTACTCTTGGAGGGGAACGCATATTATGAAAGTACTATTTTTCAGTGTCCTACCACTATAGATGAGTGTCTGTGAAGTGTGCTAACTGATCTGCAAAGAGAGCAAGATCAATTAAAAAGACATTTCAGAACAACCTTCAGCTGAATAAGGCATTTCCCAATGTAGGGAACCCTGGGACTCTCCAGAACTCTAATTCCTGCTGCAGTGACTTTCCAGTGGTTCCATGGAGACAGGAAGAGGAACAGTCTTTTTCCAGAGCCTCTACGTGAGATCAGCTGAAGGTATTTGTGGGAAAAACAAAACAAAACATAAAAACAACAACCAAAACAAAAAAAACAACCACCACCAACAATGAACTGTGAAAAAAGTCTCCTAGTCAGGCAACCCACAGCCGTAACATTGGCTGTATTGGATGTTATGGACATTCTCACAGAAGCACATCCCTTAGCTGTCTTGAAAATGTCAATAAGTATAATAAAGCAGAGGCGATCTGTAGGAACTTAGGAAGAGATAAGGATCTGTGAGCACTTCAGAACTGGATAACAAATCATCTAGCTAGCATTCAGTGTATACTGAGACAACGTCTAGAAGGAAAAAGAAATTAACTGGGAGGAACAGTAATAATTTAAAGATAAAAGGCAACTTTCAGCTAAAGGGAAACTGATGGAAGAAAATGAATGCAATTATTCTGTAGCACAGAAACAGGATTAGCTTGGAGAGAATTTCTTTTAGAGATGCAGAGATGAAGAAACCTTAAAAATGTTACCTCTTTCAAAAGATTCAGAACTGGGATCTCCCCACACTCCTTTTAAGAATATAATATCAATATAAAAAGACTGCCAGGAAAAAAAAAAATAAAGTGTCTCACATTTAAGACATTTTTATAGAAGTAAATGTCAATGAAAGAAGAAATTATGAAAGATGAACAAATACTAAATATAACTTTTCATTATCATTATAAAAGTTGTGTTCTAGCATATAAAACATGCAAAATAAATAAATAAAAATGTAATAGAACTGCTAGAATATGCTTAATATTCATTCACTGTCAGGAACAATGCAATTTGATGAGAATTCATCAACTGAATATATAGATTTCTCTTTTCCTTGTCTTTGTTTTATTTTAATCTGTGCCAGTTAAAATGGCCGACATCATCATAATAGTAGAAATAAAACTTTACCCTCTTTCAGCAATTAATCAGAGATTAACTGGAAATAAAACTGAAATATTGAAAGTCACTGAATCTTTCATATCATAAGTTTTTTTCACTGGGTTTGAGTTACTCTCATAATATCTGGTAAAAAGATATATTTTCCCAAATGAAATCAAGAAAAAAATCTTTGGTTTCTTTATTTAATTCAGCATATCATCATTACTCTCTAGAACAATTAAAATATATCACAAAGATATTTAAATGAATGATTCATAAAGGAAATTGAAATATTCTTCTGATCCTCAAAGTAACCAAGTAAAAATAACATAGTCTGCACAAGGTACCAATATGGCAGTATTATCTCACCATGACTGCCTTGGAATTTCCCCCCACCCCCCTTCACAACAATGATATTAACAAAATACTTATGCATTTCAAGAGATGCCTCAATGGCAGCTCATTTGAGCACTGTTGAGCTCTTTTGTATTTCATGTTTCCCATTAGAAAGCAGTCCTCTTCAGTATACTGTCTGACCAGAGATACACCCATGAGCTTTTTTTGGTGGTGATGAAAAGCAAGACCTAATATTTGCCTTTCTCATATCATGATAGGTGAAGCTTGGTCATCATAATAACTTTTAGAGGAATGTGGGAACATGTGACAGTGAGAAAAAAATTAATATCAAGAAACATATTTCAAATTATTGTGGCAGCTTCAATTGGTAAAAAAAATGTTTATCTGAGTGCTGTATTTGTGAAGATTTAAGGAGCTTTTATTATTAACACAGAAATTATTCTTAGAAAAGTGTCACTTTTTGAAGGAAAAGAAGGTTTTACTGTAAATATAATTTTCTGTCCAAATAATTTATATGGAATATTTTTATGACAAGTTTTTTTTTATAGGAACATTAGTTATCTATTTCAGTGTACCTCATGGTAAACCTTTCCCTTGAGTTACAAAGCCTCCATGATGTACTGCACGATGTATTCACTACTGAGTATCTCTTGTAACAAGTGTATGATAGTATAAGGTTTTCACTGTCTTGGTATTACAAAAAGTTATATGTGTACCAATACAATTCAAAAAGCAGATTAGCAATAATAACAGGTTTGATTTGGTTTATAATTTAGCTTTAAAGCATATGAAAGGTTAAATCAGTGCCACAATCTCTACCCAGTAGACAAATAAGATGATAATATAACTTCGACTGTTGGGCTAAACCAGCCATGCCATAAAGAGTTCTCAAATTCTATGGGTGAAGCAGTTTACAAAAATGCTAATTAAGGTTTAGCAAAATCTGTTTTGCTCTGCATTTACTTTTAAAAAATTGTCTGTTCAGCATGGAAAAATAGGAACATGGCAGATGTTGTGGAAAAATCAGCATCTATTGAGGGTTTCAAGTGTTCCTAAAAAAGACTCTTACTGCCTTTCTGAATAAGATCAAAAGAGAATTTTTGTTAAGAAGGGAAAAAGAAAGTATTCTAGTGAAGAGAAAATCAAATAGCATATGGATCTATTTTTTAAACAATCAGCTGCTGTAAGTGATGTGTATTTTGTTCTGATAGTAAAGCTTAAAGATTTATTGTACTTCTGCTTTCCTTTTTTTGACTATAAGAAAAAAAGCAAAATGTAAGGGAAAAAAAAGTCTTACTGATTTTGGCAAAGTTAAGAGATTGACCCTGAGAATTAACATTATGTAAGAATAATAGTGAATATGAGGGGAAAAAGCAGAATAAATTTCTAGGTGTTAGAGCAGGGAACTGTAATCTCTCTGTGTTTACAAAATAAATAGATTTACAGGTAACTGCATAAAAATACTTTCCAGAAAGATTCCTATGCCTCAGATCATGATATTCCCCAGTTCCATGTCTGTTTTCACTGATTAAAAAAATCCACTGATTTCAAACGAACCCCAAAAATAGAAGATGAGTCAGGAAAAAATCTCAAATATGTAATCCAATGTCATTTCACGTTAAAAATTAAAGGTTGAAAACTGTTTTGCATCACCTCAGGTTCTGTTAAGTGGACAACCACACACCATATTCTTTTTTTTATTATTATTTTTTAATATAAAAATACACAGATATTTGTATTTATAGTAAATTCAATAGTATTTGCATAAATCATGCTAAAACTCCAGTCTTATGAGAGCTAACAATGTACCTCTCAAAAGTCATGGATTTCTGTAAGAGATTAGGGAAAACGGATGGCATATTCCAGGCTTTTTTAACGAAATACTTAATTTTGTTCTGAACAAGGCCTTCATTATTATGTAAATAAATTATTACTCCTTCACTATATGAGGCATACATATTTGAATTGTTTGAATAACAGAAACAAATTCTCTTGAAATTTTTCCTGCCTTGGCTCTGCTTAGATACACCCCAGTTAGTGCTATTTGCCAGGTATCACCACTCTGTGGTGGGGAAGACAAGTAACTGAAAATGAGAGGTAATATCCCTTGCTTTTAGTGCTCCCTTTTCTAGCTGGCAGTTTTACTCCCTAGTCACCCAAATGTGACTGAGAAGAGTTACAAGATTTATGGGAGTGAGGAACTTGTCTGGGTGCAAGGATGGAAAAGAAAATCCCAGTGCTTCAGCTCAGTGTTTATGCAAGTATCTGCCCTGTGGCAGAGACATCTACCAAGTTCTTGCATTATTAGGGAGATTGGACTTAATAAGAAGCAAAGTACAAGTGACAGAAGAAAGAGGGAGATCTGTTTCCACTTACAATATCCCCCAAACCCTATATTCCTTTGCTTTAAAAGTATAATTATATGCAATTCATAGTGATGCCATGGTACTTGCCTTTTTATTATCTTTTTAAAAATTGGTATTGTAAGCCATATATTTTATAGTTGCTGGCAGAAAAATGAAAGAACCCCTCACTACTTTCATTGGTAGTATAATTTTGACTTTTTTGTAATGTCTTATTGTTGTAGTAGATAAAGACCCGCAAATTTCCATTCTGCACAGCACACAATAAGATGCAGAAGAGCTTATGTCTAAATGGAAAGGAAAGACAAGGTAGAAGACAATAAAAACTGTAAAAACGTGATAGTACTCAACTCAGATCTCAGGATAATAGGACTTTTTAACTTCTAATTCAGTGCATTTTCTTCCCTGCTACATTTCCTACATGTGTATCTGATAATCCTGGAATATTTGTCCTTTACATGTTTTACTCAAGAAAGAAAAAAAGAAAGATATCTCATTGTATTCAATTCATATTATCTAATTTTAGATAACCAGCTTCTTGGCATCAGCATTTGATCTCATCAAACTCCTTTTACAGTTTGTGGAGAGTAATAAGCACTTCTGTTGTGCAATTCACCTTGTTCTATGATAAATATCTAAAACATAAAAACTCTGGGCTAGGAATTCCTACTTTTCCCCTGTGTAAGCCTTGTGGCTGAGATATAAAAAAGGAGTTTTAGAGTTCAAGAATATTGGACAGCCACGAGGGGAACAGCACTGTGTTGTAAAACAGTAGGGGGTGTGGGGGGGAAGTTGTTCAAATGGGTTTTTCATAAGAATCAGTGTAGTTATGTTGAAAACATTTTATTTGAAAATTCAGGGCAGACTAGATATGTCTAAATTTGTTTACAAGGAGAAAACCTGCAGTTTCAGAGTGCAACAGTGTTAAGATTGAAAAAATATGTTTTAAAAGACATTGTGCATCAAACATAATATGTAATTATGAAGACTATGTTTACTTGCTTCAACTTAAATAACAGAATACTAGAACTAAGTGCAACCGTTTGGGTTGGATAGCAAGCAGTTTAACACTACTTTTCAGCAGCAGACTGCATGAGACATTGCTATGCAACAAGACAGGTGACAGAGCTCTGTGATTTGGCAACCGCAATAGCTTTACTGAAAAAAGTAAAAGTTAAGGAACTGTCCTAACAAATGGCTTATCAAGAATTTAATCATCATCTGATCATTATTTTATATTGGAAATTACTTATGTGGTTATCACACATTATTCTGTTTATTTTCTTTCTTACTGTCAATTTCTTCTTTCCCTCAATAAAGTACAGTTTTTGGGTTCTTTGTCTGCAAATTGAGAGTAATAAAATATTGAGTATCAAGACAGTTTATTTTCCCAGGTTTCCAAGTGGTGTCTTGAGCCAATATTTATTACTGACCCTAGAAACTCAACCTGTCCTTTGCAGATACCAGTCATGGCTTGGCAGAAGAATTTCACATCTAGAAAACTAGTTCTAGTGGTAGGTTTTTGTACTGTATAAATCTAAAATGAGGTGAAATGAAATTCAAGGAAACAGCTGAGATAGTGATAAGGGCATACCCCAAGCAGCTGTTCAACAGTATGGTCACAGATCAGAGCCATGTGGGGGACTGTGATGTGTATTAATAAATAAGTGTAGACATGGTCTAAGTGCCCAGAAGATACTGATAAAATCTGGTTCAGATAGCAATCAAAGGATGCCTTTGGCAGCGTATGACAGAAAATTGCATTGATAGTACAGTAAATGAGGACAGCATTCCTTATTGGTTCCTATAGAATCATAGAATCGTTTAGGTTGGAAAAGACCCATAAGATCATCCAGTCCAAACATTAACCTAGCACTGCCACATCCACCACTAAACCATGTCCCTAAGAACCACATTTACACGTCTTTTAAATACCTCAGGGATGGTGACTCAACCACTTCCCTGGGCAGCCTGTTCCAGTGCCTGACTACTCTTTCAGTGAAGAAATTTTTCCTAATATCCAATCTAAACCTCCCCTGGTGCAACTTGAGGTCATTTCTTCTTGTCCTATCACTTGTTACTTGGCAGAAGGGACTGAGACCCACCTCGCTACAAGATCCTTTCAGGTAATTACCTGAGGGTAAGTACAGAGGGATAAGGTCTCCCCTGAGCCTCCTTTTCTCCAGACTAAACAACCCTAGTTCCTTCAGCTGCTCCTCATAAGACTTGTGCTCTAGATGTTTGTGAGGGAAGAAAACATAAAAATATGTATAAGAAAAATGGGAAGAGAATGTGAAATATTGGTCATAAAATTAAGAAGGGCAAATATTTTGTTCTTTTCATCCCAAAAAGTCACAGACTTTCATGTAAAAAAACAGTCACAAAAGCCTCTATTTCTGCAAAATTCTCTAAGCCCATTTAATATACTGAAAAAGTCAACAGCAGCTGTTTTGACAGGTTTGTTGTCAAGTGATGTGGTCACTGGGAATCAGATATTCCACTAAAAAGTAACTTCAACAGGAGTGAACTGGATATCTTACTCCTTGGAAAACTGTCATAGACTAGTTTTTTTTACTTACAAGTAAAGTCAGAGCTTCTATAAAGCAGATAGTACTCTAAACCGGATATTTATGAAAACCAACCTTTGCTTTTTTCTGCTTAGAGGTCATGTTTTTATGGTGTCCTATTCAGTGGTGTCAGACAACATTTTTACCCTTGAAGAAATTATGTATTGTTAACCATTTCTTTACACACACAGACATCTCCCTTTTTTTTTCTTTGAGAAGGGGAGATACTATGACAATTAGACACAAATTTATTCCAGATTTTCTTTACTGTAATTGGAATATCTTTGTAGATGCAGGATATTGGTATAAGAATTTAGATTTTGGGGAGAGAATTTTCTGAATGTTACCTGTAACTGACCCTCCTATGCATTTTTATACAAATTTATTTATTTATGTTCACACATGCACACATACCCACACAGACAGCAAGACAGACAGATGCATGTGCGCACACGCACATACATATTCACGCGCACACTTAGGATATGTACTTACACATCACATGTTCTTTTTCACTGGAACCAAGCTGAGAGACCATACCAATCATTACTGTTCACCAAGGTACCAAAAGTAGTGTCAGGACAAGGTCATAAAACACATATGCAATTGCTTTGTTAAGATAAGCAAAAATTCTCTTTCTATATGAGACCAGATCTTCAATCTGTGTATACCTCTGAGTTGTATCCTAGCTTCATGTCAGGAATAGATCAGTCACATACCAGTTCCCTTCCATTTTCTCTTGTTACTTGTTTTCTATAGAGGAAAAATACAACATGCAAGTTCTTTAGAAATTAGGATACTACCCAACAAATCCCCAATATGAGCAATCAGTGGATCAGTCCAAGAAGCGTACGCAAAGGCAGACACATTTAGACACAAGTGAAGTGTGCTGAAATATGTGGAGTTTCATTTGAAGCGTTGTTCTAGTAAACGAACTGGCATAGGTTTTCAGTACTTAATACAGCAAGCCTTTCTTTTTTTGTGATTTTTTTCATAACATTTGCAGTAAGTTGTCTATTATAAGGATTTTTTCCTTTATATATATTGTTTACAGTTCAAACTTCTGAATACATTTGAGCGTTTTATTTGAAAACTGAGGCATGTTTTGCATTGCAAACACAGTTTTGTCATGTATAAGCTTGTTGGAAAACAATGATTAAAAATACTGATCTAAAAATATAACAATGAATCCAGGATACAGAAAACATGTACAAAACCTTCAGAGAACAGGACTGAGCAACATCTAGTACCTGTAACTTCTAGGGAAAGCTTCTGACAGTCTCAAACACTGGTCACAAGTGTTTGCTAGACTGACTAGTATGGCACTATCAAAATGCATTATTCAAGACACCAGAGACTGATGAAAGCAGAACGCTATTGCACTGCAGCATCTTATCATTATTAAAGTCTGTTCTTGGAATTTTGCCTAGTAGTGTATCTTTTAACAGATTTCATAAACGCTACTCTATTAAAAAATGCTCACAGAATTTTTTAAGAGGATATCATTTTAGCCTATGTTGCTTGGGTTTTTTTGTGGTTTTTTTTTCTTCCATTTTGCTAAGCACTTGTCAGCCTTAAGGTCGAATGCAATTTTATAGAAGCAAACAGTCTAAAAAGGTACCGCTTTCACCAGCAAATACATTTACATTAAACCTTAAATTACATTTAACCTCCATTCATACACTAAGATTTGTTTTGTTTACTTTTACACATCTCCAAACTTTTTTGTCATGGTTAACAACAGCTTTGTAACAGCTCTGCATTTAGTTGTTAAAAGTATTGTTCATGTCTGTGTCGTGGTTTAACCCCAGCCAACAACTAAGCACCACGCAGCCGCTCGCTCACTCCCCACCAGTGGGATGGGGGAGAGAATCAGAAGGGTAAAAGGGAGAAAACTCGTGGGTTGAGATAAGAACAGTTTAATAATTGAAGTAAAATAAATTAGAACAGTTAAATAGACAAAGCAAAAACCGTGCACACAAACAAAGCAAAACAAGGAATTCATTCACTACTTCCCATGGGCAGGCAGGTGTTCAGCCATCTCCAGGAAAGCAGGGCTCCATCACGCGTAAACAAACACCATCATACCCAACGTCCCTCCGTCCCTCCCCCCCCTCCCTCCCTCCCTCCCCTCCCCTCCCCTCCCCTCCCCTCCCCTCCCCCCTCTGTCTGTCTGTCTGTCTGTCTGTCCGTCCGTCCGTCCGTCCGTCCGTCCGTCCCCCTTCCTTCTTCTTCCCCCCAGCTTATATACTGAGCATGACGTCATATGGTATGGAATAGCCCTTTGGCCAGTCTGGGTCAGCTGTCCTGGCTGTGTCCTCTCCCAGTTTCTTGTGCACCTGGCAGAGCATGGGCGGCTGAAAAGTCTTTGACCAGTGTGAGCGTCACTTAGTACCTATTTAGCAACAGCTTAGCCCTACTTAGCAAGAACCAAAGCATCAG
Source organism: Nipponia nippon (assembly GCF_047370975.1). Taxonomy (NCBI): domain Eukaryota; kingdom Metazoa; phylum Chordata; class Aves; order Pelecaniformes; family Threskiornithidae; genus Nipponia; species Nipponia nippon. Next base: position 78,529,876 of record NW_028262336.1, read on the forward strand.
TGTATCATCGACATTGTTCTCATCCTAAACCCAAAACACAGCCCCACACTGGCTACCAAGACGAAAATTAACTCTATCCCAGCTGAAACCAGGACAGTCTGTTTTAAGCTTGAAGGAGAACGATTGGGAATGATCGGGAATGATCGCTGAAGTCATGTTTAATAATTTGTTTGTGCCTTTATCTTCTCAATTTATGTTTTATTAAGACATTCTGCATTTTCTCATGACTGCTCAAGGACCAGATTTTGATTTCCATCTCTACTACCATTTCTATTGCTCTTGAAATACCTTCGTTTTAGGTATTTTTAGGTATTTTCCATCCAGTCTTGGACTACACTCGCACTTCCAGTTTTTACTCATTTGTACCCAACTTTGTATTGCCCTCCTGAATTCCAAGTACATTTTCTTCTATCTTCTGCAAGCCCTCAGAACAGTATACGGCACTACACTTTCCCCAGTGTCCTCTTGCCCGTTTTCTGTATCAATAGCAAAAGTCGAGAAGCCTGATACGGCATCTGCCTTCTATGTAATCATCAGTCCTTTTCACAGTTATGTCCTTGATCTCCTCTGTATGCTTCCCAAAATTAATCTTAGACATTTTTCCAAACAGGTTTTTCTTCACTCTGCAGGTCCTCAAGTCATGCTTCCTATCTCCAGTGAGCCCTACAGGCTCTGCAATTATAAACTCAGTGCTCAGTAACAACTTACTTTATAAATATTTCTACATGTTTAAAGCCCATAGCTTAAAATTTGGTGTTTATATACTTAAAAACCCTCTTTCTGTCTTTACATGTACACTAAATCCATTCCCTCTTGACTTTCAAATTCCTAATATAAGCAGTATCAGCTGGAACCTAAAGCAAAACTTCCTGAATTAAAAGGAAAATTTTTAAAAGTCTCTTTTTTACCCAATGTTATAAATTTGAATTTTATTTTTTCACTCTTTTGTACCTCTTTGTCTTGTTTTAAACACATTTTAAGTTTTCTTTCTGTTTTCGGATCATGGAAAGCTATGCTAGGATAAAAAAGTCTGTCTTTAAAACCATAAAACTCCTTCTGATATCTAATAATATGTAACACCAAAACTCAAAGGAAAACCCAAACCATCAGCAAACAAAGTCTGCAATGAAGAGTGTTACAGACAATTTCAAGGTCTGCTTCTTCACAAAGTTTAAAGGACTAGGACTTCTAATAGGAAGCTTTTGCAATGCTGCCTGTAGATTGATTTCTGCCGCTGTAAAATAATGGATAAATGCATATGAAAATGGTGAAGGTATTCAGAAAACATCTGAAAGTGAGGTGTAGTTATTATTACATAAAATGTCTACACATCACACTGAATCACTCTAATGTAGTCATTTAAATGTGGAAATAATATTAGATCCAAACATAATTTAAAAAACATGTCCAGTTTGCCACTCCTACCTCCAGCTAAAATCTTCTCTTTGTGATAAATATATGTTTGCTTATGCACTTATTAAATGGAATAACCTTAAACATATTTTGCAGTCTGTTAAAAGTGCTATGCTAAATACAATCTACTGTATAGTTTGAGTGCTTCTGTGTAGTCAGAGGTGATATCAGGCTTCTTTGGTATCTACCATTCAGAAAAAGAACTAAAAAAGTTGAAAAAAATCCTCTTTAAATTTTGTAATTTGGTACCCTGCAAAATTTATTATGTTTTAAAAATCATATGATTTATCTTAATTACACTTACATAAAAGTAATAAAATATAACATTACATAGAAGAAAAAGTAGACATGAAATAAAGGACAAAATAGAAGTATTGTTTATTAATTGAAAAAAATAAGTCAGATTTGCAATATTTCTTCTTTGAGTTTTCAGACAAGGCTTGGTTAATGATCTCTATTCAGGAAAATCACAATCATGCCTGTCAAGAGAGAAAAATATAGTTAAAATATTTTCTAAAAACAAAAATGTAATCTTTTGTTAAATATTATTCACTGAGTTGTTTATCAAATGTAGGGTATTTGACAGATCTTAAAATTTCTCATAAATCAAAATAATTCTTGGGGGGGGGGGGGATCCATGTTTCCAGTCAGTGATATGAATGTTTCAGAATTAAAACATTCAGTAATAACAGTAATAATAGTGATAATAATAGTAGTAGTAATAATAACAACAACAACAATAATAACAATAATGCCACCAGTGAAAAACATGAAGACACTGGTGTTTTTCGGCTATCAAAGACAGGTGGGACCATTAATTTCCAAGCACAATGAGGAGCCTTCCTGAAAACCTAATGATACAGTCTGGGCTTTCATGATTATCACTTAATAGGATGAGAAATGAATTCCAGATATTAAATTCTTGAAAGGCATAAAATCTATCAAAAAGAAACTGCCTATAATGTTCTCAGCTGCAGTTACATGACTTGGAATGCATAGCTGTGTATAAGATTTTTTAGGAAACCAGTTTGAGTCACTACAGTTGTAATTTAAGGTGATTTTGGAAGCAGCTGTAGAAAAGGACCCTAGTGTTAAACAAATGTTTGCAATTAAAGTATTACCTATAGGGTATTTAAATCTTTTTTTCTTTGTGTGAATTCATGATCTGGAAGTATATTCTTTCTAAGGCCAGCATACACATGCTGATGTCTTTAGCATAGAATGTTAGCAGCTGAGAATAAACTTTTATATTTGGAATCCAGGCTATAGGGAAAAAAATCTGTTAAATTTAAAAAAAAAAAACAATTTTTTTGACTATTTGAAGAATTATGAATTCATAAAATGTTTATCATTCATAATACTTAGACATACATTACAAAGAAAACTGGCACAACTATATACAGTTTATTTTTCTTCCAAATATCAATTAACTCAGTGAAATTAAGAACTCTACTTAGGTGAAATTGAATTAATTTGGACATATATACTGGGAAATCATTTATGCCTTTGCAAGCACATATGGAATAGTCAGTAAGTAATCAAGACAGGCAAGCTGAAGAATAGACCACATCCGAATTATGGAGCCATGCATCAATAGACAAAAAAGAAAAGCTTTTGCAGGAATTAAAGTATCTTTGAGCAAGAAAGAGGAAACCAATGGGAACGCTGTAGTTTCTCCTTCAAAGTTCATCTTTTTTTTTTTTAACCCAAATTGCTAAAAGAACTTGCAAAGAACACAGATGCAGTCAGCTATGACAGGATCTCCAACATTTCATGAAGAGTTCCCATGTACCTAGCTTGTCTCTTACTTTCCAGTATTCTTTGGTGTTGTATTCTTTTTCATAGTGTACTTGTTTAGGCTGGGATAGAGTTAATTTTCTTCATAGTAGTTTGTATGGGCCTGTGATTTGGATTTGTGGTGAAAACAGTGTTGAAAACACACCCATGCTTTAGCTATTGCTGAGCAATGCTTATACAGAGTCAAGGCCCTTTCTGTTCCTCACACTGCCCCATCAGCGAGTAGTGGAGGTGGGCAAAAGGTTAGGAGGACACATCCAGGTCAGCTGGGTTCAGCTGACCAAAGGGATATCCCAGACCATATGACAACATGCTCAGCAATTAAGGGGGGGGGGGGGGGGGGAGAAAGAGGAAGGAAGGATGTTTGGACTTGTGGAGTTTCTCTTCCCAAGCAACCATTATGCATGATGGAGCCCTGCTTTCCTGGAGACAGCTGAACACCTGCCTGCCAATGGGAAGTAGTGAATGAATTCCTTGTTTGGTTTGCTTGAGTGTGCAGCTTTTGCTTTACCTATTAAACTGTCTTTTTCTCAAGCCACAAGCTGTCTCACTTTTACCCTTCTGATTCTCTCCCCCATCCCACCTTGGGGGGAGAGAGCAAGTGGCTGTGTGAGGCTTAGCTGCCTACCAGGTTTAAACCACAACACAAAGAAAAAGAAAAATAGAACAAAATGTGTTAGCTAGTTTTGGAGTCATAGGGACCTATAAAGTATTTTCAATTTTTAAGTAACACAGCAACAAATATAATAACTGAAAAGGATGTGGTGGGGAAGTAAAAAGAAGAGGAGGAAGGGGGAAAAAAGGAGGAAAAAAAAAGGAAAAAGAAAAATTGCTCAATAAATATGTTACTAGTAGTCTAAAGTAGCTTCTGAATAATTGAATGAGAAAAAACAATAAAAAGGGCACAGAAAAGGAACACACCTATAAGAAAAAAAGGGTGCTTAATAGTCTTCAAGACTTGGTTATATCTGTGAGGAGGCAACACTTGAAAAAAATCTGTATCTGCCTGCCTTATCTCAGAAATCTCAGAAGAGCAGTTCATTTTTCTTTCCCGTATCCTGTACTGCCAGAATAATTATTTGTGTTTCTGTATTGATTTAATTATATTAAGCTGCTTGTATCTTCTCCTTTTTTCTTGTGAGGGAAGAAGCAAGCAGTTAGTATTCTTGAACATTTGGACCAACTTCTGTTTTATCCCAAAAGAGCAAAGAATTCTCACAATCCAGCATATATCATAAAGCGTTACTAAATGTAATCAGATTAATTTCATTGTTTGCAGCATATCTTTAGAAATCTCTATAGTAGGTATCACAAAGTAGAACAAGAAAAGAATACTAACAAAAGCAAATAATAGCAGATGTTCAACAATAATGCGAATTGAATCAGTTATCCAATTAGCATTCTATCATAATGTAAGTTATGTGTTTATGAACGAATATATAAGTTAGTTCATTATATAAGTTAGTTCATTTAATTTTAGGATCATTTTAAAAAATATTCTTCATTTGTATTGTGCATCCTTGAATAAAGTGAATGAATACTTGACAACTATTGTTGCAACTAGGTTGCAAACATATGCGTCTTTCTCTTACACATTCTCCAAGCAAAAAATCAGAAGACAGAAAATAGCTAGTATTTGAAATTATACACTTAGGAATTACTAACTTAAATATTAACTTTAAAATACTGAAACTAAAAGCTAAAATGAACCTGCAAATTACCTCAGATGACAGCAAACAGACATAAACCATTTTGTATCTCATATGTATTAGTTTATCCACCCAGTTCACGGGGAAGTTCCACATTAACAATGGCGAGCCATACACACAAAACATTTGAGCTTTGAAGAAACACTGAAATTGCACACTGAGAAGAACGCAAGTTCGATGATCTGCATCTGTAACAATTATTGACAGAAGTTTCAGCTATTAAATTTTTCTGTTTATGTCTTTGAAAATAAAATACCTGAATCAGGTAGAAGGTAGACTTTACTCCACTTCTGTGTTTCACTTCATTCTGTGGTGGTTGAAAGGCAGATGTGATTTCTAAAAAGATATTTTAGGATCTGTATACACCAAAAGCTGTATTATTCTTCTATCCAGGTTTAAACTTTCTGTTTGTCTAGTTTCGGTACAGTCAGGCTGTATCTACCAAAAAAGGGTTTTTTTTTGGGGGGGTCCATTTTATCACCACAGGTGAGTATCAACAGCATTTACCCATCCACATTTACCCTACCATCTACCTCCTGCTGGGCTGTGCCTACTGAGAGACAGAGCACTTCTGCAGGTGGGGAGAAACTCTTCTAGAAGCATGTCTGCTGGGAACAATAGAAGGATGTAGGATTATACACAGTGGAAATGCTAGTTCACTTGGGAACATGAACTACACAGAGAAAAATAAATAAAATCAGCATGGTCACCTACTGACACCAGGATCACAATGTGATGACCTCATCTGTCCTGAAAGAACACTATTAGTAGCCATGGTGACTAATCCAGTGTTAGTCCCACTGGGTAGGAACCAACTCTCCAATGATAATTGACCACACAGTTGATAAAAAGAGATGTCATAGATTTCCCTTTAGTGAGCTATAAGTTTCTGTTTCTTTTTGTGTCTCTAATTTGTAACAAAAACTGTTTTTAAGATAGTGATTTTAAAATAAAAGGTAGTGACCTTTAAATTCTGGGGTCAATAACTGCTAAATTGTCAGTAATTGCTAATTTGGCTGCCACTTAACAAGAACAACTCTCCAAGAGGTCCCATTTCCTGTGGTGCTTTTCTTTTGCTATGTTGCTTGTGAACTTTTTCTGCGTGATTTATTTACTGAAGCTAGGTCAGATACCTGTCTCAAATAAAAACAACCTGTTCTATCAAGCCAATTTCAAATCAGTAACAGTTGCAAAATTTCAACTCTAAATTTTTCAAATTCAGTTTTGATTACAAAAAGAAAACAAATCAGTCATTTAGTAACTCAGTAATAGAGCTGTCTGATTATTGAAAAATAAAATAATTTCTAACTCTTTATTTGAATAAAGACAAAATTTCACTGCAAATATTCAAAGGCTATGACTGCAATTTTTCTAAGACTGAATGTAGAAAGATTTGTTTCCTGAAATGGTTACAGAATGAAAACAATTCCAAATGCTTGCAAAAATTTGCATTTATTCCAATGCACTTGTATGGCCATGGATACAATTTCTTTGTCTGTGAGAATGCTCTTATTTGCTTGAAGAAAGGAAAAAAAGCACATCTTAGGGAACTAATGGCAACTTGTAAATACCAAATACATTTTTGTGTTTTGTGTTCGTTTTTTTTTTTAAGTAATAACCACGGTAAGTAGCGCAATGACCAGTCCATAGGCTGACAAATGCTTGATAAAACATTCCTCAAGTAATTCTGAAAATGTTTTAAAATCTAACATGGATAATTAGAAAATTGGTGAAAGCTAGATTTGTTGAAAATAGATTTTCACTGAATCAGTTGTTGAGGTTGGAAGGGACTTCTGGACCTCCACCTAGTTTAACATCCCCCAATCAACTTTGTGGCTCAGTGCTGGATCTGCTCTAGTTAGTCAGTATCTATCCCACACTGGTGAGCCCAGATCTGGGCACAGTCCTGCAGATGTGGCCTCACCAGTGCTGAGAAGAGGGCAAGTCTCTCTTGAATTGCTGGTGAAGCTCTTTCTAATGCAGCCCAGGATGCTGTTGGTTGTCTTTGTGGCAAAGAGGTATTGCAGGCTTATGGTCAAATTATTGTCCACCAGGACTCTCTGATCCATATATGCAAAGATGCTTCCCAGCCAGTAAGCCCACAGCCTGTCCCGGTGCATGGTGTTATTCCTTCCCAGGGGCAGGACCTTGCATTTCTCTTTGCTGAACTCCATGAGGTTCCTGTGAATAACAGAAAAAACACCTGTTGTATCAACAGGCTTCATGGCTTGGATAAGTTCACTCTACGCTGGGTTAAAAACTGGCTGAATGGCTGAGCCCAGAGAGTGGTGGTGAGTGAAGTCAAATCCAGTTGGTGACCAGTCATGAGTGGTGTTCCCCAGGGCTCAGTATTGGGTTCGGTTGTGTTCAATATCTTTATCGATGATCTGGATGAGGGGATTGAGTGCACCCTCAGTAAGTTTGCAGATGACACCAAGGTGGGTGGAAGTGTCGATCTGCCTAAAGGTAGGAAGGCTCTACAGAGGGATCTGGACAGGCTGGATCGATGGGTGGGGCCAACTGTATGAGGTTCAACAAGGCTAAGTGCCGGGTCCTGCACTTGGGTCACAAGAACCCCATGCAATGCTACAGGCTTGGGGAGGAGTGGCTGGAGAGCTGCCCAGTGGAAAAGGACCTGGGGGTGTTGGTTGACAGCCACCTGAACATGAGCCAGCAGTGTGCTCAGGTGGCCAAGAGGGCCAATAGCATCCTGGCTTGTATCACAAATAGTGTAGCCAGCAGGACTAGGGAGGTGATAGTGCCCTTGTATTTGGCACTGGTGAGGCTGCACCTTGAATACTGTGTTCAGTTTTGGGCCCCTCACTACAAGAAAGACATCGAGGTGCTGGAGCACGTCCAAAGAAGGACAACAAAGCTGGTGAAGGGTCTGGAGAACAAGTCTTACAAGGAGCGGCTGAGGGAGCTGGGGTTGTTTAGTTCAGAGAAGAGGAGGCTGAGGGGAGACCTTATGGCTCTCTACAGCTACCTGAAAGGAGGTTGTAGTGAGGTGGGGGTTGGTCTCTTCTCCCAAGTAGCAAGCAACAGGACAAGAGGAAATGGCTTCAAGTTGTGCCAGGGGAGATTTAGGTTAGATATTAGGAAAAATGTCTTCATGGAGAGAGTGGTTAGGCATTGGAACAGACTGCCCGGGGAAGTGGTGCAATCATAGTCCCTGGAAGTGTTCAAAACCCATGTGGATGTTGTGCTTAGGGACATGGTTTAGAGGTGGACCAGGCAGTTACGTTAACAGGTTGGGCTTGATGATCTCAGAGTGCCTTTAACCTTCATGATTCTGTGATTCTATGATTCTATGATTCTATGATCAAACTCTCCTAGTTTTGCATCATCTGCAGATTTGCTGGGCATGCACTCTGTGCTATCATCTTGGTCCATAATGAAAACGTCAAACAATATTGGTCCCAGTATCAACCTTGGTAGTATACCACTAGTGACTGGCCTCCAGCTGAACTTTATGCTGCTGATCACAACTCTTTTAACCTGTCAGTTCAGCCAGCTGTCGATCCATTTCACTGTCCATTTATGTAGTCCGTGTACTATCAGCTTGTCTATGAGGATGTTATAGGAGACAGTTTCAAAAGGCATTTTGTCAACAGCTGTCCTTTCTCAAGTGCCCAGCTCTCTTCTGTTCATTTCTCTCTTTAATGCAAATTAGATCTATTTTTTTTTTTAAACCTTTTCTTTACAAGCCAACTGCATTCCCTGCCACGTGGTTTATTCCCCTAAAGTTAAACAGAACCAAACTAGAAAATCTATTGTTATTTGATGAGGATAAGAATGATTAGGGCAGTATATCAGTGTCTGCTATAATACCGTAATTGAAAAGACATTTTAAAAGTCATTTAGTCCAACCGCTCTGCAATAAGCAGGGACATCTGCAACTAGATCAGGTTGCTCAGAGCCCCGTTCAACCTGACCTTGAACATTTCCAGGGATGGAGCATCTACCACCTCTCTGGGCAGCATGTTCCAGTGTTTCACCACCCTCATCATAAAAAATTTCTTCCTTATATCCAGTCTGAATCTACCCTCCTTTAGTTTAAAACCATTACCCCTTGTCCTGTCATAACAGGGCTTGCTGAAAAGACTATCCCCATGTTTCTTGTAGGCCCCCTTTAAGTACTGAGAGACTGCAATAAGGTCTCCCCGCAGCCTTCTCTTCTCCAGGCTGAACAACCCCAGCTCGCTCAGCCTTTCCTCACACGAGAGGTGTCCCATCTCTCTGATAGTTTTTGTGGTCCTCCTCTGGACCTGCTCCAACAGGTCCATGTCTTTCCTGTAATGAGAAATCCAGAATGAATGCAGTACTCCAGGTGGGGTCTCACCAGAGCAGAGTAGAGGGGCAGAATCACCTCCCTTGACCTGTTGGCCACACTTCTTTTGATGCAGCCCAGGATATGGTTGGCTTTCTGGGCTGCAAGAGCACATTGCTGGCTCATGTACAGCTTTTCATCCACCAGTACCCCCAAGTCCTTATCCACAGGGCTGCTCTCAATCCATTCATCCCCCAGCCTGTATTGATACTGGGAGTTGCCCCAACCCCTTGCATGTGGCCTCATGAGGTTCACACAGGCCCACTTCTCCAGCCTGTCCAGGTCCCTCTGGATGACATCCCATCCCTCAGCCATGTTGACCGCACCACCCAGCTTAGTGTCATCTGCAAACATGCTGAGGGTGCATTCAATCCCGCTGTCTATGTCACTGATGAAGATATTAACCAGCACTCGTCCCAGTACAGATCCCTGAGGGACACCACTTGTCATGGATCTCCATCTGGGTATTGAGACGCTGACCACCACCCTCTGCATGTGACCATCCAACCAATTCCTTATCCACTGAATAGTCCATCCATCAAATCCATCTCTCTGCAATTTAGAGAGAAGGATGTTGTCGGGAACCGTGTCAAAGGCCTTACAGAAGTCCAAATAGATGACATCCATAGCTCTTTCTTGTCCACTGATGCAGTCACTCCATCATAGAAGGCCACTACGTTGGTCATGCAGGCCTTTCTAGCCTTTTTAAAAATGAGTGCCAAGTTTTCCTTTTTCCAGTCCCCAGGGACATCACCTGACTGCCATGACTTTTCAAATATCATGGAGAGTGGCTTGGCAACTACATCAGCCAGTTCCCTCAGGACTCTGGGATGCATGTCATCAGGTCCCATAGACTTAGGTATGTTCAGGTTCCTCTGGTGGTCTCGAACCTGAACTTCTCTTACAGTGGGAGGGAGTTTGTTCCCCCAGTCCCTGCCTTGTGGTCCATCCACTTGAGAGGTGTGGGTAGAGAGATCGCCAGCGAAGAGTGAGGCAAAGAAATTGTTGAGTACCTCATCATTTTCCTCATCTGCTGTTTGCCAGTCTTGCTCATCAGAGGCAGTATGCTTTCTTTGACCTTCCTTTTCTGGCTGACATACCTGTAGAAGTCCTTCTTATTATTCTTTGCGTCTCTTGCCAAGTTCAGCTCCAGCTGTGCCTTGGCCTTTCTGACCCCATCCCTACACAACCGGCCAGCGTCCCTATATTCTTCTCAGGATACCTGTCCCTGCTTCCTCTGCCTGTGCATTTCCTTCTTGCCCTTTAGTTTGACCAGCAGGTCTCGACTCAGCCATGCCGGTCTCTTGCCTTCCTTGCCTCATTTCTTACACCTGGGGATCAAGAGCTCTTGTGCTCTATGGAAAGCATCCTTAAAGATCTGCCAGCTCTGTTCTGCTTTTTTGTTCCTGATGGCAGTTTCCCAGGGGGTCCTAGTGATTAACTGCTTGAACAGCTGGATCTGACATTCTTCTATAGGGGACTCATTCAGGGCACTTGCTAGCTATGGAAATCAAGACAGTATTTATTCACTGGGAAAATGGAGGGATGAGATGTGTTATGATGGAGGGGCTAAATCAAAGAAAAGGAGTACCAGAGATATAACAGAGGCCTATGACTGTTATCTGGATGTCCTTATTCTGTTGATTATCTGCCAGAGTTCTCATCAAATACACATCCATAAATATATGGACAAGTTTTGTAATGGTGATATCAGATATTTCTTTACATTTATCTCTCAGGTTTATGGGTGGTATTAATCTGCCCTAACCTGAGTGTCTGCACATCAGATGGCTAAGTCTGAGTAGGTCACCTTAGGCTTGCCTTATTTTATAGAGAAATAAGCACCTCCCCAAAGTGATTGATCTTATTTTGTTAGAATGTGACATAAATTAGATAAACCATTCTCTGTGTCTGTTTTTTGCCTCTGACTGTAAAGGCAGTCTAGAATGTTTAATCAGATTTAGACATCTACATTTTTTACATCTAACACTGAGTTGAATCCTACACTTAATTACTTGAGATGGAGAGGCTCAGGACTGTGAGTTACTTCATCTGGTATTCTGCTTCATTGATTTTCTGCACTTCCAAATATTCTTATACTAATTTTAATATAAACACTCAGGATAGGATTCACCTCACCTGTAGCTGTTTGTCTGCCTCTTTCTCTAGAGGAAGATTAATATATGTGAGCTAGTCATCTTAATCCGTATTTTACTAATTAGTGCAGTTAATAGAGATTGATATCTATATGAAGTTGTTGTGGTTTATTCCCCAGAAGTATTTATTTCCAAATCATGTAAAGGGTTCCCCTCATAACTACCTCAGCTGCAGATGTCTGTCCTTAAGATTTCTAAAATTAGACAGTTGATCCTTAGTGTTCTGCTCTCAAAACCCAGAAATTTTCAGCATCTGCAACTGTAAGGAAACTGCGAATTAGTCAGAGGAGATGCTATTCTCACTTAACTTCAGCCATATACAAGTTAGGCATCTAGTATAATCCATCCAGCAAAATTCCCTGTATTGTCATAGAGAGAAAATTGGTACTTCCAAAGTGGGAAACAACTTAACAAACACTTTACACTTTTTAGACAGTGAGATTTAAGTGATAAAAGTCCAAAACAGGTAAAGAATGCTGTACACATGCATACTAGTCAATTTGCTTTTTTTTCCTCTTTTTTTTTCTCCCAATTAACATGCAAAAACATGCACTGAAGTTCTGATTTGTGTTCTCTGTTATCTTGGGAAATGCATTTAATCTACAATGATTGTTTATCTCTGTAAAATAAGAATATGGTACTTTTTCTCTTTTGGAAGCCAAATATAAAGAGTAGTTGCTATGTTTATGATGCCATAATTAGCAGAGCATGAAAGGTATTTGGCTGATAAAAGATAATTTGGCTGAAGTATATTAAAAAAAAAAAAAAAAGGTCTTTCCACCTAGCAACAAGCACCTAGTTGATAGTCACAGAGCAGGAATATGATTACCTGGGCTTCCTCCCTAATAAGTAGAAAGAGATAGTCCTCTTTAGATGTTGATATATCTAAGACTGACTTCCTTTATAAAGTCTTTTTTTCACTTTCAGCTAACTACAGAGTGAGTTCATGATGAATAGGATCCTAAATTATGTATTTTGAATAAGTGGCTAGAATTAAGGAGGATGAAACAAGGTCAGAGAGCAAGGTCTAAGGAACGGAATTTGTGCTTGCAAATATGTGACTCCAAAGGAGCAATTATGTTTCTCCAGTAAACATATTTGTCATGGAAGTTTATGACAAGGAGCAATCAAGATGTGATCTAGCAATGGAATTCCCACACTAAAATAGTCAAATACTTTTATTTGAGAAACATTTCTGAAGACAGTTAATTACATTTTCACTTTTCTAGCATCAGGACTTTTGAGAAAAATTGTATGTATTAGTGTATACATATGTGTATGTGTATACATGTAGATATATAAATGTGGATACACTTTCTTTTGTGCTGTTTTTTATATTCAAACAGAAAGAACATAAGCACATCCTGCAGACAAAGCTAAGTGGTTTAAGATAACCTGTCAGTAAGATGCAAATAATGATGGATGACTATTTTCCTCAGAACTATCTTCCTTCAATTTGCTTTAATTGTAGCAATATTAATTGTTGCCTTTTTTTTTCACACCATCTCACATAGCTTTACTACCATGATAGAAGCAAGTGAAAGACCTTGACTTCTGGATTTGCACAATAGTTGTACTAAATCAGCAAAAGGTAAAGATCTTACTCATCAAGTAAGATTCAAATATTGCTCAGTTATGACAAGCATGTAGACTCAGCAAATACACTTCAAAGAAAATGTAGATGTTAAAAAGGAAAGAGTGAGCATAGATTCTTTTACAAATGCTTTTGAAGGCAACACAAAACGTCACACTGTGAATTCAAGCAGTTTAAATAGGTTGGCATGAAGTTTGGGACCTGAACAAATTATTTAAAAACCACTGGGGTTTTTTATTTGTTTTGTTTTACTTATTTTGGGATGAGATTGACTGAGAATATTTGCTATTGAATAGACGAAAATGTACGTAACAGACCCTTGATTTAGGTTACACAGTTAAGCTAGAAATTTGATACCACAGCCACCAGCACATACTTAGTGTGGCATAAACACTATTGCTGGAGCTCTTCCACTTTATACAAATAATAAAAAATCTGGTTTTAGAAAGGGCTGTAATGCAGCCATTCCCCTTTTGCTGTCTGTATTAATATTCTGCCCACCAGACCTAAGAGAAACATCCTCTGAATAGAGTATTGGAGTATTTCTGAAGTAAAATTGGATCAGTTGCAAGAGGAGAAAAGAAGTCACTACTCTTTGCACTGTTGTAGTTTATCTAGAATCTTCAAAAGTAGAACTATTGGTTTAAATTCCTTTGGCAGAGAAGGGAATTGAGATTTTCCATAAATATGTTGAGTCCTCAAACCACTGACCTCAGGGACTGGAAACAAGCACTGTTATCATTTATTAATTTTTTTCTCCAGACAGATTAGCTGGTAAATTTGTCCTACATTTAAATGCACACACATAAAAAGAAAATTTTAACTCAGAAACAAATGCATATCATTATATACCTATAATATATATATTACCTCTAATATACACCTGTACAATTTGGAAAAAAAGTAATAAAGAATCATCTGCTGGGAAGGGACTGAAGAATCCCCAAGCCTTCAACTTCTAAATCCAGCATAATTCTAACCTTACTATTCATGGCTAAATAGCAGGGAGTACAGCGACTGTAACTGCACTACGTAAGTTCTCTGCAGGCTAGTCTTTTCTTTTGTCTTTTTTTTTAAATAATATTTTGCTGCTCTTATGATCAGTCTAATAATCACTTCACTGGTCCATTTGAAAAGTCTGCTAGTGTGTCTGTGTTGATTTGTATGTAGCTACTTACAGATCAGCATTTCATCTTGTGGAGTGGGCCATATCCATCAATGTGTGTATTTCTTACAAGTGCCATAGGCTTTTTGTCAGAATAAGGGTTATTGGAATTTTGTAGGGTAGAAATAAAATTAATTTCATTCTCTTTAACCCTGTGTTCCAAATCAGGAAGTAATTAAGTCATGTAAATGATCATTCATTCACTTAGAATATATGAGCAAATTATTATTGGCTCAAAATAGATATATTCATTTTATTACTTGGAATAAAGGTATGTTAAAATTAATTTTCATTGTGAAAATAAAAATTAAAAATAGCTTTACATTGTTAAAGCTCTGATATAAAATACTTATTCTTAAATTAATAATAAGTAGTTATGTGATAAAGTAATACAACCTTTTTATCCATTAGTGGGAAATTACCGCATGATAACACAATTTAGATTACTATTTCTCACTTTCTCCTCATATTATTTACAGTCAATATAGAAGCAAGGTGTGAGACATTCACTTTCTATTAAGAACTTTGAAATTCTGAAGATGGTTCAAAGTTTCTTAATAGTGAATTTGTGCTTCAGAAACAAGTGATCTCCTATGCAGATGTTCTGTATTGTTCTCAAATAAAAACATGTGCTCAACAACTAAAAAAAAAAATTATTCATTCCATAGTTAGCTACAACAGTCATGAAGTCCTGTAAATGAGGGTTATTGATTGATACAAATTATTCTTTCAGCTCTGTAAATTAAAAAGACAAAATTAGTTTTAATTCCTCAATGACAAACATATCACACAAGGAAATCTTTCCATCCAAAGCAACAATTACAGAATTATCATCATAACCATAGTTTGTTTCATTTTATTTTTCATAGATGCTCAAATGTTTATAGTATATGAATAAATTAAACAAGTAAAACCATTTAAAATTAAAAAAAAAAAAAATGAGAGAACACATGCAGAATGGTTTGTACCAGATCAAAACAGAAGCCCAATAGGGATGGTCTAAAGGATTTGATAACATAATCTAAGATAGCTGAATGCAGAAAAGCCTTGCTGACTTATGAACAACAGCAACTCATAAAATTCAAAAGATTGATGCTTATTTTTGTAACGGTTCTTACAAAATCACCTTTAAATCTAAAAGAGGCTTTCATATTGTCTGTTTATAGAGCTTGATGAAATAATTGTTATAAACAATTTATGTACTGATGAATATTTAGTTTTATTTTGCAAAGGGGAAGGAAAATAATTTCATTACTCCACTAAATTGAATATATAGAAACTATATGGCTATGTCCTATGAAACATTTATTTTTTGTTGTTTTTAGATGGCCACAGGATCACAGATGCATGAAGGCTCAGCCTTGACAAAACAGTTGTAAACTGTGGTCTCTACTGTTGCATAAAAAAGGGCTGACCTTTGCTAGTTCATTATTAACAAAATGGGATCATGAAAAAAAAGTATGACTATTCTTTGCTTTCAGGGTAACATTCTCTGTACCATAAGGTGGCCATTTTTATAGAATCATATGCCTGCCAAGCATCATTCATATGAACTGACAATTAAATTTCTTCTCTGCTGGCATTTAGCCTTTTTGGACTGTCACTCAGAGACCAGTCCCCAGAGAGTCAGCAAATTTCCCCTAAAGCAATCCCTGTGCTTCTAGGAGCAACTAAATGACAGCTGATAGTATCTTCTACAGAAAAGGCAGCTGAGAACTGTTTTTACTTTTTTCTCACCCCTTGTTGCTCCTTGATTAGCTTCTTGCATCTACTATACCTTCA
Source organism: Nipponia nippon (assembly GCF_047370975.1). Classification (NCBI taxonomy): domain Eukaryota; kingdom Metazoa; phylum Chordata; class Aves; order Pelecaniformes; family Threskiornithidae; genus Nipponia; species Nipponia nippon. The sequence goes on from NW_028262336.1 coordinate 78,545,822, forward strand.
TAATCATGACAGCAGTGGAAGAAGAGAAAAACTTATCCACCAAAAAGCAGCTTCTGACTCACCTTCTCACTTAGATAACTGCCCTTCCATCCCTTATGTTGAAATTGCAACTGGGATACAACTGTCTCTTTCTCTTCCTAGATAATAGACTTGGTAGGCCATTGAAAATGTGTAAAATCATTACCTGAGCTCAACGAAACTGCTTTTGCCTCTCCTTCCCTGCTTTCAGAATGAGTTTAAGTGGGAATGGGGTTGACACAGGACTGAAAGGATTATTATATCAAGTTCTCAGGAAAATTTTCTTCATGCAGGCTTTGCACCTTCCTTCTGGACAATGTTCAATTGTGAGTTGAGGACCTAGGATCCAGGCATGGGTATTAGGTGAACTTAAAGCCTGTGCTAATACTCAAGAGATCTGTGAATGTGGGTATGACTGTGGGTTATGGAGTAAGGGTGTCAATCTATCAACAAAAAACTTCAGTCCTGATCAGCTGGAGGGGAGGAACAGGATTCAGTGTTGTCCATGTTTGTGTGAATTCTGCTGTCATTGAAGGCACTGGCCTGTGTTGGGCTCTGTGTCTGTATGCGTGTGTGTGCATGTGCGTGCGCTTGTGTGTGTGTGCACACATGCACATGTGTCTTTCGGGAACACCTACTTACTGGCTGGATCTACTGAAGGAAATGGTAGCAGCTACAAGTACCAGATTGGGATTCCCTGGGATGTGAGAGTGCACCAAATTGGGCTCTAGCAGACTGGGAAGGAAGAATCCCCAAAATGCCCTGAGGACCATCAGATTCAGTTTCCTTAACAGCGAGGATCATGGGGAAATTTAGATTAAGCACTTTGAGAGTTGTATTCTGTATGCATGTATGGCTTGCTGAGCTTTACGATGAAGTACTACTGCTTATATGGTACTGAGAATCAAACAAGAACCTTTACTGAGCAGCACTTAATGCTGTTTGTGTTTCCTGCATTTCTCCTGCTGTGTGTTCCAGGCTGTTTCTCTTGTGAAATTCAGTGCCAGTGTTAAGAAACATATTAGAAATACAAGTGAAATTCAAGCAAAAGTCCAGGAGAAAACAAAAACAATCTAACCTGATTAGATACCCAGCTGCTGAAACACAGATATTGAGTATGAAATATTTTCTTCTCTCTTCAGTGTGTGAGAATAATTGGTGCTTCAGCATTTAGACCAAAACAGACTGAATGCTGAACAGAGAGCTGCCCTTATCATGCAGTTACATACTGCTAGGCAATTACAAATGTTGAAGTCAGAGTTATATTTTAAATCACTTGTTTAAATCAGGGTTGTAAGAAAGTATTTCTGACAACAGAGAATCTATGGACCCAAAACCTCTCTTAAAGATAAATGTTTGCAATCTTTCCTCGAAATATGAATAGGTGTACTTTTACAATTTTTCTTTTGAAATTTACTTAAGTAGAAAGGAGTTAACGAAATGCCTGTCCCTCTTTGAATACTATTGGACTATGAATGAAATAATGCATCCGAAAATACTTGTTTCAATGCCTTTCTGACAAAAATTATATTTAAACCAAATCTAGAAAGTCAAGAGCTGTTTTGGAATACAGTGTGCTAGAAACATTTGCTATGTCTCCTGTTGCAACCATACTATTGTGACTACAGGGACCTAAGGGCTGAGGTGGAGGGGACAGCAGGTGAGACCATGTAGTATTCTGTCCCCAGGGTAAATGGCACAACTAAAGTCCTGTCTCCTGTGTGTGTACCTGAACATATGAAGCATAAGGAAAAGAAAGAATTAAAAAGCTACACCCGGTCAGAGAACCACAACGTGACTATGATAAGAGACACATAGTGGGATAGCTTCAATGATTAAAGTGCTGGATGGGTGGATTTCAAGATCTTCAGGAAGAGGAGACAAAGAAAGGGCTTGTACCCTATGTAAAGGAGTAGCTTGAGTGTACATTTATATTCCTAAGGGATGGGTGAGAATTTATGGGTCGGGATCAGAGATTAGGTTAGCAGTGGAGGTGAGATTATGGTGGACACATTCTGGAGATCACATTGTTACATTATGTTATAAAAGCTTGTCTGCACAACCAGAAGGATCAAGCTGGGGACCACTTAAGCAGACTGGGGAGCACAGATTGCATCTAGAAGAGCTGGCTAATGTCTTTATAAAGTCGATCCATACCATCTTTGAAAGGCTTGACAAGCAGGGAGTTCCCTCATAACTTGAGGAAGGCAAATGTCACACCTCTCTTCGAGAAGGAGAATGCATGGGATTAAATGCAAGTCAGGCTAATCACAGTCCCCGGGGACATAACGGAGCAAATCCTTCTGGAAGCCATGTCCAGGCATATGGAGGAAAAGAAGTGACAGGGAATACCCAGCATTAATTTACCAATGTGTATGGCCAACATGGTTGGCTTCTATGGTGGAATGACTGACTTTGTGAACAACAGGAGAGGAACCATGTTATTTACTTTGACTCTAACAAGGCTTTCAATGTGGTCTCCCATAGTACTCTTTTAATGTAATTGGTGAGTTATTGACTAGATAGGTAGATCAAAAGAAATGTTGAATACTGGCTGGACCACTGGGCACAAATGTCAGCAGCTGAAAGTCCAACCTGCAGCCATCAATGAACAGCATTTCTTAAGCGTTGATACTGGAACTAATATTGCCATTACTGACAAGGATTATGGGATGGAGCACACACTCAGTTTACCAATGATATGCAGGAGGACAGGACTATCGTGAAAGGGGACATCAACTGGAGAAATACGATGACAGAAATGTCATGGTTTTCCATAAAGGCAAATGAAAAAAAACAAGGCATATACAGGCTGGGTGCCTCAAACTTGCCAGAAAGGAGCCTTTCAGAAAAAAGACTTTGGACTCCACAGAGACAACAAGTTACATGTGAGTCAATTGTGTGCACTCGTGATGATGAAGACTAATCATAGACTAGACTGCATTTGTAAGAGTATAGCTAGAAGGCTGAGGGAAGTGATTATACTCTGTTGGCATTTATGAAACCACATTTAGAGTCTTGTGCCCAGTTTTAGGTCCTAGGACAAGGCAGACTGGTGTTAATTCAGCAGAGAGCCATCAAGATTGTCAAGGGGCTGGTGCACATACAGAGAAATTGAGAGAGCTGGGTTTGTATAGTCTGAAGAAGAAAAGGTTTGGGGGAATCTTCTGCTGTCTTCAACTACTGAATGGGAAGTTAGAAGTCAGAGCCAAACTCTTCCCAGTGATGCAAAGTGAAAAAGGCAATAGGCAACAGGCATAGCGTGCTGCAGGGAAAACTCTGATTAAATATAAGGAAAAAAAAATCTTCACAATAAGAGTGGACAAATACTGAAACAGGTTGCTGAAAGAGATGTGGAATCCCCAGCCTCTGAGATGTTTAAAACTCAACTGCACAAAGCACTGAGCAATCTAATGTAACTTTGAAGTTAGCATTGCTTTAAGCAGGAGGCAAAACCAGATTACCTGCAAGGGTCCCTTCCAACCTAAATTATTCTCTTATTCTCTATTTTTATTAATGCTGGCACATCACAGAAAGAAGAATTTTAATATTCATCCAAAAAGAGCATAAGAACAATTGTGATTATGTAGTTTAGTAATTGCATATTAAAGAAAGAAAACAGACTGCACTGTTTCAAGAACCCTTTGAATAGTCCTTAGAGCAAGCTTATGAGTATTGTAAATGAGTATTTGAAATTAAACTCACTAAAACTCAGATTATAGTTAATTTGCCACTATCTTTCTGGACAAAAACTATGGAAACCTTTTCTTCATTGTTCCATTTGAGATACTCAGATATGAATTTATGATCTTAGGTAAGATAATTAAGTAGCTCATGTCTAATTTTGTCATATCTTATGCAAAATAACAATAGAAGTTCTCAAAATTCTTAGCATTAGGAAGCTACCACTGAAAATAAGATCTCTGAGCCCAAAATGCTCTGTTGTGAACAGAATGGTAGAAGGTACAAACATCCACATCTTTCATTTTCCACTTGCAAGGACTAAGGACTATGAGAAAGTACACTATTTTTTTTCTTTCCTAGCCAATTTTCTTTCACTTTAAGTTTTAGGTGTTTAAAACTTCTGAAGATGCTTTCTGATGTATAGACTGAGAAATTCTCCCTAGTGCAGCTAGAACTTTTACATGATATAAGAGGAACTGTGGAGAAATGCAAGGGTTAAGATGGCTTTATGTCCTATTAATAGGAACTTAGGTCTTACTGAACTTGAATATTAATGGTGATTAAGACTTTTTTAGCTTCTTACAGTGGCCTAGATGTACATATTGGTACATAGGAAACTTGGGTTGAGGTCTACCTGTGTGCTGGACTCTTTTTACCAGTAAAGAAGTAGGTAAATTGTTCCTTGTGAGCTGAATTTATTGATAAATATATCTCTTCCTGCAACAAAAAAAGGTCATTTAAAAATAGCAATCCTCTCTTGAAAGACATTAAAAAAGTCTATATGTTTGGCTTAATTGCACCTTTAAAATGACTGAAATAATCTTCCCAAACATCCCTTCCTATTATCCAGGATTATGAATAAAACTTTACACAAATTTACAATCTTTTAAAAGCCTGATTCTCAGCTGGTATAAATTAGTATATGTTCACTGAAACGTGTAAATTGGTGCCCCTCTGGCATTAGTAGAGTTATATTGATTTAAGTCAACTAAGAAACTGCCCAATATTCCACTAAAACCACTTCAATATTGTTTGTTGAAAATACTATATTACTTTCAGGATGGATTATAGGAATATAAATGTGTTTCCCTATGGACATAAAAATGGTTGACATTTCCTGGCTCAGTAGATCTTTAATAAATTAACTATTTTCCATAACACTTTTTTATACATAATTTCAAAATGCTAAGTATGTTATCTTTATGCCTATTTATACAATAGACAATAACAGCCATGATTTGAAAACAAAATTATTGTATTTGATTGAAAGTAATTAGAAAAGTAATCTATTTACGTTTACTTAGCTCTGTGAAGATTGTTTTTCTGTGAGCATGACTGGATTGTTAATTATGCATTTTAAAAATAAATTCTGACTAGGTATGTTGCTTTTAATGTTTCTAACACTCAAGATACTCTTCGGCTGTCAGTGTCAGAAAGTTTAATTTCTTATGCTTTCAGTTATACTGTACTACTACACTGGTACTGCTTTTCTTTTTCTCTTTTTTTTTTTTTTCTTTTTAAGAGAGTTTCACACTTTGTACGTAAAAGTTTAACAGGTTGAACCTACTTCATGTCCTTAAGATATACCAACATCCTTTGCAATGATGCCATAAAACATATGGGCAGGTACAGAAGTATTTTGGGAGATCTATACTCACAGAAGAAGGGTACGATGACTTTTATAGCATGGGTCAAACGTGTACTCTTTAGGGTGGTCTCTTCTTTTAGGTGTGTCTCTTCTACAAGCAGCATTGCAGAGGAAAAAAAATCAAGAAACATAATACACGGGAAACTTGATTCTTCTCTCAAGCCTGTGCTTTAAATCATCCTTTACTTACAGAAGAAGCCAAAAAGAAGGAAACATTTGCCTATAACACTGCTCACCTTGATTGGATTGTATGAAGACTGAATGCATGAAGTATTTGGATAAAGTTGTATAATTAATAGTGTTCTGAAGGAAGTACTTACCTCTAATTGAAAACTCATTCAACTCATTAAAATACCCCTAAATGTAGTCCTAATACTTAAGAAACAGATATCCAGGCAGCAGCTCACCTTTTCAGTTATATATTTGCCCACATTTCCCTACAGATGACCATTAGGAAAACCAAAACTGTACTTTTCATCATTTCAAGCAATATTGGAGAACTCACACCTTGTTAAGAACATATCCAGATTAAAGACAAAAGAAGCCCTCTTGAATTACACCAGTCAAAGGCTGGTGGTGGACAAGATGTTGGGAAGGCACACAGCTGGGACATCTCATCCAAGCTGAAAAAAGGAATATTCTGTACTGTATGACTTTGTGCTCAGAAATAAAATCTAAGAGAAAGGAGGAGGGGAGAAGGCATTCATTATTAAGGCATTTGTCTTACAAAGCAACTGCTACACGTACCGAGGCCCTGCTTCCCAGGAAGTGGCTGGACATCACCTGCTGATGGGAAGCAGATAATAAATCTTTTTGCTTTTCTTTGCATCCATGTGTGGCCTTTGCTTTTATTTATTTAAATTGCCTTTATCTTGATCCATGAGCTTTTTGTTGTATTTTCTTCCCCTGTCCCGCTGAAGAGAGGGAGTGAGAGAGTGGCATGGGGGCCAGCCAAGGTCAATCCATGCCATTAAAGCTTTCAGCTTCCAAATATTTGTGGAGATTAATATTTTCATGTAAATTATTTCATATTTGAGTTTTCTTCCGGAGTTGAAAAGCAGGGAAAAGAAAAAGATGACCTAAATGCCATTCATTCTGTTGCATGTAGAGGCAAAACGAGGCAGAAAAATAATTAGTGGGATATTTCAATATAAAGATCACAAAAGGGATGCCAAAGCTTCTGTTTTCAATTCTAGAAGGGTGATTGAGTTATTGTAGACTTGAAATGATATCTCCCTTGCTATAGTCTAGTTTCTCTTCTTCACCTATTAAAATCTGTGAAAAACTTCCAAAGTAAAAGAAATACCTACAGCAGTAGTTTAGTCTTCCTTATGCTGTGTCTAAAATTGTTTTCTGAACTTGTGTTATTAAATGTTGAATGGAAACACTGTCTAAGCTGAGTTTTCTATAGAAGATCCCGTAGATTTACTAAAGTTTCTCTGTAGCACTGCCCCACTGCATGCAAAAGTGAATCCATCAAAGTTAGCGTTAGTAGTGACATGTCACTTGATTGTTTGTGAGAATTAATATGTATAAAAAGAAATATTTTTGCAAATGTATATTGGTGGACATATTGTGTTAATGACTGAAGGTATTTTGTAAGTACGGTAACTGTAGGGATTTCCCTAAATGTCATACAGCTAATATTTATGTGGAGAATAAGAACAAATTTAAATAAAAATTTAAAAATAGCACCTTCCAATTCAACCTTTAATTGTATTGAATAATAAATAACAAAATTACATATTTAAAAATGTTCTAAGAACTGCTCTCCACACACCCCAATGAATCAAGTCCCAAATAAGCCTCTTACTTTCAATGAACATGATGATGAAACATAACAGCACAAAGTCAAACAGCAGTAGCTGAAGATCACAAAGCTAAAATCCAAAATGTTTCAAATTACTTCTGGATTGATCCACTTGTTATTTCAAAGGTTGGAGGCCAGACCCAAATAGGGACTTCGCTACTCAAATGCACATCCTCTTCAAGGTATAGGATTATACTGCAGTAAAAGTAAATAATAATAATTAAAAAAAAAAGTCTGGGAAAACCTAAAGCACGAAATTTTTTATGCAGTTTTGATTCTTTTAAGGATTAACAATATATTTTAAAAGAAGCTTTAAAATCCACAGGTTTGGACCTATCAAGATTTTAAGAGCTAAAGCTCAGTTGTGACCCTGAATACTCCTGCTTATTGAATTTAGACATAAGGGTAACTAATGCCTGGTAGCAGCCTGATTTTTCATGTGCAATTACCTCAATATCTACTATTATATCTCATCATATAGCCAAAATTGCTGAAGAAGGGACAGGATGAGCACCTTGGAATTTAATTCCTGTTTAAGTCCAACAAGCCTTCAAAAATATATTCTTCTGCCATTTAAAAAATGCATCTACCAAAAAAATACACGAACAAACTCGCATCCGGATCTGAACTATGCAATGTTGCCATGACCACTTTATTTTAAAACACTGCTGTAGCATGACAGAATTGTAGCCTCTTTTGTTCAATTGACTTTTAGTGAAGCATTCATCTAGACAATGGGTAACCAGGGTTCAGTTCCTGTCATAGCCTGAGGAGATTCTCTTCTCTCTGCAAAACGAGTGCCATAATAACCAGACTGTACATTGATCTAAGTAAAAGTATTCCTCACCATTCTAAGAAAGCTGTTACAATGTGTAAAAAGATATAAAAAAACCAAAAATAATAAGAATTGTCAGGCTGTTTTTTGAACAGAACTGAGGATAATTCTTTAGCCTAATAGTTGGACTATTTACTTGGGAAAAGAAACACTTGTTTTCTACTCCTTGATTCCAGGACTATTTCTATAGTTCATATAGAGGCTTCTCACTGCAAAACACAGAGGCCACAAAGATCTGAGGTTTCTATGTTGAACTGATTAGAAAATCCTAAATAATTTAAAAAATCAATTCCAAGTCTTAAAGAATTTTCAGACATACTACTGTCATAGAATCATAGAATCATAGAATGGCTTGGGCTGGAAGGGACCTTAAAGATCATCTAACTCCAGCCCCCCTGCCATGGGCAGGGACGCCACCCACTAGACCAGGTTGCTCAGGGCCCCATCCAGCCTGGCCTTGAACACTGCCAGGGATGAGGCGTCCACAGCTTCTCTGGGCAACCTGTTCCAGTGCCTCACCATCCTCTGAGTAAAGAATTTTTTCCTAACATCTAATCTAAATCTCCCCTCTTTCAGTTTGAAGCCATTCCCCCTTGTCCTATCGCTGCCTGCCCTTCTAAAGAGTCTCTCCCCCTCTTTTATATAAGCCCCCTTTCTCTTTTATATAAGGTCCCTTTAAGTATTCGAAGGCCACTATAAGGTCTCCCCAGACCCTTCTCTTCTCCAGGCTGAGCAACCCCAAGTCTCTCAGCCTGTCTTCATAGCAGACGTGCTCCAGCCCCCTGATCGTCTTGGTGGCCCTCCTCTGGATCCGTTTTAAAAGGTCCACATCTTTCTTGTGCTGAGGGCTCTAGAGCAGGATGCAGTAGTACTGTCTTCAGAAATACATAGAGTTTATAACGTAGTACAGATCAGTGTTAAAACTGACACTTGTGGGACTTTTTTTTTTTTTTTTTTTAATTTCATGTCAGTTTATACTATTTCAGAAGAGAAATGATGATTGACCATGGAGTCAAGACTGTCCCTTGGGAAAAGATGGAGAACTTAGGCCCTACCAGCCGATTTTTATTTTACTATGGGAGATTTCAGCTTCATTCAACCTCAGCAGCACAGAGGGGAAGTGGGTATTTGTACCATAGAATCATAGAATCATAGAATTGTTAAGGTTGGAAAAGACCCTTAAGATCATCAAGTCCAACCATTAACCTATCACTGCCAAGTCCGCCACTAAACCATGTCCGCGAGCACCATGTCTACCCATCTTTTAAATACCTCCAGGGATGAAGACTCAACCACTTCGCTGGGCAGCCTGTTTCAGTGCCTGGCTACCCTTTCAGCAAAGAAGTTTTTCCTAATATCCAACCTAAACCTCCCCTGGCACTGCTTGAGGCCATTTCCTCTTCTCCTATCACTTGTTCCTTGGCAGAAGAGACTGACCCCCATGTTGCTACAACCTCCTTTCAGGTAGTTGTACTCAATCCCCTAATCCAGATCATCAGTGAAGACATTGAACAGGACCGGCCCCAACACTGAGCCCTGGGGAACAACACTTGTCAGCAGGTCAGGCTGACAGGCCTGTAGTTCCCCAGATCTTCCTTCCGACCCTTCTTGTAGAGGGGCGTCACATTTGCTAGCTTCCAGTCATCTGGGACCTCCCTGGTTGACCAGGACTGCTGATGAATGTTTTCAAGTACTTAATTCAAACTGATTATAGCATAATAAATGCTGTAGTCACAAGTGAGCGTGCTTGCGTCTTCACTGCCAGTATGCCTGATCCTTCACTGAAAGAGAGAAACACCTGTTTATTTGGGAGGACAGGTTGCTCAATAATACAGATATCAAATTCTGGGTCTGTATTCCCATAGTTAAGCTTAAGGGACCGGTTTTCTCACATTATGTTTGTGCTTTCCTTTGTTCTGGATTCAGTCTATCAAATCCCTCCAGCTTTTCATGTATTTCCTCATAGCATGTTCATTTTAGGGGCTTTTTGACCTGCATTATCTGATTCTAAGCTATTTTCAGTTTCTCTGCTTCTAGTACTGCAGGCTTGCACAGGGCTTGTACAAATGCACAACAAAGTCTCCTCCCTGTTCTCCATCTTCACAGACTTCGCTTCATTGGACAGTTCATTTGGTGACGTCTGCGTTTACATACAGGCATGTGCGTCAGTGTGTTTTGGGGTCAGCTTCAGTGAAGCCTTTTTGGAATGGACTGCAGCTCTTACCCAAGGCATGAGCAAACTGGTCCTTTTCCATTAAAAGCAAGGGGGGAACGGGTGACAGAATGGCTTGTTGGGGACCTGGTGGCCAGCCAAGGTCAACCCACCACCCTGTGATACAGTTACACCCCAAGAGACCATTTTTACTTTACCATACTTTACCATTTTAACTTTACACAACCAAAAAGTATCGAAAATACCCTTACACACACACAGCCACGCACACATTAAAAAGCAGTAAGGGCTAATTTGCTAGTGTATGAAGTAATCATATTAAAAGGGATTATACTGTAACTTTCACAGAGGTGTTACAGTCTGCTCACTGCCTGCTCAGCAAAGGGAGGGAAAGTGCATTCAACCTCTGAAGTCTTAAAAAAGGGGGGAAAAAACATGAAAAAAATGTAGAAGAGGGAGAAACTGAGCCACCAAACTGAGTAAGTGGCTGACTAGCAGTATGATTATTTTTTTCAGCCTTGTCTTTTGTTTTCCCTCCACACACACCACGTTTGTTTATAAGCCTGACTTGTTATGTCATGTTTAATTTAGACTGTACAGGGCAGGGATCCTCTTTGTGCTGCATCTGAGTGGTGCATGATATGTTTACGTATGAAAAAGATATATGCCAGTCAGAGAAGAAGAGTTTATCTCAGTAAGCAGAAGCTTACACGAAACACTCTAAAACATCTTTGCAGAAGCTGGGCTCAGGTGCTTCGCCAAGCTGAAGGACACTCGACTTTTGAAGGCAGATATTTGTATGCAGCCCATGAAGATTTTATGATAGCTACTTTGTGTGGTTTTGGCAACACTAATAAAATGCATTTTTCTATGAATGTAGTGAAATCACATGTTTAAAAGCTTAAATTTTATTTCTCCCTTCCCTCTACCCTTTGCAAATTCCTAAGCATTAAGATTTACGTGGACTAGTAATAATATAAAATAAAACAGTATAGAATAAAATACAACTAGTACCACTTCTAGAGAAATTTATTTCTGACTTGCCATGATTTGCACATTGAACTCTATCTGGAGAGAGAAAAAAAAAAGAAAGAGAGAGAAAGCTAGAATCATCTAATCATAGAATCATAGAAGGTTAAAAAAGATCTCTGAGATGATTGAGTCCAACCGTTAACCTAACTGCCTGGTCCACCTCTAAACCATGTCCCTAAGCACCACATCCACAAGTTTTTTGAATACTGCCAGGGACTGTGATTGTACCACTTCCCTGGGCAGTCTGTTCCAATGCCTAACCACTCTCTCCATGAAGACATTTTTCCTAATATCTAACCTAAATCTCCCCTGGCACAACTTGAAGCCATTTCCTCTTGTCCTGTTGCTTGCTACTTGGGAGAAGAGACCAACCCCCACCTCACTACAACCTCCTTTCAGGTAGCTGTAGAGAGCCATAAGGTCTCCCCTCAGCCTCCTCTTCTCTGAACTAAACAACCCCAGCTCCCTCAGCCGCTCCTCGTAAGACTTGTTCTCTAGAACCTTCACCAGCTTCGTTGCCCTTCTTTGGACACACTCTAGTACCTTGATGTCCTTCTTGAAGTGAGAGGCCCAAACCTGAACACAGTATTCAAGGTGCAGCCTCACCAATGCCGAGTACAGGGGCACTATCACCTCCCTGGTCCTGCTGGCCACACTATTCCTGATACAAGCCAGGATGCTATTGGCCCTCTTGGCCACCTGAGCACACTGCTGGCTCATGTTTAGGCAGCTGTCAACCAACACCCCCAGGTCCTTTTCTGCCAGGCAGCTCTCCAGCCACTCTTCCCCAAGCCTGTAGCGTTGCATGGGGTTCTTGTGACCTAAGTGCAAGACCTGGGACTTAGCCTTGTTGATTCTCATACAGTTGACCCCGGCCCAACAATCCAGCCTGTCCGGATCCCTCTGTAGGGCCTTTCTACCTTCCAGCAGATCGACACTTCCACCCAACTTGGTGTCATCTGCAAATTTACTGAGGGTGCATTCAGTCCCCTCACCCAGATCATCAATAAAGATATTAATCAGAACTGGTCCCAATACTGGGCCCTGGGGAACATCACTTGTGACCAGTTGTCAACTGGATTTGACTCCATTCACCACCACTCTCTGGGCTCAGCCATTCAGCCAGTTTTTTACCCAGTGTAGTGCACCTGTCCAAGCCATGAGCAGTCAGTTTCTCCAGGAGAATGCTGTGGGAGACAGTGTCAAAGGCCTTACAAAAGTCCAAGTAGACAACATCCACAGCCTTCCCCTCATCCACTAAGCGGGTCACCTTGTCACAGAAGGAGATCAGGTTAGTGAAACAGGACCTCCCTTTCATGAACCCATGCTGACTGGGCCTGATCCCCCTATTGTCCCGCACGTGCCACATAATGCACTCTAAGATGATCTTCTCCATGACCTTTCCCGGCACCAAGGTCAGGCTGACAGGCCTGTAGTTCCCGGGATCCTCCTTCCGACCCTTCTTGTAGATGGGTGTCACATTAGCTAGCTTCCAGTTAGCTGGGACCTCCCTAGTTTACCAGGACTGCTGATAAATGATGGAGAGTGGCTTGAAGAGCTCCTCTGCCAGCTCCCTCAGTATCCTCGGGTGGATCCCATCTGGCCCCATAGACTTGGGGGCACTAGGTGGAGTAGCAGGTTGCTAACTCTTACCTCTTGGATTCTTGGGGCTTTATTCTGCTCCCCATCTCTGCCTCCCAGCTCAGGGGCCTGAATACCCTGACGATAACTAGTCTGACTATTAAAGACTGAGGCAAAGAAGGCATTAAGTACCTCAGCGTTCTCCTCATCCTTCGCGGCAAAGTTTCCCTCTGCATCCAACAAAGGAGGGAGATTCTCCCTGGCCGTCCTTTTGTCGCTGATATATTTGTAAATACATTTTTTGTTATCTTTAACTGCAGTGGCCAGTTTAAGTTCTAGCTGGGCCTTTGCCCTTCTAATTTTCTCCCTGCATAACCTAACAATATCCTTGTGGTCTTCCTGAGTTGCCTGCCCCTTATTCCAAAGGTGGCAACCACTCTTTTTTTTCCTGAGTCACAGCAAAAGCTCCCTGTTCAGCCAGGACAGTCTTCTTCCCTGCCTGCTTGTCTTTTGGCACATGGGGACAGCCTGCTCCTGCGCCTTTAAGACCTGCTTCTTGAAAAACATCCAGCCTTCCTGGACTCCTTTGCCCTTCAGGACTGCCTCCCAAGGGACTTTCTTAAACAGACTCCTAAACAGACCAAAGTCTGCCTTTCTAAAGTCCAGGGCAGTGGTTTTGCTGACCCCCCTCTTTACCTCTCCAAGAATCGAAAGCTCTATCATTTCATGGTCTCTGTGCCCAAGACAGCCTCCGACCACCACATCACTCACCAGGCCCTTTCTGTGCGTAAACAGCAGGTCCAGCAGGGCACCTCCCCTGGTTGGCTCATTTACCAGCTGCGTTAGGAAGTTATCTTCCACACACTCCAGGAACCTCTGAGACTGTTTCCTCTCTGCTGTGTTGTATATTTCCAGCAGAAATCTCGTAAGCTGAAGTCTCCCATGAGAACAAGGGCTAGAGATTGTGAGACTTCAGCCAGCCACCTGTAGAATGCTTCATCTGGTTGGGTGGTCTGTAACAGACTCCTACCAGGACAGAAAGCTGCCATGTAGAAATCCATCTCTAGGGTAATGGGGACATGCTTTACTTCCAAGTATATACAGGTCCTTATACTCCCCAATTAATCTGTGCAAATTTTGAATAATCTATAATATATGTATTTTTACATGCAAGTTTCACCTGCTTTTGACCAGCTAAAACTGACTTAATTTTGAGAAAATGTCTTTTTATTTAAAAAAAGGATTTATAAAGAGCTTTTTTTTTTTTTTTTTTTTTTTTTTTTTCCCAAGGCAAGGATTGGAAGGCAAGAATTAATTTTTTCATGTTTTGCAGAGACAGGAAAAATATTAGCAAACATTTATGTGTTTTCATTATTTTTACTAGCATTTCAAACTAATACCTGTCACATAAATGAACTGTTAGCTTTTTTGATCATAAATAAGTAGCAAAGAGCTTAAGTTTATGACTGGGTTTTCAAGCAGCATATATCAGAACCATGAAGATTAAAAAACACCTTAGTGCTTTACAAATCCTCAGGGTAGCATGACTTTCTTGTTCCAGTTTAACTTTATTACTAATGGATGTATAACTATGTCCTGTTGACATATATCTGGTAGTACCATTCTCATGGTTCATGCTGCTGTGCTAATCAAATTGAGCAGCTGAAAATGAAGATAAAATTTCAGTCTTGAAGTAATGTATTTTATATAAGAGAGTAACATTATTCTATTCAGTACTTTGACTTTTTTATGTTTCAAATATTTTCATTTGTTTTCTTACCCTTTTTGCCACTGAACGTGTTCATCAATATATATACTTTTCTTTCCAATTCACCTTTTCCATGTGACACTGAAAGACACTAAAACTTTTTGAGAGGAGGAAGAAAAAAGTTTCAGATAGCTGTATCTTTAGTTTATTGATCTTTATTTTGTTATGATTTTTTCCAAAAAAGAGAGACAGAATGCAAGAAGAAGAGAAGGGATAAATACAGCCTACATGTCATTGATTCTACTTCATTTTCAAAAAAAACAAGAAGGAAAAGAATTTTGGGTCTTTGGCAAAATCAAGAACGTAAAAGGGTTGGAAGTGTTGAAACATTCATTTTCAATTAAAGAAAGCATTTTGTCTAGTTGGGGTTTTTTGGGGTTTTTTTTTTTTGGTATTGCATTTTCCTGCCAGTATAGAAAACGTTATGATGGGAGGTTAGGAAGAAATAATTTCCCACCATTCAAAGCTTCTGGTGTCCAATTTAGAAAGAATTTTCTCATGAGGGATAGAATATCTAGATTAAAATGAACAAGTCTTTTTCACATCCCGCAGAAAAACATATGTGCTTTAATTTCTAATCTCTTGAAAGACTATGTGTCCAGAGTTCAGGAAAGTCTCTGTCCTGATTTCGGCTGGGATAGAGTTAATTTTCTTCCTACTGGCTGGTATAGTGCTGTGTTTTGGATTTAGTATGGGAATAATGTTGATAACACACTGATGTTTTAGTTGTTGCTAAGTAGCGCTTACACTAGTCAAGGACTTTTCAGCTTCCCATGCTCGGCCTGGTGTACAAGAAGCTGGGAAGGGGCACAGCCAGGACAGCTGACCCAGACTGGCCAAAGGGCTATTCCCTACCATATGACATCATGCTCAGTATATAAACCGGGGAGAGCTGGCTGGGGGGCAGCAATCGCTGCTCAGGGATGTGCTGGGCATCGGTTGGTGGGTGGTGAGTGGTTGCATCACTTATTTTTCCTGGGTTTTGTTCCTCTCTTTGTTGTTGTTTTCCTTTCCATTACAATTTATTATTATTGTTATTATTGTTGTTGTTGATATTATTTTTATTTTATTTTATTTTATTTTATTTTATTTTATATTTTATATTTTTATTTCAATTATTATTAAACTGTTCTTATCTCAACCCACGAGCTGTCTCACTTTTACTCTTCCAATTCTCTCCCTCATCCCATTGGGACGGGGAGGGGGAGTGAGTGGCTGTGTGGTGTTTAGTTGCTGGCTGGGGTTAAACCATGACAGTCTTTATCAAATCTGTTTAATAAAAGGATGTCTCTAGGTTCCCTTTTAAAGATGGGCTAGAGGTACTTATCTTCAGGGAAAACGATACCTGTAAAATCCAAAATCTCAAGGAATCACCTGCCAGGAGGCATAGGTAAGACACCTACATTTGAGAAAAAAGTAAGATTTGAGTAACTCTACTGTTGTCAGAAATTCTGACTGTCTTGTTTTAGCTTCCTGGAGGGTATTTGGATCTGGGCCTCATGAGCAGAATCATAGGGGATGAATGACACTGCTGTGCTACTTGTTCTTTAGTTTTGTCTGGAGCTGTAGCCAAGTAGTAAAAGCTGTTTGCACCTGCACTGCCAGGGAGTGCAGCAGCTGCGAGGACCAGGGCAGACCTACTGCATGGCCAAGTGCTCCTACAAGGAAATCAGGCTGGCTTGCTCCAGATTACATAGAGTGTGAACTGCTGTAAAAGGGGATGGAAAACCCATGGGCACTGAACTGTGCCATGGCAGCACACTGTCTAAGATTTGGGAGGTGTAGCACTCAGATTTGGGGCAGCAGCTGGAGGTCTGCGCACATGAGGGAGCCGTGATCCAGGGGGCCTATTCTTTTGACAGCCATCACTGTGCATCTCTGCCTCCACACCCAGCTCAAAGTGATCATTCCAGGCCACTGACAAAGGAGTTTAACGGTGAGGTCTTGGGATCAAGAGGTTCCCTTGATCCATCACTATGACTGTTTAGTAAGCTACAAATTCACACAGGGAGAAGCTTGTTTCATTGTGCATGTCCTTAATCTGTCCTTTAGGTATAATCTATAGTAACTACAGATCTTTCATATGTGTATGAAATGTACAGATTTACCTCTGTAATGAGATGTTTGACAGAACTTTACATGTGAAGTTTTTTTAGAACACAATAACTTCAGAAATTTTGTATTTTACCTAACCTTTTTATTTGGGGGGAAAACAATAAAAAATTGTATCCAAGAGGTCTCTATGGGAGTGGTGCTGTCTGGGTAGCTGGCAGAGGAGTGGGGGAGTTACAGGGGAGGGGGAAGTTGTTGTTAACAGCAAAACCTTAGCGTGCGAGTAATAGGTTATTTCACCTTTCTACTAATACTGTTGATGTTAACAAGAGCAGACCTGTTAACAGTGTAGACGAACTACTGACATTTGTCATCACTTGTCAGCTTTCACATCTCTTTCTGACTGGGGTTATATTTCCCTTGAATGTCAGGTTTTTGAGATGAGCCCATTTATGATACTTATAAGGCAAACACAGGGGTACAGTGAAGTGGATTTCCCTGAGTAATTACATCTGTCAGCAGCGACAGTATTTATGATCCAGATCCATTAACAAGACACAGAAGCTACCAGGACTCTGCCTGTAACTTCTGAATGAGTGACTGCTACTGTCAACCGCTGAATGCCCAGAGGAAGGGTGAGGATGGTGACTTTCAGGGGTCGCAGCAAGAGTGGCAACATGCTGGTGGGAAACAAGGACAGAAGTTGGCGTTTCCTTGATGCATACCTGCAGAACTGTTAGCCTCGAGCAACACAGTATGATTGCCTTATGCATGATTGAATTTTGAGTGTTAGTTTGATTTCCATACACAGCCTTTCAAGGACAGAATGAAAACAGTTATTTATAAACATAGCCTACATTTCTCTCTGTTCTGTTACCTGGTTTAACTGAGAGCAGAGGATCTGTAATGTCAGAAGAGTTGGAGTGTCAGGTATGAAATTTCAGTATATCTATAATTTCAGTGATGGCAAAGGCAGCTTGCCTAGGTGACTATCTCAAAGATGTAATGAGCCAAAATTTTTAAGGATTATGAATATCTGTTGTAATACTATTCCGTTCAGCACTGTTAATCAAACAGCAGAAAATATTATCCCCTCTGTAGTTACTATTTGCCCATCCAAGGCTGATATGTGAGCAACCTCACAGGTATCTATCAATAGATGATATAGATTGATGTGGCAGTAGCTGTAGCTGTAGCTGTAGCTGTAGCTGTAGCTGTAGTGATAGAGAGAAACATACATATGAAAAAAAGCCAGAAAGTCATACCAAAGAGGGGAGAATACTTGAGGGGATAAAGTCTTTTGTCCCCAGATCCCTTTTTTCAACTCATTAATTAGATAAGGATTCCAGGAATGGAAGCTAGTTAATAAGAATTGTGTCCATTGGTTTTGGGTTTGGCTTTTTTCAATTAAGAATTTCTCAAATGTTTGAGGTACAAGTATGGACACATAGTCATAGTTTGTCTTTTAAAAAATGAGACCCATGGAGAAAGGTTATTCTTCAATACATTTTCTGAAGGAAGACATTGCATTTTTCTAGTGTATAATTAAAGTGTATAACAAGGAAAATTGTTTCTGGAGGCACTGATACGGAAACCTAAGGTTATGACAACAGGAACAGTTGTTAGTAAGTGAGAATATAAGAACAGTTATTGCCCTTAATGCCAGGCTGTAGGGGAACTGTGGTTTTACATTTCATGCAGCAAAAAATAACACTGACTGGATCAGCAGAATAGTAATATATTGTCATTCACCCTCAGTGTCAAGTCCTCAGATTTGCAGCGAAGGAGTTTCTATCAAAAGCTGTAGTAGTACCAACGTAAATTCTTTAAGCTCTGCTTTCTATAATTTAGTAATGCACAATCTTGGGTTTGAGCAAAATTTGGATTGGATACGGTGGTGTCTGTTGAATCAGAATTGATTACAAAGGAAGTAAAAATTTTATGGCTATGAAGGAAGGGTAAATTTACCAAGTTAAAAACCAATATGAATACATATCTTCTGAGATCAAAGTAATCTTCTAGTTTTTGTTTATCAAAAAACAATGCAATAATAATTCCATTGGCAAATGTTGGCATTTTAATAGATCATGATCATTTAAGTTACAATTAAGATTTTTACAATATTTTGATTCATAGCTTACTACTGACAATTTCATGAAAGGAAATCTGCTTGAAGAAGAATAGTTTGGTGTGTACAGTGAGAAACAGTGAATGTAATCTGATTCTTTTTAAACAAAACCTAAAAAATTAGGCTAAAATTATCATAATAATATACATTGCAGTTCTGATCAATTTAAATTAAACTTTCTAAATTACTTTGTCCATATATATATTTTCTGTGTCCACATAAATTACTTTCTGCTTAATATCTTTGTATTTTAAATATCTATTGAATCAGGATACAGCTAGCACAGTGAAAACAGGGCTCCATTTGAGTTAATGAAGATATACTTATTTATAGGTCTATTTGCAGGTCCTCAGTGGGATGGCTCAAAAGCAGGCTGAAACACAGCATGCTCTGTGACCTTTGTTCCATCTGTTCACATAGGGGCCTTATGATACCCATAACTCAAAGTCTACATATTGCACCCAAGAAGCCAAATAAAAACCCTTGTCTATCCTCCATCAGTACCAAGATAGTTCTTCAATGCATGCAAAATACATGTTGATGGCTTAAAGCTAAGCAGGCAGTCTGTGACCATTCCCAGCTCATCCACAGTGCTTGTAAATCTGTTCTTGGTTTCCTAAAACAAAGAATAAGTGCTAAGTTTCTGTTTCAAATGCTGTATATTTTTTTTCTAACACCTGTACTTGAATACAGAGTACTGCATCCAGTTCTGGGGTCCACAGAAAGGCACAGGCCTGTTCGAGCAGGACCAGAGGGCCATGAAAAGGATCAGAGGGCTGGAATACCTCTCCTATGAAGAAAGGCTGTGAGAGTTGAGGTTGTTCAGCCTGGACAACGGAAGGCTCCGGGAAGATCTTATTGCAGCCTTTCAATATATTAAAGGGGGCTTATAAGAAAGATGGAGAGAGTTTTTTTTACCAGGTCTGTAGCGGTAGGACACAGGGTAATGGTTTTAAACTGAGAGAGGGTAGATTTAGATTGGACATAAGGAAGACACTTTTTATGATGAGGGTGGTGAGACACTGGAACAGGTTGCCCAGAGAAGTTGTGGATGCCCTGTCATTGGAAATATTCAAAGTTAGGTTGGATGGGGCTTTAAGCAACCTGATCTAGTAGAAGGTATCCCTGCCCATGGCAAGTGGTTTGGACTAGATGATCTTTGAAGGTCCCTTCCAACCCAGTCCACTCTATGATTCTATGATAAATCCACACACAATAATCTGGAGAGTAGGTACATTACATCTGACACAGACAGGGCTGAAGCACACATCCGTACTTAAAATATAGAGTAGAAGTAATCTAAATGAGTTCTACCATTGACTTTAAGTCAGTGTGAATCCATGATCTCACTTAAATAGAAAATAAATGTGTTCTGGCTTATACTTATCATGATCTGTTTGGTTTCTCTTTCTCAGAAGTAAGTTTTACATTTTTTAATCTCCTTAGTATTACCTAAACATGTTAACAGTCCAGCATACAACTGTGTTTATATATTGTTTGAAGAAAACAACATTGCTTTTATTTAAGCTTGCACTGTATGAATTTGCTCAAGGAAATCTGATATGGGTTAGGGAGACAAACAGGTGACTGGTACAGATGTATTCAGATCAAGTACTATATATGAAAAGAGATCTTCTGTAGGAGGAATATATAAATACAAACATGTAATTAATATAACCACTTATTGTGATGATATTTTGTTTGCAAATATGCATGCAAAAATGCATGACATTTATAATAAACAATGATAAAGTAGAAATTGCTTGCAATTTCATGCATCTGTCCACCGGTACCAGTCTGCTAACGGATGATATTTTATGGTTTCAATACTTAGACCCAAACAGCATTCTCTATATAGTTTTATACAGTTTACAAGTCTGTATTGAACTATATTAACATCCATGTGCTACACTGAATTAAAATTAAAAAGCCAGTAAAACATTTTCTATGTTTTAGGAAGACATTTGTTGAGTTAGACTAGAAGACCCAACTATACTGAGCAGTGGTGTACGTATCAGTGTGGCTGTATATTGTAACTGTTAAAATTTTTTTCTTCTGTTGTTTCATCTCCATAGTTTTTTCCTCATGTACTGATATGAATAGCTAATTATGTTGTGTGAAAATACAAATTAACAGAAAATGAGAGTAATTTTGCACTGAATGTTGAGTTATCTATAGACACTGAAAGTTAAACGCAATAGTATAATGTAAATATTAGCATACAGCAAAGTTGTGTTGAAAAGTCATGGAAAAAATATCTCAATATATTGCTACAGGTAATTAAATTTAGACACAGACATATAAATGGTGCAAATGTATTCTTATTTGTTGTTATTCATTAGCAGTTTGCTTTTTCTTTTTTTTCCTGATGAATTTTAATTCAATACCATGAGGTTTGTGACATATCCATATATTCAGTTACATATGTGGTAGAAAAAGTACATATCTACTGTTCATTGATAAAGCTGAATAAACTCTGGAAAGATTCAGAAATAGCACAAATTTAATTTTTATAAAAGAAAGAGTTATTTTACCTCTGAAATTGGTAAGACACTTTGAAACATTCTGATTCATTTGGTCAATTTTAGGCTTGCTAACCTATACAAATCTCTGCAAGTAATGTTTAAATATATTAGAGTTTTTGACTCAAGCATTGTTTTATATGAATACATGAAACAATTTGTGACAAATAAGTCACTGTTAAATGGTGTACTGCTGAATTCTTATTAAAGAACTATATTTTTAAATGTATTATTTATTTTCCTATATGAAAATGTATATTAATCTAATAATTATGATTGTTCTTTGAGAACATAATATATTGTATGCTGCAAAGCATTATAATATATTTCTATTACTGCGTTACACTGATTTGGCCACATAGAAAAAGCTCTATATTCAGGATAAATTGTATCCGAAATATTTAACATGGGTTCTCAATAATATATGTATATATGCTTTCTTTTGCCAACATGCAGAAAATCCTTCACCAATGTGATGTTATACAAGAAAAGCATATTATTTCATATAGGCCTAAGCTTCAACTTAAATATCCAGTTTCTTATAACAGTGAACTAACCTTTTGTCTTGCTATGTTTGACAATAAATAGTTACTGAATGTTGAAATAGCCTATGGTGATTTTTCCCTTGAAAATATTCCTGTCACATGTGGTACTGTCAAAGTGATTTAGGCCACTGTTTCTGAAAATGGTTAAAGTTATTTCCTTTTGCTACACAAGTATTTGCATGATGAAAGCAATCATATATTGTGTGTCTCAGTAAGAATGTTTTCTACCTTTATCACAACTTCTTAAAACAATTGTCAAACCTCACATGTACACAAATCATCTTCTCTGTAAATGCCTCCTAAGAGAAATTAAAATAAACAACTTATATAATCAGAGTATCTTGATCTGTGAAGCATGACTGATAGGGATTTATGTTGTTATACAGATTTATTTCCCTGAAAGTAACATTAGTGATTTGAATATTATTAACACCAGATTTGTCATGTCAGCAACATAATATTATTGCAGAGGGCTGGGAAAAAAGGGTTGCAAAAGTTTTAATTTCTAAAAAAATTTATTTTTCAGACATAGGAGATTCCAACTTTTTGAGGATTTTATTGATATCACTGAAAACTTTTTTTTTTTCTGAAATAGTTTGCTTCTGGAAAAAATGTAGTATCTCAGAAAAGATGTAATACATATGTGTTATGCTTTTTAATTTCTTTTTTGATTTGCCACCTGGATTTTATCTCTAAAAGTGCACTGTAGTAATGAGAGGCCTATGATGTATTCTGCCATTTCAACACTATGGGAGAAGTTGGTACCAAATTATCAAAGCAAGCATTATATTACTAAGGAATCAGGAAAATGAAAATATAAAGTTCTTAATTTTCACTTCTATGAGACGTCACAGTACTATTTTCAAAATTACTTTTTTAAACAACCTGGTTTATTCTGACCTAATGTGACAAGTATGTGAAAAACTCCTAAGTGTGAGATTTAGTCTTTAATATATAGCTTTACACATTATACAGTAAGTAGGTGTGCTGGGAAATATGAATATATAGTAATAGTAATGCATATGGCATATACAATTTAGCATATTTGCAAGCATGGATTAACTATGTAGGCACAGTAACAGGATGCTTGTAATAGTGCCTGATTATTAGGGTTTGTCTTCCTGTTTTCAAACCTTGTTTCCATTTAGACATGCTTTTGACAGAATTGAGCTGAAGAACTGTATAATGATAGTCTGTGGCACTCTGAATTTTGGGAAACTTCTGGATTATATGACCATTGGATTCTGAGAAAATGGCTAGAGATCATATGTTTTTAACTTTACTTAATAAACCACTGGCCTTTCCAGCAAGGATACTTCTTCCTCATATTATTGCACAAATCTGTCTACATTTTAGCGATTTATAAAATCTGTGAATAACTTTATTTTGCTTGTGCACAATCAAATATATCTAGTAAAGCCTCCAGCCAATTTATCGTTATCTGTGCATGGTCAGACTTACCAGTGCTTCTAATACTGTACATACAGCTGTACCCACAGAACCAATGGGCTCTCTTACAGCTGGTCCAAAACAAAACTCAGATGTGCTTCTGAGGACGGGTCGTTCTAGTGATCATTTTTATCAATAATACTGGCAAGGTAAAAGTTTTCTTTCCAGTGTCCTTCACATTTGTCCTCAAATCTTGTCTCAGAAAACCTTTCATCTCAAACTCCCATGCATGATTTCATGCAATGTGTAAGGGACTGCAGTGGGTACTGTAAATACCAGAATAACGCTACTCTGCTCAGAAAAAAAAAAAAAAAAAAAAAAAAAAAAAAAAAAAAAAAGTTCTTATATCATTTCAGCTGTTCTGGGCTGAAAACACATCTACACATAATTGTGCCTTCTACCTAGAAAGGCCTGGGGCCGTATGACATTTCTTAGAATCACAGGATGGCTGAAGTCAGAAAGGGCCTCTGGAGATCATCTAGCCCAGCCCCTGCTTAAAGGAGGCTAACCTAGAACTGGTTGCTCAGGACCATGCCCAGTTGGGTTTTTAGTGTGCCCAAGGTTGGAGATTCCACAGGCTCTAAGCTACCTGTTCCAGTGCTTGACTACTGCTGTGGGTTCACCCCATCTGACAGCTGAGCACCCACACAGCTGCTCCTGCGTTTTACCCTTTCTTAAATATGCTTTCTCCAAGGCACCACCATCTTGGCTGTGGGGCTCAGCTGTGCCCTGCAGTGAGTCACTTGGAGCCAGCTGGAACCAGCTGTGGCTGGCACAGGGCAGCCACTGGCCTTGCTTCACAGAGGCCACCCCTGCAGCCTACCCCACTCCCAAAAACCTTGAAATCTACACCCAATACATCCACCCTCATAGTTAAAAGGTATTCTCTTATGCCTAAGAATTCCCTGTATATCTACTTTTCCCATTGCCTCTCATCCTGCCACCAGACTCCACTAAGAAGAGTCTGGCTTTCTTTTCTTTATTCCCTCACCATCAGGTATTTGTACATATTGACAAGATCCCCTCAGCCCTCAAGACTTCACTCTTCCAAGCTGAACAATCCCAGACCTCTCAGCCTCTCCTTGTATGACCAGTGCTCCAGTCCCTTCATCATCTTTGTGACCCTTTGCTAAACTCTCTCTGGTATGTCTGTGTCTCTCTTGTGCTGGGAAATCCAGAATCGGACCCAGCACTCTAGATGTGGCCTCACCAGTGCTAAGCAGAGAGGAAGGATCACGTCCCATGACCTGCTGGTGACACTCTTCCTAATGTAGCGCAGGAGGCTTTTGGTTTTCTTTGCTGCAAGGGTGCATTGCTGCTTTGTGTTCAGCTTGTGGTTTATGAGGACCCTCAGGTCCTTTTCTGCAAAGCTGCTTTCATATCTCAGTGCCTGTAGAACTCATTGCATATACCATTGGATACTGGCACTTTTTTAACGTTCTTTTCATTTATTTCTTTTAAAATCTCTTTACTCAGGTGTAATACCTACTCTGACTAATCCCCATTAAAAATTGTTTCAATGCTCAAATCTTTCTGCTGGCCTTTCTTACAAACTTTGAATCAAATAATTAATTTAGCTTCATTTGCACTGGTTTTATATTCCTTGAATTCCTATTTTACACTCTGATTACCTCTCATGCCTTTTGATTCTCTGGCAGAATTCTTGCTTCTGACTCTTTCATAAAAAAAACTAAATCACACACCGTGAAGGAAAAACCATTTCACAAACAATTTTTTCTTACACAAGAATATGGTTTGTGATTATTGTATAAAGCTGTTATATACAAAAACTTTAATAATAATATCTTGAAAAATTTTCTATGTCTTATCTTGCTTAGAGACTCCAAAAATCGTCACATATATGAAAAAATCATTGCTAAGGGATGTTATAAACGGCCACAGCCTCCAACAGCTCTGGCCCGGGACCCCTCCTGCCCAGTTGCTGGAGCCTAGCCCCATGTCCCAGGGACGAAGGTCTCTGCCCAGGCTGAGGAATGTGGCTGCCACTTTCCTGTTTGCAGTTGCAACCAATAGCAAGACTGAACGTGTATCCAAGAGACGTGCACACACACACACATACACACATGACACTGATATGGCCAGTCACACAGACTGCCACAGACAAGGTATTGCCTTCAAAAGCGCTCACATACAGGATTCTCATCAGCCACAAGCTCAGACAGCCACATCCTCTCCTCCTCTTGGGCTGGCAGAGGCAGAAGGTCACTAGTGCAGCACACACATGCCACTCGCCACGTTCACAAGCACAAACACATTGGTGGATCCCTCAAGCGCTGGTATGGCCCTTCTGCCTGCCTGGATCCCAGCTCCTCCTGCCCACCCCATGGGTTCCACACATCTTGCTTATATCCTGGACTCTCAGGTCTGCATCCTTACCAGTATCAAAGCCCAGGTTTGACTGCAGTTTTCTGATAGCCCATGAATTAGTGTGACTTGTGAGGTTTGTTTCTTATCTTTGTCTTCATCATGTTTGTCTGTCAGATTTTTGACTCTGTATTTTCTTTATGGCTTCCCCCTTTTCCTTAGTATCCCATTTGACATGGTCTTCAATCAGATAATTTTACTGAAATAAACATTCCTACCTTCCATGTATTCTTATCAGTTGGTCTGACTCACCAGTTTTGGTTCTCGTTACTGCCTGCTTTAGCACTTGTCAGATTTATTTCTCTGTATATTTTGTTTATGGCTTCCTCTTTTTCTTATTATCCCTTTTTGCATTGAAAAGGCCCAGACCGTATACCTTTAAGGGACCACAAGGTCTCTCTTCCACATACTTTTTCTATTACAATTAGTCTCCATACCCTATTTGTAATGGATGCTAGAGTCTGTCAGTGTTCACAGACAGACAGGATATTTTTCCCAGTGACTCTGTAGCTGAGAGGATACTTAATTTTGATTGAGTTTTATGCTCTTCTATTTGCCTAGGACTATTTGTAAATGATGACAATGCTCTTTTGACACAGCTGATAGTATAATACTAATACTTAAATCCTCCAGATGTAGGTATGGAATTTACATCTAAGATAACAAACATTTTCCATGTAAATATAGGTCCAGAAAGTTATATACAATTAACTTATATGTTGTATTTGCTTTTTCAACACATAATGTGATTTCTTAGCTTGTTCAGTTTACTATATCTACTGAATGCAATTGTAAGGTGTTTCTGCCAAGTCATATTACAGCATCCCACTGATTATCTTCTCAACCAATATTTAAAATGCTTGTAATCCCTGTTATTTCTTTTGCCACTGGTCTGCAAGGTCTAAGACCTTCATTTTTAGTCAGGTAGCATTTGTACAGAAGTATATATTTGGACTTGCTTCAACAATCTGTTTTTATGTACTGAATCAGATCTTTATTTTTTTACACTTTCTTCTGAAATACTGCATATTATGACTCCATTTCAAAATTACTAAATTGTATAGTCATTGAACTTCTCAGATTTCCTATCGGTTTTAATTTTAAAACACTATCTTTCTTCTTACTAAAATTAAATTCCATTAGGCATGTTCCATTTTCATTTAGGTGAAGCCCATCATCTCAAGTAATGGCTCTCTGTCATTTTTTTTTTAATTCCTAACATATCTAAACTTCTTTCATGCATTATTTTTTTAAGGATCAATTCAGACTTTGACTTTTCTGAGGCTGCTTTTTTTTCCATGGTACTAGAAGCATTTCAGTGGTTCATGCCTTTAGCCTCCTATACATTCATGCTACTAAACTCTAAGCCTTGGACATTCCTCACTTTAAAGTCAGAAATTTACCCAAAGATGAATTAGGAAGGTTGATTATGCCAGTATGTTATTCATAAGGGCAAATATAGATGAAAGAGAGCATTTCAAAACAAGCCAGAGGAAGGTGTTACACTTAAAATCTTGTGGGCAAATTGAACATACCTTATACATAATGGTAAGACTTTATTGTTAACCTAAATAATATTTTAATAATCTAAGTAAATACACAACATCATTATTATTGTTGTTGTTGTTGTTGTTGTTATTATTATTATTATTATTATTATTATTATTATTATTATTATTATTATTATTATTAGCGTGCTTACCGTGCTGTTGTCTGCATAGTACTGTCCACTTCCCTATGGCTGAACCCTTTTCCCCCAAAGAACAGGGTCATCTCATCTCTGTTGTTTTCTTATAGAAGAACACTAGTTGGCATAGGCCAAAACCTTGTCAGAAAATGTGCTAAGAAAATAAAATTGTGGATGATCATACAGTTGAGCTAGTATCTTGGTCCTGTTTAGCTTAGTAGGACAGGGGTAGCCAAGCATAATGGTTACTTGGGACAACAAATGCCATAACTCCAAATGTCCCCTCCTCCCTTCTTCCTTCTTCCCCCAGCTTTTATTGCTGAGCATGATGTCATATGGTATGGAGTACCCCTTTGGTCAGTTGGGGTCAGCTGTCTCAGCTGTGACCCCTCCCAACTTCTTGTGCACCCCCAGCCTACTAGTTTAAAGGCAGTCTGAGAAGCAGAAAAGGCCTTGACTCTGTGTAAGCACTGCTCAGCAATAACAAAAACATCCCTGAATTATCAACACTGTTTTCAGCACAAATCCAAAACATAGCACCATACGAGCTACTGCAAAGAAAATTAAGTCTATCCCAGACAAACCCAATACAGTCATGAAAAGTGCCAGGGGAGTGGGGTAAGAGTACCCCTATTGCCTTAATTTAGGGATGTAGTTTATGGTGCCTTGGTTAGAATTTTAGTCCCTGGTGGAAGAGAGAGAGAGACACAAAGTCTTCCAGAGAGCAATTCAAAGCATCCAAGTTAGTCTTTATTCTTAATTCTGCAGAAGTTAGGGAAACAGAGGAATTCAACAGTAATAATTAAAGTATTAGAACACCTTGTTCTTTCCTCTACCAATGTTTACAGCCTTAAGTACTTTATTAGAATCCAAATACAGTTTTCATAATTACATTGATGAAGGGGTGGGGGGAGATTGGGTGATCTCTTTTTTTGCAAGAGAGAACAGATCAGGAAAATAGGGCTAGTAAGAAAAGGAGAACCTTCAACAAATGAAGACAGAAAAAACCTGTAGTAATTGCTTCCCTTGCACTGATGATCTTCCCTCTTCTAGCCTCCTTAGAAAAATGAGGGTATGACTGATAATTCTGTTGTTATGAAAGAAAACCTAGTTGAGTGGGTTTTTTTCTTTTTTTTTCTGACTGCTAGCAGAATAAAGCAGGATTTATTAGGATGCATATCAGAGCACAGAACATCATGAATTAAAAGAACCAGAAAACTGACCACAAGGAAGCTGCTTTAAGAATGCTCTAAGCAAACTATTCTGTCTTTCTGTAGAGAAGAATAAAGGAGCGTAATGGGGAGGAAAATCCATATTCTCTCTCAGCTTTGCATGGTTTTGAACAGACTTTGATCCGAAAAGCTTAACAAGGCAAGATGTTGGGACAAACATAAATAAAAGCTCTAGCATATTTAATCACAACTAGAAATGGAAGATTTCTTTCTGAAAAGAGAAATTCCTTTAAAGAATATAATTATGTGAGGGGACTAGAGTTATTTATTGATTCAGGCAAAATACAGCAAAATGCATTTGGGGCAATGTGATTTAAAGTTTGAGATATTTCATTTTGTTGGAAAGAGATTCTAAAGTATTCTTAAATATGGGTGAAGAAGGAGACAAAGAGGCATGTTAAATAATTCAAAATCAAAATGATATGTTTATTTTAAATTTCTGTTCTCTGTCTAACATCGAGTTTCACAGGTTGAAGACAAAACAATATAGTAGACTGACTGGAACAAAAAAGAAATACTTTGTGTTTTTTAAATATTTATCTTTCATATTGTTTAACAATTGAAAGTAAAATTTATTTACACAAATTCACTTCCAGTTAGAATATAGTTACAATACTGTTACAGAAGAGTTTTATTGTGTAGACCTGCAAAGTGAAATATTTATTATGATATTTGGAAGTTTACCTCATAAGCAAAAGGCTATTTTTCTGCCACCTGCCTCTGCCAGAGATATAAATTGCTGCCCAACCCCATAAGCTCCTTTTCAAAACACAAAAACATGTTCAGAGGAATGAATCCCGAAATATTGCTCATAGAGAGCCTTTAATTTAATTTGCTACATTCATGGAGTTAGTCCATCTTGGTTAACTTTGTCCTTCATTCCTAACTTAGCATTATAGAAACCAAAGCAAAGTTTTGGGGTTTTTGGTTTTGTTTGGATTTTTAATTTTTTTTAAATTAGCATTTGCAAGGCTTTTGTAATGGGTCTTTAGCTGCCTTTCCTGCCATTGGTGGCTATAAGCTTTTAAAGAAAATACAGTTTTAGTCCACACTTAACAGGAATTCTTACTAACTGCTTTAATGTCATAGTTTAAATTTGATTGGGTTATGTTGGAGCTAATAGAGTTGGAAATAAATGTTTCATAGCTGGAAACTCCAGCTGTCAAGAGCACATTTCCATTTCTTCTTACTTCCACATGTATTACTATGGAGTGAGGTTTTGGTATACAATTCATTTCTGAAATTATTTAATGCTGTCTTGCCTCTTTTTTTTTTTTTTATAGGTTTTGTATTTTTTCTATGTAAGCATGATTAAAGATTTTGTAGGACCTATCATCTTTAACAGCTGTTTCCTCTTTGCTTCTGGCCAACCTCTATAGGCTGTTTTCCCTTGCCCAGTCTGAACTACTTCTTTTAAATTGGGCAGAAACCTATTGTAGCAACTAGTATTTGAATGTTACATATGACAGAGGAAATTGGCCATTCATTCATTCTTTGTAGCTCGTGGTATCTGATGAATCATCAGCTCTCAAGAGAGGCCATACATGACATTATCTTGATATAAATGATATATCTACTCACAGATTGTTTTGCCTCCATGTACCTGCAAGAGGCTTTTTTTCCTCTTCTTTTCTCTCCTCTCCCTGCAAGTTTTATTGTTTATATGACACCTACGTGTCAAAAATTTCATATTTGAAAAGAATTATCTCACTGTAGTACATATTTACTGAGCTTATGTAACAAATTAAATCCAAAACTAGACACTTGAATTGAAAAATGGTGTCTGATTACACTGTCTTTTACATGACATTTATCTTCAAATTTTCAGATTTTTTTTCTTAGCAGACCAGGAGTCAGAACTCAAACAAAGAGCTCTGAAATTATTTTTTCCAGTAAGTTTCTGTTGCAGAGGCATTAAACCTCTAAATCTCCAAGAACTCTAGCACATGTATTAATGTGATATCTCTTTATTCTCACAGAATTTATGCAATGTGATAAATGTATTTCTAACAAAATTACAACAGTTCAGTAAGGTATTGAGTCAAGTGATTTGGGGCTACCTATACATAATGTATTTACATATAAAATTGGGAGAACACAAGAGGGCAATGAAGTAAGTAACTTCAGAAATATCACAGACTTTCAACAGTGAAAGCAGAAATCTTCTTTATAATGGCTGTGCAATTGTTCAAAAAGAAATTAATACATTTCCTAATTACTTCTGTTAAAGGATTAGCTACTTCTCCAAACATTATTTTTAAAAAAAAGTTTTACTTCCCTTAATTATCTCTTTATTGAGAATTATACTCCTGTAGGTAACTAGCCTGCGTGTCTCTGTTATAAATATAAGCTTTGTCTACACTGCATTTTGAGAATAGTTTTAAGACTATTGATATATTAAACACACTTGTCTGCTGTGTATAACTGAGCCTTCAAGAGAACGCTCTGGCACAGTCTGCGCATCCTTCAAAACACACAGGACCCTCTTATGCCTGAACATGTTCAATATACCAGCTTCCCATCAGATGCAGACACCATCGGCTGGCTACAAGTAACCTACAGAAACCTTCAGTCTGTGTGGCTAGAAGACTGGCAGGAGGTAGAGTAAATTTAATTTACAACTGATCTAGAGACTGCTTTTTCAGACACAGGCACAATGACTGCTGCCAGAGTTTCCAAAATTCACATTGTTCAGTTGCTATAACACAGATATGTATATATTCAGCATCAAATCATGCCATTTCTGCATATTCAACTTTGCTTCCCTCACTCTGAACCTATTTGAATTAAATGAAATATATTTCACATGGAGTGAAAAAGTTAATTGAATTAACATTTTGAGCATGAAACTAAAATGATCTAAAATCTTGTGTATTGTTCCTTGACAAAATATCAAAGCAAAATCTACAAACTTTGCACTGTACTAAATGGGTCTTCTGCAACCTGCCACTATATACTCAAATTTATATTTGAAGTAATGCAACAGGAAAACTCTGCAACTGTAAGGACTAACAACTAGCAAATCAGTTTCAGAAATCTGTTCTTCTATCTCAGGAAACATGTTTTATAAAGTAAAAGATTTTAGGGTAAAAAAAAAAAAAGACAAATTCAGTATTGATATAACTGAATGGTATGCAAAAATAAGTACACTCTAAAGATACTTAAATAAGAAAATCTGTTTATGTTTCTAATCAGGAATGACGGTAGTTGAACACTTTTAACTTCAAGAACTATATCTAGCTTTGTATCATCAACCTGACAACAAGTACTCATACTAAATATGTTATTAGCAGAGTTTTCTCCTTCAAATTACATGTAATTTCCTTGAGATCTCCTCTTTATACAGGCTGAATTCCCAGTAGAACTTCAGCAAACATTAGACAAATTTTAAATCAATACCAAGTCAATTACTTTTCTTAGAAAACATGAAGAGAACAGCTTGCATATACCTTGCATTTAATAGACGGGCATGCAATTAAGCAAAGGGGAAACAAGTAGGTGGAAATACAACTATGTAAAATCCTCTCCAGAAGAAAAGCTCTTAATAAATTATTTACTTCTATTGGTTGTGGCATCAGTGACAACACTAGGACAAAATGAAACCATAAAATTGTCTACTAGTGGTG
This sequence comes from Nipponia nippon, assembly GCF_047370975.1. Lineage (NCBI taxonomy): Eukaryota > Metazoa > Chordata > Aves > Pelecaniformes > Threskiornithidae > Nipponia > Nipponia nippon. Next base: position 78,577,997 of record NW_028262336.1, read on the forward strand.
GCTATAAACCTTTACAAGCACACACTCATCTGTTTTAAGAGTCACTAGTAAGATTTCAAAGTCGAGCAATGAAAAGATTAGGGACAGAAATTTGCTTCAGAAACCTTAATTTCTTCATCCTTTTTGTATAAATTCTGTTACCATCTTTACTTACATGAACTTTTCCCAGTACACCCATGACATGGGCAATGTTCCATTAACAAGCAGCTCCTCAATTCTTTTGTTTCCCCAGTATTCAATGTATGGCTGTAGGCTTTATCTTATGCCAATCTAAAGCTGTTCCAAATTCAAAATTATTATTTCACATGGTTCCTCTTTTCCTTTTATTACAACAGTATGGGAATACTCTGTTAATTAGGCAGCATATACTGTGACTACATCACTGTGAAAGAGGTATTATTACCCTGATTTTACAAAAAGTAAAGACAGACCCAACAGCATTATCTTCAATAGCCCAATTCAACAAACCCATGGCATGATTTTTCAGACTATTTAGTGTGCAGTATTCTAGACATTCAAAGTCCATTGACTCAGCACTTCTACCAAGTAGACTATTGTTTTTCATTAGTACCCCATAAAATGAACATTATTAGAAAGCCACAAAAGATTGTTTGCATTATAGTGACTATATTATAACAAGGAACTAGATATAAAAAGCTTTAGGTGGCCATATATCATTTAACTCATACCTTAGATGCCTAAGTAAAGAATAGCAAAATTCTCACGATGCATTGCTAATCCATAAGGCAGCCAGGGTATTCATCTGAAACAGAATAGCCTAGACACCCTAGGTTTCCTTTACAATCAATGAGAAATAAACACACATATCTAAAGCTTGACGAATTTAATCACAAATTAAACAATCAAACCTTGTCAACTCAATAGTTCAGGGTAGTCATCTCTATTTCCTTACATAATTTCAGTCAGTGTAATTTCTGCACAGAAATCCTGCAGTTTTGGGAAGTTTTAGATTTGGTACACATATCCGGTTTATATATCCAGTGGCACAATCTGAAATGAAGCACTTCCCATGGTACAATATGGTCAAGTTACAGATCATTTAAACTAACTGGACATACACAAGCCCATGAGACCAGATGTGATGCATTCAGAGGTGCTAAAATACCTGGCTTATGTCACTGGGAGGTTGATTTCTATCATCTGTGAAAAGTCATGGTAATTAGAGGAAAAAAAGAAAATGACAAGTCTGACCTCAAGGATAGACAAAGGAGGATTCAGGGAAGTACGAGCCAGTCAGCCTGACTTCAGCCACTGGGAAAATTGTAGAGAAAAGTCCTCTTTGAAGCCATTTCCAAACACAGGAGGAACAAGAAGTCTATTTTTAACAGTAAGCATGAATTTACCAAAGAAAAATCGTACCTGAGCAATCTGATTGTATTCTATGGTGTCCTGGTTTTGGCTGGGATAGAGTTAGTTTTCTTCCTAGTAGCTGGTATAGTGCTGTGTTTTGGATTTAGGATGAGAATAATGTTGATAGCACACTGATGTTTTAGTTGTTGCTAAAAGTACTGCTTACATTAGTCAAGGACTTTTTCAGCTTCCCATGCTCTGCCAGGTGCACAAGAAACTGGGAGGGGGCACAGCCAGGACAGCTGATCCAAACTGGCCAAAGGGCTATTCCATACCATATGACATCATGCTCAGTATATCAACTAGGGGGAGTTGGCCGGGGGGCAGTGATCACTGCCTGGGGACTGGCTAGGTGTCACCACTCAGCAGGTGGTGAGCAGTTGCATCACTTTTTTTCCTGGGTTTTCTTTTTCTCTCTTTCTCTCTTGTTTTCCTTTTCATTATTGTTACTATTACTATTATTACTATTATTATTATTATTATTATTATTATTATTATTATTATTATTATTAATTTCAATTATTAAACTATTCTTATCTCAACCCATGAGTTTTCTTACTTTTGCTCTTTCGATTCTCTCCCCCATCCCACTGGGGCAGGAGGATAAGCGAGCGGCTGTGTGATGCTTGGTTGCCAACTGTTATTTCTGTTTCCTTATACACCAGAGAAAACAAAGAATTATGGTCTCTACATATGATAGGTATTCAACTTAGAGAATCTAAAATATTCACAGCCTGTTGTGTGAAAACCAAAAGCTGCACTATTCATGAATATTGGCAAGGACAGATTATCCTTCTCTCTCAAATGAATTATTCTTTTCTTTGGATCTACTCAGTGTAGAACTGCATAGAGAGAGGAATTCAGAACATGAGTACATTCCTGCAGTAGCAGCATTAAAATGCTTTTTTTGCTTCTTTTTTTTTTTTTTTTTTTGTCACATAAAGTTCAGAAACGACAAAAAAACCTTTAAATAGTTCAATGGAAATATAAGATACATCAAGCAGTGGAGAAGGTTGACCAGAGGTATTGTGCAGTCTCTGTACTTGGAGGTTTTCCAGACCCAACTTGAAAAAATCTGAGCTACCTCCTCTAATTTTACAGCTGATCCTAATCTGAGCAGGAGGCCGAGCTACAGACCTAAGATCCCTGAATTACTCAATGACTGTATGATCCTATGAATTCTTTACTATGTGGTAAACCTTTCTCCCCCTAAATGCACCAACTTGGCACATAAGCACAATTTTGGAGAGAGTCTGAAATACATTTTGCAGTGAAATATGGGAATAGAAATGTGTAAACATACTCTCCTGTGCATGGATACTGCAGCTCTCTGAGATGAACACAGCAGTATAAGATAGAACTCAGACAATACAAAAATGATATTTTTTTGGGAAAATCCCTACCTACTATGCATTAATACAAATCCAGTGGATTTCACCTGCTAACATCAGATTAGTTCAATTGGTTCTACTACACTGCATTTTATTTAATATTCTGCCACAAGATTCTGAAAACAAAGAAGAATAGGTATCCAGTCAACTTATAACTTCATAAAAGACGTCTGGGATCTTTACAGCAATTACTGCTCCAGACACAATGCCATAGCAGGGAGGTGGCTAAGAAACCAATGCAACTCAAGAACTTTGAGTGAATGAACCACTCTAAATGCTTTTTGTCAGTTTGTTTTTCGAGCTGGATTGTCACAAAATACCACCACAGACTGAACCTATAAAAAAGTTAAGAGCTATGGAAACTACAAAGTAATATAACATTGCTGTCTGAAGTAGATTTGAGTCAGCTTTAGTGTGGTTTCAAGGACAGGTAGAATATTTATTCCCATCATCTGAAAATAAGGTTATTGATTTTCAGTAGTACATTTTGTTGAGTATTTTAGATAAGGTATTACATTGTCAACCAGTTGTACTATGATAATTTTTTATGCATGAATCCTCCTGACTTTTAAATAGCTATCTACATACTTTCCTAGAACACATAGATACTACTCCAAGAAGGACTACTTAGAATCTTTATATACATCTACTCTATATGGCAATAATACAAACAAAAATCCTAAGGAAATGGAGTGTTCAATTTTTTAGTGTGGATCTAATCACAAATTAGTTTAACAAAACCATTCTGTAAAAATGATTCAGTGGGAAATTCTCAAACTTTTGTATTTCTCATAAGTCATACTATCATGTGATGTAACCCATGATATTATACCGAGGTGTAATATTGAGTATATACAGAAACTGTACTTGCTGCCTAGAGATAGTGATGTTTTGTTTGTTTTATTTAATATTTTTTCTGGCTAAGATTTTTATTAACAGTTAACAATAGTGTTGATAAAAATAATGCAAATGGACAAGATAACAAAGAGAGTTCCTAAAGGTATTATGCCATTGGTCTTGAATCTGAATTTTCATAACCTACTTTTCCTACTTACTCCACAAATTTATTGCATTGACGTTACAACTGAGATTGTCTCCACCAGGTTTTTTTGCACCAGATAATGCATTTTATGTGGGACAAAGAAAGATACTCTGTATGCAAATTCACAAATGTACTGTTTAATTGCAATCTACATAGTCTAATAAAATAATTATTGTTAATCCAGAACTAATTTTTATAAGAAAAAGAAAGAAAGTACATAAGATAAAAGGTTACTATTAAAGGAAAGGTCTCCTTAAAATTGCTACATGCATTTGATTTACTTTTTTTTTTTTTTATGTTTTACATATACTGGGCACTTGCTCTTTGTAAATGCTGAAACATCTAGCTCCTAAGGCTATATTTCTTCAATAAGCATTACCTAACCTTTGGTGATTTATTAACAGTCCTGATATCAAACCTGTGAAATATATTTCTCTGTCTTTCCAGAAACGTAGTGAATGCTTCATATATACGTATTTCTTACATGCAGTGTTACCAGTCACCATGTGTAAAATAGTCAATAAGAAAAATAACTTTGTTGACTGCTTTGTTATGTCGTGGGAAACTCAGACTTTATGAGCTTTATTACACTTCAGTAGTGAAAAGAAAAATGACTCTGCTTTTGTTTATTGAAGCTGAAATTCCTCCAGCAGTCAGATCCAGAAGTAGGTTTACATACGTATTAATATCCAAATATACTCTCAAAATGTGTGATCTAAGTAGATGTATTGGTAATTTCTTTAAAAATTAAATTCCATTGTGAAAAACTAACAACTTTTAGCTAAATGCAACTAAAATTGTTGTGCCATTGAAACTGTCTCTGTTAAATCAACAGACTAGGAGAAAGACACATAGTAAGATGAGGTAACCTGCCCAACGTAGTCCAGGCAAACAAATAGAAAATCTCATCTATGAGTACCAGTCCACTGTTCTGTGCACTAGGAAACAATATTCCTCATAAATATATATTCAGTACTTTTCCTTCAATAATTTGTTACAAATACACAGATTATTTTTTTAAATCTTCTTCTTTTCTTTTTCCCCTCACAATGAAAAAATAAATCTCCTTTACCACTGAAATCCATCTTATTTAATTAGCCTAGCATTTCTCAATGGCTTCTCAAATGAGTAAAATTAGCATCAATAATAGAATAGCTAAATGGCATTAAAAGGGAAATGCCTGAGAAATTAAAAACATATGTAAAAGATACAATGGAGACAGCTGTAATTAAAGACTTGCCATGCCTTCCACTACCATAGCAATGCTGAACTAAGAGAATTTACCTTAGAAAGGCTTCAAGTATTTGAAGATAGGAAAGAAAAAAAAAAAAACACAAAACCGAACAACCCTTGAAATGTATGCTAAAAGGCTAAAATTAAATAAGGAACAGATGAGTTATAAGGACAAAAGAAAGAGGGCAGAAAGTGTGAGAAATGGAACTCTATGAGGTATACGAAGAGCATGATGAGCTCTCATTTGTGTCTCATTTTTTACTGAATAAGCCATGTAAGAAAAAAATAAGAGACAATTTTACATGGGTAAGGGCATTTTTGTTCATAACACATCTACCTGTCTGACTTTATATCTAAACTCTCACTTTAATTTTTGATTCTTAGTTTGCAAAACATGCACAGGAATAGATTTCCCATCTTTCAACTCACACAACCCATATATTTCATTATCAGAATAAGCACAGAAATGAAGGGGCACATTTGGCCTTTCCTTCTCATGTATTTTGCAACACATTCAGCGTACATTACCAGATTTTTTGGAACAGCACACAAATTTTCACTAGCTGATATGTATAGAAGGGCGGATTGAATGACGGTAAAATAGATAACTAGGCTGCTTCCATGAAACATATTTATGAATAGAAATGAAAAAATACCCCAGAGAGATGCAATAAACTTATGAGTTGTATGCTGATTCTCCACTGTAAGCAAAACTTGTTTGATAGCGTATTTTTTTCCTCCAATTCTTAATCTCAAATACCTAGTTTGTTCAATTAGGAAGAAAAAGTTATGACCATTTTTAGAAAAAATCTCTGTGTGTTTGTGTGTGTGTGTGTTTTCATAGACATGCTTATATTCTGAAGTATAAAAATGTTTCTCTTTCAGTTCTCATGCTGCTTCAGACTACTGAATATAAACATCTTCAACTTGAGATAGAAGGAATAAAGTAGGGGCTTGTGTAGCTAAGAAACCAACAGAATGCTGATAGCTCCATGGAAGCCCCGATGTTTGATAATTTCTTAGTGATTTGGAGAACGTATTGCCTGATTTGGGTAAACTTGTAGACCCAAAGGCATGGAAAACAGAGCATAAGCACTGTAATCTGAAATTCTGAAACATTGCCTTTGGAACGGTTCATATAAAGAAAGCATACATTGCTCTTTCAGTAAGTGCGTAATTTTCATTCTTCTAGGGAAAGCGAATAGATCACACTTGCCTTTTGTCATTGTTACCATGCTATGTTATGATACTGAAACTTTTAACAAATAAACATGGTGATTTCCAGACTGTAATGAAAAACTATTTCTAATAGTCTTATTCACATAGCTGAGATACTTGATCACGTTGGAACAAATCTTACTTATGCCCAGAAAACTTTTAATGAGTAGTGTCCATTTAAAAAAAAAAACAAACCAACAAATAAAAAACCCCAAACCAAACAAACTCATATCAAAAACTTCAGCAGTGACTATTACTGGCAACAGCATTGTTAATAGTAGAATTAATCACTTCATTGGCATCCCTAGGACAGCACTGATTAATATTAATAGTTCTTATGCAACATTTTTCATCTGAAGATCTGAAGTGCTTTATAGTGGAACGTAAGTCTCACTATCTTCGTCAGAAAGAAAAAAAAAAGCAAAAATAGAGGCTTTACAGCAAGATGTAGTGGAGCTTTGACCAGAATTCACTTGTGTCAACTCCCTGTTCATGCTCATCTGTCACAGGTGATTCATCTCTTGTTTCAGTCACCAACAGATTCATTAGATTAAATTTCCATTATAAACAGTAGATTCTCTATAGAGTGAGCAGGTATATTCAAATGTGTGATTCAGTTCCCTAAGTTCAGACATTGAATATTATTTTTTAGAGACACCTTAGGTTATTCAATGAATTCACACGGAGCTGGTAGATATGGCAGAGGACGCAGTTTACCTATGATCTTCTGGAGCAGCAGTTAGAGGCCAGATGGAGTAAATTAGGACTACTAAAATGGCCTTGGGAAACTGTGTTTAAGGAATAGACTCCTGTTACAGCTAACTAGATTCAGGAGTATAATGTAGGGCAACTTAATAGCTCACAATGATCATAGTAGGAGCTTAGACATTTGACTTGCTTATATATGAAGCTCAGATCTACCCAAATAATAACTTCGACAAGTTCCACTTGAAAAATCAATGTTTACATGACTATTTGCAAAGAAAAATAAACTTTTTTAGTCTTTTACTTCTGTGCAGAACATTTCCCTCTACGAGCATTCTCCATCCCCTGCAAAGACACTTTAGAGTGCATAAATGTCCCAGATAACCTCATCCCCCTGAAATGTGTGGTAAGTGCTCCTTGTAAGTTAACTAATACCTTTAGCTGCCATAATGCTTCCTTCGTTATGAGTATTACTAGAAAAAAAATATTTTGAAACAAAATTTTACTATACAAAATAATCAACCCTTCTAATGAACTTCTTACAATACGTTTAAAATAACTCTGAAAAAGGAGTGCAATTTATCCGGCTTTATAGATGTGTCCTGGTTTTGTCTGGGATAGAGTTAATTTTCTTCCTAGTAGCTGGTATAGTGCCATGTTTTGGATTTAGGATGAGAATAACGTGGATAGCACACTGATGTTTTAGTTGTTGCTAAGTAGTGCTTACACTAGTCAAGGACTTTTCAGCTTCCCATGCTCTGCCAGGTGCACAAGAAGCTGGGAGGGAGCACAGCCAGTACAGCTGACCCAGACCAAAGGGTTATTCCATACCATACGATGTCATGCTCAGTATATAAATCTGGGAGGAGAAGAAGAAAGGAGGAGACGGTCAGAGGGATGGCAGTTGTCTTCCCAAGTAACCATTACACATGATGGAGCCCTGCTTTCCTGGAGATGGCTGAACACCTGCCTGCTGATGGGAAACAGTGAATTAATTCCTTGTTTTGCTTTGTTTGCGTCTTTTGCTTTTGCTTTACCTATTAAACTGTCTTGATCTCAACCCACGGATTTTCTCACTTTTATTCTTCTGATTCTCTCCCCCATCTCACCTCAGG